>NC_071397.1:79943010-81265632 GCF_022682495.2 Desmodus rotundus
GCTTGGAGTTGATCTGTACTGAGGTTTGAGGTGGCACAGATGGTAGTAGCACAAGTGAGAGTTGATCCTTTGACTCTACAAAGGCAAATGAGACTACCCAGTAGAGAATTCTGTGGTTGAGGCTCAACTGAAGAGTCCGAGGCCTGGATGTCACTGCCCCCTCCTCCTTAGGCTAGTGCTAACTATAGCAGCCAAGGAGGAGCAGCACATTGGTCCTTGTTATCAGGGGCTGTCTTTTAAGAATCCCATGGAAGGCTGCAGTTTCCAGGTGCTCTTCCCAGACAGACCTAAGGGATTAGTCGAACTTGGATATCCAGCAGCTACTAGAGGTGAAGCACACCATGCCTGCTGGCTCTTCTTTCTCTGAAGAGTGTGTGTTTGCTATGGAAACCTCCAAGGCCAACATATGTTCTAACTTGAGCTGTTCTTGAAAGTTTTTCCTTGATGTAACATTTTGTCAGCCACTTGGCCTGTCTATAGAGAAGTGGTACTTGTTCACATACCATTTTCTCACGTGGACAGGAAAGTCTGTAGGTTAGAGAAGAAATGCAGGTGAGAGCTCTGTGTAAATGGTTGACTATTGTTAAGAAGCCTTGCCTCTCTTTGTCACTAAGAGGCTGTTTTATTTCTGCAGAGGTCAGTGGGAATGTGGCTGAACTCTCCTTCTGGAAATACTCCCATCTTTAAATCTTGCTGCTGCAGGTGGGTGTAATTCTGAAAATTTTATAACTGTTCTTTATCAGGAAGTCACAGAGTAAGAGCAGAATTGGAAAGGGATGATGATACAATAAAGGAACTGCATAAGAAGTTCTCTCCAACTTGTATTTCAAATGAACTTCCCCTGTCTTGTACTGTTTATTTTCAGTGATTAGAATAATAAAATGTAACATAGAATCAGAGCCACAGGATTCCAAAGAGTGGTTTTTATCCTAATCTCCTTGCAGAGTTGATTGAATCAATTTAGAATATTTTTGTTTAAAGTTTCCAAAGCTCTTTTATAATCTTTTTCTCATTTGCCTTGCTCTATTATTATTTCATATTGCACTTTAATTGTTGATAAAGTCCATTACTCATGACTTCATGTTTTATTTGGTAGAACACCAGACTCACAGATGATTAGTGATGGTCCATGAAGTAAACTTTCTTAGTTTAGGGGTCTTATACTGTGCGAAACTGGGTATCCACAACCATTGTCTCTGATGGTCTCTCAGTGCAGATGGTCACAACTGCCCTCTAATCCAAAGGTGAGAAAAACAGCCAAAGAGAATATAAGGAAGTTGATGTTTCTCATTGGTTACTACTAATTTCATAATCAAAATGAATTTTGCCAGGCATTTTTTGGAAGATTACAACAATTCTATTATATATACAAGTTTTTAGAAATACACATACTTTGTTTTATTTTCATAATATTTTTATTAGCAACAATATAGGCAAAAATATGTCAAAAAGCAAAATAGCCTATGCTATCATATCCTGTCAACTCTGTGGTAATGCACTTTTGATACCACCTGTGAATAAGTCTGTAAAATATAACAATTCGCTAACTGGTTACTTTACAATAGCATGACAGCTAGCCAGGGGTGGAGAGCAGTGCCGCTAGCCCATAGAAAAGCTAACTGTAGGCCATGCAAGTAAAAAGCATGAAGTAACTAGATTTTGTTTCATTGTGATTGCAGTGGTTTTCAAAAGGAGCAAAATATGCCACCCATCTGCTTTTAAGGAAGGTCATTCAGACATCTCATTCAATAAATAAAATAAAAACAAATTATAACTTCATGATATAGTTTAGAGAATCAAGGAAGAGGGAGGAGACATAGACATGCAAGGAGACCAACACAGTCACACAGAAAGAGATAAAAATGAGGCCCCATAAAGGAAGAAACACACAGCCATTCACACAGAAAAAGAAGCAGGGCAGATTTTTACAGAGAGGTATGTTCATCTCATGTTCTCTGAATTTTTGCTCCTTGTAACCCATGAAGCTAGTGAATGCTTTCCAAAGAAGGAGCATCCCACCTTGTCCCTGGGGGCTGCTTGACTGTGGGCTGGAATTTAGTTACAAATTGGGATCCATTGTCCAGCCCTTCCACTTTCTCATTTTCTTGGCCAAATTAAAAACATCTGATTACCTGAACCAAGTTACCTTAGAAAATATGCTCACATTCTCTCACTTCTAAAATAGAAACAAAGCTAAAGTTAATACTTTTATTTGACCCCCTAAAAAATCCAAAAATAAATAAAAATTTAAAAATAACAATGTTATTTACTTCAAGAACTGGTGTGGTGTGTGTGTGTGTGTGTGTGTGTGTGTGTGTGTGTTTACGGAGGAAACAAGTGTTTTAAGGAGGAAATACAAGAAGAGTTTTATCAGTTTTGCACATATCGTTTCTTCAAGGACCTTGTTCAGAATCTCAGCCCTGAGAAGATGGCTCAGGCAGAAAAGGATGAGCAGTAAAAGAGCAATCTACAAAGAGCAGCAGGATGCGCAAAGGGATGCTGGCTAGGACAGGCAAAGAGGGCTAGCGGTCCTGCTGCTTACAGTGTTCCCGCCCCTGTGTTAGGTCTAACACCTTAAAGCCTCATTGAAAAGATGTGTTTAAAGATAAACCTGTACCAAGATTATGCTATTCAGAGATGCTTTAAACAGATTTATTGAGGTATAGTTGACATGCCTAAGCTGCACATATTTAAAGTTTAGAATTTGAACCAACTCTGCAAGACAGTGAACATATTCATCACCATCGCCAAGTTGATCTGGCATTGATGGTGACCTCTAAGTTCTTGTGGTAGTTCTGGTACACCTGCATGGGGGGCTGGCCATCGTGGTGGGCAGCAGGGGCCTGAGGATGGTTTGAGGGGTCTGTGAGGGGGTGTCAGAGGGCTGGCCAGCTGGGACGAGTTTTGGGATAGAGGGGACAGCTGATCTCCATGGAAAAACTGTCAAAGCAGAAAGTGACAGCGACTCTCAGTAAAGAAACTTTGCCCTATTGCACTGCAGTTGTAATTTGCATTTCTCTAATAATATTGAACAACTTTTCTTGGGCTTACTTGCCATTCACATATCATTTTAGGTGAAGTATCTGTTCCAAACTTTTGACCCTTTAAAAAATAGATTCTTTGTTATGTTATTATTATGAGTTCTTTATGTTTTAACGATAATAGTCTTCTATCAAATGTATACTTGGCAGAGATTTTTCAGTCTTGGTTTGCCCTTTCATTTCTTGAACAGTGGTTTTCAAAGAACAACAATTTCAATTGTTATGAACTCCAATATATTAATTTGTTTTTTATGAGTTGTACTGTTAGTATTGTATCAAAGAAATCTTTGCCTAACCCACTATCATGAAGGATTTCTCTTGTTTTCTTCTAGGAGTTGCATAGTTTTAGGTTTTGCATTTAGGTTTATAATGTATTTGAGTTAATTTTTGCATAGAGTGTGTGGTATTGATCAAAGTTTTGCTTGTTTGGTTTTTTTTTTGCATGTGGTTATCCAATTGCCCAAGCACCTTTTGAAAAGACCATCTTTTCACCTTTAACTTTATACCTTATTAAAAATAAGTTGTCTGTGACCAGAGGGGGTAGGGGAGGGAATTTCAGGGGAAAAGGGTGAAGGGTTTGTAGGAACAATTATAAAAGACACATGGACAATAACGGGGGGTGGGAAGATGGGGGGTAGAAATGGGAGGGAGGTGGGGATGGCTGGGGGTTAGGCTGGGGTGAGGGGAAAAGGCAGAGAACTGTACTTGAATAACAATAAAATTAGAGAAGAAAACTAGCCTTCAGAGAGATGAAAATTAAAACCCCAATGAGATACCACTTCACACTGTTGAGAATGGCCCTCATAAACAAATCAACAAACCAGTGTTAGAGAGGATGTGGAGAAAAGGGAACCCTAGTGCACTGTTGGTGGGAATGCAGACTGGTGCAGCCACTGTGGAAAGCAGTATGGAATTTCCTCAGAAAACTAAAAATACTTGTTTAAATAAATAAAAATTTAGCTTTTGAAAAGAAAAAAAAGTTGTCTGTTAAATGCAGGTCATTTACTAAACTGTTTTGTTTAATTTTTCTTTTTTCATTTTATCATCAATATCACACTATCTAATTTTATAGCCTTATACTACACCTTAAAATTATATAATTTTAGCCCTCTAACTTTACTTTTTGTTTTCAAAGTTGTTTTAAATATTTTAGTGGACTCAGAGATCTTCAAGCCAACAAAGTCAAAACCTAACATAACTCCCCCAAGTTATAATGCTAGCGTCTTTAATCAAAAATCAAATTTAGAAAGAACCAGAAGCATACAAATTGATGGTACCATACATTCATGTCTTGCTATCCCATATCCAGAAACAGCATCATTAGAAGAATTCCATCAAGGGGAACAGACTTTGAACTGGAAGAACCAATTTGGATGAGAGGGAATGAAAGCATGAGATGGAAAATAACAGAATAAGAGAACATTTTAATTTTTTAGCTTTATTTCTTTTCCCAAATCCAAACATACTGCATTCAGAAATAACTTAGAGATGTTCTCTTCAAGGCACTCTCCTTTGCTTAGCACAACCCAAATTCAGGAGCTGAACAAAAATGACACAGGCTGAAAGTACTATATGTGTGTGCTCCTATGTATACACACAGAGTATGTAAATACATATATGTGTGTACATACATATGTAATATATGTATATATATAATTTTTCCATGTCACAAAGGGAAATTCCAAGAATGACAATGGAAATGTAAGATGAGCAAGCTGTTTTGGGGAGGCCATTTCCACTTAAGTGAAATGCTTACATAAATTAAGCAAACATGGGAAGGGAACTGTCTTGTACAGAATTTCCTTACGAGCAAAACTAGACAAATTTGAAGGTCATGGGCTTCCCAACGCTGAGTTCAAAAATAGACCGGAGGCCCTTCGTCAGGAGTGTTGGGAAGTGAATTTCTACACTGGGTGACAGGCAAATGTCAGTGACTTCAAAAGTGGCACCCAACTCCGAAAAAGGATGAGTTTTGAACCACTTATAATATGACACAATAACTACAGTAGGTGTGTAGTTTTCAAGCTGTATTTCACAGGGTTCTAGCATTCCCACGTATAAAAAGAGATAACATTGTTTCTCAGCTACTGCCCTAGGAGTGTAACCAAACCCTGGGTGAGCAAAATTTTATTGGATTCCTACCAGTTCAGAAATTAAAGTCTTTCTTCCTCCGCTGCTTTAAACTCTCACTTATGTAAACATATACTGGATTTTTTTGGTTATTCAAGCCTCATTTTACACTCAAATTTTACCTCATTCTTCTGTGGGAATTTTTCCTTTGCTCACAGGGATGGCTACATGAGCCATTTCAAAATCCTGCAATAAAAATGACTCTGGCCCACGTGTTTGACTGTAGAGCATTATCTACCCCACATCAAATAGTTTTTACTCTATAAATAAAGGGTTTGGCCTGTTCATTTTAGCTAACTTGTCTAAACATAGAAGTTTAGCTGAGAAATGATCCAGATTTCAGGTGTCCAGGCCTTACACGTGTAACACACACACACACATGTTCACACACATATGCAGATTCATGTCACCCACATGCCGGCCTCCTTCCCCCTCTGACCAGTTTCAGAGCATCTGCCCTGCTTCTCCAGAGGAGTCACCCAGTGAGTAATCCCGGGATTCTTTCCAGAGCGCCTCTTGTTCAGTAGGCACCAGAATGAAAAATAGGGCAAACGCCAAGCTTAAAGTGCATTGGCTGTTTAGTTTTCAGGCAGGAAAAAAACCAAGATGGAAGAGGGGGCGTACCTGTGGTCTGTGATCGCTGGGGCGCCAGACCTCCAGAGTCACCGAATCCGGACTTTGTTTTATCAGGATTCTTTCTAAGTTTGCTGTTAAGAAGTATTTTCAACAATCTCATTTTTATTAGCCGTTTGTGCCCATTATGGTTTTCTAGTTGCTAGCTTGTTATGGATTTAATATAAATAAGGTTCTAAAAATGTCTCACGTGAGGAGTTACAGAGCTGGGTATGCTCTTCTGGCCACATAAAAAACGTATGTAAAGAACTTCCTTTATAACGGGACTCTTTTATATTTAATAGAACTGTCATATAAACATATACTAGCATTTAAAATTCAGTTTCTGGGCTATAAAATAAACACCATTTCTAATATTGCTGTTGGCTTTCACGTGCATCGGGCTTAGTTCATTAAGCATCCTTTACTCCATTTGTGGGGAATGTGGTTTTAACCACCAGAGCAGCACATAAAATGCATTATCCCTTGAAATGCAGCTGTTACCAGGAAATAATAGTGAAAGTCAGACATACCAAATGTTTTATGTAGATTCAAGCAAACTGTAGTTAATTTTAACACCTTGTACAATGCCACAAACCTGTTAAACTTCCACTAAATTATTATGGATGATTATGAAAATAGCATTCATAAGTTGAAATATAAATGTGGACATAGATCATAGAAAACATTATGGATTCATTTAGATAAAAATTCATAACTCAATGTTCACCTGAGAGTTATGTAGTAGGAATACTTCATTTATTTTACAAGTTAAAATTAAGTGGATTTACATGAAGTTGTTCTGCATTGCTTATCCTTATAAACTTCAATAAAAATTCACTGCAATGTGTCTCAGTTTCCTCATCTGGAAAACGTTTATAATGGTAGTAACCTGACTCATAATTTCTTATAAATGAGTTAATACATATAAAGTTCTTAGAACATTGCTAAGCACGTAATCAATAAATGTTAGCTAGTATTAATAATATTACTTTTCTAGAACTTCAGTTTAAAGTCACCAAAAGTGAATACTTTGTTACACATGTTAGAAGTTTTTTGTGAGACACAACAGAGACCAGGAGTATAAATTGCGTGCCACACAGAAAGTACTATACTGTTTATTGATACATAGCAGCAATCAATCTAGATCAATATATTTATAGGCAAATATCTTCTTGTGTTTAATTTTTATGAAGTCTGACAAGTTGGGAGAGTCAAAGAACATAAGATGTGACTACTGTCATTAAAAAGTTATGTGAACAGATGTAAATGATATTAATACATAAAACATACTAAAATTAATGTTATAAAAGAAAACACTGATGGTGGTATTATCAAATGGCTAAAAAATAACTGACATTTTGATGAATGGTGTTAGAACATTTGGCTATTCCTACATTACACAAGACACAAAAAAAGGAAATGCCTTGTAAAGTAAAGACCTCAGTATGAAAATTAAAACTGCAAAATTCAGGGAGAAAACCTGGGAGGATATCTTTATAACATCAAGATACAGAAGAATTTATTAAACCAGACACAAAACTCATAAACTATAAAGAAAAATGTTTAAAAATGTATCTATTAAATATTAAATTTCTGTGTGCCAAATGATAACATAAAAAAATTAAGACAAGTCACAGACTAGGGGAGATATTTGCAGACCTATTAAAACCTCCTTTCCCCCAAATAGTATCTGGAGTTCTTCATGTGTTATAAACCAAAAGACTACCCAGTAAATAGTGGGCAAAGAATTCACAGAGAGGAAAACACAATGATCAGTAAATATATAAAAGTATCCTTGGCCTCACTACGATAAATGGGTATATAAATTAAAATAGTTAAAAGCTGTGTGCATCTGGCTACAGCTGACTAAATTGCAAAAGACTAAATCATTTCATATAAAACAAAAATATGGAAAATTAAAAATCTGTTTTAAGACTTCAGGAAACAATCAAAATAGTTAGGGCTTGTGGAGCCAAGGTTCCAAAGAGAAAGGAAGACAGAGACACAAGCTCAACATTCACCGTTGCCTTCCCTGCTGAAATATTGGCCAATCTGTAACTGTTAGCCAAGATGCTAAAAGCCAAGCAAAAAGAGGTAACGAAGGAATTTGGATCTTCAAAGTTTCCAACAGTGGCAAGAGCTGAGGTCAGGCCTCAGCACTGATCCTGATGAAATGTCCCAGACATTTAGTTGTGACCCCAAGAAAGCTATGTGTAAGTAGACTGCCTCTCACTGTTAATGAAAAACACCTGGATTTAGTTCAACCCATGGTAGATTATGACCTACTTCTATTCTAATTGTCTATCTGTCTGTCAGAAGCAAAAGTTAGTCTTCTCTCTAGGAAACTAACATTATCATGAGCCTCATATTATCCTTAAACCTTTTCATATACAATGACTGACATCTATTAAACATGACCAGTTGTATCAGGAACAGAATCAAATACTTAAAAATAAAAATGGGAAAAATAAGAACATATCCATAGAAAAGCCAAATGTCAGAGTTATCAGACACAGATTTTAAAAGAATAGTGGTTAATATGTTCAAGAAAAATATATAACAAGGTAGAGGCTTTTAATGGAAAACTAGAATCAAAAGAAAAGAATCAAATAAAAATTACAGTGTGGAAAAACTGCACCAAAGAACCAAAATCAGGAACTCAATGGAATGGTTTAACAGAAGACTGGACTAAAGAGAGAACCAGTGAACTGAACAATAGGTTGGCAGAAAACAGCTTGAATGAAGCAGTAAGAAAAAAGAAAGTAAGAGTATATAATAACAAACATATTACTTGTAAATGGAGAGAAGGTACAAAGTGGGACAGAAACAATATTTCAAGAAATATGACTAAGAGTTCTTCATAAATGTATAGTATATGTCAAGCCAAACACTCAACTAGTCTTATGAACCACAAAAACATAGGTACAAAATAAATCCACATAGATACACATCACAGTAACACTATTAGCACCAAAGACTCAGTAATACAGACATGGTTACAGAGAAATTATCGAATGCATTCTGAGAGAAAATGTCACACCTGAAAGAACAAGAAAAAGACTGATGACAAACTGCTCAACCCAAACATTAGAAACTAGAAGAAAATGGGTTTGTTTAAATGCTGAAAGAAAATAACTTCCAATCTTGAATTCTATACATACTAAAAATACCCATCAAAATTTATGATAAAATAAACATATGTTAAGAGACATAAAAACTATGAGTTGGTCACATGAACACACACTGTTTTAAAAAACTAAAAAAAAGTACTAAGTTCTTTGGGTAGAAGAAAATATCAGCCTACATAAAAATTTAGGAAGAAATAAAGAACACCAAAAAAGATAGATATATTAATATGTTGCCTAATACACTGTGTGTTTTAAAATATTTGAAGAAGTGTAACATAACAAAAAAAGAGGGGGAAAGGTATATATATTGTTGGGAAATGGTATCAGTGATAGTTTATATTAAAATGTAATAAATCAAAAATTCATGTTTTAATCTGTGTAATCAGTAAGAGAATAGTAAAATAATGAATAACAAAACAATAACAAGTAAGTATGGAGTAATGAAAAATACTTGATAAATCTCAAAGACAAGGAGGGACAAAAGAAAAAATAGAAAATAAGTAGTAAGATGGTAGATTTAAACCTAAGTACATTACCTACTTAATTAAGTGAAAACAGCCTGAATATTGTGATTAAAAGACAACATTTGTCATACTGGATTTTTCAAAGTGTCCACCACTTATTACATATAAGAAATGCATCTTAAATGTAAGTTAATGGAAAAAGGAAAAAATGCAAAAAAATACATGCAAATATTAACCAAAAAAGTTAATGTAACTGTAATAATGTTAGAAAAAGAAGGCTTTACTGCAAGAAAGACTTAGAGATATTAAAGACATTTCAAAATGGTAAAAAGTTGAATCTCCTAGGTATACGTAACAATTCATAAAGCCTCAAAATATATAAATCAATAATTAAGAGAACCTTAAGAAGTAATTGACAAATCCACAATCACTGGAACATTTAATTATAAAAATTGATATTTAGACTTAGATACTCATTATTTTAATGTTTGTGTTCTCTGCATGTTTTTAGAAATTATTCATGGTGTATAAATTTTCTTTTTAAGTTCAGTGACGACATGGTATAAATTTCTTGGAGAATTTTCTTATAAATTTTGGACTGCTTTTCGTACATAGAACTAATAAAATAATCACAATTTTGATTTTTCATCTAGAAAATAGAATTGGCCTCTCTGTACTGGGTCACTCAGTTGACAGCATTCCAAGTTCACTTTTAATTTTTGCAACAATCATATATGAAAGGAACCATTTTTCTTTTATATAAAGTATATAATTTTTCATGTTTCTCAACCTCTTATGCTTTCAAAATGTTTTTCCTCTTATCTAAAAATGGTTCAGAATAATTCTAGTTGATCTACCATTTTTAATTACCAGTTGTATTTCCAAGTGGAAAATTTGATTATCATTTTTGTGACTGAAAAAAAAAAACAGACCTCATCACATTAGGCTAGGTTGAATTTTGAAGTGAAGAAATTCCTTGCAATTGAGTTTGTTTTCTGAATAAGAGGGTTTGCACAGATTTGGTCTTCCAATCTTTTCCAGGTGGACCCTGGGGTTGATAGAATGATAACCAGAGGGACGCTTTTATAATTTTGCTTTCAAGGGCTGGCCCAAGTCGGGTGTAGAGAGATTATAGAGTCAAGTGGATTTTCTAATTATTCTTAAGTCACTGTCTTTCTCTCAGAATGATTTAAATTAAACCCAGACATGCTTCCTTGGTTAAAAACAAATTTTAGTAAGAGTAAAGCAGAATTATTAATAGCTTCATTTTTCTTCTTATCAAAGGTTGACATAGTCAAGATAGATGTTAGAATTATTGGTACGTAAACACTCATCTCCTCTATCATTTAAAGTTGATGATTTTCAAAATCAATATTTAGACCCTTCCTTAATTAGACATTCAGAAATAGAAGAAGAGTATAAAATGCTGTCTTACATCTGGACCACAATTGCATTATTGCTGAGTATAGGTCAAATCACCAGACAGTTTCCAAGTCTTACCAATGGATTATCTGCAGTTTATAGGGATATTGTTCTACGGAGGAAAAACAAACTGAGCACTTTTATAAGAGGGCATTCTTGGTTCAGAGTGCATTATAAATGATGTGCTATCACTTTCAGAGCCAACAAAAAAAAAAAAGAAACAAGGTTTCAGTGTTAAAACACTAAAATTGATTTATTGTTATTATGCAGGAGAAACTATTTTATAATGTTGATAAGGTGAGCATAGAATTTAGTTTGGCTACAGGCAGAGATTTTTATGTAATGAAACTACAGAAACAATTTCCTGAGGGTCCTCTGCGGAGCGGACAGAGTTGCTGGACACCGCCAGGGGTCTGGACGGTGATGGGGGCCCCATCTCTTCCAGGCAGCTGAACTTCTCTAGCTTCACACCTAGGGGTTCACAGAAGAAGTGAAATTTCACGTCAACCTTATCAGAACGGCTATTCCTTAAAAAATACAAGTGTTGGTGAGGATGTGAAGAAAATGGAACTCTTGGGTATTTTTTGTAGGAGTGTAAATTGGTGCAGCCACTATGGAAAGCAGAGTGGAGGTTCCCCCAAAATTAACACTGGAACTACCATATGACCCAGCAGATACATGCACTCCTATACTCACTGTGGCATTACTTCCGATAACCAAGACATGGCTATTGTTTCCAGAACATCAGCCAAAATCTGTCCACCTGGAGCAGAAATCACTGCAGCTACAAAAGGTAGGGACAGAATTTTACATGGTAATTTTGACAAAGCACTGGAGACTGAGCAGGGTCCAGCTGGAGCCTGAGAAACTCCTGGCAGCTGCGGTCTTACAGACACCCCACATTCTCGTGGGTCTTACCCGCAGAAGCCCCTGTACGTTTTCATGCTGAAGGTGGAGGAAGACTCCCCCCCTCCCAGACTCTGGCAGACTGGGAGGAAAATCGATCTGCTCTCCAAAACATGGAACCTCCGTCTCATTAGGAGAAATACTTCGACCCACCTCTCTTCAGAGACAGTCTACAAAATACCTGACCAGTGCTCCTCAACACCGTTGAGGTCACCCAAAACGAGGAAAGTGAGAGACTGTCTCAGCCCAGAGTGGCTGCAGGAGACACGACACTCAATGTAATGTGGTATCTTAGACAGGATCATGGAACAGGACATTAGGTATAAACTCAGGAAATCCGAATAATGTATGAGCTCTAATAATGTATCCACATTGGTTTATTAATCATAATAATGACCATGCACTCTAATTGTAAATGTACAATTACATACCAATATAAGATAATTATAGAGGAAACTGGGGTAAGGGGGATATGTGAGCACTATGTACTGTCTGTTCAATTTTTCTGTAAATATGCAAGCATTCTAAAATAGAGAGTTTACTTAAAATAGTTAAAAACTGATATAGAAATATAGATTTTAGAATTTTAAAAATCATCATTTTTCCAACACAAATTAACTGAGGAAAGCATTTAGCGTCAATATCAGACAATATCTCTCAAAAAGAGATAACCAGATAGCATGTGTTTCCTGCTGAAAAAATACCTCCAATTTGCAGGGAATGTTAACAACATGTTAAACAACACCAAGAGTGTGCAGTCAGCAAAATCCAGATGTTGGGAACCATAGGACAAAGCCCATCCCATGGGTCACATATCCTATTTCCCAGCCCTGTTTGTGAATAGGGTTAGGCAGCAGACCTGGGTGCAGCTGGTCAGAGGACTTCACAAAGATCATCCAGACTTTCTTCCCCACCAGCAAGAGTCAAGACAAAGCTCACACCCTGGAAGTAACCACCAGCTTCTCCAAAAATCTCAATTCCTCTCTTAGTCTGTGCAGGGTGCTATAACAAAATAGTATAAACTTCGTGGCTTACAAACAACAAACTCATTTCTCACAGTTCTGGAAGTTGGGAAGTCCAAGATGAAGGCACCTATAGATTCGATGTCTGATGAGAGTCCACTTCCCAGTTCACAGAGAGCCGTCTCTCTGGTGTCTCTTTCATAAGGAACTAACCCCATTCATGAGGGCTCCTACCTCATGTCGTAGCAACACCTCCAAACACTGTCACATCGGGCATTAGGGTTTAACACAAGTTTATTGGGGGAGGGAGGGAGACACAAACATTCAGTTTTTAGGTACAAGTTTCAAGGCAGAGTCCAAAGACATAATACAAGCCTCCTCTCCCCCAGGATTGAAGGGTCAAAAAGGACCTACAACCTGAGACTGAAACCAGCTGCCCCAAACTTCCTTGCCTCTACTAATAAGGAGCTGCAGGTGGGCCCCCTCCCAACACCTAACGTGCGTTCTCTGCCTTGAATTCACCCAGGGAATACTTTGATTTAGCCCTGTATTCCTGTTTTTATCAATAACCATAAATTAACCCCAGACCCCCGTTAACCCCTTATCTCCTGCTTTTACTCCCCATAAAGCTCAGCACACCTCTAAACTGCCTGTCTCCCACCTCTTCAATCTTGCAAGCATTTTCCTTGTGCCATGCCCTCTGAAGTTCACGGTCCACGTGCCAGCTTGCATGCTCCACAGTGGCCACAACAAGATCTCCCACCCCTACACCTCGGCAATCTCTGCTGGAATGTCACTCTTGCCCAGACTGCTCCATTTAAAAAATGCTACCTGCAAGCCACTCCCCCACCCTAACCCTCCTTATCCTCTTTACTCAGCTCTTCTTTTTACCTAAAGCACTCATCACCTATTTTACATAGTGTACTCCTTTATTTTACAGAATGTGTATGGTCTGTCTCTCAGCGCCACACTCTTCCCCAACCCTGAGAGAACATAAGATCTAAGAGGATGGAGGCATTTGCTTGTTCCTTCGGTGCTACATCCTGAACACCAAGAGTGGCATCTGGCACATTCTGGGAGCTAAGTATACATTAATTGAATAATGATATCCAGACTTTGAATCAGGAGTCGATATCTCAAAGGAGAGTCAAACAGTTTTTCATTCTGGCTGTGGTGGCGGCGGCCCCACCCTCAGTTTCCCCAGGAGGAGGCAGGTCGGGCAGCTGTGCGTGTCCACCAGTGTGTCCACCGCCCTGTCGCCTCGTGGTAGCTGGCAGCGTAGATGTTGACCCCTGGACCACTGCTGCGGCTGGAGTTGGCTATGGTTTTGCTGTCTTTTCCTTAGTGCCTTCCAGCTTCTTGGAACTGATTCTGCAGCCATCTCGGATCTTGCTGGTGACATAAAATCCTTTTGAAAAATTATTTTTCTGCTCCAATCAGCCAGAGAGAGCTTGGTTTTGGGGGGTTTTTTTGTTTTTTTTTTTTTTTGCTAAGAATAAAAAACACCTAGAACTGGTCTTTTAAAAATGGATGAGAAAATTTCTGAAACACCCTCGGGGTGGAACGCCGTCGCTAAAAGTAAAAGAGAAACTATGACAAGAGGAGGTGGTCCACCTATTAACTGTCAACAAGCACAGATGAGACGACTCGCCCAGAAACTCAGAGCAGAAAAAGCCACAAAATGGCAAGACTGAAGTGCTCGTCCTGTTCCATCCAACATCACGCGGGCAGCCTGTTCCTTCCCTTCCCTCGGCCGGGCTGGTCCGAAAGACACAGCGGTGGAAAGACATCTCTTTTTAAAAGCCATCACTCGGCCTCCTGGAATACAAAAGGCCATCCTGGGGAGAGCCCCGGCGTGGGTCCATATGGTTTGCGAGTCTTTTTCCCTGTGACATTTTTATGAAGGTTATGTATATGTCCCGTTCTTCTTCATTCTCCTGGTGCTAATTGCTGTCTACTGGCCCGGGCTACTGTGTACAGAGACCACATGCTTCCCTGCCGGCACAGCCCGGGCTGCGGTATGCCACATGGCCCTGCTGTCCTCAGATAAGAACCTGCTGCTGTCTGACCACAACAGCTGGAAGCGTTCTGCCTGGAAGAGCTTATCTTGCTGAGACTGGAGCTGAGCTGTGACATGGTCAACGAGCACACGGAATGAGCGAGTTCTCTGGAGGCAGCTCATGGTGGCTGAAAGCCTCCCATGTACACTTGGGCTTCATGTTTGGAGTTGATAGTGAGCTTGACTGTGAACGTGTTTCATAAGGACAGCACTGTGTGGAAGAAAGCAAGAGGTTGAAGAGTGACACAACCGCAGTGTCTCTAACAGTCAGAATTTCTCTGGGCTTCTCTGTTTATTTGTTTATTTATTTATTTATTTATTTACCCATCCATCCTAAGTTAGGAGCAGAAAGAAATGGAAGAAGATATCCCCTAAGTTTTTTCTTCCTCCTTTACCTCTTTGTGATTTCTGTAGCGTGTGGAGTCCAAGAATTGTAGTTATTACCGACTGGCCTCTCCCTGTGGGCTCCTTCTAGCCCTGCACCTCTGCCTCCTCCATGGTGCCCCACGGTAACCAGTATCTAGACTTTTGTGATTATCGGTCTCTTGCTTTTTAAAATGATTCTATCAGATACATCTGTATGCTTAAACAACATGGTGCTCAGCTTCTGAGTTTTATCTAAATGATATCATACTACATATATACAGTTTTCTGAAACTTAACCCTTTTTTTCATTGAACATTACATTTCTGTATTTTTAACATGATTGTTCTAAGGTTGATCCACACTGTTCTGAGAACTAGAGATCACTGCTTTTCCTGCTGTATACGAGGTCTTTGTATGACTGGTTGACCTTGTATTCCTGTTGACATTCAGGTTGTTTCCGGCTTTCTAGAAGTCTGAATGGAGCTTCTCTGAACACTTTTGTTGGTGGCTTCTGGAGCATTTGTACTACATTTCATGTAGCAGAACTACCTTAGAATGGAATTACTAGTTATTTGCATGCTTCACCTCACATAATAGCAACGAATTGTTTCTCCAGAGCCATTGTTCTACTTTCTGCAATTTAGGAGTGTCCACTGAGCCACATTCTCTCAACAGTTGGTCTATCTGACGTCTCAGAAGACTTACTTTGTGGGAGAGAAATTTTCTGTAATTTGAGAGGATGAGCTAATAAATGCTATTTAGGTTGAGAAAGATGCTCCTAGATATCAGGATCATCCTTTCAAGTGCATCACTTCTGTTTCTTTTAATATGCTTTATTCCTATCTGTCAATTCAACCATTGCTTAGGAATGGGGCCGGCAGCACCCTTCAGAGAAGAAAGTACGAATGACCCGGTCAGAGAGAACACAGGCCCACTTCTCTCACGTGCCAAACTAGGGTCCCTACTGGGGAAGACAGTCAGCAATTCTGGAGTGCCCTCACCTTTACAGGGGTGACAGAAAGGACATAGAGCAGTAATGTCTGTCCTGCACATCCCCATTGCTCAGGTGTTGATGGTAGCCCTGTGCCGGGCACTCAGAAACCTGTTCCTGCCACTTAAAGCACTCAAGCTTGCCTTGGGGAAAAGGGGTGGGGTGTGTGCAGAAGGAGAGATTTGAGGATACAGGTAGGCTCTGACTCTCTCTTCTTAGTGATACTTAAGTCCAGGTGTCACCCTCAAAAACAAGGCATTGACTCACTGAAGCTCTGGTCTATTCTGCATTAATGAGATAGGGCTACCACTCCCGTCTAGGGTACAAAGGAATGTTTCATCAGGGATTCTACATGGTGAGCATTTCAAGCTAGGTAGCAAGGACGATAAGGCAGAAGACAATTCAAAAGATAATAACATGACAGTTAGTTCACTTGAGTTTGAGGTTAAACCAAATCTCACTCTGAGAAAGTTTAGGCAGAGAATCAGATTTGTATAAATTTAATATTTATGCAGACCTACATTTACATATGTTTAATATTCTTCCCAACAAACCTACAAATTCTACCTTTTGCCCTCCTCAGATAATAAACCTTGAAATTTTAAAATAAAGTCTGAACTTTTTCTCTTCCAATTTCAAACATGTCTATATTTGGAAAATCCACATTTAGGACTGCATTTCTTAGTGATCAGCTGGTTGCTTGTGTTACATAAACACTAATTTGAAGTTTAGTGAGCTATCTGCCTCCAAAGTTTTTCTGAAGTCCTGGAGAATGCATGATGTATTCAAGGTCACAATTTGCTCTTGGCTTTCCTGAACATGCTATCTGTGCATGCTAATTCACTGCACGGGAGCCCTTCCCAAGCAGAGAAGGCCTTGCTCAATCAGTGTATACACTTGGACAAAGTTTTTTTTTTTAAATGGAAATCTGTTTCTATTGGAAAAGTGGTGTAGGAAAAAAATAATGGAATTTACTAACTAACAAAGATTCTGAATTTTAAAAATACAATACTTTGGCCAAAATATCACTTCCCCTCTTGTTCCTTGTCATAAAAGCATGTATGTGTATAATAAATAAGCTATTTGCCATTGCTTTTTATTCCCTGGAAATTGACTTTTCCATTCACTAGACACTTTCTAAATTAGCCACCAAAAAAAATTGGAAGATAAACTTATGACTAGTTTCTGGGGAATAAACATGAGGCCAGTTGGACTTAACTCTGGTGGAATAAGGGTGGTGCAACACAGAAGTGAAATCAGGGCACTCCGGCTCGCCAGTAAGGATGAATCATGGGATGATATAATCTTGGGTTTGAAGGGATTTTAGAAGTCATCTAGTGCAGCAACATGATTTACACTAAGAAGTTTTTTCACTTAGAAACATCAAACCAAATTCTGTAGTTCACTTTTTAATACCAATCCAAATTATCCTGGCAAAATCAGATTTTGCCTCAACACATTTATTCTAACCTCAAACTTTTTATTAGAGATTTTCAGCTTGTAATCTATGGATGGGCCACAAGGGGCGCTCGAGGGCCCTATGAAATAGAATACAAAATTGTGTGGGATTGTGACATTTCTGCTTTATTCTAGTACAGCAAGCATTAATAAATATAACCCAAATTTTTTTAAAACAACTGTTTGGGATTTTATATCATTAAAAGTCAATGTTTTAAAGGAGTCCTGAGACCCATGATTTTGAGAACATTTTTCTTTCTACATTATTGCTATTTTACATTTCTTCCACAAAATAAATACCTGGTATTTTCTGTTGAGACTCGAAAACAAATAATTATAATTCCTCCAGATTAGACTTCCTCCTTGTGTCTCCCCCAATTCCACTGCCACAGAACAATCATCCTGAAACTTTAGTTGTATTATAGAATCAGAAGTGACCCATAAAGATAATTATTTTTACAGTTATGAAGTTAAGGTTCAGGAGGATAAATGATTTACCTCAAGGCACATAGATAGAGTCAGTTACTTTTCATCTGAGCCCAAGATCTCCAGACTTCTGAGCCAAATCATCTGGCGCCCAAGAGTGACCCGATCACTTGTTCCACTTTTCTGAACCATAGGTCCCTGCTCCAGACGGCTCATTTCCTCGACTGTCCCCTGAACCTACCAGACCCAACCTCGCCTCGAGATTAAGGATCCTGGCTAGATAGAGCTGGTCAGTGCCCTTGCTCTTTCCATAGCCCAAAGCAGTTCCCACCCTTTAAAATCCCACGTATTTTAAATTACATATTAGAGAAAAATTACATGTAACTATGCCCTAACTCATTCATTTAATACATTATCAAGCAACAATCCTTGCTTGTCTCTCTACCCCAGAATCCCACTTTCAACTCTTAACCACGTCTGTTGTATATATCTATCTTTATAAATAACATGTTTTAAAATGACAACTTTTAATATTTTGATATTGAAAATTATCTATTAACTACTTACAATAGTAGGTGAAGATTTAACTCCTTAACTTCACCACCTGCCACACGGATATTTTTCCTTGCCTTGTTCTTTCAATATAATGCTATCATAATATTTGGCTAAATCAACATTTAGTATATTAGATTGCATCATATAAAAGTGATGCTGCAACCATATTGTAACTTGTGGTCTTATAATTTGTCTTGATTTACATACATTGAAATATTTATGTGGATTATTTCTGGACTCTTTATTCTGCTCCACTGAGTGATATGTGTGTCCCTCCATGAATATCACACTGCCTTTCCTACTGTTGTTTAACATTGCATTTTAGAATTGAGAATTCTGAGTTATCTCAGTCTTTCCCTCTTTTTCAAAACTGTTTTAGGTATTCTAGTTCCTTTCTTTTTCCAATTGTAGTATCAGAACAGGGGACTGTTTTCTCAGTTTATGGAACTGAGAAGTTCTTCTCTTTTATCTAGAGAAGAATTTTCCGTTGGGAATTCACACCTACTGCCATTACTATATACAACCGCACCTGGGGCTCACCTGGGGGAAGGGCCAAGAGAGAAAAGTGAAGATTCTCTTGACACTCTCCAGCAGTCAAATAAACTGTAGACTAATGAACCAGTTCAGCTGGATAATTGATTTGATATAAATTTTTTTAGCAATCAGTCATAATGATAACTCTAAAATTTGACCAGCATGCTTGATTTAAATTACCACTAAAAATATAAATCTCACTTATACTATTTGCATAATACAAATTATTATTACTCAATAAAATACATTATTATTTATAATAATAATGCAAGAGTTGCTTTGGGGGGAAGAAAAACAAAAGGAACACTACAGTTGGACTTCTCCATATTTCACCCACTGCTATTGGTCTTACCTTAAATGCAGCATTGAATAAGCTATCTCATACAAAGTATTTTTCAACAAGAATTTCAGGAGGAATAGCCAAATGCATTAACTTAAACCCGGTTTCATCATTTATTCCCCTCCCCTTAAATTTCTTTGCATTGAACACTAAATTGAATATATTAATCTTTTTTGCTTCTGATGTACATGTTACATTTTTCTTTTATTCTTGTTATCCTAAAGAAGCAATATTAAATCTTTTTGCAAATTACAGCTTTAGATGACCATTTATCAGGTATATATTAGAGGACAGTGTGGTTTTCAGAAATTCCATTTGCTATATGCTGTCCGTGATCTCTGCACAGGGCTTTCATTTGTCATGGGATTAAGCTCTCTGCTGTGTTTAGTTTGGAGGTCTCGAGAACAAGTCAATCCATATTAAAACACCTAATGATATAATTTATGCAGTGCAAAGACTTCACTGCCCTCTATCAACCTGTCTGTAGACAAGTCCTTTCAATATAGCAATGGGTAACAATATTTTAAAAAGGATCCCTTGGCAAATCTCAAAGTTTCCTTAAAAAAAGCATGACTCTATAACTATAACTTAGACTTAATGACACTTGGCACAATGTCAGAATCTCCTAGAATATTCATTTACCTGACATGAGCCCCAAATAACCAATGTCCCAATGTGTCTATTGATTTGTTTTGAAATCTGTTCAAAACTAAAAAGCTAGAGACTAGGAACACTAAGTCCTAAGAAACGAGAAAAATCTCACAACATGTATAACCAAGAATTCATCCAATAGGTTCCATAAAAAATTTATAAAGTACAAATTGTCTCCTGCATTTTATTTAGGAATATGAGTATAAAATAAATAAAAGTTGCTCAGGGAATCACCTAGCATTGTCTTACTGTCAGTATATTGTTTGCAGTTTGTTTGAATAAGTAGTGACTAATTTTAAAATTCAGATCTTATTTTATCTTATGAAGACTTATCTTGCTGCTTTAGAAACTGAATTTAACACTTCATCAGTCATTTTGTTTGGAGAGTCCCCAAAGTGTTGCAATCCTTATTCAAGTAGCATGTTATCAACTACGCACTTTAATTTTAATTTTACATTATTTTGCCTCAATTTATAAAGGAAATTTTTAAGCTATCATTAATTTCTCAAATGATTGCAATTAGTATCTTCAGTTTTTTATTGCAAATAACTATCTTTCCATAAAAAAACCAATGATGTAAGAAAAGATGTTAGGCACTCTGAAGTTTAGATTACTTCATAAATATTTTATAACTCCAAATGCTTATTTTAGGGCTTAATTCTTAATGACCTAAAAAAATTGTCTACCCTTTGATGAATTATAAACCTTACCAAAATTCATGGGATTTTTGCTACTGGAATTTTACCAAAGTTCATCATAACTGAAGTCTAGCCTACCCATCATAAAACCATGTCTGGAGTTTGGATATTGGTAGAAATAGTTAATTTGGGAGTTACGGTGACTTAAAGATGTACATGAAAAGCCTTGGAACATCATAAAAGATAAACTAACCAAATTATCCAGGACAGTGTGCGTCTTTCAAGTGGGTGTTCAATAAATGGTTATTTACAAAGTGACTGAAGTGACCAAAGTTGAAAGCAAACCTCATGAACACACATAATCTTAGTGGATTTACCTTATAAAATTCAATTAATAGTAAATTAAAATGGCTATTACTCTTCTTCGAGCCTGAGACCCATCTCTGGCAGTGAAGAATGAAAGAGACCTGTGATGACAATTGCCCTGGACTTTGACCTCTTGGTTTGAAAGTGTATGAATAGATGGATGCCTCTAACATTTGATGCTTCAAAAATTTTGTACAGTAAGTCACAAGAAATACATTTTGAGTTGCAACCCAACACACACACACACAAGAAAATAATTACTACCATTACCACATGAGACAAACACACTCCTGTTTTATACAGTTTTTTTAAATTCTGTGTTCACACCACCAATTTGATGTCATGACACCTGATAGGTCATAGACTACAGTTTGGCAAATATTGTTCTAGACCATATCTAATATCCGTTGACATAGTCAAGAGTTTATCAGAGAAGAATGGAGCAACTTAGAGAATGATATTCTGACACTAGCAATAGATACTTCACACATTTGCTCAGAAGCAGAGGTGACGTTGGGCTTAGCTAGTGATAATCTTCTTCTTACATCCTAAAGATTTAATGAGTGTTTTTAAACTTATCCCTGGCAGGGACATATTCACTAAGAGTTATCTTTGGCTCTTGCCTCTCCACGTACAGCACATACAATATTTTATCGGCTTCTCTGAAATACCTCTTGGACTTTTTCTTTCCTTTCTATTCTCATTGTTATCACTCTAATCCAGGATTTCATCAACTCATACCCGCAGCCTCTGCTTACTCAGCTTCTGTGGCTGGTGTAAGGTTTATCATTGCGAAGTATTATTCATTCATACCCTTCACTTTGATTAGAACTCCTCGATGATATATTTCAGCACATGAAGAGAGCAAAAAGGGTGCATGTTTGCAGAACCCTTACTATGTAGCAGAAACTGGGATATGCTTTTATTCCATTTGTTATTTCCCTTAATTCTCAAAATTATCCTGTGAGCTAGATTATTATTAACCTCACTTTGGAAATTTAGAAAGGCTGTGAAAATTATAACTTACTAGACACAATCACATAGTTTATATGTATTAACTTTCTATTGCTGCTGAAACAAATTAACACAAACTTTGATAATAAATATCATAAGTCAAAATATAAATACAAATGTATCATCTGATAGTTCTGGAGGTCAGAATCCTCAATGGACCAACATCAAGGTGTTGAGAGGCTTTCATTCCTTCCGGAGGCTCTAGGGAAGAATCAGCTCGTACGTAGACTTTGCGATCTTCTAGAGTCTGTGCACATTTCTCTACTCCTGGCCCTGTTTCATCTTTAAAAGCCAGCAGTCACAGCCCTCCCATCTCTGCTCCTGTAGTCACATCTCCTCTGAGGCTCCTGCCTTCTTTCTTTACTTTATAAGGACCCTTGTGATTACCTTAGGTCTAATAGGGTAATCTGCCCATCTCAAAATCCTTAACTTAATCCCATCTACTAAGGCCTTTCAGCCAAATAAGGTAACATTTACAGGGCCCAAGGATTAGGACTACTGGGGCCATTTATTCAGCCTACTACAAGTAAACATTTTTTTAAAGCACACATGGAACTTTCATCTAGATAGACCACATTCTAACCCATAAAACTAGTCTCAATAAACTTAAAAGAATGGAGATTGTACAAAATGTCTTCTCTGACAAGAAAGGAATTAAACTAAAAACCAGTAAGAGAAAAATAATGTGAACATCTCTAAACAATAAGAAATCAAGGAATGCTAAATCATTCAGAGATCAATAAATAAATCACAAGACACATTAGAAATTATATTTAACTAAACAAAGATAAAAACACAACACAAAAATAATTAGATATAGCTAAAGTGGTACTTTATATTACATAATTACAAATACAAATGTGCTTATAATTCATAAAAAGAAAGGTCTAAAACTGACAGTAACCAGAGGGGAGGAGGGAGGCAGATAATGGGGAAAAAAGGGGAAGGGCCATCAAGGAACACGTATAAAGGACACATGGACAAAGCCAAAGAGGGTAGTTTCAAGGGTGGGAGGTGGATGGGTGGGGCAGGGGGCTGTGTGGTGAGGTGAAATGAAGACAACTACACTTGAACAATAAAAAAATTAAAAATAAATAAATAAATAAAATCAATAATCTACATTTCTACCTCAAGAAACAAGCAAAAAAAAGATAAGAAAATTAGACTCAAGGTGAGTAGTATGAAGGAAATACTAAAGATAAAATCAGAAATCAATAAAACAAACAAAAATAGAATAATTAAGTGAAATACCAATATAAGGAATGAAAGAAAGACATTAATTTTAACCCTAAAGACATTAAAACAATTAAAGGGATTTTTACAAGCAAATTTATGCCTATAAATTTTGCAACTTAGATAAGACAAATTCCTTGAGAGATATGAATTATTTGATTATTTCTCTACTATTAAATATATTGATTTTATAATAAAAAAACATAGGTTGGCTAAAAAGTTCATTTAGTTTTCTCTGTAAAAGACACATTTTTCATTTTCTCCAATAACTTTTTTGATTTGGATATTTTGGTTATGTCAGCTATCTTCTGCGTGGTATAACACTGATTGTTCTCAATGTCTCGACTTCTTTGCTGTCAACTTCAACTGGTCTACCCGACTGTAGAGTGTTGTCCAGTGAAAAATCTCCAGCACAAAATGTCACAAGCCACGTTTGACACATTTGATCAGTCACAGCACCTTCTCCACACACTGCACAAGTCTTTTTTCTGTGTTCCAGCTGTATTTTTACCTTTCTTGAAATAATAAAGCATAATATGCCAAAATGTTGCATATTTTCTTCCATCTTCAATATTAAAATGGCTACACAAAAATTCACCAATTTTGATGTTTCTTTTTAAATGCATGCTGAGATGACAGCCATCACAATACAATCTAACAAAGCTGTTTTGAATGACATTAAAGACAACTAAGCACTACTAGACCCATCTTACAGGAAAAAAAAAAAAAAAAAAACTTTTTGGCCAACCCAATAACTTCTCCCAAAGGAAATGCTGGACACAAATGTCTTAACTCATTATTTTTTCAAATATCTAGGAAAGAAATAATACAAACCCTTTCAAGAAAAATAGAGGAGAGCATTTTATGAGGCCAGTAATACTCTGATATAAAAACCAGAAAAACACATTAAAATAAAAATGAGACTACAAACCTATATGTTTCATGAACATATGAGAAAATTGAATCCAACAATACTTTAAATTGATAATAGATAATGACCAAATGGGTCTATTCAGTGCTAGGCTCATACAAGTCACAAAAGTTTATTTTTTAATTTTTAAGAATTTTGTGGAGAAAAAATTGTTAAACATACCATTATTAAAAATTAAATTATGCTAGCATACAATTAAATTAATTATATTATTAGAAAGGTAATAGTTACACAAAACTAATTGATAGCTAATGTTTTTAATAGTATGTATGCTTTTGAATTTATGTATGTGTATTATATCTGTATGATAAAAATGTTATATAATGGCTTGATACTGTGCATTTCTTCCCAACTTTATGTTCAATTAATTACTGTTGAAAGCTTAAAATTTGCCATGATGGGAATATTAACAGAATAAAAGAAAAAGTTATATGATCATCTCAATAGATGCAGGAGAAAGCATTAGACAAAATTCAACATGAGTTTTTAAAAGCCTTTCATAAAACCACAAATAGAAATTTTTGACTTCATAAAAAACATCCATGAAAATCCCACAACTAACTTCATATTTACGAGTGAAATGTTGAATATTTTTCCACTAACATAAGAAACAAGGTAAAAAAGATGCTCCCACTCTTACCACTCCTGTGAACATTGTACTAAAATTGCAGTAAGATAAGAAAAAGCAATAAAAAGCATACAAATTGGAAAGGAAGAAGTAAAACTTTCTAATTTAACAGATCACATGTCATATACATAGGAAGTCTTAAGGAATCAATTGACAAGGTTATAAGAAATAATGTGTAAATTTTACAAGACTACAGAATACAAAGTCAATATACAAAAAATCAATTGTTTAAGGACCAATGAGAAAATGAACAAAAGCTATTCCATATAAAATAGTACCTAAAAATGTGAAATACTTAGGAATAAAGTTAATAAAATATGAACAAGCCTATACAATAAAAACTATTGAAAATTTCAGAAAAAATTAAAAGTTACTTTACTAAATGGAAATATATACCATTTGCATGTGCTGGAATATTCAAAGCTTTGAAGAAATCAATTCTTCTCAAACTAATCTGTATATTCAATTTCCTCAGTTATGTTTGTATAAATTTAAAAAACTGATTATAAAGCTTATATGAAAAATAAATTAGCTAGAATAGCCAAAACAATTTTTAAAAAGAAGAAAGAAGCTCCAGAATGTAAACTCTCTGATTTTAAGATTTATTATAAAGTTTTAGTAATCAACAGTCTGACCATGACATAAGGCCATTTAGAACAGGGACATACAAATTAGTGAAACAGAATAGATTCCAGAGAGTGTGTGTGCGCATGTACGCACACGAGGGGGGGCCCAAAAGTAACTGGAATTTATTTATTGAAAATTGTGTACTTATTCCTACATGTTTAAACGTCAGCCACCTTCCAAGTACTCTCCATTTGCTACAATACACCTATCGAGACATTTCCACTGTTCAGAAGCGGTTTTGAACTTGTTGATTTTGATGACTTTTAGTGCTCCTGCCATTTTTTGTTTTACCTCTTCCACATCATCAAAACACTTCCCTTTGAGGGCTTTCTTCATCCAGGGAAACAAAAAATAACTCAGGGCAAGATCAGGTGGACAGGGAGGGCGGGGCATGGTGGTCATCCTGTTTTGGTCAAAACCTGCAGCACACTTGGTGCAGCCTGGGCAGGCGCGCTCATAAAGCCCCATCATGAAATGAGCACACACGCTGAAAGAGTCTTCCAAAAACATTCACTGAAGCCAAACATAACCTCTCGCAACAAGCCAGCGGCCACTGGTACAGATGGGTTTCTAGAACACTTACCGGTTCTAGATAGTGGTTGAAGCCTACATTACAAGAGACCTGCTCTCCAGAAGATGATTCTGGGTTTTTTTGTGGGGGATCCCACCTCATATCATATATCTATATATCACATATATATATACTTTTTGACAAAAGATATGAGGTATTTTAATGTGAAAAAATCTTTCTAATAAATAGTGTTGGAACAACTGGATAGTCATAAGGAAAAATTCAACCTATATTCTTACCTAACACCACACAAAATACTAACTCAAAATGAATCGTAGATCTGTATTTAAAAATCAAAACTGTAAATCTTCTAGAAGAAACCAGGAGTGGAAAATCTTTATGACATTGGCATCAGCAAAGATTGCTTAAGATAGAATCACAAATCACAAACCCAAAGAAAATATTAATAAATTGGATGTATATAAAAATTAGAAATGCTTGTTCTTTGAAAGACACTATAAAGAAAATTAAATACAAGACACAGGATGTGGAAAATTATTTTCAATACACACATCATTCAAATACAATTGCTAGATTTAACAAATAAAAGTAAAAGACACCTACTTAATCTTGACTTTTAGATAAACAATGAATGATTTTGTTACTATAAGTTTGTCCCATGTAACATTTGGGGCAGGCATATTATTATTCATTGTTTTTATGAAAGTTAAATTTATCTGGATGTCCTGTATTTTATCTGTCAATCCTACTTGCAAACAATGTATATCCAGAATATATAAAGAACTCTCTATATAACTCTTTATTTGCTAAGAAGATAACTCAATAGACATTGGACAAAGTATATGAAGCAAATGACATGCTTATACATTGCTGGTGGAGAATAAAAATAATTGTACAACCATGTTGGAAAACTTATACTCATCATATGACTCCGTACTTTCACAGTACTTAGATAGGTACTTATCTAAGAGAAATAAAAAATATATAGACACAAAGACTTGCACCTTTGTTCATACAGCAAAAGGTTCTTATAGCACCTTTGTTCATAAATGTCCAAAACTAGAAGGAACCCAAATTTCCATCAATACATAAATGGATAAACAAATCATGTTATATTGTTACAAAACTTCTCAGACACATGACAACATGAATAAATTTCAAAAATACCATGCTGTGCAAAAAAAAAGCCTAACACAAAAAGCTACATACTTTATTATGTTATTTATATTAACCTCCTGCCACCAAAATCAATTTAGTCTAAGGTAACAGAAAACTGGCAAGTGACTGTCTGGGGTGAAAGGGTTGTATGTTAAGGGTGGGGGAATGCTGGGAAGGGGCAGTCCCAGAATCGCATAGGAAGGAGCACAAGTTTTGGGGAGACAAAACGGCTTAATATCTTGATTGTGGTGATGGCCGCACAATTGTTCAAAGTTGTCAAAACTTACCAAAATGTACATTAATATGGGTCCATTTTGTTCTATCCAAATTATATCTGAATAAAGGTTATCAAAAATAAAGATGTTTCATAAGTTATCACACTAAACAGAAAAATAGGAGTAAAAGTGCATATATCAAATCAATGTAAGAAAATTTGACTTAGCCAAAGAATGGTGAAAAATGAAGTATGTGAAAATATACACATACATAATAATGTTACAGAAAGGAGTCCTGATAATGTGATAAACTAGTTAATCAAAGCTCACTTGGCCTTTCAGGAACACTTGGTACCCTGGAACCATTTCCTTGGGGACACTGCAGTTTTCAACTTTCCTTTTATTCCATTTACCTGTCCTTGACCACTTGTACAGGGTCCCCCTCATTGCCCGGGCGTGTTAACATTCCGGAAGTCCAGAGCTCAGACTTCAAACCTTTTCTCTTCTCTGCACTCGTTCTCTTGATAATATCATTCTGACCCAAGTCTTTAAATCTCATCTATCAGCTAATAGCTCCCAAACTTACATCGTTAGCCAAGACTACACTCCAGAGTCCTCAACTTGTATATATAAACTGCCAACTCATTAGTTTCCTTTGGAGGTCTGCTTGAAATCTCAAATTTAGCACATCCAGAAACAAAATCCCTACCCTCATCCCCAAACTTTCTCTTCTCGCAGTCTTCTTCACTGTGACCTTGACAACTTTTTTTCTCGGTGCTCAGGAAGACTAAATCCTTGAAGCCACATTTTTCTCTGCTTCCTCTCACAGCACATGCAATCAGTCTGACAAGCCTAAAATGTTCCACCATCTAAATCAGACTGAAGGAAAGGCTCCTGAGACCTAAGAGGAGCTACACCTTTGGGGTGCCACCACTTCTGCAGATATTCTGCCAAATATCGCCATTGGTCAACAGGGTCGGAGTTGGAAGACCTGGACTTGAAGCAGCAAGACTAAAAATAAGCTGGAGCTCAACAACACCTCTGCGTCTGTCACTTCATCTAACCACAATAACTTTCAGAGAGTAACGGCTGCTCTTCACTCCAGTCTTCACACCTCCCACAAATTCCTCATTAGGCCAACGCTAGCCAACTTAGAAACATACAGGGAAAGGAATCTTGGAAACATTGTTCCAATTTGACCAACGTTATGCTCTGCAAGCTACAGCAGACAACATTCATCATGGTAACAAAAACAAGCAAACACAAAGGATTTGTGAACTACCAAAAAATGCACGAGAATTACATGAAGTTTTACGGGTCATACAGACCTCAATAAATGAAGAAAGGACACTATGCTCATGAATGGTATAACTTAAACCAAGAATAATAACTAATTAATCTGTCCCCAAATTAATCTATAAATTCTTTACAATCCCAATCAAAATTTGAAATGAATATTTTGAAGAATCTGACATATCTATACTAATAATTATGTAAGAATAACTATCCAAAAAGCTCTGAGTGAGTTTGAGCAAAAATAGCAGGTTGGGGGGAGGGAGCACTCAGCCTATGGGATATTAGGATGTATTAGAAAGACATATAATGAACACAATGAGATATCAGTCCAGGAACCAATAGACAGGCGAGTAGAACAGAAGACGCACCAACAGGCTCGTGTGTTTGTGGAAGCTCTCTGGGTGTTAGAGATTACACTACAAATCAGTGAGGAAGAATGGGTTGCATTGTTGAGGGCTTGGGAAATTGGCTTTCCTTTTGGAGGAAAAAACAGGCTGATTTCAATTCTATACCACATTGCAAAGATGAATTCAAGATAGATTAAATACCTAACTGTGAAAGCTAAATCTATCAAGCTTTAAAAATGGATAATATCTGTAACCTTGGTACATAGAAAAACTTAGGACTCCAAAAACATAGACTCTAAGTTGGAAAAAAAGTCATTTATCAAATTCATTATAAATAAGTTTTTCAATTCAGCATAACACACCTAATCTACAGATTAGTAGAAAATATTTGCAAAAATCTAAAACCAAAAAGCGTTTAATACATGCAAAATGAAAGAAAAAAGCAATAAATGCAAAAGAAAAATAAACAAATGATATAAATTCACAGAAGGTTAAACATAAACATTCAATATATAGAGATTCTTAGCCTACTAGATATCAGAGAAAAATAAATCAAAAGAATAATGATACCACTTTTTACCAACAGATTATAAAATTTAGAAATTTGGAAACAAGAAATTTCATGGATTGCTTGTTGGTGAGACCCTACATGAGAACATTTCTGTTGATTTCAGGTCCCAAGAATTCTCCTCTGGGTTGCACACCTAAACGAATTGAATGAAAATATTTGTCAGGTGTTGTTCAGGGGCATCTTAACTGTTCATAACTAAGGAAATTGGATGTAAATATGCTAGATGCATACATAGTATGTGATCTATGCAGCAATTAGAAAGACCATCACAAAATGTATACATCATATAGGGATAGCGATTTAAAAACATTGTCCGGAGCATTGGCTGGTGTGGCTCTGCTGGTCAGAGCATCGTCCCATGAACCAAAAGGGCACGTAGCCAGGTTGCAGTTTTGATCCCTGGTTGGGGAGTGTGTGAGAAGGTGACACATCAACGTCTCTCTCTCGCATTGACATTTCTCTCTCTCTCTCTCTCTCTCCTTTCCTCTCTCTCCAAAAACAGTGAGAAAATGTCCTCAGGTGAGAATAAAAAAGTACTCATGTATACAAAAACAATATGTATTCTATAAAAATACACATATATATCCAAAGACATTTTTCATACACAAAATGCTGGTTGTGGAGAAAGGAAAAATAAAATAAAATAACATAGAAACCCACAGGATGAGAGGCTGCCATGAACTAAGAAATATGTTTAATGCAATTACATACTCCCCGAGAACCAAAGGAAAAATATTAAGTGTTTCTAATTAATGTACTTTGCTATTTTCCAAGGGTACAAAGATGAATGCGTGAAGGTGGTTCTGCTAAGTTGGAGTAGACTGAAGAAGATGAGGAGTCTCCCTCATGGTAAAGGAATTCAAGGAATGTGTGAAAACATTATTTCCTTCTGCATAAAATTATCTTCAGCTATTATGGGGCTGAGATATACCATGCAACTGTAACAGACCCGTGCGTTCATACCAGGTGTACGACGAAGGAGAGGCATATAGGATAAAGGCCACAGTCCCGGCGTGTAGCAGCATGGGGGGCTGGGCAGTGCAAGTGGCCACCATGTTCAGCATTGTAAAATGACAAGCATAATGAGAGCAAAGCAGTGGCAGCCCTGCTGTATGTGAAAAAATAACAGAGGCCCACCATCCTAGCCAAGTAGTTAACAATGCGCCTGAGCCTACTGGAGAGCCACCTCGAGGCGCCCATTGTAGGTGTAGCTGAATAACGTCTGTAACTTCCTGTGCAAACAAGTTTATTTCAGTGAGTGGCTTCTGCAGAGTGAGGATAAACCAGTATGACTTCGTGAGTGTACGGGTACACTTTTGTATGTAGAGCAAGTTAGCTCTGAGTGAATCTTGACTCCAAGAATTTTTTAATCTGTGAAGAAGAGAGACTGAAAGGGGCCTAGGCTGAGGCTTGAGCGACCTCATCTTGGCTGAGAGTTGATAAACCAGCGGAGTGTTGTTCAGGCTCAAGGGCACCAGACTCAGGGAGGCCTCGGATGTGAAAACGTGTGACTGTTCTGTGAGGCCCAGGCATGATCCGAGGGGAAAGGTGCAATTCCCCTCCAGGGAGAGAAACGTCTTGTTTACATCAACCTAAGACTAGGTCAGTGCAGGAGCGTGAGGCAAGTGTGCAGCTGGTGCCCCTTAGTTCAAAGCGAGAATAAAGCTCCTCTCTGGGCCCCAGGGGCATGTGGCCAAAGCTCAGGGTTAGTGCGGGACCCAGTAGCTCACCCTGGTGTGAAGACAGACTGAGAAGCTAGTGGGGTCAAGGACCCTGGAAGAGAGGTTAAAAATTTTTTCCTGCAAGGAACTAAAAAGTAAATATTTTAAGTTTTGATGGCAGTATGGTCTCTACTATCACTAATCAACTTTGCCACTTAGTGCAAAAGAAACTATAGACAATATGTAAACAAATGGGCAGGGTGTAACAATAAAACTTTATTTACAAAAGTAAGCTGCAGGCCAGTTTTGACTCACAGGGCATCCTTAGTCAACCTTTGCCCTAGAATAAGTCTAGAACTTTGAAATAGTATAAATTATTTTCTGTTTCAATTTCCTTCCACTATCATTAACTTTCGGTAAAGTATCAATAGAAGTCACAGCATCATCTTCCTTGCAAGTAAGTACAAGTATTTCATTTAATACAAGTCTGCTGGTGGGTAAAATTAGTTAATTTTACCATCTGAGAACATCTTTATTTTGCTTGCATTTATGGAAGATATTTTCATTGGATTTGGCATTCTGAGGTTGTCTGTTTATGTTTCAGCAATTTACAGACGTTTCTCCGCTGTCTAATTGAATCGTTTTTCTCCTGTGTGAAGGGTGTCATTTCGCCCTAGATAGTTCTGTGTTTTCTGCTTATCTTTAGTTTTAAGCAGTGTATGATTTGCCCAGACATGTTTTTTTTTTAATTTATTCTTTGTGCACTATACTGAGCTTCTTAAATGTGTAAATTTGGGAAATTTTTCCACCATTAATTTTTTTACCTCCGTTCTTTCTGTTTATTCTTTCATAACTTCTATTACACATATTCTAGACCGTCTGATAATATTGCACAAGTTTTTGAGATTTTATTTACTCCATTTTATTGTCTCTGTTGTTCACAGTGGATAATTTCTATTGACCTATTTCATAATTCATTAAATCTTTCCTCTGTCATCTCCTTTTTTCTTTTATGTTCATTTGCTGATTTTTTTTTCAGGCATTACGTGTCCAGTTCTACAATTTCCATGCGATTTTTGTAATATTTTCTATTTATCCACTGAAAATTCCTAACTTTATGCTAATTTTAAACATATTAAAATAGCTGCTTGAGGTCCTTGCCAAACAAATTTCAACATTGGAGTCACTCAAGGTTGATCTCTATTGATTATCCTTTCTCTTGAGAGTGAGTCACATTTTCCTAGTTTTATGTATGTTGAATATTTTTTTTATTTTATTCTGGTCATTGTTAAGGTTCTATTGTAGGGAATCTACATTCTGTTACTATCTTCTAAAGAGGAAGTTTGTTTGTTGTTTGTTTGTTTGTTTGTTTGTTTTGCCAAGCAATTAACTTGGTTGAACCCAAACTGCAAAGGACACCCCAAATCCCCGTTCAGTTCTTTCATCCTTAGTTGACAAGTTTTGAATCTGTCTTATGTATGCATAGTGCAGGGATCAGTAACAGACTGGGGAAGAATTTATACCCAGAATAAGATGTTTTCTCTCTCTCTCTCCTCTTCAGGACTTCACCTCACTCATTCACTTTCCGGTAGCCATGCTTGGCCTGAACTCTGTCCTCTGATTCTTAAGGCAGGAAAGACTTTTGCTTTTCTACCATAAAGTGTGTGTGTGTGCATGAGTGTTAAGAACACTTAACAGGATATTAAATTTGTAAGTGTGCACTGCGGTGCTATCGTAGGCACAATGTTATGTAGCAGATCTCTAAGAACATATTTATCTTGCGTAAATGAAACTTAACTCCCTATTTTTTTCCTCCCTCCCCTCAGCCCCTGGAGACCACAATTCTACTCTCTGCTTCTATGAGTTTGATTACTTTAGATAATTCATATAAGTGGAATCATGCAGTATTTTTCTTTCGTTACTGACACTTAATTTAGCATAATATTCTCAAGGTTCATCCATGTTATCACATATGACAGGATTTCCTTATTTTTTAAGGCTTAATGGTATTCTATTGCATGTTTATACCACGTTTTCTTTATCCATTCATTTGTTGATGTACTCTACATTGTTTCTCTACCTTGGCTATTGTGAATACTTCTGCAAAGAACGTAAGAGTTATATCTCTTCGAGATCCTGATTTCAATTCTTTTGGATAAAAACCCAGAAGTGGAATTACTGAATCATATGGTAATTTTATTTTTTTAAACTTACTATATTGTTTTTTCTAGCAGTTTCATTACTTGGCACTCCCACTAACAGAGTACCGGGGTCAATTTCTCACATGCACACGAGCACTTGCCTTTTCTTTTTTTGATAACAGCCATCCTAGTAAGTGTGAGGTGGCATCTCCCTGTAGTTTTGACTTACATTTCCCTGTTGATGAATCATGTTGACTGTCTTGCCCTATACCTGTTGGACATTTGTCTTCTTTGTACATTTTTAGTCACACTATTAGTTTTCCCTGCTACTAAATTACAAGAATTCTTTATATATTTTGGAAACCAGCACCATATCAAGCACATGGTTTGCAAATATTTTCTCCTACTCCATTTGTTGCTTTTTTACTCTATTGTTTTCTTTGCTATGAAGAAGCTTTTCAGTTAGTGTATGTATTGAAGTTTAAGCCACCACGTCCACCACTGTCTTTCGGTCTGCCCTCAACATAAAAGCTATATGAAGTAAGCAACTCACCCCATGCTGCTCCCTTTTCCCTAGTGTCGACTCCCCTCCAGAAGTCACTCATCAGTGCCTTCAGGTTGTTATTCTTGTTGTTGAAAGTAAGTTGATGAGAATTTACAATTGTTATCTTTGAGAAGATCGGATCCAGTAGGAGATCACTGAGCCATATTAGGAGTGGAAATCTGACATAACAAATTTAGAGTACTATAAAAAAAGCCATTCTCCTACCTCCTCCACCCCACCCCCATGCTTCAGTGTTGGCAGCAGCGATGGTCACCTGTGCAGGACAGTTCTAATCTGAGAAGCTGGGAGGCCATTCCCTTGAAAACTCAGTATCAACTGAAGGCTACCTAATAGGACTCATTTTTGACAATAAATCCAGATGGGATTTGCTCCATTTTTTTCTAGATTGTGCATGCAAAGGAAAGGAATTAGATTCTTGTAGACTGGCTGAATTCTTTTGTTCATAAAAATAACAGGATACATTGAAGCAGTCTCCACTTCGCTTATGTATGGAGGAGGTAAAGAGCAAGAAAGTCAATGCCAATGCAGAGAAATATAAATTTAAAACAAATATGTAATATGTAAAATTGCCTTTCTAATATTCTAACAATAATACTTTGAAACATTACAGAGCTCTAGCAGTTAATATTTACCTGGCTTGTAAACTGAAGTTGACATCTCTTTATTCTTGTTGGAAAGGTTTTTACCACACACAAAAAAATATTAGAATTAGAATAACTGACCCATAGCCTCCAAATATTGACATATTCAATTAAAGAGGATGAATTTTGACATGCCAAAACTAATTAAATACACAAAGATGTCATCAAAAGTCTACTTATCCTACATGCAAGGAAATAAGGGCCACATTCAGATACACCAAGGTAGGATTCTTTGTCATTGAAACATTGTAAAAATGTAGAAGAATAAAATGTATAATATTAGACGTGTTTAGTATAAAGTATAAACATTGAGGCAGAGCGCTTTGGGTATAAAGACCTCAGCTAAGATTTCCTTGAACTTATTACCTTGCAAATCTAAACATGAGTCTAGGACCCTCACTCAGGCTGAGGCAGTTTATTATTGTAAAGTGGCACAAAGACGTAATAGGGCAAGTGGCTGGAACCTCTACTAACCTCACAAATTTAAAAGAATCAGTCTGCTGGCTTAGCAGTCAAATCATAATTCTCAATTATAAAATTACTAATATATAATGATAGGTATTTTTATGTCATTTTTATGAAAATGCTTTGGAAAGTGGGAAGGCAAGTGAAATCATTCTGGAAACAATGAAGGGAACAGAAATCCCCACTCCATCTTCTTCTCTTTCCCAAATAATTTGAAAAGAGAATAAGTGGAAAGTAAATACATAGCAAAGTGGTGGAGAAAGACGGGGTCTCAAAGAGGCTTGGGTAATCCATCAGCATTTGAAAGTATTCCGGGAACTAGGCTTCCATCCACTGGCAAACAAATGCATGTTCTGGTCTAGCCTGACATCAGTTCTGAAGAGAGAGGACAGAGGCAGTGAGAAAAACTTGCAAGAGATTTAAGAAAGAATTAGACAATAAAGTATGTGCATGCCTGATAGCCACGGCCTTTCTGGACAAAGCATGTTCTTTAACATATCTAAGAGAAATAAGTCAGATGGAAAAAGTGGAGATACAACTTTCACTAGCATGTGGGATATAAAACTGAAAGTAACAACTGAACAAACAAAAACACATAGACACAGACCACAGTATGGTGGTTACCAGAGGGAAAGGAGAGCAGTTAAAAAGGGTAAAGGGGACTTCACTTCGGGTGGGGAATACACAATGCAATAATATCCAGGTGATGTATTATAGAATCATATACTTGAAACTCATGTGTTATTAGTCAATGTCACCCCAATAAATTTAATAAATTTTATTTTTAAAAACAGTTTCTATAACACTGTACAATTTATTCATCGAACGAGTAAGTTTATATAGAGCACCTACTTTATTATAGGCACCAAGAGAAGATGGTTAATAGAACAGGTCTCTGTGCTCTTGAAGCTTAAATTTCCATGAGAGATACAGATGAGCAAGCACACGATTTCAACACCACATGATGCAGTGGCAGGAAATTGTTCTGTGCCATAAAGCAGCAATGCCCAACTTTTTCATCTCATGGCACTCATAAACTAATCACTAAAATTCTGCCACACACCAAAAAGTATATTACATTCACACTGGATGGCTATTGTTGTATTAGCTGTTCTTATTTTTTATTTGACCCCCAAAGAGACCAGTGTCCTTGGCTAGACAGGCAGGTATTAAGCATGTGTTAAACATTCTTATGGAACACCATTTGAAAATCGCTGCCATGGACGTAGGTAGGAGTGCTCAGCGTAAACTGAAGGGACAGGTACTCAAGAAACAATTCACCAAAATGACGCTTAAAGGAATTGTGTTTTAGAAACACAGGGAAGACTGCAGAAAGCTGGGGTGTAAAGAGGAAACGTGAGGATAATGGGGTGAGAAACGGGTGCAGGTCCCAAGAAACACTCATTAAAGAGGGAGTATCAGGTGTATTTTCCTTATAGGAGATATTATTGACTTTTTGTGGACCTACTCACTGTAGTTCTAGACAATAGATTATAGTCTAATGAACGCAAAGAGTAAGCAAGACGCATGTTTAAATCACAGACTTGCCATCTACTAGCTTTGTTGGACTTGGGTTGTTAGTGTAACTTGCTGATTTGCAGTTTCTCATCCATAAAACATGTCAATAATACCTAGGCTATAAATGTATTAAGATGATTTAATAAAATAATGTGACATGTGACGGTTCCTGCTACTCAGTGGTCAACAAATAAACTTAGTGTTTTGACCTCGATCTTTTATTTTCTTAATTTGAGCTCTATTTTATTGATAATTACAAGTAAGTTAACTTTTAAAAATTGAATGCTGCTTAAATACTTAAAATCTGGTTATTTTAAGAAGTTCTTTGATAAAACTTTTATTAAGAGAAAAATCTTTTTGTAATGCAATTATTTATTAGAGATAAAAACCTCTAGTTTTTATATTTTGAACTTTTGCTTAAATTGAGATATACTTTTATATATTAAATGCTATCAGTTAGTGCTGTTTGTTTCTTCACTTAATAATCCAATGAAATATTTTCACTTTCCCTCCAAATGTATAATAAAATTTAAAATACAGTGATCTCTTTATATTTATAATTTTCTTTTTGTTATATTCTTCTCTAAACTACTAAATTTCTAAGCCTCTCACATGTTTTCACTCTTGCTAGTTATTAATTTTTGTCAGTCTATATTATTTTTTATTAGTCACACGGGCTTATGAAACTATGAAATAAAATTGAACATCTCTCCATATCTAAGGACATATATTTTATTCATAGAATTTTTAATATTTTTATTATAGGAAACTACGCTCTTTCTAGGGTCAAACTATGCTCTTGTTTTTCTTACAGTATTTTTTATTTCTATTATTTTACTTGTCTCACAAAATCAGAAAAATGAAGCTTACTGTGGTTACCCAATCAACTCCGCTGGCGCCCGTAGGATCTGGTAGCAAGCCCTCTTACACTACCCGTTAGGACAGACGGCGCTTAGTAAGGCTGTGAATAATCTGAATGCATGTCAATGCTTGTTAACCAAGACCTTCAACATATTTTATTATTTTCTTACGTTCTAAGGATGTTAACTGTAATAAGAACGGAATTCCTTTTTTGTAAATAAATAGTACATACTGTTTTCACCAATTTATATTTCTGGGTTTTCTAATCATCGTTCCTTAGAAAAGCAAATTAATGGGGACAAGCATATTAGTGCTCTTTTTCTTATTCCATAATATGTTAGGCTCTACCTCATCCTAGTAGCTGCTCTCCTGCGCCTCAGGTGCTTCAATTAGTTTTCACTCACTTGGAATTTACGACAGCTTTCAAATTATTTCACAAATGTCATGAATTAAGATTGAATGGTGCTTTTTAGTGGATACATTTATTTCTCTGTGACTTCCTTTTCCTCCTCATCTACCACCTTACTTCCACTGCTAACTCCTTCTTTACTCTGTTTCACAAATCTTAAATGTGAATGCATCCTGCTTCTGGCTACCCTTATTTTTCTTTGCACTACATCACTACTTGGCTTCCTCTCTTTTACTCCTTCTCCACAAGACTTTTCGTTCTGTTCCTCATGAAGATATTGGATAATTATTAATGCTTGCATTCTCCCTTTCCAAGGGAATTGATATTCTGATGCTTTACTGTGACTACATTAATAATATTGTAGAATTTTGCTGATGTTATAACCATGTGCAGATATTTATGTCTCTGTCCAAATGTAACTAAAGAGCTTAATTTTGCTTCATCATCATAAAACACTACTGCAGGTAGTTCCACCTTGGAAAAGAATGGCTTCACACGAAGATTAAGAATTAATCCATTTTTAGTGCAAGTATTCATCAATTTAATATTCAAAATAACTAATTTATTTGAGACCATTCTTAAGAGGAAAATATTTTCTGACCCCCAAACATTGTCTATAGCACTTGTATTAAACTGTTTTATTTAATATATATGTTATGAGAATCAACAGATGTTAAAATGTTTAGCTGTTGTCTGTTAGATATTATGAAATATCTAAATGACAAGTAAAGGAAGGAGGGAGAATGCAAAAATGAAAGCAGAGTCTCTGATGCTCTCCCACTAGCATGTGCCAAAATATTGAGGGTTTCCATTCTCATTAATGTCTGATTAACTTATATTCTTGCTCTGCAAGAAAACATTGATTTTTGTCTTCTCAAAGGGACTCCACTTCTCTATTATGGAAGCACTACAAATGCAGTATAAGGGCATCTGTCAACCTTTCTAAAATAGATTTTTAAAATATATTTCATACTTTTAGGTTGCGGCCCCCTGACTCCCTTGCTTGAAAGTCACTATTCAGACCATTTCTGAAAACTTTCTTGACCCGGGATGCTTCTTAAGGCATCTGAGATACGTGAGCATGAGCAGGCGTGAGAGTGGGTGGGCACCCTAGCTTCATGTCTATCAGCAGTAGTTGGCGCTTTTCACGTGGGATCTGATTCTCATGCTCAGCTGGACTAAGAGTAGAAGAGCTTAGTCAAGAATGCCTATTACAATCGAGACAGCAATACAACAGACTTCTGTAATACATATTAAAAGTCAAAACTCATTACAAACTTTGTGCTATAATCACGAGAGAAATGCCAGTCTCTTATTTCTTATTTCAGTACATAGTCCCCCCTTAACCATGGCTGAAGACCCCCAGTGGATGCCAAAAACCACAGATGGTACCTAACCTTCTATGTACTATGGGGGTTTTTTCTATATACGCATACCTATGATAAAGTTTAATTTATAAATTAGGCAATTTCATGGGTAGAGGATTTGTTTTTATTGTAGATCTTAGCAACCTCAGTATATGATTTTTCTTCTTTCTTTAAGTCGAGAACTTACACCTTTTCAGTTAAAGGAAGCACTATATGGTTTCTCTTTGGCATATCCAAATTGCCAGCATCACTAACTTTGCACTCTGGAACCACTATTAAGTAAAATAAGGGTTTCTTGAACTCAAGCACTGCAATCACAGCTAAGTGATTCACAGACCGGGAGTCTGTACAGTGTGGATACACTGGACAGAAGGATAATTCACATCCCAGGCACGATGCAGGAGATGGTGTGAGATTTCATCATGCTACTAAGAATGGCACACAATTTAAAACGTACACATTGTTTGTTTCTGGAATTTTCCATTTAATATTTTCAGAGCACATTTGACGACAGGTAGCAGATCACAGAAAGCAAAACTTTGGATAAGGTTGTGGGGGATGGGGGTCCTACAGGACACAAAGCAGGCCCCACATACAGGCGGACATCCACACGGTCAGTTTAGAAGCGCTGAGGAAACCCCCTTTATCTAACCCGTCTCACACTGAACTCTCCCTGACATCTGAATGTCAGCACTTTTCAGTCAGTCTTTCCCACAGGCCCTTAGCATCCACCTTGTCACTTTTTCCCATCTCTATTTTTTTTTTGATGATAAGAAGAAGCCAAGGATTCTTGTAAAAATCTTGGAGGTAAAAAGAAAGCAGGTGAAAAAATGTGACCATAACCTTGGTGTCGTGAGAACTGAACTATGAGCTATATGGATATTTGGGCCGGCTCCTGCCACCAGACCCTTGGGTAATTCCAAAAATCTTTGCCCAGATTACGATGGTGCTTAGGGTGAGACAGCCATTCACAATACATATGAAATAAACCTGCAGGAGAATTTTCTTGTATAATTATCCAATCCATATTTAAGTGTATTATTTAGACAAATGCTACACATATTTTTTTCTCAGACCAATGAGTACAGGCAAAGAACTTAGGGGAATTTAATCACCTAACAAGTCTTCTTAACACATTTATTATTAAGACAACTGGGATAGTAAATGCAAGGAAACCAGGCACTGCTCCCCTCCGATTATCCAATGCTGAAAGAGGCTGAGAGGGAAAAGACTGACGGGCTTGGATGGCCAATGGCTTTGGGGCAGAGGAGGATCAAGTGTTTCAATGAAAAAATGTCACTCTTTCTGAAAAAAGAACCTAGCCCAGTGAGCTGTGGTTTTGGATATAGAAGTCGACTGAATAAGAGTCATTTTTGGAAGACAAAATAAAAACTCCTCAAGATGTAGTAATGGCAAGAAAAAGGACTCTTCCCAAGAGAGTTTATTACTTGGCCATTAGAAGACTTAGCATCAAATCCCATACTGGGGAGGTCTAAACAAGGGTTATACGATAGCTTTGTCCCCCTGCAACAGCTATTAATGTGGACACAGACCGCCTAATTACCACCCAAGCTGCTCCTACACTGACTGCAATGTAATATAGGAAGAGCAAAAGGAAAGGGAAGGAGAGACAAGTAATATGATCTATTATTTTGCAATTAACTCGAGACTAGCCCCTGTCCACTGTCAACACTCACTCCACACCACACACGCACACACACACGCACACACACACACAGAGCTAAATCTCCAGACACTCTAGCTCTCTACCTCTCACATTCAGGGGTGCTAAGCCAAGCTCACCTTCTCCTGAATGAAAATTTGGCTCCCAAGACCCTAGAGAACCAGGGCACCAGGTTCTTCTGTCACCTGGGAAAAAGCTAGCTCAAGATTCATGTCATGAGGATGTAAAGTACAACATTTATCCATATTTCTTTTCCATCACTGTTTTATAATCCTGTTTCATGAAACAAATTTCATCACACAAATTAAATGCAAATGATAAGATAATCTAAATTTTCATAACTAATTATATTTGGCTTTAATTACAATACTAATTGGTCCAGCCTCCTAGAAAAACACTGGTTGACATCAATTACATAATTTTACCAGAAAAACAGACCCAATTCTTACTAGTTTATCCATGCTAGCTAATTAAGTAAAAATTTATTGCTAAAAACGTAAGCAGATTAGCATTGTTTGTATATGGAAATAAACATTTGAAAATATTATAAAATAAAATACAAGATATTATTGTCCATCTTCATCTGTTTAAAAAACAACAAAATCCAAACGTAAGTAATTTTTTTAAAATAAAACATTTAGGAAAATATTTGCAATACTGTATAATGGTAGACAAATGGTTAATCTGTCTAACATACAAAAAACTTTCCACAGTCAATAAAAATAAGATTAACACCTGATATTTCAAATGTACAAGGAACAATAACTGTTAATTCTTAAAAGAAGAAAAATTGAAATAAAATGCTCAAACATATTTTTAAATGTAAAATCCCATTGGAAATCAAATAATTGTAAAATGTAATTGTAAATGTAAACCTATTGGCAAAGATGTAAAAATAAGTATGTATTGTAATTACAAGAGGATATTAGGAAATCAATACTTTAATATAGTCGTGTACATTGACCCACATTATTACAATGTGGAAATATACTTTTGTTATAAGACACTTATAATAGCAAAAGATGGAAACTGACATGTCCCAAAATAAAGCATTAGTTAAAATAACTTTCCTACCTCCGTGCAATAAAATACTGTGTGACCACTGAAAATTTTTTATTAAAAATGTGGAACTATATATAGCCTATATCAATAAACCAAAAATAAACAGTTTAAAAACAGTTTTATCATGTAATCTCATTTGTGTAAAAAATGTTATATAACTAAATGTGTGTACACGCACACACACACAGGTAAATGTGATGGAAGGATTTATACTAAATTATTTGCAGAATTATTATTCTTTTCATTTTTTTTAATTTTTTAACATTTTAATATAGTTCAGCGTGCCTGGTTCATTTCAGCTCCCTCACTGCCAAACCTGGGGGCAGGGACTGCCTCAGTTTCCTGGCCTTCTCTTTGTCTGTGATGACCCAGGTAGAAAGGAATCTGCTGCATCGGACTTTAAACGTCACATTGTCCTTGCTGTTCTTGATCTTGACAGATTTGGCATCGTTTGGCCTGGCTGGGAGCAGGAAGCCCTTCGTGTCCTCAGTTTTGTGCGGCACGGCTGCGAGGTGGGAAGAGTGCGCAGTCGGCACGGCAAGCAATAACAGACCTCTTTGCATTGTCAGTAATATCTATTATTAGTACGCAAAGCAATAAAACCTAATTTTAAGTACTGTTAAAAATCTTGAATACATAATAAAACTTTATTTGTATCGTCCTTCTTCCCTGAAATGGTTGCATACTTTTGAGTGTGTTCAGCATAACTACATTGAAGAGGACAAGATAAATTTAGTTGCAAGGTCACCTTCTTGAAAAAGGTGACATTTGAGAGGTCTAAAAGGATAAGCAGAATTTGAATGGAAGAGCTGGGCAGGCTAAAAATGCCGGGGGTGGGGGGGGGGGTGGGGGGAGTAGGGGGAGGTAAGCTCACTTGGAGGAGGGGCAGGCACAGAAATGGGTTAAACACAAAGCTGAAAGGTACGTTGGAATAAAAAACAGTATGTAGCCCTCTCTCGCCTAATTTGGAGTCTGAATGCATCAGTAAGGATACTTTTCACATTGCTGGTTCACCTGGAGCAAGGTCTGGGAAATGAGTCTTTGACCCTCAGTTATGGGTCATGTTCCTGGAGCATTGTAAAGGGCTGTGAACCTGGTACAGCCCCTCGCATCTGATAGTCATAGAGACTGACCTAGGTACTTTATGAGTGTGAAAGTGTTGTCACTAAGCTTTCTCGATATACTTTCTTCCTGCAGAAGTCATTTTGAAGATCTGCACTGAAAAGTTAGGTTGGAGGAGTATGAGTGCGAAATTCCTCTCTGCTTTGGCCAACGCTATTGGTAAATAAATGAGAATTGACTTTTTTTTTTCATTTTCACACCACATAATATTCTTGTAAGCTACTTTTCTCTGGAGTGTGTACATGTCACTCTGGAAAGCCAGCCCAGGCCCAGGGGTCCAGGACCTAAGTGCCTGGAGACAGACCATACAGCACCCAATCCGTGGGCATCCATCTCCACTGATCTCTGCAGGTGCCCCCTTCAGAACCCACCTGCCTGCTTCTATGAGTGTTCGCCCAGATATCCGTATGGTCTGCCTATATTGATTAAAGGACCAGTGGTTTCAGGTCAAAAAAGAATTCATGTCACTTTTAAAAAAGTACACAGTGTCTGCCTATTTTCTTGGAATCAACTGATTCAATCAAAATTGCCCAACAAGTTTGTGTCTGACTGTGAAAAGGATTCTTAACATTCCCCAAGAGAAACCACTGTGTGCTCCCCCTTCACAGGCCGCTCGGTGGACCAGACAAGCCTGGCGGGTTGTTACTACTGCACAGACCTGCTACTGAATGCTAGACGCAGATCCCTTCAGCTAACACTTGAAATGGGAATGAGGCCTACGCGAAAATAATTAGCAGTCATGTTCAACCTTAGTCTTCTAATTAAGAACAACACAAAACAATTTTTTTAATTATTCGTAGAGACCACCCTCCATACTCCCGATACAATGTTTCTTCTTCCCACCCTTGTCCAATTTAGGTTCATCCATCCTCTGTGTCATTTTCTCTAGTGTTTTAGATGATTGCTCAGCTAATGCAAACCCTTACTAAAGCTATGCAAGACTCACATACAATTATTTTAAACATGTCTCTTCTAAATTAAAAGTATCTCCTCCACATAGAATTTGCTACTTAACCAAAGCACACAAGGGAGTGATGGTAAAAGCGCTGTGACCACCGGGCCAGTCCAGAGAGGTTCACGCTCGCCGGGTCAGCCATTGTCCGCACAGACAAGCTCTGCTTCCATTCACATATATTGAAGCAAATTGTAGGGAGGGCAAAATTTTAAAAAACGTAAAAAATTAAACTATTTGAAAATTTAGTATCGTGAACTCTGAATCACAGACCCAGGAAGCCAGAAATATGATGAATATTGAGTGTCGTTAACATTTAAGAAAGCATTGACTTGAAATCAATCACCTCTGTCCAGATGCACAGCTAATTGTCAAAATTCTTACTGTAACTATGTACAAGTATAAAAAAGGCATTTGAGATGTGTACATTTATAGGGGTGTTAGAGCAAGAGAAACTATGAAAATTACGTGAAATTGTTTTATTGGGGTTGTGAATCAATTTCCTCAATGTTTTTGCTTTGCTGTCCTACTGCTTTCCAAAATTTGATGTTTTTCATTTGCAAAAAATATGTGATATATTTCATTTACCAAAAAAAGTTGGCTTTAACTCTATCATTTGTAAATATTTGTGCATATTTCCAAAGAATACATGGGCTTAACTAGATTTCCCCCCGATTACTTATAGCCTAATACATCATGTTAGATCTCCCACTTTGCACTTTCACAATAAAATGTTCAGATGAGAAGGCGATAACCCAAACAGCCTGACAACAGATCAGCGGACACTTCGAAAAAATGGAACCTGAAGTTAGAGATAATATAAAATCGGTGATGATTTAATTTGAGGACTATTTGCTGCTTAAACTTCATTTTTTGTTGTTGTTGTTGTTCAAGGGTGGAAGTTCAGTTCAGGTTTGGCAGAGGGTTCCTGGACAGCCTAACCAATGGCCAGCTGGTGTCAGTGACCCCGACCCATTTCTCTTCCACCTTCGCTCACATGGCGAGGGGGATATGAACGTGTTGTCCTGCGCCGTATTCGAAGATGACACTGCTGACAGCGATTGCTCCATTCGCCGTGTGTGACTGAGAAGCCCAATATGGCACCAGGCCTCCTTCCTGTAGTGTGCACATATGAAGCTTGTTGGGAGATTTGTGACCGCAGCTGCTTTTAACAGAGCCTGCCATTGTTTATATCTCTGTCTCCAAAATACAAAATGGGCCGTTGCTAGGAACGAACCACTTCATTTCCTGACCACTGCAAGCCAGACTGATGTCTCCATTGTTTCTTCCCAGATGTTCCCCAGCACAGCCATGTTGCTTGGAGCTGTGCTTCACCTCGTCCAGGATGAACGAGGTGCATTCACGTCAATGGAAAGTACTGCTCTGGTTGAGGAGCGTGTACATGGCAGTGACTGCACAACAAAAACTGAGAGCCGATTGGAGATGGCAGAACACCAAGAAGCCTGAGGCCTGGGCTCTGCCATCACAGAGCAGGCTAGGCCACCACGCTCTGGAGACAGCGCAAGTCAGGGAGCGACAGGACCAGGGCCAAAGAGGGAATTCTCTCAAAGTTGGCCATTTCAGGTTTCCGTGTGAGAAAACAGAGTACGTGTGAAAAAAGATGATCAAAGAAGACACCTGGATCATGGAAAGTGTGAAAAATGACACCAAAGTGGCAAATGGACAACATGTTTGGGACATAGTGAGGGTACAGGTTGGGAAGACTGTAGGATTTAAGAAAACAAAGTGGGCTGGAGTGCGGGTGCAAGGGTTCAAGCCCTTACAGAGAGTTCGCAGAGCCTTTGAAAGCACTCAGATTAGGGAGCAGTTAATCCGTGAGCCCAATGAGTAGTCCTGATTCCAGCACAAACCAGTTTGTGAGATACTGACCGAAGACCTGAACCTCTCAGGTGCCTCCATTTTAAAATCTGTAGATTGAGAAGACTAAAAGAGAAAAGTAGCTCTCAACACCTGGGTGCAGAAATACTCAGAAAATTATAAAGGAGCAACTATGACTTCCACAAAGATTTTAGATAAGCAGGTGATGCTGCCTCTAATAGACCCACCTGGGGCACCTGATGTTCTGTTACACATGGGACAGTCCCACCTGAAAATGTCCCCTACCTGTAGGGGGAGAACCTAGGTATTATCATCTGAGTCTAGAGGCCAATTCTGTTTTGTGTGACCGTATAAAATGTGTTAATCAAATTTTAATATAATTGCTTTCCCTAAAAACGGAAAGCTCTTACGGTGTTTGAGTTGCTAATAAAATACAACTATATCACTCTATTTTACTTTGTCACATGCACGGTAAGTCTAAGTATTTATACACACATAATTTCGTAGCCCATATTTCAAAATGCTGATGTAAAAGAAGGCTTTGACCGTAAGCACTTGAACGTGATCTCCATTTACATCCACACCCATTCATTCGAAGTAGGAGCAGGTTTCAGATTACCTCATAGCATCTTCTACAGTTTTTATTGTTTTTATTATAAATTACTTTTTCTTTTAGTTTTCTTTTTTATTATAAGTAGAGTATCTATTAAAGTTTTCAAAGGGATATGTGCCATTGGGAAACTACCTGTGAATTTTATTTCAGCTAATAAAAAAGATGGTACAAAATATTTATAATTCAAAGGGGCACTGAGTCTGTTGGGATTGAGAACCGCTGGGGGAGACGATCTCGAAGGCCCTTCCAGATCAAACCTGCTGCCCCCCTGCTGATGTCAGAGAGTCTGGGGCTCAGATGTGTCCCTCTTTTGAACTTTCAGAAGCTTCATGCACTATTTTTTTACATATGCAGCCAGAGATTAGTAAATTATTTCTTAATGTACTGAAAGAGCAATGTCAAAACAAATTCATCTGTTACCAACAGAATTCTATTCATCCTGAGGATATCGACCCTTGGGGTAAATATAAACGTGAAATCCCTGGATTTTTTCAGTAAAGTTCTCACTAAAAGCGTATGGCTTTTCCCTTAACTGTGCTGAAGCATGCCCCTGGTACCCTGCGCCTGCTCAGCAGTCACTTACTCATCGAATCAACTTTAAACAATGTTTGAAATGTCACGATACACATTTTCTTCCCTTCCCATTCTCGCTCTGACTCTTGTGTGAAGGCAGTCATGGCAACAATATTCCTCACCATGTCTTCAGTTTAACAAATGTTGATTTGAGGCTTTTACACTTTCAGCGTGTCCTGGACTCTCTCCAGCACACCTAGAACAGCACCCTCCCTGGCGGGCAGCGGGTGCAGGCCTGGTGCAAGCCTCAGCTGCCAGAGGACTTCTGCTGTCTTTTCTGCTGGAGGATGTCTGCAGGGCCTCTGGGAGACACTCTGCTAATGAATTACAGGCTGCCTCGTCTACCCAGCACTTAGACAATCTGCTTAATCTTTCCAAATTCCTAACCTCATGCTTCCTCTTTCCTCCTACTTTATGTCCTTCTGGGAGACATTGGATACAGGGATGAAACATTCTAATCCCAAGGTCTGCGGTCTTGTCAGTGTAGACAACCCTGGGGTCTATTGCTTTGTTTATCTTTCCTACTTGTCTAGTGGGAGGTTTGGCAAAATGGGAAGGATTCAGATTGTGAGTCTTGGAAAAATATCTGAGCCGTTTGTTGTTGTTGTTGTTTTAAGTGCAGTCGTTAATAACAGAGAACAAACTGTCTTAATTAAAAATGAAATTCTGTCCTTTGTTATAGCAATCTTTCCACTCTGAAGATAAGGAAGATCTTTCACATTTTGATGTATTATCTTAGAACTAAAATCAGGGGTCAATTAGTGGCTACTCCATGCAAACTGAGGGCAGCAGCCAACGATGTAAAACATCCTTACATTAAAGAAGGGAAGACGAAGATGGTATTTCTAAAGCAGCATCCTATTGACCCTCCGTTGAGCCATGCTTTGTTCTTGATAGACTGAACAATTGAAGGAAGAGGAATATGGGGATAGAAATTTTATGGATGCTTTCTGTGTTTTGAATAATAGAAATTTCATTTCACATGAGGATCTATGATACACAGAACCCTAACCAAGTCAAATGTTCTCATGTGGATATGAAATAAAGAAGAAGTTGCCCCTTCATTGAGAACAAATGTTATGAAAATGGACATTGTGTGCTCATGGACTTAGAAGGGCTGGCAGGTCCAGTTCCCAGTCAATAATAATGTGGATAATCAGATTGATTCCCAACCCCTGGTGTGGCCACATCTCTGCCCTTCAAAGTGGCCTGTTCTTGGAGGAGGTTTTTGGTGAGGCAGGGGCTGAGACGCTGCGTGAGTAATTGCAGTCTCTGTGGGGCTGTTCATCACAGCTAAGCTTCGTGAGTGTTGGAATGATGTGTGTGTTATATGTGGGGAGGGTCCCAGCTTCAAAGACTGTAAAACACAGTATGTGTTATCTTACATCACTTCTCAAATCTGTGCAAATTCCAATTTCTCTCTGACAAGGCCTTCCCATTAGAATGGGAAGTTCAAAAGTACAGTGTGGTTTAGATCGACTGTTCAACAATAAACATCCCTGTGAGTGGAAAAGTCAAAAGCAATTAATAAATATGCTAGTCTTAAGGATCAGATACAAACCTCTGTCATTTATGAGATATCATTTATCCATCAGCTATAATGGATCTTCTTCCTTCTACTAATTTCTTCTTATCCTGTATGATAACTGATTATTATCATTATATCTTTTTTAGCCTGAACTTGAGGATCTGCCATAAAGGTCTTGTGAACTGAAATAGTACCATTTGTCACACACTGGAATTTTCCTGCCTCACAAAGATTTGAATTAAACACATAATTGAAGAGCTCCTTTATCTACACTTTATCCACAGCCATAAAATAGGGAACAGAGAAAAGGCTAGAAGGATAGTGTTTCAACTGAAATGAAAACACTGAAAATATTCTACAGTTCAAAAGACCTTTTGAGTAGATAGCTTATCACATTTATGCTAAGCCATAGCCATGATTAAATAACTAGTTCTCACTACTAATCTATAGGGTAGTTTATTAATCACAGAAAGTGTAATCAGTTAACCTAACCAAGAAGCGGGTGTTGAATATCATTCTTCTGCTGTATTGCAATCATTTAGCTTTGTCAACAGCTCTACAGACACTCAGTTCACGATACGGACTTTTCTCATAAGATAAGTGTTCTTGAAAGAGTATCCCGAGTGAAAATAAAAAGCATTTAGAAAAACGTTTCCACCAACAGGACTTTCCATTAAGATAAAGAGTTTTTCCTTAAAAAAAATTAAAAGCAAAGAAAAAGAATAGAAAAAGAACAATAACCGCAATAAAAATGAACAAGAAATGTGGGTTTCTAAAAGCAAAAGAAAAAATATATAAGCCATTGAATCCGAATACCTGGCTGGTAGATTAGGCAGGCCATTGAACCACTCGCTCATGGGTAGGATGACAGGAGTAGGAAAGTAAGTGTCCAGACTGTTAAGGCCACTGAAAATGAGAAAATTCCATGACTTATACACCTCAGTTTAACTTGAGGCCCTTCATGGGTCCTTGCAGCTCAGCCGGGTTGAGGAAGGGCCTGTTGTTCAATGAACTGAGCCAGAGCTGTGTATGTATAATTAAAACAGCTACGCTCTAACCTCATCCTTAGAAGTAAAAAAATACAAAATACAGTGAATCCTGGTGCTTTAATGTGTCCACTAATCTACCTGGATTCTGAGCATTTTATTTTGTCGACTGAACACCAGGGTCCTGGAAGGTCTGAAATATGGCTCTAGTGACATGTTTGATGATTCCATTTGGTGATGACCTTTGATATGCTTCCACTTGGATTAGCCATGCCTTTAAAGGAGTTACCTCTTGAAAGAACAAACTTTAGAATTTTATCAACTAGAAAATATATGCATAAATCCCTTCAGGTTCACTACATCTATTTACTCTTTAAAGGAGCAAATAGAGGAGCGATTACTGCCCCATCTTAGCATCTTAGCATTCTCTGATTTTAGTAGCTACTGATTTCACCAAAAGCTGGGGGAGAAGTCAAGCACATTTGCAATTACTTCTTCTGGGCAAATGACCTTGTAAAACAAGATTTTATGCCAACCAGTTGTCAAATTGCTAATTTTAAATGGGGTTTTATATTTGACGGCTTCTTTAACTCTAAGGAAAATTATATTCTGTAGGGTAAAATACTTTGAAACCAGAATGCAGCAAGAAAGAAAAGAACCAGCAGTCATTTCATTCTCCCACATTTTGGTGGCCAAAAGCTGGGAGGGTGAAATAGTTAAAAGCAATGTCTTCCTGACTATGAGGGGTCATTCACAGGTCCAGCATGGTATGGAAGTCCAGAGAGGCCAAAAACGCAAGTTCTGAAAGGTCTTGCCTCATGAGAAAACTTGGACCAGAAAATATGACTTGACTCTGAGCTACTTTCAAAGGGGTGTTTTTCAAATTATCAGGATGAAATCTGACTGCGAGTGACAATTCTTTATGGCTGAAGATCACAAGTTTTACCCTCCCTGATGGTTTATTTTCCCTTTTATTCCATTTGCATCATTTCTTTGCAAACGAATGCAGTAAGGCCAGGGGGGTAGATAAAAAACAAACCCAAATTGACAATTGCTTTTTTTTATGTTGAGATGCAATGAAATTACGCTCTTTTTTTTTTTTTGTCTCAAAATGTTTTTAAGGTCAAGGGGCCAAAGGATCCTGGGTGAGCTCAACAATTTAGAGCATTCAATAAATTAAACTCCTTCTTAGCATGTCTATTACAGTCTTTGAGTTTTTAATATAATTTAAAGCAATTGTCCCCGTAGGGAGGTCTAACATTTTGCACTGTTTCATTGAAATAGTTGACCTGCCTGAGGAAACTAAAAGAATTGCAAGGGTACATTTCAGGACCCTGTTTGTGTTGATGATAGTGTTCTAAAATTTATATTTATTAATATTGCTTTATTTTGGTCAGACTCCCACAGGAAATCCTGAGGAGTGTGCATTTCTGGCATATTTTATCTTAGCTAGTTCCATCCCTTTGGTCTTGCAGCCGGATTGCTAGACCAAAGCGTACCTTTGAAAGCCTCTGCTCTTTAATAGAGCTGAGGATGACAACAAGCAGGAACTTCAACACTCTAGGAAGACAATCTATCTACTTTCTCTAGTTATCATTAAAATGTCTTTCAGACATAGGTCATAACTGGAAACCTATAAATGATGTCTGTGTAGTAAGCACTTCCCACAGAGCTGGAGTCCCCAGTGATTAAAATTTATCACATTGTTCTTATGGTTACAAATACTGCTGATATGTGTCATTACTTTGAAAGTACCATTCATAACATTTTGATTTCAGTCCAAATAGTTTTCTTTCTGAATTTCCCATAAAATGCTCTTGATCTTTTTTTTTTAAAAAAAAGGCTAATCCACTTCTCCTTTGAAAGAACAAAGAAAAAGGGTTGATTGTTCTCTAGTTTAAATTTTGTTTGGTTTGATATATTTATTGCCTGGTGGGTGCATCTAATTTTCTGCAGGCTTTTCTGAGAAAGTAATTAAGATGGAACTGTTCAACATGCAGGCTTTAAGCTCTTTGTCGTGAATTAAAAGTTATGGTGTTTAGGGGCGGTGGCTCTATTAAAATGATATGCAACCATGAGAACTCATATTTAGCAGTGCTTCGTTTTGCAAAACTGCACGTTCCAAATGTACAAATGTGTTCCTTGATTAGACAACACAGTACGCACTGAAATGCTTTCAAGTAAGACTTTAATATGGTAGCACTTTGTCAGAACACAGGATAATAGGCAGCCTCTCTTTTTGTCTCCCGGAGAACTAAAGATCTAAAGTTCTTTCAGCATGATTTTTCAACCCTCATGAATTTGTCAAGTCCCTGAGTTCATATCTTAAGGCACTGGATTACCACAGAGTAATACATTCAACTCTTACAAAGCAGTGGATTGAACTAGCTTGTATTTATTGAGAAAATAAGCCAGTGAACACAGTGTGTCACCTGATTTTCTGCCTAAAAGTCCCTGGCAGGACACATCTAGTTGTCAGTTTTGTAACTGATTTCTAAATTCAGGAACTAAGTGTACCTTGTAATAATATTAAGATATGAAAAATGAACAAAAGCGAGATATTAATAGGGGAAGGGGATAATGGGGGAAAGAAGGAGAAGGGTCAAGTCAAGGAACATGTATAAAGGACCCACGAACAAAGGCAGGAAGATTGAAGTGGGGGGTGGGGGTGGGTAGGGCAGGGGAGAGTAATGGCGGTGAAATGGGTACAACTGTAATTGAACAATAAAAAAAGAAAAAATATATTAATGAGATTTAACACCAAAATGTTTTAACTAAGGAATATGTCAAAACTCCTGTCGTGATTTTGACTCTTAGCTATGAAAAGTTCAACAACATCTAACCATCTAATTTAGGTGACTAAATCTATACTCAATTTTGCTATAATTTAACATTCGACCTTTTACATTTTCATGTAATTTACCAATATAAGGGATACTGTTTAAAGATGTCCCAAATTTTTACTTCATAGTTTTAGAAATAAATGAAAAAAGAAAAGGTAAACTTCTTCACTTAAAATTCTGAAGTCAAGGGTATTTGGGAGTTAAGTAGGTCAATTGCCGGATCTAGGATTTTTTTTTTTTCCAAAACAAAATGTACTAGTTCTTTCCATTGCTGACATAGTTGGTTCCATGAAACTTTTGGAGAGAATCTCTTTTTTTGTAGAATTATCTTGCAGTTTAAAGTCATTTGTGGTGGGGGAAAAAAGCCAGCTGGTGGCTAACAAATATAAACCAGGGGGTTGTTGATAGGAAGGTTAAAAAAAATCATAGAATTGATTTTATGAATCTTATTAAAACAAATGTTAAGGGCCTGAGTTATTTTGTCATATGGGTATTTTATATCAAATATTCTTGGAAGCAAGTGAACTATTGGCTGGGACAACACAAGCATTTGTCATCTAGAGATTTTTCACTGAATGTTAAAAGACTAAAAAGAAACAATGATACATGAATGCAACCAACATAAAAGTTCTAATTGTAATGGAATTTTACAGATAATGTACTTTACAAACTGTTCTAATGATGGTTTAGTGTGTGTTTGTAGTGATTCATTTTGCCTGTTTATATTGAGAAATACATTGAAAGTTATGTATGTAGACAAGATGACCCGATAACCAGAAAAACAAGTCGTATCTCCTAGATACCTGAACATCACATTGAATTTTCCAGCCAATCAACCATTGCTTTGTCTATGTTAATAACAAAGTTTAGTTTGGTGTTTTTGGTTTTTGTTTTGTAATATCACTAAATTCCTTTAAAGAACTGATTGCTGTGGAAGGTAGGCACACCCAGAAAAACACGTGTAAATATTCTAAACATCCTTACAACCGTAGAATACCAAATTAAGAAGGGGCTAACTACAGAGGTCTACCTCTAGATCTAATGTGTAAGTCATCTCTCTCCAGCCTCTCCAACAGGTAAGAGGTGCTGTCCCCTAAAACAGCCCATTCTCTCTACACAAGATTGACTATGAGTCAGTCCCTCCTTACATGGAAACTTCTATTTATTGGTCCTTGTATACTTTTGACAGCAGAAAGAATAAACTTTTTCTTCTTTAACAATAAAGCTCTTCTCTCCTCCAGATAAAACATCTTGTGTTTTGGTAGTTTTTCTTCTTTCGACATGGTTTTATATCTAACCTCTCATCGAGTACATCTTTTGTTCTTTAAAAGTATGCTCTCTCTCTTGCCAGGGGTGGGGTCGGGGTGTTGGGACACTGAGTAAAAGAGGTGAAGGGACCATGAAATACAAATTGGTAGTTACAAAATAATTATAGGGATATAAAGTACAGCACAGGAAATATAGTCAATAATATTGTAATAACTATGTATGGTGGCAGTCGGGGTACTGGAAATATCAAGGAAAACACTATGTAAACTATATGACTTTCTAACCACTAAGCTTTCCACCTGAAACCAATACATAATAAAATTTAAAACCAAATTTTAAAAAGCATGCTGTCTTAAGAGTGTGGTGCCTTATATAAACTTGGAATTTAAAACTACGTTGTGACAACTGTGGAATGTTGAGCAGGGTTGTCACATCCTCCTTAGGCTAGAAAGTTTCTGTAAAAATGACCTAAATCCTGTTAGATTCATGGCAGCCCCACCATCCTGTTGACGTACATTGAACTCGCTATTACCTAAAAGCCCTGGGCCATTTGTACCCAGAATTTTTAGCATGAACTATCTTTCCAGTTGGCTTTCTGAACCCAGGTACAGAGCTATGTATTTATTGTTTATTCCTATTAAACTTCATTCTGTTAGGTTCAGCCATTTGCCCAGCTGGTCAAGCTCATTTGGAGCTGGCTGTTGTCACCATCAGATTCAGTAAAAGCACAGCTCACTTGCCAAGATGCCCCCCTGTTACAGAACAGACTGGGGGGGCTTAATGATATAAAAGACCCCCCCTTTTCTCCGGGGAGTCCCTCCCCCATACTAGGTTTGCTTTGCCCACCACCAGAGGGAGGACATCTCTCAATGCCAGAGATTGGTGAAAAGGAAAGGAATTATTATTTATTTGAAATAATACAGACTAAAGTTCTTTAGAATACCCACAAATGCACACAGTCCTTCCTTCTCCCCTTTGCCCAGTCTGGGGTACCGTATCTCAGGAAAGAAGTAGAAGTCCATGATTCAGGCTCCCAGCTCCATCAGCTGTGTCACCGCCATGATCTCCAGTTAATCCAGAGCCATGTGGCACCTTCTCATGGAAAAGACCACCAGCAAGAGTCTTTTCACCCCTTTTCTTCCAGGCAAAGTCTTTCCTGTTTCCTAAGCCATGTGGCAAAAGGGAGCACCTCAAAGCCTCGTGGTCCTAACTCTGCCAAAGCCGCGCAGTCCCTGATGGGTAGTCCCAAAAAGAGATGCCAAATGGCTGCCTGAGTTTAAATCCCAGCTTCAGTCTTCCTCTGCAGCCCCATTTCCAGCTCGTCCCACAATTGGCCACAGCTGCCAGCATTCCGGGCAGGTGTGGCCCTGTGCTGTGGAGCCAATTATCTCCAACCTCTTCTGGACCCCATTACAAATCCCTATTTGGGGACCCCCTCTTGGCTGCACCCTGTTACACAACATCAGGAAGGAAATCCATTCCAGTATGGTAAGGCCTGGCCCCTAAACCATTCTTGCTGTAGTTTAAATCCTTTCCCAGGTAAGGCAAAATCTCAAATAGGCCGAGATTTAAAATTAGACTACTATCAACTCATATCCACTATTACCAATAGCACTTTATTTTAAAGCCAGAGGATCATGCCTAACAAAGTGAAAATAATCCAGGAGGCACAGTGAATTAAAGTTATTCGTTACGACGAACATCTACTTTTGGTTATTTATCTGGTCTTTATGCAAAAGTGTTGATGACGAAACTCAGACTGTGTTTACCGCAGTTAGATTTGTGTCTTTCCTTAACCTCACTCAACGTGGAGACAGGGTGCAACGAAGGACAGTGGAATCTCCATTAAGGAAAAGTGAAACCAACACGAATTACCCAAATCAAATAGAATTTTTATATTTAACAGTTTTCAAAATATGCTTAACTATGTTTCTCATAGGATATATGCCTTTGTTCAATAGAGACTTTGTTCAATAATATTGTTGGTAAAATGTAACAATTAGTATAACTTTCCCCAGAAGCACACACACACTAATCATAGAGAAAGAAGTCTTTGCATTTAACTTTGAAATGTACAATCATCGAAATGCTTGAATAGCCGCATGTGTGGGAGTGATCGGTCTCCCTCATATTTATGAGCTGCCTTAAATCCTTTCTGGAACAAGGAGAAACGTAAATAAAAGACACAAGGTGGGAGAGAGAAATCTAAATTGGTTTGCAGTCACTGCTCTCACCAAAGATTTTATTCTCTAAATGTTATTCTGAAATGTCTAGATGCCTCCTTTCAGTGACCACACCCAGTGTGGAAGACAGGCTACATGATCCCGTGTCACAGATACACTGCGCACTGTTACACCAAGACGCAGTAACAAAAGAGCTTTCTTAATGCCTACTGAAAATTTAAATAAGTATAAAATACCACCTGCCTTCCACAGGATAATTAATTCCCAGTTGTCCTCAGTAGCTACGTCTTCTGTGATTCTGGGAAGAATTCCATGCACTGAGTCAGAGGATAGCCGCTCTGGTTTAGTTTGGACAGGATTTGCACAGGGATAATGCAATTCCATCTGTCTTTTTTCCCCCTTAAAAATTAAACACAAAACACATATGCACTACGCATGTGATATAAATGTACCCTACTGGTTTCATTTCATTCTTTCTTTTCTAACCCAAACGTTTCCTCACTTTCTCTTTTCATTTTTTCAGAAAAGAATAATCAGGTACTGGTAGTTTATTTGAAAGTTTGTTGGAAGTCGTTTTATTATATGACTGTTTCAACAGAGAAGCCCTTTTCATTAGAGACAACGCTTTGTTCCGTTGTTTCTTGTTTTTGACTGAGTGGCGTGAATCACCATAGTCATAGGAAAAGCAGACACTCATCAGTAGGGGAATCCTGGTTTTAACCCTGTTTATCCCATGGATGGCAAAGACCAGTTTCTGTGTCTTTAACCCTCAATGTAACTCTCTCAACACCCCTCCTGGTGCTCCCAGCCGTACACCCAGTGCTCCAGCGAGGTCCAATGCCCAAGCCATAGCATGTCCAAATTTAGCAAATGCCCAGTCAAATTTGAATTTAAGATGAACAACGAAAAACGGTTTAGTATAAATACATTCCAAACATTGCATAGGCTATACTTACACTAACACATTGTTCGTTGTTTATCGGAAACCCTAATTTAAGTGGGTATCCTGTATTTCATCTGGCAATTCTAAAAAGACATCTTCTATGCCACTGTTTTGAGACATTTTGTGGTTTTCCCCTCCAGTTCAGATGACCTCCTGTGCTTTATCAACGTGGAAGACCCAGCTCGATGGGCTTTTTCCTCCTCTTCCGTGAAATCTTGGCTGACCTGCCCCATCTCGACCACAGCAGAGCTGATCATTTCCTCCTTTGTGCTCAGACTGGGCTTCACATATACTTGGTATAACCAAGTCACAAGGTATATTCACCATCTGTGTGTGTCTAGTTGTGAGGTCACTGGGACACAAGGTGTCTTACTTATCTGTGTCTCCAGTGCTTCAAAAGAGTAGACACCACAGGAGAACATTCAGGCAGGGGTAAGAGTGGAGGTTTGGGGCCAGGGAAAGCTCAGTTTGAATCCTGGCCTCTTCCAGTCTGTAACTGAGACAGTAGATAATATTGTAGACCCTGAAGATCCTCATCTGCCTTTCTTTTTGATGCAGAAGTGGCCTGTGTTGCTGGGCATGGAGGGTGACGAGCATAGAGACTGCTGCCCTGCCTGTGAAGGCAAGGAGTGGCTGAGAGGGGTCCTCTGGCTGGACTTTAACTCCAGCTGGGTGGTGGCAGCGTCTTCCCAGAGGGCAATACTATGAGGAGACACAGTCAACAATTGGGAATTCATCAGCTGGGGACATCTCAGCAGGTCCTCCTCCTCTGCTGTTTTCAGGAACCCATGGTGTGGCAACTGGCCAAGCAGAAAATGTCCCGCAAGCTGAAAATTGGTGAATGATGCCCTTTCTAACATTCTTTCAGTGACTTTGGTGTTGAAAACCAGTAATTCCCCCGTCCTGGATGTCAAAGCAGAACTGACTCCGAAAGGCAAAAATGGCCTTCACGGAGGCTGCTTGTCACCGCAAATGTCACTCTAATCCTGCCTCTCTCTGGGAAGGTGGTCAGCCTGAAGGCTTCCTTGGACCCCCTGACCAGTGTCAGAATTGAAACCAAAGCCCAGACTGGCATCTCCACAGTGGTCCAGGGAGAATGCACCCAGCCAGCGTCTCACTCACATTGTTGGGCAGCCACAGTGCACTGATCAGTGACCTCGTAGACACCGACCAGCTTCCTGAGCAAGAACGTGTCCTTCCTGGGGCAGAAGCAGATGTGCCCACTGATCCGCATCTTCGACTCCACCCTGGATGTGCATTTGATTCAGAATATGATCAGTAAACTTCAGCAGGGAATCATTCACATATTTTTAAACAAAACATTCCTGGACAAGGAATTACTGAAAATTAAATTAAGTTGTTTATACACAAGGGACATGACATTAAGAACAGTGTCAATAAAATAGTTACCTTCTAATGCCACTCTCCCTGTTGAACTAAGAAAGCCTTTCAGAGTTACAATGTCTTTTTATTTTCTTTTTCTTTCTTGATTATCTGAAGAGAACTTCAATTTAGTTTTTCAAATTAACTTTTAAATGTTGTCTAATTATGGCCTAATATACGCAACTTTTAATAAGATATTTTAGTTGTTCTCCTCAACTCTGATTTAATGCCTGCTTCTGCATGTTCTTCCTTTACAAAGAGCACTTCCAACCAGACTGTAAAGAAAGTAAAACTCTGTTCCCAAAAGCTTGCACAGAAAATGAGTTTCTAAAAATTACTCTTGTCTCATCTGTCTGACTCACATTTATCTAAAAATAAAAGGAAAACTAGGAGAAAAAAAATAAACGAACAGAGGATAACGTGCAGCCTCATGTCTCCAAGCCAGATAACAAGATAATTTTTCTGCATGTTCTATATTTCACGTTGCTTTCCAAAATGACCTTCCCACCCCCAGCCTTATCACTGGAATATAAATCCATTAATGAGGAATCTTTTCTTCCCCTGTCCTTTTTCATATCAATCTCAACAGGACCCCAACTGTTCTTTGAGTTCATTCACTTTATAGCCATTAAAAAGAAAATACAATCTGCAGACGGCCTGTCTCCGATTGGTTAAGCACAGGATGGAGAAATAAGTTCCCGAGTTTCTAGGTTTCACCTACCACTGATTTTCTATGCAAAACCTATGGAATGTTCCAAATCTCCTTTTTTTAAATCTGTGAACCGGGTGAATCATTTAAAAAATATTTCTTTTACATATGCCTTTTTAGCATAAAATATAAAGTTCTCAAAATATTAGTGCTTATGGTTAATGGTTTTCAAAAAATGTTTGCTTGACTTTGGGTCTCATGGGATTTAATGCCACTGTTCATTAGATGCTGTAAAATAATAATAATAATAAACTGTAATGTTATTATAACTTTACCTAGAAGTACACACAATTTAACCTAAATTTAAATGCTAGAAAAGTGCAGGGATCACTGAGAAAAATAAGTAGGAGATCTTGGGATAAGTTGACAGGTAAAGGATATATGACAAGGTCTGCCCAGAAAAAGTCCAGCCATTGTTAATGTAACAAGAACAGTTTGGGCGACATCCATGCAACCTGGCAGCCAAGGAGAGTGGACTGGAATACGCATGTGTGAACAATGTCACTTCACTGTACTAGTCATTGGGGGCAGAGACACCACTGAATGAGCATGTGTACTGTGTGGCCATCACATTCAAATTGACTGAGAAAGTAGAATGAATCTGCATCAAATTTTGCATTAAACTTGAACATTCTTCTGCAGAAACTATTCAGATGATTCAGGATGCTGCAACTATGGGCAACTAGTGGTTGGCAGCTTCATCACGACAGCATACCCACTCATGCATCATGTCTTATGCAGAATTTTTTGGTGAAACATCAAATCAACTGGGTGACTCAGCCCTACTAGACCCCATATTTGGCACCCTGTGACTTCTGGCCTTCCCCAAACTAAAACTACCTACAGTGTTTCTTGTATCTTGTGTCTTCTTCAATAAATGTCTCTATTTTTCATATTACATGGTTGGATACCTTCTGGACAGACCTCATATATTGGGTGGTGCCAATACATTCAATCATTTGCTTATCAATTCAGCCAATGTTTAGTAAACAAATAATATAAGCCAAGTGCTGTGACAGACTTATTCTGAGTTTAATTTCCTCAATTTCCTAATGACAATGGGATCACATTAGTAAAACATACAAAATGAATAACTCAAAGTTTAATAGCCTAATGTCCCTAAATTAATCCTCTAATGATTTTGTTAATATTAGTATTCACTGAGCTTTGAGGTCCCTAAGATAATATCTACACTTTTAGAGCAATAGGGCCTTCTCCTGAAGATTCGAGTAACTTTCAGCCTACACTGTATATGCCCAACAATACTTCTCTGTAAAGTGTAGGTTTCCTCTGCTATCCAAAAGTAGGGGTTCCTACGATACTTTCCATAGACCACAGTGCCAACATAACCCACACCAAGAAGAGATGAACAATACTTTGAGATCCAAACTCTAGTGATACCATGGGTATCTTGTTTAATTAAACTTAAGAGAGCTGTTTCTTTGAATTAGGGTATGTATGTAAATTTTGAAAGAAAAGGAGAAACAAAACTTATACAGGTACATAAAACTCTTAGTGCTTTCTTAGAAGTAGCTTTTCCAAGATAGCTTAAGGATTGAATCAGGGGAACTACATCCATGCGTATAATCTGGAATGACGACCTGTGCTTTTCTCGGAATGTCTTGCTATCACACAGCCTCAGGGACACATTGAATGCTGAGAGGGACGAAGAATGAGACCAAAGGACCAATAAATGTCATAGATTTGCCATTGCCCATCTGGGTAAATTTTTTTCAATAAAGGGAGGAAGAGATCTTGAGATAACAAAATCTTACCATGAAGATCTCAGCAAGGTTGCCTTGAGGTTCCAACCCTGTGGCATGGAGAAGCTTCTGAAACCAGCCTGAACAACCCTGTCTATCAGAAATGTATCACTTATTTTGCATGTAGGAACCATAAACATAAGGTATCTCATTCCAGCCCTAAAAGGGTGATCCTGATGAAATTCAGGAAAACAATCTAAAAAAAATGAAATGTACTTTTACTACATTGCTCAAAAATTTTTGTAATAAGAGTGCATCATTAAAAATAGTAAAAACAATCCCAAAGAGAAAAATAAAAAGAAGAAAGGAAGGGAGGGAGGGAGGGAGGGAGAGCAGGAGGAAAGGAAGGATGGAAAGAAGAAAGGCAGGCAAGAAGGCAGGAAGGGAACATGCTTTGCCATTTTAGAATTTGTACTCATAGGAATCTGCAGGTTGCAAGACTGGGGAACACACCCCAGTGCCTTTAACCATATGGATCTTTAAAAAAGGTACTTTGTGAATTCTGAACCCACAGGCTTGGTCTCTGAATCCTACAGCCATGGAGGTTAGTGTAGGGACCAGGGATCAGCTTCCATCTTCCCTTAGTTCCTCAAGAATTCACTTTCAGCGCTGCACAGAGAGCACTGGAAAGGACAAAGAACTCCCACCAACTTCAGAGAAACAAACAGCCAAGAGGGTTCTCAAAGCTTTCTGCACTGGTGGGAAATAATCACTCTTGACTCCTTTCTCTCTCCCTCCAGAGGCTTACGGCTCTTTGTACACAACTAAATAAATTGAATGATTTTCCTATATTTCCAGGTCAAGGTGGCAAGGCTAGAGTCATTCAGATGTTTATCGAAGGCCTAACAAGCACAAAACATAGTATTTGGCACTTTAAAGATCCAAAGACATAGAAGATGTGATCCCCATTGGAGCGAGAAGAGATATATAAAGCAAAATGTAGATGACAAATTAGCGAAATAAGAGGTTTCACAAATGCATTGCTAAACACAGATGTGCAGGCCATGAGAGCTCTCTTGACGAATGTGATGTATTTAACGTACGCTGCTATTTTAATGAATTTATCAACATTTGTTAAATGCACACACACACGTGCCTGCACACACATATAAATATACACAAAATCACCAGTCTGTTAGAATAAAAATTTTATACACAGTTTAAAAGATTACAGGGAGAGCAGAGAACAAGGATAGATGGCATTTACCGAGCATTTTTACTGCTCCAGGTACTATATATACTAAGTGCTCTAAATACATTCGCTCAACTAATTCTTGTAACAAATTAATAGGACAGGGATTATTACCATTTTATGTCTGAGGAAAACAACACTTAGAAAGGTTGAATTTGTCTAAGATGGCACAACTGCCCCCATGTGTCTCGAGTCTTCGTGATGGATCAGAAAATCGCAGTCAGCATCGCGCATACGCAACTCATCTGTTCTGAGGGAACTTAATGTTTCAAACAAACTCGAGTGCCATAGAGTCAGCTTAATTATTATATAAAAAGACAATTATTGACCTGGCCAGAGTGGCTCAGTTGGAGCGTCATCCAATAACCAAAACACTCAAGGGTTCAACTCCCCATCAGGGCACATACCTAAGTTGTGGGTTCAGTCCCCAGTCCAGGCACGTACAAGAGGCACCAGTCGATGTTTCTCTCTCTCCATTCCTCTCTCCCTTTCTCTCTGTCTGACAAGCAATGAAGATATGTCCTGGAATGTGGATTTTTTTTAAAAAGATAATTATTACAAGAACTCAAATATGTATGGGCAAATTGGCTAATGAATAAAATTAGCTGAGAATTTTTTTTTGAAGGAAATGGACCTTGGAAGCAATTTGTAAAGAAAAGCATATGGGCAGTTCATACATATTTCATCATTAAACCCTTATTGAACACTAACATTGCAATGCCCTCCCTTTGATGATAATGATAGAAATATGAATAAGACATATAATTAGCTGGCTTCAGGGGGCCAACAATAACCCTGTGTGAGGTGATGGGATGGTAGGAAGGAGAAGAGGGAGGAAACAGATGAAGCACTGGGAAGTAAGTCCTATTGTGGAAATATGAACAAAGAGATGTGGATGGAACCACACCGTCCACTTGTTGGAGCTCGAAATGGCTTCACTGAGGTGTCCATAGCTGATCTGGGCCTAAACAGATTGGCAAAGTTTGCCTGAATAGTGAAGGGTGGGGGACATTTCTAACAGCAAAGAAAGTAGGTACAAATGCATGAACTTTATGAAGCCAGGTTTTCCATATGAGAAAAATTAAGCACCTCTAAAATGGAACAAAGCCAGGAGCTATTTAAGGTAAGGTTGACCACAGCTGGCAGAAACATAGGGAGATGGGGAAAAGGTAAGACCAGTTAGAGTGAGAATAACTGTTAAGAAATTATAATTGGTAACTGGGACCTAGGAGAACCAACTGCTCCTTCTTTCCTAGCACAGAAAAGGCATCATAGTTCATTCAGTTGTTCAACTCAGAAACTGAGTTATCCTGTATGCCTTCCACTCCCCCATTCCCAGTATCTCATCAGTCACCAAGTCCGTCAATTCTGCCTCCTAAACCTCTCTCCTGTCTGCTCACTTTCCTGCATCCTCTTGTCTGGGCTAGTGCAGCATCCTCCTAACGGTGGCTCATCAGTCCATTCACCTTCCTGTAGCCATCAGGATTAAAAACACAAATTCAACCACGTCCCTCTTCCAGGGTCTTCTCAATACCCTTCAGGTAAAGTTCATACCGATTCTTGTTCTTCACAAACCCTCTCCAGCCTCTATTCTTTCCCACCCTGCCTCCCAACTCCACTGTCCTTACTAAACACACTCTATGTTTCACTAAAATTGAATTATCTTCCTCTCCTGAGATCAACATTGCCCTCTCTTCTCCAGACTTTTACCCCCGATGTTTTCTCTGTCTGAAGCACTTTCTCCAGGTTTTGCTTTTCTTAATCCAACTCATTCTATAGTTCTCTTCTTACATACCACATTTTTTGGGAAGCCTCCCTGATCATCACAGCTGGATTAAGCATCCTCCCTTGGTGACTACCTAACACATTGTTCTTCCTTTTCCCCGCACTTACAGAGGTATAATTGCCTGTTTACTTTTTTGCATTCCCAAATAGACCTTGAGTTCCAAAGAGCAGCACACATCCATCACACTCTTTTTATATCCCTTAGCAGCTGGTGTATATTAGTAAATTAATAATTAAATGAATCTTACCGACTGGACTAATCATAAAGGGAGATAAAAAGGCTAATACAAAACAGAGGATGAGACAGATGGAGGTCAGGTACCAACTCCATGGGCAAACCACTAGAGTAGCTGAGGTTCCACTAGCATTGATCAATCAAATTCCAGGCAAAATCAGGCCAGGTGTTTTGTCTACCTGAATATGGCTGAGTAGTTTTGTGGAAGCAAGAAACTGAGTGTCACTTAGAAGTGGGGAAGTTTCTCTTCGTAGCTGGGGTCCAGAATGTGAGTTCTATGTAGAAAAAAGCTTGAATATGAAGGTTGAGGAAAAGAGAATCAAGAAAGCTACAAGAAAATGATTTGATTTGGAGAAATATAAGAAATTAGTTTTTAGTTTTCTACTGAAAGAAAATACCTAAAATATGGGACTCCTATTATAATAGATAGCAACTTATAATTTACTCCATAAAGTAATATATACTATTCAAGGGGGGACCTAAAAAACCTGGAATTATCTTCTGGAGGGTGATGTTTCACGATGTTTCATGATGGGTGGTTTATGAGCACACATGCCCACATTGTGCGGAGTGTTCAGCAGTTTTGACCAAAACCATTGGTCCCCGTGCCCTACTCTCCCTATTCACCTGATCTTGCCTATGGGATTTTTTTTTTGTTTCCTCAGCCAACGTGGAAGAGGTGAAACAAAAAACGACAGAAGCACTAAAAGGCATCAAAATCGACATGTTCAAAACTTGTTTTGTTTTAAAGATTTCATTTATTTATTTTTAGAGGGAAGGAAAGGGAGGGAAAAGAGAAGGAAACATCAACTTGTGGTTGCTTCTCAAGAATTCCCTACTAGGGACTTGGCCCACAATCCAGGCATGTGCCCTGACTGGGAATCAAACTAGCGGCCCTTTGGTTCACAAGCCAGCAATCAATCCACTGAGCCACACCAGCCAGGGCCAAACACTGTTTTGAACAATAGAAAAAACATCTTGATAGGTGCATTGCATCAAATGGAGAGTACTTTGAAGGTGACTGAAGTTAAAACATGAAAGAATAAATACACAATTTGTAATAAATAAAATCTGTTTTGTGGGGGTTTCCTCTTCATGTACTTCAAAGGCATATAAGAACCTACTTTTATCATCTCCTACATTGAAATATTCTCTTTCTACCTATCTTCTACTTTGCACCTAAATGTTATTTAATTCTTTTACTGTGTTAATTTTTTTCTGATGTTTATCAGAGTCCTTATCTTGTTTTGAATAAAATGGACAGCAACACCGAATGAGCCATAGCCACCTTCCCTTTCTAAGGAAAGCATAAAGCCCCAGATGTGGTCCATTGAAAATTCAAATAAATATCTGGATATTTGGGAAGGTCAGAGGAAAAGGCAACAAATGAGACCCGGTAAAGGTATGCAGTGGTACCTGGCGAAAGCATCAGTCATGCGCCTGACTTTGTGTTTCAGACCCACCTCTCCCGTAGTTGGCGATTGGTCCCTTTGTAGCAGCATCTACAGAGAGGTAGGAAAAGCCAGTCATTATCTGAGCTCTCATTTGTGTAAAGAGTCTGATAACACTTTCTGTTTTTCAAGAATAATTGAAACATTTCTGAACTTTTTTGGGTAAAAGCACACTTAATCATCATGCAGCAAAGCTGGAAGATGGCCAAACGCAGGACAATCAAAGGGCTTTCTCTCCAAAAGCCCTGAGCCGGATACCTCAGCTTTGGATAAGTACTGGTGGGAGAAAGGCAAGGACCCTGGTTCTGGAAAACTTCAAAAACTTCTGAGTTAAAGCAGATCCTTCTCTCCTTTGGAGTAAAACTTAAAGCTGGAGCATGAAAAGGAGTGACTAGTCCATGAATAATAATTTTTATTTAATAAATAGAAAATAGAGAATAGTTTACAATTACAAGTCATAAAGATAATTCTTAAGCAAGAATTTCTTCCTTAATTGACTTGTCTGAATGTTGGCCCTCTCTACCCCCCAAAATAAACCAAACTATTACTGGCTTTGGCAGTTTTATACTAGAATGCAAGGTTATATATAATCTGGGAAAACTAAGATAAGCACATCCTTCCTAATTGCCTCTAAGTTATGTTTCTTGTAACTCCTCATGTTAGAGGCCTAAACTATACTTTCAGGGCATTTATCACATTTTATGCCTCTAGCTCTACAGTGTTAGACCTCAGGGGGCTCATTCTAGGGAAAGTGATAGAGACACAATTTAAGTGAATCCCTCCTTCCTTAGCAAAGCACGCTGGCTGCCAGTACTCTGGGCTCATCAGCTAGGTGGTTTGGTTCCTTCATTGATAATCAAGCACTCATTTCATTTTATAGACAGTAGTGCAAATAAAAAGAAATAGAGAACTTGGAAATGTCACTGGCTCTAATTCTGCTTTGTCCTTGACAGTAGTTAGTCACTTACCCTTCTTTGTCTCACTTGCTCACTTTACAACTAGGAGTTGGGCCTAGAATGTTCTCCAAATCCTTCTCTAAAATTCCAGGAGTTCTTGACCTAATTTGGAGATATCCTGTTAAAAAAAAAAAAAACCATAGTTTATCCTGTACAACAAATGTTACTGGTTTGCCTTCAAGTTTCATGCTTACTTTGTATATTTTTTAATAATTTTCACCAATGTTTTAATACTCTCATTATCTAATTTTTTTAAACATTGACCCATTTGGAACTTTGTAAATTTTACAATTTAATACCAACCAAACCAAAAACTCTACAGCTTTAAAGAACTTTGAAACTTTTTTTACATTTTTAATTTCCAGTAATACATCAGAATAAAAACAGGTAAGGAAAAAGTAGATTTACAATTGCGAGTACATGAAACTCACAGTTTAGTTTTGTACTGCGATGGATTAATTACTGTGTTATTTGTCACACAAACAACAGGAGATCTACTTTTGCCCAACCCCGTATTCCCACCTAGAAGACTCTGAAGGGTTTGACTGAGTTGTGAGCAACATAGTAAGGCAGACTAAAGAGGTAAAAATCAAAACCATAGAATTTTCTTTCTTAACATATTGAGAAATACTGTTAGCTTGGAAAAATAGAAAGCATTGAGTATCTTGTATTTGTTTTTGTCTCGTTCTCATTCGGTACATTATCTGATGGCACATTCCACAAAGTATGATGTGCAAAGCGCAATCCTTTTCTAACCTGTATGTGCAATATTCCCATGAATATTGACATTAAAGTGTCCCTTCCTGCCAAGAGCTCAATCTGACTATAGCATTTCCTTTCGGGAAAAAAATAAAACCATTTCTTTCCCCCTCTACCTCTATTCCTATTTCCTATCCCATGAGGGTACCAGAGTAGAAAAAGCTCAACAAAGGATTGTCAAGTAGGAGATCCCAGAGATCGGATTAAAGAAGGCGATGTCTTAATTACAACAATAGCACTTATTAGGTGGTAAAATTTGAATCAAGAAGTATTGAGAGGTAGCATCTACCATGTGTGGACACTAAGTAAACCTTGGGGTGAAGGGTGGCCCTGAGATTTTCAGTTTGATGGCCAAATGGATGGATACGCCAGTAACTAAACCAAAGATAACAAAAAATAAATAAATAAATGTATTGGGAAAGCACGGGGTAAATAAATGTAGAAAGTTAGAGATTATGGCCATGACTTCTACAGGGAAAAATCCAAAAGAATACTATACACCCCCAAGAGGACAGGACAAAGGGAAGGAACCAATGGAAAATGTCTGTGAAGAAAAGATATAACCAAAAAGAATAACACATTGAGAGCCAAGATAATAGAGTTTCAAGGAGAAATTAAATATTTATGCCAGTATCATAGAGAAGTAAGAGAACTAGGAGAAATCTGGCTCAATCATCTAACTCTGGGATTGGGGAAGAGAGGAATGTGCAGTCTCCCCTCCTGATAGGTTTGAGGAAGGGAGAGTCAGCAGAGCAAATTAATGTTTCATTTAAGTTGAGAAGGCAAAGGGAGCACACTATAGAAGGCTCATCAACATTGGGAAGAATTAGGAGATCCGGTATTTCAATGAAGATAAATGGGAGGAGAGCCAGCAGGCAGAGGAGGGGTACATCACCAGACCACCAGGAAAGGACAAGACCGACCTGGACAGAGATAAGAGTAGGGGAGGATTAACGATGAGGGGACTCTGATTTCTTTTTATCTTTATCTTAAGTGAAATAATTTTCAGCACTTCAAATTCCTTTCTGATATCATATTAACTTAATAATTTAATACTCTGGATGTTCGGCAATTCTCCCCTGTATGTGAAGGCACTATGCCAGTCTAAGCAACAGTGATGCCAACTACCCTAGTGAGAAGCGCAGTAAAGTTGCTGCAAAATTGCAAAACCTGTCTCCTTTCAGGTTGAAAGCCACTAGTTTCCCAGTAAGCTTCTCAAGTGTCACCTCCGGATTTAATGACAGTCTTGATAGGCTACACAGATAGCTGTTTATGGTGGACTCCAGTCATTTTTCCCAACAAGAAAAACTCAGATCTGCCTTCTTCTGCTTTAGCTGCTTATCTTTGTAAAACACATATAGGGCTGTTACTTACTAGGCCAGCCAAGACATCATCCTGCCGGAGCCGCCTGAAACGCCATCATCACCACATGAGAAAACTGGCAGAGTCTAGGTGTATCCCTTGCGGTTATTCAATAGACTAAGAAAAAAAGATTGGGTAAACCACATGTCTAAATTGAGAGATAAAGTTCTGAAAATTGTTTTTGTCACTAGATATGCCTTGCTGAGAGCCCTGTTTTCTTTTGCCAAGATGTCAAGTCTAATATTTTGCAGCCAGCTTTTTCAGCAATCCCATGGTTAGAAGCAAAGATGGCCTACTATACTGACCACATCTGGCACAGCAGCAGAAAGAATTTAATCAACCTGGCGTGAAGGACATTGTTCAAGTGAGCAGCTTATTCTGCTGTCACATTAATAAATAAACAGACTGTCAAGGTAATTTGCTGATATGTTTACCTTAGCATGGTAGATTTAATACATAGTCCCAAAATTCCTTGACATTTCCTCTACCAAAAGGTGGGGTCTGTATCCCATCCCCCTGTAACCAGGGAGAATTATGGTTCCTCCAGCCAGGAGAGTAAGGAATAGTGATGTCACATCTATAACTGGGTCAGAAAAGGCCACCTAGCTTCTGTACAGTCCCCTTGGGACACTCTCCGGGAGAAACCAGACACTGTACAATAAGTCTGACTACCCTACACCCACCATGCTGGGAAGGCCATACACAGGCATTCGGTCAGGAGCCCCAGATGCCCTCCCAGTAAAGAGATGACATCCGGCGCCTGCTATGTGAGCGAAGCACCTTGGACCTCCAGCCCAGGTGAGCTTCCAGACAACTGGGTCCCCAGCTATTATCTAGCAGCAACTGCATGACAGAACCCGAACAAGATCCACCCCTGCAAACCCCTCCTGAATTACTCGTAGGCCCACACAAACTTAAAAATTGTTGACAGTGAAATTGCGCTAATAAGATATTCATAGCCTTTATTGTTCAGGCAGTACTCAATGATGCCATTACCACAACTTGATTTTCAACTTTGTAATAAGAGGTCTTGCTGTGAAAGCATTCCATCCATCAAAATGACAGCTCTTCATACGTTCTTAAAACATGTTGAAATCACCTGTCCCAGGTCTTTTCTTATTATTATTTAAGAGTAATGTTCTCTTCACTCTTTTGAATGTATTTTTGATAGAAAATTTTAGGTCAATTTTTTATTGAAATATTTTTCACATTTATTATGGGTCTTCTTTTTTATTATGGATTTTTTTCATTAAAGAAAATGGAGACTGTGTATAGAAGTTCACAACAAAATTTGGATGTCAAAATTCAAAATTCAAAAAAAGTCAAACCTCAAACTTTAAATTTCACCTGCTTAAAAAATTATTGAAGGCGAAAAATATGTATCTCTGTAGAGTTTATTTTTAAGCCTATTTTTCAGCAGCACCAAGTTGTATTCAAGCCAATTTGGACTACACTAAAATCTGAAAGAGAGTGGGAAAAAAATCAGTAATTTGAAATCATCTCAAACTTGGACACGTGAACTAACATGGCTCAGACATGATGAGAAAAACATCCACATGGCCAGGGCTGACAAGACTGAATTTTCAATCTTGGCAAATTTCAATAGTTTGTTTCTGATTTAAAAATGTAAGCACGTTGAAGATTACTAGTACTACACCTGATATAAAACTATTTTTTTAGCTATTAAATTGGTCCATAGATAAGTCACATTTTTCACTCTTTTAAAACTAAAATAGGTTTGTATATTTAACCCAGTTTCTTCATAATTCACCTTCTACTAATATGGAGTAAAATGTAGCCAGATAAAGAACATTACTCAAAGTGAAGTGTCAGAAAACAGTATCTATATTAGCTCTGGCTGGTGTTTGCAGTAATATCAACCACATATTTGTACAGTTAACTGTTTAAACAATAGCATTTAAACTTAGTAATAAAAAGTATTATTTAGATTTTTGACATTGCTTCTCTACCTCAAGTGCAAGGCCAGAGTGTAACATAACATTTATTTTTATCGTACTTTTTACCTGCACTATAGTGTCCTAAAGCCTGTGTCCAGGATAATGAACGACTGACTATGTTAGAGATAAAAATACAAGTTTAAACCCTAGAAAAAAATACCAAAGTAATGCCTCATGGAAACACTTACAAATAGATTACACATATTTAAGGCAGTATCATCCAGGCAACTATTGATTTAGACTCATATGTTTTATTAATAAAGTAATTAAATGGAATTTGTTTGTGGTTGCTGAATGTCAGCATTTGTAATGTATCCTTTGTACTGTGTGCACTGTGGGAAATTGTAAGACATCTCATCAAAGATATGATTCTTTCCTCCAAAACTCTACATCTATTTGGAAAAGGAGAATATAGATTCACAATCAATTGAATTATTTAATTTGCCCATGCTCATTCACAGGGGATCTAAGACAGGCAAATTTAACTATTAATATAAATTAAAATTGTATTGATGTCTCATATTCCTCAATGGATTTGAGTAAGGGGAAGAAGGGAAAAAAAGAGAGAAGGGAGGAAAAAGGAGGAGTAAAAAGAGAAGGGTGGGGATAGTAGAAAAAATGAAAGAGAGTAGAAAGAGATAATGTTGAAGAATTACAGATAAAATTAAAGGTACCTCGACCACAATCACCATCCCACCTCCCAATCTCCTCTGCCAGAAAGTGTCCAGGGTCATTTTAGAAGAATTTCATGCTTGTGATTTATTTCATCATACTGATAACACACCTAGTATAATTTGGCTAATTGCTTTGTTTGTTACTTAACATTATGCTTTGAGTTGGAGTCATATTGATATGTATAGATCAATGTCATTTTTTTAAGTGCTAAATAAATTGTCTGGCCATCACATTTTAATTATTAACATTCCTATGTGATGTTTCTTATTCTTCCCTATTACAACCAAGGCTGCAATGTACATTTTTCTGCATATTATCTTGCAGACAGATATAAAAGATTTTCTAATGTGTAAACTTACAAGTAAAATAGCTGGTTCATATAGTCTAACATTTTTAATTCTACCATAAACTGCCAAATTGTTTTGCAAAATGGCCTCGTAAATGTATATTACCACCACACTGCCCGACAATACTGTTTTCTCTATATCTTTACCCACCCTAGATATTGTAAAAATTCTAGAATTATTGTCAGTGTGATGACTGGAAAATGATAGTTCATTGTTTTTTTTAATTTGCATTTTCTGAACACATGTGAGGTTGATGTTTTACATGTTAATTAGCTATTCACAAATGCTATTCTGTGAATTGTTGGTACCTATTAGTGTTTTCTGTTTTTCTATTTCAGCATTTTTCCTTAATCTTTATAATACTCTAGATAATAATCCTTTGTCTACTAAGCACATTACAAATATTTTCTCCACTGTAACTGCCTATCTTTAGGCACAAAGTGATTTTTAACTTTGTTGTAATCAAATGATGGATGAGCAAACTATAGATGTGCTGATATTAAATTCTTCTTGCATTCCAATGACAACTCCCACTTGATTATAATGTATTGTTTTAAAAACTTTCCTGGATTTGGTCACTGAGTATTTTAATCAGCAGGTTTATTTCTATGTCCATAAGTTCATATGCCCATAATTTATATTTTATTGCACTATTCTTCTAATTCAATTTTGGAATCAGATTATATTAATTTCATTTCAAAAGGCAAAGAGCTATCTTTTCTGCTTTCTGGAGCAACTTGAGAAGTTTAGTAAATCTCACCCAGGAACTTTCTGGGCCTAGAGTTTATAACTGGAATGTGCAGAACAGTTTCTACTAGGAGTTTTCTTTCTATCTCTTCAATGGTTATTAATGTAGTCAAGTTTTCAAAAATGTCTTCCAGTGTCAATTTTGACATTTTATACTTCTAAAACTTTTCAAATTTGTAAGTGTGTAATCTTTATAAATTCTCGATTACATTTTTATGTTTGTTTTATTTATAAATATTTGTTTTGTATGTAATACCCTATCCCATTTTCCTCACTTTTGCCTATTTTTATAATCTTTTGGTTATATTTGGTATATTACTATATCATTTTTTGATAGTTTTATTCTCTGATATTAACAAGTATCTTCAGTGTATTTTTCTTTCTTACTTTTTAAAGGCATTATTTTGGAAAGCATAAAGAATGATATGAACATATTTATATCACAACCCAGCATAAAAAAGTAAACTTCACTGATAGAGTTCAGACCCTGGTTTACTCCTCCTCAAGGATGTCTCCTGTGCACCCAACTCCAGGGCTAAATGCTCTTCCGAACCTCATGCGCATCGTTCCCTCTCATTGCTTTACACTGTTATTATGTACACAGCAGTACATAGTATGTAGTACTGTTTTGCCTACTTGTAAAGTTTGTATAAGTGGTTAACATATGCAAAACAAGCAGATAGATAGATAAATAGATAGATAGATAGATAGATAGATAGATAGATAGATTGTTTTGCTAAAACCTTTTGTCCATGGGGTTCATCTATGTTTCCTGGGACCACCTACCAAATACACTTCACTGGAATCGCTGCCTCAGCGTCTGCTGCTTGGGAGACTCAAGCTAAGATACCCTCAACTAACAGTGTATTCACAAGTTGTTGAATTAATGATATATTGATGACATATTTTGAAAGGTGGTCTCCATTCACCTCAATATGAAAATTAAATGAAGAGATTCTTTAATGTTCAATAATCTTTTACTTCTGCAAAAACCTAGCTTAAACTTGATCTAATTTTTATTCAGTTTATTTTATTTAGTAATTTACATCTATAAGTAAAATTAACCCATAATTTTCATATCTAATATTTTCCTTGTCTGATTTAGGTAACAAGGTTAAACCAGTTTCATAAAAAATCAGTTGGAGGGTGTTCTTCTTTTTGATCCTCCAGAAAACTTGGAATGAACGTGAAATAATGTTTCTTGACTCTGAATTAAATTACCTCTAAAACCATCAGGAACTGGCTTTTTAATGAGTAAATTTCTAACCTTGATTAATGTATTTAATGACTAGGAAAAAAATCAGGCATTTTATTTTTTCTTGAATAAGTTGGAGTTTTTCTAAGAAATTTTCATTTTATCTAAGTTTTATGTGTTTTGAAAACATGTACTTCATAGTTTTATACTTTTAGTCTCAGCAACATCTATAGTTGTCTTCTTTTCCATTTCTAATATTGTTTATTTGTACTGTCTCATCTTTTCTTAGAACCTAAAAAAATGTCTATTTTATTGGTTTTTTCAAAAAATGAACTAATGAACTTTTTGCCTTAGTTGATTCTCTCTACTGTATATTTGTTTTCCATTTGATTAATTTCCACTCTTATCTTTATAGTTTCCTTCCTTCAACTTTCTTTGTGTTTATTTTGTTGTTCTTCTAACTTCTAAAGTTGCTTAGCTCATTTATTTTCAGCTTTCTTCTTTCCCTAGTATAAGCATTTAAAGCTATAAATTCACTATAAAGTGTGTTTCAGTTATATCTCACAATTTGGACAATAACATTATTATTCATCTTTAACATAATTATTTAGGAACCTTTTTAAAAATTAATTTTCAAAGGTATGAATTTTTCTACATAACTATTTGATACTAATTTCTAACTTAATGGAAAATGGTTTAGATGATAAAAATATCATGAAATTATGTCTTAGGATGAAGTCAGTTTTGACAACTGTTCCTTATGTGATTGAGAATGAGATGTAGTCTCTAGTTGGGGCTATTTATCTTTCCTGTAAAGCTAGTTAATAGTGTCATACAAATTTTCATATACTTACAAAACGTTTTGGTGCTTTTTCTTTCAACTACTGTGAGAAGTTTGCAAATACTTACACTCTTGTCAATTTTCCCATCATGCCCTTAGACATTTTGAGGCTATGCTACAAAGTTTACACAGATTGGATCTAATGAATTAAATTTTTTATCACCATGTAGCAATCTCCTTTATGCCTGATAATGTTTTTGCTTCAAAGCTTCCTTTGAAGCAAAGACTGGAAAGTAGTGTATCTTTCTATTATTATTTTGGAAGATACTGGCTTAGTATATCATTTCCTATTTTTTTTTTTACTTTTGACCTTTTTGTGTACTCATATTTTAAGAGGTTTTTTTTTTTAAATTCTATTTAGCAATATATGACTTTTAACTGTCAAGTCTATTGAATTTATGGTAATTATTATTACCAACAAACCTGGGTTTATTTCTACCACTTTATTTTGTGCTGCATCTACTGGTTTGGCAACAGTTCTTTTTTCCCTTCTTGCTTTCTGTTTGGTCGACTGCGCCAGGTCTCTTTATTTCAGTGCTCTAACACAACATATAGAGATGTGGATCTTTTCACGTGTGCTACTGGGAACATCCTGATGGTCCACATCTCACTAGTTTAGGAAGTTGTTAGCATGTTCTGCTTGAATAGTACCTTTCTGTCATTCACTCTATGTCCGGAACTCTAATGAGGTCCCTGTTAGAACTTCCTCTTCTATGCTCCGAGAATCTTAACCAGCCTTTATATTCCCTATGAGTATTTTTCTCTTGCTTGTATTCTGGGTGATTTCTTCAGATCCTTCCTTTGTTTTACTAATTCTCTCTTCAATATTTAAAAGAACAAAACACTCAAAGAATGGAGCCCAGCACTCACGTGTTCCTCTGGGACAACAGGAAACTCTGGAGTGAGAAACCAGAAAAATCTGAGAAGCTGAACAGAGGTCTTTACAAACTCAGAGTATGGGACAAAAATTGAAGTTCAGAGCTCCCAAATAGGAAGAACAATGATAAACCCTTGAGGTTTGGCATTGGAACCAGAAAGGTTCCACCTATGCCTTGGGAGGAAAGGTGAACTGCAAATTTACTTGCTATTACAGCTTAAAATTATCTAAATCCACAACTTAGACTGAGGTGTCTTTACAGTGTAAGTGCCTAGCCTAGCTAACCTGGAGAAACAAACGAAAACCCTCTCTGAAGAAGGGAACATTGATGTAGCCCTGAAGTGGAAGGGCTACACCATTGATGTGTCCCTTCTCACCGTGGAAGGGCAAGTCCATCATCCCTGTCCCCAGCTTTCATGAGGAAAGGCTTGGGGCCCCATTACTCATGTTCTCGCCCAGTCGTGGAGCTATAGTGACAAAAGTCATGAAACAGAAAAGGGATCAATTGAGACATGCGTTTAGGTTTCGCTGGGACTTTTGAAGAATGACGCTGTCTCCCACAGCTTTTTCGTATTAAAATTAAACAGTCTACTCTCAAACTGACTGATGTGCACAGCCACCATTAATTATACTGTGATAGATTTAAGTGATTCTATGAAGGGAACAAAGATATTTCTAATTCTATATTAAGTGTTAGGGACATGTGATGACATCTGTGGTCTGTCACCGACTGAGATTTAAGGGATATGGTTTTTTAGGTCATGTTTCTGTCACACACTACACAGCCTTGCTTGGGCCCCCAATACACTTTCCTGGTGCCCATGAAATGTGCCATCACTGTATAGGGAAGACAAATAGATCTTCAGATTCATAGCTAAGAGATGGAAACACCTCTAGAGGAAATTTATGATATGGGAAAACATATTTATTATTATTTATTAGTAGTATTCATTACTATAATAGCATTTCATATGGATTTCATACCACAAACTATAGAAGGTGAATTTGTCAAGTTCCTCTAGCATGGTATGGATAGGTACCAGTTAGAGCTTTAGTTAAATTCAAACATGATTATCAATAAGAATTACCTGTGGAGGTTCTTAGAAATAAGTATTCTGGAATAAATTTCACTCCAGGCTTTAAATATCTGTCCTCCACTCCAGACTCCAGACTGAACCCTTCCCAGTGACTCCTTCATCTTAGTTTATTGCCTTCACCACCCTTTCCACAATCTGTAGTTAGACTTTTGTTTCTTCTTTAAGGTCAGTCTCCACCACTGGACTCTGAGGCCCATGAGGACAGAGAGATTGAGTGTTATCTACTCCATCCTGTTCGTAACATCTACCCCAAGACCTATGACCTAGCAGGTATCCAATAAAAATGTGAAAGAATGGATAAGTAAACCAACAGAAGTCTCTGTAAGATGACTCAGGAATCTTTACTTGTAAAGAACTCCAGAGATGGTTGTGGTGACCAACCCACTGAAGAACACACCACACTGGTTTATAACAAAGTGATTTTTAACTAAAGAGAATATGGAAGAATTTTGGGTCACCTGAGAGGCAAGGCCAGCTTTGGGAGCGTTTCACCAGTGCAGTTGCACAGGACATGCTCAGAAGGTCCTCCTCCATCCCCACATGCACTTAGGACTCAAGAATCTACAGTCACCATCTGAATAATTTTACCTTTGAGTTTGTGTTTTGAAGTCTGATGGGACAATAGAGAATGAGCCAGGGGTTTGGAGTCTCTACTTTTGGGTGATCATGTGTATTCCCAATGGGGGTGAGGGCATGTCAGCTGCCTGAGCTCCACTCCTGACCAATAGCTGTGCCCCCCCTGGCTGCAGGAGAAGCTGGGCAGGCAGGGCCTTGGATGCCCTGCCCACGGGGGTCTGCATTTGCCCACTGAGTATTCCTGTACACAGGAAGGTTTTCATTCAATAATAAAGAAAAAACCCATATTTTCCCCTCTTTGAACAAAGGGCCTGGCATTTTCATTTTTACTGGGCCCCTGCAAATTATACAGCCAGCCCTGAAGGCAGAAGATATTCATTAAACAAAAGAGGATGAGTATATTTTTTTGAAAGCTGAGAAGCACAGTTCCCATGTTTGTCTGCTTAAAAAGGAAGGTTGTTATGAACTTAAGTCACATTGCTACCAGGTAGATGGTGGTGCCTTCGTGTCTTTTGCTCCAAACAAATAGAATTTTACAAAGCTCACAGAGATAATGACCTCTTTCCCCCTGATTTATGTTTTCTTGGCAGAAGCATAATTCTACTAAAAAGTAAAGCTTTTAAAAATAACTTTTTATTGAAAAGTGAATTTTGTATATCACCATTTGATGAATACAAGCACCTAAGGCACTAACCCATAGTATTGCAAATGCTTATTCTTTAGTCTTTTCACTTTAAACTTACATTCTGCCCTTCCTCTCCTTTCCTTCAATACTTAATGCCTATTAACTTGCTTTAGATGAAGTTCCAGTTTGCTCTCTCACATGTTGTTTAACTTCTTAAGCATGTGTCCAATGGCGTTTCGTTCTATAGAGGGCTTCGATCTTCCCTCCATGTCAATTTACAGAGGTCTCGTGTGCTGAGGTGTCAGTGGAGAACCTTGAGTCCTCCAAGAAATGGCCCATTTAAAACCAAGTGCAGAAATAGCCAAGAAGCTGCCTGGGAAATGCTGAGCCATTTGGTTATGCAAAGAAATGTGATTCTGAAGCAGGCTGTGCTGAGGCACCTCGCCTACCAACAAGAAACACCAGCTGTTTTTCTTGACCGTGCCTCAGCCCTTGCTTCACTGCTCATTTGGCTTCATCAATATTTTACCATGGCTCCATGGTTTGGAAGCCTTTTCCCTGTCTACTTGCCATACCATTCATCTTCAAGTTTCTCCATAAGGGTTCATTTATCCAGAAAAGTAGCAACTTTATTCCCATTACTGATTCTTTATTAACAACTTCTCTGTCTTTCTTCCCCTCCAATTTCATGATCTCATTCCTAAGTCTAGTCACCACACCCCAGCTGAATCACCTTATCTAACCTTCTTCAATCTACATATATACCTGTGTGTCCTTCACCAGAAGCACCCATTAGCCAATTATTGTACAATGCAGGCTACTTGCCCAACACTATCATTACAGGATGTAGCAGTTCATGGCTACTCCTTTGCCCCAATTTAAGGGCCTAACCTCTTTCCATCAAAAAGAATCAGAGCTTTGAAGCACAGCATTTCAACTCTGGTTATTTTAAACTTTGTGACCTTTCTATTAAGTTGAAGTACTAGTGATCCCCTTGTCTGAAAAAGCACAGGAGAGTATTCAAAATCCTGAAATAGAAAGATTTAGCAATTCTCGTGGGGCCACAGCTCAGTCTTAGGGACGCCATCTCATTCTATTGGGATAAAGCCTGCCTGGTTAACCAGCCAAGGGCAGCCTTTGTGAACTAGGTAGTTGGGGTCATCAACTTGCTGACACACTTTTGTCTTTGGATCTAGCACAAGTTGAATTTCCAAACGGAATCTCCATTTCCTATAGCCACTTCATTGTATATTTTCCAAATTCTTCTCAAAACAATCTTTAATGGCTATAGATGGGGATGGCTACAGAGAAGAGAGGAGAGAAACAATGAAGAAAAATTGCTATTAATAGTTAGGACATTTAGAACATTCACCAGGACCTTCCCTGATAAGCTCTGGTCCTTTAAAAGAAGATAAATTCTCAACATTACCATATGGAGAACACTTGTGCTCCTGCCTAATACTCTTGGTCTCATTCAGGCTAAGTTCTTCTTTCTTTACCTGTACATGCCCACTGAGCTCCATCTTCTACACTGACTCTATCTTTAAATTAGAGACTTTTAACCTGGGGCTGCTGAAGTTCTATAAATTCCCTAAACTTATATGCAATTGCTTTTTACTTGTATGTAAAAAAATAATAGGTCTGTGTGTGCATGTGCATTATTTTAAATAAATTTAAATAGATTTCATTTGATTTTTAAGGAGTGTCTTAATAATGGTTGATTTGTGGCCGAGTGGTTTTATCCACCCAGATGCAAAACACGAAAAGATTTCAGACCGAGGATTCCTTGCAATCAGAAGATCCTGGCCCAAGGCTGCCCGTTGAACTTGGATCTTATAATTCATGAATCCCAGGATTATGAATTCTGAATTTTAAAAAAAAAACATAGCAAGACAATCATCTTAGTGATTTTCAGAATATGTGCCTTAGTAGTAGGGTTCCACAGATGCCCCAGGATTTTCTGTGGGGAGTAACCAAGAGGTAGACTCTATATCCAGCTGCAAGCCCACTAATTCCTGTGTTATATGGTTTATATGTTGCAGTTATGACTCAATACCAATATGACAAAAATATCAAAAATTTTTTTAAATTTTATTGGAAAAAATAAGTATGAGATTGTGTTTTGATGTTTAAAAGTTACTGCCCTAAGATGTCAGTATCTGGTGGTTGTAACAATACAACTTCACCAGAATGTAATGTACTCAGACACTGAAATGATTAATAAATACTACTACTAACTTATATACACTTACACTAATATTAGTATTATATTTGTCTCTCATGTCAACTGCAGCCAACTGATAGAGGACACCTAAGACATTCTTGAGAAGGATTCTGGTCCAAGCTGGTTTGCCAGGAAATAAGAACATTAGTAATTAGTAGTGTGCATGATGGCTCCAGGAATGTTTTTGGTATTTAAGACTCCTACCCTGGGTCATTTGGGGGAAATAGCTGGCCTGAACCTACACCACACAAGATGTTTCCCAACGTGGTGCTTTTGTCTGTCTCCATAGAAACTGAGACTTAACCTCTTAACCACTTATATCAATTTGATAATCTAAAAACAACAAAGACCCTGCTCCTCTCAGCCCTCCCTCTGCTGCTTTGGCAGACTTGACCTTAGAATCATAGTTGTCAACTCTATTAGTAAATTTTAAGAAATAATTTAGAGAATTTCTGGCTAAGATGGAGGCGTAGGTAGACATCCTTTGTTCCTCGCACAACCATAAGAAGGATAACAACCAATCTAAAACCAAAAAACAACCAGAACTGCCAGAAAATCAAACAGTATGGAGGTCCAACAACCAAGGATTTAAAGAAACATTCATCTAGACGAGTAAGCGGAGTAGAGATGGGCAGCAGGGGCAGAGAGGACACAGTGTGGTGCAATGAGGTGGTAGCAGTGGAAAAGCAGCAGCAGCAACTGCAGGTGGAACAGGTGGTTCCACATTCACATGTGGTAGATAAAAACTGGGAGGGACAACTGGGGAGTAAACGATCCCAACCCCAGGCTAGACTTCGCAGCCCATTTCCAGTGCCAGTAAAATAAAACCTCATAACTTCTGGCTGTAAAAAATGAGGGTTGAGGTGGTGGAAGAAACTGCCAGTCTCTCAAAAGAGTCTGTTTAAGGGGCCCACAGGGTCATAGAATATACATAAACCCACCTCTCGGGGAATCAACACTAGGGAAGCAGCTAGACAGGAACCAGTCACTTATGGAAAATGGGGAAAGTGACTGGAGATGGGGTGAGAGCCGAGCAAGCAGATTATTCCCTCTATGACCCCTCCCCTACAAACAACACCACAAAGCATCCAAGCAGGTTGCCCTGCCCTAGCGAATACCTAAGACTCCACACTTTAAACATAACAGGTGTGCCAAAAAGGGGAATCAAAGCAACTCTGCCTAATACACAGAAACACAGGGATGTTTCCAAATTGAGGAGACAAAGAATTATGCCCCAGATGAAAGAACAGATCAAAACTCCAGAAAAAGAACTAAGTGACATGGAGATAGCCAATCTAACAGATGCAGAGATCAAAACATTGGTGGTCAAGATGCACAGAAAAACGATTGAGTATGGCCACAAAATAAATGAAGAAGTGAAGGCTATACAAAGTGAAATAAAGAAAAATATTCAGGGAACCAATAGTTAAGGGAAACAAACCAGGATTCAAATCAATAATTTGGAACAAAAGGAAGAAAAATCAGCATGAGAAAAGAAGGAATTATCTACAAAGAAGTTCTCATAAGACTATCAGCTGATTTCTCCAAAGAAACCTTGCAAGCAAGAAGGGAATGGCAAGAGGTACTCAGAGTGATGAAAAGCAAGGACCTACATCCAAGATTACTCTATTCAGCAAACCTATCATTTATCATTGAAGGACAGATAAAGTGCTTCTGAGACCAGGTAAAGCTAAAGGCGTTCATCATCACCAAGCCCTTATAATATGAAATGTTAAAGGGTCTTGTGTAAGAAAAATAATATCAAAACTATGAACAGTAAAATGACAACAAACTCGCAACTATCAACAACTGAATCTAAAAACCAAAAACAAACTAAGCAAACAACTAAAACAAGAACAGGATCATAGAAATGGAGATCACATGGAGGGTTATCAGTTGGGGGAAGGGGAATAATGTAGAAAAAGTTACAGGGACTAAGAAGCATAATTGGTAGACAAAAAATAGACAAAATAGGGTATGTTAAGAATAGTATGAGAAATGGAGAAGCCAAAGAACTTATATGTACAACCCATGGACATGAACTAAGGGGGGAAATGCTGGAGGTAATGGGGATCCCAGGCAGAAGGGGCAAAGGGGAAAAATTGGACAACTGTAATATTATAATCAATAAAATATACTTAATAAAAAATAATAATTTTTTTAAAACAGAAAATTTAAAGGGGAAACACCCTGACTTCACCTCTGTACAAAGAGTACCAAACTGCAAACAGGGAACAATGTGAACCAAGTTAACAAATTAATTTTTAACTCTTAATCTTCCAGTGTAAGCTATAAGCAAACCAACCCTGACCTCTTACGTTATTGGATGATTTCATTGCACAGTCATCCTTTTATTTCCATGACTCTATTCCAATTTATAATTGTGTGTGTGCATACATGTATGTGGGCACATATGTGATTAAATTCTGTCTCTCACATTAGTCTGTAGACTCCAGAAATCTTTTTATTTGCTCATCATTTTATTCTCAGGTTCTTGCATGCAAAACCTGTCATATTTATTCTATTCTATAATTATTACTGCTACTACTTACTGAAATTAAGCTGTACAAAGTGAAAGAACAGACAACAAAAGGGGAGAAGATGACAAAAGAGATAGGTAAATAAAAGTAACAGGCTTCACCTGAAAACCTCATCTACCTTTACAGCATGTGGCATGTAAGATCAGGAAGGACTGCTCTGGGGCGCAGCTGGGAAAACCTGACCTATTCAATTTATTCCCTTCTTTTTATTGTTGACAAACATCATATGACCTCACTCATATATGGAATCTAATGAACAAGATCAACTGACTAGCAAATAGCACCAGAAACATGACCCACTCAATTTTAAAATCAGCATTGAACATCCATTTTTGTTGTTTCTCCTTGCAGAAAGCTGCAATTCTCCCCTAAGGTTGGCCCCAAACTAGACGTCCATGACTTCAGCTTTCCCTGACTTCCACTGAGAAGGCTAGCACTTCCTATTCATTGGCCCCATGCCAGTGTCTTGGAGTTATTTGGTGCAAAGTCTGAAGTGACATTGGGGAAGATAGAAGAAATCTCAAAAAAGTGGTGTCCCAGGCACCAGAAGAAGAATGTGTTTTAAGGAGGGAAGAGTACCAAAAACATAACAATGAATGAGTGTTCTATTGAAAGTGACAAGAAATAAACAATCAAAATTAAATAAATAACATAAGATCAAAAGGTAATAAGGGCTATGAAGAATATAAAACCAGTATAGGGAAAGATAGTGAGAGAAGCATGGAGATATTTGTAATCATACAGTTAGAGAAGCTCTCTTTGAAGGGGTGATATCTGAGCACAGACCTGGATTATGTGAAGGGGTGAGAGAAGAGCATTCCACACTGAAGGATTAGCTTTGTAAAGGCTTCTTGACATTTGAAGAATGTCAAGAAGGCAAGCATGGCTCGAGTGGAGAGAGTCAGAAAGAAAGTGATAGGAGAGTTTTACAAGGGCCAAATAATAGAGAATAATGGATTTCATTCTGAATGAGAACCAATGGGAAACTGATTGTAAGAACAGCACACAGGAAGCAGGAAGCCCAGTGAGAAGTCCGTTATGACAGTCCAAATATAGCATGACAGTCAACTGTTCCAAATAGGATGGGAGCAATGACACTGGTGAGAAGTGGTCATATTCAAGGAATTCTAGGAAAGCAGACCCAACAGCACTTACCAGTGGATTGGGTGTTGAGTGGCAGAAAGATAGGAATCTATTATCATTCTTAATGTAAGGACCTGAGCAAAATATAATGCCACTTATTCAGTTGGAGAAACTTAGGATAGGATTTGTTTTGAGTGGGAATACAAAGAATTCTATCTTGGACATGTTACATTTGGGAGGCCTAGTAGACATCCAGGTGGAAATTTAAAATAACCAGTTACATATACAAGTGTGAATCTCGGGAGGGAAATTATAGCTGAAGAATGCCAACTTGAGCACACTAAAGGTGTTTTAAGTGATTACACAAAATAAGATAGCTAGGAAAAGTGTGTAAACAGAAGAAAAAGGGGTGGGGGGAGTGAGGCCTGAAATCTAAGATGGGCTAACCTGTACAGGTCAGGTTGGGGAAGAGGAGCTAGTAGAGAAGAAAGAGCACTGAGTTTACAAATACAGGTGCTGAAAGAAAAAAATATTCATGGAGAGAGCCATCAACAGTGCCAAATGCTGCTAAGAGTACAAGCAAGGGTGTGGGGGAACAGTGCAGGGAACCCACCATTGGTTGGCAAGTTGGAAACCAGTGGGTCTATGGACAAGAGCATTTTTTGTGGTGAAGTGAAAATCTTACTGAAGTAGATTCTAAATACTAAAGATATTTTGAGCATACACAAATTAGCCAAAAGATTTTGCTAAAGAACAAAGAAATGAGCTAGAGGTGCCTGGGAAGACAAGGGAAAGTTTGTTTTTATTTAAGACAGAGGCCATTATACTTGAAGTCTGTGGAAATAATCAAGTTGAGAGAGATAAAACAATGAATGATGCAGGAGAGAAGGGACGATAGCTTCAGGAGAAGGGATGGGATCGGAGACCCAACAGGAGCACAGAGCTCATCTTTGTAACAGGAGGGAAGTTGACGTACAAGCACATGTAAAGGTTGGTCAGTTTAGTTATGGGAAGATGAGGTCATTCTGTTCTGAATGCTTCTATTTTCTCAGTGAAATAATAAGTGAGGTCACCAGCTGATAATGCAGAAGGGGAAGGTGGAGTTGAAATTTTGATGACAGAAGACACGATATAAATTTGCTTTCTCAGAAAGGGGAAAAGCAAATACACCAGGGAAATGCAGGAGGCCTCATTAAGATCACTTTTTGTCCACCTTCCCATTGCATGTTTCCAATCCTGGACACAGACTGCCCACTTCCCCCAGAAACATGAATGTTAAAGAAACTTTGAAATACTGTTCAAAACTGATATGGGCTTTGTTGTAACCATAGGACTCAATTCACTCACTTGAATTATGCATAGAAAACTTGCTTCTTCCCACCTTAAAAAAAAGTAGATCTGTAGATAATATGAGTAACAAATGTGAAATCCATTCAAAGCAGAATTGTATTCTATTGTCCTAGACAGGAGTGAGACAAGTCGAATACCATGTCTGCAGGTGAAATAGCCTTCTCATTCTGCACGGAATCCACTAGAGAGACAACGTGAACAAAATGAAACCATCTCTTTGACATTAACACTAGCGATTTGAATTTTTGTTTCTCATAGTTTTAATTTCTCATCCAGGAAGGTTCACTAATGAGGCATGTCACAACTTGATTCCCAATTGTTGCCATACTGTTTTTTTTAAAAAAGATGCACTCCAAACAATTTCAAGAACTCCAGAAAGAGCAGGTGAAACCACAGGACTACATTTTATCAGACTTGGGGGCTCCCAAAGAGTGGTAACTACATCAAATTTAGAATCAAAATAAGTTTTTATGCAGAGAAGCATTCAGGCAAATGAGTCTAAGATAAGGAGTGATATGATTAATATTTTTTACATTACATTATTTTACTTGTGCTTGGCTTGTGCAGTTTTTGAAATAAACCAGTATATCCATTGTATCATGATGAAACGTGAGAATGTAGCCTTTAGAGGAAATCTGCCTGGATTAAATAATAAACAGATATAATAGTCTTCTGTTAGGAAAGAAAGAACAAATTGAGGTGAGGAGCAACTGTGAAGACGGCAGGTAAAGCCAAAGGCCTGTAAATATGTTCTGAGTTATTCGTAAATGTTTTATTTGTCTGACCCTCCCATAACTCAGCAGTGCTGTATGAGGAAATGACCAAAATTCCTAGAAGCTATTTTACACACTCACATAGCCTGAAGTTAGTAAATCCTTCAGTCCCTTTGGCAAACTCCTCATGTTTTCCCTTTGGAAATATGATAAACTTGTTTATTCTATTTGTCAGTTTTCCGTTTCTGAGTTTCTTCATGGAATTTGTTATCTTCTTTGTGTAACCAAGCTGTCCCAAGTATGAATAGTCACAGTTGCAAAGAGAAAGTAAGGATATGAGTAGCAATAAAGAATAATAGTTTGTGGAGCAGAATGTTGTGTTCATTGTGAATGAGATGGGACAGTTATTTTAGCTTTAAGGCATACCACATAATACTAAATACATCTTCCAACTGCCATTAAGAAATAAAGCGTCTTCTCTGTCTCCATGTGACAAGATGGAGCTTTTCCTCTGTACTGAATGTTACACATTCTGGTGCTGGGATGCGAAGGTTTGAGGAAGGACTGACACAGCATGTCACTGAGGCTGGCGAGCCCTTCAGACCCAGTGTTCTCAGCTTCCTAGGGCTGCCCAAGAGACAATGACCGCGTAAGCGTGCAGTTAGGGCCAGTGGGAGTAGCACAGAGGAGCCAGACTCCCTGGGTTTCCCTTACATCTGGAGACACTATGAGTGGATTGGCGGTGGTTGTGGTGCCTATTAGTCATTGAAGGGTTTTTCTTCAACAAGCAGTGAGGTTACCATTGGAAAGACCAACACATCCAAGCTTCAGTGGAAGTCACAGGAATAGGACTCCTGATCTCTCCTGTTCTCTCACTGGGACAACAGTAAGTAACCCAGGCCCATTGGACTGTGTAAAACTCCCATGGAGGATGCCAGGGTTATCAATGGAAGAAGAACCCTGGAAAAGACATAGGACATTCCCTTAGGTGTAGACTTGGCATTCAAGGTCATCTAATTCAAATGCTATGTACTCCAAGGTAAGATAAGATATATCAGTTACATTTGTTTCCCTAAATAAATTCTGCCTAACTTTTGTAATGAACCAGAGAAGAGAATTAAAGAAGTAGCTCAACTTCCTGAATTATGGTATTAAATCGATTTGCCTTTTTCTCATTCTTAGCATGTAATGAGCTCTCGAATTTTAGAATAGAATTTAAAACTTCTGGGATTTTAAAGAAATTGTTGAAATATGTTACCTTATCTCTAACTAACTATCTATTCAGCATTGAAAACAATCTGTCATCTGGTGTGATGAGACATTGTTGAAGAAGTCTTGTAGTTCCCTAAGAAATACTTTTGTGGTGTTAAAATTAATCTACGTACTTAGAACCATATACAATTTTAAGTTCAAAATACTCAATACCTTGATGGAATGTGTACCTTTTCTCAACTATACAAACATAATAATTGGGGGGTTATTTACAAAAAATAACAATTAATTTGTGTTCAACATTTTAGAATGTGTTTTCACATACATGATCTCATTTGTTATTCATTATAACTTCATGAGTGGGGAATTTCCCTATTTGATAACTAAGTTAACAAAGGCTCCAAGAAGATAATTAACTTCAACATCAGTAGGAGGCTAAGACATAGTTCCTCTGTATCTAAATGCCATGTCTTTCTCACTCTAATGCATCATCTGACATAATATAATGCTGCAAATGTGTCACTAAATAGAATGTGAACAGCCTTTTGGAAATCCCAGGATTTATTCATTAGTCTTACCCACTAACTTGCTTTTAAGCTTAGCATAAACCCTTTCTTTAGATTCCATTTAATAAGTGGCCTTCCGTTGCAGTCTATATGGATCTCTATAGTCAACAGCTAGTAGGATATTTCTCCTGCTATATTTCCCTGGGCTCCTAGCCACATGTTTGCACCTTGAGGCCCTCCTCCCCTGGATAAAGTTGGTTGGTCAGGGGTAAGTAACTTCTCCAAATTAAGCATCTCAGATTCATTCTGGAAAAATAATTGGAATCAAGACTAAAAAAGAAATCATCAGTGTCTGCTTTACTTGACTTAAGTGTTGTATATCCTGAATCATTGATTAGCTAATTTTTCCTTCTGGACCTGAGAAACAAAAAAGCACATACATAAAGAGGGATAAATTCTTGATCTTGAATTTACGAACTACCCCTTATCCTCAAAATAAAACCCCTTTTTTTTTCTTAAGCCAATCTTAGTATGTTTCATTACACACAACTAACATCCCAAATAATACACCTGATAATCTACTAAGCTCATCTTAATCCCTTTACCCCCAACCTTAGAGCAGAACTTCAAAAACTCAGATAGATGGTTGAGGTAGTCAATAAAATTTAAAAGTTACTATAAATTATAAGATTTTTCATTAAAAATACTATAAGTGCATTTACAGTAAGGAATTTAACCCTATCCAAAGAGAGATCTGGCCTTTGCCTTTGTCTGCTCACAGGGAATCTCCAGGGTCTTGGGATGCCATCCCTGATATGCGTGTATTTGTTTGCTTTGGATCTTCAGTCACACTAAAGTCTCCCAATGTGACTTAGAGTGGGGGCTGGACACACCATACAGTAATAATACATTGAGACTGGGGGCTTTGGGTCATGTGGTATCAGTTGACCTTTGGAGAGACTGGAGCCTGAGATTAGCCATGTGGGCAATCAATCATTCGTGCATGATGGAGCCCCCAGCACCAACCCTGGAAGCAGCAGCCTCAGAGGAGCTTCACTGGTCGGCAGACTCAGTGTCGACTGTCACAGATCAACACTGGGGGTGTAATTCTGTCCTGATTCTATGGAAAAGGACAAGTAGAAGCTCCACATTTGGTAAACTCCTGGACTCTGCCCCATGCATTTCTTTTTGTGGCTGATTTTAATCTGTATATTTTCCTTGTAATGAACCCTAACCATGGCCATAAAAGCTTTCAGTGAGTTCTCTGATCCCTTTCAGTGAGTTATCAAACCTGAGGGTAGTTTTGAGAAACCCCTAAATTTGCAGTTGGTGTCAGAAATGAAAGTGACTTTGTGTAGACTATTCTAATTTCACCATTAGCTTTCACAATGGGTGGTCCTGTTTTGCTTTTATTTTATTAAAGAAAGCAAGCTCTTTACTATCAGTTTTTTAAAAGACTTTAAATAGTACTCAACTCAGAAGGATCGAGATCCAAGAAGAGTTTGAATTCTATACATGTTTATTTAATTGACTTGGTAACTGTTTTCATTTTATTTGTTACATCTCTCTCTGGCTTCTTTGACTATGACTTTGTTAAGCTGAGGAACTGTCTTCTTCACCATCTCTCCATTTCTTAGCATAGCATGGGTATACTGGTAGCACTTCAAAATGTCAGGAGGATGGATGGATGGATGGTTGTTGTATTAATGTCACAATTTCTCATAGTTATAGTAATATGTGCAATGGCTTAGTGAGGTTCTTGTCAGTGAGGATCAGAATGAGCATACTGTTTTTCTCTGCCAACTTTCCCTGTGTCTAGATAACCAGGTTTATACAAAAGCTCAGTGGGACATATTAGGGAAAACCTTCTCTATATCTCTAAGCTTTCCCAGGTGCAGAAACAACGTGAATAGTATGAGAAAAGGGAGAGTTCAGACGAAAACCATTTAATAAATGCCAGCCCCAGTCATGGTCACAAATAGATAATGCAATCCTGGACTTGCAGGCAAATGACTAGGTCAGCATTGAAACATCTTCCTGTTGATTGTTGTCAAGGCCTGATATACAACTCTTCTCATTATTACTTCTACTAATAGTTCCCATTAATTTTCCTACAATGTGCTCAATAGTTTATACATTCTTATTTACTCCTTATTTCAACCCACTGTGTTCAATATTGTTAGCACATTTTACAGACAAATAAATGGAAGTTTGGGACTATATATTACATATGCAAGGCCAACAGCCACAAATGGCATAGCCTGGATTTAAGAATAACTGTAAACCACATGCTGTTTCCACAAAGCCATATTGTTGGGCCTTTATTCTTCCTTTTCAAGTATGTTTATCACATTTAAGCATATGTAAGAAATGGTGCTAGAAATTACGAGCAACAATAATATAAAGCCCTGTCCTTAGGAAGCATATGGTCCAACATGAGAGAGAAGGAACATGCACATAGAACAGTCCAAAGCAGACTGTGAAATAGGCTAACACCCAACAGGAGAAAGCACCGCAGGAATTCAGAAATGATCCCTGGTTAGTGTGGTCAGAGAAGAGTTCCTGAAGGAGACAGTATCTCAACTCGTGCTTGAAGAAAAGAGTTTTATAAAAGAAACTTGGGGTATTCGATGAATAATACACAGAATGAGAAAAATCAGGATAAAGCAAAGCATATTAGGGAGCACCAAGTAGCCCAGTTTGGATGGAGTATACAAGTGTACATTTTGAGCCAGCTTTCTTTCACTCAATAACTATGTATATCATTTGGTTACATCATTTCACTTCCCTGGGCCAAAGTTTTCTCATTTATAAAATCAGAAAAATAACACTTACCTAAGAGAGTCATTAGGTTGAATAAGGGAAAAACAGAGTGGTACAGACTCTCCATAAATACATCATGATTTTTGTTGATGGTGCAGATTTAGAAGTTATCAACCAAGAGCAGTCCCACCCATATCTCCAACATTTAGGGACATGTTTGTTGTTGCCACTACGCCTGGAGAGTTCTCCTGGCATTTAGCAGATGGATGCAGAGTAGCTAAGTAGTCTGTAATTCTTGGGACATGGCGGTACAAAGAAGAATGTTCCTTCCCAAAGGGCAAATATTGTGTGCATTGAGAAATATGGGAAAGAATTATAGAAGAAAAGGTTGGAGAAGTGAGATGATTCTAGAGCACAGTAGCTTTGAATACAAGATGGCAGAGTTCAGTCTGATAGACAAAGAGCAGCCACTAACCTTAAGGAGAAGGTAGCAACATCAATGCCTTTGGAAGGTTAACATAACAAGGGGTTCTCCAGAGGGATTGGAAGTGGAGGAGACTGGTGAGAATGTTGCAAATTAGTAGACACTCATCATTGCCTCAGCATGAGACACTACAGGCTGGATAAATGTGTCAGACCCAGGGTCTTCTCTAACCCTCGAAACAGACTGTGGAAGATTAGGAAAGAAGCACTACTTTTGACATCTTTATGCAAATTGCAAAAAAGCTCCCCTTACCCCAGGTGAACATTATTACTTGTGTCAGAGTGCAGGACTTGAATTTCAGCTTCTTTACCTCTTGATGGAGACACCTCTTTTAGTGTTGTTGATGGCACAGGAAGGAATGGAGAGGAAGGGTCAAATTCCAGATGGATCATAAAGGAAGAGGTACAGAAATGGGCGAGTGATGAACTCTAACCCATTTAGAAAAGAAAGAAAGTCAGAGCTAACTCCTCTGTGTGATGCCTGGATGGCCTGTACAATGGCGATGCCACACTATTAGAAAGAGGTAAGTCAGGAAATTCTTTGGGAAATTACAAATTCACTTTTAGACATTTTGAGATTCAGATGCTTTCTGGACAACAATAAAGAAATGTCTTAAGGCCATTGATTACAACAGAGCAAAAATACTGGGACAGAAGAGGAATGTAGCTGAGTAGCTTACTGCTGTAATAAGCACAAAAAAATTAATGACTCAAACAATAGAAGGTATTTTTGTTACTGTTGTTCATAAAACAGTCTAAGGTCAATTTTCCTGGACAGAAAAAGCCTCTCTTCCACAGTAAATCAGGGATCTAGGTCCCTCCATCTTTCAGCTTTGCCTTTCTCCTGTGATCCTTCAGTATCATCTGTGTCCACCCAGAAAAAGAGACTAAAGAAAGCACACCTACCTCTTAGAAACCTTGGTCCAGAGTGAGACACATCTTACTTCTGTTCACATTCTATGAATGAGTCACCCAGCCTCCTGAAAAGGGGGGCTGACAAATGTAATCTACCATGTGTTCAGACAAAAAAAAAAAGGATGTGGCTTTTTGGTGAAGAGCCAGCTGCCTCTGCCACAGGGTAAACCCAGCCTTTCTCTCTTTAAGGATAAGGTCTGTGAGGACAGAGATGGCGTTGGTCTTCTCCTCGCATTTCCATTACCTTGTATGGTGTTTGACACCTATCAACTGCACAATGTTTATCAAATACATGTAGAGCTGAAGCTAAGGTTGTGGGAAAAATTTCAAAAAAACTGTATAAAAGAAAGGAAGGAGAGAAAACGGTATTTAACAATAAAATTCTTTTTGTTATTGTTGTTGCTACCATTTGTGGAGTGCCTGTTACATACCTAATCTTCACAACAACGCTGCAAGGCTGTAGATGTTATTAACTATATTTTAATTAGGAGGGAAACTGTGCTTCTAAAATGTCCACCACTAGACAAGTTCAGAGCCAGCAATTAGGCCCAGGTCTTCTGAGTGTTTACTCCAAAATCTTTCTAGAACACCAACTTCTATTTAGTGGAGGAAAGATGAGGAAGCTTGACTATTGTGTTGCAAAGGAGAGAGATGTTTTGAGAACACGTGGGACTGCCATAAAGGTAAGCCAGGTGACTTGGCCGATTCAGCTTCTTGGGTTACTTTGGGGCATAAGCAGAGCTGCCTGGGAAATCATGAGCCACTCCATATATAACCGGTATTGAATGTCATGCTTTGCTGCTTCATTCAGCAAGCCTTCCCAAGAGAACTCCCAGCTGTTGCTGTGACCTTAGCTTGGCTGCTATCTTGCAGAAACTTTGGCTTTCCTGTTTCTGACTAAAACATTTACCATGTGATGGCCTATTACTTGTCTACCTTCTTCAGCAGTCACCTCTGCTCACATCACATAAATGCCATTGCCCCTCAACAATAAAGAAGATGGGCTTCTCATCAGCTTGGGCTTTTGCCCATAATTCTAAGGTTCACTAGATGATAACTCTAGGAACTTTCCTGTTGATTTTACCTTATTGAAGGCCCTTGAACCTCTCTACTTTGCTCTCTTTCCACCGCTACAGGTATCAATTCTCGCTTGAACCATTTTAATGATCCCCTACCATATCTTTCCTCATCCAGTCTTATTTCCCTGTCTAATTTATCCTTCACAATATAACAAGAGTGATTTTTTTAAATGTTCATATACGTCCTTGCCACCTCTTTGCTTAAAACACAGAAGGAACTTACTCTGGCCTTAGCATAAAGATCAAAGTCCTTAGGAAGATTTTAGACCCTGCAAGATCCAGACCCAGCCTCTCTGGTGGGACATTTCCTTCCTCAACTCCTCAGTCCTGGACACGCTGACCTTCTTTCAGGGTCTCACACATGCTGCCCAGCTTGCTTTTCACAAGGTTCTTCCCGTTGCTCAGCCTAAACCAGGTCTCTCAAGACTCACCATGCTTTTCCCACATATACATAGAATGCAGTATGTGGGTATATAAGCATGTGTGTGATTATTGGATTCATGTCTATTGCTTCCACCGTTGTATCACCAATGCTAACACAATGCCAGCTGGTGCTCAACGGGTATGTGTTGAATGAGGAAATTAATGAGTTTGCCATTTTAGAAAATAGAATGTGTTTCCTTGGGAGAACAATCCACACCCTTGGAAAAAGTTTTTCAAATCTGAATCATTTCATAATACTGCTTTTTATTCGTTATTCAATGAGTGATCTTATTTTAAATAAAAATATTCTGTGGTTTAAAAGTTAAAAAATAGTATTAATCACAGCAGGAACAAGAAATATTAAACTTCCTAGTATTGGTGATATTCCCTTTTGGGTATAAATTCATACTAATTTGTATTTAAGCAGCATCTCCTTTCTGCTCATCCAGATTTACAATACTTAAAAGTCTTTGTTCTTCAAGTTTTATTTTTCCTTTAAGGATTTTAAATACAAAAGCTTAGTAAATGAAGTATATATACAGTTCATGAACATATTTTAAGACTTTTGGGAAACACTCAAAACAAAAGCTATTTTGAAGAATAGGAAATGGCTTGTCTGAATATTGCCAAGTGAATTTGGAATACCCTTTCTGTGGGATGCAATGAAAAACTAAGGCAAGAACTTCAACATTCGCAGTTCAAGGTTACAAAGGAGTGTGAACAAAAAATGTTTCTCATCCTGTTAACAACACTTGGACACACAGAACATAAAAACAGTGTCTTCTTACATTTGAAAAAAAATTTAAACACACACAAGGAAACCTCGACCTTTTTGCCTTTTAGTTTCCCTGGAAGGCATCCACATGGATTTAGACCTCTTTTTCTCCTTCCCAGCTTCTCACTGTGTATTTAATGAGCCTTGGATACCTGGACAACCCACTGTATACACACCGAGTTGGCAGTGGCAGAGGGGGAAGGGCCACCAGATGCTGTGTGTGTAATGGGTAATGTCATTGTAATGCCAATACTTCCCTCGGCCAAAAAAGAAAGGAAAATGCTTCATGCATAACACATTCAATATAAATGCCCTTTTAAAAATGGGCAAAGATAGATGGGTGCTGGCAGAGTCAGGCCAAACAAGGCAACTACACATTCTTAGGCAAGGAGGACTACAGTTCTTAAAATTACTAACCTGATTCTAAAGGGCCTATATCTTGAATCATATGTTAAGAACTTCAGGGCAGGGGATGGAAAAATAAAAATAAAAAAGAACTCCAGAACCCCAAGAACTACTTTGTTTATGTGAAAACTGCTAACTATTGTAAGGGTGTTGTGTATAAAATAAGTTTGTGGTATAAATAAAGTAAGGATTTAATGTAAAATAAAATTGCAATTAAGAAATGGTTGCATGCAGAAATAACTTCACAAACTGAATCTTGGACCCAAAGGGAATTTCTGATTAAACCGAACATAGAGTGGCCAGTGCCCCTACTGGAGAAGTGAGGCATTGCATGCTCAGCTGGTTAGGCCCCGTCCATGCTTACTTATTGAATACATGGAGAAGTCAAGATTTGCCAGGAGCTGGGCACTAGCTAGAGTCAGGGTATTTCCTAAAAAAGACAGTGCTGGCATGGTGTAGTTGCAAACAGAAGAGCAGTCAGTGAAGACGAAATCCAAATAGTGTTGCTACAGGTAAAAAAGAATTCTCCCGTGAAAACAGTCTTGCCTTAGACTTCTTTCTCTGAAGATTGTCAAAGCCATTACTGAAAGCTAAGTGATAGGGGAAAAGCCTAGCAAGTGTAATCTTTGCATCCGACCTCAGAGAGTCTTCTCTCTAGCTGGAGAAGAAATACAGCTAATAATACAAGGCAGGAGCTAACTTCTTCCTCGGTGTTAAAATCTGCAATACTGCTGCTACTCAATACATGCTTAAGCTAAAGTTAATTCCTTATTACATGTAACCCTGGTCTCCTTCTCTCTATTTTGTTTCTTGTTGGGTAGCTTTTATTTCAAAGGGTTTTCACGGTCCCCAACATATTACTTCTTCATCAAATATTTCAGATGTATTTATGATCAGTTCTTTGCCTTCTCTATCACTAAGTCTTATTCTAGACAAAGCAAGAAATAGCACAGGCTTGGGCTAACTACAGCTTAGCTAAATGAGTACACGGTGCATGGTGTCAGCTCAAATCAACAGGCCACCCACCTAGAAAGTGAAAAAGAAGACACTGGTTCCTCCCACGGAGTACTGGAAGAGCTTTGGATGGAAACAAGAGATAATTGTGTTTTGCCATTGGCAAGTGCAAACAGTGCCTAGCACAGCAGCACATGCCATAATATTTAGTAAGTATTACTCAAAGCATGAGAGTAAAAAGAAAAACAGTGGTTTGACAGATGTATGCATGGTTTCTCCCCCCATACTCCCTCCCCATATTCCTGAAGAAGTGATTTTACGAAGAACTTAGTGGAGAAAAAATTACAGTTGCTTATGGATACATGATTGGGCTTCTTGAACTAAGCTTCAAAATACTGTTAAATAAAAAGGTTATGAAACCCTAAGTGAATTTCAAAATATAAAGAACAAAATACCTCTTTCATACAACATTCTAACACTCTAGTTTTTCACTTAGCAAAATTTCTAGTTTTTAAGTATGAGTTTAAATTTGCCAATTGGAAGCAAATAAAAACTTGCGGATGTGCTATAGATAAGTGGTTCTCAAATGGGAGTTGGTCGGAGAATATCAGCATCTCAGATAACGGAGCCAGGAATGCCTGGCTTGGAAAACCTCCCCACACTGATTCTACAACTCCCCCACCCTCATCCTCATTTAGAACTACTGTTTGAGCTATTACTTAATCACATAAGATTGAACTGCTGTCATAGATGCGGAAGACTAAGTCTAGAAACCTTGTGAAGAAAAACAAAGCCCCATGGAATGCAAGTTGGTGCAGCCACCATGGAAAACATTAAATATTAAACAGAGAGGTTGCTCAAAATATTAAAAATGAAAGTACCGTATGTTCCAGCAATTTCACTTCTGAGTATATATCTGGAGGAAATGAAATCACTACCTCAAAGACATAACCACACCCCAAGTTCATTGCAACATTGCTTACAACAACCAAGACATGGAAATAGTTTAAATGTCCATTAATGGATAAAAACAATGTGATCTATAGATCCATAAAAAAGAAACTTTGCCGTATGAGACAGCATGCATGGACCATGGAGGCATTATGCTAAGGGAGATGAGTCAGACAAAGAAAAACATAAACTGTATAATCTTGCTTATATATGGAATCTTTTAAAAATGAATTTATCAAAACATAAAACAGATGGGTGATTGCCAGAGGCAGGGGTGGGAGAAATGAGTGGAGGTGTTCAAAAAGTATAAACGTCCACTTCTACGATAAGTAAGCCCTAGAAATGTAATGTACAGCATGGTGACTATAGTTGACAATATTGTACTGTATGTATATTAAGTTGCCAAGAGAGTAGATCTTAAAAGTTCTCATCACAAGAAAAGAATTGTGTAACTATGTGTAGTGTTAGATGTTAAACTTATTGTGATACATCATTTCACAATATACACATATGTCAAATTATTAGGTACACATTAAACTGATACAACATTATATGACATTTATTCTTAATAAAGTTAGGGGGGAAATGGAACACATGATTTTTTTTGTTTTCCTAAGAAGTTACAGAAAAACAAGGAGGTTTCAAAAGAGTAGTCAATAAAAGAAAACTTTCGTAAAAAGCCATATGGGCAAAATGAGAATGAATGGTGTTTATTTTACCTATTAGGAATCAAATTAAGAGAGACCAGGAAAATGGTGATTTACATAAACAAGATTTTATTCTGTCAATGAAACTGAAAGTGGGAAGTCCTGGCTAATAGTTGCATCATGAACTCTTCAGCAACCCAAGTACCTTCCAGCTCTTCTTTGCCAATATTAATGCTAGTAACTGCCTTCACCTCTTCATCTAAGAGGGCTACCAGAACTCCAGACATCACATGTGCATTCCAGGAAGCTAGAAGGAGGGAGAAAAGAAGAGCAGGATTATATTCACTTTAAAGAAGACAGCCAGGAAGAACCACTTTAAATTCCTCATCTTAGTCACAGAGTCTGCCCCGGCCACAACCGAACCTGAAAAATGGAGTTTCGCTGCAAGCTGCAAAGTGCTAGGGTAAAACCAGGTGTCCATATTGAAGAGGAAGAGAAGGGCATTTGGGAGACAAGTAACAGTTTCTGACACAGACTTTTCCAACCTCAAAATCAGTGCACATAATTAAATCTATATGATATATACATTAATTGGAAATCATTTGGAAAAAAATATTTGGATCGTATGAGATATACATGTCAGTTTAAAAGTCAGTTAAGTTAGGATCATCAACCATATTTTCCACCTAGTAATAAGGCCCATCGTTAATGTCAGAAGTGACTTTAAATTGCTTGCAATTATTTTTTCACGTAAGTTCACTTACTGCTATCAACTTTTTCTAAGCATTCAAAATTTACTTGCTGCCCTGATGGTTCAAAGAAATTAACTTATATTTCTATGATTTTTCAGGTTAAAAAAAAAAGACTTTCTCCAGAATTTAAGATTTAAAAAAAGACTCATCATTCTCAGTAATTAAGTACCTCTTAACTCTATGTCTAATTTCCATAATAATAATTAGTGACTGGAACAGTACTAGCCAATATCTTAAGAATAACAGTAAATCGCCCCTGCTGGTGTGGCTCAGTGGATTGAGTGCCAGCCTTCGAACCAAAAAGTCGCCGATTTTAGATTCCCAATCAGGGCACATGCCTGGGTTGCAGGCCAGGTCCCCAGTAGGGGGCACTTGAGAGGTAAAACCACTTTGATGTCTCTCTCCCTCTCTTTCTCCTTCCCTTCCCCTCTCTCTAAAAATAAAAAAAAAAATCTTTTAAGAAATCAAAAATATTAAAAAGAAAAAGAATAAGAGTAAAGCAGTGGATGATGCTGAGAGAGATGATATCCCAAGAGAACAATTTATAAAAGGTGACTTTAAGACAAATAGTAAAAAAATAACTAATTTTTAGCTCTCTGATATATTTAGAGGGTTTTTTTTTTATCCTCAGTGGAGGACATGGCTAATGATTTTAGAAGGAGGGGAAGGGAGGGAGAAAGAGGGGGAGAAACATCAATTGGTTGCCTTCCTATGCACCCTGACTGGCGACTAAACCTACACCCTAGGCATGTGCTCTGACCAGTAATCAAACCCTTGACCTTCTACATTGTGGGATGACACCCAACCAACTGAGTCACACCATCCAGGGCTATATTTAGAGATTTTAATGAATGATTGGGTCCTCTTTGTTAGGAACCCATCTGAATTACTGAAATGGAGTAGACTCCATCATGGCTCCACAGTTTCAGTTACTTATGGACAACTGAAGTCTGAAAATATTAAATGGAAAATTCCAGAAACAAACAGTTCACAAGTTTTAAGTTGTGTGTCATTCTGAGTACCTAAGCATCTCATCACATAGCATTTTACCATCTCTCACCATCACAAGAAGAGCAAGTACAATGCAATAAGATAGTTTGAGAGATTGAGCCCCACACCACAGACAGCACTCCTTCATTCCTTTCTTACTTCACCTGTGTCCGTGACTCTCACACCTGTGCAATTTTCTGATATATTTTTGTCTATCATCTCTCTCACTCCACTAGAATATATACTTTTTGACTGCACGGAATTTTGTCTACTTTGTTCATTAGTGTAGGATGAAGACATAGAACAATGTTTGGATCATTTGACACTGAATAGACACTTGTTTATTTAATGAATAAATTAATGAATGACACAAACCACGGACAGCTTTGAGGAACTCAAACATAGAAAGATGTAACTTAAATATATAGAGAAAAACATGGTAAGCATGAATAAATATTGTATATTCACATAAACTTAAGAGGCCTGCTGAGTTATTTTTTGCAAATTAGAGAAAATAAAAAGAATCTGAAGGGGAAAGTGACACTAAAAAAAAACACTAATAGTGTTTTTTGTAAAACTATAGTATTAATGATCAAGGCAAAACTGTGACGTTGTCTATTTGATTTATTACAGACTGCTTAATTTAAATCTACATATGGGAGTCTATATATTTTAATCCTTTTTCTCAAAGCAAAAATAAAAATAATTAGATCATTTCATAAATAGCTGGTAGAAAATCAAAATTTATTTCACTTCTGACTCCAGACTAAAAGGAAAGACTTTCAGCTGGATTAGCTACCATATTCTCAACCTTGGCATTCTTCACAACTGGAGCTAAGCAATTCTTTGTTGTAAGAGGTTGCTCTTTGCATTGTAAGATGTTGAGCAGCATCCCTGGCCTCTACTCATCAGGTGCCTGTGGCACTTCCACAGCTCTGACAATGAAAAATGTCTCCAGACATCGCCAGATATCCCCAGGGCAGGGAGTGGGGTGGCTGGAGGACCACTGCCCTGAAGGATGAAAGTGCCTGTAAAGCCGCCCTCCTGTGTGGCTTCAAGCTGTGACCATAAAGCACATTGTGGGGTTGTTACAGAAATGCAACACCAAAACAGGCAACCAGATGCTTCAGGTATGATTTAGGGAAACACTGAAAAGGCTCCCTTTACAAAAATCCCTGATTTTTCCCCTAGGATTACTTCAGTTTGGCATTATAGAAAGATGATACCTGAAAAGTAGAATTCATTATTAAGCTATTTTGATCCTGCCTTAGCGATAGCCTCGGAATAGAGTCTAGGACCAAGAGGAAACTGAAAGAGCTTTGGCAGGGAGAAAGAAAGAAAAGTTCAGAACATGGGAAGAGGCTCTGCAGCGGGGACCCTGTTTATTGAAGGAACTGTGTGAGGTCTTTGGCCATGATGAGACGTGGAGGGTGAACCTCTGAGGGAAGATTCCATTTGTCTACAATTTATTTAGAATTGCTTGTGCATAGTACCATCCACTAAGGAAAAAATAAAACAGAAATAATCGATTAAAGCAATATGACAGTTTTTTATCAAATATTAAGTAATTAACTTTACTATTATGATCTATGTTAATATGATTAAAATTTAAAATAATTAAAAATGAAATTATTAAAAACTAACAGGAACTTGGACATATGAACATTAGTCAAGTCTGAAATTCTTTTAAATACAATTTTAAATGAACTCAAGTGTTAAAATATTTTTTAAAATATCAAAACCTTTCATAATTTAAGACAATTTTTTATTTTTATTTTTTTGCCAATTGTTAAATAACCTTATGCCAGAGACGAACTCTTACTATGTGAGCAGAACAACCAGTGATGCTGGCTGAATTCTTCTGGAGACCAAAAAAGATTTTTTAGACAGACATTTTAGGCTATTTGGTGATTATAAATAGATATACTTTCAACTACATATAAAAAGGTATATTATCAAATCATTTATGTCATGTATTTCTTTCTCTCCAATAAAGATATCCTAGCATTGAAATATAGATGGTTCCTATAATTTAAATCCATTTATCAATTACATTTAGCAATTAGGGAAGCTGGAATATGTAAATATAAATGCACGTTATCCATAGAAACTTTATTCCTGTTTGTGGAGTAATTAAATCTTCTCAAATGCATCTATCTTTGTAGTGAAGCTACATTTAAGGAACAGAATTGATTAATTTGAGTTTCATTTTCTATCTTCATTCTGAAAAAGAAAGTACACAAATAAATTATAACCCGACCAAAAGTAAGAAGTCAGTTGAAATATTTTAAAATTTATTGCTCTCTTGCATCCACAAATTGGATAACTATTCTCTAACATTATGCACTAGTCACAGTTATATGTACTTATACTCTGCCTGACATCTAAATATAAACTGACAAACAAAAAAAAGATGTACCTTCATTGTTTCAAAAACTCTTGAAATATGCTTTTGTTTCATATATGGAACTTTTTGCATGTTTACATTTTATACGGTGATTTAAAAATTATTTTTCACAAGAAACAGGTAACTCATCCATCAGTAGTATAATTGAAGTTTTGAATTTAACAAGCAAGCTGTGACCCTGGCCGGTGAGTCTCAGTTGTTCGGAGCACTGTCCTGTACACCTAATGTTGTGGGTTCGATCCCCAGTCAGGGCAGGGCGTGTACAGCAGCAACCAATCCACATTTCTCTCTTTCATAGATCTCTCTCTCTCTATTTCTCTCTCTCTCTCTCTCTCTCTCTCACTCACTCTCTCTCCCTCTCTCTCTCTCTTTATCCCTCTGCCACCCATCTCTTCTTTAAAAGCAATGAAAAAAATGTCCTTGGGTGAAATTTTAAAAATTATAAATACACTTATTTTTTATAAGAAATGAGAGAACTATGAGAACGGCCCAAGCACTCAAGTATCCATTAATAGAGGATCCAAAGCTGATTTTTAAGGAAACTGTATTAAGAAACAGAGCAAAAAGAAACGTATAGGTACTTCTTGCTAAACCACTTGCAATGTGCATATTCTTGAGTGATTTTTAAAGTCTCGGGTTTTATTTAGTTGTATTTCCAACTGCTTAGTTTAATCTGTATTGACTCAGGAGTAGAAATGTATCAGAGAAGTTTCCTGCTGTGCTAAAGTGGAAGGTTTAGTTGCTCCTAAACCTTCCACTTGCTCCTTCTTGTGCCTGGTTAGGGACAACTTGCAAGGCCCTAAACGGTCATCTGGAACACCACACCCAGAGGAATAGGCTGCATTCTCTAGATGTGTGTCCAATCTAAATAACAGAAAGAGCTGTTTTTATTTTATTTGCGGCAGCACTAGCTGATTTTATTGTTTGTCAGTTGAGTGAGAAACCAGGAGCTCTGAGGAGGAAAATTGGGCCAGAGAAACCATGAGGTACTTGGCACAGTGCAAATAGAAGTTAAGAGGATGCTGTGACTAGCTGAACCGCCCAGGTAGTAGGGCCGAGGTAGTTCTAATTGTGCAGTGGCAAAATATTCAAACTCAAAAGATCTCAATCTGGATGATCAATACATGCATTCATGCCACACAAAACAAAACAAAAACAATCTTATGCTGTTAATCGCTTATCTCAGTTGATGTCACAAACCCAAGCCACATCATCTTCAATTCCTAGCCTCCTAAACATAGGCAGTAATTAGTCACCATGTCTTGCAGATCATGTTTCAAAATGTTTGTCAAACGAACCTTCCCCTCTCCATTTTTCCAGCCACAGGTCAGGAGAGTCTCCACCCTGCAATCCACACTCCTGCTTCGACACATCATTTACTGCTCTTGGTTGAGACTTTGTATCTGTATTCATTCTTCCAGGCCATTCACACCCCTTACTTCCAGCAAAGTGATCCCTCTCCTCTTAGCATGCCCCCACTAACATATTGGTATTGATACCATAGTATTCCCACATGCACCGTGATTAGATGATGGTAATTTTTCTCTCTCCCAGGAGGCAACACTTCCTGTTGAGTCCAGGACTTGTCTCATTCAGCTTTCTGTGCCCAGCATGTGATTCATGTTCAACAATTTATTTTAGTTTAAACAAAGTGACCATAGAACAACCAAACAGCACTCAAAATTAGCAATTCGAGGTAAATTTACTCATTGATAACATATAAGATTTAGTTTGCTTTCTGCATTTTTCACAATCTTTATACATGCTTTACAGTATCCTCAGAAGCTAGGGATCAATTCATGTTTGAAAAAATTTGAGAAACAGAGTGACTTAGAGTCAAATTCTCATTTTTTATTTACTTATTTTAGAGAGAGGGGAAAGGAGGGAGAAAGAGAGGGAGAGAACATTGATCCCACCACAACCTAAGGATGCGCCCCTGTGGGAATCGAACCAGCGACGTTTCACTTTGAGGGAAGAGGCCCAACCACCTGAGCCGCACCAAGCAGGGTGTCAAATACTCGTAGTAGCAGGGGTCCTTGATAAGCCCTCAGCTCCGGCATCCTAAATAGTATGCATTTCTTGGGACTTGTGGCTCTTATGCCTTATGTCATCTCAGAATGCAAATGAGCGCTGGTCACAGGAAACCTGCAGGAGGCACCCAAGCAGTGTCACATAAAAAAGCTGATAAAGAGAAAAAAAATAACGGAATTCACTTCCTAAATGCTAAAGCTGCTCTTATTTTACGTGCACTTTTATTTCCCTAAGTAGAGAAGCTTCCCATATCACGTAGCATATTTCAGGAACAAGAAATACCAGTTGGTTAGAGCTATAATTGTATTTTCTTTTCCTCGACGTGATAAAAATTATTTAAGTACCTCTCTCTGGGTTTCTTTCTAAGTACTGTACATAACAGGTTAAGAAACCACATAAATCATTTAAGTACTTGTAGTGTCTGTAAATAATAGTAATATTTAACATCTAATACCATTTTATTATATAATTTCAATCAACCATTGCTAAAGCCCTTTTAGCCAAGAATTATTTTTACCCTCATTTTACAGATGAAGAAAATTGAGCAGCATGAAGGGTGGATAATTTGATCACGGTTGCATAGCTACGAAGTGGCAGATCCTGGAATCAAACCCAGCCACATGTGGTTCCAGACCCACGCACTTAATCCCTACTTAAGCTTTGTGCTGGGGTGAGGGGAGACTTAGGGACCAGAACGACTGGGGGGTGGGATGCTACTGAGCAGTTCAGCCAAATTTCATTATTCAGTAACTATATATATATTACCTTTAAAAATTTGTTTCTTTCCAAGTTTAAACCTCCCTGGTATATGTATGTGTGTATACACATATAAATAGATATAGGTTGATAAATATATTTTACTCTGAACTATCTAGAATCTTTTTTCTAAGATGGAGAAATAGACAAAATATACAAATACATTTTGAAGAGGAACTAAGAAAATACTTGTAGATATTTGAGAAGTCTTAGAAACTACAAGTTTAGATATGAGATTAAAGAAAAATAGCCACGAATTTTTTTCATTATCCTGGGAACAAAAGAGGCCGTTTTCAGAAGACAGTGAGTTTTCATTAATGCTGGGAACCTTTCCCACCAGCAAGGAAGCCTGAGCATCCCCTTGCCTTCTCTTGTGCCCTCAAGTGAGAGCTGAGTTATGACTGGCTGTCTTAGGAGGAAAATGTCTCTTACAGGACATAAGCTGGAGGGTGGCAGGGGGGCGGCTAAGGAAAGGCCCGCCATGTAGCTTGTAAAGAGCAGCAGCTGTGGCCTGTTTTTACTAATATCTGACATGTTTCTTTGGCCACTCGCCAAATTGAGCTGTACCCAGCACTTCTCCCATCCTTCCTGTGCCTGCAGGATCCTTTGTGCCTGCTACTTGAGACTCCAGTCCACTCCAAGTCAATCCCTTCGGTTCCTTCCTCCCCTTAATGTGCAGGCATCCCACCCTAATTAATTAACCCAACACCAACTTCATGCAGGACCTTCCCACACTTTGCCCCTCATGCAGCCCAGAAACATCAGCACATTCCTTACTTCATCACTTGTCAACTCCCTTTCTGTTAAAGACCAGTGTCCCCTTTCCCTGACCTGGCCTCTGATTTGATCTCACTTTAAAGTATCCCACTTTAAGAGACAGTAACAAATGCTGCCTTTTTCCTGTTTGGTTTGTTTATTCACGTTCACCCGACCTGTTATAATTAAAGACAACGGACTTAGAAGAACAGCCCGGGAAGATACTTTATGCATTTGATATGTGGATAAACTCAACACTGGATTTGTAATGCAGCCTCACTTTGCCTATTACTAAATGTGTGAGCTTGGGTGAGTTTCTTGTTAAGCTCTTGTCATTTGTTCCAATACTAACTGAGCACCCGTTACTGTGCTAGTTTCTGTTCTAAATGCTAGTGCTGCATTTTAAAATAACAAAAATTAAAATAGCTACTTTCTGTGAAGCTTATAATTTAGGGAGGGGAGATGACCATCAACAAATGGATGTTTTAAAATATGCATAGATATCAAAAATATATAAATGATAAGGGAAGAATAAGAAGTGTTGAACTTGGAGTAGGAGGAAATGTGGCACCTTGGAATAGGATCATCAGAATCCCCAAATGTGATGACTGAATGCACCTAAGAAGGTGAGAGACTGAACCATGTGTATATCTGGGGGCGGGGGGAGTATCCCAGCAGAGAAAACAGCAAGTGCAAAGGCCCTGTCCCCTTTGCCTGGAGTGTTGAAGGACCAGCAGAGAGACAGCTATAGCTGGTGGAGAGCTGGCGAGTGGTAGGAGGTAATGTCAGAGTAACAGGGACACTGGAACATCAGGGGCCTTGTATGTGAGAATAGGGACTTTAGAATTTTCTGTGACTGAAATGGGAAGTCACTAGAGGGTATCGATTAGAAGCGTTACATGATTTGACTCGCCTTTCAAAAACCTGGTGTCAGATGGGTACTAGATTTGTCAAGGTGATCACCCTATAAGTTATTTAAATGTTTAATCACTATATTGTGCAGCTGAAACTAATATAATATTGTACATCAACTGTAACTGAAAAAAAACTTCAACTAATTTCTGTTTAAAAAGGGAAGAATAAGAGCAGTTGAGACCAGACTGACTGCCTGCTCAAATCCCAGTGCCACCACTTACTAGCAGTGTGACTTTAAGCTCACTACTTAACTTTTCTAAGCTTAAAATGTTAGTTTAAAGTAGAATCGATAGTAGTTTCTATTTCGTAAGGTTATTATGAAAAATCCATTACACAGCACTTGTTACCACAGAGCCTGACTCATGGACAGACCGGATACTTGCAGTTTTCAGACTGGTGAGAATCTGTGACATGATGTATGGGGAGCGCCTGCTCTGTGGTTCAGCACAGGGAGCACTTACATGTTATCTTAGCTTTATCATCTACTAACCTGCTGGCTTTTTTGAAATACCTTTGTACATTTTAAATGTAACAGTGTCACCTTAAAAAAGAGAGCAGCAAAAGTTCATGGATGATTTTCAGATGTCTCCGAGGGTTGATATAGAATTGATTGAGTGGTACCCTGAGAAAAGCACTCTCCTAGGCACTGGAAAGTCATATGTACTCAGGTGAAAAAGAATATTTAGAGATTCAGTGAAAGATAGAGAGGAAAAGATTCTTATCTTCCATATATATCTTAAATACCTATCTATAATTTTTTAAAGGAGAGTTACTTGAGACACATTGTTCGCTGACCCTGTTTTGTGGAGAAATAATAACTGGTCTTCTGAAAGAAAAGAAAAGTGCATTGCCAACTCCCTGGTCACATTACCACATGTGGAACCTACTGTTATCCGTTTTGATGATTCCGTACCTTTGGTTGCATTGGAGGTCTCAGAGGCCTACTGGTTCTTCACAGTCCTGCTTCATTACCCAAAAGTTATGTGGCTCATGCCTCATTTATTCCCTGAGACCTGGGCCACCTCATTCTTGGGGGGTGGATCTCGTCTTCCTCTTCCTTGCCCAGCATGCATGCACACACACACACACACACACACACACACACTCTTCCCAAACAAACACTCATACCCAAGGCATAGTCCTCTTAGGAAGCTCAACTACCTCTCCTTAGGTAGTTTTAATAGCCCTTCACAAGAAGAAAAGAAGGACTAATGTAGAAGCCTACAGTAGAGGGAGTTCTGGTTCTTTCCTGCCCTTCACATATCACCTTCTCAAAGGTCAGCCAAAATTTCATGTCTTTATTCTTATTTTACATAATAAAAAACCAAGGATATCCTTTTAAAATCAGGTGGGAAATTAGCCTTTTCTTATTGTTACTATTTTTTAAAATATGCTGTTCAGCACTGGGCCAGGTATACTTTTAAAGGACGTAAGCTCCAAATATATATATATAATGTCTTTTATAAATAATTTAAAATAAAAATAAGGTTAAACTCTGAATATGGTTTTATCTTTCAAGCAATACAAAAGTTGCAGTATGGTGAAATTAAAACAGCTTCTTGTTAGACTTCTAATTCCCTATTATGTATTTTCTTCCTTTATCCTGCTTATTGTGGGGTCCTGCTTAGCTGATGCCCTGTGGAGGAAGCCAGCCCCAATTCTGCCTAAGCAAAGCCAGTGCTCTAGAATTTTCCCTTGCTGACTTTTCCCCTAATAGTCACCAACTACACTAACAATCAGTTATACTTTTTTGCTTTATTTTAATGAGAACCATCAAATCATCAAAAGAGGCAGTAAGGGCAGGGAGAAGTGATGTTTAGACCTTTATGAAACAGAGATGTATGATTAGAATAATAAAATGCAAAACATCAAGAAGTTGAGTGTACCTTTTTTAATACAACCTTAGGAAAAGCAGTTAGAAACCTTAATTTTAGGGGCACTTTACTCCTAGATATATTGTATTTTGTTTATGCAAATGCTTGACCTTGCTTACAGGGACAAATGGGGAAAAGATGAAAACATGTAAGACAAGCTCCTCAGTTGTCTTTATCCTCCCAGCTGATTTCAGAACAAGCGAAAAGAAAATGTGGCCTCTATAGGTCTCATGTGAGGATGAATTGGCTCCATTTCTCCTAATACACTCTCCCAGGTGAGTGAGGTGCAGGGAGGAAGGATAGGGTTGTGGCTTTGACAATTCACCGCTTTTCCTTCCCTCCCTTAAAAGCAGTTTCTTTTGCACAAGCATTCAGAAGTTCTTGCTTTTTTAAATTTATTGGGGTGATATCAGTTTTAAAAAGTTTTACAGGTTTCAGGTGTACAATTCTATACATGTGAAATCTAATGAGCAAAAAAAACTGACAAACAAAATAGGAGTTGTTTTTATTTCCTCTCTTTCAGGCAACATCTCTCTTCAAGTTCTACCTCTCTCCTCTTCTCCTACAGAGGGCACCATTTTCACAGGGGCACACCCCGAGTTCCTGGGTTAGGGCCTGGCTTTGGCTGGAAATAGAGGCTATTCCAAATCTGTGCCAGGTGCTTTGTGCTGTCTCAGGACCCCTGTGCCAAGGCACCACTGGCCTATCCTCTAAATCAGGGCTCAATGGGGGCTCCCCGCTTCTGCACTCCTGCCCCACCCCGGTGAGGCCCACTGCAGTCCCTAAGAGCACCTCTTCCTGTTTCAAAGCCCGCAACTTGCACATCCCTCTTGTTATGAGCTCTTTACCAAGCAAAAGAGACGCCCGACCCCACGAGAAAGGATGGGATCCCCTTGTTTCCTTTATCCTCTCCTCCTTCTGTTACCCTCCAAGGGATGGAAGGGGCTGGTTTCCCCCTTCTTGCCGCAATCTGACTTTACCCGCATTCCCAGTAACTTTAGCCAGCTTCTTTCCTGGATCCATTAAGCAGGGACAGAAATTTAGCTAGCCAATAAAGAAACATTAATTGGGAAGTATTTCCAAACCATCGCACTTGTCTGCATAACAACAGTACTGATCGCCTATACGTCACTGGTTACAGGGCTTTCCTGCACAAAGCTGGGAGCTTCTTGAGAAGAGGTCTGCTTCTATTCTATCTGATGCTCAAGAGGTACACCACACAGCCCAGAACTTGGCACAGAGTCATTCTATGATTGATAAATAATGATCTAAGCCAAGATTTGGGTGAGAGTTTTCATCTTGGTGTTCCTAGTTTTGTATAATTGAAAGTGTAGCAAATATTTACTATCTTGTTGAAAGTCTTTATAATATAATCCCATACATACATACATACATACATACTTACATGCCTACATTAGTAATATTATGCTAGATAAAGCACCTGACTGTTTCTTGATTTAACAACAACATGGAGAGCATGTTTGCTTTTTAAAAACTTTAAAACTTTCCAGAGCCATTTTTTTTTCTTACTACAGTTCTGAAGGCTAGGAGTTTGAAATCACCGTGTTGGCAAGGCCTGGGTCAGAATCAAGGTCAGAAGACCTGGGGAAGAATCTTCCTTGCCACTTCAAGCGCCTGGTGATCGCCAGCTATCTTTGCCATTTCTTGGCTTGTGACTTCATAATTCCAATCTCTGCTTCCATCTTCACATGGCCATCTTCCCTTTGTGTCTCTGTCCAAATGTCTTCACTCTTATAAGGACATCAGTGTTTGGATTAGACCCACCCTTATCCAGGACAACCTTGTCTTACACTTGATTACACCTGCTAAGACACTATTTTTAAATTAGGTAACATTTACAGATTCTGGATAGACATGAACTGGGGAAATGCCATTTAACCCAGTACAACAATTATATATGGAGGTGTTGACACCCCAGTCTTGATACCTGACAGAACGAATAGACAAAAATCAGTAAGTATGTATCAGCCAACTCGACCTGACATTTACAGAACACTATAACCAACAACGGCAGAGAGCACAGGCTTTCAAGTGCACCTGAAACATTCACCAAGGCAGGTCGTATAAAAACCACATGGCAGTCCATCCCGAAGGACTGAAATCATACACAGTAAGGTTTCCAACAGGAAAATGGGATTAAAAAGAAAGCAATAACAAAAGACAAGTAAAACTCCCAAATATCTGAAAATTCTAAACATACTCTGTATAACACATTTCTAAGTAATTTTGAAATTACACAACAGGCTTCTAAACTTCTTTTATGCTTACAGAAGAAATTATAAGGACAATTAGAAACATTTTAAACTGAATGTTAATGACTACATAAAACATACAACATTTATTTTTTGCAAATTTATGTAGAATATTGGCATCTTGTGAACATTTGAAATAAAAGACGAGGGATGAGGAAAATTAAAGGGATTAGGGTAAGATGTTCTCATCAGCTGTCATTAAACTACCTTTATGTCAATATTTGTTTTTATTCTTATTTTTTGTCTTTAACATAGCTTTTACTTTATTAAAATATTGATTCCTAAAAGTTAGTACATCTACCTGCATCCCATGGGCTCCAACATCTCCTTAGACAGAAACAACCAAGATTTTCAAGTTTTTTTAAACTAGATTTATATTCTATAGCATATATGTGCATACCTGCATATTCTATATTGTATATAAAACATATCCATTTGTTGCAGGGTTTCTTTTTTTTTTTTTTTTAGGGGATTTTTTTTTTTATTGTTATTCAATTACAGTTGTATGCCTTTTCTCCCCATCCCTCCATCCCACCCCAGGTGAACCCAACTCCCTCCCCCCTTTCCACCCTCCCCCTTGGTTTTGTCCATGTGTCCTTTATAGTAGTTCCTGTAATCCCCTCTACCCACTGTCCCCGCCCCCACCCCCCACCCCCGCCCTGGCTATTGTTAGATTGTTCTTAACTTCAGTGTCTCTGGTTATATTTTGTTTGCTTTTTTCTTCTATTGCCTATGTTCCAGTTAAAGGTGAGATCATATGGTATTTGTCCCTCACCGCCTGGCTTATTTCACTTAGCATAATGCTCTCCAGTTTCATCCATGCTGTTGCAAAGGGTATAAGCTCCTTCTTTCTCTCTGCTGCGTAGAATTCCATTGTGTAAATATACCATAGTTTTTGGATCCACTTGTTTGCTGATGGGCACTTCGGTTGCTTCCAGTACTTGGCTATTGTAAATTGTGCTGCTATGAACATTGGGGTGCACAGATTCTTTTGGATTGGTGTTTCAGTGTTCTTAGGGTATAATCCCAGCAGCGGAATTACTGGGATCTATGAGCGTAGAGCTGTGCTGAGCCTTGCTGAATATTTAAATTTTGCAAAGGGTTCTCTGGAGAGGGCTCAACAGCTTTTATTGGATTCTTAGAGGAATTCATGAACCTGAAACGCTAAAAAGCAGCTTTAGAGAGTAAAGTGCATTTCGATAGTACTCGTTCCCCTCTGTATTCTCTTCCCTCCAGTGACCTGTTAGGGCTCTATTCTGGTACTGACGTTTTGGATGTCTAAGTAGGAAACATTGCAGAACATTGAGAACAATCCTTTCAATGCAAAGAATGACCAGATGTGATAACATAACACAGCCCTGTTGAAGGCTCTTGACTTGTTTAAAATTTAAGTAGCATTACATCTTTTACAGAACTGGCTTAGAAGAAGCATGGAAACAGCTTTTATACTGTCTATGGGGCCAAAAAATAAATGCAGCTCTGCACATTTTTTATTTGAAAGTATTCACGAGTGACACGCGAGGCATAAACGCTGGCCAAAGCCACAGCTAAGCATTGTGGTTCTTTTTTAAACTGTATGTTTTTAGGTCAAGACCATTTAGGAATCAGTTCATGTCCTAATTATTAAATTTTCAATAAATCCAGAAAAAAAATGTCTAAAAAATGTGCCTCAAGTGTTGCCTTTCGGTTAAATAGCCATGACAACTTTTAAAAATCCAAACAAAATTGATCAACGGGCTGTGCAAACAGTCACACAGGCTGAAGAGGACTCTCCTACTCAGATTCACAAGGACAGTGTCCCAGAGGAAGCTCGGCGAGATGTTGAGGAGCGAAATTAATGAGATAGATGTGTGCTGGGAAGGATGATTCTACACACATGTTCTGAATGCTTCTGCTTAGATGAATGCTTTCCTGCAAATAAAACTGGTTATCATCGAGTTCGGGTCAAACAATGCAGCTATAATGATGAATCTACCGTAAGTGAGGTATTTTGTCATTCAGAGCCAAGATATGAAAGTTATTCCAGAAAAATATTAAATGAGCAAAAACACTTCAGAATCTTTAAACACAGCACATGTAAAAGTGTTAACCTGTGTGACAATGGATAATGAAACCTCAAAACAAATCCAGATCTTTAATGTCCTCAAGGTATAAGGGTCAGTATTATAGAGCATGGAAAAAACGCATACCTTATGTAACATGCCATTTAAATATATACGGCTCTCTTCCCTCTCAGAATAAAGTGTCTGCCATTCACCCTTAATTATGGTGCTGACGTCTGTGTTGGATCCACTTCCATCTTGAAAAGGTTCACTGAGATGAACATGAATAGGTTTCTCTAACAAAGCTTGATAATTTGCTTTCAGAGGGATAGTAACATTACAACTAAAACATTGTCTTTGAACGAAAAAGCCAAGATGTATCTATGCACTTTTCACATCATGTGCTTTGCTTCAGGGTACTTTCAGAGATGTAGTTCATTTATTAATAACAGTGTGGGTTAATATAAATGAGAGAGTGATGATTCCAGGAAATGAGACCCTCAGAAGGCAATGTCACATTTTCCTGCTCCCTGAAAATCGGTCTTCAGTGTCAGGAACATCCAGTGGGTCACATCATCACCTCCAATGCTTTCTCTTCCCTACCACGTGTCACTGAGTTAACAAACCCACACTCTTAAGCTGTGTTTTCTAACTTAGTTTGATTCAAGCTGTGGTTTGGGTCTATTTACTTTTTTTCACTCCCCAGTGGTGATTCCCAAATGGCAGAAGTTACAAGAAAACCTGAGGCGTTCTGAGAAATGTTGTTTGGCAATCCTAGTTATTATCCATGAGCAGTCACACCCTCACAGTGTCACTGTTTTTGACCAGTACACAGAAGTTGTAACTCGTGGGTCTACAGGGCCAGGTGGTTTCTATGAGGCCAATGGAGAATAAAAAGTGTGCGGCCCCCAGAAAATGGGCAATTATTATTCAAATTCATCAGTCAACTTATGAAAAAAAAACACTAAGTGTGGCTTTTCAAAGTTATTTCAAGACAACCTAGATATCTGATTTTTATGTGAATACTCCTGATTGCTAAATGCCTACACTAATTCCAAATTTTTTGACTATTGTGTAAGCCTGCAGGCCTGACCCGAGAGCAAACATTTCACAAGTATGTGACCTCTGAAATAAGACCTCTCCAAACCGTCGTCAGCCATGCAGCCATGTGAACTTGGACGAGTGACTTCATCTGCAGGATGGATGAGAAGGTTGCCTTAGCAACGACCCCAGGGGTCCTTTGCAGGGTGCAGGGTACCTACTCATGGATTCTGAATCATAAGCATCCTCTCCACATCCAGTACCAAGACAAGAGCAGGGCTCCTGACCCAACCATGGAGTAAAGGATGGAGCGTACCTCCATCTGCCAAGACCCAGTGTGACTAGCTTTCTGTGCTCAATTCCCCAACATTGATTTTTTTAATTTAATGTAAAGAAAAAACTTTGCACTTCTAACTATAAAATCAACTACAATTTACCGTAGAAAAATTAGTAAATACGGATAAAGGGGAATCTCTTTAAACCATTCACAGTCCCACTAGTACCTTGGTATAGATCCTTTCAAATCTCTCTATGTAGATATTATTTAGAATAATGACATCATGCCAAATGCATTTTTGTTCTCTGCCTTTTCTATTTAATATGTTTATTCAAGTAATACTGATTCTTTAAAGGAATAAAGATGCAATTCTTGTAAGATTAATTTGAATTTACTTTATACAACATAAGCATGAGTGTGTCCAATTGGTCAGAAGTATAGTGTTGAGGATAAAAAAATATATAAAAGAAAACAAAATGCAAAGCAACCTTTCTCTCCCAAAACACAGCTTTCCTCAAATCACCCACTGATTTAAATATAGAATTTTCAAAATGTTAAGAAATGTAGGAGTGTTATTCTCTAATAGTAAAGCCTTAGAAATCTAAGTGAAAACAGAACAGAATATATTCATTATATCAGGAGGGATATTACTTAGATATAAGAACAAAATACTAGAGGATATAAGCTGTTAGTCTGAGTGATGAACCTGGAGGGCGTGGGGATGGGAAGACAGGAGGGTCACTGCACCAGTTCTGAAAAGTCTGCAGTGCATATGTGATCAGAACAAGAAAAACAAATGCAATTCATACATATTAACATTCAGTAAATGTATTATTTACCACATACTAACATAATCAAATCTTTGTTAATAATATAAGTAAAATGCCAAGTATTTTGAATTTTCTTTTTTACTAAATCACTTACAAATTAAAACTAATATAACATTTTTAAAAATTAATTTGTAATTCAGCAGTGGTACAAATTTCTGCTCACATTTCCCTAGAAGATGAAATTAGGAAAATAAATGACCAACAGACTAAGTCAGAGATGAGAAAGAAGTCAACATTTTAGAAGGTTTCCCTCTATTTCTTCCCCTTCTCTTGACCAAGAAATCACTTACAAAAGCACACAGCCAAGAGCGGATGAGTTGCAGAGCAATGCTGAAGAACATAGATAATACAGCAGGACGGTGACACGTTTTCCTTAGAAAAAAAGTCTCCCCCCCTCAGCAGCTCCAAACACTAACACAGACTTTATTCCCAAATAAGTTTTCCTTGTAGACCTGATTGCTTTAAAAGCAAAACTTTGCAGAAAGACATATATTAGTAGATTTGATGTATTCTATAGTCTCATAGTTTCCTCTGAAAGTTGGACGCACCAATATTGGGTCTATTTAATATAACAAGACCCATAAAAATCTATTAAAGATACTGTGTCACTTGTCATCCTAATGTTCAGAAATTATTAGGCCCACCTAAAGCTGATAGAGCTTTCCAAATTTTCATTCGCTTCCTGTATACAAGCCACTGATAAATCTCTTCCTTGGTAAGTAAGCATCCTGTTCCCCATTTCTGAGATTAAATAAATCAATTTTATGAAGTCATCTTGCAATACAGATGCTCCCTTTTCCCTACCCACATATTCTAATAAAAATTTAACAAGAAAATTTTAAAACATCTCGTCAACATTGTTTCTACAAAGCAACTGTTAGTTATAAACGGTCTTTTATGTCTCAAGGAGATTTAAGATACTTCAAAGACTTGGTCTAAACCCCCTAAATCTAGGTTGTTCTCATGTATTTTCTAAAACATGTTGAGTTTAATGATTAAATTTTTTGAAGTGTTTTGTTATGCACTAGAAAAATTTAAACTGATCTCATTCTAAAAAACAAATATTTCTGGAATTTCCATTATTGCTAGTTCTTATTTTTTAAAAAGATAAGTGTCTTTTTTTAAAGATAAAGTGTCTTTGTTCACTGTTTTTATATAAATGTCATTGAATTTAAAAAAATAACACATCTCATCTGCCCAAGGCAATGTATATTAACATATTTTGATGCATGTTAAAAAAACAAACTCCTCACAACTTAGTTCTTGTAGATGGTCTCCTAGGTTACTCTTCTTGTCAGGGAAGAGGCTGATCTGTTTTCTTTTAGTGTATCCTGTGGGTCAGTGGCAAGAAAAAACAAATAAAAGCAATCTAGATAATTATTGGGAGTTTGTGCAAATATTAAATACAGGAAGCACACTCATCTGAATCATTCAGTTAATATTCAGTGATACATAGATAGACTTCTAAAATCCTGACTTGAATAAGCTATAAAATCATGCAAAACAGTAAGTATTTTAAACTAAAAGTCATGATATATGGGTTTTTTTCCCCAAAGTTTTGAGTGATAACATAAACAGGGTTTAATCTGGTAGGTTTGGGTTATTTGAAATAAAAAAAAATTGAGGGCACTGTTTTTTATTTATTTATAAGAAAGCTTCAGTGGACCAAAGAAGTATTTGCTCAGCTTTCCACTGTTCTTTACACTAGTAAGAACCATAAAGAAAAAAATGTACTATTTATTGGTTTAGCACATATTTTGAAATTTTTACAACCAAGAGGAACACAGACAGTACTTTAAAGGTTCATTTCCTCTAAAATAAAACAACATGTAGCTCTTGCCGCTGGCTGGATATACTCCCCTCAGTTTCAAAATTGGAGAATAAAAGAATCAAATGTTTATTTGTTCTATTTGTTCTAATGCCAGCTCTATCCATGCAAAGTAACAGAAGCTTTAAGGACATTCATTTACATGCTTACTTTGCCCAATGAGATGCCTAGTGTTCCCATAATACGTGTAATACACAGGAAGTGATAAGTGCTCACTGGGCATTAAAAGATCATCTATTAAAAACTAGCCTTAGCATGAGATTTATTCAGAATTGAATCATGGCTGTAATTATTCTTTGCTTTGTGATTTCTGCATTTTAAAATATTTCCAAAATGAATGAAATGCACCTATTAAAAAAGGGGGGAAAATTAATCATAGTTCCTAAAGTCTCAAGATTTAGGGGCAGATGAAACACCATCAATTTCCTGGTCCAGCTCAAAAACAAACAGAGACACTGATAAAGACAAAGTACATGAGATCTCCCTCCCCTCAGAAGGAAAAAATGCTTTCAGTTGATATTTTGTAATGGTTGCTGCTAAAACACCGTACTAATAGTGAAAACCTGAGTTTATTCTGTCACTGATTACAAAATTAACATCTTAACAATGTTCTCTTTTTATTCCATGCTAATAACCCTAAATAAGAAAAAAATGGAGCACTTGTGTGTCTAGTTACTACAGTTCAAATATTTTTCTATCCCCTCCTCCCCCACCACCCCTATCTTACCCCTCACACACTCACATGTATACACACACACACACACCAAGAGTTGTGTATCTTGGCACATGGTAATCATTGAAGCAATTGTTAATATTTACTGGATAGTCATGGTATTAGTTAGGCAAGGACACTCTACCTGTACCACTTCAACTCATGAAATTACAAAAAGGATACTTTTTGTAGTTCCGGGCCTGCCTCTGAACACTCAGAGCCCAGGTGCCTGTGGTTGAAGATCAGTGTACCCTAGCTGCTTTCTCATTTCTCTGTATTTTGTTCATGATCCAGCCCTCTCTTCGTCAATAGAGAATCTCCAAAAGACTTATTTGAAATGTAAACATTTTTAAATTCCCAATAAAATACATGCTTATTTTCCAATTGCTATTCATTCTCTTTTCCCCAGAACATGAGCCTTGACAACCTATGTACCAAAGTAGCCCAAACTGTTTAACTGCCCAGATAATAATATAGTTACTAATATTCTGTAGAGCAAGGGGATAAGAGAGAAGGTAATAAGTATCCTGAGAATGAAATGCAAGTTAACTATCTAGATTGCCAAAGACCATGCTAAATTTTTTATTCCCTCTGATACAGGCAGTAGATTTTATAATGCATTCACTCCATCATTCCTTCTTTCCTTTATTCACTCAGCTTTGTGTCTTTTAAGCTTAACTGGAAGCCAATAGACAGTCTCTATGAAGGTTTAAGGAAATGAATTGCATGCAACTAATGTCGATATGGCTCTAACAATATTAATTACTGTATCCTATTATGAGAATAGGTTTGCAGGAGGGCACTTGTCCTATAATATGTAAATGAAACAGAGTTACATATTTTTGTATAACTAAGAAGATAAACATGCAGAGCTACTAGGACTAAGTTTATTTATATCCATAAAAGGAAATCAGGTCTCATTTCTTTTCTGCAAAGAAAATTATCAGAGAATCATTCTGCAGTGAAGAAACCTATGCCTAGGGTACCCAAGTACATCAAATAGTTTTAACATTTTTCATTGCACCAGAGCTCCTTCCAAAATAGTTAGCACCAAAATATGTTTTGTCCGGTGCAACAGCACACTTGGAACTAAGCTGTCCAAAGTTCAGGGAGATGTGTGCTGGGCTGGAGCTCTGTGCAGGAAGTGCAAAAGCAGGAAAGGGGTCAAAGCTTTGGCCAATTAGATGTCAACAGCGTGGAGGGTCTTCCTGTGAACTTCATGCCCCAGGATTTCATGCAGCCATGTCTAAAACCCATTCTCAAACCACTCACCGAACCCAATTCCAAAGTCACTTCCTGTCTTTACAATTTTTTTAGAGGGACTTTGGGAATACAGCTTGTGTCTGGGTTTAAAACATGGATGCATTTAATCAAAGTGACACAGGAGATAAAGAGAATTGGAAGGCCCTGAAGTCCTGTTGAATCTCACTGCCTTAACTCCACACCTCACGTAGTTCCGGCAAGTCTGTGTGTCGTTTTTTTTTTTTTTCAAATGAAATATAATCCTGGATCTGGACTGCTGAGATTATAAAACAGTCAATGGCATTTGGGGGCAGGGAGATTATGATTTTAACCCTTCCACTATAACTGAACCTAAATAACTAGAATCTATCTCTTTAAAATTTCCCTTGAAAATTGAATGAGATCTATTTTATTTCCTTTGAAGTATCAAATACATTGAAATTTTTGCAAAGGCATTGCTGATACTACCAAAGTGGATTTTCTTTTTCTGAATTATGTAAAATTTCTAATTATTACTAACTATGTTTTAACAACCACCAGCTCTGGAATTCACTCTATACAATGTAAACCTTAATTCAGTTGGAATTAGGTTACATGGTTTTTCAACAAAATCAACTGCATTTCAAAAATAGCAAATTGTTGGGTGCTACATATTGTGTTCCATGTAATTTTTGAGTTCCAAAAAGTCTCAGGTATTCTAGGAGGCATTAGATAAATCTGCAGTAAATCTATGTGATGCATAATACCCTAAAGGAGAGTTTTAATGCTAATGTTTGGAAATTATACTTATGTATACTATGCAAGTTTAACCTCAAAGGATGCCACAATTCCAGGCAGCCCAGTCTTAAGCAATATTCTATCTATTTTAATGGGGATAATGTAAGTCTTTAGCTATATAAGAAAGCAAGTAGAAGAAACTCGTCCATATCAACAATATCAGTATTGTGCTGACAAGCAATCAATAAGTATCTGTTGAGTGAAGGATGACTCTTTTCTACAGAGAGCATACACACGTGCCAACAGCTGTCCAGTCCATCTAATATCGAACCATCTGTTTTTCTTGGAGCTCTACTGGGAGGCAAGAGATGTTACAAAATATGTGTTGAAGCCAGATTCATCACACTCGATAGTCACAGCACTGTCAGTGTTCTATGTACCCTCTTAACAACAAAAATGCATCGGCAGCCATGAAAGTCAAATGCTTTCTAGTAAAGCCAAACCTGAAAAGGCAAAAGAAGCCCTGCTCACCTAACGAAAGCCAATACTAACTAAAGCGTAAAACGAATATTCTGTGGGAACATAGGGATTACAATAGCAAGCAAGCATCCAAGAATTTAAGGTTATCAGAGCCAACAAAAGAAGAAATATCATCCAAACTGCATCAGATGGAAAGTCCAGAAATAAAGACAGCTAATTCTTAATATTTAAATATGGCTTAATTTGATTAACTTTATTAATTACTTATATGCAAACACAAACAATTTTTCTCTTTTCCAGGGGACTTTCTTTCAACTGGTTCAAATGAATAGACAAATTAAATAACTCCTTACCCCTACTGTGCCTCTCAGAGATAAATTGTATGCATACATGATGAAAAAAATTCATAACCCGGTAAATGGTCAGAAAAACTTAGGTTAGAATTGTATGAATTTCAAGGCAGAGAGCAAATTTTTATACAGTCCCATGAACACACAGATCAAGGAATATATACAATCGAGGCAGAGTGCAAAAACTCGTACACAAGTGTCCACAGCAGTGTCACTCTTAATAGTCCAAACAAGGGAAGAGTCTCATGCCTTTCACCTGAGGAATGGACAAATGAAACGTGGTGCATTTACACAATGGCATATTATCCAACTACAAGGAGAAATGAAATACTGATACGTGCTGCAACAAGGATGAACTTCAAAGACGCTATGCGAAGCAAGGAGTAGTAACAAAACCCACAGATTATACAATCCCGTTTATATGCAACGTTTGGAACAGACAAATCTATGGTACAAAGTACACTAGTGGTTGCCTAGGGCTGGGCTGGAGGAAGGAGTGAGAGTGACCGCTAATGGACAGGGGGTTTCTCTGTGGTGGAAGGGAATAAAAATATTGTAAATTAGATTGTAGTAATGTTTGTATGCTCCTGTGAACATACTAAAAAACCTTGAATTGTATACTCTAAATGAATGAACTGCATGGTACAGGGATTATATCTCAATAAAGTTGTTTTCAAAAAGCATAAGGGAGGTTTGAATAATTATTTGGGCTTAGACTTGTTATTTGGAGACATAATTATTTACTTTAGTACACAAATTAAATTCATTTGGAAAGTACGGAGGCTCTATTTTTTTTGATAATGTAATTCCTGTATTTCAAAACTATTTTAAGGAGTGGTGTTTTTTTTTTATCTCCCCTTTTTTAAAAATCTGAAAATGTTATGTAATTTTTAAAATTATGTCAACAGAGGATAATTAAAAGTGATACAATTATTGCAACTGGCATTAAATCATTGTTTTTATCTTAATCTTTTATTTTCCCTTCCTTTCTCGTTGCTGTTGTTCTGTTCTAATACTACAATAATTTGCCTCAACTTTACCAAAACGAAGCTTTGTCTTCATGCTTGTCAGGATTAACCTGAAGCTAGTCATTGACTTGAGTGATGTCAAACAATGATTTAATTTCAAGGTAAGTTAATGATACCAAAAACAATACTGTTATGCTCTCTCACCCACCAAAATGCTCTGAAGTGAGAAAAGAAATTCAGTTGGGTGACTGACCTTGCACAATTTAACTGTCAAATAAATCCCATGATGAACATCTCAAAAATCTCATTTGGTAATCCTGAGAAACTCCTTCCTACTCCTAGTCCCTTTTCTAATAAAGTTAAAAAAAACCCAGCAATTTAACATTGACATTTAGCTCTAAGTCTTATAGTATTTCATACATTCCCCTTGGCATTCTTAAAATCACCCTAGCTTTCCTGGGACCTAGAAGATTCTATCTTTAAAATATAATTTTCACATGCTGATATTTGCTATTATTTATTTGTGGCAAAGAAACAAACTGGAAAACCTTATAAACAAGAAATACTTCAAGTAACAAAAATTATATGTCACCCAAGAGTTCCAAATCTCTGAAATGTGGCATATTTTTCCCCACAGGAAGATACTCCTAACTCCCAGTATATAGCTGTACCTTACCTTTAACTACTATTTAAGTGCCATCTCTGACTAACAAATCAGGCAAGGTCCTCCAAAACTGATTTATAAAATGGGGAGACCCTCCGCTCAGCAGAGTTTCAGAAGTTCAGGACCACAAGAGTGATGCCACAGCAGAAAGTAAAACAAACGTGGAGTATCAGGGATCTTGACTGAAATTGTACCTGGAGCCAGCTGAGCTAACAGTCTCTCTCAAGCTGTCCTGAGTGACAGGGAAGTTGGAAGTTCTTTTTGCGTGGCTTTCCTCTCTAGCCTTCAGCCAAAATGAATTCAGTGAGCATTTACTGAGAACCTAGAGCTCTGCTCAGCAAGCAGCCCAAAGGCAGGGCCACCCTTTCTCCTTTGAAAGACAGCAATTTGCAGGTGAATTTTCAACAAAAATTGCCTGGATGGATTCAAAACAATACATACTTTCTTTTTCATGTTTTATAAAACTCAAGAGCTTTGCATAATAATCATATGCATGCTCAATGATTTGCAAACCATAAAATACAAAAAAAGGTGAGATATCAGATAAGAAAATCAACGAGTCAAAAAAAATTTTCACTGGACTATTAGGTTTTGCTTTTGTCAAAAGAAATGTTACAAGAATGTTTTCATTTGTTCAAGTAAAACCCACTTGCCCCTCTTACAAATGTTGGGGGGAAGTTTGTCTCCTCTCATATTTACCATTTCTCACAACTGTAACACGGATTCTTTTTTCATGAGTGATTCATCTTACACATAAAAAGTAAATGATATCTGCAAATAAATCTGGTGAAAAATTATGTTACTTACTAAATATTTCTAGTAGTGTACTTGATTATTACCAAAATGAAATGAATGAGATTTGGGCTTTCTTTAGATTTTTTTTAACTTCAATAATGATTTTTTAGAAGCAAATGGAACATTTTTGTTATACTTTAGATATTTTGAGGATTGCTTGAAGACCTGCTGGATCTTTTTACAAAAGCTACCTGTGGACCCATCCTGGAGCTCACAGTAATGTCACAGAGGCCACGAACCCAGGGCTGCACGGAACAAGGCGGGCAGAGCCCGGGGAGCAACGTGGAAGATAGCAATCATCGGGCCTATTAACGTGGTTCCAAATCGTCCGGGCAGGCACTCAGGATTCACAGTAATTCCCAGTGTCAGCCTCGCTAAGGGACACACGTTGATGGGGCAGAAGGTGGGGAGGAAAATGACCCTGGAAGCGGAGTGTTGGTTTTACGCCCGCTGGGTATCTGTTACAAGTGAATTTCCTCTGGCGCCAGCAGGTATTTCGAGCAGGCATCCAGAGGGATCCCAGAGGGGAAGGATGAGAGTAAGGGAGATGGAGCCCTAAGTTTGGGGATCAAAGCTTTAAAAATCTCGGAGGAAATCGGTAAGATCCGGTTTGATTGGGCTTAAAGCTTCAAGTGGGATGCGGAAAATATTTCAAATTTCTGAGGTTTAGAGCAGCAGGGTTAGGGGATGGAAAGATAGAAAGTAAACAAGATCCCAGAGGGGAGATCCTCACACCAGGCCAAGGAATTAAAACTCCAGATAAGACCACAGGGAAGATGAGAGGTTTTGCCCTTGTTTTTTAACCCAACCCCCAGAGGGCAACTCCTGCCGACAGATCGTGCCAGCGTGGTGACTCTGGGCTGCCACTCTCCCAGTGGTCCCAAGTCCAGGGAAGGGAAGCTGAGGCTCCAGAGCGAACTGGGGGCGCGGACGTGCGCGCAAAGGCCACGGCCAGTCTTCCCTGGAGGTCTGGGAGGAGAGCCATTAAAGCCCGGCTGCCCGCTGAAGCGCTCAGTAAAAGTGACTGAGATTTATTTGGATTAGTCACTATAAAGGTCTGGGAAGACAGCTATTTATCCGACGCTGGGCCTTGACAAATTGACCGGGCAATGCGAGAGAGGACAGTCCCTCCGACCCAGGCGGTGCTGCGGGGAACGCAGGATCCTCCCACCTGCTCGCGACTGCAGGGGCGCGCGTCTCCACTTGCGGCCGCGCCGCGGCCTCTGCCCTCCGAGATGCCCTCTCCTGGCTGGAGGGGTTCGGGCTGCGGCCCGCGGGCCTTTCAGGGACTTCCGCTCGCTCTCTGGCGTCCCCTTCCCGCCGCGTTTCAGGAAGGTCACCAAACCTGCGGTCTGGCCGGGTTGCCCTGCAGGTGACCAGTCCCGCGCCCACCCTGGAGGATCCGCCTTGGGAAAAACCGTTTGGTCCAGCAGCATCCGGGTCTTATATCAGAAGGGTCATTTAAAAGTCTTTTGGATTTCTTTTAAAGCACTGACATGATTTGAACCTGAACTGTAATTCCACTTACTGTGGAACGCGACCGTTATGTACTTACTGGTTCTTCACTGAAGATGACTTAGACCTTGGTGTCGCTGAGTCTGCGACATCTGCTCCAAAAGCCTCCCACCCTGCAAACCTCTAACGAGAAAAGAACAAGCCTCCGCCAAATCCATTTTTTCTGTATGTCTGAGCGTATTGTCTCTCTTGTCATTAATATATAAAAATTTAAACGAAAGGTCTTTAAAAACAAGACATTTGAACTAAGCACCCACCAACAAAGATAAATAGGTAAATTCCTAACGTGAAATGCAATCAAAAAGAATTGTTTTCCCAACAGTGTATTGCTTTTAATATAACGTACTGTTGCCTTGGATTTAAGGCCAATACTGTATTATCAGGTAATGCAAAAATTTAAGGCTAGACACCTAACTAATACATAATTCTGAGCAGGAACTCGTACTACTGGTGACAAGTAAATCTGATCACTTTGCTTTCAGGATCTGAAACAGCCCTGTTTGGACCATGGCTTAAAACACACACACACACACACACACACACACACTGCATCAAGCAACGATGTTAATCTCTTCCTTTGTTTGCCTTTATTGTGGTTAAAGACCTAAGACTAGGAGAGAGATTTGAATAAATTCTTTCTTATTCAGTAGAAGAAATTGGATCCCTTCAGTTAAAAGATGAAAGTTCAGTATGGCCAGAAGATGAGGGTTTTAGCCCTTCTGATGGAGACTATTTGAACCCGAAAATTTTGCGTGGCTATCTATCTTGTTAAAGTCAGGGCGAGATAAAGTGTAATCTGGCTCTGATTTCTGCTGGAAAGAAAACATTGAAATGACTGCTCATTTATCACTGTGCCCACCCTCCCCCTCTTCCACCTTGGTTTAATTGACAAAGTAACACCGAGCTGTTTGTGTCTTCCCTTCGCCGTTGGAAATGAAATCAACCCCGTTCCCGGTGAAGGGAGAGTTCTATCCGGTTTAGCATGTAAAGAAATCATAAGAAAAAAGTACAGGGAATGTTTGTAAAACGTCTACCACCAGCAAGAACACTGGAGAACCATAGAATTCTGTGAGAATTCATCGGGTTTTTCTTCCTGTCTGACTGCTAGGTGAATTTGCTTATATAGGTCCCTTGACCAATAGCAGCTACTTAGAAGTTTACTTAAGGTACTATTTGTGACACTATTTCTAAACTGATTGTTTAGAAATATCTGCTATAGTAATTACGGAAATTAAAATGATCAGATCATTTGTTTCTAGTCTAGAGAATTATTTTAGCCAAATAAGCACAGCATTTACTTCCACGGAATAGATGCCTAAAACCACAAAAGCCACTATGAATATATAATAAAATTCATTCTCAACAGTAGCCATTTATATAATACTAAAGCAATGATAGAGTATTTTTCCAATGGTCTGATTAATCAGGATTTCTTAAAATGGTAACACCTAATTTTGACAAGAATCCAGTGAAACAGCTACTTCCAAATACTGCTTGAGAATGTGTAAGTTAGAACAGCCTAAGAATGTCCAAAAGACTTTAAAAATCCATGTGCCAATCCACAAATCCAATTCTATGCTAGCAGTTCTATCTTGGCAAATGTATTCAATGGAAAGAATTAATATGCACAAAGACTTTACATAAGGAAGATTCACAATAACAAAAAAACTAGAAACAAATATACACAACATGAAAAATGGTTTGGCTGACATTTAATGACATACAAAGATGTTTATAATATGTAAAGTAGCAAAATAGATTATTATAAAATATAATTCAATTTTTGAGAAAAATATATTTGTAAAAAAGATTTGGGAAGATATGTATGACAGATGTTTATCACAGTGTAGTGGTATTTTGTTTCCTTACTCAAAGGTTTTATAACATACAAATATAAAAGTTTTTAAATACAAAAGCATCACACAACGGAAAGTAACTCTTCTCTTCCACATCTTCTATCCCTGTTGCTATTTGAGTCGTTTGCTTTTTTTACATTGCAGCTTGTGAAATTCTTAATCAATTAAGAAAATGAGTCACTTTTTTAATCATATGTCTCCAAATGTTTTCCTATTCAAAGTCTGTCCTTTGATTTTGTTTATATTTAAAATGTGTATGTAAGCACATTTATCAGTCTTTCTTTCATAGCTTGCAGGTTTTATGTTTCCTTTAAAATCCCCCTTCCATAAATGCACACACACTACATTTTTTTTAATTTCTCACTTTTCTTCTAGTAGTTTTACAGTTTTAATTTTTCTTTTACTTTTAAATTTTTGGTCCATTTAGAATTTCTCTGGGTTTAACAATGAAGTAAAGTATAGCTTATTTTTCCTAACACAGTTTATTAAGAAATACACTTTTCTATGGATCTAAAATATCAGGTTTTCCAAAAATTAAATATTCATTTATATCTGGCTCCAAACCTAACTGTGCTATTCCGCCCTCATAGAGACCCATTTCTCTCCAGCATCTAGTTCATGGAAAGAAAACAAGAGTCACAATAAACTAAGAAACTCTGCTTAAACCTATTTTATAGTCAATACACTCAATGTTTATTTGGAGCACAAATTTAAATTTATAAAGTAGCTTAAGTCAGAGAAATGCCTGTGTTTAAAATGTGTGTGAAACGAAGGGAGAAACAAGAATGTCCAGCCAACATGGCATCGCTGATTTGCACATACAGTTGCGGCCCTAAGCAGTGTGCTGTGGCTACCTAAGCACCTGGCACTCCAGCCTAATGAGTGAAATGGAGATGAGCTGAACAAGAGGCATGTGAATAATAAAGTCACAAGGCCTGTACACTACTCGACACACGGAAGGTTCTACTAAACGTTTGCCTCGTGAAAAGGAAAACAGAAGCCGGAAAAACAGAGAGCAGGCAAGGGTTGTCACAGGCATCAAAAGCATTATTTTATATAATTAAGGAGAGTCCTGCTTGGATGGGAATAATATCTGTTGTACTCTGTATCTCGATCAGTTTATTGATTTTACAGTTTTATTAAAAGTAAACAGTGTTATACAACTCATAATCAAAACCTGTAATTTAACAAAAATGTTTAACCACATCAATAATGATTTCAAATTTACTTAATCAAAATTCTCACATTTAATTGAAATCACAAATTTAATACATTAGGTATATTTAAATATTTCAAACAACTCAGATAAACAATCAAAATATTTATAAAACCTCCTACTGTACTTATATGGATTAAAATGCATTAATACCTTGAATTTAAATTTGCCCCTTCATCATTCCTATACTTATTCTCATTTTAAAGTAATTTTCCAAGTCCTAGACAGACAATGTTCAAAATGTTTAACAATTGGTACCATTGACCAAGCAGAACTGGATGTCTACAGTACTGAAACAAGCTCCTAAACTCCCCACCGTCCTGGCCCTTCAGTTGCTCCAGGTATGAGGCCTTTGGTAGCTAAGGCAGGGACATCTGTACAAGTGTGAGGGACAATTGAGGAGGCACATGGCAAAGTTGAAGTATTTACCAACCTGAATGAAGTATTTCAATTTTAACCACTGGTATGGCCATCGATATACTTACCAGCTGAATATCAGCCCTTCTTACAATAAGGTTACAAGACTCAGAGAAGAAAGTCTCCCTTCTCAGATGAGCCCAGGTTAACCTGGGTTAGTGACTAACAGACTAATTGTATGGGGCACAGTGCCAGTTCACACGGTCCAGGATGACCTGAACCCTAACCAAAGCTGATCTGATTGAGCCTCTTTTGATGGCTGGATTTTGACCACCATAATTTTTCAAAAACTACAGGCTCTGATGGATAATTTTCGATGTCTCACAATCTTATTTTCTCTCTTTGATGCTTGTTTTTTAGATTTTTTAAGGTTTTGCTTTATCATTATTATAAAACTTTATTGCTGTCCTCCTGCATAACTTGGGCCTGGACTGGTCTGATCAGGCCGGAAGCCTCTGAAAAGTCTGGTTCACTATAATCCCAACTCTTCCTCCTTCTCGATAATCATCGGTGTTGACACAGAGAAGTTGTTCTGAAGGAAAAAGGGAAAAAGCATAGTTGTGGACATGCTGCCTAGGAGCTATATTATACAGAAATGACCAGGAGGCATATGGAATTCATGCTTAGGCTTTAGGAATTAAATCCAGAGTCAAGACCTAACTGGAGAACTACATATTCCGCTGCTGGGATTATACCCTAAGAACCCTGAAACACCAATCCAAAAGAACCTGTGCACCCCAATGTTCATAGCAGCACAATTTACAATAGCCAAGTACTGGAAGCAACATAAGTGCCCATCAGCAAATGAGTGGATCCAAAAACTATGGTATATTTACACAATGGAATTCTACACAGCAGAGAGAAATAAGGAGCTCATACCCTTTGCAACAGCATGGATGAAACTGGAGAGCATTATGCTAGTGAAATAAGCCAGGCGGTGAGGGACAAATACCATATGATCTCACCTTTAACTGGAACATAATCAACAAAAGAAAAAAGCAAACAAAATATAACCAGAGACATTGAAGTTAAGAACAATCTAACAACAGCGGGGGGGGGGGGGGGGGGGGACAGTGGGAAGAGGGGATTACAGGAACTACTATAAAGGACACATGGACAAAACCAAGGGGGAGGGTGGAGGTGGCGGAGGGAGGTGGGTTCAGCTGGGGTGGGGTGGAGGGATGGAGAGAAAAGGCATACAACTGTAATTGAATAACAATAAAAATTTTAAAAAAAAGAAATGATAATAAAGACTTGAAAATAGATGTGATCGCTAAATCCGAAGGGAAGGAATGAGAAAAGCAGCAACAGAACCTTGAAAATAAAGCAAATGATCAAAGGTAATGCAAAGACAATGTAACTATAGAATGTCACAGGATCCAAGCAAAGAGAACATTTTAAATATATATATAAAAAATGATGTATAGTTATTTGACATAACAAAAAAAGTGTTAACGACCTAAATGTACATCAATCAGTAAGTGATGAAATTATGGTCCAGTAATACCATAGACTACTACAAACCATTAAAATGAGGTAGATCTATGGAAAGATCTCCAAGTCATGTTGTTAAATATACAAGTAAATCACAGAAATGTGTATACAGTGTGTGAGTCCAAATACGTAAGACAAAAATACAAAGCACTGCATAATATATACAGATGTATATTCATGCACATATCTGCAGATCTAGATGGATCGATGGATCGATTGACCGACTGATTGATATGCATAGAATATAACATTTGGTGGGCTTTCAGGTGGACCACCACACAGAAGAGAGCTTGAGAAAAATATGAAGTGGGTGTTTCCTATTTCGATTAGGGTACTTCTGCTTTGTTTGAAGCTTTACAATAAACTATGTTTATGAACTACTTGGGTACAATGTATAAACTATATATTATTTTTATATAAACCAATAATAAGCCAGCAACCGGTCTTACAGGAAGAAACCAAAGAGGATAAAAACCAAGGAAAAAGCTATTATTTTCATCCTTAGAAGTTTAATGGTAGCCCTAAAAGAGTAAGTTGAGAACACTGAAGGAAAGGATCCTAATTACAAGGAGGAGATAGGTGAAAGTGGTGGTCAGATAGGACCTCCTCAAGATCTTTATCTGTGCTGTGTTGAAACACTAAAGAGAAGAGGTAACCACAGAACTTTTAAAAATATTATTTTGTATTCTTTTCAGGTGTAGAGCATAGTGATTAGACACTCATACTTTACAGAGAAGTACTCATAATATTTCCAGGAGCCACGTGACACCACACATACTTATTACAATATTATTGACTTTATTCCCTATACTGTACTTCGCATCCTTGTGCCTAGTTTTGTAACTGAACAACTCACACTTCTAATCCCTTCACCTTTTTGACTCAATCCCTCAATCCTCCTCCCCTCTGGCAACCATCAGTCTGTTCTCCGTTTTCATGAGTTTGTTTCAATTGTGACTGTTCACGTGTTTTGTTCTTTAGATTCAGCGTGTAAGTGAAATCTATGGTATTTGTCCTCCTCTGACTGACTTATTTCAGTTAACATAATATCTTCTAGGTTCATCCGTGCTGTCGCAAGGGGTAAGATTTCATTCTTTTTTATGCCTGGGTAGTATTTTATTTTATATGTATATGACATTTTTTTCTCTTTTTTATCATTTTTAAATTGTTTTTCAAGTACAGTTGTCTCCATTTGCCCCCCAAGCTACCCATCCCCACCTCCCATCCTCAATCTTACCCTCTTTGGCTTTGTCCATGGGTCCTTTACACATGTTCCTTGATGACACTTCCCCTATTTTCCCCCATTATCCCTCTCCTCCCTCCCCTATGGTTTTAAAAGTCTTCAAAACCCCATGCTTTCTTCTAGGAGTTTTATGGTTTTGAATTTTACATTTAAGCCTTTAATCCACTTAGAGTTTCTTCTTGTATATGGTGTAAGAATATGGTCTAGTACCATTTTTTTTTTGCATGTATCGGGGTTGAGTTTGTGCAGTATCCACTGAGCCCATCAGAATCATCGTGCTCACATGAGAACTTTTGCGGGAATTGTGGGAGAACATTCCCCCTTTTTCCACTGAGGTTATACATGGGAAGAGGTGAACTGGAACTTCAGGCAGCTATTCTGATTCCATCTGGAGCCTGATACAGAATTCTACCCAGCAGAAAGCAGAAGATAAGTGTGGGCTCAGTTCTAATGCTGAATTTCAGTGCTAAACTCTGATGTGCTGACCCAGCTATCACTGTATATCCTAGGACTATGCACCTGGAAGAGCCAATAAATCCCCATCTTTGATTAAATCATGATGGGTTTCCTGTCATTTGATCCAGAATTTATCCAAACGCTCTATTTTATTTGAAACTCTAAATAACATAAGAAAGGACACATTAAAGTGAATTTCAAGATAACCCCAAAATTTAGCATGATCATTAATATCGGTGTCTGTCCCACAGCTCTTACAAGCACAGCTTACCAACCAACACTGAAATAACACTGGGCGTTTTGAATTTCACCTCCCCTCCTTCCCTTCCCTCCTCTCTAATGGAGGTGCTTAATGAGTAGTGAAAAGTTCCAAAGGTGAACGAGAAAGAGACTGTAATCCTGATTCCCAAAGTCTCAAGCGGTCCTAAAGGCACTCAGTCCAGTCAGTACAACCTTGTTCGGCCTTGCTGAAGTTATCACACGTACCTCTTCCTGTCACAGTGCTGGAGAGTGGATAGTAGGTGTCCTTTTGAATGACAATATTTGAAATATTCAGTACTATCAAAAACTGACTTTATCGGTTTTCATATTATATGAGAGGATTTACTAAGTTAATGACTTTAAAACTCATGTGGTTCTAGAGAGCTTGTTTTATGGTTTATATATGATATAATTATATATTTGATCCACACAAAAGAAATGTTTGCAATACATACCTATGCTATGAGACATAGTAATAAAAAACACTACTAAAAACCGTTTCCTCTTGCCATATTTACGTGCTAAAAGCTAATCCCCAATATGATGTTATTTGGAAGTGGGGCCTTTGGGAGGTGATTAGGTCATAAGGAAGCAGAGCCCTGATTAATGGGATTAATGCCCTTATATAAGAGACCCCACAGAGCTCTGTGCAAGGACACAGTGACAGGACAGTCTCCTGTGAAGCAGGAAGGGGATCCTCACCAGACACCGAATCTGCTAATGCCTTGATCTTGGACTGCCCAGCCTCTGGAACTGTTCAAAGTTAACTGTGGTTTTTTATAAGCTACTCAGTCTACAATATTCTGTTGTAACAGCTCAAATGGACTACAGCAAACACCCAGGAGCCACCACTCAACATTAAACTAAAACATTCCCAACACCATTGAGTCTATCCTTGGGGTCCCCCAGTCACAGCCCCCTACTACCCCAAGATAAAATCACTGTTCTGAATTTTGTGGTCAGCATTCCTTATGTTTTTATGCAATTTCATCACATACAAACATATCCCTAAATGATCATGCTGTATGTAGTCTCCTGTGACTTGATTTTTCATTTAACATTATGTTCCTATGATTTATCTGTAATATTAAGTGTAGTTACAGTTCATGTACTTTTCATTGCTGTATAATATCAAGCCCTTGTTTGCTATCTTGTATTATACTCCATTTTCCCTTTCTTCACACCTAATATAACCTGGGGGACTCCTCATGTTTGTATGAAACATTCATGGTGGGAATACAGTTTCTCTCTCAGAGCTATTAATATAAAAAAGAAGCTGCTGACTCTGTTAGAGCCTCCAGGAACCAGCTGCAGGGATATCTTCATGAGAAAGCTGAGTAGCAACTGAAGGAACTCTGGGGACAAATTACCCAAAAGTTATTGGGATAATTCCTCTAGTAATATTATTCCTCAGACTCCGTTATAGTTTCAGAAGTGAAAGGAAAATTACCTTCTTTCTCTTTAAAATACTTAACATACATAGTCAAGTCAGACTTCCATTTTTAATTGGATCTGTATTTCTATGCTATGCCAAATACCTGGTTAAAAATTAAAATTCAAAAATATCATTCACGAATTTAAAAAAACCCAAAATCCTAATATATGCAATGATATGGATGAAACTAAAAAACATTACGCTACGTGAAAGAAAGATGAGAATATCACACATTCTGTGAGGCATCTAATGTATAATTTATGTAACAGGTGTAGAAAAGGCAAGTTTATAGACACAGAAAGCAGATCGGTGATGGCCCGGGCCTGCACGCAGGAGTGCAGAGTCACCGCAAATGGGCAGGAGGAAACTCTTTGGAGAGACAGAAATGGTCTAAGATTGGATTGTAGTGATGGCTGCACAGCCCCATAAATTTAGTAAAACTATTGAATTAGAAGGATGAATTATATAATATATAAATTGTATTTCAGTAAAGCTGTTAAAAATTGAAATGCTGTCTGTCCTAAAGTCTCTAAAACACTAAGCTGGATTCTTTCCTTTAATTCACTTGACTAATGCACCCTGTAAGTGGTTTGGACTTTTGAAAAAACAGCTTCGGTCTGCTAACTTTTAACATTGACAAGAAGAGTCTGATGTGCCAATTTAAAGGTGAAACTAGAACGGGAGAGAAAAGGCTACAGCAGATGCCCTGCTCCTGAAAATGGCACCTGAATGGCTTGGGTTAGTTGCTAAGGGGCCTAGAATATGGCGTTGGGAAGATCACCACTGCTCCGCAGAGAAGAGAAATCCTAAAAAAGCAGCAGATTTCCCAAGGGATCCTATGTCATGATGAGGAAGGATTACAGGAAACTTCTACTAACACTTTATTTTCCTTCCTGGAGCTGCGGGAGAGGTTTCAGTAACTCAGTGGACAGGTCAATACCTACTTACACTATAGAGTTACCCACAGCCCTCACTATAACTTATGCCTTGCCTGCTCTTTTTAAAACCCTCTTTCCTTTGGTGAGAGGCATTTGAGTTTTTTGTGTCCACGAGTTTGAAACTCTCAGTTGAGTTTGGTTTGTGAAGTGGTAATTGTTCATTGAAGTAGAACATCAGGTGCCAAATGCCTCCAGAGGAAACCAACAATAGAACATAAGGAATAAAAGGATGATTTGGTCAAATTAATCCCATCCTTTTAGATATAATTTTAAATGAAAAATAACATTCTTACCTCAATAGGGACCAGATCCAGAACTAAAAAAAACAAAAAAACAAAAAAAGCTAAAGTTTTTAAAACATTTTAAATTTATCATAATGTGTGTGGAGAAGAGAAAAAAAAGAGGCAATTTAGATAATATAAGCTCATTTCCAAAATAACCAGTTCTGTCTCAGTTTTTTTTACACTTCAGAAAAAACTGGCATGAACTGTCCTAATGATGAAAATTCCTCTAATGGTTTTGCATATATAGAAACAACGTAAGTAAAATGAGTTAGCATACGGTTTAACATTCCAGAAACAAGCAATCAAAAAAAGAGATGACCACTCTGAACATTTTACCTGCAGGAAACTGTAAGACGGCTGAGTGTGCTGCCATCGTACAAGTAGCCTTCACCCGAAGTTTGCAGTACGTTTTTCTTTTATGTTATAAAAACAAGAATCTTGTTCCAGATATTTGGTTTTAACTTTCTACGGCACTAAATATACATTTTAGAAAATAGATGCCAGTCGCCTGATTTAAAAATTCAGGAGTATTGCCCTGGCCGATGTGGCTCAGTTGGTTGGAGTGTTGTCATGACCCAAAAGGTTGTGGGTTCGATTCGGTCATTGCAAATGCCTGGGTTGCCAGTCCAGCCCCCCGCTGGGGCCGGGGCAACAACTGATAGATGTCTCTCTCTCTCCCCCCCCCCTCTCTCTCTCTCTCTCACCACTCCCCCCACCTGCTTTCTCTCTAAAATCAATAAACATATCATTGGGTGAGGATTAAAAAATGCCCCCACAGTCAATCAACTGTTTGTTTTGTTTATAGACTAGGCACCCCTCCCCCCGCAAAAGTTTGCCAAATTGTATGACTGAATCGATCTAACCCATGTCTATTTCTCTGTGGGAGCTGTATGGTATACTCAAATGCACTGGCTGAAAAATGCCTAAATTATTCTACTAATGGGTTCTTTAGAATTGATTTAAAGATTCTAACTGCAGAATGGTCCTCCTCTCTCTCCTTCGGAGGACTGCCCTTTGCAAATTTTAGGAATGAGTATCAGATGACCCTTCTCGTCATAGACCATGAATCTGGATTTAAAGCTCTTTGTCCTAATGACTCTTCGAAGAAGAAAACCAAGACCAACAAAGCCTGAGATTTGTTTTTTCTTATCGTTGTCATTGCCATTGGTATAATGACATTGGAATGTAGTAAACCCTCAAATGACAGAAGAGTCCTAGGCAAATCCTAAGTTGAAAATTAAAAGTAATAATAAATAATAAAAACCATTTTTCCAGATATATTTCTAAAAATAAAGGCTATGAGTAGATTTGTGTCCCGCACCCATTCCCCCATTTATGTTGAAGCCCTTACCTTATGCCCAGTGTGACTGCACTTGGTGACGGGACTTTTATGAGATAATTAAGGTTCGGTGAGGTAATAGAGGGGGGCACAATAGTATTAATGAGTGCCATTAAAGAAGAAAAGGAAGTAGAAGGCAGATCAGATGAGGATACAGCAAAAAGGCAGCCATCTGCAAGCCGGGAGCAGAATTCTTACCTAAAACCAAACATGCTGGTACCATCCCCTCTGACTCCGATCTCCAGAACTGTGAGAAAATAAATGTTGTTTAAGCTGCCCAGTCAATGAGATTTGACCATAGCAGCTTGAGCTAAGACAATAAACTACTATCAAACCTTGAAAGTATATTAGAAAAATGAAATTAGAAAAGAAGCTTTCTACTTGCTGCAAAACCCTTGTAAATATACACGTTGCGTGATCAGATTGATAGAAATTAAACAAACAACTTAGAGGACTTTAGTGAGAGCCATTGTTTGTTGCTAAATAGCCTGAACAGCCTGCATATTTTTACTGGTAATTCCTTAAAAACAATCACTATATAAAGCCATTTTAGTGAGCCTAAGTTAGCAACAACAGTGGTTGAAATGGATCAGTGCTCTCAGATATGTAGTCTGAAGTAGGTTGTTCCATACTTTTCAACTAATTCTGAAATTCAAATAAGAAGTGAAGCCCACTGGTACTTGATTTGAACTAATTATAAACTTCATAGAGAATTTGGAATGTATATTTTCTATCAGAGTCAAGCAAAATATTCTATTTTGTCCTTTATGCTACAATTTCACTGGCAGAAACTGAACTGACTTCATTCTTTTACTAATGGATTCCCAACTCATGAGTGTTAACAGAGTATATTTAGTGACTTTATTTCCAAACTTTCCATGCAACTAAAGAGGCCAATAGGATGGGAGCAAGAGTGTTGTGTATAAATTCCATTTCCCATTATTAGAAGGAATCTGCTCTCCCTCCAGCCTCTTCTTCCCCCTTCCTGAGGGCTGGTGAGGGTAAGCTGACTTTACCTGTGTACGTGAAGTCACCTCCCAAAGGATGACAGAGTAACAAGATAAGAAACCTGGGTCCTTGGGTGTCCTTATAGGGGAGAGTCATCCATCTACTCTGGACCACCTACCAAGGACCGCGCTGTAAGAAAGAGAGAAGTAAATTTTTGGTTTATCTGAGCCACGGTGTTTTGGAGTTTGTTAATATGCTAAATAATGTGCATATCTTAGAGTTTTCATTGTAACTTCCATTTGTTATGATCTAGAACATTCATCCAATCATTCAATTACTTATTAAGTACATAGTATGTACCAGCCCTGCTCTAGGCTCTGGGCACACAACTAAGCCAGGCACACAGAGTCCCTGTACAATAACCCTTTCATAACAGTGAGGAGGGAGGAAAGGGTGGAGAGACTATAGCAAAGGAAACACAATTAAACAAAATAATTTCTAACCCTGGCTGGTGTGGCTCAGTGGGTTGAGTGTCAGCCTGCGAACAAAAGGGTCACTGGTTGGATTCCAGTCAGGACAATGCCTGGGTTGCGGGGCCAGGTCCCCAGTAGGGGGCGTACAAGAGGCAGCCACACATTGATGTTTCTGTCCCTCTCTTTCTCCCTTCCCCTCTGTCTAAAAATAAATAAATAAAATCTTTAAAAAATAAAAATAAAAAAAATAATTTCTAGACAATAACAGTAGTTTAAAGTGAGGGCTATAGAGTTAGATTGTTGGTGTTTATATCCAGGCTTTATCATTTATTCATTTATCTACTGCAGTAACCAGCCTCTGAAAATGAGCCACATCCTACAAATACACATACACACAAAAATGAACCATACCTCCTAGTATATTCATGCTCTCCTATAGGCCCTTCCCCTTAAATCTGGGTGGGCCCCATGAATCACTTTTGACCAATAGAATAAGATTGAAGTGATATCATGTGACTTTAAGGCTGGGTCATAAGTGGACTTTCAGCTGCCAGACTTTCCACTTCCACATGGACCTTGTGGGACATTCACTCAAAAGGAGACCAGCTACCATGTAAGAAGTTCAATGGCCTGAGGTTGTGAGGATGAGGAAGCCATGTGGAGGGGCTGTATGGAGAGAGATGCCCAGCCAGACCCTAGCTGTTCTAGCCATCCCAGATGAGACCTTGGGTGTGTGAATGAAGAAGTCGCCTTTGACATTCAGCCTAATCAAGCATTCAGATGGCTCCAGCTCCATATGCCTTCTGACTGCAACATGAGAGACCTCACGTGGGAAACACCCAGCTGAGGCCAGTCAACCCACAGGACCTAGAGAAATAATAACTCAAGTCACTCATTTAGACTATTACACAGCAGTAGACAACTGGAACACCAATTTTGTGAATTAAACACATTTCGTAATTTCTCTGTGTCTTTGTTTTCTCATCCGTAAGATTCCTATCTCATAAGGTTGTCATTACAATTAAGTTAATCTGGAAAGTGCTTACAACAGTGCTTAGTTTTTGGTAAACATGCAGAAAATGTTGGTTAGTGTTTATTAGTAAATAAAATAGGATGACGATGAGACAGATATATTCTATTTATAGTATCATTTTATTTTATTTATTTATTTTTAGAGAGAGGGGAAGGGAGGGAGAAAGAGGGGGAAAGAAACATCAATGTGTGGTTGCCTCCCACACACCCCCCACTGGGGACCTGGCCAGCAACCCAGGCGTGTTTTCTCACTGGGAATTGAACCAGCGACCCTTTGGTTCTCAGGCCCTCGCTCAATCCACTGAGCCACACCAGCCAGGGTGAGACAGAAATATTCTTAAACTGATACTCAGGAAAGTTCTTATGTGGAAGGTGACACTTGAACTTGGACCTGAAATAGCCAGAGTGGAGCATTCAGACAGGGAGGAGAATAAGGACAAGGGCCCAGGGCTGGACAGTGGCACTGCTTTGAGGGACTCAGACATGGCTAGTGTGGTAGGGGCAGGGGGACAGGGCAGGGCACTAAGCAAAATAAAGAATCATTCAAGCCATGGTGAAGAATTTGGATTTTTCTGTTACATACAATGGGAAGCTTTGAGGAATTTCAAGCAGGGGAATGATCTGGACCACTCTGCTGGAAATTGATTTTAGAAGAGCAAGACTGGAAACGAAAAGATCCTTAAGGAGGCTTTTGTAGTCATCTGAGTAAAAGATTTTGTTGACTCGAACCAGAATTGAACAGGGAACATAGCGATAAGAGGACAGATCTGAGGATGTGTTCGTTGAATGAGTGGACAACAGGTTGCCCATCGCCCTATGGTAGAGATGAGATTTTATTTTAACAAGGTCATTCTGAACTACATTACCTATACCACAGACAAGTTTCCAATCATTATACCCCAGGATAGTTCAAATCTATCTCATTTTATATAATTCAGGGTTCAATTGTTAAGATTCTTACTACTAATTAGGAGATGAAAGAATATAAATTATCTTATACATTTCTTATTATTTTTCAAATAACAATAATTGGCTTAGTGGAAGGAGAATTATAAGGCAAATCAGGTTCAAGTGGCAATACTATTTCAGAAGACTTACATGAACTTGCACAGAATTCTTGGCCATTTAGGGCCTCCCTGGCTCTCCACCCCTTCCATTTCTGACAGTCTATGACTTTGGGGTTCTCTTTAAAATACTGTATCACCTGGAAAAAGTCCATGTTCCTCAAATCAGAAGTCACACTCTCAGTTCTTTGCTGCTGATCTCAGGAGCTAGACTCCACGACCCTCCCCTCCTGCAGGCTAAGAGTGCCTACCACAAGGACATAATCCCAAAGAGATATCACCAAGGACTCTCTTATCCTAGTGCCCCCTTCACCTAACCTGATGGGCAGGAAGTTGGCCTGCATGTTTCTAGCCATCAATTAACCATATTTAACATACTCATATAATAGTGCTTCACAGGTACCTTTCATGTAATCCACAAGGCATTTTCAGGAGTCTCTATTCTCAGGCTTTACATTAAAAAACAGAAAAGTCATCCCTCAAGCAAGTTTTTCTAAAACTTCATTGGTGGGGTGGAAGTCTCGGGCACACACATCTCTTAGGATCTTCATGTAGCAGTTCTTCCTGTACCAGTTCTTCCTTTAGGTGTGACAACAGAAAGGACAGACTCCACACTAAGTAGGAGAATGAAGAGTTGTTCAATTTGTTCTCCCTTCTGTCCTAATATTAAATGGGTCTCATAAAAATATCCTACCTAATATTAGACGAACTAAGAGAACATTAAAGTGGATCTGTAAAGCTTTTACCTCTCACCATCTGCTTGAGTTTCCGTCGGCCCACCTGCTCCTTAACGTAAACTTTGTCCTTCACGTACAGAATTGCCTGCTTTCAAAGTTTTATTTTGGAGCATGTGGGAATCAAGATTTCCTCTTGGATCTAAAGAACCATGGTGAGGCTTCCTCTAGACTTTTTGGTTGTCTGACAACTTCAAATCTTAGTGTTGTGGCATCTGACCTACGGTGTGTTGAATTACACGTGCAATGAGGGGTGGGAGTACGATGGACACCAAGAGGACTCCTGGTAGCTGAATGCATGTGTGACCTGTTGGTCATACATGACACCAGGCAAAGATTACAGCAGCACCTCACATCAACGGTATGACCTCCTTAGCACTCATTAGGGCTCTATTCACTTTGGCAGCCACTACAACAGACCAGAATCATCATAATTTGGCACAAGTAATGGGGTATAATGATCGCTTTACAAGCAAGTTAAAATTTAATAAAATAGAGTGGGATTTCAGTGGGCTTATGAGCAGAAGAGGTAAACCAGTCAGCAGCAAGCCAAAGATACAGTGACAAGTTAGTGGAATAGAGAAAGAGGCGCCGATTTGTACATGAGGTCAGCGCACTGTGGCAGCGGTGGTGGTTAGCACCAAATAAAGAGCACGGCACATACCAGGAAGTGTTCACTGGAAGTGGAGAAGAAAAGAGAGAATCAGAAGTTTTGCCAATTTGCAAGCCTGTGCACCTCCTGGGCAAATAACAGGAAGTATGAGCAAAGGACTAAAATTTGAATTTAAAGCACATTTTCCCTCCCTAGGGAAGAGAATGTGATGGTCCTTGAAGTCAGTTCAAAAGAAGCCTGTGATGTTTTCCTTCTCATAAAAACATAAGGCAACTTATTCCATCAAAGGGCAACTGAATCAAATTTGAACTTCCTGAAAATATATCAGTTGATAAACCAGGATTTAAGTTCAAGGATACATTCCATGCTTAATCTTAATTTTATAACCGTTGGAGATAAATTTGCCTCTGCACTGAAATCTTGCAGAGATAGCCTTTCTTGAAAAACAAATTGTTAAAAGTGTGCAACAAACCGGCCAGATGTCTCTGGGGCACAAACACTCTCTCAAAAGAAAGGTAAGAACTTCCAATATCTACTGCAGGCTTTCAAACCACTGGTTTTCTATCTGGTGCTTTGGGACAGTAATGTTCAAAGTAGTTTTCTTGTTATTGAAAGAGTTAATACAGTTTCTCCAAAGTGCTTCTCTTCTCACAGAATATAGTTTATATTTTGGGAGAATTTGGCACAGCTTTAGTTACAGCTTCCCTGATTTTCTTAGTAGACTCCGGCAATAAGTCATTCCCTCTCCCATTTGTCCCTTAGTGTTTATTAGCCGGAATAGGCACAAAATGTCAGGAGAAAAAAAAGTATTATTCATATTAATCTACTTTCTTCAAGACTTCTCAAGATATCTAAATAATAGCTTTCTTCACATCTTGCTCCCAAACTGGCAGTCATCCCTTAGGACGTTTTTACAAATATCCCAAAGTTCATTATCAACTCATTTACCCTTTTCATCCCAAATGTATCACTGCAGGATAAGTATATTTAATTCTTGCTTATCTAAAAAAAAAAATAATAATTGTTAGGCACAAAAATCAGTGTGTGGCATGAAACTAGTTTTGCCTACTTCCAGAAATTGTTATTTTTAAGTTGCAGAACTTGGGAAAAAATAGACATTAGCAATCTATTCAGTGGTATGTGTTGCTTCGACTGCTGCTATCCCCCAAACAGCCTGACGAGCCTACCAACTAAAGTGTAGCAAGAAACACACCTTCTTCCTTTCCCCAAAGAAGAGTGGCTCCAAGAAGCAAAATCTTTACAACTTAATGGCCTGGTGTATGTATGGCAAGGCCATCGTTCTGATTCTTAATCATCCCATTCCAGAGCCCAAATAAATAAATTATCTATGGTTATTTTGCATATATCTCAGTAGCTACACACGCACAAGTTTCACAAAGTATTGGCCAAAGCCCATTTCACATATATCCTTTAGTCTAAAAATAACTTTAACTTTCATGTTTTACCAAGACTGAGACAAGGGAGGGAAAATCAAAGAAAACTAGTTTGGGACTCAGTAGGGGAAAGTGTAGCAGGCCTGCTGGGTGTTTGCTTAACGCTGTCTTGGATCTCAAATTAAATGATTGTGCTTTCTGCGTTCTAGTACTGGGTCGTTTGTGCACGAGGACAAAGGCAACTTCAACTTGATATTTCTGTCATCTCTGCTGTGGGAAGAGTCTTTTTCCTGGTTTATAACATCAATCACTCTCGCAATAAATCTTTGTGGTGGATTTGGTCATTTAAATCTCCACCTGCACAAACAACAGAAAAGAAGAGAGCCCATAAATCTCTATACTGGTGATTAACAAATTTTGAATCCTGGGCAAAGATATTATGGTGGTGAGGGAGGGGGGTTCACTAATTCATTAATAAAGACTGATTTGCTGACAATCTGTTTAGTTTACAGCATAGGGGGAAAGCAAACAAGACCCTGCTAACAAAACAAAACGTTAGAGGTTAGTGAATTCCCAGCTGAGCCCAGGATTAGAGATATGATATCTTAATGTAAGAGAGGGGTGCAGACTCCCAGACAAAGGCTCAGATGCCACTCTTACACTTTGCTTCAGCCCCTCTTCTTCAGTGCCTAATTGTACGGAAAGAAAACCAGGCAAAAAACCCCCAAAACCCCCAAAAAACAAAAAAACCAACCTACTACAAGTTTCCCACGTTCAGTCTCTCCAATTTCATCTCATCAATTTCATGCCATGCCTTGGTTTCTGGTTCCCTTTGCTGATTGTCTTATTCTCTGGGAAAGATGGCCCAAGCTGTAGTCAGAAATGGAAAAGAACCTTTCCCAAATGGATAATGCTGTTTGGTGTTTTGGAACGTCAGCTTCATGTGAGGAACCCTGGTAGGCAGAGAGGATGTAAGGAGAAGGAAAAAGCAGTAGCTACTGGGAGGGAGAAAACAAGAAGTCCCAGGCCGGGTGACATCTGAGAGCAACTAAGATTCTTAAGACAATATTAAATGCATTTGTAGAAAGACATTTAGAAAACAGTTTTAATTCCATTAAGAAAAAGATTATCACCTTACAACATACTTTCCACACACTCATGTTACCCTGCCTCATTTCCCCTGCTCCCACTATGTGTGTGGTTGTGTGTGGGTATGCAGTGGGGATGTGTTTGTGTACACACAGGCAGGTTCCTCCTATCTTCAAAGTGACCCGGTGAAGGTGAATCTCTTAGCACTTTCTCTGACAGCACCCTAAAGATTCTATGAAGCGCTTGTTTTCTTGATTTTACCCAGTTAAGGCAGGAAGAGATCTTGGTAAGACTGTAGTCTCATAGGGTGTTAGCAAGAGATAGTTCATCTCTGCCTGAATTTTATTTGTTTGCGCGCGCATGTGTGTGTGTGTGTGTGTGTGTGTGTGTGTGTGAGAGAGAGAGAGAGAGAGAGAGAGAGAGAGAGCATCCATTTGCTGTTCCACTTATTTTATGCATTCATTAGTTGACTCTTACATGTGCCCTGACAGGAGATGGATCCCCAACGTTGGTGTATCTGGATAATGCTCTAACCAACTGAGCTACCCAGCCAAGGCTTCTGCCTGGATTTTAATTGGTGTTTCCTTGAAGGGAAGGAGGCAACAGGGGATGGTTTGTGGGTGGAAGTCCCAGAAAGAACAAAAGATCTGATCGTTTTTCTAAAGTTCGCTACATACAACCATCTATGACCTCCTAAGAGGGAAAGCAGACCTTAGGAGATGGGCGATGGGCAATGAGAGCTGGAGAGGGGCTGTAGCTGGGTCCTGCTCCCCCTTGGCCCCTCCTGAGGTGGAAGAAGGTGACGGGTATTTAAGCGTCGCGACTGAACTGACTTACAGTACAAGTTGGAAACCAGGGCCTGTGAGGAAGAGCTTCCCTCCGGTTGTGAAAGGGGTCTAGGAGCGTGGCTGGGGCTCGGCAGGCCCCTCCCCTGGGCTGCAAGGATCCGCCTCTCTATTCCCCAGATAAATTCCTAGTGTCCACCAAATTCCTCAGCGCTCTCTCACACTCCTCTACGGCCACGACTCCGGGGGTGGGGAAACAGAGCGTGGGTTTCCTTCCCAAAGAAGCCGTGGAGGTTCCTTCTCACAGCCCTGCGAAGGGGAAGGGGGTGTGAGACCCAACCAGAACCCCAACTCCAGCTCCCCACACGAGGTGGCTGCTCCACACTGCACACTAGGGGGGCCCATTGCTCTCCGGGTCGCTTCTCCTCTCTCCCTTCCCTCTGCCCCTTTCATCCTCTCCCGCAAACATGTCCACCGGCTCCCTCAGCGACGTGGAGGACCTCCAAGAAGTGGAGATGCTGGACTGCGACGGGATGAAAATGGACTCGAACAAGGAGTTTGTGACTTCCAACGAGAGCACCGAGGAGAGCTCCAACTGCGAGACTGGGTCTCCCCAGAAGGGCCGCGGCGGCCTAGGCAAGAGGAGGAAGGCGCCCACCAAGAAAAGCCCCCTGAGCGGGGTCAGCCAGGAGGGGAAGCAGGTCCAGCGCAACGCAGCCAACGCGCGCGAGCGGGCCCGGATGCGGGTGCTGAGCAAGGCCTTCTCCAGGCTCAAGACCACCCTGCCCTGGGTGCCCCCGGACACCAAGCTCTCCAAGCTGGACACGCTCAGGCTGGCGTCCAGCTACATCGCCCACCTGAGGCAGATCCTGGCCAACGACAAATACGAGAACGGTTACATCCACCCGGTCAACCTGGTAAGTCCTCCGCCCCACGCGGTCCGGGAGCGTGCGCTCCCGGCTGGGCTTCCGCACCCCTGCCGCCACCGGCCCAGCGCCTCTAGGGACCGTTGCCGGAGATCCTCGCACGGCCCTCGCTCGCTGCCTCACCAGCCGCCAGAGCAGGGGTGATTTATGAGATTGTTAGACGTGGCAGCCCATTTAGGAGCTTGCAAGCGTACTGAGCTGGCAAAGAGGAGGATCCCTTGTACCCGAGCCACGAGGGCTGGAGTGGAGGGACTGGTGCGGGAAGGGAACAGCCGACACGATGCTGCGCGCCAAGAAGGCTTGTTATTAATCCCTTTATTCTTCTTTTAGCTAAAGAGTGGAACTCGATTTTCCCCTCTAATTCTTGTAAGTAAAACCACCCAGCTCTTGTTTCTTTCTCAAGCATGTGTAGGACCATTAGGTGTGGGAACATCATCTCTATAATTGTCAAGTAAGTCCCCAACTACTTAAATACGCTGTGCTTCTCCCATAGGTGTATTTACATTTTTAAATCCCAGAAGTTCTGGCCAATATCAGCATCATCAGCACACTCTCACGAGTATTGGTGTAATACGTAACATTAAAAAGGTCACTTTTGTTCAAAATTTAAGAACACTTTATTCTGCACCTTAAACACCAATGCTCAAGGAGCCTAATATTTTCGTCAAATGCATTTTACTGTTTAAGAAATGTATCTGATTCCTTCCATTTGATTTGATGTTAAAACTTACAGGCTCTAAAGAAATGCAACGACCTTCTAGCACCTCTGTTTATACATGATAGGAATAGGAGGTTTTCCTCCTAAGAGTCACCTTATCTGCCGGCACTAATGACAGAGGCTTGAACTGTCTTCTCACTGAGTTGGATCCAGGAGGAGCAAAACCACATCTTGCCTCAAAAACTGTTTTCCCCTCCAATTAAAAGTTTATTTTTTTAATCAGATGAGTATATAGCTGTTTAAAATCTGGAAGTCAAAGGAAAGTACCGCCTTCATTTACAGCTTGCTGCTGCCTTCATCTTTGAACAAGAAACTTAAGTGGGCTTTATTATACAACATCACGGAGAAGGGAAGAGAAGGTTACGCTTGTTCAGCCCAGTAGGAAGACGATCTTAAAATAAACACGCATGTCTATTCTTTCATTGGTATTCTCTTTTCCCTTAAGAGACAGCAATTGACTTAGAAACAAGGTTTGTCAACGCCGACCTGTGTGAAGGAGGAAACAAAGTCGGCAGGGGGGGATAGATGGAGATAAGAGCTGGGGGTCCGGGGAAGCTGACAACGGCCTCACTCAAACCCGGTGCCCAGTCGGCGAGAGGTCCTTCTGGGTTCCCCTGCTCAGTCTCACGTTGGCATCTGCCTCCGGTTATGCCAGGGCGCGAGCCACTTCGGGCTTTCCGAAGGGCCTACTCTCTTGGGTCTCACTTCGCCCCCTGGAAGTGGTCTCCTCTTGCTCTACCACCCGGGGCTGTGCCTGGGCGCCTGTGCCGCTTTTTGCTTTATCCAGCCACGAGGCTCGCTGGGACTCCGAGCAAATCGCAGAGATAACCGTCAGTCGGATTCACTGTCTGCCCCCATGGCGCCCTCTCCTTTCGGCAGTCTGGAAACCCACCCCACTCCTTCTCCATGGCCACTTACCTCTTCCGCCCTTTTCTCTCCTGCAGACGTGGCCCTTCATGGTGGCCGGGAAACCAGAGAGTGACCTAAAAGAAGTGGTGACCGCGAGCCGCTTGTGTGGAACCACAGCGTCCTGACCTTGGAGGTGCGAGTCTGGGAAAGGCGAGCTCCCCGGGAAAACGGGCCCCGGGAAGGCGACCCCTGCCCTCCCTGCTCTCTGTCTCTGCTCCCCCTGCAAAGCTCCTCTCTCTGTCCCACCCTGCGAGAACACTTTACAGCGACGAGGAGATTCGTTTCCAAACCCGAGGAGATCAATCGTACTTACAAAGACTCCCATCTATTTAACTTTATTAATTTGTACCGTGAATGACTCTGCGAGCCTTGCTGGTCCAAGTGCAATATGTAATTATAAATATATGACTAGATAATAAGAGTCTATCAATGTGTATCTCTTGTACAGTATGTTGTAAAGTGTAGATCATAGAATAGCTGACTTTAACAGTCACATTTATAAAGTAATTCACTTAAAGATATATATTTTTTCAAGCAAGTTTTGCTACTTTCAAAAATAAATCTTTCTTTATATTGCTAAAAGCCCTGACATTGGTGTGATTTAAAAAAAAAAATATTTGGAATAGAAAAGCAGAGAACTGTGGGGAAGTTTGATAATAAAAATTGTTCTTTTGAACCTCAATCCAAACTTCTAGAGATAGAAGAGGATGAAACAGGATTTGCACTGTGAAGGTACAGGCGACATCGTGCACTCAAACGAAAAAACCCAAAACCTCTGGTCTCTCAGGTTTCCAGGTTACTTTTAACACAGTTAGAAATAATGTGATTGTAAACAGAGAAAGGGCAGGATTGAAGTTATTAATAGTTGCACAGTTCAAGAGACAAGCACATCAGAAAAGGAAAGTCTGAGTTTCGTGTATTCCACAGCATAACTGCTAACCTGAGCAGGAAGGTGAACTTCGTGTTTTATAACTTTCCCTAGGAGGGGATGTCACCCACAGATACAGAACAATAAAGAAATAGTGGGACTATGAAAAATATAAATTCCGTAATCCTTAGGAAGTATCTGCCGATTTTCAAAGTGCTGCAACAAACATTATGTATTTCTTATTAATAACTAATTCATTTTAACAACAGCGCCTGCCTGCCTGCCTTTCGGTTAAGGTTAACCAGTGCCTACGGCTCCCCGCCACGACTTCCGGCGGACTGGGTTTTAATTTAAACATCTTCCAGGCTGCGGAACAGCTCGTTGGGGAAGATTAAGTTGAGATAAACAGAGAGGCGAGGCCGAGGAGCCTGGGACCTGGTTCCCTTGCTGCCCCAGCGCAGCCCGCGGCGGCCGATGAGCCAGATGCCACCGGGGCTGTTTAATGTTCGGGGTTATGACCGCAGTGTTTACAAGACGTCTTCGGTTATTTATACTGTTATTCCTCGCAGAGGGCCTTGAAACTTCCGCTTCGTTTGCTCTTTCTTTTCGATTTTTTTTTTCTTTTTCTCGATTCAGTTTGGTATCTGGAGTAGGAGCTCCTCCGCTTCCCTTCCCGCACTTACCTTCTACTCACCCCAAAGGCGGCTTAGAGGGGGAGCCCTTCCTCAGCTTGGCCCTCAAAGAAGGAGCTTGTCGAGAAAAGGGAACCGTCGCGCCCAGGGGGTTCTCTGCCCGTGCTCCGTTACCACCTTACCGAGTGCGATTCATGCTCCAAGGGCTGGGAACTGGGTGATTCCTCATCCACTTGCTTGTCAGAGGCACCTCTGAGGACTTCTCGGGGTGTCATTCTATCCTACCACTCCCCCCCACCCCACACTTGACCTTCAAGAGCGCATTTCAAGCTCTGGCCACCTCCTTATTCCCCAAATTCCTGTGCTCCTTCCCTCACTCCTGCCAGAGGACACTGACCTCACCTCCACCCACCCAGACTTCAAGTCAGAGATGAGTCCCAGCGAGACTCAGTTTTGTGTGTGTTTCCGTTCAGCGTATTTTCTAAGTTCCCACTCACGTGTTTTGTTTCTCTTAAAAAAACAAAAAACAAAAAAAACCAAAGCTCAAAATTCTGAGCATTCAATGCAGGCGGCCACATAGAGAAAAAACTTCCCACTCATTCTCTGATGACCCTAAACTGCACATGGATTGTGTTAAAAAGTCCGGGTGCTTCCTACCTATAATTAGAAACCTTTGCTTTAAGCCTGAGTCATGAGGTTATGAATATGCAACACGTGGGTTAAACCCTAGTTCTCCGTCCAGCTTTTTCCTGAAAGGGACTGGATCCTTCATTTTCTCATCTCTGCAAATGGGGATAAAGGTGATAATGCTGATGGTGATGATGATACTTTTCCTTCTTTGCCTCACAAAGTGTTAGTGAGGCTCAACAGAGATTATATTTGTGCAATTGATTTCTAAAGGAAGGGATCCATGCAAATATCAGTTAACTTCTATTAAGTGGTGGGTGGTGAGCTGTCCGTGTTAGACGCGACCTGAAAGTGTCTCAGGCATGAAGCTCAAAAGTGTGTATGTTTATAATGTACAGGCAATCATGGTCGTGGGTTTTATTTCATGAACCAAAACACCTCTCTTGGATGCTATGTTTAACCTCACAACAATGTCTCTCTCTCTCTCTCTCCCCCCCCTCCTTTACCCTCTTCCAATGTTCTCTGAATTTGCCCAGAGCTCTTTACAAATGTGACTGTTTCCCAGAAATCTTGAATCCAGAAAAATTCAGAGAGCAAAGATTGTGCATGAGACCAGCAAATAGCAAAGATCGTGCATGAGACCAGCACAAAGAAGGGCTACATGGGTGTCTGATTGCTGGGAAGCCCCGCCCACAGGGGATCAGCTGGGACCGGGATGCACTTGAGACTACATGGTTATCCATTGAAAGGAGCAGGCATCATGGTGGGAATTACTGTGCTGTGGCCACCACTAGGCCAAAGAACACAAAACTGCAATCACCCCACACTGCTCCACACAGGCATCCAGTCTAAACATCTCTCCTTCCCCACGGTCCTTCTCTTAAAACAGATGAGCTCTCCCACACCCACCACAGCCTTCTTCTCCATATCCGTTGTTTTCCTGGAGTCTGTTCCAGCAGGGCTCCACCCCCAGCCTACCTACCACCTGCCCGGGTACTCTGCGTGTCTTGATTTCAATAGAAGGCTAGGCTGCCTGAGAAGGAAAGGAGGACCGACCTGCTTTGCCACAAGCCAATACAGTTAGGGGTGAGGGTTGGGGAGTGTTCTGTGACCTCTTGGTTATGAAAATTATCTTAGAAGGTGCTTTCAGAAAGAACCAGGAGAACATCTGAAACAGGCTGTAGAAGCCTGGAAGAATGAAGTGTTTCAAATTAGCGTGTGTCTGGGAATTCTCAGGAATGGACAGATATTGCAAATGGACTGTGGCTGGGGCAGTCCCTTCTCTCACCCTCCCTCCTTCCCTCTCTTTCTTTCTCCCCCGCCCACCCCACAATTGCTTATATGACTTTTTACAAGTAACTCCTTTGGCCAGCAGGTTTTTCCACTGTCAAATCACAGACTTTTTTTAAAAAAAGAAATGCGGTAAACAAAGTCCTATAGTGGCTGGTTGTAGTCAGTGACCAGTGGGAGATGCTGCCCAAGCGGACTTTTTTGGTGTCTCTCAGAATCACCTGGACAGCTGGTGGCAGTAAATCATTGGGCTCCATCACCCGACTTCCAGATTCAAAAGACCTGGCGTGGGGCCCTAGAATTTGCATTTCTAGCAAGTTCCCAAGCAATACTGCTGGCCCCAGAACCACAAACTTAAGAGAGTCACTGTTTGGGGATTTGTCTCGTTAGAGAAACTAAAGGAGTTAACGCAGACAGAAAGAAAATATTTGGAATTTTTTTAAGAGGCTGCATGTTCTGGCCTCCAGTTTCATTTACGTTTCCATTCACTTCACAGTGACACAGTGTATTCTTAATGCTTAAATGATAGTGGGGAAATCAAACCACTCATCCTGGGAAAGAAAAAGGTGTGTGCTACCCTGGTGTGTGATCGTGTGTGCGCTCATCTTGGGCCCTCAAAGACAGAGTTCAGTCATCAGGTGATGAATTGAAGACTTGAGTGGATTTGGGCTCGGCTGCTGTTGCCTCCGTTTTGATCCCCAAAAGAGAGAAATCAGGGCACCTGGGACTCAAGCCTCTTGCGATTCCTCGATTCCTCAGCTGTGCAGAGGAGAGGGTCCCTGGGTACAGGCCAGCAACGATTTCCCCTTCACTCCAGTGGCAGAAGGTTTTTGGTTTTGTTTTTCCGGCTTGGGGTCTTACACGCCCAGCTCACTGGAAGTTCGTCAGCTGTTGGGGTGCAGAGGTGCGGGAGTGAGGGCTAGGGTGGAATGAGCGCAGGGTGGAGAGGGGGGGCGGGGGGGGACTCGAGCCCACAGGCAGAGTAGGGGAGGCCTCCTCGGTGGCTTTTCGGCTCAGCCTCCTCCCCACCCTCCCCTGTCCCCCGCCCCCGAAGAGTTTAGGGAAGTAGGCGGGAGGAAAAGGAAGAGAGCTGAGAGTTCCGAGCCTCTGCACACGCAGCCTCCAGGGTCGCTGTCCCTTTCGCGGCGCGTGTGCCTCTGCGGCACCACCCAGCGCTCTCAGACGTGGCACTGGGAAGGTTCTGGGGTTACGACCCTACACCGCCAGGAAGGGGGTCGCATATCCCACGCAGTTGGCTAGTCGAACTCCCTTTCTTAGCTTTTCCTCCTTCCCTCCAAATACGCCCTTGGAAACTCGGGTGGTGCCAACAGCGTTTCTGAGAGCCCATCTGGGTTCCTCCAGGGGTCTTCCTCCACACGATTTTGATCCTTAGATCCGGGCAGGCTCCGCTGGTGCTCCTTCCAGCCGGTTCACGGTTCACGGAAGCGTGAACCACCCCGCGGGTTGGGTTCGAGATCCCCTCCCAGGGCAGAGGGAGGAGGAAGGGGTGGAGCAGGCAGAGAGAACAGCCGTGCAGAATGCTGAAGCGCTGTGCGACCAGACTCCTGAGAGCAGCATCACCTCATTTCGGTACCTATCACCCATAGCAGCGCCTGACACCTCAGTCCTGGCTGAGTCATTAACTCAGACTCTGGTGAAGAAAATAGATAAGATAGAAGGCAGTAGGAGCTGAGAGCTGGCAATGGGGCTGTTGCTCGCTGGAACTGCCCCTGAACCTCTCATGTGGAAGCTCAGGTGCATATTTTGTTTTCTTTATAAAGCAAGCATTCAATAAAAATAAATTTAAAAAAAAAACAGTAAAGCAATCAGACATGATGGGACTAGACGGCATCAACTAGAGGTGGGATGTTTGCATGGTGCTCCCTGATACTCAGGTGAAAACTCTTCTTCCCCTTTCCAGCTGAAGATGGGGTTGTGAGTTTTGAATTTATATGGCCCTTAGATCAGAATCATTCACTTAAAAAGGTGCTTTGAAGAGAGAAAATAATTCGAAACTCTACAAGAATAAAATGCTCCAGGTATTTATTTTAAAATTAGTCTAGTTGGCGATAAGGAAGTAATTTGCTGCCTTTTGCAGAAGTAGTTTATACCTCCATCTAGTGAATGGTACAGTGGAGAGAGCTTTTGACTGAGACCTTCGATGAGGTACTTGACCTTTCAGAACCTTGGTTCTCCCATCTTTAAAGTGGGTATAATCATGGCTACTTCAGTAAGATAGTGTATGTGGGCAATGTCAGGTACATGAGAGGCATTAGTTTATTTCGGTTTTCTTTCCCTCTTCTCCACCTGTTCTAGTCATTGAATTACCACAGTGCCTGAAAGAGTGGTAAGCATTTTTTCTAGACAGTTATTGCATCAGCAGTAAACAATTCTTAACTTCTTGCAGTTATCCAGTTGATTCAAACATCTCGAGAGTGACTAAAACAGGTTGTGAGACCTCATCCCATTATCTGCAGGGGCCCCTGCTCCTACTTCTGTTTTCAGCACTTACCACCGTATCAGTAATAGGTCATTATTATTTTCTTTTATTTGTTTACTGAGTTGGTAACTTTTTCCATTTGCTCCATGAGGACAGGGACCACATGGGGCTGGTTACCCTTCGTTTCCCCAGCACCTACACAGGGACAGGCATGTGGTAAGTGCTTGAAGAGAAATGAATGCATAAAGCTTAATAACCAGCTTCTTAGAGATACTTCTGTCTGCTAGGTAAGTTTATGTTGCATTGCTGGAACCATACACAGGGTCAAACATGTTGCCTCATTTTATGCAGTAATATGGTGACGGACACTTATTCTGTAATAAGTAAATCTGTAATTGAAAAAAAACACCATCAATTCTGTTGAAGGGAATTAAACCGAAAACACTGATTCTCACCACATATGGATTCTTTCCCCTAGCGCTACATCTCAGAAAAGGGCTCATATTAAGCAGTGTCTTTCAAAACAGTGTGTCCCTTCAACATTCTTACCATTATTGGGGAGCAGTCATCTCTAAACTTTTCTGTTTGGTTCCTGGGGTCATTCACTAATGAATGTCATCAGAGTAATTTTTCTTTCTGTGCACTTTATGTGAATATAGCCATCATCTCTTGCCCTCCAATCTTTTACTTTCAGGCATTCACCGCCCACTCAATGCCTCCTTCTACCTTTTTTAACAAGCATTCTTTCTCTGCCCACCGAGGACTAGAAAGAAATCCAAGCCATCTCTAAACCCAGGGGAATTTTTCTAACCAGCAGGGGTCATTTGGTTACACAAAACAAAAATCCCTTCAAATTGGCTCAGATAAAAAGAAGAATAAGGCATTTAAAGATAGTCCAAGGAATCTGACATCTCCAGGCAGAAAATATTACTAGGAAAAATCTGTTGGGAAATTGAAAGTCGGTAGTGAAACTCCCTCTCTCTCTAGGGATTTCTGCACCTGTATCTCTGACAGTCTTCCACATTTTCTCCTCTGCAATCTGATTTTCTGTGCTGGCTCACTTTCTACTGCTGAACTTTCTACTTCGTATTGGGTTGGTTTTGTTACGTTGCTGATTGTGGCCCCAATTCTATAAGGACATTCAGCTGCAGACTCTACTACCCAAAATTTTAGCCTTAGCATCTGAATTGGAATTCTCAAGACCACTATAAACTTGGTCTAGGAGTCTCTGATTAACTTCCCCAGGTAAGTGGTATGCATGCCTCTTGTTCTATCTGCTATAGTTGGTTGGGAATGGGTGGATAGGTTAGCTGCTGGCTGGGGCAGAATTATTTGAAATGGAGACCCTGGGTGCAACAAGAATTCCAAATCCATTTACTACTAATGTAATTTATTGTAATCAGCGCCGGGCTGTCTGCATATGGGCCACCTGGTTTTATTCTGCCACACCAATGGTGAGCAACGTGTGTTTGAGAAAAGGTCATGTTCAGAGGTGCTATTGTGTCTTTGATGGGGGGCAGGGTAGGGATAACAACAATAAAACATATATTCATATAACCTAAGTGACCTACTCTATGAAACAGAACAATTTTATTGAGAAAAGTCACCTTCAATTTTTAGACAATAAAATGCAATTATTGGGCATATTTAAGAATTACCAGCTCATTTAATTTTCTTCTCTATTTGTACTACACAGAGCACATTTCATATTTTGTCTCCAAAACAACCCTCACCAGGAGGCATAATCATCCTGACTTCTCATATAGGGCAACTGAAACTCTTAGAGGAGAAGTAAGTAAATCGTGGAAAGTTATGTAGTGAATAAGTAGCAGAAATCTGAGTACAGAATTATTGCATTTAATTGAAACTGAAATGGGCTCCTGCCTTGAACATAGGAGAGTCCTCAGGGTAAAAGAAATTAAAGATGATTATAATTTTTAAAAGGAAAGAAATGCTTTCTCCCAAAAAGGATAACATGATGCTTTTTTCAAATAGATTTTTTTATTTTATACTTATTTAAAGATCTCTTTTCGACTTATTTTGTCTTCTACCACCGTTAAGGACACAAAAAGGGAAATTATAAGCAAAATAAGTTAGTTAAAATATTCCACAAACTGTTCTATATTCAGAGTTCCATTTATTCCAAGTTATTTATTCACTCTGTAATTAAAATCTGGTGATTTTCCACCATCAAGTATCAGTTAGTTTTTAACATATAATAAACCATCCATGACTCTAATGGCTTAGAACAATAAACATTTGTTATTGCGCATGAGTCTGAGGTCAGCTGGGCAGTTCTGCGGATGTGGGGTGGACTCTGCTGTTCTCACTGGACTCGGTTGTGTATCTGTGGTTGGATGGTGGTTTGTCTGAGTGTCAGCTAGTCAAGGATGGCCTCACTTACATGTCTAGTGGCTGGATGGCTACTGACTAGTGTGACGAGGGTGACTGACCCACATGTCTCTCATCACGCAGTAGGCTGGTTTGTACTTGTTCTCAGGGACACTAAGGAGGGAACAGAAGTCCACAAGGCCTCTTAGACCTAGATTCAGAACTGGCATTGTATCATTTCAGCTGTGTTCTGTTGACTAATGCCAGTCACATGGGCTTCCCATATTCAAGGAATGGGAAAATAGATTTTACCTTTTGGTGGGAGAAGCTGCAAAGTCATAAAGCACGGACATGGAGAAAGGTAGAGAGTCAGGGCCATTTTTATAATTAATGTACCATATTAAGGTTCCCCTCACATTTCTTCATATTGAGAGTCTAGCTTTTCTGAATCATTTTTTCACTTCGAATTGTCAATATCTAGTGATTTACTACCTGGATTGTTCTCTAGCTTATTAAGTACATTTCTTAGAAGAGTTCTCCTCCATTGTTACCAAGACTGTTTTCCAAGACACTGATGCCTGTTCTACAAATTTCAATGCTTCCCTTTCTTCATTTTGTTAGAAGGAACAAAAAGAAAATACCAACATGAATTACTCACCGCCCCCCACCTTTTACCTATTCTTAGAAATTTGGAGCCTTTTCTGACTCCAGTTCTGTTGCTTGGCGTGTGTAGTGGGCTGAGTGGTGGACCCAGAGATATCAGATCTTAATCCCTGGAAACTGTAAACATTTCCTACTTGGAAAAACGGTCCTTGCTGGTGTGTTTAAGTTAAGGATGTTGAGATGGAGAGATTATCCTTGATTACTTGTGTAGGCCCTAAATGCCATTACAAGTGTCCTTATAAGAGAAAGGGAGAGACGCATTCAACACACAGAAGAGGAAAAGGTGATGTGAAGACAGAGGTTGAGTGATGCAGCCACCAGAGGCCGGAAGAAGTGAGTAATGGCTTCTCCTCAAGAACCTCCTAAAGGAGTGGGGCCACACCTTCACCTTGATTTTGATCCAGTGCAAGTGGTGCTGAAAGTCTGGTCAACCAAGAAAAACATAAGTTGCTGTTTTACCAGGGTGCCAAGTTTGTGGTCATTTGTTGTGACAGTCACAGGAAACTAATACAGCATATGATAGGCAATCCTTTGCACATATCTCAGTAACAGAATGTAACAGGGCCATCCATGTACATTTTCCTTCCTTTCTTAAGTTCTGTAAAGCATTGGATGTCACTTTGTAAGAAAACACAGAGTTATAGATATTCCTTCAGGGACAAGTATCTTTGTTCCTGCACACTACTTTTCCATTTCCATGCCTTTTTGTATATAAAGACACTTTATATACAGAACGACACTTTCTACTTATTATTTATATAACAAAATAACATTTTCCAATACTGAATCAGTGTACTCTTTTTAAAGTTATTTTTAGTGGCAGTTAAATCCAGCATGGGTAATACCAACACTATAGATAATTCAAACAAAGAGACCAATGTTGAGATGCACCCCAGTGTTAGAAATGTGTGAATGTGAAAAATATGCATTTCAATATGATGATAAACAACAGTTCATTTCATTCCGTGCACCATCACTGAGTATACACTGAATGTAGGACCTTGTGTGCTGGAAAGGAATGAATAAGATGATATCCTCTTGACCTTCGGCTTGGGTCTTCCTCTCCAGTAGTTGCAGAATCTCTTCTACACAAGGGCCTGGAAGAGTAAAGCAACCTTGTATTCTGGGAAGCACCAAGCATGCCAGTTTCCAGGAAGGGGGGCTACCAGGACACGCTCGTTGCCCTGCCACACTCAAGCCACTAGGCTACTGGCCCCTCAGCCTGCCATTCATGAAGCTAGTCCAACACGGCATGCTCCCAGCTGCCTCTGCCCGCCTAACTCATCTCCCAGTAGTGGGCAAGTATGTGGGGAAGTGATTTCAGAGGTTCCTTTCTACATCTAAGGGGATTGTCCTGGCGGTTTTTATTTTCCTAAGATTGAAATGGAACCTCAGGCCTTTTGGAGATGGGCTAAATATGGTGGGCCACCATTTTGCTAGACTGATAGAACCAGCCATTTTACAAACATATGCTCTCAGTCCTTAAAAAAATTAGAACATGATAGGTACACTAGAAAAAAATTTACCTTTACCACTGAAAAATCAACACCGAAACTACAAATGATAGAACATCAGAGTCAGCCATGCTGCGTGATGACTGAGCTTAACTTCTCGTTTCCCACCTGCCGAGTCTTCTGCATCATCTCAGAGGCCTTCCCCTCCAACAGTCCACCAACTTCCCAGGTCTTTTTGTCTCCAGAATCTATCATTTGCTTTTTCTTCTTTTTTGAATCTTATAAATCAACTCACAAATAATACACTGCTGAATTTCACTATGTTTCTCAATATTTCATATCGGGTACATTCTAATTTATTAGAATAAGGGTTTTAAAAGTGATATTTTCAAAAGCTTATCGACAGGCCTGGGTTTTGGAGCCTCTGCCACAAGTTGCTCTGACCCTGAGCTAATTATTTCATCTCTCTGTACCTCGGTTTCCTCGCCAGTAAGATTTCTAAAGTTCCTTCTAGCACTGGAAAGAAAAGAAAAGGAAAGAAAAAAAGCCAGGACTCTAGAGAAAACTTCCTGTGGCTTTTGAGCCAGACTGCTGGCATTTGGCCGGATAAATGCCCACCCGGGTCATCTGGATGTTACTGGAAGTCCCAGAAATTGTTGGTACCGTGACAAGTTCGGGGACCTCTGCTAGCCTTGCCTGTCAGAACCAAAGAGCACATGAAACTTCTTTCTTTCATTAGAATCATTTCCTTTTCTACAAGTTACATACTATTTAGAGAAAATTCCAAAGTAAATTATATGTTCATACGTGTTTAGTTACTGTTCTGACCCTGATCCGGGACTCATCTCCACCAGCGGCTGGATGGGCAAATGTAGGAGGACGGCCCAAGGGCATGGCATTCTCGGAAGACTTACTAAACCTTCAAACGTTTGATATTTTATCATATTTCATTGATTCTATCCACAGTCTAGATGATCATTCCACAATTTTCAGATTGTGCTTGATTTTGCACTGTTTCACTTTGGACTGAGATGCCCACCTTGAGTCTTTGCCTGCATCTTCCAGAAGTAGAATTCTAGGCCAATGGGTGGCATTAATTTTAGCTTCTTCCAACATACTGCCAAATTGCTTCTCATTTTATGCCCCACCAGCAATTTCCCAGATCACTATTTAAATGCAACTGTATATTTTAAATGTAAGTGTTTTTTCTCTTGCCACATAAGGAAGTCTGACCATTGAGCAGTAGAAGAGAATGAGATGTTGAAATGAATGAATTTCTCTCTTCTCCATTGATTCATATTATCACCCCTTTTGGATTAAACTATGTAATTTTTAAAAATAATGTTTGGTCTTGTGCAAGGGCTGAAAGAGACTATGAAAACAAAAACTATTATAACTTTGCAGCTGTTGGGAGAGGAAGTAGACTTGTTTCCAAATGTTTGCCTTTACATTCTACCCTTAGGAACCTTTACAAACAAAATTCTCCCCTTTATCACTCACAGGAAAGGCTTTTATCCCCAAATGGGAAAGTTCAAAAATGAATTGTTGCCAAATTAAAACAAATTCTCTGAACTTTGTTTCTTATATAAAAATAACCTCTGAAAGTGGAAAGTGAAGGTTTCCAGAGATAGCAAGCAACACAACAAAATACAGTTAATATTGTATGTATAGTTTATATTCTACTTTTTGTTACTTAATCTTATAAAGTAAGCTTTTTGCCATATCATACAAGTTTTTGAAATGCAATTTTTTAAAGACTGGGCAATTTTTAATTTGATGCATAATTTATTTTTGAATTTAAGTTGTTCATAGTTTTCCTGTGATAAGTAATACTACACTGACTGTCCTTATATATCCTGATACCTTTGATTACCTCCCAGATTATTTTTAGGATGGATTTCTGGAAGTGATTGTAATATTGCATAATTGTTTGACAGGAAGGTTGTACTCAAGCTCTCAGCAGCAGTGTATAAGAAAGGTCATTCGAATGAGTCCTTATGAACACTGAATATTATTCTTATAAATCTTTATTAAAAACATCTTGTTATTTTTCCACATTGCTCTCAGTCCAAGTTTTGGTAACTTTCCTTATTTATTTCCACAGTTTTTATTGAGAGACGATGAGAGTTTCTGCCCCGGAAATTGTTTAAGGGTTGCTCTGAAAGGCAAGTTATTTCCCTTTGTAGTGTTTGGGCTGGGTAGCTGCTGGGCTATGTAGTCCACTGGGGTTAGGCACCACCACCCTCTACTGGTTCCCTAAATGCTCTGTCACCTTGCTTCCCAATCAACTTCACTGTTATGAAATAAGGAGGTATATGTAGAACAGATGCCCCGTTGTTTTCCTTGGTTTGCATGGAGCTCAGAAGTCTTGTAATAAATAACTTGAGCTCTCTTTAAAGTTGGAGTTGAGAGATGTACAGACCCGATGATCTTCAGGTCTCCAAAGTCATCTGGAGTGGAGCGAGGACTGTGAAGGTTGAAAGAAAACGACCACCGTCAGTGAGAAGAGTGGAGTGGAATGGGCTAAACTACAGCAGCAGGGCATGAACATTGAAAAGGGCATTTGCTCTATGGAGAGTGAGGACCTAGGCCCAACCATCCCCTAAACTAGCCACTGAGGCCTGAGAGAACAGTGTCCCGGGAGAGCAAATTGCTTCACTGTGATAACCCTGTTTCTAAGAGCAAGTCACCCAAAGTAGGAGATTTCCTACAATTGGTGTGGAACGAACACTAGAAAACTGCCCAAGGTCAACAGAAGGGGGGACAGAAGCCCAAGGGAGGAGAAGGAGTCACTGTCTCAAAGAAGCTGCTTCAAGTAGAAGAGTGACAGCTGTCCACTGAGCAGGAAGGTGAGAGGAGCCAACACTAGCTTAAGGGACCAACAACCGCAGCCCTGATTACCTGGAGAGGACAGTCCCCACGCTTCAACCCAGCTCTGTCCCGCCCAACCAGTCTTCCAGAGATTCTGACACCGAACATGGTCCTATGACTCCATAGTCACACCCTAGGAATTCATTGAACCTGTGACCACAGCTTCCTAATCAGGATGCCAGGGGCTCAGAGCATTGGGATATGTCAGGTACAAACATGAAAGATTGATTCTCATCAGTGAAGCCTTTTCACCTGTATGAAACTTATGAACATGTCCTTATCTGGCTGGAACTACATCAGTATTTCTAAAGGAAACTTCTTTATTTCCTAAATTAAAAAAGGTGTTGATTGTTATAAATTCCATCTTCATATATGCTGGTTTGTGATCACTGTTAATAATGGAGAACAGAACCTTCCAAACAGCTTTCTTTGCTTAGAGAAAATGTACACATATGGACCAACATAGACACATGCATGTATAGATATACACTGTGCTACACGGAACCTCCTTTTCCTAGTGGGAAACAGATCCCCAGTGATACCTGAGGCAGATACCACCACATTTCCAACTCTTTGTTATTAGGAGACAAGTTCAGTACTGTTCAGTTTACAACTCAAACCTCATAGCTGATGTAAATCTCATCTCCTCCACTAGCCGTGGCCCTTAGCTCCAGGGACCTGCAGTGGGTTTGCTCTGTGTTTCCTCTGCCAAGTCACTAATGTGAATTGGAGTGACGGGAAGGGGTCTGGATTATCTATTCCTCCACCTGTTCAAGAACCTATTTCTCTGGTGGTTGAGGTTGAAAGGGAGGATGAGAGAGGATGCTTCTTTATTACCCGCCCCACTGTTGTGGTCTTCTATTTGTTGTTGCTTCTCACTTGCCCAGGATCACCTCTTTGTTTGGCAAGGGCCCAAATATGTCCTCTCACTTGGGCTCAAGGGTAAGCTCTTCTGCAGGCTCTTTTCTGGAGGGGCTGCACTAGGAGGGGAGAGGATGATGTGAAGCCTCCCTTCTGCACAGTGGCCTGCAGTGCGGTTTGTCTCTATATCTTCATGCCTAACTTTCTCAACCCCTTCAGTCTCTGCCCTCTTGGCACTGACATCCCCTTGCCCTGTGGTTCGCTCTCATCTGTCTGCCTTCTGTCTCCAATTCTGTTTTTCCATGTTCACAACGGTACGTGGGCAAATTGATGAATCAACCACTTAAGCAAAAGATCCTCCAAACTCCTTTAGGGAGCAAGATGCAATTCCCATAGTTTTTAAGGCACTCTCAATGTCTGTAAGGAGTTAGCCTGACCCCTCTGCCTTACCTGATTCTCCATGGGAATTCAAAGAAAATAAGCAGAGCATCCATATAAGCCAACAGCATCTGACTCTAAAGACTTGTCCTTACCCTACCGTGATTTCCAGGCCTTCTGTTCATAGGGCTGTAAGGGAGCACTGTGGTGATGGTTGAAGTGGGAGGAAGGCAGGATTCTCTGGGATAATGACTGGAGACAGCAGAGCTAATCCAGCCAGTTGTGCATAAGCCCTAATAGAAATGTCATTGTACAAATGTCTAAGCTTCCTGGAGAATGCCCCTTCGTTCACACTTATTGCCTTAATGGCTAATTCTAAGCAACAGGAAAAGCCCCACTCAACAATGTTTTACTTTAAAAAATCAGAATATATTATAAATGTTATTTTTTCAGCTTGCTTTTTAAAAAGACATGACTACATATAATTTCAGTAGTTACCAGGGGTTGGAGGAAGGTCATGGAAGGATAAATAGGTGGTGAAAATACTCTGTATGAAACTATGATGACGGATACATGTCATTATACATTTGTTCAAACCCACAGAGCGTGTAACGCCAACAAGGAACTCTAATGTGAACTATGGACACTGGATGGTTGAGATGTAGGCCCATCAGTTGTATCACTCTGGTGTCAGGTGTTGATAATGGATGTGCAGAAGTGGGGAGAGGGGGTATGCAGGAACTTTGTGCTCTCCTCTCAGTTTAGATTCCCACAAACCTATAACTGCTCTAAAAAATAAAACATGTAAAGACAGTATAATCAATAGATGCCAATACTAAGGTAACAGAGATGTTAGAATTATCACTTCATTGAACAATTACAAACATGAGTGAAACAAATGTCAAAATATAAAGCCTCAGAAAATAAATAGAAAGTCCCAACCAAGAATTATAAGGAGAAGGGAAAAATAAGAGGAAGAAGAAGATCAAGAAAAGAAAGAGAAGGAAGGCATAAAGAACTAAATGAAAATTTTAGAACTAAAAAATGCAATAACCAAAATAATAAGCTCCATGGATAGACCCAATGGCAGAATGAAGGGCACAAGGGAAAGAATTGGTGAACTGGAATACAGGATGACAGAAATTACTTACCCTGAACAAAAAAGATAAAATACACTGAAAAACTGTATTAGGTGCTTTGGTCCTTTGGGATTATAACAAAAAGATCTGATATTTGTATAATCAGAGTCCTGGAAGGAAAGAAAAAAGAGAACAGGGCTGAAAAAGTACTAAAGATATAATCACTGAAAATTTCCCAAATTTGGCAAGAGACCTTAAACCTACAGATTCAAGAAGGTACGTGAACTTCAAACAGAAAAAAAAAAAAAGAAAAGAAATCCAGGACAAGGTTTGACTAAGGACAAACCACTAAAAGTTTTTAAAACATAAGACAAAAAAAGAAGTCTTGAAAACTGCCAAAGAAAACCGGTACCTTAGCTATGTGGATAAAACAGCCTGAATGACAGTGGATTTCTCATTAGAAACAACAGAGGTCAAAATGAGGCGCCCCCCTAGTTTTTAGGTGCTGAAAGTTAAAATTGTCAAAGCAGAATGCCTTACCCAGAAAAAAACTTCTTTCAGGAATAAAGGGGAAATTAAGACAACCTTAGATGAAGGAAAACTAAGAGAATTTGTCATTAGCAGACCTACCTAAAAATGGCTAAAGAAGGTTTCTAAATAGAAAAAAATGATAAAAGATGGAACCCTGGAACATCAAGGAGAAAGTAAAAACAAGCGAAGTCAAAATGTCGGTAAATACAATGGACTTTCACTCTCCTTTGCAGTTTTTTAAATTATGCTTGACAGTTGAAGCAAAACTTGCTAAAACATTGTCAGATGTGGTTTGAAGTGGACAATGATGACGCCCGTAGATTGGGATGTGTTGTGTACACATACAGTAATGCATAGAAAAGCACCGATATGTCTACACAAAGCGAAGACACTGTAGGTAACAAAAGTCTAAAAATATTCAAGTATCCCACAGGAAAGCATAAGAAAAAAACAAAAACAGAATGAACAAACAAAAACCAAAATAGAAGACTTATAAGTCCTAACACGTTAATAATTACATTAGATGTAAATGATCTAAATATGCCAATTACAGGATAGCGATTGCCACAGTGGACTGAAGAATGTGACCCAACTGTAAGTTGTCCACATAAATCCACGTCAAAATTATAACAGTGTAGGTAGGTTGAAAGTAAAAGAATGAGAAAGGATAAGTTATGCAAACTAACCAGGGGTGACTATGTTAATAACATAAAAATAGATTTCAGAGCACAGAAAACTATCAGAGAGAGAGGGACATTAATATAATGATAAAGAAATACATCAAGAGAATATAAAATTCTTAAATGTGTATATACCAAAGAACTGAAGCAAAAATTGATAGAACAAAAAGGGGAAATTCACAATGATGGAATATTTGACACCGTTCACTCAAAATAAACACAAAATAAGCAGGGATATATGATAATTTCAACATGTTATTAAGAAGGCTTTACTTACTATATAGGATTATCATTAAAATATTATCTAAAATTTGTCTATTACATTTACAGCTGTTTATGTCAAAATGTTGGTTCCACTTGGAATTTATTTCTAAATACTCTATACAGAATAGATTTAACTTATTTTTTCTAAGTGGATATTTGTCCCAAAATATTTTATTAAATAATTATTCCTAAAATATTATTACTATTGCTTAGACTTTATTTGAAACGTCCATTTTATCACATACACAATTCCCACATATACTTGTACCTGTTCCTGGACCATCTATTACTTATGCAACAAAGTGGGATGGTTTCTATTTAGTAATGTATTCATATCCAACTTCTTACTCATGACAAGGTCAGCTGACTGTTAGAGCAAATTTGTGGTACTTAAACGACAACATAAAGCAGTGTATTGTATGTAAATTTAAGTTGAGATAATCGGTAGATATGGAGAAGAGCCAAAAGCATACACGATTCATCCTAACTGACAAATACTCTAAAACCTGCCCTTGGTTACACAGGGGAGCAGCAAAGAGTTAGCTGTGGACCATGTCAGTTTGTCCATTGATAGGACTTTATTTACTCAACTGTGCCAGTTACATACAAATACACAAAATGCTGTTTTGTCTGTTGCTACTGTGTTTATTGTAAGGGTGTCATTGAGAACCTAACAAGGTATGCTTGCCAATTCCACTACCGTTCCACAACACCAAGCATGGTTGTGCTTCTCCTGCCAACTGGTTTGTTTCTCATCTTAATATTATGAGCAAGGTAAAGTGTCCCTTTGCACAGATGCTTGAGAGACCACAGGCAAATCATGCAGAGAAAGCTCATAGCAAATACTCAGCGTCATGCAGCCAGTTTGGGGCGCTGGCTCCACCACAGGACTCATCTTGGCTTTTTCACCCCTGTTATCCATATTTTATTCTTCTTTTACTGATTTTTCATTTTTTTAAAGATTTTATTTATTTATTTTTAGACAGAGGGGAAGAGGGGGAGAAAGAGAGAGAAACATCAATGTGTGGTTGCCTTTCACACGCCCCCTACTGGGGTCTTGGCCTGCAACCCAGGCACGTGCCCTCATTGGGAATCGAACCGGCGACCCTTTGGTTTTCAAGCTGGCACTCAATCCACTGAGGCACACAGGCCTGGACTTATTTTTCATTTTTATCCCGCCTGTACTATCTATATGCAGGAAGCAGAACAATGACCTCCCAAAGATGTCCACCTTCAAATCCCTGGAACCTATGCATACATTATGTTACATGATGTGACGGTCTTTCTGGAATATTAACTTGGCTAGCCTAAAGTCCCCAGTTATTCAATCAGTCACTAATCCAGATGTTGCCATAAAGGTATTTTATGGATGTAATTAAAATCCATATTCAGTTAACTTTAAGTAAAAAAAGATTGCATGGAAAAACTGGGTGGGTCGCATGCAATCAGTAAAAAAGCCTTGAGAGCAGAGCTGAAGTTTTCTAGATGAAGAAAACATGCCACCTGTGGACAGAAGATACAGTCTGTGTCCGAGAGTAGACCTACACATAACAAATGCCTTATCCTCTGTCATGGGTTCCCACAGTATTGCTTCTGATCGAGAAGCTCACAGCACAGCTAACGAAGTGCATCAGTGGGCCCATACTCACGGACATCACTGGTCTTACCATATTTCCCACCATCCTGAAGCAGCCACCTGGATGCAAGGGTGGAGCAATGTTTGGAAGAGTCAGTTACAGCACTCACCAAGTGGCAACGCCTTGGCAGGCTGGAGAAATGCTCCCCGAGAGGCTGTATATGTGCTAAAACAGCATTCAATGCATGTTGTGCGTCCAATAGCCAGAATCTGCAGGTCCAGGAATCAAAGGGTGGAAATGGGAATGGTCCCACATAGTATTACTCCTCGTGATTCACTATCGAAATGTTGCTACCTGTCCACATGACCTTAAACTTTGCCGGTCCAGAGGTCTTAGTTCCAAAGGGAACAGTGATTCCACCTGGAGACACAACCATGACTCCGTTAAACTGGAAGTTGAGACTCTCATCCAGCTACTGTGGGGTCCCCATGCCTCTGAATCAACAGGCAAAGAAGTGGTTACTCTATTGGCTGGAGTGATTTTTCCTGGTTAATAAGGAAAGTGGGTTGCTACTACACAATGGAATTAAAAAAGAACATACAAGAGATACCCTAGGGCAATGTGAGTACATTTGAGTCTCCTTATTTCTGCTAGTTATGTCCTATAAAGCCACTGTAAACACTGGGCTAGAAAATATTGAACCACTGCTCCTAGGGGGGATGGTATTGTATGTGGTATGGGGCTAAGGTGTGAGCTTCATTGAGCCCTAATCCCAAGGGGGAAAGAAGCAGCCTGCCACCTCGTGGAGCTGCAGAGATTCCCTAGAGCTACTCCAAGAGCTTTGTCTGTCCTTTGAGGATGGAGGGGTGGCTCCCTCCTGCGGTCATGGTGGTTAACTTCTTCTGTGGTACAGCCAGGAGTGGGATGCTGTGCTGGGAGCTGCATATAGATAGTTTGTCCCCCACAGGAGAGAAAACGCCAGGCATGAGGTCATCATGAACCTGGTCCAAGCAGAGCACCTGGAGAGGCAGAGGGACCCAAGCAGTTAGGTAAAACCCACAGATGGAGCCTCAAGGGGGCTCCAGAAGTGGAGATGCATCTGCCTGGGACAGAGGACAGAGTCCATAAGAGAAAGCTAGGCTCCAAACACTTGCCAGGTCGAGAACACATTAGAATGGTTCCCTGTTTTTTAAAGATCTTTTACCAGTCTCTGAACCCACTGCTTCCTGTTTCAAGTTTGGGAGTCAGAAACTGGCAGTGCAACGGATAGAGGAAGAGAAGAAAGGAGAGGACACTGAGAGGAGACCAACTATGTTTTCCTTTTCCACTGCCGGCTTCAGGTAGGCCTGCTCTGGGGAGTTAAAGTTCAACACATAATATGGCTCAGGGTTTCTATTAATGGGTTGATCGGACATTCAAATTACTGAATTGTGATTCCATGACATTTAGAACTGTGTACTATCTAAGAACTAGCAAAAAAGTTATAAGACTTGCCAAATTTTCATTCAGAAGAATAAGAAAGACTTTCCCCACTGAACACTTTTAAAAGAACAATAGGAGAATAGATAAATAAATAAGTAAATAAGTGTGTGGAAAACATCAGCATACCAGTTATATTTATTATAAGGACTTTCTTTTCCTCACAGCGCATTCCAGCTAAGTTGAAAAATTGACACTAACTCTTTCTCCCTATGACCCTCTGTTTCTCTTCCATACACAAACGGAGCACCTAGACCCATCAAGATTTCCTCTCTTATTATCCACCAAATTGTGTATTCTTCCTTTACATAGTTTATATTGGTTAATATAATAGTTTCTCACTAATGTCTTTGATTCAGCCTTAGAATCACTTGCCAGTGGAATCTATACTACAATGAAACCAACTCTTCCTGAAAACACAGTATCTCCCCCAGTTTCCTTGCCTGGCTTTCAAGGCCTTTCATCATCTGACTCGACCTTCATCCCAACTCTATTCCTACATCTTCCCTATCCGATGTATTGGTTCCAGGTGAGCAAGTATGCCTCTCCATCTTCTCTTTATGTCTGAAATATATCATGATTGTGGCTATATTTCGGTTCTGTGAAATCCTACCCTTCCTTCCAAATCCAACTTAAATGCCACCTCCTCCACGAAGCCTTTCCCAAACACCTCAACTTGAAAATATTAGCGCTGTGTAAGGTAGGTTGTAAAATGGCACAAAACTACCTAGTTAAACCAACTACAAGATCTGCAGGTTCCCATCAATACTGACTTGCCTGTTGAGCAAAATTTATACATCTGAGCCAAGAATGGATTGAAAAAAGGGACACGGGTGACATAAAGAAGCAAAATCTCTGTTCTGTATTCATAGTTTCCCAGTAAAATATGAGGGACAGAAGAAATTTTGTCATCAGAAAGGTACTTTTTTTTAATAAAATAGTTCAGTTTTCATGGACGTTGGATGAAGGACCCACCTTGAGAGTCCAAGTCCAATCACAGGGCAGAAATGATACGGCAATCTGAACAAGGAAAGGCTGGTTTAAAAAGTTACTAACCACAGCAGAGGATTGGCTAGAAAGGGAGAACCCTGGGGCTGAGGGAGCTTACCCACAGAGGGAACAAACTTGGGAGAGAAGCCCCCTTCACAAAACTCGGATCCAGGCCTTACTGGAGAAGTCCACTTGTCAGAGAAGATCCCTGGGTTGTCCTGGGCCAGAGCTGGTCCACAGCTGGTCTCAGAAGAGGCTGGCAAGCAAGGAATTGGAGTAGGGACTAGCATACAGGGAACACTTCTGGGACCCAGGCAAGCAGGGACTGGCAAACTGGGAAGCCTGGCTAGGAATTTCGCAAGAGAAAGCCATCCACAGGAGGTGCCGCCAGAAGAGATCTTGTGTTTCATGAGCCAGCAGACGCTGCTGTCTGCCTGCCGCCCAGGCTGAAGGAGCCTGGCCTGCAGAAGCTAACCCACTGAAGGACACTGATGGAAGGAGCGCGACAGGCGAACTAGAAAGAGTACCCCTTTCCTCTTGTGATGGTCCTCCAGCGCCCTCTACTGACAAAGCTGAACACCGTGCCAGCTGCAAAGAAGGGATGCTTAGAAAAGGGAGCTCCAGGGCAGAGGATTTGCAGCTGAGAGCAATGCATTGATAACCGGAACACTGCCAAAAACCTTATCTTCCTGTGTCCTTATTGTCCTATTCAGCAGACAAAATGGATTTGTAAATCAACTTCCCAGGTACCTAAATCCCAGGCTTTCTCCAGACACCACCAACATCAAAGAATCCCAGGGGAACGAAAACCATTGTTGACACTTGCTCTGGGATCTACACTTACATGTATTATCTCCCTGATGTAAGATAATGTACTATGCACTATATTATATATTAAGCAATATGTAAGTGCATGACACTTCTTTTTATTTTAACATATGAGGAAACTGAAGCTTAAGAACACACAGTAAGTGATTGGTATAAAAATCTGAACCTGGGAAAATAAGTGTTCTGTTCACTAACTCAGCCTGACTTCCTTGCCAAGAGATTAATTTGTGAGTGTGTGTGTGTGTGTGCTGTGCTAAGAAATGTCAGGTTCAAGGCTGCAAACATGGTGCCTCAACAAGGGCCCCTGAGAAATCCTTCAGGCAATCAGCTGCTGCCGAACGGATGACATATTTAGATGAGTGCCTTAAAAATGCAGGAGAAGTTACGATTTTCTCCATGAAATTCAGTAGCTTCAGTGTGAGCACACCCGAAGTCTAGTCGTACACACATCTCCACTCCTGGGGAAATTCTCTCAGCCTACCATTCACGGAGCGCTGAGCTAGTGCTAGGCACTGTGCTAAGGGCTCTGCCTGCCTTTTTCTGTGTAACCCTGCCCACAACCCCGGGGCAGGTGTAACGACCCCATTTTTCAGATGAGGAAACTGAAGACCGGAGAGGTTAAATACCTTGACAGAAGCCATCGCCTAAGTGGTGTCACTGGAATTTGAATCTAAACTGGTCTGAGTCACAGCTCAAGTTCATGACCACACCGTAAGGCCATCCAGATGCCATCGGTTGCACCCCTTCTTTATTTCAAATGTTCTAGAATTTTAAGTTTTAAACACATAAAATGAAGGTAATGTACTTCTCAGCTTCTTTCACTTAATAAATGAGATTGCTCCTTTGAGGTTATTAGGCTCCTTTAAGAATATTAAGCTGTCATACACAGTGCAGACTATTTTTAACCCTATGAGAGCAGCAGGGGAAGCGTTCCTGACACAGTGCCCTTTGCCCATTCTCATTAATTCCAAGGGCAGTACCACACACCTGGGGGAACCTGGGGGAACCTGATGTGAGCAATTTGCAATAGTCTCAGATGAGGATACTGGCTGGCACAGTAAATATTTTGGGGCGACTAATTTTCACGGTCTTGCTTCTTACCCTGACAGTGCTGGCTGGAAGCATGGCATCCACGAGGGGGTCTCTCTGGGACCCAAGGAGTGTGTCCGCTTGAGCATCCACTATGTTTAACTAAAAATAGATCTCTGTGTGCATTTCTGTGACACTCAAACTGGAGCAGAACCTACATAACTACAGAAAGAAAACCTACTTAATATTTAAACATTTGCTTCACTTCCCATTCATTAAATTGTTTCATGTCATTTCTAGAATATGACTACCACACCAAAGGTATCTGATTGTGAAAAGTAGGAACATAGAGAATTTTAAGTATTTAATGCCCTATAATGTATTACTTTACTTAATTCTGTTTTATAAAATAAAACTGTGTGTACCTACACCTATTTTTAAGATAAAAAATACATATTCCAAGGGGCGTATTATCCGTGGCTCAATCCTGGACGTCTGCCAATTTTATCTTCCAAGGAGGTGAGGCAGCTCCAGCTCCAGGGCTGAGTCTAAAAGCTGTGGGGGGAGCTACTGATGTCGTCTGTGTAGGACACCACATTATTGTAACTCTCTCTGAGGGGGTCCTATTGATGCGAGTTGGTGATCGCTGTTCTAACTCAGGGAAGTCCACCTTGCACGCTTTCCCCAGTTCTCACACGTCCTTGTGTAATCCGCTCCTTTCCGTTCTATTATCACGCCACAGGGTGGCAACCTTGCTTCTCGTTTCCTCTTCTGTCTCATTCATGCAGAGATTCTCCTTACTGAAAGGTGTCGGGTTTCAGAAGAAACCTACGGAAGCAGAGTCGCCCTCTGGAGGAAACGAGCAGGAATAGTAGTGTGGGCCTTTGTTTCCTTATTTGGAAAACTGATTTATCTCCAAAGTCCCTTCAAGCTCTAACGTAGGATTCCGAAACAGACTTGACACTGAACCGGACTGTACTAGACGGTGGGAACAGGGTGGTACGACAAAGCCTTCAGGAGCAAGCCAAACACGCACACGCAGAGAGGAGGGAAGTAGTGAGGAAGGGAGGGCTAGAATTGAGAGGATTTCCCAGCATTTTCCAAACGAAAGGCAGGACAAGCCCAGCGCACCTCGTGAAGGGCCGAGAGTCTCCAGGACAAAGTTAATTAAGGAAGATTGTGACGGAAGTTATAAATGGGCAAGAAAAGACTTGCGGTAAGTGTTTAATTTCCTTAACCTAGAAAATGTGCTAAAATCAATCCTTATACATAGAAAAGTACCATCTCAGAGGAAAACTAGGAAAAAGCAATTTCTAACAGACGGAACTCTAACAGCTTCTTGGAGGAGAAATGCAAAACCACACAAAGCATAGTTTCAGGAAGGGGAAGAAACCAATACCTGACCAACACTATTGTAACTCCTCTGAAGAATAAATAACTGAACACAGAGACAGCAGCCTGCCACCTGCTTTCATCTACGTGTCTGAAAAAGAAGACACAGAGAATCTGAAAGGTCTTCTCCAGCACTGTTTGGAGAGAGTCTCGCCCATATTGTATATATATTTGGTCTATTTGAGTTGAATGCACTTTTAAGTGAGAAATCTTAGTTTGATAACACTTGTTTGAAATGGGGTTGCTTCTGAGGGTTAACTGAGGTAATGAATGTAACAAGTTGAGCAGTTTCTGGCACTTGCTAGATGCCCAACAAATGGCAGATAATTCTCACCCCTCTGCCTCATCCCTAGGGATGCACTGATCTGGTTTCTATCACTGTACATCAGTTGTGTTGCCTGGAATTTCATACAAATAAAATCATACAGTATGGACTCAGTTTTGCCTTTTTTTTCATGTAGCATGACTATTCTATGATTCATCAGTGCTGTTATTGCCTGTATCAACGGTCCATTCCTTGTTAGTTCTGAGTGCTCCATTTGATGGAGTCACCACCATCTGTTTCCCCTTCCTTCTGTTGGCGGGCATTTGCCTTGCCTCTTGTTTGGGGCTGTGAGAAGCAAAGCTGCATGAACATATGTATTCAAGTCTTTGTATAAACACGCGCTTTCACATGTAGCCGTACACGGGCTGAATCGTATGGTAGAAAGAGAATAAACTTTTAACATACTGCCAAGTGTTTTTGTGAAGTGGACTTACCATTTTCATTCTGCCCCATTTTCTCTCTCCTCCACTTTTTGCTTGCTGATTAAATATACATTCATCCTTTCTCCTCTGTCATTTATGTCTCTTACCCTGTCTTCTGTATTTTTGTGTGTGTCTGTTTCATTTTTAAAATAATTTTCAGACTTACAGTCAACCAATTCTCTTTTCCATTGTGTCTACTCTGCTGTTTAAGCCATCAATGAAAATAACTTATTATATTTTTCATTTCTAGACAGTCCATCTTGTCCTTTTTCATTTCTGCTATGTCATTTTTTTCCTACAGATATTCCAAGTGTATCTTTTATTTTATTAAATAGTAAGCATAATTGTCTTGTTAGTGTATGGTAACTTTCTGAATTCAAGTATTAAGTATTTGTGGTTCTGTTTCTGTTGTCTGTTGGTTCTTGCTCATGTTGTCTTCTTTCCTTAGGTGCCTGTTAATATGTGCTGATAATAGTATTTGAAACCTTATTTGTAGAAAGCATTTGAAACCTGACAGAAATCTACCCCCTTACCGACTTCTGTGTTTCTTCTAGGCAACCTAGAGATGCTATTAATCTGAGGTCATTTTGATATAAATTCAAAGCTTGAAGTTCCCGAGACCACTGAGGTGATGGAAACAACCACAGGAGAACTTGTTTAATTCAGGTACATTCTCACGCTCAGGATAGAGTCCTCTGTGTCCCTCCCTTAGCGTCAGAAGAATCTTCTCTTCAACCTTCTTCTCTGTGCGGCCCCTGGGGTACTGATGCACCTTTCACCTCGAGAGGACATCAAATTGCAAAGGTCCAGTTCTCAAGATTGCCGTGTGCACAGAGCAAAAACACCTTCTAATACTCATTTATCTTTCTTGGTTCTTCTTTGTTCTTAAATTTGATCCCATCGTTTCTTATTCTCTTTTCAGTATTTGCTTTACAGGAAGCCTTCTAGTACTTCTTCTCCCAGCATTGTTAGTTTTCAGCAAGAGAACTGGTCAACCACCAGATCCCAATGTCTACTTCACTCTTCCTGAGTCATTTTTCCTGTTATTTTTTAATGAGTTCCGCATTTATTCAACATGTTCAAACTTATTGACATAAAGTTATCCATGGTGTTCTCTTTTTATCTTTTTGGTCTTTGCCATACCTGAAATTAAGAGTCCCTTTTTCATTCCTGAGTATTTATACTTGGGCTCTATCTATTGTTTTTCTGGTCAGAGTCATGCAAGGGTTATCTACTCTTGAAAAATCAGTATAATCCTCTCTTTCTCTCTGTGCTTTCCATTTCATTAATTCTTGTCTTTATGATCATCATCTATTTTTCTACTTTCTTGAAATTTCTTCTGATATTCTTTCTCTAATTTCACAAATTAGATGAGGTTATGAACTTTCAGGTTTTTTCCTTTAAAGTAAATAAAAAGCTTATTAATTGTGTTAGTTAAATCTTCTATATCTACATTAATTTTTATTTGCTTTATCAATAATTCAGAAGATTTATTGGCATGTCTATTCTGATATAATATGGTCAATGTCTTATAAATTAACTTTTGCTTTTATTTTCCTGATGTTAATATAGCTACTGGTGTTTATGTTAATATTCTCTGGAAACCTTTGCACTTTCTTTACTTTCATTCTTTCTGTTCTTTAAATATAAAAAATCTTTTGGAGACAATTTATGTTCTGTTTGTTTATTTTTTTTTAAACTAGTGAACTCAATATATTTATACACAGAGTAAGGTTAAATTATTTTGAATCATTATTATAGGTTCTGGGGGATTTTTTTTTTTTTGCATATGAACCTAATCTATTTACATGTATTATGTTTACTTGAAATTTAGAAGCTGTTTCCACTATCTTTATGCTTTTTTTGTTCTACTTTTTCTCTTTATTTTCCTTTTCTTGGCTTTCTTTACATTTGTTTAATTGTTTATTTGTTTTATTATTTAATTTATGCCTTCTGCCAGGTGGGAATTTATATGCTCTTTTATATTCTCTTTATAATAGTAGTAGTCTTCTAGTAATCTTATTTAACAACTCAGCAAGATCTAAAATTAATCACCTTAACTCTTTCAAACAATACGAGTCTAAGAACACTCTTCTTGCATCAGCTGCCACCTCTCTCCCCCAGCTTAACGGAGTTGCTAGGTATACATGATAAAATTGAAATAAAGTAAATAAGTTCCCTGCCACTAAAGAATGAGATACACTTTCAAATGCTTTTTATTGTATGAATTTCCCAAATATTATAAATCTTAGCTGTGAATTATTTATCAAATGACTGGTTGAACTTTTGTTTCAAGAAGGTAACCTAAAAAACACATATTTATTTAACTTTTCAAAATTCAGTTAACAGAAGACATGCAAACATAAAAATTAATTCACTGCAGCACTAAAAACAAGTTAGGTGCTACCAGAATACCAGAACAGTGGAGAATTTCCGAATCACATACACTAGATGTCCCCTACAGTGTTAATTCTGAGGAGGGGAGTGGGGTACACAAGCAGCAGGATTAAAGGAAACTGCATTTTGTGTATACTTGTATTGCCCGAGGCCCTACAGAGAAATGTGCTCGTATATTATTTGTGTAGGAAAAACTTACATTATGTGGATAGAGATGATATAACCTAACAGATCCGAGGATCTTTGAAACCCACACAGTGGACAAATCACAAGATCTCTTCCAAAACGGAGCTAAAATAAGGGGCAGTAGAGATCTTTAACCCGTGTGGAAACGACATGGGTTTATTTTTGTTCTGAAATGACAATCTGACTATGTGTGTATATATGTATATTTCTCAGGTGGATAGTAAACCATCTGAACACCGTGTATTGATCAATTACCCTCTCCCAACACAGTTGAAATGCCACCCTTATCGTTGACTGGATTCCTTTAAAAACAAGATCTATATTTTCTATTCTTTTCCACTCCTATTTTTGTCCATTTCTGCCTAATTCTATACTGAATTAATTATTACTGATTTTTAATGTGTTTAAATCTGGCAGTTTAATATCCTTCCTTTACAAAATTGTCTGTTATTTGTGCATTTTCTTTTTCAGGTGAAATTTAGAATCTGATTAATTTCATTAACATTTTCATTAGCTAGTGACTGGTTAACATTTTCTGAGGAGACCCGACTTATATATACCATTGATCCTTTCATGCAGGCAGTGTTACACGTGCTTCTCTTTTGTCTCCATCTTCTGCATCTGCATCTGTCTCCGTGTCAGCATTGTTATCTCCTGCTGAGTATCGTCCGCTCCCTTACAGACGAGGATACAGCAGTCTGTTGCCCTCCAGTCACACCTTCCCAGCTTCACTAACAGAGAGGGAAATTGTTTTTCCCAGGTGCAATTCACTGAATCCTGGGGTAGAACACTCTTTGAGCTACTTGGTTATACACCCTCTTCGCAACCAACCACAGGAGCCGAGAAAGTGGAGGTGGTGAGTCCAACCAGGAGAGATACACCACACAGTAATTTGAGCAGAGACAGTACAATATAAATTTTTAAAACTATAACAGAGGATTAGAGTGTTGAGGGATTGGCTAGAAAGAAATAAAGAAAACTCTTAAAAATCTAGAGATAGCATGTATAAGGAGCGGCCAGGGAGACCCCACCCGTTGGCTGAACTCCAGACCTTGTCGGAGAGGTCACCACCATGACTCTGAGTAACAAAGAATTTGCCATGACCCTTGACAGACAGAATTCACTGGAAACCTGTCCTCTCGCTGTGGGGAAAGCAGTTCAAAGGGTGCTGTCTCACTGGAGGCACACTCCTGCGAAACTACAAAATGGGAAGGTTTGGGGGATGGGCTGCAGGAGTGGGGCACTGGGAGCTGCACGTGCTGCTGGAGGCAGACATTTGAGTAGCTGCTGCGTTGCTCCTGGCTCACATTGTAGCAGCTCCATGTGCTACAGGAACCTGCCTGACTGCTGAGTCTCCCTATGCACCTTTCTACAACCAAACAATGCTGTATTTCTACATCGTAGGATGCTCTTGTCATCTTACAAGTGAAGCTCTCACCTTTTCCCCAAAACAAAGAGGCACAGAGTCCCAGGAGTCATTGTATCCATTGCTGGCTATATGAACTTATCCTCAAATTCAGTCACAGTTCTAAGTATTCTGTTGCCTAAAGATTAATTGTAAAGCTAACTTCTGCAGTGTGTTGCGTTGTGACCTCAGAATCTGTGTCTAAGTCCTAGCCCCCAGTACCTGTAAATGTGACCTTATTGGGAAATAGGGTCTTTGCAGGTGTTATTAAATTAAGGATCTTGAGATAAGATCATCTTGGATTTAAAGAAAGCCCTTAATCTACGTCTGGTGTCCTTATACTAGAAAGAAGATAGGAATTTGCAACACAGAGACACACGGAGAAGACGACATGAGGGTGGAGGAAGAGATTGGGGTGATGTGCCGGAAGCCAAGGAATGCCAAGGATTACCAGGTAGCCACCAGAAGCTACGTGAAGAACTTGGAACACATTGTCCCCCAGAGACTCCCAAAGCAGCCAATGCTGGCAACACCTTGGTTTCCGAGTACTGGCTTCCAGAACCGTGAGAGAGCACTTTTCTGTTGTTTTAAGCCACCCAGTTTGTGGTACTTTGTTACGGCAGCTCTAACAAACCAATAGCATTTTCAACAACTTGAATATAGAATAAAAATGGGAGGAGAGAATGGAAGAAAATTATATAAACCAAGAGAAAATATGCAGAGATGCTAAAGTTCCCATTTCTGTGATTAATAGTAATAATCAAAACTGTAATTAATATCTATGGCTTTCCTGTTCCTCTACCCAATCTGCATTTCCCCCACCCTCAGCCAGATCCTCAGCTTGCTGCTTCCATTAGTGGGGTGACCCAAACCTTCATTTCCAAAGGGTCCGAGTCCTCAAGCCCCCTCCCTTTTATTTCTGGCTACTGTAATTTTTCATCAAACCATTAGACATAGAAGTGCCAAGAGGATCCCCAGGGAATCTCCTGGGTTCCAGTCTGTTCTCCTTTCCCCCACATGTACATGCAAGCCAACTTCCCTGTCAGTTACACCGTTCCAGTACATCAGTTCCCTAAAAGTTTACACCTTTGGGTGGGGGTTTTATTTGTTACCATTAATTTAGTAAGTATGAGAGAGTCCAAAATTGCTATAATTTGCTTGTAACTTTTTTGTATACTTTCATTTATATAAATAAATATGTTAATGATTTCTTTATTAATTTGTATGAGTTACTTATGCAGTAAATACTTGTAGAAGAAAAAAATGGGTCCAACCAGTAGATTACCCCTTGTTTTTACTTTTCATGGGTCTAAGGAACCCAAAATGGCCAGGTGATAGTCTCACCTTCCCAGTTAGTGAAACCATTGTTGCATCTCCTGAGAAAGCAGTATTCTCTCCATGGGGACTACAGTTTCCACGCCAGCAGCAGTCCAGGTTTCCAGGTAAGGGAGGAAAAATTCTGAGTGGCTTATTAGATGAAATTGTGAGAAGAGTCACTCCCACGGCCAGACCTTGATCCAAATGTATTCCAGCTATGGAAGGAGAGTCCCATGTAATGGTTTCTGATCAGAATATATCCTATAAGAAAGAATCCTATTTGTCCAGGTTGTGGCCTCCAAACTGGGCCTTGACTGAGTCTGCAGTAAGTCATTTCACTGCTCGGTTAAGCCAGCTGCTTCCAAGCGGTGGTGTATGTGGTAAGATCAGTTCATTCCGTAGACACAAACTCACTGCTGCCCTTCTTTTGCTGTGAAATGAGGTCATGATCAGGTGCAGTGTTGGTGGAACGCACCAGTGGTGAACAAACCATTCCGTGAGTTCACAGACAGTGAGTGGGTGCTGGCAGAAGCATGAGCGGTAAAGGCTGATCCATTTCCAGAATATGATCATTTTAATGAGGATGAATCTTTGCCCCTCAATGATGAAAGAGCTTCATCACCTTGGGGAACAGGGCCATAGCAGGGATTCAGTGTTGTTCTTTGCTCTAGACAAGTTAGGCCTTTGGCAGCAGTGTCAGCAGAGCGAGCCTTGGTAAGGAGAACCCCAGGCTGCTGAGTGAATTCCTAGTGGGCATCTCGAGTACCATGGTCACTGTCTTCATGGGACCACTGAAGAAGAACAGGGGTGGCTGGGGGGAGAGGCTGGCTGACATCCACAGAGTGTGCCATTTTGTCCACCTGAATATTAATGTCCTCCTCTGCACTGGATACCTTTAGTGTACATTCAAACAGGTCAGAATTACCTTCACAGTTTGTGCTCACTCAGAGAAATCTATCTATCCATATACCTCTTCCTCACACTTCCTTGTCACCAATCTTCCAATCCCATTTCTTCCAAGTCCCTGTCCATCCAGAAAAACCATTAGCAACTGTCCACTCTGGTCACCCCCCACTCTAGACGTTGTATGCAAAGAAATATACTATTTGAATCATGCTTCCTTGGAAGATTTTTCTTCACCCTGAATGGGGCTGGGGAAGCCACCTGTGCTGCAGGAGGTGGATTCTGAAGAAGCCTTCCATGCTTCAGGAGCCTGAAACCAAGAGGCAAAACCCTATCCTACATCAATGTCTCTCCATTACTTTTAACTGATAAAGTTTAACATTGTGATACTAGCAAAAGAGGCATATTTAGAGGGTCAAGATTCATCTTCACAGAGCAGACATAAGGAGTGAATTTGGGACTCACAGCCGTAATTCAGTTCCGGTACAAGTGCTATATAGTTGTTCCAGCTTAGCTCAGAAACACACCTCTCTACCCATCGCTTCCCATTTGGACCCACATGAGACTGGAGGTAGGCAAAGAGTGGAAGTATTTCTCCTAAAAAAGAGGGAAGACCACTCTTCCCAAAAGTTCAGTTCTAGGGTAACAATACAATAAATGTTCCTTACATATCACTCTTCTGCTGTTCAGTGTGTGTGTGTTCGCCATTATCTACAGTTTCTCTTAACACAAAGCAACTCCCTTGTATGTAATTGAAAATGTACTCAATCCATACCCAGCAGGAGGAAAGACTCAATGTCACATCCAGCCCAAATTCAGATCACTGAGTGTAGTCACTCTCGACCAGGTCCAGATATAGCTAAATGATGAGTAATGAGATTTTCCCCAATGCACAAATATGTAGTGGGGGGGGCATAATAAAAACCAATGAGAAAGGACAAAAAGGGGGTTCCATGTACAATGGTTGTGAGCACACACCATATCCTGTTGGACAAGAGTAATAAGGTAAGGACATCCCTTCTCCAGCAGAAAGATGAGATATTTGGTCAAAGTGCTAAGACTTCCTTTGTTTATTGCCCTCAAAGACTCTGCCACAGAGGAGCAGTGAGAAGGACTCGCCTGGGACTGCCCTGACACCTGGATTCCACTTGCTACGGATACAGAGGCTGGGACATCGTCTTTGAGACAGCTAATCAGCAGATGCCTTTTGCCAGGCTGAGGACTTCGGGCAATACCTTAAACCTTATACTTGGCTGCCAGTCAATGTCATTTGGGGAAAATCAATTAGCTTATTACCAGAAATCTCACTGTGACATAAGCTTTGAATTTGGACTCTGCCTTTCTGATTCCTATCTCTTAAAACTGGCCTGGCAACTCTGTCAGTCTCCCTAGATCTTAGTGCATTATCTTTGCCATAGACTTTATCTGAGGGCAAAGGGAGCCAACAGAACAGGGTCACTAAGCCGGGTTACAGCATCAGACTCTGTGCCCTAAGCTGTACACCATTCAGCTGCCACAATGGTAAGGGGCCACAGCAGAAGGTATTTGAGGAGTCCTGAGGAATGAGGCATTCCAGACTCTGCTTTCTCTGCTGGATCTTCACATTCCTAGTGCATTGACTTTATGTGGGACAGAAACTTCGGTTGTTTCAGCTGACAGAGTAGATACCCCCCCATCCGACCCCTATCAGTAGTGGGTAACCAAACCACTGGCAGAAAAGGCTCCTAACAATGCTGTGTAAACACCACCACACCACTGCCTCTCTCTCATAAAGGCCACTCTGTCCCTCTTGTAGCACTAAGAGAGGCAAACAATAGCTAACACATTCCAACAGACCGATTCTTTAAGAAACCAAGTTCATTAAAGCCAGAGCCTTAGTGGGCATAACTATCTGTGGCGAAGGATCAACTTTTTTTTAGTTACCAACCAAACACAGACACATGCTTTCATAAATATGAAACTTCATGCTTAGTTGTCACAGTAATATCAAATTATTAAAAGTTTCAGAATGCTCTTCTCAACATCTATACCTATTTTCTTGCTGATTGGTACATGTTGCAGACTGGCGTTGGTCCCTACACCACATTTTAAGGAGCCCTGATCTAACTGATGAGACTCGCTATTCGCCCAGACCAAATGTCAATTTCTGTGTTGAGAGTCTTGGTTCAAAACATCACTGTACATTTTCTCCTTACCTGGCACCTGAATACTGGAGCGCATTATACCTGCAGCAGAGCCCATGGCCGTTATCTCACTGTCTTACTTCTTTCATTGTGAATCCCCTGGTCAGAGGAAGGGTGTATGGGCTAAAATGATAGTGTATAAGCATTCGATAAGTCTATGGAGAATGGTGCTTGCAGCAAAACCAAACCCAATTCTAAAACTATTTCAGTGAGACAAACTGTTGACTGATCTATGAGATCAAAGTAATTGACTTGCTGGATGCCAGGTAACTTGCAGGTCCCCTAGAGGGAGACTGTCTCATAAAGACCTGAAACTGGGTCGCTGTTGCTGTAAAATTGATTTTTCAGCAGTGGCAGCAATCACCGGAACAGAGCCTCAGGCCTGCCATTCCTTGGTAAACCAGACCATGTTACCGTACAGCGCACAGCCCTGCAGTCCCCTAGCACCTAGAAGAAAATCCAAACTCCCTGCTAGGGTCTACAAAGCACGGAAGGTTCAAGACCATAACTTCCCTCCAACTTCATCTCATGTTGTCTTTGCTCTAAGCACGATGCCTGGTCTACGATAACACTGTAGCACAGCAAATTCTGAGCGTGCCCTGCTCCCTCTGGCTGGAATGCTGTGCACATCCCTCCCTCTCCCGCCCCTTTTGGGAGAAATGTTGCCTTCTAAAAGGCTGTCTCCCCACTACCACACAGACGTTACTTTCTAACCCTGCCTCTGGTACATTTTCTTCACTCTATCTAAAACAAACTGTAATTATTTAATGTTACTTGAAAACTAATTTAGAACAGAAATGGAAACAAAATATAAATTTCATACTTCTGTAGAGCTTTTCACTGCTCAGATATTTTTTCTGAACACTCAAGAGTGGAAAGCAAACCATCAAGAGACATTCTCCGAGATTCCCCAAGTAATGAAACGTCCAAATAGTTTTTGTACACCCAAGTGTCCCAGAAGTCAGCCTCTGTCTTCTCTTTTTCAAAAAGAGAGTAACATTATAATTTTTCATTTATGATTCACATCCACCACAGGCCAGGAACCCTTGAGGCCGCCTTGTGGCCTTTTATTAAATCAGAGCTGCCCACTGACTTCATCCAGGGACAGAGGCTGTGGACCGCCGAGCTCCGCAGCAGAGGCCCTCGCCAGCCGCGGGGGAGCTCTGGGTTCTGCGTTGCCCGGTTCTCCCGGACGGGTATCCAGTCTCGCTCCTGCAGGCAGCTGTGAGGGGTCCCCGGGGCGCACTCCGACTGCTGTGCCGCTGTTCGAACCGGCGCGTACGCTCCTCGGGTCCCGGGGTCGTTTCTGGGCTCCTGGGGCGCAGAGCCGTGGGAGGGGTCTCAGTCCCCGGGCGCCCAGCTTCCACGCGAGCGCCCTTCGGCCAGTGAGCCAGAGCTGCCGCTTCCCGGGCTCAGCACCCCAGTCCCAGCACCCCAGACCCAGCCTGCAGCCGCCCCTTCCCACCGCCCATCCTTCCTGCATCTGGTCAGCGGCGTAAAAGCCTCGGAAGTGCCTCCCGACTCCCGAGGCAGAGTCCTGACCGCGAACCCAAATTAAGTGAGGAAATCTCGAAGAGACAGGCGACAGAAGTGTGGCCTAAGCTCCCTGCTCATCCATCGATCCCTCCCACCGACTTGTGTAATCTCTCCATCCATCCCCGATCTACCAACGCCTGTGCTCTAATTTAGGACTAGGATTAGAATTCTTTAACGAGAGCTTTACCGCGACGTCGTCATTTAACGCGTTTATTTTAACTGAAAAAGCAAAGGAGGACAGAAAATGCCTTGGAAAGTAAATTTAGTTAAGGTCTAGCTTTGCTAATTATGTTAAACGGTGGAGCTTTTCTATAAATTGAGCTAACGACAAAGTTCCACGGTTTCGACAAAAATAGTCCATTTATATTATACTTTACGCTAGAAACTACATACTCATATTTAGGTACCGGCTAAAAACGTACACAGGATACAAAAGTTTTTTCCAAAATCTTTTTAACCGGCTCAAGCAAAGTCTACAGCCCCAGTATCGCTTTCGCGGCCCTCCCCCACCCCGTTACCCACTCCGCCACGCCCTCGGCCCGAGGGGCCTGAATTCGTGACTAGGAAGGAGGAAGCGGAAGTGGGGAAAGTTACGAGAGCAGTGAGAGTCGGAAGTGGCTGGCTAGCGAGGCACTCTGTGCACTGATGCTCTAGCCTCCGCGCGCTGTCTCTATGCTCCCCTGCGTCTCGTCTATTTATTGTCGCGGGGAAGCAGCAGTTGCCCGTACCCGGAACAACAAAGCGGGAAAGACGGAGCCCGAGCCTCGGGGGCTCCTAGCAACGGGCCGGGGCGGGAGTTCCATGGAGACTGGGGAGCGCGCCCGCCTCATCATCATCCTTGTCCTCCAGCTTCTCTTTCGCGTCCGACGCAACCGGCATCAACGCTGCAGCCGCGTCCTCTGCCGCCGCCCCCTCTTCCCACGGTAACCCCGCAGGCGACCCTGGGCGGGGGAGAGCGCGGGCGACTGGGCGGCCTGAGTGCGGGGCGTCCGGGCGCTGGGCGGGTGTGTGCGGAGCAGCGGCTGTGCTGGGGCTGGGGTGTGCGGGGGCAGATGAGTGGAGCAGAGGCGCTCAGGTGGGGGAAACTGGTCCGCGAGCTTAGGGAGGGTCCAGTTCTTAGAACCGGGTGGCATTTGGGGATCTAGTTAGGGATAACGAGGTGGGGGTGGGGCATCACTGCCTGGGAGCGTTATCCGACGGGGGTATAGGATAAGAAAAGAGGGGTTTTGTTTTTCGTGTTAGCAACCACTGGGAAAGACGGGAGAAGGGAGCTTCCCCGTCTGTCTCAGTGGAGCCCTTACCCAGGGGAAAAGGGATCGCGCAAAGATGCTAGCGGTCTGTTGTTTCCCCTAAAACTTGAGCAGCCTCTGCCGGAGCGGGAGGGCTTCCAGATATCACCTTCGCCGAGAGCCCCGCCTTATTATTATTATTTTTTATTAACCAAAAATATGAAGAAGGATCTAGAAACTGAGGAAGATAAAATGAATTGTGGGTAGGACTGAGCAGGGGCAAGAGTCCGGAGAAGAGCTTAATGGTATTAGCCAGTAGGAATCCTCAAAGTAAATTTAATTGGGAATGACGGTTTTTAAAACTCCCTTCTGCCGAGATGTGCATCTGCGAGCTGTGACAGGGTGCTTTTTGCAATAAGGCTCAGACTGCAGCCACATCTGTGAGCTCTCTGGCTGCATCTGTCACCTGCAGTTCCAGAGCGACGCTGGCAGTTACCCAGCATGGACCTGTGTATTTAGATTGAGAACAGTGCCTTAAAATTGGTTCGAGAAAAGGAAACGAGCTTGGTGTGATTTTTTGTGTGAAGAAACAATGGCAGATTCCCTGGGGAAATTGAAAAAGAAAGAAATATAAGGATAAAGGTTCAGCTATAATCTGCAGTCTCTTTGAAAGTTTGAGAAAATGCCAGTTCATTCAAATGGAGAAGAAGCTTTTATCACTATCTTGTTCAAAAGATTATTCAGTTTTATATGTCCAGTTAAATACCAGTTTATGATACCTCTTTACGCCTTACATCACTAATTACTTAAAGCTTTTATACTTTTCAAAACTGTTCTAGGTCAGTAAATGAGGTTTTCCTGTGGCATGCTGAAAAGGCCACCTAAACATACTGCAATAATGCCACTTTTGTGTTCAGTGGGAACAAAGCTTTTTATATAAACTTGATGATTGCAGATGAAAATAAAACTGATAAATCACAGAAGCAATTTGGTCACGCCCAGCTTCTGTGTGTCCCTTACCTTTTTTGCTAAGCCTGGCTTCTCTTAAACAGAAACGTGTCATCCCTATTCCCAGCCCTCTCTTTTTGTACTCTCTGCCCTCAAAAACCAGCCTCAGAAACTGTGATGATCTGCTGTGTGTTCTTGAGTTCTACTGATGCTGGAGTACAGTTTTTCACTCTGGCTTTTTCTTGGGAGATTCAATGTCTCTTGTTAAAGGAATTTCATGTGCAAAGAGGTGGGCAGTTTCTTTTTTTAAAAGATGGGAAGTATATATAAAACACTGGGAAACTTAAAGTTGCATTTTAATGCTCTAAGAAGAAAAACTCAGGGTTGTTATCTTTAGGTTAGTGAAGGAAGGATAGAGCTGTTCTGTGAAGGACATGCGAGCAGGCGGCCACATTTGGGGCTGTCGGATGTTGAGCCCCAGGGTTTTCATAATGCATATGAGACACAGTGAATTTTATCCTCGGTGCCAAGGCTGCCATCACACTCGCTTCACCTAGACCTTGGTTGCTGTTACCTCTATTCCTTCCATGTTTGAGGCGGGGGAGGGCTGTGAGGGGGTGGGGAGTCAAGCCTTCCATCTTTATTAACAGTCCAGTTTCTGCTTGCCCTGCTGTCTGCCACAACATTCCCAACATTTGGTGGTGTCTTATTTCCTCTCCTGACTTAATCGTGTCCTAATCAAAATGACTTTTTATGCTATTTGTAGTATTTTTGTTTCTTTGGGAGTTTTCATTATATGTCCTGGGCCAAATATCCTTTTCATTAACGTTACTTTGTCTGTTGCGTTTTCTTTCTGTACCCCTCCCCTTTATTTGGAGAATTGGAGTGGCATGTCAGGTGTTCTGTGTTCGTTCTGAGTGACTGTTGGTTGTGCAATACAACAGGTAAGAGCCCTATGCTGACGATTAAAAGATTGGATTGAAATAAGGCATGGAACAATATTTGAACTTGCAGAATAAAAAGTATTTTAGAAGTTCAGAAGTAACACTGCCATTGTAGACCCAGTCACTTTTTTAAAGGTAGAAGATTTATAGAGCCTGCTGTGGGCTTTTAATTGAACCTTAGACTTTCATAATTCTTAGTCTAAAAAAGTTTTAACATCAGCCTTTTCCGATCACTTTGCCAGATTTAGGGGGACAAGTGAAGTGGTTCTCACACATTTTTCTTCATCTGGAAAATTTTTGTGGATGTATTCAAATACAGAGTTTGTTATAAAGTAGGATGAATACATACGAAATACACAGCTGAATACTTTCGTAGAGTGTCATTTCCTACGGACATGGCACATTACCTGTAAATCAGCAACTATGGTATGATACAGCTGAGTGTGTATCACCGCTGTTTTTAGGTGAAGGAGGCCTGCGATAACCTGGTGATTTCCTTCTGTTGCATCATAGACCGTGTGATGAAATTATTATTGCTGTGAAAAATAACATTGACATTGATTTTAGAAGAGTTGACAGTAGAATGTTTCCACAGTGTCTCTTAGTCAAAACCTGTAGTGTCTTGAAAATTTAACTGTATTGTGACATTTGGATTACGAATAAAGATTGCCTGCAGTTTCCGCCCATATTCGTTATACCTTTTATATGCCTGATGCCACATCAGGTGTGCAGAGCTGGGTGAAAAATGTTTTTCTTCTGGTGCTTTTTGCGCGCTTGTAGATAGCAGAGAAATGACATGCATGGATACCGAAATATGACAGACACAAGTCTGAATTTTAAGTCCTTTCTCACATACTGCTTGGTGCCGTGGTCTCCGGTGTGTGGATTCCCGAGTGCCTGCCTGCTGCGTTAGAAGGCTCCTGGGGTTCTGCACTGGGCGTCACCACCACGTTGTGTGTCCATGTCTGGTGTGCGTACCTGGAAGGCTAATGTTACTAGAAAGATGCACATTTTTATTTTACTGCAGGGGACTAATCTAGTGGATGGGGGAACCTTTATCTGTTATCTAATCTGTTAGTAGTCTAATATTGTATCCCTATAATTTCAACTTTTCATTCTGGCTGCTAGTTATAAGCAGCAAAAATTTCTTAAACGTGGTTAGGGCTTTTTTATTTTTACTTTTTTAACCAATTCAAACAATAAAAATCATGGTTTACTGTGTAGATACCGTGTTTGCTCGTCACGTGATCCCAGTTTGGGAAATTTCAGAAGGGTGAATGTATATATGTATCCAACATCTTTCGAGCCACATAGACGCAATCAACCTTTAATGTAGAAGAGAGATGGTGTGTGTGTGTGTGTAATTGTGAAAAAGCAAGATTCCGGAAGTGTGTCATTAGTCGAAAGGAATCGGATCATGTCAGAAATTGTGCAAACCTGGTTTTATCTTGTGACTAAAGGATGATAAAATACAGAATTTGCTTCAAATACCTAGTTTTATACTGGAAGCATGCTCCTAGGGATCATATAAAATGTTTTAAAAAAAAAACACTAAGGTGAGTTGTGGGACAGGCCAAATCAGCCTTCCTGTGGAAGTTAATAATGAAACTTTAAAATTTCACCAGAAAAAAAAAATGCAGCACAAAGGTTTGCAGGGCCACTTGAGCCGCGCGGTGCTCTTGCACCAAGAGCCCCGAACACCACGCCGCGTGCTAAAGGACGGCGCGTTCTCAGGACAGGTGCGGATGCAGTTAGGGCCTTGTGGTTGGCGCCATTCACATCTGTCTGTAGACACTGGTCCATGGTAGGCTTTTGTCTTTTAACTCACAACTTTAAAAGAAATAACTTTTTTAATTAATTAAATGCATTAAACTTCCTCCTTCTGAGAAATTACAAGCATTTTCACTGAGACAGAACGGTTTTGATCAAGATTAGTTACACCTTCTTAGGATTCGGGTGAGTATAGGGTTGAAGAGAAGGGACTCTGAATGCAGCCTGCCTGTGTTCATTCAGCATGGTGGCTGTGCTGCTCACCGCGGCGAGAGCAAGTCACCGAGTGCGAAGCACTGAGAACAGTGCTCGGCACGGTCAGAGGGAAAAGCATCGGGTGGCGCTAGTAGCAGTGGTACTTGGTAGTGCACTGTAGGCGAGCCAGAAGACCACTTGAACGCTGCGTTTCTTTCATTTGGAGGCTTTCAGTTGAAGCATCGAAATTCTCTGTGATCACTGACTGTTGGACTCACCTCTCGTTGTTAAGTTTTGGAAGGCGGGAGCAGTTTTGTTTTAATTTTGAATTGTCACAAAGGCATCTGGTTATCACTTATGGCAGATGGACAAAGTAAAAAAAGACCTCTCTGTTTCTTAGAAAAGGAAGGCCAACAAAGCCTTGTCTGGCACTGCAGGTTGAAACCATTGAAATGCTACTTCCCTGTGGACCTGACTGCTTGTTTAGCTGTATGGTACTTCTGAATAAATGCAATAGACTCCAGTGGTTTCATTTGGCAGAATTAGTCTTTCTTTAGAAGACAGTACTTTTTTTACTTGTATAACCTTAAATGATGGTGAACTTGAAACTTAGTGGTATCATTGTAAAGCCATTTAACTTGAGTTTTCTGTGTCACTATAAATGTTCTAGATAGTAGCTACCTTGTAAACTTTACCGGTAGCTGAAACTGCTGCCCTGCTCAAGCGATACAAGTGGCTCTAGAATGACTGCATAAAATTGCAGAATTACTTGCTTATGGTAAAAGGCTAACACCAAATACTGAGGCTACCTAGTCAGGGGAGTTAACTTGATGATTACAGCTTTTTTAGGTGCTACTGAAGTGGCTATAACTTTAAAGTCAAGCCCAAATGTTACAGTTTAGTTTTAACATATGCATTTGAAACTGTTACTAGAAAATAAATATTTGTGCTTAAATACAGTGAATTGCAAACTGTTTTTCCTATTTTGGCTTCTACCCAAGGTTTAGGTTTTTTTTGTTGAAATAATATTTTTATTAAATATGTATTAGGTTGTCCAAAAAGTTTGGTTTTTTCCTTAAGATGGCTCTAGTAGTGCTTAGCTGTCTTTGACCTATTGAAACAGTTTTGTTAGATGGTATTGTGACAAGCCACTTTAATATTGAAGGTGGAAGAAAATAAGTGACATTTTTGGCATACTATGCTTTATTGTTTCAAGAAAGGTACAAGCGAAACTGAAACACACACGCAGAAAAGATTTGTGCAGCGTGTGGAGAAGGTGCTGTGACGGATGAAACGTGTCAGATGTGGTTTGTGAAGTTTCACGCTGGAGATTCCTTGCTGGACGATGCTCCACAGTTAGGTAGACCAGTTCAAGTTGATAGCAATCAAATTAAGACAATAACTGAGAACAATCAACATTATACCATGCAGGAAATAGCCAACATAGTCAAAATATCCAAATCAATAAAATTATTAGTGAAAATTAAAAAATGTGTCTTTTATTTTATGGGAAAAACTAAATGGACTTTTTGGACAATCCAGTAGAAGTTTATATAAAATATATTATTAAAAGTATATTTTGCTTTAAATGTACAGGGGTAAAGTTTTATAATTCCTTTTTTTGTGTTAATGCTGTTTTTGTTTGTCTTAGTTGGTTTTTATACCCCTTGCAAAAGAAGATGGGCAAATATGCCTATATTTAGAGGTGTGGGTTTTATTTTTCTATTTAAAGAAAGTAAAGTCTAGTTGATACTGTTGTTTCGAATAATAACTACAATGACCAGAGTAGATTTAGCATTGATACAATATTGTTAATATTATTATCATAGTTTTCATGGGTTCTGGATCTAAAAAATATCGAGATGAGCAAGGAAATGATTGTGGCTATTTCTCTCTTGCACTCGCTCTCTCACACACAGTGTGTTAGGGGATTTTCAGGAAAACAGGTCTCCCAAGGTTTCAGTATTGCTGTCCATAATGAAGCCTGCCTGTTTTGAGATAAAGATCTAACACATTGTTAATGTTTCCCTTTGTTCCTTCCAACAAAGGCAACAGATGTTACTGTCCTTGAGATATGAAGCTAGTAAAGCAAATGTGTAACCTAAAAGTGCAAAGAGGAATGAAGATGGGTATGTGGTTTTTGAGTATGGTCAGCATTTACAGAACCTGTTGTTGTTTGCACCCAGTCAGCTAAGATTTGTGGTGAACCTGAAGCTTTTGTGAAACAAGAATTAACTTACTTTTTTTTAGTTTACCAGATACTTTTGTTGAGCCACAAAGCCTTTTTTTTTTTTTTTTTACCTGCTTATGGCCACAGTGACCTTCTTGGGTGTTATTCGTGTGCATGTGCAACCTAGTGAGCATCCCATATTTGCTCATGGGTTGACCACACCCCCAGCATCTCTGCTGGTGGCAGGTTAGGTGGTTGTAGGAGGCAGGCACAACCACGTTGAAGACACAGTCACCAATTCATTGCACTGTCCTCAACACAAACTTCATAATGCTAATCTCAAAGACACATTAGATTTCTTAACTCAATTCCCTACTCTTTTTTGGTGGGGGGGGGGGGGGGCCTGATATGAGGGGCGTGTGATATGTCTTAACAGTTCACAGCTGACAAAAAGCTGTATTAATAATACTTTTACTTTCTTAGCAGCATATTGCTATTGTAAGTCTTTAGGTCAGTATAGCAGAGAAGACCCTTGGCTGGCCAGTAACCCTGAAAATTCTGCTTCAATGTGTAGGGTAAATTTACTTGGATAACTGTTAATTTGTATGCACATTAAGAATATGTGACTTTTAATTTACTCTTTCTAGGCTTTTTGGTTTTGGCCTGTTAAGTTGCAAGATTTTCAGGTGTCTTAAACTATATTCGTAACTTAATTTGTCTTGTGTTGTATCCTCACCCTCACTACTCTGTGAAGAGAGGAATAGTGGCTTTATCACCAAACCCTGTTTCACTGGATGGTTGCTGGGCCTAAAGCGACTGACAGGGTAGCTGGTCCGTAAGCAGCTGTCAGGGAATGAATTTAGCATGTGGATGAATTAGGGCCTCGGGGGTGAAATGGAGGTCATAACTCTCAGGGGAGGAGAAGAGAAGTATGTATATCAGAAGTGCTGAGGGCCTATAGATGTGTTTTAATTAAAGTAATTCTTTCCTTATGTCAGAGATGTGTTATATTTCTGTATTTGTAAAAGCTCCTGGAACACAGCCGCCCTTCAGGATTTGGGGGTCTGAACTAACGCAGTAATAACGTGTCGGGTGCAGGAGCACTGAGCGCAACATAACAAAGTGAAATGAGGAAGTGACGGTACTGTTGGAGATGAGGAGTGGTTTGGGCCCCCGAGATTCTTACTGCTGCAGGGAAAGACGTCCACTGTCCCCACTTTCTCCACCTTCACAGTGTTTTCTTTTAACAGTTCTTAAAGTACTCATTTAATCCACAACTGTGTATTGAGTTGATGACCAAGTGCCAGTTACTAACCCAAGTTTTAAAGACCCACATTTATATGAAACAGTGCTCTTCGAGGACCGTGGCGCCCACAGTCTGATGGGCAGTCATAATACATCAGTACCTTTGTATCTGCTGTGCCCTGTGCTTGGGGCTTTCCTCCCAGCCTTGCCTGTGGCGGGCTTCTTACCCTTCAAGAGCTCATGTTAAGAATTTCTCATTTCTGAGGAAATTGAGAGGCCTTCCTGGATCATTCCTCCTATAGTTTCTCTTGAGTCGTCTTAATTCCTTTCTAACATAGAGTATGTTCTCTATTTAAATTTGTGTCTCTATTTGTTGTCTGTCCCTGGGATACAACTACCATGAGGGCTCCTTACCTTACGACTTTGTTCTGAGCTCCACTCCCAGTGTCTAGCCATCGTGCTGGCTTCACATTAGTTGCATGCTGAATGAATTCAGTTGTGAGTAATAATTTGTTAGTTGAAGGAATGGGGAAGGGCATCCTAGGCAGATATAAAATCAGGAAAGGTCTGCTGTTGAATACAAGAGGGTTGGTAAAAAGTTGAGACTGCTAAAATGTATTGGAAGTAGAAAAGGTCACAAAAAGTGCATTTGAAATGTGAAGCTTGCTGCATTCCAAGCAAAACAAGTTAGATTCTATTTTGTCCATGTAAGAGAGCCAAGACATGTTAAGTGGTATGTGGCACCGTTAGGAAGGTGATTCTGGTTGCCTCTTTGGTAGATGGACCAGATTGTGGCAGAGCGTTCCATTAGAAGGCTGTAGCCGTCGTGACATGGGAAAGCCTAAAATAAAACACTGATGCTCTGGATGCAGAAAAGAAGTTAGAAGTTAACTGGGTATAGGAGAGATGAAGGATGACTCTGAAATTTCTGATTCATGTGTGTGCGTGTTGGATGGTGGCTCCATTAACTCAAATTAAAACAGCAAGTATTTCTGAGGGGATTGATTAATTTTGGATGTGTTGGTTTAATTTAATGAGTATACCAAACAGGAATATGGTTTCAGATCTCTCATAGGGCAGGGTTGATGGTGGGAGCCACACATTGCTGTATAGCAGTTGAAACCCGAAAGCTTAATGAGGAAAGGGGTTTAAGGCAGTGATCTTCAACTTCAGGGACCTTAAACTCATTTGAGAATATGGAGAAAACAATGGCCTCCTCAGGTATACACCCAAATTTGTGTGTACATTTATAATCGCAGGGGGCTCCTCGGCCGTGGAACCTGTTGTTGAGCTGAAACAGGCCTGTCGTGGAATTCAGCTAAGAACTTCTGATTTAAGGAGCAGATGGAAAAGTATTTGAGATGGGAGGAGAACCTAGGAAAGGTGCCTCAGAAGCCAGAGGGAGGGTTTTGAGAACGGGGTTCCCAGTGCTGTGTGCCCCAGAGGGGCCCAGGTGAGGGAGTTTCAGCTGTGACATTGGATTCAGCAGTGAGCCATTCACTCACAGTGTTGTACACCACGCAGAGGCAGAGGCAGAAGGCAGCTTGTGATGATCTGGCGCATGAATCTGAGTTAAGGAAACGCACGGTAAACAGAGTACAGAAATCTTGAAATACTCTGTGATAAACAGTCCTGATTAGAGAATATACCCCTTTTTGAGGACCTACTTACTGAAAGGAACATTCCATTATTTTGGTGACCTATTATGGTATGGAGTTTCAGCCCAGTGGTTCTTAACCAGGTGCCCGTTAGAAACAACTTGGAAATGTTTTAAAAATCAGGACCCTACAACGGTTAGTTAAAAATGTCTTTGGGGGTTGAGCCTCCTCATAGGTTTCTGTCTGTCTGTTTTGTCGTCATCTTGTGAAGAACCAATGTTCCAACCCTAACACTTCCTCATCACGCTTGTTGTGTGTTCTGTGTCAGGATCCTTCCTTTTACTTGTATGTTATTTAATTACTCAGTTTACCATTGTGCTAGTTTTAAATCATTTGTCCTTTAATTTTTCTCATGGACCTTAGTTTCCAGTTTTAAAAAATTTATGGCTTTCCTCTGATCTTTAGTCAAGTTCTCCATATCATTTATCATTTTTTGAATGACACAGCCCTCAATCAATTAAAATCTGACCAGTTCTGAGTAAAACCAGAAGTTCTTAATCATGTGTATATATGGAAAGGCATTTATTGTGCAATCCTCTTTGCTTTTATTTATGTTCCATTTTTTACTAAACAGTAAAAACTGTTTTTAACTAGAACAGTGTGAACTCTGTGCACTATTATTCTAAGAAGCTGATGTCATAGACTTGCCTTCCCTTTCTTCACTTGACAGTCATGCGTGACACAGACCTTTCACAGGTTTCTGCACTAGCAGGCACTTTACATGAAGGGTGAACCTATGAAAGCGGTGGAAAGGAGACTGTCAAACAGGAAATTTTGCCTGTTGTGTTTCCACCTTGCAGTGCTTTCTTTTGACTAAATTCCTGATGAGCTGTCAGCAGTTCACGGTTGAACCCTGCATTCACACTTGTGAAATAAGTCAGAATACAGGGAAGTTCGAACTTCATACATGCCAGCCGTGACACCGCACAGAAGCTGAGAGAGGGTTTATTTGGTTTGCTAGCTGCCTGGTGAATTAACATTTATACCTGCAAAGAAAACAATAACCTTTACAAAATGATGCTGTTTTATTAGCATCAGCATAATGGCTGAGTTAGGTTCATGAATTATAGTTCCATATGGATAACTCGGGGGCACATATCAAGATTCTCTAGAAGAAGAGAAACTTCCTAGCTTTTTAAATGATCACCCATAATATGAGAAATAGGGACACTTGTAAGACCCGTGGAGAAAACTGATGCCTTATATTTGAAATGAAACGAACATGACAAACTTACATTTTAAATGAAAAGGACATAATAAACAGGTTTGTTACATTTTAAAACAGAAACCAACAACTATTTATGTTTGTTTGAAATGTTTTTGTTGTTAGTGGGGATTTTTTAAAAATTCACTATTAAATTTAGTTTTGTTTTTTAAAAAACACTAATTTTATTTGCCAGATACATCAAAATTGTATTCCTTACTTTTATCCCTTGTTTTTAGACCTGAAGGAATATGATCTGTTTTTAAGTTTCAAAGCTTGAAGACCACAATGAATAACTGGAAATCCTTTTTTTTTTAACATTTCTCTGACTATGGTTGAAGGAAGAAAGGAGAATAATAGTAGTAACAATGGGAGTAGTTAAATTTGAATGCTTTGTACCATGTGCAAGTACTGTGCTACATGCTTTGCACAAAATTTCAATTTTCACAACACTCTGTGGTAGGGGGTGTTATTTGCCTTATTTTACAGTAAGGACATTGAGGCACAGAGGTGTTAAGTAACTTACCCAAGGTCACATGACTGATAAATGGTGGAGTTTAGATTTAACCCAAGTAAGCTGCCCCAGAGTCTGAGCTCTTAAACGTGTGTGTGTGTGTGTGTGTGTGTAGACACCGCTTTTTCAGCTCAAGCTAACAGTTAAGCTTTTACAGCCACTGTATTGAATGTGCTTACTACCTTGGGAACTATGCCAAGGCTAGGGCACAGAAATCATTAATTTTTTTTTTTAGATTTCATTTACTTATTTTTAGAGAGAGGAAGGGAAGGAGGAAGAGAGGGAGAGAAACATCAGTATGTGGTTGCCTCTCTTGTGCCCCCTACTGGGGACCTGGCCTGCAACCCAGGCATGTGCCCTCTACTGGGAATCAAACCAACAACCCTTTGGTTCTCAGGCCCACACTCAATCCACTGAGCTATGCCGGCCAGGGCAGAAATCAGTAATTTTTGATCGTGCATCTAAGAAGCTTATTACCTCCCAAGAAAACATATATAAGTACGCAATTTCACTAGGTTGCAGAAAAATGCAGTGGTAGTAGGACTCAGAGGAGGGCTACTCTGCCTCAGTCTTGCGGATCAGATGTCTTAGTCCCTTTGATTTCTTATTTTACCCATCGTGGTTTTAGTTACCTTCTATACTAGGTTTTCCGAATGTTCACCTCCAGTCTAGACCTTGACCTGTCCTGAGCAGTGGACTCTTACCTGATTTTTCTCTCTCTCCTCTTGGATGCCTCGCAAGTTTCAGGCCAGCCTGTCTGAAACAGATCCCTAACCCCTCCTCTTTCTACCATCTCCCCTGTAAACCTGCTCTCCCCTCCCTCTGGGTTTCTGTGTGGTACATAGTATCTTAGGCCACAAACCTGGAGTCTTCCTCCAGCCCCCTCTCCCTCCTCCCCATGTCAGTCACTCTGTCTCCCGAAAATGTCTCTCTTCTCTCTACCTCTTCCCACCTTCCTTCACCCTGTCGTCGCCCCACCACTGCCATCTCTCCCAGCGCGGCTGCACTGAGGACTCTGACTGAGTTTGCTGCCCATTCCTGCCTTCCAGCCCATTCTCCTGTTCCAGAAGTGATAGATTTTTAAAAACAAATACATCATGTCATCTTTTGCTTCTGTTTTAGCTCATTGTGCTCTCAGAATAAATATGGAAGGTTTTAACATGGCCTAGAAGGTATGATTTGACCCTTGCCCGCATCTCTAGCCTGGTATTGTGCCCATTTCCCCCTCACCCTTCCCACCCCAGCTGTGCTGGCCCCCCTGGCCCTCCTGGCCCTCCTAAAGGCCTGAGCAGCTTGTACTTCTAACTCACCTCCAAGCTGAGAACACTTGCTGTTCCTTCCACCAGGTCTCGTTTACTGCTGAATCCCCGTCCCCTCTCATGAGACTGAATGCTTAGATTTCCAGTCTATTGTTAGAGAATTGATTGGATGAAGAAGATGGTGCTGAGCTATAGAACAAGTAGGAGGAGCCAGGTGTACAGTGGGGATAGATCATTTTTAGTGGAAGGAATAGAATAGGCAGGCAAAACATTAATGTTCTTTACATGTAAGAGCCTGTGTAAATCAGTAAGAAATCTCAGAAGGAAAATGAACAAAGGAATGAGACAGTTAACACAATAAATACTAGTTAGTAATAATTGAAAAGTTCACCCTCTTTAGCATGCAAGAAAAATCAGTTCAGTGTTGCTGTTTTTCACTGATAGCAGGTCGTCAAAGATTTGTACAAAATTCCTTGTTGACCAGATACGGCAGTATATTCGCATGCCCCGGTTTTGTTTAGTACGCACAGATAAGTGCATGGATTTAGCAGACTCGAAACGTGTGTCTGTATAAGCACAGAAAAAAAGTTTACTGATTATCACCGTGGCAGGGTAATGGGTGACTTTTTCCCTTTGCGTATTTCTTAGGTAATCAGAAAATGACATGTTACCTTTTTTAAAAGCCATACATTAAGACATCAACGTGAAATACCAAATCTATCCAAAATTTTGCTTTCACATAAGGAATGGACATGCTAAAATTGACATCTTTCAGTTTGAATCCCCAAATTTGAGTCTGTATTCAGTAAGGTGTACTGTTTGTCTTGTTATCTGTAATTACCCGTTAATTAAAATTAATGCCACTGTTAGCTCTGACTAATACATTCATCGAGCATATTTAATTGGTGAGGTGCTCACTAACCCCTCGGAGCAGCCACGCGGCGTGTAAATGGCGGTGTTTGCACTGGGCAAGTGAGGGCAGCAGCGGCTCAGAGCTGCCACGTGTCTTCTGTGAGGGCCCACATCTTAGACCCCCACGTTTTCTTCCCCTACAGATCCATTGTAGGACATTCCGAAATAGTGAGATTCTTTTTTATTTGCTGATGTTTAGAGAATGAGGAACATCAGTTTGCTGTTCCACTGATTCATGCATTCCTTGGTTGATCTTGCATGTGCCCTGACCCAGGATTGAACCTGCAACCTTGGCCCATCAGGACGACGCTCTAACCCACCGAGCTCCCTGGCCAGGGCCACAGAATTCTTGAGTAGGCTACTGCGTAAACATTTTTGATATGGGGTGGGTATTAGATTATATATTCTTAAATTGCTGAACACTTCTTTTTTTTGTAGCTGGAACTTCTTCGTGAGAGTCTAAACCACTGACTTATTTTTTCTTAAACAGTCATTCAGAAAATCAGCATCATTTAAATTTTTCTTCACTCCCTTTTAGGTATCATTACAAATATTTTTGTAGACCGAAGCATAAAAGGCACTCCTCTTTACTATTTTTTTTAAGTGACAGTTGCTAGCAACCTCAGTTATTATTGTTAATCAGTTTCCAATAAAATTTTTTGTAGTTTTCTTAATACAGACTTTTTAAAATTACAACAGTTTATGTTGATGCAAATCATTCACATGAATGCTGTCTGCTTACCAGTCTTCAGATCGGTATTTAGATTGAGTCAGAGATCAGTAGTTGCAGACATGCAGTAAATGTGATTTAACTTTCTGTTTACCCTAATACAATGATGATTTTTTTTGTACATCAAATACTTTGGCTTTTATTTAAGCGTTTGTTACATGTCTTATATGTTGGTATGATATATGGTCCTTTCCTTGGGAAGTACAAGGATTTCTGTGACCACGCATATTATTAGTAACTTTTTTTTCGTGTGGTTAGAATACAAAAATGCCAGCCCAGAGGACTGGTTCCTAAAGTGTAAGCCAGTGGGCCATGCCCGAGAATAGGTCCTCCTGACAGAGCTCCACCCTGCCGGACAGGTGGGAGCCGGTGCGAGCCGGTGCGGTTCTGCCCACTGTCTGCCGTTGCCCCTCAGTGGGCCTGGCTTTCCTCCTCTGCTGGCCCTGGAACCCAAGTGTGCGTTGAGAAGTGGGACGTTCAGAATTGGGATGTTAACTTAACTAAACTAACATGCTAGCTCTAGAATTGAAATAGAAATGTAGTACATAATCCCTAAATTTGTCTATAGTGGGGCTTCATCTAAGGGTTGGACTCAGGAATTTGGGAATTAGGTGGGATCTCAGAAACCATCTGGTCTCATCTCCTACCCAACAGAAAACTTGTTCTGTAACTTTCCTAGCTGTTGATTAATAATCTAGCCTTCCCTGACCCTTTGTTTTCCTTTTTCTTTCTTTCTTTCTTTCTTCTTTTTATACTTCTGTGGCACCCACTACTTTGCAAGTATTTGTTTTTTGATGTGGCTTTGTGAAACCTACTTTTGTGTGATCTCTTAAAATAAAAATGTTTCCTTTTTTTTTTTTTCAGATATTTGAGAACAACTGCTATCTTTCCTTTCTTGTGCTAAATGTCCTGAGACTCTTCTCAAACAATTCTTTTTCTATCCCATATCATCCTCCTTTCCTCTAAACAGTGGTACCCTCTTTAAATAATAAGGGCAGGATATTCTAGATGTTTCTAGAGACTACTTCTTCCTTTTGCCTGGACTCTCCTATCTAACCTGGGGTTTGGTTTTTGTTTGTTTGTTTATTTTGTTTTCTTTAAAGTAATATAACTAAAACTCTGTGTTTTAGTGTGACCTATTGTGAAGAAAAATCTTTGTCTTAAACAGCTTTTTATTCAATACAATTATGGAAATTTTCAGACAGATGTGTAGGGGGAGTAGTGTAACAAACACTCGTGTTATCCATCCCCTCGATTTAACAATTGTTAAGCATTGAAGCAGTAACATGGCATTTTTTGTCCTAAAATACAGTTACACCTTACTAGCCAAATCTGTTCTGAATAGGTATCTCAGGTTGTCTGTTTGCTGTGGTAAGACTCCAGATTCTAAGGGAGCCACCTGAAACTGTACCCACATCTGTGTGTTACTAAGGTCAGACGGTGAAAAATAACTGCATTTTAAAATAAATTATAGACATGACATTCCCCCTTGAATGATCTCTGAAAAAATAAGCATATTTGTCTACATAAGCACTCTTTCACTAACAGAATTAACAGTAATTCCCTAATATCTTTTTCATTCAGAATCTGTATCTCTTAGAGCTGTTCACTTCAAACTGGGGTTCTGATGAACGACCATGATATACAGATGTTGTGGTCATTTTAATAAAAATGTGAACTTTACATTAATCAGTGTTAAGTTTTATCATATTGGTATTGATTCATTGGGCCCAGGAAACAGCAAACTTTTTCGTAAAAGCCCCGATAGTGACTCATTCAGACCATGGGTGGCTTGGTCGTTGTCAGGAATGCTCAGCTGGGCCATCCTTCCGACAGAGACACGCGAGCGTGGTTGTTCCAGCAAAACCTTCCTTACAGAACAGGCGTTCGCCCTTTTGCTGCTGTATTTTGCTGACTCCCGCCTGACCTGTTAAGGTCTTGGTTTTCTCATCTGTTAGTGTGACTTTCCTCAAGCTTTGTATCAATTCGCTGAATACTGTTCAGTTACAATATTCAACCATGTGAAGCTATCATACAGTAGCGGCTGCCTTTTAACAAACATGTCGTATGCTGTGTACTTGACATAGGTGATTAAATTGAATCCTTAGAAGCACCCTGGGAGGTACAGTGATACTGTTACCAATTTCCAGAAAAGAAAAGAAGTAAGGTGTATTCATTAAACAGGTGCAAAAGGACACCCTCTCTCGAAAGGCAGACGTTCGGTTGCCTCCATCGTGGCCACGCACGTGTTGAGAGACCGTCAAGTGCCACAGTGGGTTGGGATCACTGCACAAATGTCTGCTTCCGAGTCTGCGAGTTCGGGGCTTTATAGAGAAGAGCTGGCTTAGGTGGCATGTCTTACTTTTAGAAAAGAACGATCCCTGGAGGCCATGTGGGTTCATGTTGTGTTTGCAAATTAGTCTATTCCCAGTCTGTCCCTTCTGCCATTTCTTAAATCATTGATGGTAATTTTGTTAAACCTTTTAGGCCCCTCCCTCAGTATCTTCATATGCAACTTCAGTACACTTTAGCTAGAGTCAACTTTTCTGTATTCTAAGTTTTATTTTGGTTTTTTGGAGCTTTTTGTTAGATTTTAGAGTAATTTTTGCCTCGTTTTTATGACATCGTTTACTGTGGCCTTTCAGTTTCAATATCCTGGTGTGGAAATTTTAAAATGTAGTAGCCTTGGGTGCAAGTTGTCTTAAAAGCCAGCAGGTGGCAGTATTTTCCAGGTGATGTTTTAGGTTGCAGGTTGCTGAAGTACTGTTTTTAAATATCACTAAAGAACACAATATGTTCTTGTCTATAAAATCATGAATTGAGGAAGAAGTTGCTTCAACTTCTACAACGTCTTTTAACAGGAATTAGAAATGTGACATTTCCTGAAGTTAGCAAGGTGCAATTTTAAACTTTGCTTTTTATTTTCAGAAGATTATATTTAAACTCACACTAGGTATTTACTTCAGAAACAGGACAAAACACCTGATTAAACCATGTCTTAATATTAGGCATTGGGCAGTGGGAAAATAACTGATGATTTACATTTAAATCAAAACGGAACTAACTTTATTTTTTTTTAGTAAACCTAATATTTGTTTTTTTTTTAAAGAAAAATCTAGACTACAAAACAAGAGAAGAAAAAAAAAATTTAAGTCACTCAGATGCCAACTCTCTGAATAGAATAATTGTTAACATCTTGGCTGTATAAGTATGTAAGTACATGCATAGGTCTATACACCAAAATGAACTCTAATCAAACATAATTTTTTCCACATTTTGGACCTCTGTCTACATTTGTGTAGTTTTATAATTTGTACAATCTATTTAGGAGTCTGTTACATAAAACTGCTGTATCTTTATTTAACCAGTCCCTTCAAGTTAGACAGTTGCTCTGTTATTAACAGAATTACAATGAAGAATCCTATTTATACTTTGCTCAGTTTAATTTTTCTCAAGATGCATTCCTTTTCTTTTTTTAAGATTTTATTTTTAGAGAGAGAGGAAGGGAGGGAGAGAAACATCAATGTGTGGTTGCCTCTCACACGCCCCCTATTGGGCACATGGTCCACAATCCAGGCATGTGCCCTGACTGGGAATCAAACCAGTGACCTTTCAGTTCACAGCCTGACTCGATCCACAGAGCCACACCAGCCAGGGCAGTACTTTTAAAGGCACCCTACCTGAAAGACTACCCACATGCCTGGGTTGTGGACCAGGTCCCCAGGTGGAGACGTTCAAGAGGCAACTCGATCAATGTTTCTCTCCCTCTCTCTCTCCCTTTCTTCTCCTCTTTCTAAAAATAAATAAACAAGATCTTTAAAAAAAAACAAGTATTGACTTCATAAACCCTATTAAAGCAATAGTATTTCCTGAGGCTGCTTGCCACATTACTAATCTAAAATATGAACACTACTCATGATGAACTATGTCCGTGACCTCATTTTTAGAATTTGAGCTGCTGAACTACAAAAATAATCATAAATTTTGAATTAATTTCAAGGCTTCTTTGCATTCACAAAGATTTGCTTTACCCCTTCTTTCTTGCAATACTTTTACCCTACATGTTGTCCTTGAACTCTCCCCTCAGTCCCCTAGTTTAATACTACTCAGAGAAGTAAATCTGAGTCCGTTTGTTTTAGCCTGTTTGATGTAAAAAATCCTTGTGAAGCAATAGATTTGACATAGTTTCTTGATACGTAATTTCTCTTTAAGGAGTGTTTTTTGTAGTTTATTCTCATGGGATGTGTGTCAATTAGGATTAGGTTTAGCTGCATACAACAGAAATTCAACATGAGGGCCTTAACGTGAAATCTGGATTAGGAAGTACAGGGATAATAAGGAGTTTCATGGTATCAGGAACTCAAGCTGCTTCTGCCTTAACCATTTTTGTTCTACCATCCTTTCCTCATAGTCTCATGGTTCCGGATGGCTCCTTGAGCTCCAGCTCTCACATCCTGACCCCAGGCAGCAAGAAGGAAGAAGGGCAGAAAGGCAGAAGGGGGTTTTGCCGGCTTAGTACAGCACCTTTTAACCGACTTCCCAAAAGACACAAAACCATTTCATTTTACCTTTCATTGACCAGACAGAGTCATGTGGCTTTTTGGCTGTACCTATTGCCCAAGAACCTGAAAAGTACAGTACTTTATTTCTGCCACGGTGTACGCAGCTAGGCGTCTGGGTTCCGTTGCTTGTGAAGGAAGGGCAGAATGGATGTTGGGGTGAGCAGCTAGGAGCCTCGACTTCACAGTTATAATATAGTCATGGGAAGTGATGGTTAGAGATCTCTGTTCTTCATGTTGATTTGGACCTATTGTATCCATAATCACTGTCATTTTTGTGTTATTTCCCAGATTCACGTGCTAAGTACTTTTTCATACATTTCATATAATCCATATAACACCATCTCGTAGGCACCTTCTATTATTACATATCACAAATGAGAAAACTAAGGCACAGACAGATTGCATAACCTGCCTAAGTTCTCATAACTAGTAAGTGGCTAGTCAGGCATTGAGCCTGCTGCATAAGATCAGTGCTGAGAATTGCCTCTGTCCTCTGCTTATTAATCTACCTATATGGCTATTAATCAGGGCCACTGCCAGCCCTGCTTCACACCTTAAAGATAAAAATCGGTTGAGATTGCTTAAACGCGCACAAAGAACAGAAACACAAGGAAATAAGCAGGTTGGAAGGAGCATGAAAGTGAGAAAATACAGTGAACTTGAGGTACAACCTGTACGCAGAATTAGAGGCAGTATAACCCTGTGTAGGTCCTGGAAGTCTTGGGGTCTGGTTTGTCATCGTGTCCTAGGGCACTGAAAGGCAGCAAAGCAAAACTGAATTTTCTTTACTTGGACTCTTGGCATCTCCGTTTTCTTAGTCACATAATAATCTGAATCCTTACCAAGCATGCTAGTTAGTTATTTTGTGGCTGCAAAGAATCTTAAAGATCATTATAGTACTGTTAGTATTTTCTGATTTTCTCTTTGTGGATTAGATAAGCTGAATTATCGTTAGTTGTTTGTTTAAGATGTGGAGTCCCAGTCAGAGATCTTTCTTTTGGCCGGAATGTGGGTCTTACGCTTAGTACAAACTAGGGCTCATTGTGTTTGTTTATGGAAATTCTTCTATCAGTATTTTTGAAAAGATAGGTATTTTGGAAGATTGTGATCTTGATAAAAATGGTGTTGTGCTGTTTGCTAGAGCTCCCCCTGCCTACACACACACACAGATCTGTGAGCTCCTTGGGGACAAAAGACTGGGCCTTACTCATTTCTTTCTCCAGTATCCTTACTGTATGGTAGGTATTCAGTAAGTGGATAATGAATGAAGGACTAGTAAATGAGAAAAGTGTGTGTATTAATGTTATAAATAATATTCCTGCTTCCTTTAAACTTAAGTCAATTATTCTACTTGAAGTAGAGGAAAAATAGGTCATGCTTTTTATAGCTCTGGCAAGTGTGAGATAGGTTATAGCACCATTAATGGTTAGACATTGGAACCACGAAGTTCATCCCTTGAACTTGGTGTGTTTGGAGAATTACCTGTGATACACCTGAAACATAGTGGTTGTAAAGGCAAGTAGCAAGAGAAAAAACTGGCAGCCTCCTGGCATATAAAAAGTTAATTATAAAATTTAAAGAATGAAAGTTAGATGTTTTTGACATGCTATCTTTTTCTAAATGGCATTTTTAGTGGGAAAAGGAAGGCGTGATTTAACATTCAAAAATAATATAGATTTACTTTTTTCACTTTAGTGTTCAAGACTATTTGTAAAAACTTCAGAGAACATTTACATTTAATTACTTTATTTTGTTTTATTTCTCAGGATGTGATCTTCGTGGTGGGAAGCTAAGTTTTTAAACTACCCCAATGGATGCAGACAGTGATGTTGCATTGGACATTCTAATTACAAATGTAGTCTGTGTTTTTAGAACAAGATGCCATTTGAACTTAAGGAAGATTGCTTTGGAGGGAGCAAATGTAATTTATAAGCGCGATGTTGGAGTAAGTATCTGAATGTTGGTATGTATGCTACAGAGCCTACTCATGTAGTGCTGTGAATGCTGTAGTGAAATGTGCTCATTCTCCACGTAGTTTGTGAGCGTCTCGCCATGTTCTGGTTGCACTGGCTGCAACAGTGAGCCCTGAAGAAGTGGCCCCTGCTCTGATGGAAGAGCAGCTCTTCGAGATGCTTATGTCCACGTCCTAGCAAAGAATTTTATGCTGTTCTCTCAGTTTCTTTTGACTGAAGAAGAGGACTTGACTTTCGTGTATACTTACTCAAATATAATTACGTTTGAATAGTGCCTTAAAATACGTAGGTAGGTAGATGGATGGATGGATGGTGGATGGTAGTAAATTTTATTGTCATAGCCCTCTTTAATTAACCAGGATAGTTGGTATTTTTTAGTAACAAATTGCTAAAAATATGGTTTATATCCTAATCTGTGCATTCTAAATGTTAAACCTGTAATATTTGGAATGAAAGCTGATAACTTGCTTTTAAACTTTAGTGTTTTGAGATTAACATTACAAATGACAGTGGGGGTTCATTTGACTTTTATAAACCAAAGAGTGATGAGATATATATCTTATATTTTTCTATGAAAATTAAGGATATATATGAAGGCTTTGTATAAGTTCTAAAAATTAGATGCCAGTATACCTAGGTAAATTATTATTAGTTCTCAGTACTAAAAACTAAGTAAAGATGAATTAAATTCAATTGAAATTTTCAATGACACACAAAGATTTTCAAGTTCATCAACAATTCCATCTTCATTTTAAAAGGAATAAATATATCTGCTAAAATGTTTAGAGATCAAATTGCCTAACGGTACTTTGGAACTTTTAACACACCATATGGCAGGGAAGTCATCTGTCCTAGGAAGGTTAACTGAAAAGGCTGAGTTGATGGGCAAGTTGGTGGTGAAAGACAATTAAATGTAGAATAAATGCAGTGTAGTGTTTTGCAGTTACTTGTGTTTGGAATATTATAATGTATTTTAGTTCAAATTTTATCTTGGATGTTTGTTAAATTTTATAGCCCCACACTTAATAGCTTTCTAGTTTGATGATGTGGCACCTGATAGAGAAAGGGAAGACCTTAGAATGTAACAGGTGTTTTAAGGATACTGTCTCATTCATTCATGTGTTACATTATTCAGTAAATGTTTCTTATACATAATGGACATATGATAAATATTCCATAAATGAAAAGTTGCAATGAAAATTTAAATTCACATATTATCTTGGACCTTAGTTCTTGACCTACTTATACTCACCCTGTAGGTAATTTTATTTAAACCCATCGCTTTAAATGCCTGTCATATCTAAGAAATCTGAAATTACACCTAGCTCCAGCTTTTCTCCTGCATTCACAGTGTGCATATGGAACATGAATATGTAATAGGTGGTTCAGCTGTGAGACACTATGAGGCAGTGATGAGTACCATGAAGCAGAGGAAGCAGGGGGGAACTTACAGAGTGATGAGCGGATGGGGGTTTGGGGGAACAGTAGGGGAAGGAGCCTCTGCCGAAGTGACGTCTGGTGAGAGACCCACGTGAAATGAAAATAAGAAGGAACACTGTTTCAGACACTGCAAAACTCCTGGGGTGTGAACAGATTTGCCGTATCTGAGGGTCCGTGCAAACTATAAATTCCAGTTATGGGACTGGAGCGGAGTGAGAGATGGAGTATGTACATACTTTGTAGTCCATCACTTTCAGGTATTAGGGAGAGATTTATACAAACCATGTATTTTTAACTAATTAAATGTCTTTTTGGATTAATGCATTCTTTTGTTCAATGTGGTATTTGATTTCAGAATTGGTGGGTGATTTAGAGAATAGTTATTTTGATCTTGGGTAAGGTTGGAATAGTATTTAAACATTAAAAATGCCACATAGAGCAGAACCATATATAAAAATTAATCCTTTTTTTTTTCCAGAAAGTATTAATGAAGCTTAGAAAACCTAGAATTACAGCTACAATTTGGTCCTCAGGAAAAATTATTTGCACTGGAGCAACAAGGTAAATTTTACTTGGGTTTTTAATTTTCCCTTCGTGGAAGGAGCATTTGTAGACATAGAAACAAAATTACATGTACAGTTTGTCATGTTCCTCAGTATAAAATTGACTTCCTGAATGATAGTCTTTTTTTTTTTTCCTCTTAAAACTGTAGTGAAGAAGAAGCTAAATTTGGTGCCAGACGTTTAGCCCGCTGTCTGCAGAAACTAGGTTTTCAGGTAACATTTTCAAAAATATCCAAACTGCAGCTATTCAAGATTTTATTTTTGTATAGTTAAAATTTTGAGTTTAATAGACTAAAGAAGTCTCTACAGAAACTACTCTCATGACCATTTTCTAGGTTTTTTTAATACTGTTCTTCAGTGTAAAAATTTAGTAGCAGAACTTGTCCGTGTGGGTATTGTTAATGGATCCTGGCTTTTTTCAGATTGTTTCTTATAGAGAGACACAGACTTGTTTTCCTTTAAGTTAACTACCCTTTCAACTCTCTTCTCACTTTAAAACAACCTCGACACCCCCCCCACCTCAGCCCCACCCCACCCCCCAAAAAACATGTTTCTAATCGTGTCTCGAGTGGGATGAGCATGAGGGTGAGCAGAGAGCTGCAGGACCTGTTGGTACGTACACTTTAGCTAGCGGCCCTCCCACTGGTACAGTGACCATTGCTGGCAGGTTACCCTCATCAGATATTTTGAAGAGGCAAAATTGGAATAAAATTAATACATATTATGGACCTGCTAGGTCACTTGCAAATAATAAGTGAAAGAAAGGTAAAGATGAGCCATAGTCCCTAAAGAGGTGAGCCTAGGCTGTTTGCAGTTTGAATGGGAAGTGATGGGAGGAGGAGGTTCCCTCTGATGGCTTCAGTCTCCTAAGGTGGGAGGTGAGAGGACGCACTGAAGGGTCTGTGAGGGGTGGGGTCGGGGTGCCCCAGGAGGGGCAGTGTGGAGGCCCAGTTGATGGCGGGGCCACATCGCACGATCTTATGGCTTTCTACAAGTATCTTGTGCGGGTACTGAGTTGGAGAATGGTACATTTATCCAGAATTGTGGTTTTACTAGGAATGTTTGAAAAGGTGATAAAATAAATCCATTCAAGATACAGATAGGAGTTGCTAAAGTTATTAACTTGAGAGGACATTATTTTTAGCCTTAGAGCCTCTTGTCTTAGCATAAAATTAGAATTGTGGAGAGAAATCCCAATGAATTAAAAGCACAATTTTATCACTTTATCTTTCACTCTGTTCCCTTAAAGAAAACAAGCATCTAACTAAACTCGCAGAACTGCCGTTTTACCTTACTGCATGTAAGACAGAGTCTGATCTTTGAAGTTCAGTGTGCGCTCAGCTATTTATTTATTGACTTTTAAAGTGACAGCTTTCTCATTTTGACTCTTGAGAGGACTGTGCTTTGATTTTTTTCCTGTCTGCTCTCCTATCTCAGTAGACTAAATATCCCATTTAAAGTATCAAAAAATTAAACTCTAAACAGAAGACTCAAAAGACCACGGATGAGCTGCTCTAGTCAGATTTTGTTTATTTTCTTAGCGACACTTTTGAGTTACTTAATTACGGCATTTCATGTGTTACTGATGAAATCCTCGGGCCAAGCTTAAGATTTGTTTTATCTAATTGCTTATATATTAAGAATTAAAACTTAATCATTAAAAATTTCTGTGATGAGCAGATTTTTTGTTTGTTTCAAAGTAATTTATTGAGCTTTACTTCTCTCCTAAAGGTAATATTTACAGATTTTAAGGTTGTTAACGTTTTAGCAGTATGTAACATGCCATTTGAAATCCGTTTGCCAGAGTTCACAAAGAACAACAGACCTCATGCCAGGTAGGTCTTTAAAAAATCAGGGTGACTTGCCAAATTTCAAATTACTTGTCACACTATAAATATTTACATTGTGGCTTTTTTTGTATAGTTATGAACCTGAACTTCATCCTGCTGTGTGCTATCGGATAAAATCTCTACGAGCTACGTTACAGATCTTTTCAACAGGAAGTATTACAGTAACAGGTATTTTACGATCGTGAAACCAAGCTTGTCATTTATCTATTGAATAAGAGGTACCCCTGCCAAAGGAGAAATGATGTCTGATTTGTCCCCTTCAGTAACTTGTGCCCTTCGAGGGCTGTCAGTCTTCTGACTTTTAACACCGTGGATTACTTTTACTTGCTTCTATAGACTAGTTTGAAATCTAATACTGTACTATTTTGTGTCTGTCGTCTTTCCTTCGCCATCCTCCCGGGGAGACCTGTCCCCGCGTTGTGTGGGTCTGTAGATCACGCCTCCTCGTCGCTGCCCGTGTCCGGTGCGTGCGTGGTGCTCAGGCACTCGGATAGTGGCCAGTTTGCAGCTGTTAGGAATATTCTAGTACATATTTCCATAATAGTATTTCTTAAATTTATGATATTTTTATTTAAAATACCCAAGAGAAACCCATTTTTATGAACTTGATGAAGGTTTTAGATAAGCAAAATATATAAATACAATGGTATCTATTTGTACATGTTAATGTGTACTATGTTGTATCTGTTAAGTCAAGCATGTGGAAGGGGTCATTTCAAAACGACCTACTAGGCCTAGATGTCAAAGGGTAGCATTAGCCTTGCGGGGTGATTTTTAAAGCTACTATGTTATAAATTGTGCAGAGACATCAGTTGGGAATGAGGCCCAACTCTTGGCACAGTTGAGTTAAGGGACATTTCTTTGGTGTGCTGGAGTTTTTCTTTTTATTCCCTCAGCCCTTGAAGGAGAATAAAAATTATTCACATTATTAAATGCCCAACAAGTAAGTTTTAGTTTTGACTCATCCCATGGGTTTCCACAACTACCTCAGAGACTTCCAAAGCCAGGGCTGTGCCTGAATCTTAAAGACACAGCGGTGAGGAGCAGGCCTGTCCGTTCCCTCCTCTCACCTGTCTCTGCTCTTCAGAAGGAGCCCAGGCTTCTGAGGGGCTCCGAAGTGCACTGATAAATCTCTCAACTAAGTGTAGAACAAAACGATGCATATGTGAGATCTATCTTTATTGCGTTAATAGACAATTGAACAACTCAATAACGAACTAAGACGATTGACCTGGTTAATTAGTGTGCATTACATATTTACATCTGGAATATTTTATGGAATGTTGTAACAATTCAGTCATACTCTGTGGTTCCCATGGGCAAAGCACTACACTATTTGGAGAGGGTAAACTGAGTCAGGAAGGAGTGGACCAGCGTAAGACATGGTCAGTACTGTCAGATTTCACAGTGGGTGCATACGTATGGTTTTAGGATCCTTCTAGTAAGGAGGTATGTGTAGTTAATGAAAGCATTTTTATTCAAAATACTATGAAAATATTTTTTATTGTCTACTTCTTTGTTTCTTTTAAGCTATTTAAACGAAAGATTACATTTTTGAAAAGTTGTTCCTAGCATTATATGGATTAATTAATATGTAGCATCACCTCATTTCCTTGAGCTTGTTTTGTTTTCTGTTGAGTGAGCTGTGAGGGGGCGGGGGAGGACCAGATTGGTGGTAACTCTGTGGGCATTTTCGGACCACGTAGAGTATACAGCCTCGGGTTACTTTGGAAGCAGCTTTGTTGTCCTCTGCTGAGTTCCTCGGTACCCCCGTGAGCTTCGGTTGTAGCCTAACCATCCCAGGCTACAGTGACCAAAAGGATACCAGTTTCTCTAGGCCCATTTGTCATTTCTTCCTTTAATAATAAGCATTTTATAGTGCTTTTTATTCTCCTTCATGTGCACACTCCTTGTCTGCAGCTTTTTTTATGTACACACTTTTCACACTGGTGCCCTGAAACAAGATGAATAACGTTTTTATGTCAGATTCCCTTTAATTGTCTGGAAAAAATTATTCTCTTGATTTTTATTACGACTCTGTGTATAATTATGGGTGTAGATTTTTTTAAAAACAATAACCCCAAAACTGCTTGGATATTTTTAGTTGTGAGAAATGAACTTTTTCCTAGTGCTCTCTTTGCCTCCTCTCACCCACCCCATCTTCCGTTGTGTTTGTTACAGGGCCCAATGTCAAGGCTGTTGCTACTGCCGTGGAACAGATTTACCCGTTTGTGTTTGAAAGCAGGAAAGAAATTTTATAATTCATCACTTAACTGGTTAGAATCCCTAACTGAGCACCTTTTAAAACCTGCTGCACATTGGACTCAAAAGGAAAACTGGACCAACAGTAACTGAGGAAATAGACTCTCTTATTCCTTCACGGCTACAGTGTAAGCTCCAGGCCCTTTGGATTTCGTTTCAAACTTCGCTGTGACAGAAGAAGGAAGTTTACAAGACATGACTTGCTGCTTTTACAGAAGGACGTGCTATTTATTTTCGCAGTAGCCCTCATGCCTCCGCAGGCAGAGCTGTCACGGTGCGCGCACTACCTTGAATCCTTGTGTTGTTATTTTTCTCCAGTTTGAGCTAATGTGTTTCATTTGTGAATAGTCTTTTACATTTTTGTATGCTGAATATGGGCACCAAAGAACCTGTAAAAGTTATCTTTTTCAATTGAATGTGCACAAATAAAAGTTTGGAAAAGGTCTCTCTTCATATCCATTCTATAACTTTTATTCCCCATTTTCTATTTTAATAAAAATTGTATTCCTAATTCTTTTTTTTTTAATCTATGCAAGCTCAGACTTTTGCTAAAGTGTGTTGGCTTCTTTTTGAAGTGTGTTTTGTAAATATATATGCTACATGTACATAGGATCTTTTAATGCTCTGTTACCAAATATCAAATAGGATTTTTTTCTTGCAGGTTAGAAATAAAAAAATGTATATAAATTCTAGGGAACCAGAGTAGAACTTTACAGATTAAGCATAGTATTTTATGTTGCTAATTTAATATGATAGAAAATGTGAAATATCTTTTAAAAGCTACAAAATTATAGTTTTAAAAAAAGAAACCTCTTGCCTACAAGATGAATACGAGAAGAAAGCTGTGATGGGGCGGACCTCCCATGCACCTTGGTGTTCTGGGAAGACTCAGCCCTAGTTGTAGGAAATCATCTTAGGTTGGCGCACCAGGCTCTACGAAGTCTTGTCAAAAGTTGGTATGTTGTGCTGTTTCAACAGGAAATGGTCTGCGAGCCGCCTCTGTGCCACAGTTCAACTTGAACTTGAAAGCCATTTTGCAAGGTCCGTCTTTCCCCTTGCTGTGTCTTATTTAATGGAGCTAAAGAATGACTATTCGGTACAGAGGATAGCTGCTCTTAAAGTTACAGTAAACAGCGTGTGTGAAACAGTGGCTGTCTGCCTCACCCAGGAGCCCAGGAGCGGTGATTCAGAATCAAGCTGCCAGTGTGCTCAGTGTGTTTATACATCTATACTAAACACACAACCAGCAGTGATTTCACCTGGGAAACGAAGCTGAGCCCAGAATTACATTAGCTTCTCAGTAGAGACAATATTCCATCACAATCGTCCACAAAAACCTGAATTTCCAAAATGTTTGAAACCATTGTGACAAATTGCAGTATCTTAACCTCCATATTCTAGTACATTTTCTTTACCATATCGTAAAATCTTGAAAACTTAGCTTAAGCACTGTACTGAACAATACATATCGTTTTATATTTCTCTTCATGCCTTCCCCTACCCTGCTTTTCACTCTCATAAGCTTGGTTGGGGCGGCAGGGGGCGGGGGGTGCAAAGGCTAACTTTCATATTTGTTGTGAAAAACTTAATTGTGATTTTCAGACTTCTCTTTTTACATTTGTGTTTATTTGTTTCATTTAAAGTTCCAATAGGATAGGTAACCACATAAAAGAATAAAAGTTGAAGAAAAAGTTGTAAGTTCTGGAAACACTTAAAAATTTGAGATTTTCCACTTAACTTTAATTAACAGTAATTACTAAGTGACCTCTTCTTTTGTTGTATTCCCAAAAAAGAAACGTGGACAAGGGGAAAAACATGATTATGTGGCCCAGCTACATACCCAGAGGTCATAACATTGTCAGTATTCGAGTGACTTGAAAACTAGGTCGATAAGTGAGTGGCTCATCGGAATGCTGTCTCGGAAAGACGACGGCATTCTTCGGACGGGCTCTGGTTTCAGGGCTGCTGTCCGGGCGTCACGGGGCGGAGGGCGTCTGTCCTGCAGGACCCACAAAGCCTAGCAACGCTCCTGAGGAGTGAGCGTGACCGATGTCTTCTGCTGGCTTCTCACAAGTGCTGCAAATTCTTTTATAAATAAAAACTGCATATAGACAGACAAATTATAAGTATTTCCCCTTTTTATTTTTGAAAACCAAAAAGCTCTGATTGGGAGTGTATTGGGTAAAATTAGTTTGAAGGTAGAATCATGTAGATTCAGAATAGTGAAAAAAGCATTTTAAGATTCTGAAGTGAAAATCACTAGTAATAAACCTAATAGGTTTGAAACACTTCCCTGCCCATTAACAGTGAATGACTAAGAAACACCTAAAGTATATATAGCGTTTGAACTTCAAAGAAAACATGTAATTTTGTTAAATATCTTACATTCTGTGATAGTTGGCAAAGGGAAAAAGTTACATTGATTATCTTAATTTTTTTTAATCTCAATATAATTTCATGAAGATTCATAGTGAATTTCTTAAAGTGAATTTCGACAGAATACACTTCTCCTACCGAAACAAACGAGAGGGGGGAAATGCAGGCTCTGATTTGCTATGACGAGCACCGTCACAGAACTGAGATCTCTAGTCTCCTTTTCTGATAACCCCCGGCCAGTGTTCATCAACACAGTGCATTTCAGAGCCACGGCTTTCAGTCGTTCTGCATCTGAGAATACGGGCTTACTATTTCTTCTATCAGTCTTCCTCTTTGTTACAAGCAAACGTGGTGCATCACGTACCCTTATATCCAACTTGGGACAGTGTTACATGCCAGTAGGAAAATTCCAAGCTAAATAGAAAGGGTTTTTGTTTTTGACTCAGGATTCTCTCTTCTTCACGTGAATCATATTTTTGTATTCATTTACAAGTTAGGTTCGTTCCTTTAAGTTTTTTGAGTGTCTTCCATAGTTTATAATATATATTAGTAATTTACTGAATTGCTACTTAGGTGGTTTGAGATTCTTTATTGTAAGTTTTCTATCCTATCTAAACTCGATTAGTAAAATGCCTCACCAACTTCTGAAACTTGAAAGACGCCCAAGAGAGCAACCCATGATTGCGTGGGTCAAACCGAAGTTTCTGGTGTAGCTGGTGATCTCGGTCTCTTCAGAGAGGAGAACGTAGTGAGGGGCTTGTCCTGCTGTCCGAATGTCATCTGTAGTGTCTGCAGTCACCGGCAAGTCAGCATCAGTCGCAGCCTGCCTGTGTGCCAGCCTGAGGTAGTGATAATCCTGAGGAGTGCGAAGGATTGCAGGGAACTATGGGTCACTGTAAGTTATGAATGCCTTACAAAGAGAACTGTGTGAGCTTGCCTAAGAAGTCGAATCGAATTGCTTAGACATTTGCTTAAGTAACCGAATGGCCTGACTCCTGATGTTGTACAAACAGCTACTTCTAAATAAATATGGTCCCAAGAATTTCAAGTTGTCCTTTCTATTCATATGTTTTAAATGGATGGGAAGATGCTTATTTTTCTCAGCTATTGCAGAATTGCTTCTCACATTATTTTATGATACTAATAATGACATTCATAAAAGATTTTGTATTACATTATAGTTCATAGTTCCTTAAAAAGATGCATAATCCTTGTACCTGTTAAACTAATTAGAAATTATCACTAAAATCCGAGCCAAGAACCTTTCTGAATCTAGAATATATATGCAATTGTCCACAGTATGTCCTGGTTCTTTTTTACACAAGACCCAGTGCAAGTAGTGTCTCGGGGTGGGGGGTGGGGGACAAACTATAAGCTTGTGTTTAGACTACTTAGCATCTGAATAATAAAGCTGCAACTAGTCTGTATACAGATGCATCTTAAGGCAAAAGGGGATCCCATCACTAGCTCAGTCTTTCAAAGCTGCTCTGTGAAAAGGTGGAAAGTGTTGAGACAGACAGCGTTTTGTTTTGTTTAACCTGGTGTCCTGCCCAAAGTAATAGATGCTTGGACCTTACCCCTCATTTACCTATTGTGGGTGAAGATTAAAGGTGGTCTTCATAATTTCAGAGTGTCCCTTTGAAACTAGCTCCACGACACTAAAGGCAAAACCTGGGAGTGGCCAACGTGTACGGGTAGGAGGACATCACACTGAGTGTTCTTGCACCTCGTCAGCATTTACAAGGTCCGGGCTGTCCCCTACACTGCGAGAGCTGCTCTTGAGGTTTTTCTTTTTTGGAGTTGTTCTGACGCTAATTCCTCTTGGTGATGACTCATAAGACAAATGTTGTTTTTCACATAGTTCCTGAAAGAGAAAGAGGCACTAATGAAAATGTCGTTCTTGGTTTACAGTACTTTAAAAAGTGCACGGGCTATTATTTTTTTTAAATCCCTCTGGGCTTTAATGTTTTAGCTATGCAAAAACAATTTTTTAAAATTACAGCGTCTTGATGTATCATAAAATTCACTATACCACAGAACAGGGGTCAGTCGTGCAGCAGGTGAGTGTGGGGCGTCTTTTCAGAACAGGGCGTTCCTGTACACGGAGGAGGATTCCAGGCATAGTGTTGCCTAGCGCCTACGGAGGCAGCATCCCGGGTCCTCTCATTTTCCTCCATTTCTCAAATTCTACCAGTATGCCTCTAAACTTTCTACCTACATAATCTGATTCTTGTACTGTTCCCTTACTCCTGCATCAACAAATTTTTCTATAGGATTATTCCCCTTGGTAGGAAAATAGGCTCTAGTATTTTACATTTATTAAAAATGAGAGAAGTTCACCTTTGAACCTTGCTCCCTGTTCAAATATCTTTTTCAGGAATTTAACAAGTTAACAGACCACGATGTGCCTGGTACTAGGGTAGGTGCTTTGGGTAGAGAAGAAAAAGACTCCTGCTTTCAAATTTCAAGGAGCTTACATTTTAATAGAGGGGGTAGCACATAAGCATAGGATTCCAAGTGGTGAAAATGCTAATGAGAAAGGTAAGGGGGGAGGGGGAAAGAGGACACGGTGGGGGAGGGGGTTGTCTATCATTCTGCGGGCATCTCTAAAGTGGTAACATTTGATCTGAAACTGGAATGAAGATGGGGAGGGAACCAAGCGAAGAACTGCCAGTAAAGTATTGTACTTTCGGAAAGACCAATATAGCTGGAGCACGGCAAGTACATGCAAATGGGATCAAAAGACCTTTTTTTTTTAAGATAGGACAAAAACCTGCCAGGTTTCTATGCTAATGAGAAGTAGAGATCCAGTAGAGAGGTAAAATAGGGATGATGCAGGGATGAGCAAGGAGAATCATCGGAGAACGTCCTAGAGAAGAGGAAGGGGGTGAAGGGTTTGGCTTCACATAGAAATGATGGAGCTGAAAGAACAGGGAGAAATGGTGGTGTATTTGGATACAGATACCAATGTGGGGGTTGATGTCTGAGGTTATGGACGTTCCCTTGTGACTGTCCATTGCCAGGAGCAAGGCCATCAGAGAGGGTGAGGAGGGTTGTGGAGATGGGGAGGTTTCCAGAGAGAGGCGCTATTGAGCAGTTGTCCAGGAGAGAGGCGGTTAATGGACTAGGACCCGTGTAATAGCCAGGCAGCACCGAGGGCCACTTGAAGTCAGTGTTCTTAATGGGAAGTGAGACTCAGCCTTATCCCTGTGTGCTTTCTTAGCCAGGTTCCTCTGCATGACTGCAGAGGTGCATATGGTAATCCTTAAAATGTAAATTGGATCACGTCATTCCTATGCTTAAAATATTTTAGTAGCTTCCCATTACACTTAGAATGAATCCAAACTCACTCAGCTTATAAACCCCTACACAGCAGTCTAACGACTTTCTAACTGAATCTCAGAGATTGCAGCCCGCAGATTTCTTTTGGTTCCTAGAGCAGGTTAAGTGTTTCCGGTTTATCCTTTGCATTAACTGTCTCCTCTCCCCGAAATCTCCTTTTCCCTGTCTTCGCAGAGTTGGCTCTTGATTATCACCCAGATTTTATCTTAAATATTACCTCTCAGAGCAATTTCTCAGCTCATTCAATCAAAAGTAGCCCCCAATTACTATTTGTATCTGTGCATTTTTGTCCATTAATTGTAGCACGTGGAAGATGCCTAGCACATAATGGATACTCAGCAAATATTTACTGAATAAATGAATTTGGATGGAGGAAGGAAGGAAAGGCAACATAAAATTAACTATTAAAAGTGAGAAATAGGCCTCAGAACTAAAATATTTACAAAACAAGAACTTGTTCGTTGCTGTCTGTTTCCACCTAAATTGGAGAAAACAGCACATGTGGCCAACTCCTGTTTTGCGTTTGTAACTTGTACGGCAGAAGTTAAAACAAAACCCTTTCAAATTACATTATTGCTGAAATCCTTCCTGACCTCTCAGCTGAGTCACTGTTTATTTTATAAGAAACTTAACAATCTTGGAAAAACACTTATTTTCTCAGGCTGGTAGGAATAGCAGTGAAAGGACCCAACTCCAATGCCAGAAAGGAAAATGTTAAGCAATGGGTAGTATCAAATTTGAAGTTAAGTTGATACAGTTTCCATTCTCCTTAGCAAATCATTGGGATATACACATTTCCCTGGTGATGAAAATTGATTCATTGTTTTCTTAACTCCTAAATTCACAGACTCCCTTAACTCAGCGGTGTCCTTCCCACGCAGTCTTCAAATTCACTTCAGCTTCCGTGTCCTCGCGAGTTCCCTGGGCTTTCTGCCACCCCACATGTACTCCCATAGTTCAATAACTTCAGTGCCATTATGTATTTTATTGTTATTTCTGTCTCTGACATTTCCTTCCAGGGGAGCTTGTTTAACATGCATATTTCATACATACTTTGATCAATCTATACAATTCAGGCTGCTTACATTTTCATTTCTAAAGCTATTGCCAACTGGCTGCTTCAAGCCAAGACAAGCCCCAGCCTCTCTAGTTAGTGTTGCATAAATAGGAGTTCGCCAAGATTTTTTTTGAAAGCAACTTTGTTTCCGGCCTGCCGTCAGGAATGGGCTTCGCCACATGGATACACCCAGCAGATACTGCTCCTCCTGCTATGAGCGAGTTTCAAGTGTGGGATTATTTTGCCACCTCATCTTTTATAATTCTCTGCACCAATGCCCTTATCTGGTCTCGTTCATCAATACCAACCTCCCAGAACTTGTGTAGTCTGTCCAGGGGTCGGCAACACCTTGGTTTTTAGATCTCTCCTGCTTTGCAATTTATAACTTCTTTGGAGAGGGTCTGGATTTAAGACTGAGTGATTGCGTGACTCAAAAATAACAGACATATGATGCTTTCAAAAACATTTCCTATTTCAGAGTCCTACTAATTTAGACAGATTCCTTCCCTGCCCCATACTTTGACAGAACTGTTTTGTTCCGTTTTAGATCACGTGTTCTTAGGGAATGTCTTATTCTGCAGATCCACTAGATAGAAAGATGGGCCTTCCTTAATTAAGTTTTGCCTTTCAAATTTTCATTTGGTTTGCTGTTTGATACATGCTGACAGCCCTCCTGTGAAAAAAATTGATCTAAAGGTTTCTTAACTCATCCAGAACATTCTGCCTTGAAGTTAAACTTCATAAGAAAGAGTGCGATAGGGAATGATAACAGGGTTGCTTCCTTCGATTAACTCATTAGTGCTTTCTCCCTGCCTCGGTTTTTTAGCTAGCATTGCTCACAAGGGTTGTAACAAACCTTTATTTTTAAAGAACTTTTGTCCCCCCCCCCCCCCCCGAGTAGATGGGCGGCTCAAAAGTGCATGTGCAGAAGGTGGGGCCCCATAAAACCAGTGAAACTTCAGCCCAGGACCCCTCGCCTGCACAGCCCCTTCCAAGCCCCAGAGTCACGTGGATTTTGCATTCAAAATTTGTAATATTCTGCTGCAACTGGTCCTTCGAAAGCTTAGACTCCACAAAATGCGATCTAGTCCTGCCTTAGGTGTGTTGAAGACCAAATCTATTTCTCCACCGTAGGCATTTCTCAACTCCTGCTCCCAGCGAACACTTGCCTTCTTTTCCCTCCCCTGGTGTGTTCTGCTGGCAGCTCACACACGGTCCGCACAAACTGAACTCAGTGCTGCCCCCAACCCTGCCACAGACTCTTGCCTCCCACACCTGCTCTTTGTCCTGCACTGGGTCTCACTCTAATGAATGTTGCATGGAATACTGGCTTAGTTCTGTAAGCTAGAGAGACCCCAGTTTCCCCACTCCCTCCGCTGCCTCTCCCAGCTCAGCTCCGAGCTGTGTAGGTTCTATCCCTGCGCCCCAGGCAGCCCCTTAGCTTCCTGTCTGACTCCTCCAAACCCTCTTAGTCTCCCTCCTTCGGCATCTCCCCTTTCCATTTGCCAGACTTTGCCAAAGTGCCCTTCAGAAATCTGGTTCCTTTTCTCCCCTGCCCAGCTGTTCGAATCATGTCACTCTACTTTCCGGGTAAAATCCAAATTCTTTACCAAGACCACGAGGTCTTCCCTGACCACTCTCTGCCCTGTGCTCTGGGCTCGTGTCTCAGTCCCCAGCTCAGCACCCACCCTCTTCATTGCACACGTGAGTGTGGGGGCCTCTTCGTGTGATCCCCCCTCTGCCTCCCCCACCTTCCTCCTAGCCCAGGGGGCCCTCTCAAGACTGCGCTGGCGTTTTCTTTCTCAGGGAGCTTTTACAGGTGAAATCCTCCAACGTACTTCTCTTGTGCCTTCCGACCCAGTGCATTACAATGGGCTGTGTTCTTGACTGCCTCTTAAATAAAGGAAAGAAACAATGGATTCTTTCTCTCCTGTACCTTCAGTTCTTTCCTAGGACAGCCCCTAGGAGACTGTCAACAAAGGGCGAGATAAATAGCAGCTGAGGTGGTGGAGCAGGGAGTGTGCCAGGCACAGCCCGTGGGTCTCACCTATCTGAACACAGACCTCTCCCTCCTCCCGCTGCACAGACTGGAGATGGAGTCACAGCCTGTGACCCACAGGGCCACTGCCTTCCTGACCATGGTATTTCTCTTTGTAAATGAATGTTTCGTTTTACTTTTTGAAAACAGGGCCTTATCTTTATCAAAAATTAGCCCTACAATTTGACATTCAACTTCCAGCTTGAATGAAGAGAGAAGTTTTTCTGCTTACTAAAATGGCATGTTTCTAAAATGCTAACCATTTAAAAGTAAAAAAATTTCCACAATCTTGCTTACTGTGCACCCTGATAAACTGCGATTAACAGTTTGGCCTATCAAATATATATTTCAAATATATATATATATTGTAAATATATATGCCTACCAACATTTCAGGGTTACTATTCCTTCAGATAAAAGCTGAAGAGCCACTGTGCCCACAGTTTCTGTACAATCATGCCTTTGTCTCTAGTGGACTGAAAGTATCTTCAGAAGAGAGTCACAAACTATAAATACGCAGTTTCCCCCCGTTTTATTAAACCCAAGAACAAGGATGTCCGCGTTTGCAAGTCTCGGGACTGAACCCTGGGAAGAGTGACAGGCTCTCCTTCCTTCTCGGCCCCCATGCAGCACCCACTTTCAGGCCTGTTTCAGCACTTAGAACGTGAGTTCTGCCACCAAAGGAGCAGGAGTTTTCTGCAGCCTACTTCTTCTGAGTTAAAGTGTTAAAGTAACATTTCCATGTGAAATGTATTCAACTGCTTTCTAAATGCCTATTCACCCAAGAAACTCTTCATCTTTCTTAAGCTTACTTTGCGCCGTATTTGGAATAATCGTAAGACATTTAAGCCTGAGTTTCCCTGATAACCCTAGCGCTAAAAGCGTTGAGGCCCTAAAGAGACCAGCAAGTGTGATAAAGATGAAGAACTGAAGCCCCAGTTCTAGAACAGGGTGAGCCTAACATACCAGGACCTACACCGAACCCTAAACAAAAGTCCCCTGGTGTCAGGGTTGAGGGGAAGCTAGGGAGATGGGAGGGGTTCTTTGATCATTGTTAAAAAAAGAGATTTGAAAATTTACTTGTGAAAAGCACTGATTATTCTAATTCCTTGACTGAGTCACCCAAACTGAATACATGACAGACAAACTGGAATTATAGTTGAGGTACGGTTGGTTCCAATCCAAACCAAAGGGAATATCCTAAAATAAATTCAAATATCATTATGATTTAGTCGTGTATAAAAGCTGCACCTCTGACCAAGGAGCGCTGTTCGGAGAGCAATGCGCACCATACTTACGCTTTTGCCAGCTCCATTGATATTTGTTCCAGAGAGCACCCCTTCGTCTCGGGTATGAACACAGTGACAAACACCAGGGCCGCCACACTCATGATTGCGTAGGCAAAGCACACCCATGGCAGTCCGATGAGGTCTGCAATGGGTGAAAGAAACTGGTTAGGAGTGTGTTTTGTGTTGCTTCGGTCTCACTTGTGGACGGCCCCTTCTTAGAGCATGTATAAAAACATGGACTTTCAAACACTCAGTATCCTGGGAAATAGCCGTACAAATGCAACTATAGCCAGCCTCTGAAAGTTTCATGTTTACAAACTGCCCCAGCTCTCTCTGGTAGAATAAACAGCAGTCTTGTAACTGATGCACTTTAAATCCAATGCTATCTTTTTGGTGAGTATGCTTTTCTTTTTGCTCCTTGCAAAAAGAGAACCTGAAACAACACAGATACATGTAAGGCGGCAGGTAAAATATCTGCTCTCTCTCCTTGTGCTGCGCGATTCCTCTCTGGGAGTCACTGCTGTAGCAGTTTGGTTTCTATTAGTGGACATTTTAAAGACATATTGATACAGATGGACTTTCTTGGAACAAACTCACCCTTCTTTACTCTGATTTTTTTAATTGATTTTTTTAAGTAGCCAAACTCTTGGTTTTATTATTTATTTATTTTTAAATATGTTTATTGATTTTGAGATAGAGGAAGGGAGAGAAGGAATGGAGGAGAAAGGGAGAGAGACGTCGATTGGTTGTCACCCATATGCATCCCGACTGGGGATCGAACCTGCAACCTGGGTATGTGCCCTGAGCAGGAATCGAACTCCTAACCTTTTGGTGTGTGGCACAACACTCCAACCAACTGAGCCACACCAGCCAGGGCCTTCTTTATTTTGAACTGAATAAGTTATTTCATGTTGGCAATAGTTTATCATTTAGTAGCTAGTGTATTTGCAATGCTTCTTCCTAGATTCAGAGAAAAAAGTGATAATGGTTCTAAGAAAAGACATTCACTTGCTCAGTTGCAGCAGCAAGAAGCCGGATGGATCTCAGTTGCCAGCCTAGTTTTCCCTCTGACCACTTCTAGCCAAAGGCATCATCCCTTTGTAGTTACTGACCAAGGTCAAGGTACCTTAATTGGTGAGAGATGCCCCCTGTGCACTGGACCCTACACTTGCATTGGGCCAGACCTGGCTCAGCAGCAGAAGGTCCAGTGTGGCAGGGTGTAGCGAGCAGGAAGCTGGCTCTTTCTGAACACAGGCTCAGACTAACCACACACAGGCTGGAGCCCTTAACAGCTGCAGCCACAAATCACGATGGGTCGGTCAGGAAAACTTGACCAAATAGTTATATATGAGGCAGTTCCTTAAATGCAGTGTGGAGGGAGCTAAGCACTTTAACCACCGGTCAGCCCGTTGTGCAGGGAAAAGCAGGAAGGAGGAATAGCGGGGCTCTTCTCTGGGGTTTTATTTATACGGATTCTTCTGTATGTTTCTTGACGCTTTGCCCAAGTGAATGCTTAATAAATAGTGCTTGTAGACTTTGTCCTTCTTCCCTTCTGGGGCATAAAACCAGAATATAGAAAGTAAAAAACAAACAAACAAAAAGCCCAAAAGGTGGTCTCATCAAACTTGTCCCCTAATCTGTTTGAGTGCTTTCAGTAACAGGGGGTTCACCGCTTTACAAAGACTCTCTCTGCACGGTGAGCCAGCCCTGCCTGTTAAAAAGCTATTCCTTACTAATTTCTAAGTGCAAGCCCACCTTTCAGAACTGGGGTTCAGAGATTCTGCTTTGTCTTCCCGATCAGCTCTCCCCATCCCTTCTGCAAGACGGCACTCCAATATCTCTGTGTGCTTCCTCCCCTTCCTCGAGCATCCTCTGTCTGAGTCAAACACTCTAAAGTCTTACAACTGTTCTTCACAAGTCATAATGTTAGGACGAGTGTCTCATTCTTGTTTGTCCTAACATCAAGCTCATTCAAGGTGTGGGTCATTTTTACTAAGTGCTATCCTTGCTTAATGTTAAAATGTAGCACAGTATTTTGCAGACTAGCTGTGAGGAGGAAAATCTGGACAGGAACCCAATCTAGTAAGTGTAGCAACATGTAACTGACCAAATAGAGTATATAAGCAATGGCTAAGCCCCCCTTCCAGGAGGCAGGAGCTTTGGATATCTATCCCCTGTCTCCTTTACTTGCTGCAAGTAAGTAAAACTATCTTGCAACAAATATGTCTCACACGCCTCATTCTTGAATAGAACACCCAAGAGGTGAACCCCTTGAGCTCAGTAGCAATAGGTCACATGCCCATGTCATCCATTTGCACTTAGTTGGTGAACAAAATGCAATCCTTAAAAGATTTAAACAGCCTTCTTCAAACACTGTACTCAGAGCCTGCTGCAGCCGGTCGTGAGCACTGCAGAGTAAGTCTGTCTCTCTGGACCACTCTGTTTGCTGATAGAGCTGAACTCGCAGTACAAAGGTTGGTGTCCAAGGGCTTGCCGCCTTCTATCTTTTACTTGGAAAATTAATTTTTATTTATCTATTTGTTAATTTAATTTTATTTTATTTTATTGACTATGCTATTACAATTGTCCTGATTTTTCTTCCCCCTTTGCTCCCCTCCACCCAGCACCCCCCAATCCCTCAGGCAATCCCTCCACACTTGTTCGTGTCCATGGTCATGTGTGTAAGTTCTTTGACTGCTCCATTTCCTATACTGTACTGTACATACCCACGGCTATTCTGTAACTACCTATTTGTACTTCTTAATCCCCTCACCTCTCACCCATTCTCTCATACCCACCTCCTATCTCTTTATCTTTAATCTTTGGCGTGATTTGGACTGGGCCTCTTTGCATCCATCTTGTTTGGGACTCTCTGTGCTTCCTGGACTTGCATGTCTATTTCCTTCACCAAATTAGGGAAGTTTTCTTTCATTATTTTTTCAAATAGATTTCCAATGTCTTGCTCTCTCTCTTCTCCTTCTAGCAGGCATGAGAAGCAAATATTGGCTTGCTTAAACTTGTCCCAGAGGCTGCTTACACTATCCTTGTTTTTTGGGGGGGGGGATTCTCTTTTCTTCTCATTGTTCTAATTGGTTGTTTTTTGCTTCCTTATGTTCCAAATCATTTATTTGATTCTCGGCTTTGTCTACTCTATTGTTGTTTCCCTGTAAATTGTTCTTTATTTCAGTTACTGTATGCTTTGTTTCTCACTAGATCTTTTTTATGCTGCTGAGGTCCTCACCAAGTTCCTTGAGCATCCTCATAACCAGTGTTCTAAACTCCGCATCTGATAGATTGCTCATCTCCATTTTGATCAACTCTGTTTCTGGAGTTTTGATCTGTCCTTTCATTTGGATCGTGTTTGTCTCTACATGTTGGCAGCCTCCCTGTATTTCTTTCTATATATTAGGTGGAGCTGCTTTGACTCCTTTTCTTGGTAGTGTGGTCTAATGTAGTAGGTGTCCTATGGGGTCCAATGACACAGCCTCCCCTATCACCCAAGCTGGGTACTCAAGGCATGCCCCTCATGTGGACTGAGTATACCCTCCTCTTGTAGTTGAGCCTTGGTTGCTGTTGGCAGGTCAATGGGAGGGATTTACCGAGGCCAGTCAGCTGCAAGGACTGGCTGTGACTACTACCCACCAACCTCCAACCCCTGTGGAGGATCAGCTGTGCAGGGGCAGGGTGGTGCTGCTCCGACATGGTATGTGGCTGTCCACTGGGTGCACTGGCCCTGGGGTTCCCTGGGTGGTTCAGGCCAAGGTCAGCCTCCACCTGTGTTCTGCCCAGGGCCACCCTACATGAGCTATAAAGCAATCTGAGATGGCTGCTCCTTGTGCTGGGCTTGGAGATTCCCAGGCGAAGCCAAATTGGGAACCTAGGCTGGCTGTTGCTAGTGCCGGGCCTGGAGCTCACCGAGGCCAGCTGTTGCTTGTTTGAGAGGATTTAAGAAATTGTGCAGTATGATCCATGACCAGCCATTCATTTGGAAAAACAGCTTGGGAGGGAATCTTGGCCTATTTCTAAAAAAGTATGAAGTGCACAAACATTTTAAAGTTTTATATAAAAAACTCACACCATGTTTGTTTAACAACTCCAAAAGTTCCAAAGTAGATGTGCTTAAAAAAAGGGGCTGACAAGATTCAGAAACACTAGACAGATGTATAGATACCTACACTGTTTAGTGTGCATCCACTTTTGAAAATTTGCATATGATGTATGCGTATTATTCACATTTTCCAAAGGTGTTATAATTAGTTTTTTATACTTTGGATCATGACCCAAATACAAAACTTACAGTTGATTCGTATGTGTCTTAAAATCTGAAGGTTTTATCTCCATTTCTCCTCCCCTCCCCGCTCTCCCCCGCACTTCGTAGTTTTAATGGAGGAACTGGGTCAGTCGTTTAGAAGCTCTCCCGGGCAGGGTTTGCTGAGCGTTGTCATATCACTTGACTTTCTGTCCTTTGCGCTTCCTGTAAACTACTATCTGGATCTAGAGGCCTGAGGAGATTTGGATTTTGTTTCTTTGTTTGCAACCTTTATACATATGTATATCTATGTATAAAGGAAAAAAGGAAAGAAAGAAGCCTTAGCTCCTTGGTCAAGTTTGGAGGATGCTGGGGAGCCACCTCATTATTTCAAAAACCAAAAACTGAGGAGAAAGCTTTCCTTTCTCATATGACCCCATATGTCAGGGTAGGCAAAAAAACTATTAGTTATCAGAAACTCCTTCTAACAGTTACAGAAGAAATTTCTCCTCGGAGAAGCAGCTCAGATAAGAATTCGGAAGGGAGGAAATAATGGACCTCACAGTGAGCCTCCTGGAAGGAAGCGGCGGGCAAAGCAGGAGGCAAGCAAACAAGATGAGCCTCTGATGGCAGGACACACACCATCACCTGTGAAGGAGTTTGCAAACAAACAACCAAGAAAGTCCAAATCTGAAAACTCTAGATCTGGACAGCAGTTTGCAGAGAACACCAAGGACAGAGGTCGTGCTATATGACGACAATTGGCAACACCCCCCTCCCCCCCGGGGAAACTACAAAACGAATGACCCAGTTTCTTCATTAAAGGTATAAAGTAGGGAGGAGGGATGAGAAATGAAGATGGAACCTACAAATTTTAAGAGACATATCCATCAATTGTAAGTTGTATATTTGGATTGTGACTCAAACAAACAAAATATAAAAAGTAATTATAAGACTCTGAAGAATGTAAGCATAGACTGTATATTGATACCAAGGATTTTTATTAATATTTTTAAGTTGATAATGATATCGTGGTTATCATTTTCAAAGGTCTTATCTTTTAGAGATTCATGATGAAATTTTAGGACAAATGGCATTCTGTCTGAGATGTGTCTTAAAATAATGTGGGAGGAAGAGCAGGTGAGGTTATAAATTAATTAAGGTTGGCAACTTTAAGTTGGGTGGAGGTACATCAGGTTCCTTGCTACTCCCTCTTCTTTGGAACGTGCTTGAAAATATCTGCAGTGAAATGTTTTCCAGGTGAGTGTGCTTCACATTAGTCCTAACTGAGAACACAAAGACACTCAAGGAAAAGGACACATCCTTACCAGTCACCGTCAAAAACGTCAGAGAGATGAGGAGGTTGATGCCCCAGTTCATGCTCGAAGTTAAAGCCATGGCTTGTCCCCTGATTCCACCGGGAAAAATCTCACTGAGCACCAGCCAGGGCACTAGAGGGAAAGGCAGAGGGGGTGGGGAACAACAGAATGATCAAAAAGCCATCAAAACTGAGGGGCAGCCCACGGCTCTCCGCCCAGGGTGTGCAGGATTTGTGGTTGGAGAACAGGGCCATGTGCTTTCTCCTTACCTCCAGCCAAGTGAGAAACCCTGAGAGAGCCTGAGAGTGGCCCCAGAGCAGGGGCAGGGATTTAAAGTGCTGTAGGTGACACGGGTCTGACAAATGCAAATGAGAGGGGCAGTGGGTGAGGCCACCTACCTAGCACAGAACCTCCGTGTCAGCCCCTAGCTCTACCTGCTCTGCCTCTGGCCCCTTTTCTTGAATCTCCTTTGCCCCTGACCTTGGAAAAATCCAACATCATAGCTACTGAGCAGGTAGGAAGTAAAAGTAGGAGGGTGTGCAGAAGGAGCTGGCTACTCTCACTTCTACTTGGGCTTCCTGGCCTGGGCAAGCTAGTTATAGCCAAGTTCTAATTTCAATAGAGCTCTGAGGTTTGATTAGTGTACCAGATTAAACACCCAAATTTCTGGAACACTTCTGGGCATGAAAACTGATCAGAGAACTTTTTATTATCTGAGCGTGACAGGGAACCTTATAGGACCTGGCCAATGGAATTAGAAAGTAGAGGAGAAAATTAACTTGTCTCCTGCTCTCAGCCAATCAAACCAAGTTTGTCTAATAGATTGGCTGCCAGTTCCTACAATGGGCTGAGCACTTCACAAACCTCATTTGATCCTCAGAAAATCTAAGACGAGAACTATTACCATCCCTCTTTTATAGAAGAGGAAACTGAGGCATAAAGCAGTTCATAGTCAGCCAAGGTCACGGGGCTCCTATGTGGTCACGGGGTTTCTAAGTGGCAGAGGTGGCATTAAGCCTGGCAGTCAGTCTCTGGAACTCATGCTTTTTAATCACAATGCTGGCTCAACGAATATTTGTTAATGAATAATAAATGTGGAGTTCAAACATGTTTAATTCTGAGGAAAGGAGGATTTAGGAGTTGCCCCAGCCTGGCTCACAGCTAACTAAGTCACCTTGTGTTGCAAAGCCAGCATTTATATACCAACCAGCTGCATTGTCCTAGCCCAGAGGAGGCAGAAACAAGAGGCCAGGAGAGACCCCACTGGCCGGCAACCACATGGCCACCTAAGACAGAATCAAGCAGTGAGCTGTGCTTCTAATTTAACAATGTCTTCACCACACTGTCACTCTCTGCAGAGAAAACATCCTCTCATAGTAAATTTGCTGCCTTAAAGTAAGAAATATCAATTAAGTAATAGAAGAGGGCAGGAAAAAACACGTTTTTCTTGATTAGCTTCTCCAAGTGAATCTACGTAGGGTTACTTTTAGGGCCTGGAAGAAAAGGAACATGGTTATTATTGTTCTAATCAATAGGGAATTCAGAAACAAAATTGCTTACCCCTCCCCTCCACTTCCTGCCCCAAAGTCCCTCGTTAGGTTCTTTCAGACTCTGTCCTTAGAGGTAACCTTGCTTTGAGCTTTGCAAGACTGGGGCTCTGTCTCTGAGTAGAATGATAGCTGCAAAATTCTGGTAAAGCCTTTGTAATGACCTGTCCTTGGGCAAATACAAGATAAAATTATGTAAATCTAACTTTTTGAAGCTAAACAATCTCTGCCACAGAGCAATCCCCCGTGTCTCTCCTTGCCGTGGGCAGTTCACATGGCTCAGCGTGGAGCAGGGGTCCTGGTCACCTTTTGCTCTGGCAGCTGGAAAAAGGAGGTGAAGGAAGGGACACTCGTTTTTTTGTTTTAATGGAGGAATTAGCACAGGTTTGTGTGACCTACTTCCAGCCCCACCTCATCGCCTCCAAAACCCCTTCTTCCCCTTCCCCACCTTTCACCAGGATGGCCTCTCGGAATCATGTGGTGGGGGTTTGGGAAAATCATGGCTGTGGCCGTCACTGCCATGCCAGCCTCGGACGAGCACGAGTTGGTCCTGCTGTCACGGAAAGCAGTGGGTCTCGCCCACAGCAAGATGGGATGGACCCACAAAGTACCAGCAGTAAGTGCTCAGTCTGAACGGCCTAGGGCTTGCCTGAGAGCACCCGGGGTCCACACTGACCACCTCTCCCAGGCCTCTAGTCAGTGCAGCACCGAGCCGGTCCTTGGGAGCTCTGACCAGGCCGCGAGCAATAACTGACAATTCAGCGAGAGGTTTCCCTCGGTCTCGCGTGAACATTTGTCAGGCAAACCTTGCACGTGACCGTTCCAAAGATAATGTATCATTGCCAAAAGCTTCTGTTTGTTTTTAGAGAGGATTCTAAATTCTTTCTAAATTCTACTTCTAGAAGAAAGGATTCAAGAATCGATGCCTGGATTTGTCTAATGGACTGGATGCTGCAGCAACTGAGAAGTGGGTTCCACAAGGATGGTTCACCTCCTGGTATGGGGCCTGCCGAGTCAGAAGTACGGAGAATGTTATTTCAACTATGGTTTCAGAGCCAAAAAGTCACAGGTTTTCAGATCCAGAGAGAATGAAGTAAAAGTCAAAATGCTGCTTGCAGCGAGAGAGAGCTTACTGAGGGGGTTAGAGCTTTTCCAAGGCAAACTTAGGAGAGAGACAGGGCCAGAATCTCACCGCCTCCGTGCGCCCTGGGCTGCACATTGAGTGCCCTAAACAGAAGAAACACCGAAGCTTTGTTTCAGTTGGTAAGTAAGGAGCACAAAGGGGTATGCTGGCACCTGAGGACTGACTATTTGGCTCTCTATAATGACAAGAGTAAAGTTCTTCAAATCACTGTTTTCTCTAATGATCTGGCCTAATTCCTTCTCTAAGGAAAATCAAGTTATTGCCACGTGCTATAGTAAAGACGTGCTGGCTGTCTCTGGCTGTCCTGTTTATCCCCTGCCCTGATGAAGGGCCCACAGGAGATGATGCTATGTGCCCTTTGCTCGTGAGGAATCTAGAGTGTTAGAGACGCAGTGAACACCGACAGGGAGCGCAGCCACCGCAGTTCAGCAGGTCCTGAAACAATTCTCCCTGACCCCTATCATTCTACCTTCAACCCCATCATCTACCTTCAACCCCATCTGAGGTAGGGCTACCCACTTCAGAAATGTACCTCTCTATAGATGTCAGAGTCGGCACTTGCCTGTAAGGCCTTCTCTGTGCTGCGAAGATGGAGGATATTTTAGATTTGTGGGGAGATAACCGCGCACAGATGCTGGAATTCACATTTCACTTTGTGTTAAATCAGGCTGCCAGTCCGAACTCACCCAGCCCTGATGCAGTCTGCAGGCGGTGTTTGGCTGCACAGAGTGTCATAAAAAGACCACGAAGGACAGCTATGCTCCCAGTCTCTGTGTGCAGGGGAGGACATGGACGGGCATTCGCAGGAGCAGTCCATGGAGATGACTGAGCCCTACCACCTGTGCGCTGCCATGCCTGCCTGCCCCTCCCGGGCCCCACCGCAGTGCTCCCACTGAGGCTTTCGGATTCAAACCTGCGGCTCTCCAGGCACAATTTCCCTTTGGTTTGAGCTCTTCCTGCCCCACTTGGCGTGGTGGCCCCAGGAGGTTTGAAACTCTCATGGAGATCTTGAAACTCTTACCAGAAAATTCCTACCGGCTTTGGAGGAAATTCTATGCTTAGGCTGCAGAATGTTTATTCATTCAACAACTCGATTTGCCCCGGAGCAAGGGGCCTACACTTGGTCTGAGTGAAGCCAACTCCTACGGCTTCTATCGCCTGTGCAAGTAGCATGCAGCACACCTCCCTCTGTCTCACTGGTAGGGGCCACTTACCCGCACACTTGAAAGGGCGTATGCCCACTCCCTGCCAACCAGGTGTTGAGATTCTGGCCTCATAAGTTCCCTGAGTGGGAACATTACATTCCTTGAAGGGTATACTCCACCACAGGCCACCACCTTCAACATCAACAAGGATGTGGGAGCTTTGATGTATTAATTAATTGTTTAGTATTCTCTCTTGGCTCAGTCTCTTTGAGTTTTGTTCACTCCTGGCCTTGTAGAAGAAATATTTCATTCAAGAATATAACATTGCATTTCTTAAATAACAAACCAAGACATTCCAGGGTGAATGTTGCTTGCTTCTAGAATAACATGATACATTTCTAAATGCATCTACTCTAAATAGTTGAAATTTATTGTTCTGAAGAATAATGAAAATAGATGGAGAGTGAAGAAATTTTATAATAGTAGAGTCATCAGTTTTTCAATTAACAACAAAAGTTATTTGTAATATCAGCTGATAACTTGAATAAGTCACCCTTCAGTTTTATTGAAAGCAAACTATTGAAAATATCTAGGCTTATGAAAGGATTATTATCTAGTTATTAGAGGCATTTTCCCACCCCATACTTACACTAATTTTCTAATCGTCTTTTTAATGAGTTTTCTGAGGTTTTGATAATGTGTGACGTGTATCACAAGGTTTCTGATGGGTAGCAGTGCTTTCTTTTAAGAGGGAGCCACGTAACTAAGGAGAGGAGAAAAAGAAATGTTAAAGAACAGATTTTTTGAAGTTGAAATTGATTTTCATTGAAGTATGGTTAAAGGAATACTTTGTACAGTGAACCCCGGGGGTATGCATATCCTAATTGGCAGACCACTGAACTAGAGTTCAAAATGAAAAGAAGAAAAAGAAAAGCAAGAATTACAAGAAATTGGGCATTTTGGGTTTAAAATAGAACATAAGTGTCATGCTTTAGTTGTAACATTTTATTTTGTGCTTTTTTCATAATTGATGCTTTGGACTTCAATCAGGAAAGTATTGTAGTTTTTAATGTTCCTTGGAAAATTCTTAACCTTGTGTTCTGGAAAATAGTAAAGGGGAAAAAAAGTGAATGCTTAAGTTTGTGTATTATTTTTAAATGACTGTATTATGTTTTCTGGTTCCTTTTTTAAAAAGATTTTATTTATTTATTTTTAGACAGAGGGGTAGGGAAAGAGAGAGAGGGAGGGAAATGTCAGTGTGTGGTTGCCTCTCAAACACCCCCCCCGTCCACTGGGGACCTGGCCTGCAACCCAGGCATGTGCCCTGACTGGGAATTGAACCAGCCACCCTTTGGTCCACAGGCTGGAGCTCAATCAACTGAGCCACACCAGCCAGGGCAAGTGCTTGTGCTTATGAAGATAGTGTTAAAACCTTAGCATAGGACTAGGGGTGTGCTGGGCTGGAGCAAACGTTCGACACTGCATGAGGTGAACAGATGGTGACAGAGCTGATGGCATCATCCCACCACGTGCGCAGCTGTGCTCTCGCTCTTGCAGTGTTAGGCTCTGGTTCTGTAGGTGCAGCTGCCTCACCATCTAACTCCAGAGAGGAAGGTGGGGTTTCATTAGCTACAGGCACATGATGCCTTTCGGTTTTTCCTCTTTCGTTTGGGCGTAAATTGAGTGTAACCATCCAGATACTACTTTTTTTATTTTGCATTATTTTAATGAGTAACTCCAGAGAACCAAATAATTCACCACTTTAATGAAAATGATCTTTAACTTAATTAACTAAAAAAAAAAGGAACAGTAGCAGTGTGAATATTGGTAATAACTGAAACCTAAGCTTTAAATGAAAAAAAGAAAAGATTGGCAAGATCTTAAAGGTGGACACTTACCCTTAACACAAACCCCGTCTGTGAACATGATTGTGTAATGGCTGCATTTGATAACAAAACTCTCCTGTTCAAGGAATAATTCGTGCAACACACCTTTTCTCTAAAGGTGTGCAATGGTCACAAGAACTGTGGGAAAGGATGGTGAACACTAACAAACCCTTTGACTATGATGGTTCCAACAGCAGGGGCCTGGGGTCTAGAGAGAAATATGAAGGATATTAAAATCTCTTTTGAAACATTTGATGTCCTTCTGATCTGTAAACTCCTTTCCTCTCAACCCAATATGTAGCTAAATAAAGTTCTAAATTATAACCTACGGTTCCACATCCCTGGAACTGTCATAATCGTTAACTATGCAAACGTCATGTGAACAATTTCTTTTTGAAGAGCCAGAGTTATTCAGGTATACACCCTCAATTTAAGTGTTATGGCAAATGAGCCTTTTTCTTCCTATTGATACCCATCTTCCAAAAGGCTGATTAAACTCCGTAAAACCAAACCAAACAAAGCTAGGCTCTATAATCTTTGAACCTTAAAAATTTCTAGTTTCTTGTTTAAAACAGAAAAACAGCCTTTTCAGGACAGTTGATGTGAGAGATAATTCTCTGTGGGTCTCTTGCATCTCTGCATATCTGACCATCTTTGTCCAGGCTACTTTTCCAAGGATGTTTGTTATACGAACAGCCTTTGAAGACACATGTAGTGTCTTATCTGGAGCATAGGTGTGTTTAGTATCCAGTCAATTAAAGATAAAGTCTCCCTGCAGAAAATAAATCAAGCTGGTTTACTGTCTATGATAAAATATTTGGGTACCCTAGCCTGGGGTTCCTCTTCTCTAAAATAACCCATCATGTGTGTTGGTGTCATCTGACCCTCTTCATGTGGCCTTGTGGATATTGGGGCAGGGTGTGGTGCAAATCTGATCCCCTGGCTATTGTTACTGCAAGGAGCAATAAAATGGTTCTTTGTCTCTGGTCAAGCAGTCTTTTGCCAATACCCATAAAACTGTGACAGGCCAGCTTGCTACCTGGCCAGTGGGCTAACGTACCATCCAATTTGCAGTTCTTGAGACTTTGATTACTTGTGGCTATGGTGTGATTTTTCTGCAAACATCTTTTATTCCTATTATGAACTTTGGACTGCCCATTCATATCTGAGGAATTTAATGGGACTCTTAAGCCTGAAATAATCCACTCAAATATTTCTATAAGCTCTAATGCTAATTAAGTAAGCAAAAACAACCCCCAAATTTCAGGTTCATATTTTCACATGTTTTTCTTTGTAAAACCATGAAAGAATTACCTTAAATTATTTTTGGCAAAAAGTCAAGTTTAAAAACATTCAATTATTAAACCAAGGTAGTAATAACCACCCCATGATACAGCTAATCTCAATTTTTTTCCCCAAGGGAAGGGCTGAGTCTCCTATTTGGAGAAAGCAAAGAGATGTTTGGAAATGAATATGTTGCCTAACACTGTTAAATTTTTAAATGACCTTAATTCTAGTACATTTAAAATGTGAACTTTCTTTGGTCATCAGTTGACATGGAGATGGCCCTGAGTTCTGAACTGAGTAACTTTACTCAGATGTAATTGTTGGTCAAATGTCCATAGGGTTCTGCACAAACCCCATCTATGTCGCATTCCCTAGATTCACGCCAGAGGACATCAGGATGTCCCAACCTCAGACAAGAGAGAGAAAAAGCTTTCATCGCAGAAGCTGAGAGAGTTCCAGAAACATCTCTCTTTTTCTGAGATGTTTTTGGCTCGTCTGGCAAACAGTTATTGAGCCCCTCTCTTGCGGCAGGCCCTAGAAAACAACAGGGAACAGGACAGTTTTTGTGCAGAATGGGACACCGAGTCAAGATGGGTCGTACCCGTTTAGAAGAGTGGACCTTGGATGCTCCTCAGGCAACATCACATATTTCACCTATCACCAAAGACGTGGGATTTTCTGTACAACCTGTCTGACTTTCTAGGAAGCTTTCTTTACTGTTGGTCATCCAGAACTGCACCACACTTCAAGCCCCGAACATATTTTTTTAGTCTCCACCCAACTAGAATGGAAGGTGCGGAGGGCCACGGCGCGGTAATTCAGCATGAGGCTAATGAAGCAGTCCTGTGTGTCCCGGCACGACTTAAGCAAAATGCCTGCTGAGGTCAATGCTGGCATTATCAGAACTATCCTTCTCAGTCTGGCCGTAGCTAGATACTTAGCAGCACTAAGAGCTACATGTATTGAGTCCATGCTGAACCCTGGACACTAAACTAGGTACTCTTGGTGCAGATTGCTTCATTCACCCCCACAGCTACAGTGAGACCGACAGAACTGCTCCACTTTCTGGGCAGGAAAACTGATGCCTACGGAGATGAAGTGGCCTGCCCAAAGTCCTACCTGGTGGAGCTGGGACACAAAATGATGCCAAAGCCTCATCCTAATACAAACACCACGTTACACAGCGTCCATAGGCTTTTTGGCTGTTCTCCCAAACCTTCAACTCACGTCCTCCTCAAGGCCATTTGACCTGCTGTTCTCCCTGCTTAAGACACTTCCTCCCAAGGTTTCACATCAAGCTGTGGCCCAAATGCCACCATCCCAGAAAGGCCTTTTGTGGCCAACCTATCTGAGATAACCCTTCTCCAAGCAAGCTCTTTCATTTATCCTTCTTCATTTCTCTTTGTCACTCTTACCTCCACCTAAATTTTAATGCTCCTCTCTCCTGAAGTGGTATTGTGCGTGTCTTCCTGTTCTTGCTTATCGCCTGTCTGCACACTAGTTCCGTGAGGGCCGGGCGTGGATCTCGCTCAGCCATCCCTGACTCTCCAGCATGTGGCGCCACGCCCGCTACCTCGTGGGTAAGCAAGACACAGGCGCTGGTTGAGTGACTGAATCAATGAGTCCCAAGTCTCTCTCTCTTCTCGTTTGTCCCTCCAAGATGATTTCTTGCTGGAACTCCTGCTTATTTGGCAGAAAAGATTGGGAGAGGTGATTGGGTGTCACCTGCCTTTCGGTTTCCAGCCTAAGGTTCTGTTTGAATGTGTGAATACAAAGGTAGTTAAAGGGTGGCAGCCATAGACTCATAACTGAACTTAACATGTGACCTTGGACAAGTTCCTTGTATTTGCTCATAATGAAAACACTTGAATCATGACACAGAAGAGGAGGTTAATTAATTTACAGACATAGGAATTTGTGGATTTTTTAAAAGTCCTGGTAATTGTTGCAAACAGAACAGCCAGACACATTTTTCTAAGTTACAGTGACTATTTTAAGAAGGGCTGGGTTTCTATGTAAGTGTCACCTCAAATGAACTCATGAGATAGTAACTCTATGCCTTGTGCTCCTGCTGATCTCTGCTTCACCTTTAAGACGCGAGTAGAGTGGTGAGAGAGGGCATCCTTGTCTAGTTCCTGATCTTAGTGGGAAAGCTCTAAGTTTTTGTCCATTGAGTGTGATGTTGGCTGTAGGTCTCTCATATATGGCCTTAATTATGTTGAGGACTGCTCCCTTTATTCCCACTTTGCTGAGTGTTTTTATCAGAAATGGGTGCTGTATCTTATCAAATGCTTTTTCCGCATCTATTGATATGATCATGTGATTTTTGTCTTTGCTGTTGTTGATGTGATGTATTATGTTTATTGATTTGCGAATATTGTACCATCCTTGCATCCCTGGGATGAATCCCACTTGGTCATGGTGGATGATCTTTTTAATATATTGCTGGATGCGGTTTGCTAATATTTTGTTGAGAATTTTAGCGTCTATGTTCATCAGCGATATTGGCCTGAAGTTTTCTTTCTTCGTTGTGTCTTTATCTGGGATCCAAAAACTATGGTATATTTACACAATGGAATTCTACGCAGCAGAGAGAAAGAAGGAGCTTATACCCTTTGCAACAGCATGGATGAAACTGGAGAGCATTATGCTAAGTGAAATAAGCCAGGAAGTGAGGGACAAGTACCATATGATCTCACCTTTAACTGGAACATAAGCAATAGAAGAAAAAAGCAAACAAAATATAACCAGAGACATTGAAGTTAAGAACAATCTAACAATAGCCAGGGCGGGGGTGGGGGGTGGGGGCGGGGATAGTGGGAAGAGGGTATTACAGGAACTACTATAAAGGACACATGGACAAAACCAAGGGGGAGGGTGGAGAGGGGGGAGGGAGGTGGGTTCACCTGGGGTGGGGTAGAGGGATGGGGAGAAAAGGCATACAACTGTAATTGCATAACAAAAAAAAAAAAAAAAAAAAAAAAAAAAAAAAAAAAGACGCGAGTAGAAGGAAACCCGCAGGCGGCTCGGAGCCCCCACAGCGACAGGGCTCCTGTGCTCGCTCAGAAGCCTGAACCGCCTTAGAAAAATAGTCCGTCTTTAAAAGTAGCTAAAATGGTGATCGAGACCACCCCCAAAACTGAGGGGAGTAAGGTTAATACTCTGAACATATTTTGAAGTGGAAGATCAGATATGAAAAACAAACTGTTTAATAATAATCTCCAATAAAAACAATGGAGTATATGTCCTGATTTGATTTGATGGAAGAATTTTAGTATTAGTCACAGAAAAATGCAGAGAAGAGGTTCATCACCTCTTTGGGCCATGAACCCCTTCAGCAGGCTGCGGAAGCGTGTGGATTCCTTCTTAGAATAACATCATAAACGCATAGAAAACAATATATGAGATTACTTGGTATCCAATTTGTCTCTCCTTCTGAGTTCCAGATTCTGGGGCAGCCCTGTTCTTTTACAGTTAGGGAAATAGGGCACCACAAAGTAAAATAATGTAGGACATAAGACTTTAACCTAAAAATACAAACACTCCTTTGGCAGAAGGAATTATGGTAGATTTAATACAAGTAAGGAATGTTGTTCTAAGCCAACCCATATTTGAGAAGGTTTAATGAAAATGGTGTAATCTTGCTTTCAGTTTTACTTTAGAACAGCAAGTGCCTTTTCTTTTATACCTCTATTTACAGGAAGGATTTGCTTTATTACAAGCAATCAGCTCTCTAAATAAAATACCTGAGCAATAATCACATTGGGTTAATAAGCTTCAGAATGCATTCAAGATCTGGTATGAAAATCTTGCTCCTACTAAAAATCTTCTTTAAACGCAACTGTTTTTTTTTGCAATTTGTACCCATGCCCTAGAATATAATTTTGGTAATTGAATTGGAATTCCTGTGCTAAGCTTTCTTTAGAAAAGAAAAAGAAACTACAACATGAAAATGGACAAAAATGACTGACTCTTGGCAATAAGAAAAAGGACAATTATTCGGATCCCTGCTAAAAGCTTGAGGAGAATCAGTAAACCCAGACAGGTGGGAAACAACTGCTCATTCTGCTTCGAGCGCGGCGAGCTTCCCAGGCTTGGGCGTGACGCCCCCCCCCCCCCCCCCACCCCGGCTGCGTCCTGGGAAACGGCAATTACGAGTTGGAGAAACCCACAAGATGAAGGGTTACCCCCCTTTCCCATACCCAAACTTCCTTCAGTCCTGAGATTCTCTGTCTCACTAGTATTGGCGTTGGTCTAAGAAATTTTCAAAGGGACTCTCTTCACTGTGTTGTTGCAAAAATAAAACCAAACAAAACAGAGGTGTCCAAAAAAAAAAAAAAGAAAAATCTGGGACTACTTTGAGGTTCCCTGTGTATGAAATTCCCAAGTAATTATGACTTAACAATGAAAAGCTCTAAATGCCTCTCACTGCTTGTTTCCAAGCACTACTGATTCCCCTGCATCTTTTCTTATGAACAAAACCAGAAAGAGATCTTTAGAATCACGCCCACGTGACACGTTATGCTGCAGAAAAACTCGGGATGGTGTTTGGCAGAAACACGAGTTCCCCTGGCAGCCTAGCAGTTCTAACTTATGTGCTGCTTAGTCCGCCCCATAGATAGCTTGACACGTGTGAAGAAGCACACTTTAGGTTTTTCCTTTATCTGCCTCTTATTTTTAAAGTCCTTCCTCCCCATCCTTAGAAACACAACGGTGTTCCTGCATGGTTTTCAGTCAGATTTATGCAGTGCTCACTTAGAGGGAGAGAAGAAAAAATATGTCATTTCTTTCTTCAAAGAGTTTATAATCTAATGACCATAGGCTGGCTAATAAACCAAAACAAACATACAGAAGCAACACACTGTATCAGTGAGGACTACATTACATTACACTGTGCATTATACCATGTATTCATTACACTGTAACTTCCATTTATATTATACTCTTTAGCATCCAAAACATACATGCAATAGCTCACAGAATGCTCTCTCTGTGAGATAAGATAGGTATTATTATGTCTGATTCATAGATTAGAAACACCTTCAAGAAGATCAATGACTCAAAGATCACACAATCAGTAGATAGAAGACCTGGGATTAGAACCCAAGTGTTCTGATTTTAAATTCAGCCTTCTTATAGCCAGAACTGACCTACTCTACCCTATACATAACTAATAGTTCTTACAAATACAGATTTCTAAGAAATAAATTCCTAGAGGAAAGAAGAATTTCATTGAGCTTTAAAGATAGGAAGGATTTGGGTAGAGTAGAGGAAGTGCAAAGTAGTGGGAAAGGAAGAAGCCCAGAGTGGTGAAGTATTGGCTCATCGCATGACACCAGGGAGCATCATTCATTTTGTAATGTATGTGGAGCCTGTATGTACCTCTGTAGGAATGGTGGCCCTGGAGCACAGCTCCAGAACTACAGTGTAAACGGTGCCCCTTGGAGGGGTGTAAAAGCCCCAGTATAGTTGGGTAAGATGATGGAGGATCTTGAAAACCATGAAATTTTCCCCTCAGAGGTGGGTGATACAGTAGCAGAGAGAGCATGGAAATAGGCTTCTGACCCCTGGGGGTTTATTTCTAAATCTGTGTGATCTCAATGTCCTGGTGTTTTTTGTCTCTTTCTGATAAAAAGAAAATGTTGTACTAGATAATTCCTATCTCCTTTTCATTTTGCAAAGCTTTTGACTTCTCTGCTGTGGTAGAAAGTAGGATACCATGGAAGGTATGTGAACATTGGCGACAGAAGAAAAACGGTATTTAAGGAACACTGGTGTGGAGGATAAGTGGGCATGAGAAAGGCCTGGAACGGCAAAGAACTACAGGGACAATCTCCTAGCAATCTAACAATGGCCATAAGGGATAAGCGATGATGGCAGAAATGGGAAGGAAAAGATAAAAACAGCAGCCATTTGTGAGGCAAAATCCAAGAGCATTTGGTCATTGACTGGATTGGGAAAAGGTCCTAGGGCATCAAACCTGACTGGCTGGCATAGTGATTGCCACAAGAAACAGAAAGGGAAGTTCCCCGGGTAGGAGGGGATAAGAATTCAGGATTGGGCTTCTTGTGTGTGGCTGAGAGTGAAGCATCAAAATGGAAAGGCCAGTACTCTTTCGGAAAAAGGAACTAGAAGTCATGTGAGATGATAGAACTGGAGATAAGTGAGTCATCAGCTCAAGGGAGATAATGAACGTTCCTGAGAAAATAAATGTGAGCCCTGGCTGGCGAGGCTCATTGGATGGGGTGCCAGCCTGTGAACCAGAATGTTGCCGTTTAGATTCTTGGTCAGGCATTTGCCTGGGTTATGGGCGGGGTCCTCGGCTGGGGAACTGCAAGAGGCAGCTGATCAGTGTTTCTCTCCATTTCTTTCTCCCTCCCTTCCCCTCTCTCTAAAAATAAATTAAAATTTTAAAAATTTGAAAACGAAAACAAGTATGAACTCTTCTATGATGCATTGGCAGAAGAGTGTTTTTTGGTTTTATAGCTAAAGAAACAAAAGCCAAAAGACATTAATGAAATGACCTCTTTTTTGAGAAATAGATGGAATGTAATCTAGCTATGTATTTAAAAAATTAATCTTTTCATGAAAAGAAATACATGTCTCTCACAGCAATTGAAGACAGAATGCAGGGCCCTTGACCTCTGAAATATTCCTTTCCTTGTTTACTCTGGCAGTTTCCTATTCTGTCAATTTAGCTAAGCTGGAACTACTTTTCCCAGAATCCCCTTCCCTGTATAGTCCTGGGTTCAGGTTGGCAGGAAGAGAAATTTGCAGGAGACTTGGAAGGCCCACGTGACACCTCAGCCTTATGCTTGGTGGGATTGGTGCAGGGCCCTAGATGGCACTGCAGCTTGTGCACAGGGTTGTGACCTGCTGGCTCTCCATGCTGGTGTGGGGCAGCAGCTAGTGCGACCAGATCTCCAGCTTCCCCAACTACTGTGACAGCCACCTCGTCAGGGCTGTGCTGGAGAAGGACACTGGTGTTTCTACAGGCGGCTGCATCATCGGACAGATGCACTGAGCGACAGATGTGGGCTCCACTTTCTGCTCACGGATCCAATTTGTCCTAGCAAGGTCTGCTGTCTCTGCTTCCCTGCTGGGAGCCGAGCTTTTCCTCCTGCCTGCCCTGCTGACCTGCAGAGGCTTCAGGCTGAAGCGGGATGCAGAAGCTGCTGCAGGCTTCCTTCCGTATCTTCACCAGCTTCCTTTCGTGGCCCTGACGGGTGCCTTTCTCCTTTCCCTCTAATCATCCCTTCTAAACCTTTGCTTTCTCAGCGTCTCCCGCAATTGCCTTAGGTCTAATTCCTGTAAGAAATTCCTTACCCTGTCTCACAGTGCTTCTGCTTCCTGACAGAATTGCTCACAGTGTCTTATTATCCAGGCCTTTCTACAGCCGGCCTGGCTGTAATTGACCGCACGTTGTGCACTTCACTTATTCTCAAGGCACTATCAGCTGTCAGAAAAGGGTCATGAAATTTTAAAACACATATTCATATTTTTAAATAGCCATCACAACAGACTGAGAACCAATGTTGAAAGAGTAGCTACAATGAGATGCGGACATATTATCTGAAGAATTTAGGTTCCTGACTCTGGGAGCCTCCAAAGCACCCAGAACTACTCCGTTTTAGTTGTTAAAGTGAGAGGCAGAAAGAAACTCTTATTTTGCTTAAGCCACTGTGTTTTGGTCTTTGTTGTAGCTGAGTTTGAATTCTAACCAATACACGCGTTTGAACATTATTTTACCCAAGTTCACTTATTCAAGTAAATGCACAACAAATACTTCTGTATTCTTATCACTATCCTTGTTTTTTATCCTGTAGCTTAGCCTTATAAAAAGTACACACCTACTCACCTAGCAGAGCTTCAGAAAGAAAGACGATCTCTATCTTGAGTAAAATGCAGGGAGGCCCATTTAATAGACTCATGTGATGGACAGCAATACACTATTTTCATTCATTCTTACATCGAATGCATCCTCGTGGAGAAGACCGAACTAAAAATAATTAACCTTTACTTCAAGACCAACACGAGACTGCCTAATATTCTCTTAGTCTGCTGATTGTTGTCATTCTTTCGAGCGAGTCATTCTACTTCTCTGAGAGTCAGTGCTATCGTTTGTAAAACTTGGGGAACACCTCTCTGTCACACGCTTGTGAAAGGAAAACGAAGTCCTCCCAAGTATGGAAAAACTTTCTAAACCAGTGTTTGACATAATAGGTATCCATAAATATTAATTGAATCTAAAGCTTACATTTTATTTTAAAGAATCACATAGAATAATTTTCAAGTAATTATAAAGGATAAATAAACAGCCTCCAATAATTTTTTCTTCAAAATCAGATTGCATTTTCTGAAAAAGGGAACTCTTGCTCTAATACAATAATGTATCAAACGACGTTAGTGACTTTGTCATTAGTGGTTTGCTATGTTTTTCAAAGTTACCCAAAAACTAATGAGAGAAGGGCAGCACGAGCTTCGGAAAACTCTCACCATGAACAAGTTGGTTCTGGAAGTTACAGATCAATGTTTCTCATATTATAACATGCGCTATGTCACGTTCTCTGCCACCCTGCAAGTTTCTCTGCATTAAGGCAAACAGGAAATTCTTTTCTTTTTGTTAAGCTTTTCTTAGATTCTTAGTTGATGCTTGATATTTCAAATGATTAGATCAAGAAAATTGATATGAAAAGGAAATACTTTTAGTTTTATAATGAATATATCGGCAAAAAGGTGTTGGAATTGAAAATCAATGAAACAATAACCTACTACCTGAATTTTATCAAAAGAGTAACATTTCTTGTACTTATTAATATAGAAAAATTCACAAACAAGGTCAAGTTATTCCTGGCTACAAGATAGCACTCATATCTTACCCTTCTCATAGAGTTGAAACAGTCTCTGAAAATAAAAATGTAACGCCCTTGCTCAGATGTCATTAGCTTTATACATCAGAGTAACCATACAAGTATAGTGCGGGCTTCATGTCTATGCCCCCTGGGTGTCGAAACCTCCACCCCCAAGGTGACGGCATGTGGAGACAGGGATTTGAGGAGGTAATTGGTGTGGCACAGAGTGAAGCCCTCATGATGGGGTTAGTGCCCTCAGAGCCTTCCCTCCCCCACCCCTTTCCTTTCTCTCTTCTTTACCCTGTGAGGACACAGCAAGAAGGTGGCATCTACAAACCAGGAAACAGAATCTGTCAGCCCTGGGTCTCGGACTCCCCAGCCTCCAGACTGTGAGAAATAAGCATTTGTTGTCTAAACCAGCTAGTATTGGTGATTTGTGATAACCAGTAATAACTTAAGACAAATGTCTCACCGGTACAAACCCAAGATCACTAAATCCTGAAATAACGGTAGAAACCTACTTCCAGGAAACTGTTCATTAATGGCATTTATCATTGTTAAGTCTTTAAACAGCAGGGTCAGGGTTCAGGAACAAATCAGAGATCTGAGACATTTCCTCTGTCTGCCCCTGCACAGTCCCTTATGGGGAAATCGTTCTACTTAAAGTGCCAGAGGAAGGACAAGCTTCTGATCACCGATGTTCTGGACCGTGTGGCCCCGTCTTGCCGTTGCTGATCAGGCCTATCACTTGGCACAGCAAACAGCAGAGTTGCTCAGATTCCCTCCCTCGCTCTGGCATTTGAATGAATCAGTATCTAGAGACTGCTGTCAGAAGTGGGAGTAGACTGAAAGATGAAGAATTAGAGGTGGAAGAGAGGCCATATCGGCCTTGTGCAAGTCCCGTTATTGATTAACTGAGATTAAGCAGGCCACATGTGCCGGTTGCTGGCCAGAAAGAGGCAGACACAGGAGTGTATAATCTCCTTCAAGACAAGGACATTATCTGCCTTGTTTATTGCTGTTTCCCCAGCATTTAGCATAGTTCTTGGTTATTACTTGAATAAATATTTAATGAGTTAACAGTGGATCACTAACACAGCCCTAAAATGACTTTCTTCCCAGAAACATCATCCAGTTCCTGGCACCAGAAACCCACACTTATCCATGTGATTCCTTTTTCTTCAACACAGCCTGTGTCTCGCTATTATTCCCAACTTCCAACCTGTCCCTGTATTTGAGCAAGTTTGCTCGGTCCTTGATCTTTGTTCACAAAGGTTTTAATACCAGCTGTGTGTGTGTGTAGGTGGGAGAGAGAGACAGAGACTGAGAGAGAGAGAGAAACAGAGAGAGCCTGAGAGAGAGAGAGAGAGAGAGAGAGGGAGCTGAGGATGACACAGATTAAGCACTTCATTTTCTAGTGAGATGTACAAAAGACCTTTTACAACTTCTCTACAGAGAGGTTTAGACTTTCAGGCTGAGGCAAAAAGATGAGGGAACTTCAACAAACAAGCTATTCTAGCAAACCCTAGAGAGTTTGCTCCAGAGAAGGGTTTAAACATTGTCACTGGAGTGGACTGGCCACGTAAAATAGAACACCCTTGTAGCTATCTCTCTGTAAATTGTTTGGACTCCATTTAATAGGAGTAACATGACTCCCATTCTCCTGCTTAATAGAGGAGAGTGCCCTGGGAGGTTACTCTAGTGACAAAATACACTTAAAGAAATAATGGATCCTCCTTCCCAGCTCCTAATTCCCTTCTTCTTCATTATTACTAGAATGCATCCACTATTGTGTCTTTAAGAAAATCTTGATTTTTTTCCCTTCACTTATGCAGAAATTCAGGAATGATATGTAAAAATAATGTTATCCCAGTAAGTCTGCTTTCATAAAACAATATATCCTCTTGGGCAATAAATATCTTTCAAGGTCTGGTTCACCTCCAATCGGTTAGTGTTAAAGTATCCTCATGTGATAGCTAATGGCAAACTTACCCTTCGGGTGAGTGCTGGCCCTGCACATTTCACAAAGGCGGTGTAAGCCAGGCATACTTTCTGCATTAGTAGAAACATCAGGGGCCCAATTATCCCTGTCCTGCTTCTAGCAGTTCTGCATACAAAATACTCTAGCGATGAGATGCTCTCCCTGGTCAGAAGCAATTCACTAACACTTATAAGGGGTGAGAGGGAAGGACTAAAAAATAAAATACTTACTCGTTCCTAGACCAATTGAAAAAGCAGCAACATAAACAAGCAAGCTGGCTAAGGATAGCCATTTCAGAAAAGGTGGGACTTCCTCAGGGTCTGTGATGATCTGGTATTCAGTCTGGCTTAGTCCAGCATTTAGTGAGAATGGTGAGGTCATCTCCCCTGTCTTACCCATGTCATTTCTTGTGGGTGTTACTGAGCTTCTGCTGTGGGAAGTGATCTTCTTAAAGGGCTCTCTGAGAGTTTCATTGCTGGCCGACAAGTTGCTTGGGCCATAAAACACAGTCTCATCCAAAGATTGGTTGGTAAGACTATGGCTTCTGCAGATATTGGTGAAGTTCATGTGGATGTTGAGATTCACGATGCCCATGGTCACCAATGAGGCTGCCATCACAGAAGTGCCGACACAGAGGAAGGTTTTGCCCCCGACGTGGTCTACCAGCAGTGTGGCCGGGATGGTGCTAAAGACCTTGACAACCCCAATGCCCGTGGAGGCGAGGCTAGCTGCCTCATTGCTTTGGAAGCCAACAGACTTCAAAACAGTTGATGCATAAAATAATATGTTTGGCTGGCCAGTGATTTGTACAAAAAATACCAGTGTTAGGCCTATCATTATTCGGGTCCTCATATTGTCCTTCGAGCGAAACAGATCCCAAAAGCTATACTGATATTCATCTTTCAGGGAAGATTTTATCAGAGTGAGTTCCTCTGTGGTATCTGAGATGGCTCTCAACCTTCCCAGAACCTTGCCAGCAGCTTCCTCCTGTCCTTTCATCACCAGAAACCGGGGACTTGGAGGAAGAAAGTACATTCCAATTGCTTGCAAAACTCCCAAGGGAATGACAAGTCCGAACATGTACTTCCAGCCATGGGAAACACTGGCAAATGCATAATTTGAAATGTAGGCAAAAAGAATGCCAGTGACAATCATCAACTCATTCAGTGACACAAGAAGACCCCTTCTGTGTTGTGGGGCAATCTCGGCAATGTAAACACAAGTGGCAATTGCCGAGAGTGAAATGGAAACCCCTATAGCAATGCGTCCCACTATAAGAACCGTGTAAGACAAACTGAATATCAAGACCAGGCTTCCAAGTCCAAGCAGGCAGGACGACAAGATGATGGCAGCCCTTCTTCCATACCTGTCAATTAAAACCCCTCCCAGGAGAGAGGCAAGTAGGGCCCCAATGAGGAGGGAGCTCACGACCATTTCCTGCTCATGGCAGGTCAGGGCTAATAAGGTTCTTATCTGAAGAAGAGCCCCGGAGATGATCCCAAGTTCATAGCCCACCAGGAGGCCACTGACAGCAGCTGTGACAGATGACAGGAGAGTAAACATGCCGCAACCTACAAGCAGAGAGGAGAAACAGAGGGGTCAGTTCTGACCTGTTATTTTAAACATTGTATGTGTGAACAGAGACTTGACCTTGTGTGAGTTCTTCACGGCACTGAGTGTAAGCACGCACATAAGCACAGTAAAATAGCATGCTAACAAAAACAATGGTTACCTATAAGAGAAAAACATCCTTTTTCTTTCATTTTTGGGAGAAGGGCGGTGACATTAGGAAGTCGTTTCCTTCTATTGCAACGTTGGTGTTGTTTCATGTTTTCAGCCAACAGTTATGTAAGATAAGCAGATGAAAGATGATGAAGACTGAACAAACAAGAACACTGTTTAGCTCCAGCCTTGGCGTTGGATCAGAAATTCAGATAGCCTGGCTCCTCTGGTCCCAACTGATTTTGTAAAGGCAAATAGGGCAGGATTGAGAGGGTAGGGGCCTCAAGAAGTCCTACCAGCTTCCCACTGTGTACCTCCAGAGAAAAGGAACCACAGCTCCCAGGAAACCTTCCTCCTTGTCTCCTTGGTCACAACTGGGCCACTTCTGGCTTTTGCATGAGAGTGTGGGGTGGAGACGTGGGTAGAGGAGGTGCCTTAACAAGTCAAGGCTGCATCAGAAAGAAAGAAGGGAGAAATGGATGCAGGGGAGGGAACCAACAATACCCATTACTGGACTTCTATTTTAATAGTATACTGTTAAAACCTAAAGGCTGTGGCAAAATGTTAACAGTTATTAATTTTTGATGTTAGATACACAGGCGTTTGTTATGTTTGAAACTTGTCAAAACAGAAGCAAAACAAAACAAAAGGTAGTTGAGGGAAAAACATTGGAGGTACAGGAAACAGCAGGTTCCAAAGCCTGAGGTCATGTTTCAAACCTGTCAGGCAGCCAGAACCTCATGTGTGGGGCGTAGCATGAGCTGAGAGGTGGGTGGGAGGGGGCATCAGTGAAGGTGCATACGTGCAGAGGTGCCTCTCATGCAGACCTGGCAGGTCACAGTGACAACTTTTTATTTTATTCCAAGTATAATGGGGTCAATGCCCACCAACTGGTAACAGAGCATGATACTCCTGAGTGTTTTGCTGCTGTGTGCAGATGAGTTCTTCAAGGGCAAAGATGGGTAGCAGGGAGTAACATGTTGCCTTAGTCTCGACAAGAGATGATGCTAGCTTAGACTTGGGTGTGGAGTGGAACTGAAGGCATGTAGATTCAAGAGTTAATTTGGAGTTAAAAAGAATAACTATACTTGCTCATGAACTGAAGTTGGAGGATAAAGAAGTGGGTCAGAACCCAAGATTTCTCCATGGTTTGAGTAGTTGGTTGGGTGATATACTGGGAGATTGGGAAGAGGCTATGAATGGGGGTGAAAGGAGCAGTGGAAATCAGAAGTTCCATTTTAGACTTACAAAAATGTTTTGCTTCCTTTACCCAAGTAAGGCACTGAGCATACAACTTTACAGCTAAGAGCAGGTCAAAGCTAGAGATATGTATCTGGGATTCAGGAGCACGTATTTGGTATTTAAAGCCCTGGGAATGCATGAGATCACTTAGAGAGACAGAATAATGGAAAAGGAGAAGCAGGACTAGAACTTCGACCTAGGGTACACCAATGTTTAGAAGAGGAGGTAACCGTAAAGGAGATGGAGAAGCAGAAATGAGATGTATGTGAAAGCAGTAGAAACATGTGCTTGGACACAATGATCATGGGCTGAGCTAAGACCATCTAACCCTGCTGAAGCAGGGCATAGGGGGCGCAGTTAAAAGTGCTGTTTAGCTCTAGTGGAAGAAGCAGGTCAAATAAAGCTGATCTAAATCTCTTCCCGCCATGAATATCCAAGGTCCTTTGTATCTCCAGGATCCCAGGGGATATAGGAAAGTGGGAGGCTCCAAAAACCAAATTTAAAGGAATTAAATATTTAGATGGAGGAGCAAATAAGAATGCAATAATCCATAATAAAAGTAGTTTATGAGCACTTCAAACACAAACCACTGAATTGAGATTAAAGCAGCAACTTGTCCATGAAAACAAGTAAACACTTGCAGCATTACATGGCAGGCATTGTCTTCGGTGCTTGGGGGTACACATATATCAATGAAACAAAGCAGAGGTGGCCCTTGCCCCCCAAGAAGCTTAACATTCTCGTGAGTCTCTATGATCTATTATTTATTATGTACTGCTTTAATTTTTCACACAAAAAATGACTTTATAGTATTCTCTTATAAATTCACTTATGTCCTTGGTTTCCACATATTCTTTTTTCTATGTGATTTTAAAACCCTCAACAAATCCCTCAAGGACAAGGAGAATCGGGTCAAATTCTTACATTTGGATAAGAATATTATTTATTGTTTTATATCTTTACTTGTCACTCTTCATTTTATTTATGTGCAATGTGTCAATTAGCATGCGTATTTTAGCTATTGGTCTTTGATATTCAGATTGGAGAAATGAATGACTTGGAGAATGAACCGCTCGGTAGGCAGATGGACTGAGGCACCACACAAGGGGATTTGGAGTGACAGAGGACAGCGTGGACATGCTGAGTCAAGGACGTGGGGGCATAGGTGCCAGAACTGCTTGAGTAGCAGGACATTGTCCTTGCCACTTTGTCCCCTTCCCTTCCTAGTTTTCCCCTTTTGTAAGAGGGGAATGAATGCTTCCCTGCAAGAGGAAAACCCCCATGAAATACCAGCATGCCTTCCTTCCATGCTGTATTCAGCTACTTTGGAGAGAGTCTGGTGTGGCCGGTTAGGAAGGAGTTGGGGTAAGGGGTGGGGCGAGCCAGCTTCCTGTAGTGTAGAAGAAACACCTCCCAAGAGAAGAAGGACCCAGCTCTTGCTTCTGCTTTCTGGACTTCACTTTGTACGTCCAACTCTTTTAGCCAGGCCTCCCAGGACAGGACACAGACACACGGGGATGTGTGCAAAGGGTCTGGGCACCATCCCTGTGTGTCCGTGTCCCCGCTGCCACCCAGCAGCTAGTGCTGAGTATAATTCTTCAGAGATGTAATAAATAATTTCTGTAAGAACTAGTTAACAGAATTTTTTTTACAAAGTTAAAATTAAAAAAAAATTATATATTACATTACCTACCTATCTAATCTATCTAGGGAATTTATTTTCAAAAGCTTAAAACGTTATCATAGGACCTTCTATGACCCTACTGTCAGATGATGGGGAGGCATTAGCAACATGGGTTTTACGCTTCAGAATTAAGCGAAGGCCATCATTGTCTGAGTTTTGCTTGAAGGAGTACCTCCGCCCTGTTGCATGTTTCAAGGACTGCTGCCCGGTACTAGTGGCCCCACTCAGCTCATGACTACTAGTTGTTACTGCTGAATTTCTATTCCAGTCCTCAAGCTGCCCACCTGCAGTGCTGAATTCCAACCCAGTGTGGAAGCCTAGAACCTAAAGCTCCCCAGATCGCAGCTCTGTGACACCGCGGGACTTGGCAGCGATTCAGCGTGAGCTGCCCCAAGAGGTGTCTCAGTGGTATGCGGATTACTTTGAGCCAGAGGCAGCCAAGATCCTGCAGGCTCAAGAGAAACTGCGCCTCCCCTTAACTACATAGAAAATTTTAAATTGGGAGTTTGGCCCATGATAAGAGGCATCACCAGGAATAACTTTTTGTCTGCCTGTATGGTAGGGCCACCTATTAATTATTGAACACGATCTCTCCCTGCAATTGCCTTCTGACGCCCCGAAGTGCTTTCCCTCCTCCCTATTTCAGGTCACATATACCTCAGTTTCCCTCTGTAGCTCGGAATCTTTCATGCCTGTGGGATCTCTGACTCTCCTGTATGCGGGGTTCCCATGTATATATGTCTAACCAAATTTGATTGTTTTCTCTGTGTCATGTCTGTTTGATTATTAGACCAGAAAAAACAATCTGGAGAGTAGAGGAAAGTTTTTTCCTCTGCCCTCAACTTCAGTCACAGATAATTTTCCTGGTGCTATTTTACCACATAAAAATGAGACATAAAGAATGGGCTTCTTCCTGTGTCTACTTTTTGGTTGATGATAGAAGTGAGATGTTATCCTACGGATGCCAGAAGTAGAGAGAACTTTTCCGACAAATCTGTTAGGGAACAGGAGGAAACACAACGAGTGTGGCAGGAGAGTGGGGTTTCTACTGGCCTCAATACGATGGCAGAGTTTGGGGCGGCCGGGTGGACTGAGGAAAAGTAGCCAGTGCTAAAGGAGAGAACAGGGTGAGGAATCATAATTAGTGCCTTTTCAGAAGAAAACAAAACAGCCAGCCCTGAAGTCAACCAGTCTGCACTTAGTGTTCCTGATGAAGTTTGGCCTTTTTAGTCATTTTGCTCATGGCCTTGCTTTGCAGGGGTCGTTCCTTGACATCCCCATGTTCTCCAAATGTGCCATGAGAAATCCTCAGCCTTCAGTGGATATCACAGGAGCGGCAGATGTCTGCAGACTGTCAACTGGTCCCCACAGGCTGTTGGGTCCTGCCTGCTGCCTGTGCTGTTGCTCTGCTGGAAGCCCCCCAGTCTGATGATGCAGTGAGGATTCTTTATAAGGTAGTAAAGTAAAACCGTTCCTAGCAAAGATGGGGTCACAGCCAGGAGGCTTCATGCAAACAGGAGCCCTGAGACCCTCAGTGAGGGCACAAAGGATAGGCAGCCCCCACAGGCCAGGAGAGCGCAGCCGCAACAATAGCAGCATTGTCTGCTCACGGTGCTCGGAGGAAACCACGAGTAACCGGCACGCACTGAAACGCTCAGTTTTCCCACAATATTTGCGTTTCTGCCTGCTTTCTTTTCTTTCCTTTCTGCCCTCTGCCTATTATAGCGTATGTACATAATGCACACACAGTAAATACTGGCCCTCTGACTACATCCTACAACAGAATGAAAGGCATGCACACCAGGTTTGGTTTTTTGTCTTGTGTTTTGGCAGGCAGCCAGGTAATTACACAGCTTGACCGACTGTGAATGCTTCACAAATTCTAAACTGCACCCCCCCCCATTTCTTGTTTTGCTTGAAAAACACTTGCAGAAGTCCCAAATGTCCTTGCAGCTGTGGTTTCCCCTTTCTCAGCTCCTTCTCCCTAAACAGTGACCCACCTTTCAAGAGTCATCTCAAGTGCCACCTCCTCTGTGACAACCACCTTGCTCAACCTTATTCTGCTGCTCCAGCCCCAGCCCTTCTGTGCTTCCCCTGTGCATGAACTGTGTGTTTTTAGGGCATTTGTCACTTTTTAAGACATTCATTCATTTACCCGCTTGTCCTCCCATCAGACCAAACGTTTCCTGAAGCCAAGAACTCTGCCTTATAAACGTATTCTCACCTCTAGTTTTTGACACAAGGTAAATAGTCAATAAATTTGTTGAGTGAATGAATAAATAAATGAATGATAATGGCACTCCAGAATACTGATTCTGGGTCTCCTTCTACACACAGTTTTGTGAGCAGACTAAGGTTGATATCTAGTATCACGTAATGGTTAGTATATGGAACTTTATGTTTACATAAATGCTTAGCATTTAAACAGCACATTGTTAGCATTTCTATAAAGCTTTCAGCACTATTATTATTAGTCTGTTAACAGGAAAAGCATTGCATGGATCGTAAAACGTTTAATTGTCACTCATATATTTATATTTTATTAAACCTCAGCCCAGGGCCTGAGCCCAGGCTCAGCGCTTAGCAGACCCCCTTCAGTGGGCCTGGTTTCAGGCCTCCTGCAGTCTCCAGGTACCCTTTTTCTCCAGCCCACTCAGACCACATGCTCTTTCTGGGAAATGCTGTGCACTTTTCCAGACTTGTGCTTCTCTTCACATTGTTGCCCCTCACGGTATGTCCTTCCCCTTACTTCAGAGTCTAGGGAGACCCGATTTATCTTTGAAGATCCAGATGAAATATCCCTTCCTCTGCAAAACCGTTCCAGGCTCCCTCTTCTTGGTTAGCATTAACCTCTCCTCTCTCTCGCCTTTGCACGCATGGCCTTATCACACCTCGGATCATACTTAGTTACATCTGTTTCCTGACTTAGGTTGGGAGTTCCTTGACAGCAGAAGTGTCTGCAGGGGGCGGGGTGGGGGGACAGGGGCGGAGGCGGAGGCAGCTACACTGTACCTGACACAAGAGCTCAGTAGCAGCGGTTAGATGCCACAGGAAGGAGGAGGGTACTGGCTCAACCAGAAAGCTCCCTCACACCACCTCCCAGAGGGCACATCTCAGGGAGAGATGGCGTGGTGTTTCCAACAGCTGGCAAAGGTCCCAGATGCTGCCTCTTGTCCCTGGACCGTGTGTGGTATCCTGTGTGGCAGTAAATATTGGGCACGAGCCTCTACTGAACCACTCTCCGCCCTCCCCTGCAGGCCAATTCTTTCCTGAGCATGCAGTGAGACTCGGACCAGCAGAAAGTTTGACCTCTCTCTGTACCTACTATTGTTTGACCTTTCTCTGACCAAAAAAAAAAAAAAAAAAGAAAAAGAAACTTTGCTTTCTTTCTTTTTTATTTTTCCAATCCTAGCTTTAATTTAGTATTACTTTCATAGACACACCTTCCTGGAACTAATTTTCTCCAAATTTTATTGGCTAGCAGGGCTTAAAACTGGGGGTGTTGTTTAAATTTGCATATTAGCACTTCCCCGCATCTTGCTTTGTTTTTAACTATCCTTTTCTGCCTGATTATAACTTTTATGCTTTTGTTTCCTTCCACTCTTTCTTCTTTCTGTCCTTCAATTTGAAACTTCAACAAGGATAAAAGTGCTTGTTTTTTCTATGTTTTTCTCCAGCTAATTAAGTTCTACTCAAAAAAGATTTTTTCTAGTATTTTGGTGTATTTTTTCTCTCAACTTATTTAAGAAAAATTATTTATGTGTTAGTTACATATATTCATTTCTTCTCTTATCTCTAGCTGTGTCATTTTAATGTGCAACTAGAATAACTTCCCATATTTAGCTTCCACATCACTGACTTCAGATAATAAATCTTCTCTTGCATTTTTAGCTCCCTCACACTCTTTGCTGTCTTATATGGGTCTCTTCACGTCTTTGTTCTAAGCTAGCTCCAGCTTCACCTCAGTTTACTCTTATCATTTGATGTTGTCCTACATGTCTTTTTTCAAAGTCAATTTAAAAAAAAATTATAGAAAACAGGAATCAGTTGTTTTACAGAATTTATATTTCCTGTAGAAAGCAATCTTAAACTACATGCATTGCCTTTGTATTTAAAACATGCCTCCCAATGACCAGATCTGCTGCATTCCCTTTACCCAGTCCCCACAAATCCGGGATGATATTTGACTGCAAGCAACCCCCAGCTTGACAAACAAGGGTTTAAAACATTGTGGCTCTTCTTGTTTAATTAGCAAAAGACCAAGTTGAGTTTGGTGTCTCCAAGAATGCTACCCATTCTCCTGCATCCTCCGAAGGTGGGCTTTTGCCCAGACGTGGCATCCCATGTGCAAGGAGGCTGCCATAGCATCAAGCGTAAGATTCACTCACAACCACATTCAAAGGCAAGAGGCAGTGAAAGAAGGCTTAGGGCAAGACCTCTTTGCTTTTATCAGGAGAGAAAATTTCCAGAAGCCCCTTGGAAGATGATGAGGTTCAGGACACGCTGCTCCAAAATAGGGCACCTTGGCCTACCGAATATTTTAAGGTGAAGGAGTTTAAGAAAATGGCAGAAGCAGGAGGGTCCCCCTGGCCTTCCCCTCACTCCTCCCCCTAAAGCAGGTCATAACACGCTGCGACAAGTGCCCTGCCTACACCAGCAGAAAAGGAACTTCCTGATATTCAAAAAGATACGAAGAGGAATCCAAGCAAGCAAGCCTTGCGAAGTTTCCCTAGTTTACTATGCTTATCTCATACTCCCTAACCTATCGTATTTCTGCACCAAATCTGGCATACAGATACTCAGGTTTAACGATTGCTTTGGGTCTTCATTTCCTTATGAAGATTCCCATATCTCATAAAAGTTGCAATAAATCAACTTGGAGTCTTTTCACCTGTTAATCTGTCTTTGTCAGTTTCATTTTCAGATCCAGCATGGGACCCTAAGACAATTGAGGAAAACTTTTTTCTTCCACTACAAAGTTATCCTAATGTCTCATTGACCATCAGAATCCATGGGATCTGTGGTCAAACTGGGCTGTAAGAGACGGATAATATCGGAATCTTTTAGTTCCCCACGTAGGAAAGGCAGAAAATCAGAAGGGTGTTCCCACAGCTAGTAGGTTGGCAGCGTCTGACCTCATTCTAGCCACCCAGCTGCAGTGGCTAACACCTCTCAGTTAGACCCAGAGGAGCAATCGACGTGCACAGTTGCTAGCCAGGTTTCTGATGTCCACACGTTATTTTTCTAGTGTGGCTCCATTGGACCAAGAAAGAATTTTTTTGGTTCCCTGACTATAAATAAGGAATATTATTTCTGCATTATTTAAAACAGCCTGTGAGTCTTTGCTTGTCAAAATCAGTGTATACAAATCTACAGCTTTCAGAATGTACCACTTCAGTGGCTCCTCCGGTCTTTGTCCCTTCCTACACTGGTTTCCTGTCCCCAAATTGTTTTTCCTATTTAGCCCAACGTTGCTGAAATCTTAGAAGTTGTAGCCCCTGAAGAGATAAAGAAGGAGAAGTAGTAATGACAAGATAGGATGGAAAGAATTGCACTGTGGAGTGAAAACTTCCGACACTCTCAAAGATCCTAGGAGCTGAGGAGGCATCTTCTCTTTTTCTGGTTGGTGAAAATTCGTTTTCTTTTTTAGGAGTTTATTATTTATTCTTTTTAGAGAGGAGAAGGGAGGGAGAAAGAGAGGGAGAGAAACATCAATGTGTGGTTGCCTGTCACATGCCCCCTACTGGGGACCTGGCCCGAAACCCAGGCATGTGCCCTGACAGAATCAAACCCTCAGCGTCAGCCATTTGGTCACAGGCTGGCACTCAGTCCACGGAGCCACAGCAGCCAGGTCTGGTTGATGAAAATTCTTTCAGTGAGGGATACACAGTGAGAGTTTGTAGCAACCTAACATTTCACTGCCCTCTTTTATACGCTACAGCCACGTTTGCATTTTATTTAAGGGTAAGTCTAAACTCAGCAAATATGTCTGACTTTACTGCTGTTGAAATTTTTTTCATTTCTTTCCATGTTTTTACGAGGACTTTCAATGGACAGTTAAAAATGGTGAATCTGGAGAACAAAGTGGCAGCTGCCTTACCTGGAGACATAACCTCTAGGATGAAGATTCTGAATGTGTGTGAGACGTGGGGAGCTATGGACATTGTGAAATCGACAAGGTTTTTAAAAGGATCTTCATCCCATCAATGATTATTGACTGATGGAAAAGTAGCAAGTAACATACATATCTGTACTTGAAGATTTTAAACATGTAAATGTGATAGTTTCTAAAAATTCAAAGTGCTAGTGAACGCAAAGTAGCTTTCTGTCATTTTATATTTTCTAATCAATAAATATTATGCGAAGACTATTATGTGAGAATTTGAATTTGTCTTTCTATTTAAAAAGGGAGGCTGTGTACTCAAACAACAGTTGAGAGTCACTCCTAGTCCTTTTTAAATATTTTAGGTAGGGAAATAAAATGGGAAGAAAATAATTTTGTAAATCCTGTCTCCAAAGCTCTTAGGAAGAGCACTTTATTTACTAAAAATAAATGCTTGGATGGCCACTGGAGTGTTAGGGGAGAATCCCATGGGCCATGTTGTTAATATACAGGCTGACTATGGGAAAGAGGGAGAGAGAAAGAGCCAAGATGTGTTATACAATACAAAGGCAGAATTTTGACAAGTGTGTGTGTATGGGGGTGGAGGAGAGAGAGAGAGAATAAATATCTAAAAAGGCCCAGAAATAAGAGAAAAGGTCAGAATAGGTTGTCAAGTTAGGGTCCAGGGAGGGGGATGGGGAGAGAACCCCAAGGAAAAACAGGGCAAGAGGTCTGTGGCTATTTTCGAGTTGGTTTACAAGAAGTTCCCTATGGTGGGTGTGGCGAGATGGTTTCAGGAACGGGCCCAGCTGATACTTAATTGCACTGAGCTCTCGTCAGATCATCAGTAAAAAGCTACAAAGAGCTTGGGAGAATGGGATTTCAGTACCTGAGGGGAAAGGGGCTGCAGTCCACATATAGATTGGAACAGAGTGAAGACTAGTTGTGGGAATGGCAGGAATCCAGCGGGAACTGGAAGTCGGTGCGAGAAGCCATCAGAAGAACCACAAATCTCCTGAGGTATACGGAGTGTGTTTGTAGACAGCAGGATGAGTGGGGACCAAGGAGGTATGTGAGTTTAACCTTCCAGCGGACTGGAGTTATTTTTATTTGAACAGTAAAAGAATGATGAGCCCATAAAGTGGGAAGATTTGGAGACATGCATGTGAGATTTTCCAAGACCCCCTAATTCTGCCAACGCTACCAACGCTTTCAGAAACTTTCTTGATTTTCTTAAACTGATATGGTCTCTTTCTAAGAATTCCTCCTCTCATGGCGCTTAGCACACAAAGGTTCATGCGACTGTCCCTGCTTACATCTTCAGATCTTGCTGTCATCTTCTTTCCCTCCTTTGAACTCTGTGTTTTCATCACACAAAAAATATTTGGAGTTCCCTAGACATGCCATTCTCTCTGCCCCAAACTTGCACACAGCTGATTCCTCTGCTTAGAATGCTCTCTGTAAGCCTATGGGCCTCAGTTATACTTTCCTCACTTGGCTTAGCAACACTGTCTTGCAGGGTCCTTTGAAACCCACTGAGCTCCCATATTATCATGTGTCTGGCTGCCCCCTCTGCTCAGGTGTCCTGATCTCTCCTGTCTCTCCACCCGTTGCTAATATGCATCTGCACTGCATGGAAGTCTCTTGTTCATCTTTAGACCCAGGGTCTACACTCATGTTTGAGTCCTAGTAGACCCTCAAAATTTGTTAAATAATTATCTTGTAATTATTTAGATTCTTACCTTTCTGATGAGTTGGTAAAATCTATAGACATGAATAACGCCTTGCGTTGTTTTTGCACCCTGAAATATCCAGCACTGCGCCTCTCAGTAAGTATTACTGAGTTAAAATGCTCCTTCGTTCAGCTCAGCCAACACTTCTTCACTCATTTACTCGTTTAACAATTCAGCGTGTAAGATGTGCCAGCACTGTGTTGGGCACAGGTGGCAGACAGGTTCAGCTGGGTGGGCAGTGCAATCCCTAGGGTGGTTATTGTGAGCAGTGTGTTGAGGCATTTTCTAGGTTACATCTGGATTTGGTGGCATGAGATGGTGGCACTTGTGCCACATGCATAAGATCCCTGATGGGAATGCAGAGAAAAGGCATCAATTGCACAGGACATTCCGAACATTGGCAGTTGGCTCAGAGCTTTGATAGATCCAAGAATACATATTATCCCTGGGAACTTACAATCTATAGAGAAAGACATGTTACATGTAAAATTAGGAAACGAGCTAAAATACAATGCAATACATTTCTGAAAGGGGTGTAACTGGGGACCCAGGCTCACAGATCAGATTACAGAACAGAGCAGGAAGCAGACATCGGTGCTGGACGCCTGGTCAGGTGGGCAAAACCCCAGTTGGAGGGACAATTCTGAGGTTTGGATTTCTGTGCTGCTACCTAACACCTGTGCTACCTGGAGCAAGTCACTTCACTCCTCTCTGGGAAGCACCTGGGCTTACCGGTGAAGGTACAGTCTGGGATCAGGGTGCCTGATTAGCTTCCAGCAAGACTTCGATGTGCCTGTTAACCTTTCTATTCCTCTGTGTCCTCATTCCTAAACTAAAGGTAATAGTATCACCTACTTTATAAAGTTGTTACAATAATAAACGAGATAGAGGAGCCCCTGGTGCGTGGTAGTAAATGCTTAGTAAACATTAGCTGTTGCTCTCTCTGCCTCAGTTTCCTTATCTGTGAACTGGGAGTAATATTACCTCATTGGAGTGTTGAAAAGATAAGAAGTGAAAGTAGTAATAGACGTTCCTGGCCCACAATCATTCAACAAAAGTCCGTTTACTCTGAATGATGGGTAAAATCTCCATAACACGGAATTAAAACTATGAAACAGTCTCTCTTACTGATAGCAAAGAAAGTAAAATGTACCTTGTTTCCACCATTAAAATTGTATCTTTTTATAAATTCTTGAATTCCTTTGTTTTTGGTAGTACCTATGCAATTGGGTCTACAGCATGAAACATTTTTCCAGTGATTTTGTCTTGGGGTTTCTGCAGTTTGTTTCCGATGGAAGTGAAATGTTTCATTAGTTTGGGAAAGTTCTCTCGCTGTACAAATTAAATTGATTTTCATGGCAACTTTCTTAAAAAGCCTCGCACACGGGGGGCTGAGATACCAAGAGTCTTGCACCTCTGAGATGCCATTTCAGGCAGGTTACAAAATTAACATGCACATGGGTCCTGACTCCAGCTTCCCTAAGTTGCGGTGACAGGTGTGTGCAGGAGCAAAACATTTTGGATAAAATAATGCATAGTGAATAGTCCCGGAGCCTAACAATGCCAGGCAGACCTGAGTCACAAGTGCTTCTGAGAAACAATTACTTCCAAGGGAAACAAAATTTAACAGTTTAAAGGTAAATTCTGCTTGATTTACTTAAGGAAAAACACTCCTATAAGTTAAATGAAAGACAGCATTTTTCTCCCTGGTATTTTGGCAAAACAGTATAAAGTGAGTCATTGTTCAAGAAGAATGAAACCTCCTAAAATTAGAATAATGTAATAAATTGCCCTAGTCTTATTATTACTTCTACTAAAATTGTATAGAAGAAATTGTCTATCACTGAGGCCTAGCCAGTTAGCAAATGCGTCAATGAGTGTGCTGTGACATAGGAAGGAAAATGATGCCATTGAGCCACAATAAAATAGAAAAAAAGATCCATATTAATTTACGATTTACTATAAAGGTGATATATTTGACTCAAAGTTTCAGCTGGGAAGTATTTGGGGGAAAATTCAGGTTTTATGCCTTTAACTGAGATTGGCTACTTTTTGAGGGAAGATCGGATGGGAAATCATTCTTATCTGGTCTTTGGTCTGAGGGGAAGAAGGGTTTGACACCCCAAAGTATGCCTTTTGGAATGTTGATTATTTTAAGCTGGTTACTTTTAAGAAAATAAAGATTCAGGGAAAAAATCTTTGCCCTTCCCCCAACTACCTAAAAGAATTTAGAGAAAGGACCTGGTTCAGGAAGTGAGCTACCATTATGAACAACTACAGTTTCAGATGAACTAGTGCGGCAGACAGAGAGGAGCCTAGCAAAGGCCCCTTTGACCAGAGTCTCCTCTGTGTCCCATTGTTAAATGTGGCCCAGCAAACAGTTGTTTACCAAACATTTGCTTTGTTCTCCATGTGAATCACCTTCCTGCCCCACGATGTCCCCACCACCACATCCCTTGTCCTCCTCAGCTGAAGATGACATGCAAGCTTCAACTGCCTCCTCTGTCCTCCGGTCTCATATTCTTGCGGGGCCCCTGTGTGTACGTACATAATACATTTGGTCATTTTCTCCTGCTAATCTTTTTCATGTTAATTTGATTATTGGTCCAGCCAGAACTTAGAAAGGTAAGAGGGAATAACTCCTTGGAAATAAGCCCATTCCCACTTTTCCTCTTTCTCACCACCATAAGTTGGTGTCCTTTTACAGGGTTTTCATTTCCTTATTTTAAGGATTTTATTTTTATGTTTATTTTTAGAGAGAGGGGAAGGGAGGGAGAAAGAGAGGGAAAGAAACATCAACATGTGGTTGCCTCTCACATGCCCCTCACCGGGGACCTGGTCATTTCCTTATTTTAATCAATAACTCAGCCTCTTGGAGAAACAAAACTGAACTAGGAGCCTGAATTCCACTCACCTTAAGATTCCAACTGGAATCTTATAGAACCAGTTTGTGCTTATAAAATCTGAGTCATAGCCGCTTCAGCTGCTAGAAGCCCAAGTTAATTGCACTCCGATGGAGGGAGGTTTGGAGCTCTCAGAACTTTTTCAACCCAGAGGCTAAATAGTTCTCGGGTTCCTCCTGTTGAGAAAGTGCTGCCTACAAATCCAGGTTAAAGAGCTAACTCTTCCGGAGTGAAAAATATCATGCCATACATCTACAGCAATTAAAAATGCACTTTTAACTGGCCGATTTGCCGTTGACATATACATGTAAATTGAAGTTTCTTCAGGCAACTCCAGGGGGTATTCATTGCATTTTTAATTCTATTTTTTGCCAACTACTCTAAGATCTAGAGCACTAGAAAGTTACCCCTCGAGAATTCGCAAAGAATACGTCTCAAGGGCTCACAGTAGGGTCTTATCAGCTACCATAAGGTGTGTTCTTGGGATCTCCAGGCCTCAGCCGCTGCTGATAATCTTACTGAGAGAGAGTAATATTTAAAATAATTAACTCGAACAGGGGCACTGACCTATCAGAATAGACATCGACTGTAAAACCAGTCCTCAGCCACCAACTAACGTCTGCAAGCTAACTTCAGCCAATCTAGGGCAGCAGCACTTCTTGCGGCTCCTTGGCCTGCCTTTGTCCATGTTTTTTTGTTGTTGTTGTTTGTCTGTTTTTGTTTTTAATTAAAACACAGTCATACCTCGGTACTCGTTGGCTTCAGAACTCATCAAACCCTGTACTCATTGAATTTTAATGAGAAAAAAAAAGTGTCAGCACGTGGCCCTTGCTCGGGACTCGTCGCCCTTGCTAGAACTTGTACAAGTCACAACACCTCCCGCAAGAGAAACTGCTTCATCGTCTGGTGCTCATCGGTGTCGGCACTCGTCACGAGTTCCAGAATGAATTAGCAATGAGTACTGGGGTACTACGGTATTTTTAAATAATTTTTTTAAGTTTTATTTATTGATTCGAGAGAGACAGAGGAAGGGGTGGGGAGAGAAAGAGAGAGAGAGAGAGAGAGAGCATTACTTAGTTGTTCCACTATTTATGCATTCATTGGTTGTTTCTTGTATGTGCCCTGACCAAGGGTCGAACCTGCAACCTTGGCATAACCAGATGATGCTCTAACCAACTGAGCTAGCCAGCCAAGCCTGCCTTTGTCCACGTGTGTCAGGATCTGCCACCACAAGTTCCCACCAATGTGTGTCTGCTCCTGCCGTGGCAGCCAAGAGGTAGTCTGTGGCAAGTAGCAACCTCTCTGCCCTTTTTGGTGACATGATCTTAAAGGGGAACAAGAGCTCTTTAGGATCTGAGTGAGCCCAACACCACCCAGAAATTTCCTGAAGCAGCTGCTGCCATGTTTGCTTAGAGCCTTCTCCCTTCCTGGATGTTGGAGAAGCCATTTGCCCAGGCTTTATCATGAAATGCCTCCAGTTTAGATTTTTGAGGTGATTTCCAAGTGAGGCTAAGTGTACAGTCAACAAGAGGTAAGTGACTAAAGTGAGAGGGGGAGATGGTTCACTTTAAATCTGGTCTTATTTCCATGTAAAAGAGTCCCTAAGTCCCTCATAAGTTCACATGTCTACAAATCTGGTCACATCCTTGGGAATGTCGAGCTACACACAACTTGTTTTTGTTGTGATCAGACATTGATGTGTTCAATACAAGTTTTTAAAACACAATCATTTTTGGCATGGATTTTGTCACTTCACTTTTAATATATGGAAAGCCTGCAGAATTGGGAATGGAAGCACTTTGTGCTTCCAAAGTGACTGGTCTGTTGTTGGAATTGCTCCTCTGACATAATGTTCTGTTATTAGGTCAAGCTGGTTGGCCTGACTTTCTCTTCCCTGGGGATAAGAAGTTGGGGACAACTTCTCCTCCATCTCTCTTACAAGTAGACTTTCCCTCGGGCTGCCCAAGGAAGCCTGAGAGAAGAGGCAAGGTTAGGCTAAATCTGGGATCCCAGTGCTCGGTGGGGAAACAGTAAATATGCCCCAACCAAAAAAAAAAACAACATGTCTGCTTAACCAGGGTACTGGTGGGCCTGCGGTTTGCTCAGTGGGATCCCCAACCAGGAGCCTGCCTGCTCAGGGCTATAATGAATGGGAGGGAGCAGAGGCAGCCAGGACACAGGGCCTTCCTTTCTCCACCTCCTCTCTTTCTACTAGAGCGGGCCATGGCCACCTGTCTTATGGATTGACCACCTACCTACCCTGCTCCAGTTTGTAAAAAGTTCACAACTTTAAACATATTTGAGAAGGCCTCAGAGTATTTATGCGATTAGCGGAGGTGTGCATTTATTTAATGTCAGGCTGTGGCATCTGAGATTTAGAAGGGTGTTAGAGAGCATGCAGTGCAGCTCCTTCTGCTGGGTCAGCGAGCCCGGTCCTGGTGACTGGGTTCCAGTGCGCCCGGCAGCTGGACCTGCAGTGCTGAGACCCTGTACTCATGCAATGAATGCTGTCCTTGGTTTCTGACCTTCAGGGCAAATCCAAGGGGAAAAAGCAGTGCTCGTGGGGTGTACAGGGGCTTAAGGAATCGCCTCCCGAGACAGTTGTTTGAGTCATGAAATTTGAAGCGCCTGGGAGACCCAGCGTCTGACTAGAGGAGCAGGCATTTGGCCTGGGCCAGAGGTGGCTAGGGTCAGCTTTGCTCCAGCCACTGCATGAACTTGGGCCAATCACACATTTTCTGGCCTCCTGTCATTTTTGGGTGAGATGTGCCAGGACACCACATTTCTCACTTCACCTACATCTGTTGTTGGCTCTAGGCACCAGGATTTCAATTGAGCTCAACAATGCCTTTTCGAGTCAATTATAACAAGTCGTTGGCCTGGCTGGTGGCTTCCTGGATTGAGTGCTGGTCTGTGAACCAAAGGGTTGCCGGTTCAATTCCTGCTCAGGTCACATGCCTGGGTTGTGGGCCAGGTCCCCAGTAGGGGGTGCACGAGAGGCAACCACAAATTTATGTTTCTCTCCCTTTCTTTCTCCTTTCCTTCCCCTCTCTCTAAAAATAAATAAATAAAATCTTTAAAAAATGTCTATGAATACTGAAAAATTCACTAAAAATACACCCACTTGGAGTTGATTTTTGAAAGTGAATTTCACTTCATTAGCTTCCAGTCACTGTAACAAAGCACTCCTGCCCGGTTCCGAGGCGTCGGCGGAGGAGGAACCACTAACCCTACTGCATGTGACAGCATCGGGGTGCAGTCACAGAGCCAGAGCTTCCACTTCCTTTTTCCGTACCTCAGATGATTTAATTACCTCGTCTTGGACTATAAAACTCATTCCTCTTTGTGCTTTCATTGTTCCATCTAGGATTAGAGAAAGACTTGCTACCTCAAATGCAGGAATAGTATGATCATTATTAAGCATATTTTCCATATGCTGAATGAAACTGTGGGAATTTTAAAATACAAAGAAGTCAAAAGGAGTATTTGTCAATATTATTTCATTAAGTCTCAGCATCTCATAAAACAGATTAAAATATAATTCCAATAGCTGAAGTTAAGTAAGTTGTGAAAACCGTAGTGAGTCTGTACTATGCGTTCATTATATACATATGTATATATAATTGCCTTTGGGTACCAAGAGATGTTCACAACTTAGAAGAATTACAAAAGTAGTAATAATAAAAGGTTTATATTCATCTGAATATAAACTATACATAGCACAAATCAAAGCTGTATTCACTTAAACTTTTAGAGAAACATTTAGGCTCCCTCTTCTATATAATGAAGTTTCATTTAAAAGACAATTTAGAGTATTTATTCATTTATAATTTCTTTTCAACACAAACGGTTGCACTTTAAATTCTATGCATGTATTTAACCTTTGCAAATATACACACCTTATTTTCCCTCGTGATAACTGTGAACTTGGGTGGTTTAACCTACTCAGAGTCCACTGTGCTTTCAAAGCCGTATCAAAATTAAATAGTCAATTTTTAGTTGTTACAGTGAAGCTCCCTCCAGGAAAAAGTTTCTCTTCATCCTCTTTGTGCCATTATCACTGACACTATTTTAGTTCACCTTTTTTTGTTGATGTCACTGCCTCAGCTTGTCCTTCAGCTCAATCCTGAGAAGTTTCGCACGAACCTTGTAACTCTTTCTGTTTACCCCCAAGTACAAGATTCCCTCGCCTGCTCTTAGACTCGGAAGCCACAGAACACGCTTAGAGAAAGGTCTGCTTAAGACAGGCCTAGGCTGTATTGAAAGAAGACCCCAGGTAATATTCACTCTTAAGTGGAAGTGGGAAATCAAGAGAGGGCTGAGTAAGGAGCAGGGCAGGGAAGAATGAAAGCGTCTCAGCTCCCCAGGACATACCACTCGGTGCCTCCAGGAGAGAGGTCACGGACTGAATTCCAAGGTCAGACAAACCCCCAATGCAAAAGGAAGCAGACAGGTCCATTCCAAGGTGAATGCCTTTGGTATCATTTGGTGTTTTGGACTTTTCATGAAATTCCAATATATGGCCTGGGAATGAATTACATAGTTGTGGGGAGCAGAGTTGAGAAAAGCCATAGGAAGGAGAGAATTATTTGTGTTTGACTTCATTTCTATTACCATTCATCTCTATTCTTTTGAGAACAAACTGAATGAATAGATAGAGGCAACTGAAACCATGCAATGCGTTGGTGGGAACTGTAAACGTGGAAGTGAAGAAAGTGTTTGGTGTAGCAACATAACGGAGATGAATTAAAAACTTCTGAATTTCACCTCTCAGAGAAGAAGTACTAAACCTCAGTTCAAAAGGCTGGTTTTAAAGAACTAGGAGCAAGGAAGCCAGGGTTTTAGGCTCCAAACAGAATAAAGCTCCAATTCATTACAAACAGATGCTGGGAGCTTACAAACAGAGCTGTGTTCATTGATTATGTAACTAATCATTTTATGAAGCCTACTTCACCTGATTTTAAAAGTGGCTGTTACAATGTCCAGCTGTTACAGGTTGCCTATGTGTGACAACAAATGAAAACGTGTGTGTGTGCCCCTGTGGGCTCGTGTGTGTTCACACATGTGATTATCTTACCGGGTCAATCGTGCCAAAGTGAAAAAAGGATTCACTCCTCACATTGTCAGCACCATCGATGGGACCCCGCTTAGCAACTGCGAGACTTCAATCTTCGCATTATAGCTCCTATCACTCCTCCCACCAGATCCCGCCTCCTCCTCCCCGTGCACCTAGCATGCTCTCTCTCTCTCTCTCTCTCTCTCTCTCTCTCTCTCTCTCTCTCTCTCTCTCTCACACACACACACACACACACACACACACACACACACGGGCGGGCGCGCGCGAGTTCCGCTTGCTTCTCTAGCGGGTCACTGGAGCCCATCTGCCTCACTTTACCTCTGGCCCAGGGAGGATGCCGGCGGCCGCTGGCTCTGTCGCTGCCATCAGTCTCGGCTGGTCTCCCCTGCGGATTCAGGCGACCGCGGCCCTCTGTATTTTCAACAGGTACCATGGTAGAAGTTACAGCCTTTGCCTCCGCACCAAACCACTCCCCCCGTGGCAACAGTGGTCACTTTCCCCATGGTCGCATGCTTAAGAAGGTGAAAAAAAAAACTTCAGGCAAAGCCAATGTGATTTGTGATCAACTTTGTTTCTATTTCCGAAGGCTTTGCCCTTTTCGGTGACACAGGCTGTTGCTATTCCAAGCAGCCTATCACAGGCAGTGGGAGGGCCCTGTCTCCGAGGACTGTTTGTGCCTTCGGACGCAGGGCTGGGCGCTGGGGGTTAAAAGGCTTGGGAAGAAACCGAGCTCCGACTCTACATTTGGCCATTAACGCTTGAGTCCTGCACCCTTGAAAAGAGGCACGGAAAAGAAACAGGCAGATTCAAACGTAGGCTGAGAGTGAGGGCCCAGAATACTCACAGATGGTATCAGTTAATCTTGCAGAGAGAGGAACAATTTATGCCAACACATACCAGAAGGGAAAGTGTGTCAAATTTTCAGCAAGACTATTATGCCAAGACTCGTGACACTCACTAGTTTATACAAAGCATAAAACATCTTTATTGTTTCAACCTGATTTTACTCCAGGTGAATGCTTTACGTACTCACTCTCCAAGGCCTGCCAGACAAACCAAGGCCTGAGACCAAGCACAGGGACACACTCAGAACACAGAGATTCTGTGGACTTCTTATACCCTGGGATCACAGCAAAGTAATCCAGTTTGTTGGTGCTCAGTTATCTGTAAGGAAGGAGCCCACCCCAAGTCTTCCTCCAGGTTGTGTGATGGCCTGGTTCTCGGAGGCAAGCATTTCCAGTTCAGGGAGGCCAGACTACATGCCCCTTGGTGTGGGCGTGACGGTCCCATTACCTGAAACAAAATCAGGCCATGAGAAAATAATTTTTATTCTGATATTTGAGTGTATTTATATAAAAGGTTTTACAGAGTTCTGACAGTTGCCTTTGGCTATGTATTCAGCAAATCATATTTATTGAAAAATCTTGAGCAGAAATTAGAATTATTTTAGAAAACCATTAGGAGTGAAAACTAAAATTTATGGAGCACCTTATTATGTGCCAGAAATAGTGATAAGGGCATGAACTCAGTTGATTCTTTTGAGGAAAGCCTGTGAGGCAGAAGTCCCTATTACAGAAGAGGAAATGAAGGCTGAGGATCTTGCCCAGCATCTCCCAGCCAGTCGGTGGTGGAGCTGAGACTGTGAAGCAGGTGTCCAATGCCATAGCTGTCTTAGAGCCTAAATTCCCAACCTTATCCTTCTCCGATTTTCTTGGCTTGCTTTGCTTTCAGCCTATCTTAACCCTCCCATGCATTATGGCTTTCAGACTAGTCATTCCTGTGGACAAGTTTGTGCTTATAGAGGCAGAAGCTAACCCACATGGGACTCACCTTCAGTATTTTGGCTGAATCATAACACAGCTTTAAATTAATTTATCATTCGTACATTGTTTGGTGATCATTAGATATTTCTCTATGTCTGTTATCCTTCAGGGAATCAGGTAGCCAATGAAAACAAACCTGTAATAATTCAACTAGTACTTATTACGTACCTATTGTGCGTCTGCTAATAGCGCTGAAAACTGAAAGTCTCCAAACATAGCCCAGCCCCCTCCTGATGAAGAGGTGAGTAGTTCAGAACTGCACAAATCAGCTTGTCCGAACTCGGGAATGTGCAGTGTAATGATGCGTTAGTTTTTATTTACACCCAGGATGTGCTACGATTGTAAAAGCAGCCGTTTTTATTTGTCAGACACATATTTCTCATCAGGTCTCCATATTTTCTTGACTTCTACCTCCTTTCTGTTCTGAACCAATGACCTCAGCGGAGGGGGGCATGTTCTTGCAAGAATCCATTGTATGACTGCTTTGTTTTTAATCCCAGGCTCTGCTTCTCCGGCAGCTGTTTGGCACCATGGAAGTGTTGGGGTGTTTTGTGTAGTCTTTGACTAGGCACAAGATAAACCTGATTCCAGATTTCTTATACTGGCTAAAAGCAATTCAGCAATTCTCGCTTGGCTGCCTATAGCCCAGCCATACTGGGACTCCCAAGGCTTAAACGCACGAGAAAAGAAAAGGTTTCTAAGCACACAGTGCGACTGGCCGCAGTGCTCCCTGCGACATCAAATTCTGTTGACATTCCATTGTTGGCTCGGCAGGGCCCACAGAGATCCCAGTCTCTGGTCTGTGCTGACTTTCTGAACTCAGAAAAAAAGTTTAGGAATAAAACTACTTTTACTCAGCCTAGAAGGGAATATTCTCCTGCCTAAATTTGCTTAAGTACCCTCCACAGTATTGTGCATGCTTCTAATGTACTTATTATAGTTACACACAGTGATTTTATTACATCTACCTAATCTTCTAGATAGTAACATTCATGAGCATGTGTACTCTCTGTGTTTGGTTTATTATGATATCCAAGTGCCTGGCAGAGAGTAAATACAAAGCGAATATTTGTTTGCTAAAAAACTGATCCTGAGGCAGGTTAGTAAAAAGCTAGGAAAATTTCTTGGCAAGTGGAATGGGGAAACTGAGACACATAGCTGAACAAACTGGCCAAGCAATTCACAGCCAGGTACAGAAGGTCAGCCAGACCTTGTCCACCGCCCTGTGGCTTTTCCTCCACTGGTGTATCACTTGTCATGAGGCTAAGACCCCCCTATCCTAGTGCTGACCAATCAGTAGACAACATGACCTTGGAAAAGCTGATGAATATTCTACTGAGATCTTCCCAGACCCCCCCTAAAATCCCTACCTTTGGAAAAAGAGATAAAACCCCTAGAGACAAGGAAGCTGGCACACTCTCCAAAGGGTCACACTCACCTGAATCTTCTTTTAGAGTGAATTGTCCCTTAAACTATCAGGGTCCCCATGAGACTTGCAACCAGAGGAGCAATGGGCAGCAGCAGCTTGTCCCAGCCTAACCCCCTGAACCTGTCTCCAAGACCCCCTTTTCTCTGACTTCCCAGTTAGCTAAAGCAGCCCCACCAAGGCTCATGTCTGTTCTGTAAGGTCTCTAGAGAGCTAAAGAACCCCCTCCTAGACTCATGTCTGTTCTGTAAGGTTTCTAGAGAGCTAAAGCAACCCCACCTAGGCTCATGTCTGTTCTGTAAGGTCTCTAGAGAGCTAAAGAACCCCCTCCTAGACTCATGTCTGTTCTGTAAGGTCTCTAGAGAGCTAAAGAACCCCCTCCTAGACTCATGTGTGTTCTGTAAGGTTTCTAGAGAGCTAAAGCAGCCCTGCCTAGGCTCTCTTGTTGCTTCTCCTACTTTCTTTGTTTTAGTGTTCCCAGCTTCAATAAACATACTCTCAAAATCGCCTAAACTCGTGTTGTGGAATTTTCCCTGAACAAAGTCCAGAACCCACACACTACAGACCGGCCCTATGCAGACCTTCTTAGGGCCAGGTCCCCTGTCCAGTCACAATCCCTATAAACCAACTAACTTTAGTATTACCAGGATATAAGCTCCAAGAGGACAGGCACGTGCCGGTCTCGTGCACTAGTCCATCTCTGTATCCTCATCTCCGAGCACAATGCCAGGCATGTAGTAGACCCTCAATAAATATGTAAGTAAACGAGCACTCACAATGGAGCTTTTAATCAGCTGAATAACTCTTCAGTTTTTTAATAGCAAAACCCACATGCAGATTGCATATAACGCTTTTTCCTTTCTCCCTCCTTTCTGTCAATCTCTTTAAAATAAGTGTCACCACAGGCTGTCCCTCCTCCATGGAGTTTGAGCCACCACCATCATTAAAAACTGTTGTTCCATCCGAACAATGTATAATCAGCAGACAGACAGTGCACCCCACATAGCACCACTAATTTTGCTACATACCATCTTGACCACTTGTTCACAGGCAATGCTGTCAAATCCAAACATACATATCATAGGGAGGAACAAGGCTATGGGGAGCACCTATGGGGAGGTCTTCTTAGGTTTGAGGCCAAACCTTACCAAGTTAGTCTCTGAGCTTTCCATTCCTGACGGTGACTCCTGGCAGTGACTTTCCATCCCTGGCAGTGATGGAAGCGTGCAAACCAGTAAGTGCATGGCATAATGAGCATTTGCTCCGGGAAGATTTTGCCTGGCAACATGATTTGTACCACAGAAGCAGAACCATTTTGTTCTTACTCATTTAACAAACACCAATGTGCAGGGCTGTATAAGAAGAGTGAGAGCAATCTCTTTGACTCCGTGTACACACACGGAGGAAAGGCCATGCAAGGACACAGCAAGCACGTGACCATTTGTAAGCCAGGACCTAACCACCCTGTGACGCTGAGCTTGGACTTCCAGCCTCCAGAACCCCAACCCAGCTGAGGCCCCAGGCACGTGAGGGTAGCTGTCTTAGAAACTGCAGTCCCAGGTGAACAGCCCCTTGAATGGAGCAGTGCGTTGTCCCAGTGGTCACCACCACAGAGTGGAGACGCCATCCAACCATCCCACAGGATCATACACATAGTGCGTTTTTGTTTTAAAGTAAAAAATTACATGTTGTCACTTATAAACTGACCAGACAGGTAAGAGGGCATGAAAGAGTAGGCAAGCAACATCACACAGCACGTGGACATTTATAACCAGGCCTACCTTGGTGGCACTTTTTTCCTGACACTTTTCAACTTTGTGAAGTAAATACCGTGACCTCCATTTTGTAGAAACTGAGATGTAAACATTTATGGCACATGTCTCAGATCAAAAACCACTATCCGATGTTTTAACGTGAAAATTTCAATCATAAGGAACACCTAGATTCTATAATCAACATTTCACTGTGCGTGCTCTTTGCCCAGCTCCCGGTGTACCCACTCCTCTAGCCGTCCATCGATCCGTCGTACTGCTCGTGCCTGGCAAAGTAAGCGGAAATGCTTCGGGGTGTGTATCATCACTGGGGGCTGGATATCTGTTGAGGTCCCTTTTTATCTTTTGAGACATGTTCCATACAATGAAGTGCACAGACCCAAAGGGCACCATTATGTGAGTTCAGAAAAGTACACATGTGTGTATAATCCAAGTCCCTATTAAGTTACAGAACATGACCATCATTCAGAAAGCTCCTTTATGTCTCTTCTGAGTAAATTTCCACCTCAACCTCTAGAAACACCAGTGTTCTGATGGGTTTCCACGTGGGCCACCTCCGCCTGCTCTAGCTCTTCATATACTGGAATCAGAGTTGGTACTTCTGAGCATAATTTTACTCATCCGTGGTTTTGTTTGTATTAGTAATCCATTCTGCATATATCTAAATAGTATTCCACGGGCAACTATACCACAGTTGTTTATCCATTTTCCTAGTGGGGGACACCTGGGCTGTTTTGTTTGGGCTATTATAAATAAAGCTGTTATAAGCATTCTTGTACAAGTCATTTTGCAGAACATAACATTTCAAAGCACAGCGGTGTAAGTCCATTTGATTCCAAAATCCACATGTTCTCCACTGCTCCCTGTTGCTTCTCTGTGGTGCATCCCATTGCACTGTGTTATGTAAAATGTACCTCGGGAGTTTTTTCCGAAAATGGTTCATTACAGTGTAAACACAAATGGGGAAGTATGGCCTTTAGGCCAAAAAAATATCCAGATATAAATTCAGCTCTTTATTAACCATATTCTAATAAAACATTCATCATTTTATGATTTTTGGAATTATTTCACCTATTTATACTATCTAACTAACTCCTTTTTCTAAGTTTTCTTTTTCTCTAAAATTAACTTTATTTCTCATAATACCAATCATAACATTGATTAAAGCTCCTCAGATTGAAGTATTCTTAAATTCATTGATATGACCACTTGCTGTAAAATTATATGATAAATCATTAAAAGATAGCAATATAAAAACATGCTATTTCTATCATTTTAAATGGGAAAATAAGAGTGGAAAATTGCATGCTGACTACCATTAGAATAACTTTTTTAAATCTATGTGCAGCCCTGGCTGGTGTGGCTCAGTGGACTGGCAACCAGCCTGCAAACTGAGGGGTCACTAGTTCGATTCCCAGTCAGGGCACAAGCCTGGGTTGTGGGCCAGGTCCCCATTTAGGGACATGCAAGAAGCAACCGATCAATGTATCTCACGTGCATTGATATTTCTTTCCCTCTCTTTCTTCTTCCCTTCTCCTCTCTCTAAAAGTAAGTAAATAAAATCTTTAAAAAAATCTATGTGCCTATTGGTAAAGACTTAGAAGGGAACTTGGAAAATCTGAAAATAGCTAATACGTTAGAATAGTAATCTTAGGTCACATTAAGGAATTTAGACTAATCCTAATGACACATAAAAATCATTTTCTTAAAAAATGTTGTTTAATGTTGTTATAATATTATACATCTAAATATAAATCCGAAAAAAAGTTCTCCAAATTTAGGGCTGCCATATACGTCTAGTTTATACACCGCACAACTGAGGGTGGGCCATCCCCAGCTCACAGACAGCAGAGGTGTGTTTGTTTATAAAACAGATTTTCCAGGAAATAATGGCAAAAATCATGAAGAGGGAGCAGCTTTTTCTAATTTGCTCAGAGATGTATGTGGCCAACTCATAGGGCTGTTCACGTTACACTTTTCCTTTAAATGGCACTGTCTGATCTGTTGGTTGGTCTAAGCCTGCTTCTGCTTGCTTAACCACATTACACGAACACCATTCTCTGTCTGATCGGCTAATTTTTCCAAATAAATCATGTCTAATTTTTAAATCTTTAGTACTATCACCACGCTCTTTGAATGGAGGCAATCCCCAAAAAGTTACTCAATGACTGAGCCTATCCTTCCTTTTATTCCACGGGAAAGTTGCTCCGAGCTGTGTGACCACGGCAGCCTCTATCAGCTTGGGAGCTCTGGTCGACCTTCATTACCTGTCTCCCAATTTGCTGGTCAGTGATGAGGGCACTGCATAGGAGACTGACTGTCTCCACACAGAAGCTGGAAAAGAGACCTTTTCTGGCTTTCTTTACACCTAGGACCAAGCTCTGCCAAGCAGATCACACGCCCCGGAGGGTGCACCCAAAGCTGCAGCACAAACTGGCAGGACAGGCAAGCCTCATTCTAGCAATGATGGTGGCAGTGGTTATGGCTATCTTGCATGTCCAGCGTTCACGGCTGTGCCCAGTGGTGGCCGGACCAGCTCCGAGAAGGATTTTGGATATTATTTTTGACTGCCAAGTCTCCCAAGTTGGATCTGGCTTCTGAACTTATCTAGCTGAATTCTGTTTCACATGCGCAGAGGCAGATGAATCACAAAGCTAACAAGGTTTCAGCTCCAGGGCCCCGCACTCACACGGGCCCTTGCCAGGCCCTGGGAGGGGCCCGGCAATGCAGGCATGGGGTCATGCACTTTGGTAAGGTTTGCAAAAGTCAAATAGTAAACTGCAATCAGTTAAGAACACTAACTCTTTGCACCCTGACACTGACATCTTCGCTGTCACATTTTCCTTGTGTCAGGTGACATGGGAGTGGCCGTGGAATGTTTGGGATCCAGTTTAGCAGCAGTTAAGTTGGAAAAATATTTGGTTTGGGCTTCATTTAGATGGCTCACAGGCACTTCAGTGTGTAGTTAACTGTTGCTAGTTCATCCGGTAAAGGAAAGTCTTCCAGGAATTCTCCCGCTATGTATGTGCCAACACGTGACACACATATTCCACATCATCACTCACGTAGCACGAGGAGAACGAGGATAAAAAGGCACAGGTCTAGAGGTTGGCTCTCAATGTGAATCTCTCCCAAGGCTGCCGGAGCCCAGAGTATGTGGGCCATGGAGGAGGGCCATGCTAGAAGACAGACTGGGTTCCTTCTAGTCTCTCTGTAGAAAATAATGTCACACGCACACACACAAACAACAACATTGTGTATAAAGAGGAGAGGGGGAAAATATTACAGGGATGTATCAGGCCATCTTGGATTGTGTGATTTTATAATACTTGGCAGCTTTTAACATTTGTGGTTTATCCAAGTAAATACTTAGTTTCATTCTTAATTTTGTGTTCTTCTTTGTTAAAATAGGACACAGCCCCCTTAATTTTTATAAACTTGGGCCCTGCAGAACTTGGATCTGGCCCTGAATATGTTATGGAAACAGAGTTCTTTCCAGATGGCTGTGCTCACTAAAAATCTCCCCGATCTACTCCCTTCATCCCCACTGCCACGTGCTGACTTCAGGCCATGTCCCCCTCCCACGTGGACATGTACAAAAGCCTCTGACAGGGCTCCCTGTTTGCATTCTGGCTTCCTGAAGCCCCCTTTCCATACTGCAGCCAAGAAGATTTTTTAAAAACTCTAGTCCCTTAAATGGTTTCCAGCTGTTTTAAACCCTTCACCAGCTTCCAATTATTCTTAAGCTGGGTCTAAATTCCTTAATGTGGCCTAAGATTCCCTGCACAACCTGGGTCAAGATGCCCACTCCAGACCCATCTCCTGCTGCTTCCTGACATGAGCAGCCCCACCGCCTGTTGCCCCAACATCACCCCCAGGATAGCTAACCAACTACACCACGACGCTCACGGTCAGGAAGCCAACGGGATAGACCAGCATCCTCTCCTACGGATCTTTTCCTCCAAGTTCAGTTAGGGGCTGCTTCCCTCACAGCTCAGTCAGTGCCTGATCCCATAGGCTGGCAGAACCCCTCCGAAGAGGCCAAGGAAATAGCCTCCCCATTACATGTACCTTCATGCAGATGCATCTAACTGAGGTTTAGCACTAAACTGCAAGGAAGTCTGGGAAATGTAGCTTTCTGATCTCCCTATGAGAAGGAGGGTGGAATGGAGGTAGAGAGGGCCACTCCACTGTATCCACCATAATAGTGAATGGCTGGGTTTATAGAACATACAAGTTGAGGCCTGCAGTCAGGGCCGGAGTTATGGTGGAGGGAACAAAGGAGATGTGCAAAATTAGAGAAAGCCGGGCCTAAAGAGCGCAGGAGAATAGAAAATCACAGTGAGGCAGAGAGGTGGAACTCTATGGCCCCTTGAGAAAGGTCTTTTTGTTTGTTTCGGAGGCCTGGCTGTGTTTTACACTCACCCTGAGGGATTGGGTGGTAGGATCTTTTCCATCCCTTTGCCCTCCCTACCCATCCCCCTCTGCCTGGTGCTTCAGGCTTCTCTGACTTCTGTTTCCCCAGTTTGGGCCAAGTGCCCATGGCCTAGAGTGCAGCACTGATGTGGGGCTAGCACAGAGCATGGTAATGATTTACTAACCTGCTCTCCCCACGACATGTAAAGCCAGCGAGGGCACGTGGTGACCCCGTGTGCACTGCACCCCCTCGAGTCTAGCATGGGGTCTGAAAGCTTGCGGTGCACACAAAATATTTGCTGAAACAAAGAGCAGAGAAAGACTTAGAGGAGAGGGTGTAAGCAATAAAACTTTAAATTGATCTTGTGTTGTTCACATGATTTTGAAAATAGATTCTAGGACTACTTTTGGTTTTAATTGGACTGTACCACTTACTAGCTCTGGAAACTCTTTATGCCTCCTTTCCTCATCTCTAAAATGGGATAATAATTGCACCTATCTCATATGGTTCTTATGAGGAATAAGTGAATTAAGTACTTAGAATAGTATCTGACCACAGTGATCCTCAATAAATGATAGCTTTTGTTGCTGCTGCATCCAAAGGACTATAGCATATAAGGTAATAATAGAAAAAATACTGGTTCAAGAGTAAGACAACATACATTCTAACATTGGATTTCCTGTTTGTCCTCCACATGACTTTGGACGATTCAAATCATCCCTCCATTTCCTCAACTCTAAGATAGGGAGATAGACACTTGTTTTGCCTAAAGCTCCAAATTTTTATTTTTACTTTTTAGCCAAGCAGCCAAGCTCCCTTCATTTGGCAATGTTCTTACAATTGCCTTTCGGGAAATTACATGCTGTTTTACGGTGGACCATCCCTTAACCAAGGGGCAGGCTTGTAACCGCCTGCCATGACATTCAAATGTCCTGTCTCTGGAATGTGAGTCTTGAGGGGCGACAGAAGGCTGAGCCTGGCTGGAAAAGTCAGTCCTTGCCCATGGCAAAACCCAGAAAAGACCGCCCACTAGTTCCTATTACTTATTTCTCCAGAACTTGCCTGATTCTTCCCAAGACTTTGTTCTTCTTATTTTTTCCTTCAGTTCTACAAAATACTTCAAAGACATGCAACAAGTTCATTTTTGGCTAGTGTTGGCCAGAGTCCAAACTTTCCCTAACATAAACTCTCTCAAAGGATTGTAGTTAAGAAAAAGAAATCAGAAAAGTATTTGAAAGCATTTAAAAAATTTTAAGGTGCTGTGTAAATATAATTTTTTTATCAACGGGACAGCAATAGTGACCGTAGAAGAGAATCAAGTTAATGCTCAGGCTATTTGTTTATCCAGTCAATCACGCTTTCTCTTCCTAAATGGGAATGGAAGCAGCATATGCCAGTAGACTGGCAACTGATACAGTGGTGATAAACCAGAAAGGTCCACGGATCTCCAGCCTTCACAAAGGCATGACCTGACTCAACATTTCACAGAGCCGCTTACCCGGCTGGAGGCCTGTGGTCAGATTGTTAACTGTCAGATGAAAACTTGGAGGCTGGCCTTACCTACCAGGAGAGAAGGTGAGAAGAGAAAGTGCCAAGTATAAAGGATGGGGGTTCCATCTCTATTTTTCAACCTCCATCTTTAGAGAAGTGTTGTGAGCAAGGGAACTTCCCTGAAAGAAATCACCCCACACATTTGTGTCTTTCCACAATGCCAGGTTTATTAGGGGAGACCTCCACAATAAGCCAATACAGTCCCACACAGGTTACACACAGAGAGCGGGGCTTACCTGACAGAAGCAAGCTTAGTAAGAAGCAAGCTTTTGCCGGCACAAAATCCTGGTCACGGGCTGCATCCACAGGTAGAGAGGTGGGCCTTGGTCTCAAGCCAGGGGTCTACGGTGGCGGCAAGTGTCTGGTGGAGTGAAAATCTGCCAGGGCTCCAAGCGTGGCCCATGGTACAGCCAAGCTCAAGTATTGGGTGGACGGACCTCTGAGTTCTTAGAGCCCCCAAGGCGTGAGGGTCCCACTCACATTGGTCTACAGATGGAATCTTTGCCCCAGTGTCCAGACTTGTGGCTTTGGGTGTTCCCTGGGCCCCTCCTAAAGGCAATCCCACTATATCCCATTACCTCAGTCTTGACATAGCATTTGACAGAACTGTCATGGCTGACAATGACTCCATATTGGGTTGTCAAGTTGGCCAAAGAGTTAGCTCTGCTCTCGCTCACTACAAGAGATTACTCACAGAGTGGTAGAGGTCAATGTTGCAATCCTTCCCTCCTCATTGGCAAATACAGCTGACACCTGAAGGCATTGAGAAGGGAAAAAAATTGCTAGAACTGCACTTCCTACTTCGTCTTCTACAGAGCTTTGATGTCCCTTGAAATGTTAGTAGGCATTTTGAGAAATTAAAACATTTGAGGGCTCCTTCATTATTAAAAAGTTTGAGAAATTCTCCACATTGTATGCTGTTCTTGAGTCACCCAAAACATTTTAATTTATAAGAAAATTTTCAGTATAGACACTTAATAACTTTAATATACGCTTCTCATAACTTCATTAATTTTAGATCATTCATTTCTCCACCAAAAAAATTATTTTTCATTCACTTTTAGGAAGGCACAGTTTGGAAAATCTGCATGAAAGCATTTGTGGAATGGGTGGCTTTGCTCATAGCAGGCCTCAAACCTGAATTTGCTCTTCTCTGCTGCCCCCTTTTGATAGATGGAAGGAAGAGCAGGTTTCCAGCTGCAAGGGGCTGAGATGGCAGTTAGGTGGCTGTCAGTGTCTACTGGGAAAAGACAGAGCAAAGCACCCCGTCAATCCTGGGCATTGCTTTTGTCAACTCTTCTGTTCAGTTTTTGTGGCTCTGGTTAGCTACTTGTTTGTGCTGCATCTATACCTGGCCAGGTGTCCTTGGGCCTTGGAGTAAAGGGAATATGGACATTGATTCAAAAACTCATCCATCCATCCATACACATATCTGTGGCACATTTACTGTGTGCCTCGTACAATACAAGGTGACAGGGATAGAACAGTGTACGAGGCACTTCTGTGGAAGAACCGGAGACTCTTCCAGACTGCCTGACTTCATTCACTGCACCTGTGCCTGACCTCCCCTTGACTTTCATATCCTCCCTTTCTAAATATGGATCTCAAAGACTGAAGCCTTCAGTTGAAACTTCTTTCTTCTATTACATCCAATGACCATCTTTTCACAGTTTTCCAGATCCCAAATGCTATTTAGTAAGGACATTTGTTTTTCAGTCATAAATGCTCTTCTATGGTTAGTATAATTTTCACTGTCTCTGAAATTCTCATTTCATTGTGTTAGACTGAGATTTGAGAATTTACCACTTGAAGCTACCCTGGGCATGGAAGGGTATTTGCTCTTGGAAAAAATCTAATGGACTTCTTCAGGCGTAAAAGTGTTATCATCCTGAGCATGAGGCTTTCTAGGGCTCAGGAGAGTTTTTTCTTTTTCTAAAAATAATTTTATTTATTTATTTAATTTTTCAATTACAGTTGAGATTCAATATGATTTTATATTAGTTTCAGGCATAGAAGGAGTGTTTTTTTCTGATGCATAAGCATTATTGAGTAAGAAAACTGGTCTACAAAGGAAACAGTTAACTATTATATAGTAGAATTATTCACTTTGTATTACCTTTTATTATTAAAATTATTTTAAAAAACATTTGTTAACTCCAAATTCCTTGTGCTGCTGACGCTGATGTGGGGCTGCTGTGCCATGGGCCCTGCGGACTCAACTTCCACCCTGCTTCGTCCCTCACAAAGGACAAGTCCAAGGTCAAGCGGCAGGTAAGGAAAAGGACAAAGATTAACATCATGCCCTGCTAAATATAATTTTCTTTTGCCTTATTTTCTCAGGTACTTCCTATTTCCTCCTCTACACACTAAAATATTTAAACACCATAGCAAACAATTAAAAATGTCTAGAATGGCCATATTTGCTATGGTCAGGAAATTGAATGATGAGTAAATTTTTTGATGAACCTTCTAAAGGAAATTTTCTTTTAATCATTATTCTAGTATGTATTGCACCCTGCCTTCGGCAACATAGGGCAGGAACAGATGAAATGTTTTCCGCCTTATTGTGGGGAATGAGTGTGTTGAGTTGCTGAACGGTGACGCCCTGCAGGGCAACTGATGTGTGAAATACGAAACTGACTTTGCTCCTTCACGCCTCTGCTTCTGGCTGGTGGCCCTCAGACATTTTTGCTCAAGTACCTCTTAAATTTTTGAAAAACTCTTGAAAACTCCTCTACCTCTTCACACATTTTAAAGCTGACATCTAAATGTTTTGCCATAAATTTACATAGTTACAAAGTCAATATTTTCCAGAGTACTCAATAATGTCTATATTCTTTAACTATATTCATTAAAAATAAGGAACTATAGATTCAGCCTGTGGATAATGTCTGTCACATATCATACTAGGCTTCCGTGTCACACCAAACAGTTGAATAATATTTTCCAGCAGGAAATATTTAAACTCATTAATGTGCATCTCCTGTGACATTCTTCTCACTGCTGAAAGTAGATCGATGGTGGATGGAAAGAAGGGTGGGGATTGGCATGAGCTGGAACTTGAGACTTGAAGTTTGCATGAAGAGCAGGCAGGCCCAACACCTATCTCACATTAGAAGATGGTTACAAAAGCACCTAGAGCTGTCAAGTCATGAAAAGACATAGAAGAATCCTAAATGCATATACTCAGCAAAATAATCCAATATAAAAAGACTATGTTCTGGATGACTCCAACTTTAATGGCATTTTGGAAAAGGCAGAACCATGGAGACAATACAAAGATCAGGTGCTGTCAAGGGCTGAGGGAAGGGAGGAATAAATATGTAGAGCATGGAGGAGTTTCAGGACAGTGAAACTGCTCTGTGTGGTACTATAACGGTGGCTACCTGTCTTTAGACATTTGTCAAAGACTATAGAATGTACAATACCAAGAGTGAACCTTAATGTAAACGATGAACTCTGATTATGATGAGTCAGTGTAGTTTCATCCGCTGTAATAAATGGACTACTGGGGTGAGGAATGTGACGGTGAAAGCAGGGAGAATGTAGAAAATCTCTGTACTTTCTGCCCTGGCTGGTGTAGCTCAGTGGATTGAGCACAGGCTGTGAACCAAAGGGTCGCCAGTTCGATTCCCAGTCAGGGCACATGCCTGGATTGTGGGCCAGGTCCCTGTTACAGAACAGGACTGGGGGGGGTGGTGAATGATATACTATTACTGAAAGGACTCCCCCTTTTCTCTGGGGGTCCCCCCACCTACTAGGTTCACCTTGCCTGCCACCAGATGAAAGACATCTCTTAATGCCAGAGATTGGTGAAAAGGAAAGGAATTATTTATCTAAAAGTTATATGGACTTAGAGTAATGACTTAATATCTTCATTCAAATACTAAAGTCCTTTAGAATACCCACAGATGCACACAGTCCTTCCTTCTCCCTCTGCCCAGTCTGGGGTACTGCATCTCAGGAAAAGAAGTAGAAGTCTGTGATTCAGGCTCCTGGCACCAAAGCCATGTGATCCTCTCCTCTTATTCTACCAAAGCTGTGTGGTCCTCTCCCTCCGTGTGGCTGCCACTCCTGGGTTTAAATCCCAGCGCCAGTCTTCCCCTGCAGCCCCATTTCTGACTCCCCCTACAATCAGTTACACCTGCTAGCATTCCCTATTCTTCCAGCTTTATTGGGCTGCCATAGTAAGTCTGGGCAGGCATGGCTCCATGGCATGGAGCCAATCTTCTCCAAGCTCTCACGAAGGTGCTGTAACCAGGGGGAGTTGCCTCCCAGTTACATCTTGGGTAGAAGTCACTCCTATCTCCCTGGCTCAAAGCCTGGCCACAGCTATTTAACATATCTGTGAAACCAGTTAAAGGTTATATCTATGTTAAATGGCCATGTCAGAGGTTAGCTGCACAGCTGTTGATATACAAAACAGCTCTGAATGGCCCTGCTCCATGCGTCCCTTCCCCCAGCTCAGGCGTGTGGCAGTGAGGACATCCTACATATATTTTTCTAATATTTCCTGGACACCTTGAGTTCTGGACCCCATTACAAATCCCTATTTGGGGCCCCCTCTTGGCTGCACCCTATTACATCCCCACTGGGGGCCACATGAGAGGCAACCATACATTGATGTTTTTCTCCCTCTCTTTCTCCCTCCTTTCTCCTCTCTCTAAAAATAAATAAATAAAACCTTAAAACATGAAAAACCATAACATTTTTTAAAAAGAAAATCTCTGCACTTTCTGCTCAATTTTACTGTGAATCTAAACTTATTATTTAAAAAAAGTCTAAAAAAATAAAAGCAATGGTACTACATTTAACCAAGTTCAATCTCAACTGGCCTCTGAATGCCTTGCCGGTGCCATAGTGCCAGACTAAATCCTTCTGGCCTGGGGAACCACGTCAATGCTGATGCCATTGTTTTTCTGAGGCCAAAAACGAAGGCTAACTCCTTTAGAATGGGGATGCAACTCCAGGAAGCACGTGGAAATTCCCACAACCATCCTGAGAAAGAACAGACCTAGAAACCAAAAACAAAAACTTTGAGGTCAGGGATGAGATTGGGCGAGGTGGGAAGGAAATGTTCTTTCTCTTGGACTTTGGGGAAGACAGGTGCAGGGAAGAGAGGTGTTACTAAACTAAAGGGTGTTCGTCTGCCCCTGTGCATCAAAGCCTGAGGGAACGCGAACAGGAGTTTGCAGCATAACAAGTTAAGGTTTATTGAAGGAAATGGTGCCAGGCCCAGAGACACAGGCGAGCTGGTGCACTACAACCTGGCGCACGGTAACTAAGGGAGGTGGTGTGTAGACTGTACTGGCTTGTGGCGGTCAGGGTAGCAAATATTTAGTTGACCATTGTATCAGGTCCTGATATCAGCCATGGCGTCATTCTGTCTGGTTTCATGAGGTTGTGGTCAGTAGGGTCATTCCCCTTTCGTGAGCCCGGGGCTAAAACACCACGGAAGTCAAGACGTTATCTTTACTTTAACCAAAACTCTATTTCTGTCATCAACAGACTGTAGGCTTTGTTCCTAAGACTGTTTGATGCTGACCAGAATCTGTCCTAAGGGTCTAATGATCAAGGAAGGGAGTGGGCCTGCAGCAGGTGCAAAGGTAGCAGGGTCTGGCTGAAAGGAGGCAAGTGGGTCAGGGGCCTAGGAGACTGGACAAGGCTGGCTTTAATTAAGGAAAAAGTCACAGTACAGAAATGAAGCTCCTGTGTGGCTACAGAGGCATGGAGGTGCTCCGAGAACTCCCACTGGAGGCCCAGGGATGGAGGGGAGTTGGCTTCTGCATCCAGAGGCAGGTGGATGGCTAGCAGTGGAGTTAAGGCCAGTCCCGTGTCTCTGAGCTGTTCTTGGTGACTACATTGTCTACAGATTTGGCCAAAGTTTGCAGCTGGTCACAGCTACATCATGGGGAGCTGAGGCAGTGGTCTGTGCTATAGTTGAGGACAGAGACTGAGAGGGAAGCAGCAGCTCTCTGAGGGCCTGGAGGCTGACTTCTCTCTACTCTATAAATTCTGATTAGAATTTACAGAAATTAGTTTCTGAGCGTTGCTGTTAATAAAGTATCACAAATTGGGTATATTAAAACTATAGAAATTTATTCTCTTATTTTTCTGGAAGCTAGAAATCTGAGACCATGTTGGCATGCTGTCTCTAAAGACTCCAGGGGAGAACTCTTCTTGCCTTTTCTAGTGTCTGGTGGTTCCCGGCCAATTTCAGCATTCCTCGACTAGGACACGCATCACATCAACCTTTTCCTTCGTTGTCACTCGGTGTTCTCCTTTTATGCCTGCATCTTTTCTGCTCTTCTTATAAGGATGCCAGTAATATAGGATTAGGACCCACCCAGCTGCAATATGGCATCATCTTTAATAGTTACATCTGCAAAAACCCTACTTCCAAATAACATCACATCCTGAGGATGCAGGAAGGGCATACATTTGGGGAAGGATGGGACAATATTCAATTCAGTACAGGGCTGAAGAGTCAAAAGCAACCCTCCCCAAGTGGGGCTTTGAGAACTCAGCGAAGAGGCAGAGGGTTTTGTGATGCCCAATTGTTAGGGATCCCAATTGCCTCCTCCAGAGGGCCCCAGAGTGGTGCCAGGGCCTCCGGCACAATGGCTCTCTGGCTCCTTGGCACAATGTCTGAAGATTCTGAGCAAAGTCCCTCTTGTGCCCACTCCCCCAAATCAATATATTAAAGTCCCAACCCCCAGGACCTAAGAATGTGACCTTATTGGAAGTAGAATCTTCACAGATGTAATTAGTTAAGAAGAGGTCATACTGGAGTAGGGTGGACCCCTAGTATAACAAAACTGGTGTCTTTATAAAAAGAGGACATTTGGACACAGACACACACAAGGAAAACATCATGTAAAGATTGGAATTATGCCGTCACAGCCAGGGATGACCAGAAGCTGGGCAAGAGGCCTGAACAAAGGAAGAACAGTCATGTCAGACTTCTAGCATCCAGAGCTGACACAATAAATTCTGTTGTGTGAGCCACTCAGTTGTGGTCCTTCATTACAGCAGCCCTAAAAACTGGTACACTTGGGATATTTCATCCATTGAAGTTATTTCTGGCCTTAACGTCAATAGTTCACATTATTTCTGACATTATTTCTGATATCTGTGACTGGGGCACCATCTACTGCAAATTCCCACTTCCCTCAGCCTGTATCTACAGCCCTCCTTCTCTGATTGATTCCCATCACAGGCTTCTTCCACCACCAGTTCCAACAGCTTAGCCTGAGGCTCAGGCAGCATGGCCAGGTTGGGGGACACTGGGGCTGCTCTTGTGTTCCTGGAAAAGATTAATTTTTAGAAGAAATCCAGAATCTGAGATATCGGCCTTAAAGAACTCCATCTGTGCCGTTCCTTTTCATGATGATCTCCTGGAGTACGTGGCAAAATAAATCTCTTCCACAACTCAGCCAAGGCTGGCTTTGTGTTCTCTTTGTGATATTTTTGTGGATCATCTAGCTTAGTGTCTGCCCAGGAGTTTTGAAGCATTTTATAGTTTGTGTTTTATTTTTTAACCAGATTATTTCAAAATTCACTGGTTTTCCCCAAATCAACAGTGACTTATGAAAGTCCTCATGTAGCCTTGCTGATCCATTCTCCAAAAGGGTCAAAGCCTGGTCAAAAAAATCAATGATGCCCCATTGTTTGGGTTGTAATCAGCCACAGATTGTACAAGAATTCAAATAAGTTCTGGAACTATTTCTCACATGTAGTTGTTATGAATTTTGTTCTACATCACGGTGTATAGGAAATGCCACATTTCTTGAATTTCTATAAATCTGCTATATAAGCCCCAGTTGGCAAAAAAAAAAAAAAAAAATTCTCTGTTATTTGCAGGTTCTTTCTTTCCCAGACTGGGTAAATGGTGTGGAGATCACAATGTTGAAGAGGACCCCGGTCACTGGTCTACAATGATTACTGTGGATTCCTATTTACAATCCCCATGGCTTTTGATTGAGGCGATTTTGCTGCTTTGGGGTCATACTTGGACCCAGAGATCTTTGCTGAGATGGCAAGGAATGAGTGGATTGACTTCAGTGGCCCATATCCTGCCTGCTGTGATAAATGGGAATTTACCACCACAGCCAAAAGCCTTAATGACCCCCCTGCAGGCTTTGGGGGGCTTGGTTTGAGCATCCTTCCTCAGGCCTCCTGGGAGCTGGATGCTGAGGCACAGAGAGTACCCTCTGGTCTGGTACCCCATCAAAGAGACATAGTTCTTACTTGGTCCTTGAAGGGGTGTCCTGGAACACAAGTGAAGCTATTGTAATGTGGAGGAGGCCCTCAGTGGCTCCGGTGAAGACAGGGGGCCCTGCTGTACCTCATGGTGGGAAGATTCAGAGCAAGCCACTGAGGATTTAGGGAAGCCAGAGGCCTTATCTTTGCTTTCCTTATGGTGTAGAGGAAACTCATGGTGGTCACGGTGATGGGTGACCATGGAGAACTGGGGAGGGTTCAGGTAGTGGAAACACTCTGAACAATAAGAAATTAGGCTGAGTGGCCTCCTTTAGTTGTCTCTGTTACTCTACATTGTCACTGTAGGTAGTGAACTAGTTATTAATAAGAAAGAGAGCAAAGGGAATTAGACATTGAACTTAACAAACTGGGGAGTAGTGAAGAAGATGAAGGCACCGTCCCCTAACTCCAAATCAGATCTATTTTTGTCAAAAATTGACTCTCATCTTCCCCAGCTTCCTTTAAGCCAAACACTGATTCCCCAGACTTGAGGGCAATAATCCAAGCTTCAGCAGATTAAGAAAATTCTAAGCCTGGCTACATGTGAGTTGGGGAGTTGCCTCACAGGCTGCCCTGCCTGTAAAACTGAGGACATCTGGGGAAGATCCTTCTCTCACTGGTAAGCTGCTTTGGTGGGGGAACGAACATCCTGGGAAACTTAGACCTGGTTCTCTTGGAGCGGCCACAGGGTAGGAAATAGTTTTCAGAGACTTCAACATCGTGTGGGGTGGCAGGAGGGAGAATAGAATGATGTAAGATCATTCTTTGAAAATATCTGTTTGTGTTTCAATCTTGCTGCAAGGGTGTGTTTACCTCCCCTATCCCAGAAGATAGCCAAGCCTTTGTGTTTCCAGCAGCCGTGGGCTTTTGTGTGGCACTGCAGGAAGTGGCGGTTGCCAGGCACCCAGAAACACCCCTCCTCCTGGCTTTTGTCTTGCCTGTGCCTGGGCTGATTGAGAAGAATTAAGCTGCCTAAGAGGAAGAGCAAGTGGAGTGAGTTGAAAAGATCCCAGCAACTGTAAAGGAGGAAGGTTTTCCAGAGGCCCCCCTCCAGAACTGGGAAGGGAATGGCGGCTTTTGTGATTTCCACACCTAGAGGAGCAACACCTGCTCCTCACCCTACACACACACACACACACACACACACACACACAAACGCATTCACACTATCTGAACATTTCGGGGCAAGGCTGGCAGAATCTGAGGAATGGATTGAGTCTAGGTTCACCCAGAGAGGCCACTCCTCTCCCTGACCCAGTCCTTGTGGAAATTAGAAAGAGATGCCCCAGGCTGTCCCTCTCACACAAAAAGGTAATGAGCAAAGAGCAGATGAATTTCACTTCTGCTGGCTCCTTCACTTCACCAACCCGCCAGTCCTCTTGTCTCTTTCCAATTCATTACAGCTATTTTTAAGTCGTCTATTGGATTTTTCCCTGTGCCTCCGATTGTCACTACAGCACCTCCCAACTTTTAAAACTAAACTTAATTTTAATTCTCAATATTTATAGCATTTAGGTTTTTAGTGCCTCTACCTCTATTAACTTATTCATTCTTTGTCTATAGATCATTTTTAACAACCAGTATTTACTATACCTCATTTACAATAAGATGATTATGAATGTAATTGTTTACCATAGAATGAAATGAAGTAATGTGATCGGATACATAAAGAAAGAAATGTACTCGTGTCGCTAAGAGCTGTAACACCAGAAGAAAAATATGTCCAAATGCTAAAATCAAATAATGTATTGTTTTATACTCTAGCAAATGCTCAAAATTACGCCACATTTTAGAGTGCTTCACATTTGAAACTTGACTTTCTCATAGATGTCTATTTTTTCTTTTAGTTTCTAATTGCCTTTGTATTTTCATAAAAGAAGCATATACCTTTACCTTCTCACTAAGGTAATCTAGCTTCTTAATGATATTTGTCAAGGCAAATCCACTGAACGTTTACTTCTTGTTTTAATCCGAACAAGTTGCTTTCTAGGTTCGCTGCATAATCTTGATCACGGGTTAGTTTCCTCTCCCTTGACCTCATACTTTCTTCCTTGAATTAATGTCTTAAGTTTTCCTAAAATATACTCTCAATATTTTTCCAGAAGTATAAACAGTAAAAAACCTTCTGAGCCACGCATATCTGAGAATAGCTTTATTTTTCCTTCATGTTGGAGTAATGGTGTGGGTTGGTATATAACTCTGGGTTAAAACAACTGTTCTTAGAACTTTGAAGCCATCCAGCAATAGGATGGCCACCAATTTTTTCATTCCCTTTAGAGATATTGTGGTATTCTTTCCCCTCTCTCAAAATCTGGTGCTCTATAATTTTTATCTTTATATGAATATTTTTCTCCCCATCTATTAATCAATCACTCTTAGCAGTTTTCAGTTTGAGTTGTTAAGTTTCTTTGCATTTTAGAAGTATTCTTGTATTCTTGTATTTATTATTTCCTCATCTTTATTTTCTCTAGTTTCTATTTCTGGAACTCCCATTGAGCAGATTTGAGGTTGACCTTTCCTGTATCAGTTATCTATTGCTGATAATGGATTACCACAAAAAGCAGTTTAAAGCCAAAACACATTAGTACATGTGTTTCCACGGGTCATGAATCGGCACAGTTTAGTTGAGCCTTCTGCTCAGGGTCTCAAAAGGCTACACTCAAGGTATCAACTGGTCTGCAGTCTCATCTGGAGATTGCCTGGGGAAGAATATATTTTCAATATATTCAATATCTTCAATTCTGGGGCAGAATTCATTTCCTTTCAACTGAGGGACTGAGAACCCCTGGTTTATTGGTAGTTGGCTAGAAGCTACTCTCTGCTCTAGAAGCCACCCTCAGCTACTTGCCACATGGACTTCCCAGCATGGCTGTTCTCTTTATTTAAGCCAGCTGGGGAGAGAAAATCCCTAGCACTTGTTTTGAGCAAGAAAGGATCTTATATAATGTAACAAAATCACAAAAGTGACGTCTCATCACCTTTGCTGTTGTCAGTTCACTAGAAGAAATCCCAAGTTCAGCCCACCCTAGAGGGGTGGGGATTACAGCAGAGAATGAACCTCAGGAGGTGGGGATCATGAGGGGCTGCCCTAGCATCTGTCTGTTGCATCCCAGTTCCCTTAATCACCCCCTACTCTTTATACACATTTTCATTTTTAAATATTTTTTTCTTTAATCTGTGCTCTGGAAGATTCCTTCTCCTTTATTTGCCTGTTCTTCCTGACAATAAGAGGTCAATGAAGTAGGAACAAAATCACAATATTGTGATGTTCTGAATGTCTAAAGAAGGATGTGTTTCAAAGAAGAGGAAATGGTCAACACGTGTTAAAACTATATTTTATTTGTTAATGAGTCAAGAAAGATGAGAACTGATGATATCCGCCACCCCCCCTTCCATTTTATTTAACAACCCGGGAACATTGTGACCTTGGCAAGAACATTTTTAGTGGAATTGTCATTGTAGGTAGTTAGCTAGTTATTAATAAAGAGAGCAAAGAACTGGACATTGAATTTAATAAACTGGGGAGCATAAGCCTGTTTCCTTCACCAGGAAGCTATAGCTTCACACCCCAGGGGATCACAGCATTGCTCCACTGAGGGAATTAACACTCATCTTTTCCTCCCTCCAGTACTGGATTGTTGGGGGGTGCAGGGGGCAGTGCTTGGCTATAGAGGCCTGTCAGTCTAACGAGGGGGTGGGCCCACCAAAAAGTCCACAAAAGCTTGGGAAGTCAATTGGTCATTTTGAAAAATCACCTGTTCCATCCCAAACCCAAGCAAATATAATCCCAGGGGGAAAAGAAGCTTGATTTCTGATCTCTCTCTCTCTCTCTCTATCTATCTCTATTTGTCTCTCTCTAGTGGCCCCTACTCACCCCATTTTTTCACTAATTTTCTCTCGCCCAGGAGCACATGGCGATGTGGGCCTATCAGACACTGGGGCCCGCAGCAGATGGCCTGGGCTCTGAAAGGACTACACGCTTTAATGAGAAGCAGAAACTCTGCACATTGGCTCTTGTTTCGGTCTCGCTGAAGGCACAATTGAACGTTTTTCATGGCAGGAGGGGGGGGGGAGATGGGACACTGGAAACCCCGAGGCAGCCTTCCACAAGAATAAACCATCTTGCCGCCCAGCAGTCTCCCTTGCTTGGGTCCTTGAAACACTTTCCTCATGATCTCAGAAAGAGCCTGATTTCCACGGACAACAGAAGGATAGGGGTAGGAGGCTTCTGGAGTGGGTTGAAAAGAGAATGGGAAGAGGCAAACCAGAGTCAGAAACTAGAGACAATGCTCTGGAGGCATGGATTTTTTGAATTAATTAATTTTTTCCAGTTTTATTGAAAAATAGTTGACATACTGTAGGAATTTTTTAATGAAGAGAACCAGAGTGAATGGGATAGGCTTTGGGCAAGGATGCAGGATCAGGGGAGAGATTATTGGACATGTGAAAAGTTACTACATGTGTGGGGGCTAAAAAATATTAATACTGTTCCTCCCACCTTCTACGTTTTTCTGGCTGGGCTAATAACCCAATTAACAGGAGAAAATAAAGGTTTAATACATGCACATGGGAAATAAACATAGGAGTGATAATTCCATAAAAATTCCAGAGACAGTGAGGCAACATTTTGGACTAAGAAGAAGAGGGGGTGGGTATTAGATTTCAGAAGTGAGAATGGATGATTTACAGATAGTTGAGAAAGAGTAGAACACATAAGGCAAGAAAATCCTTGCTGAGCAAGTTACGAACAGTGGGCCACAGGGAGTATCTAGCTGGGAGAGGCCTGCCTGAAGCCCTCTTGTTTACTCTCCTTAACTCAATTAGGCTAAAGCAACATTTTAAATTCTCCTTCCTGAAGCAGGTTTCTCTGTCTGAATCTCTTGGGCAGGACAGAGGGGAGGATCAAAGTTTCCTTCTGAGTCTTTTGTTTATTGATAAACAGCTTAAAGTCAATATACCAAAGGTCGGATTCAGGGTGGCAGGATTTTGGTTCCATTATAAGGGAGTTCAGGGTTCAGAGGATATTCCCCACAAACCTCCCTGGGGGGATGAGGGAAGCAGAGGACGATGACTGAGAGGTGCCTTGCATGTCTAGGGCAACTTGGCTGGCTTAGTGTGTTACAAAGCTGTGCTGCCGCTCGGGCCAGGGAGATGGGCTTGACTTTGACTCGTGGTGTGTGGGGAGGGTTTGCAGTGCTTGCACAGAGAGGCAGGAAGGCAGGTCAAGTCACCGGGCCACGCCTGCCTGGACTGAACATGGCAGCTGAAAGAAAGTGAGCTGTACAAAGAATGAGTAATCCACCATGGGAGGAGTCAGAAACAGGGTCACGCCAAGAGCTCCAGGCCAAGATTTAAATTAGGCGTGGCAGCCATGAGGCTTTCTCTCTGCCATGCAGTTTGAAAGGGTGCAGAAGGGCCCCATCAGCCTGCCATGAGGTCTGGTGTGTAAGGAGGTGCCACGTGGTTTTGGATGAAGAGTTGGAGAACTCGGGGATATGGCTGATGGTGCTGGAAATCTCGGGACCTATCCAGCCAAGCGCGGATTAATGGGGGATACCTGAATGCTGAACTGTGATGTGGAATGCTGAGCCACGGACTTCTGTTTTTCTGGAAGACAGTGTCTCTGACTGGCACATTCTGAAGCTGGCCTCGTTTGGCAGAAGGGGGCAGGCTTGTGTGTTTGTGGGTGTTTTGAAGGGAGTGGGATTTAAAGGCAGAATTCTGCCAGATCACTATAAATATGTATAACTTTTAAGTAAAAAATTCCTTTCCTTTTCACTAAACTCTGGCATTGGGACTCCTGCTTCTTGGCGGTGGGTATTAGGACCGCTCACGACTGTGTCAGAACTGCATAGGCTTGGGGTTCTGTAACACCATCATGTGTTTCTGTGCTGTGGTAGAGATCTGGGAAAGAAGAGGAAAAGATGCAGCGATTCAGGAGAGAAAATGGACAAAGCCGGAACAACTGTTTAATAGATAAAGGACAACAGGATCTGATGCACAGTGGAAAGGGGCACAGACAGCTTATAAAAAGACGAAGGTTGGTCGTTGGGAAGCAAAAGGTTAATAGCAGGAATATGGCCTCATGGAGGAGACACGGGAGGGGGACAGTTGAACTTGAGGAGAGAGAGAAGACAACCTCGAGTTATATAACAACCCACACCATTACTCCAACCTGAAAGCAAAATAAAGGCATTTTCAGACATGCATACCTCAGAATATTTTATACTATTTACCCTTTTGGAAAGAAAAGTACTGAGGATCGACTTCAGCAGAACTTAAACCTGAGGAACAAAAAAAAGGATCAGGTCAAGGTTGCTTGCTGTAGCTAAGCCTGGATTTGGTGGGGTTATGCAGCATGACTGGCTAGGAACAAACATGTACATTGCTCAAAACCCAATTGCTAATCTCAGAACAAAATACACTCTAATGAGGGTGAAAGAGACATTTTTAAAAAGCAATGAGTTTGACCAATTTGGGCTACTTCCAAAAAGATGCCACATCTGTACCTGGTTCTTCCTGTAGTCTTTTTTTTTTTTTATAAATGTTTTATTTATTTATTGTTAGAGAGAGGGGAAGGGAGAAAGAGAGAGAGAGAGAAACATTAATGTGTGGTTGCCTCTCCTGCGCCCCTTACTGGGGACCTGGCCTGCTGACCCAGGTATGTGCCCTGACCTGGAATCGAACCAGTGACCTTTTGGTTTGCAGGCAGGTACTCAAGCCAATGAGCCACACCAGCCAGGGCTTGTAGTCTTTGAATTATCAGTAAAGTTTGGTGCTGGATGAGATCTATTATTCAAGTGAGTCTGCTTTGACAACTCTGCTACTCTAAAGGCAGGTAGATAGGCAGATGTTATTGTGGGAGTGTGGTGGGCACAATATCTTCTATTTTTTAATTCTCTTGGGTTCCCTGGGCAAACTTTGATTTCTCCATAATTAGTCATTCTGTTTATTCCTCTTGGTCCTTCTCTTTGGAGATTACTTTTGGAAAATTGCTCTTGGTTACCTGGCAACAAGCTAGCTGAGACTGATGGTTCACGCCTCTCAACGGCAGAGCCTGAAATTTTCTATGTAATCAAGTACTCTGCCTGCCTCCACTGGGAAGGCTGGTACCCAGATTTAACTTCTCATGGTAGCAGGACCCCTCAAGTTTTTTCAGATGTGGACAGCTGGCATTTTCCAGGGGGTTCCTTAATAAATGGATGGCACCCAAGCTCAGAACTCTGAGTACTCCGGGCCAGATGTTTATTTTCCACTGTCATACCCACTTTAGTAAAGAGCAACAGAAATCAGGATCTCTCTGTGGGAGCCCAGCCTAGCCCAGCATGTGTTCAGCTGCTCCCAGATCAAGCATGTCTCTCCAGAGGATGTGAGAAACCAGGGTCCTCCCCACCTACCACATGGAGCCTCTGGTGTGCACCGCATCTCTTGAGCGATGGTCTAGTGGTTCTTGACCAAAAAGACTAAGGCTTTACTCTGATGTGACAGTGTTCACGCTTGGAGCCCAAACCACAGTGCAATAGGTCACTCTTTTTCTTCAGCGACCACATGTCTGTGTTTTTCTCCCTAGGACTAAAGACAACAGTAGCTGGTTGTTTATTAAGTGTGAGGTGAGGGAAGATAGATGGGAAAGCTGCCACTACCTCCAGTTCTGCAGAAACACATACCAGCCTCCCACGCCCTGGAGCTTACAAAGGGGACAGCTGCCTTGTTCGAAGGTGCTGGATGGCCTGCCTTGTCATTCAACACAGTACACCCCAGTCTTCTGTCTGGATTTCAGATATCAATCAAAATCTCTAATCTACTCATGGCCTGGTGGGGCTGCTGTCCCCTCTGCATTTCTTTATTTGTAATACACACACTTGCCCAACATGTAGAACCAGACAACTAACCCCTTTACTTTAAAAGGACTCTGGATTTGAAATAATAGAGTACTAGGAACCCTACTTTTTGTGTTTGTACAAAGTGTTTATAATAAGGAACACTTTCACTCTCAATTTTGACTATAGCCTCAAAAGGTTGAGTTGAAAGTACTAGGTGGGGCCCTGGCTGGTGTGGTTCAGTGGATTGAGTGCTGGCCTGCAAACCGAAAGGTTACCGGTTCAGTTCCAGGTCAGGGTACATGCCTGGTTGCTGGCCAGGTCCCCAGTTGGGGGTGTGTGAGAGACAACCAATCGATGTTTCTCTCCCACATTGATGTTTCACTCCCTTTCTCCCTCCCTTCCCCTCTCTCTAAAGAAACAAATAAAATCTTCAAAAAAAGAATTTAGAAAATAATAGGTGGAAATGTTCTCACATCCCCAAAGGAGGTGCTGCAAAGGAGCTGTTTTCCTGACCTATCCTAACATCTTAACCTAACATCCACCAAAGGGCCGAAGAGGTTGAGGTTGAAGACAGAGTTCCTTTGAAAAAATACTGGCAAGCTGAGGCTCTTTTCATTGGGACAAGGAGAGGGCTGCTTCCTCTTTACTCAAGCCTAGTGGGAAGGGCTTCAGAGACAGCCTTGGAAAGCTTGATGAGTGTTTCCTAGTGTTTGGGGATGTTTGTGAGCCATACTTATAAAGCCAAAGCTAAAAGACTAAGCTGAAGCCACGTGCGAACACAGGAAGAGAAAGAGGGCCGTGATGGGGGCAGGTGGTGTACCTTAGAATACTGGAGCATACCATAGACCAAGTGCATAGTGAGGATTGTAACTGATGGATCTGGAAGGAACCCTGTACAGGAGAGCAGCCTAAAGAGGTAATCCCATCAGTCTCAAGGCCAAGGAACCACTGGGTCTGATGCTGAGGTTCAAAGTTGTCACAACAGTTCAGTTAGGGAGGACTTACTCTGAGCGCTTTCCATTCTCTTTCTGCAAGAGCAGTATCCAGGAAGTGATGGAGCGAGCACACAGTCAGCATCTGGTTTCTCAGGGTGTGAAACGGGGAAACACAACTCTCACTCATCAGGTTTCCTAATGAATAAACAATAAAATGCAAATAAATATTCCCAAAGTTATCCTGCTCACCTTGTTAAAGTAGCATTTGCAATTTAAATAATAGGCATTTTTAGTGGGTTGGTTTAAAATTCAGCATTGATAAAGGAGGAGAAAGATAAAAAAGTATAATTCTTTCTTCTGCTCATGTGTCATTAAAGATTTAGTCCTAGAGCTTCAGTAATTCTAAGTGTTAAGAGAAAGAAGATTTTTTTGGAAAGATGGGACTCTGGCCGTTTGTAAAATAGTCAATTCTTAATGGTCCCCTTCAAAGTGGACCTTCTGTTCGTACAGGCAGCTGCCTGCTGGAAGGTAGTCTGATTCAACATGACTTTCAAAACAGTCCGCTTTGAAAGGAAGAATCAAAAAGCCAGAATCAAAATACAACTATATATAAACCGTGGGCAGGCTTTCTTCCTGGACATGGGTGAGGAAACAGGTTACCCAGGTTGTGTTGGCCACGTCTTGTGAACTCGCAGGGGAGCCAGATTTACTCCGTTAGAGGAAGAAGGGGAGAGATGCTGGGTTCTTAAGTACATCGTGGAACTTGCAAGTCTACCTCTGAAATTGAGTTTCGGGAGCATATGTAACATCTTTATTATTTGAGCCAAAAAGTAGGTAAAAACATTTTTAAAGAAGGCATAACATCAGCTATTTTTCACCATGACTTTGACTTTTTTAATTAATTCCTGTCACTAGGTCGTCTTTCAAGAAATATAACAAAAGGCAGTTATGTTTTGATAACAGTGAAGGAAAAGAATAAAGGAGGAGGAGAAAAAAAGAGGAGGTAGAAAAGGAGAGAAAGAAAAGCAGAAAGTTACTTTTAAAGTCAGCCTCTGCACCCCACTTTTAATCAGACTAAAACAAAATAAAAACCATCCAGAGAGTTTTTCATGAAGGTAAAGTCACTAATTTTAAAGGACTGTTCTTTACTCTGATATTATATTCTTTGGTCTTAAAATATCCTTCATAAAACATGAATGGTGGTGATAATAGCAGTAGCTTTAAAAAAATTTTCATTTGAACTAAAAATTGGGCAGCTTTATTACAGTCAACCTTATTTTTAAAAAAAAGTTAACTGGTCCAAAATTTAAGAACCACTTTATTAGAGGCTGAGTTGAAGGCCGAGATGCAGGAGCTCCACAGAACCCACGTTGGGATCGTGTAGGGGAGGCTCAGTCTGAAAGGGCAAAGAATGAGAACCCAGGGAAGTTAAGGCAAAAAGACAGTGAGGCAGATAGAAGATCTGAAAGGGACGGATGAAAAAAGGAGAATTAAGGGGCCTTTCTGTTCCCTTCCTTTATATAATCTTTGCCCACTTTGATGAACTATGTTATGTTTCTCGGTGCCTGGTGCAATGAGTACTGTATAAATGTTTTCTGTTATAGAGTTCGCATAAGTAATCCACACTGATATAAATTAAGAAGAAAAGAATTAAAATAATATTTAATATTTAATGTCTGGCATCTACTTTCTCACTGGATCCTCACGAGCTATCTTTTTGCCTCCATAGACGAGGAACTTGGGTATGTGAAACATTATTTAAATCCATAGAGCCCGTGAAGAATAAAACCCAATCTGACCAAGGGTGGGTCTTTCAGCTACATCATACTATCCAGCGTTATTCTCGATATCCAGACCAGAAAGCCCAAGTCTGCTTATGTTAACAGTTTGACTATATTATGATTTTAAGACTCTAACTGTAGAATATTAACCATCTCTATTGCATTTATTGTATTTATGTATTATTTTTCTCAATGGTGAAATGAATCTATTAACAATGGAATCGTAGACCAAATGCTGATAAAATATTTAAGGTTTGCTCAGAAGGGGAGGGGGAGATTAAGGTTAGGATTTACAGACTCTTGCTTTGTTCTTTTGAATTTAAATTTATTAGCCACAGAAGCACATAGTTGAAGACTGAAAAGCAGTCTGACTTCTCAAAATTCTTTTACAAAATTTCCTCACAGGAGTGGGGAAGAGGAAGTGGAGGAAGGGGTTTTAATTAAACAGACAAGCCATCATTCTACGTCTCGCTGAAGTGATACCAGGTTTTTGATCAGCAACAATATGAAAGGAATACAATAAAAGTGACGTTTGGAGTTTAATAAAGTTCAACCGAGGTACCTATTTTAAGGGAATACTAAGTACAATTCAACAAAATGATGACTTTATTTGAGAAGCAATATCTTGATTATGAACGTTCTTTAATTATTAAATTTTGCCATTATTCGATGTTGATACATCTCATGATCAAAGCAGAGAATTTCTGTCAGATATTATATTTTTGTCCAGTCTACTGTTGAAACATGATGAAGTAGTATATTCATCACTTCATAAAGAAAACAAAAACAAAACTCTTTCCCTCATCCCAATTTAGAGTAGATTTATATATCCTTTGGTTACTGATCTTCACACAGCTTTGATTTAAAAGTTTCTCAGCAATGACCAAACCCAGCATCTACTCCTTTACGCTTCCTGAACACTCAAGAGAAATAATTCTCACCATCACAGTAAGTCAGAACTTCTCAATAAAACAAAAATAATGGAGCTTTGGAAAGCTCCATGTATCCAAGGGACATGCAAGCACCGCCCTTGGCCCTTCACTCTCTGAGGAGTGGAATCAGCCTTTCTCTCTCTGTAAAACAGGAATTGAATACTTCATAGATTTTGAAAGTATACTTTTTACTTCGACTTTCTACCAGCAATTCTTAAACTAGGGTAAAGTTGTCCTTTTTTTTTTTTTTAATGAAAAAGAACTTCACACTGCTCAAAGGAGAGTTATGTAAGAGCTAAATTTGAAGACTTAAAATAGTTCAAATATAGAAATAAGGACTGTGTTCCCTGCAAAACTGCCTAATTAGCAGAACTTTGGCCATAGAGAGGATCTGGAAATCACAAGTTCATGTCCTGTGACCTAATTTCATCTACCTTTGATCAAAATGGTAGGCCGAGGATGAGGAAAGCAGCGCCCTGGTGGCAGGGAGCTGGCCTGGTACTATCACTTAGGTCTTGGGCGTGCTAGCGCTCACGGTTGCAAATCACAGCTAAGTTTTGCCCTTTTCTGTTGAATAGGAACAGTTTCACAGGACATTATTACCAGACAAGGCCATCTCTGACCGTGACTGTGACAGAGTAGACAAAAACAAATCTATTCTGCATTCACGCCTGAGCACAGACAAAAACATACACAGTCTCCAAATTACAAAAAGGACCAAGCATCCCCCTTGCCTGGGGAGTAGTCGCGGCTGCTGCATCTTTACCAATGACGACTTCAGCTTCATTCTGAAAAATGATGCCCCCCAGAGCTGGCACTCTCTCTTTGTAACACTTTAGTGAAGGAAAGCCCATGTCCCCAGATTCAAGGACGTCCCTCCTTCTTGTCCAATTGTATCCCTCCAGTTGCAGGCCCTAAAAGGATATAAGAAAAAAGGTACTAAAAGGAACATGGGTATGGAGAAGAGAGTTGTTTTACATATATATTTCACTTTTTCTAAGAATTTTAATAAGAAGCCGAGAGAGGATGTGTCAGTGTCTCCTCAGTAGATGGAATATTAAACTGGGGAATAAAAATAAATACAATGATACCACCAGAGTATATGTTCCTTATGGGCTGGGACTAATTTTACTTTTCTTTACTAATTTATAGCATAGTATCTGGACATACTGGATGTTCAATAAATTTTCTTTGACATAAATCAGTTTGATCTAAGCCACAGATAATTTGTAATTACCCACTTGGTATTTCTTGACAACTGAAAAGGAAATTTTACACCCATTTATTTTTCCCCCCAATTTTTTAGGTTTTATTTTATTATTTATTTTTAGAGAGAGGGGAAGGGAGGGAGAAAGAGAGAGAAACATCAATGTGTGGTTGCCTGTCAAACGCCCCCTACTGGGGACCTGGCCTGCAACCCAGCCATGTGCCCTGACTGGGAATCGAACTGCCAACCCTTTGACATTCAATCCACTGAGCCACACCAGCCAGGGCTAAACTCATTTCTGAGGTCATAATGCCTGCTGTCCAGATACTAAGCCAACTCACTGTTCACTTGATGTAAATAAGTACTAACTTCCGAAATTTATTGTGAAGACTTAAAGAGTTTGCTTTAGGCAGTCGGTATAATTTTACTATAACAGCAAGTGTGTCTTAAAGTTAATTTAAGCATTAGCTTTCATTATAATCTACTTAGAATGCAAGTCCTTCAATGGCAGAGGTTTAATAATAGCTTTTTTCCCAACCCTCTAGACTTAGTATCTGGGTGCCTGGAAACATTTATTGAATGAAGTAGTGAATGAACAAATTAAGTTCACACCCACTCCTAAGTTCTCCATCACCTACTTTGGAAGATGAATCACTGGTTATTATCATATATATTAGACATTGATAAGTCACTCAACAAGTTTATCATTTGGTGGTACCAACATAGGTCATGAGAACCCTAGAACAATTAACCTCAAAATAGGTACAGCCAGCTAAAAAGAAATCAGTCCTAAGTGAAGTAAGGTATTTGTTGTGTAAACTTGTTCATGATTGACATTAGCAGCAGGTAATTCCATATAAGTTAGTACTTGAACCCTGAAACACAGCTGCTTGGAGAAGTTTCCTTCAGTTCTGGCACAGCGACTCCCTGCAATACTCAGCACTTAGGGCAACGTTGACAGGAATGCATTACAAAAGGGGTTTTTGCTACTGCTAGTGGAAAACATAGGTTGAATAATGCAATCAGTAACGCAATCAAGTACCTCGCAATGTAAATGAGGCAAGTAAATATTTACAAAAACTTTTATATTACGTAGGACAAATGATTTAAGGAATTTTCTGTTAAATGATCTTATTTATGTCATTTCACGGTGTTTCACCTGAGTGAGTCTGTAATATAATGAAGAATTTAAATTTTAATTACCTTCTTGTACTTAAATTCTATGACTTGATAGTTCTTCCGTAATAGGCAAAATGTGTTTTGCTCCTATTTTCAAGTAAATGAAGATAAAAAGGAACGTTTTAAGTTTTGAAATGACATAGAAACATACTTAATTTCTGTTCTCCTGCATGTCCTGTGTCTGTCTTCAAGGGCGTCCAACCAAACTGTTACTCAGAAACCTTGTGAAACCTTACGTTTCCTAGCATTTCCTCTGCTCCAAATCTCAATTTAATGCCTAAAGGTCAGAGAGAAATTATAAAAGAATAGAGGAACAGTGTCACTATGTAGACAAAAGCAAAAATCATCTCTGGAAAAGCTGTAAAGAGCTACGTTTCATTGCCTCTGTGCCAGAATTTTCTGTAAGGGTCCTTCGTGGGGAGCCGGTCAGCTTCTCTGAGCCAACAGTGCCATCTAGTGGTTAGGGTGCTGTAGTGTCTGACAAGGGAAGTTCTGGTTGATCGATGGTGAAGGATTTGTTTTTCCTTTTGCATTGGTCTGCTTTATAGATTTTATTCAAATGGGCAAGGATGGAAAGAGAGGGTTTCCTGTACTTCCGGAACAAATCTCACAGTTTGGTGTACTGACTAAGAACACTGGCTTTCACGCCGCGCCATTTCCTGCTTGGGTGACTTGGCAAATTACTTACAGCTTTCTGGGTCTTTGCAATAATCTGTGCTCAATGAATATTAGGTGTTATTATTACTTTCCTTGTAAGGCAAGCCTGACTGAAAGCTTCTTGATTATTTTATAAGAACATCCTTAATTACCAAGGTATTTCCCATTTGTTTGTTCCAATAGCCCTACAATAGCAGAACAGACTGTAAAGTCTAAAAGTTTACTGAAGTTTTATTTTCATCACTGTAAATTATTTGGTGTCCTAAATATATTCCATTGAGGGTCATTTCAGGTTGCCTCTTTTTCTATAAGCACTAATTTTATTTTGAATTTTTACATTTTTCTATAAACCCAATTTATTATGGTGACAAAATTGGAAAAAGATAACTATGAACACATAAAAACTGAGAAATGCATTTGGAAATGAAGCATGTACTCACGAGGAACTTCTAGAATATAGAAGAGAGCTCGGCATTCCACGCCGTCTTGGGTCGGAAATTCACGGAGGATCCCGTGACAGTCCCGCGCTGCTTCTTTCCTCCCATCAGCCACCTTCTCTCCTTTCTTCACTCTCAGATTAGCTCTGCAGGCTCCTGCCCTTCCCCGTGTAAATTTGCCTCTCTTTTCTAGCTCCTGCCAAATCTTCTCTTCATTGATTTTCTTGATGAACATCAAAAAGGCCCAGGAGTACAGCAGGCCGGCAGAGTCCTCCTCAGAAGGTCATGGGGAGGAGGGCGGGGATGCTGCCATCATGCCATCTGTGCCCCAGTCAGATACATATTTTGTAAGTTACAGTGAACACACGGTGCGGTTACATAATAACCCATGCTCCTCCTCATCCAAAGCACAGTGGAGCTGCTACCGGATGGTTCTGCCTCAGTCCTAGGTCTCTGCCTCAGAGGGTCCAGTTCTCTGGTCATTTCACCTCCTCATGGTCTCTTTTTCTGAATCCTACTCTTGTTAAATCTGAATGGCCGCTTTTCTTTGGTCGAGACCTTTATACTAATGGCAGAGAACCCTGCGACACATCCAAGCCTGGGGTTGGGATTACCATGCAGCCTCCTGTCCTACCCCAAGTTCTACTTTGGTCTTGTCCCATCTTCCTAAATGACACCCACCTCTCATCCCATTGCTCAGGTCCAAAGTCTTAGAGACGTCTTTAATTTCTCTTTTTGTCTTACATCGCAAATCCAGTCCATGAACAACTCATCAGCTCTACCATTGAAACACATCCCTGATCTGACTTTTTAAAACCTCCTCCAGGGCCAAGACCCCAGGTCAAACTGCCGTCTTCTCTCCTTGGACCTCTGAAGTGTCTTTGAGTGGGTCTTTCAAACATGTAAACCAGCTCATGGCCTTTCTCTGTTCTAACTCTTCAATGTCCTCTCATCATATTTAGGCCACGATTCAAGCACCTTGCCATGGCCTCCAGGCCCTATAAAAACTGATAGCAGATGATCTCACTCCTTTCCTTCTGGGTCCCTTCTCCCACACTGTGCCTGGGCCTCACTGGCCCTCTAGCTCTTTCTGAACAGTCTGAGTTTATCTCACTTCAGAGCCTTTGCACATGCTGTTTTATCCACCCGAAGTGCTCCTCCCCCAGATGCTGCCATGGTGTGCTCCCTCACATCCTTCACAGAGACCCCACAGGAAGGCCTCTCCCAAACATGCTAATTACCTTGTCCCTTTATGTTCATCCCTGAAGCAGCTCTATGCTAATTTGGAGGATGGTGTATTTATTTGTTGGTAGTGTGTCTCCACCCTAAGATGTAAACTTCTACAGGGCAGGGTCTTGCTGTTGTTCATTGCTATACCCTGCCCCCACCCCAGTACCTAGTATATAGCAGGAATTTTTAAAAATTTGTTGCATTTATGTGAGAATTATTGAGTAAATAAAAAATTTAAGGTCTCTGTTGACTATTTCATAGACATTACATTTAATTATTAAAAGTAATAAATACTACTTAGAGAACTCATCCAATGACAGATACTAAACATTACATCCATGTTGTCTGATTTAATGCTCACGGTAAATGCTAAAAGAATCCTATGGGTTTTCTTCAGCCGCTTGATGACTTTGGTTATGTATTAATTTTCAGAAATTTAGAAAGTTGTTGATTAATATGGATAAATGGCAAAGATTTTCTCAGACATTTTGTAGATATGTTTCCAAAACAAGCCTTTCCTCTTGATTTAAACTGGCCTAAGCCAACCTGCCCATTTGAGATGGTCCTTTTGGGGAGATGCCAGGGTCTCCAGGGAGTGGAGACTACTCTAGGAGAGAGTCAGAGGATCACCACACAACCTATCAGTACACGTTACCTTGAAAGCAAGGCTTAGGCTGAACTGTGCCACACGAACAGCCTGTAGAGAGCCAGCGCAGCAACAGCTGTGCAATCTGTTTTTAAAAGCTCAGTGACTCCCTAGCACGAAGGGTCACTAACTGTGACCATATCGTGGCCGTAGAAGTTAGCTCATGTAGTCAGAGCAGGTGACTTTTATGAACTGGTGTGACCGGGTCTTATCTGGAGCCCCGGAGTAGGAGTTGTGACGGGGATAGGCAGCTGCCCTCCTCAGGTTCCCGTATCCCAGCCCGCGCAAGGGCAAACGTTCCTGTGCAGTATTTCTAGGCAAATTCCACAACTTGAGTATTCATTTTAACAACACAGAATTAATTCCGGGAGCTCTTATGCTGATGAACGATCCTTACAATGTAGATGGAAATAGTTGAAGCCTGTATGAGTAGCATCTGGAGTGAGGGCGTCTTCTGATTCAAGGGCTTCAAATAGGAGCTAACTACTTAAGGAGAGTGTAGTCTTGATTAGAGAAAGTAAAATACACGTCAAGTGTCAAGTAAGCTATGCTCAAGTGTTCATGCTTCACACACACACCACACTGCCCAGGCTGAAGTGTATTTAAAGGGAAACTGCAAACCATGCAACGGTCTCAATGGGAGGGCCGATTCTGGGACTGTGTGGGTGATGGGCAGGCCGGGCAGACAGCCAGCAGCATCTTTCTTCATGAGTCTTTCGTGGATAGTAAGCAGGCGGGATGAGGCCCTCACAGTTGCCAGAGAAAGACTTCTCTGCAATCCATTATTGGAGGAAGCAACCTATGTTTTCATTCCCACTGGGCAGGTAGTAGAGTTGGAAGTTAACTTGCATTTCCATCTGCAACTCTTAACCCCCTGGGTGGGAGCTCTGTGAAGCAAGTACCCACTTATCTTGGAGATCTGTTTTTGGGTTGTGGAAATAAACAAAGACCAACCCAATGAGAAAAGCAAAGGTTATTTATTCAGAGCTGTAAGATAGGCTCTCTCGCACGTGGTTTGGCAGGACTTACGGCAGGGAGGGGAGTAGGAAAGCCTAATCATGGAAAAAAGAAAAGCCTCCAGGTGTGTCCTGGTTGGGGGCTGTTGGAGTGGAGATGCTGTAGGTGGGCTAACTAGAAGTGGGGTGTCTTATGTGATTGGTTGGGGGTGTGTATTTGATTTTCTCTGGTTGGCCCTAAGTTAAAAGTTGGGACAAAAATTAGGGAAGCTGTCAGCTATATTTAAGTCCTTGCCCTTTGAGGCCAACTTGTTACAGAACTTACTGTTTTAGTTTCCTGGACTACTTCTAGAGAGCAGTACCACCTCCTCCAACTCTGACTTCCAGCTGGTTGGCTTCCTGGGCTAGTTTCTGTCAGTAAGGGGGTTGGTATCTTGGGCAGGTTGCTGCAGGTTGGGGTCAGAATTCTTTTTTAAAATGCAGTTGGGCCATTGTCCATTGCATGTTTGGTCTCTTGGGATGGTGGGCAGGTGAGATGAGGTGACTACCTGGAGCCGGGTTCTTTCATGACCTTGTTGTGACTGCACCTAATCCTGCCCAGAGAGTCTCTGAACCTGGACCTACAGGTTCACCCAGGGCACCATTAGGAAAAACAGCTCTATAAATGTCTTCTCTCCCCGCTACACCTGTCTAGGTTTGTGCCTTCTCTGTACTAAGTGCGTCATCAACAAAAGTGCATCGGATTTCTGTCTTTTAGGAATTCCTAGAAATTTCTGTTCCATTGATGGCATCCTTCTTCATTTATCTTATTCTTATATCTTTTCTGCCATTTTGATGGTATTTTTTTGATAGGGAGGGGAGCTAAATATTTTTGTTGCAGGGTAAGCTGTAGTGCATTTTATACCAGAATAAGAAAAAGAAAGTACTTTCCCATCCCTAATGCCAATTTTTTTTAAAAAAAATTCAAAGTTCTGATTTCAGGGGATATTTCTTCACTCTCAACAAATGCAAAGCTATTCGTAAGCTTCTTCTTTTTTTTTCTAAGAACTTTGCTGAAGAAAACCCCACCCAGTTTTGTTTGGATGATTAGGCACATCACAGAATTAAGTTGGAGATGCCATGGGTATAGGTGTGGGAGTGGAGGTGTGAGGGTGGAGAAGAGATGATAATAATTCCAAAAAAATGAAGTTGTTTGGTATGTTTTATGTAAATCAGGTCAATTAACATAAAATCTTAATTTTATTTGCAGTAATGAGGGACTCAAACTCTCTAGAATATAATAATTTGTTGAAAAAGTATCACACATATACCTCTCATAGATGGAAAATTCATTTTGATGGTTTCAACATTTACTTGCTCTAGTATCTTTTATTTCTACAAAAATAGTTACTAGATTAGACATCTATGTGACATTGTAGGTATTATGTCATTTTTTTAAAATTTTAGTTTTGAAGGGCCACATTCTCCACCATGGACCAATTTTGGCAAAGTCACATACATTCTGTAATATTAAAAAAGAAGTTTTCAGAAATGCACCCAGGAAATTAACCTGAATATTTGCTGTATTACAATAGGACTTAAAATAGATTTTAAGAAAAAACATATCTTACTGCTCATCGGCATGTCATTTGCTACTACGGTCATCATTCATTGTAATTGGAAATGTTTCATAGTTACAATAGTTCTGCAAATTACTTTGGTCACCTGGCATTAGGCCATAATGTTCCTTTGATATAGTGACCCTTTTTAAAATAGTGCTGTGTTATTTACAATCGCCAAGATTTGAAAGCAGCCCAAGTGCCCATCAGTAGATGAGTGGATAAAACAACCATGGAACATTTACACAATGAAATTCTACTCAGCTGTAAAAAAGAAGAAAATGTTACCCTTTGCAACAGCATGGATGCACCCAGAGAACATTATGCTAAGTGAAATAAGCCAGTCAGGGAAAGACAAATACTGTATGATTTCACTCAGCAACAAGCAAAACAAAGACAGACTTATAGACAAAGAGCAGGCTGATAGCTCTGGAGGGGTTGAGGGGAGAGATGGAGCAAAAGAGTAAAGGGACTCGAGGCCATGGACACCAGTGTGGTGATTGTGGTGGGGAGAGGGTGGGTGGGGGTGCAAGAGAGTAGAGGAGGATAAATGGTAAAGGAAAAAAATACAGTAAAATATAAATTTGAAAAATAGTGCTGTTAGATCTTATATGGGAAAAGAATTGATTTTGAGCCCCGGCTGGTGTAGCTCAGTGGAACGAGCAAGGGCTGCAAACCAAAGGGTCGCCAGTTCAATTTCCAATCAGGGCACATGCCTGGGTTGCAGGCCAGGTCCCCAGTGGGGGCCATGTGAGTGGCAACCACACACTGATGTTTCTCTCCCTCTCTATCTCCCTCCCTTCCCCTTTCTCTAAAAATAAATAAATAAAACCTTTAAAAAAAAAAAAAGAATTGATTTTGAAATTTAATTTTGGCTCATAAATGAAACAGAGTGTGATTTATAGCCCAGATAAATCTTCTTAATATTTCTAGAGTTTTTCTAATGTAGATAAGTTAGCATAATATCACTGTCATATATTTTTCATATACAATTTCTTTTTCTTCAAAACTTTCTTAGTACTTCTGATAATTTCAAAGGGTTTATATACATTGAATTTTATTTACTACTTTTTTTTGCTTATAACATTAACTTAAAATATTGTGTCAAATTAGTAGAGATTAAATAAATTAAGTAACAGTTATTTTTAAAAGTATATTTTTGCTTGTATTTTAAAATCTATTAATGTATCAATAATTTCTAAAAAATCACTTCATACTGCCACTATTTGAATTTTTGTGTTGATTTTCTAATTGTGTTTTACATAAAGTTTTCAAACATATTTATTAACAGTGTTTTAATATATACTCCATCATTTCATCATAGCCTAAAATTAATAATTTTTAAATATGTTCTATTAAAATCTGTTGTTTTTCTATGTACATTTTCAGTATATATATGCTGCAAATATACACATATACTTAATACTTTTGCAATAGGTAAAGGCAAAAGTCTTTAGAAGTGTGATTTTATAGCAGCCTATTATATATAAAGGAGGGACAGATTGTCTGATTGTAGAGGCAAATGTTGGTTATGAGTGCATATGTTCCTTTGTCTATTTTTACAGAACCATATATTTTCTTCATGTGTGTCTCACAAAACTGAAGTCTAATAGAATCACTTTTGCCATGTTGACTGTTGATTCCACTTATTTTGGAATCAGGTCAGCCCAGATCCTTATCATCCCAGCTGTTAAGTCCAGCACCTTAATCATTCTTTCTTCTTCCATCTATCCTCAAACCAATCCATCCTATACAGTACCAGAAGGGTAACTTTCCAAGCATACTGGTTTTATGATCACTCCTCGGCTCAAAGCATCCAGAGCTCCCCCTGTCCCTGATCATCAGAAGAAATTCTACTCATTCCTTCGAATGACCATCCAAGTACTCCATTAACTGGTCTCGCCCTATCTCTCCCAATACTCATATGGCTCTACTACTGATAGTTTTCATCTTCGTATTTGATTTATATACCAACTTTGTATTGCCATTTAATTTTTTCTTGGTGGTAGATCTCATTTTCTGAACAGAGTTGAAAGGTCCATGTGACAATGTCCATTATTTTTTCTGTCTCAGGCACAGATGGCTCACAGCTGAACTGCTAGTCTCTAACCTTATTAGGCATAGGAGTTATCACCTTGTCCACAGAATCTAGCAAAGCATTTGATATCGAATTTGTGCTCAATAAATTATTGAATCGAAGGCACTGATAGTGGTTTAGTGTAAGAGTTGAAGAATTCATCTTTCTTCCAGCAGATGTCGCTAAATTTAAGGTGTTTACAGCTTAGCTTAGCTATAAACTGATACTTATATTTTCAAATTGTAAAGGTTTACCTTATATTCTTGTAAGTGTTTACAATTTCTTTTTCAGAACTTTCAGTAGTTCTTTGGCTTGTTGCAAGTGGTGCATTTTATTGTTTTTTTCATGAGTAGTTTTTTTTGTTTGCTGTACTCACAGATGATGATACTGGGAGTAGCAATGGCTGACATTTATAGAGATCTTACCATGTGCCAGGTGCAGAGCTGAGCACTGCACCTGTATCACCACCTCAGCTAAGACTCACGGCACTTCTGTGATGTGGGAACTGCTGCTCCTTCCACGTTATAATGAGAAACACGGAGGGGGGTCAAGTAACTTTGTCGAAAGTCTCACAGCTGCAAAGTGACGGTACCAGAATTCAAGCGCAGGCATTTGGGCAATTTTAGCATGGTGTCGTTAAGCTTTTCTCCGTGGCATTGCGTCTTTTTGTAAACATGACTTTACTACATTTTCCACCTGAGCACCACTGCGTTTGCTTACTACCAATAACTCACATTTTGCTGCAGAGTGAGCTCCTGCCCTTCCAGTTTTCTGTGAAGCATCTTCTATGCTTATTAGATTAAAACTTCTTTTTAACTAGAAACAAGAATGATTAAACTTTAAAGCTTTAAGACTCAAGCTTCTCTCTCACCTCCAAACTACTCAAAATCTTTGGAGAAGTTTTCTTTAATCAAAGAGATATCTTTAAAAGGACCTCTTACGCAGCACTTAGCACAGCCCGCACAGAGAAGTGTTCCATAAGTATTAATATTACCAGTGCTATTATCTGCTGTATAGAAGCCCAAGATCAGAAAGAATGTGCTGACAGGTTAGAAAGGGTCGTTTATAGTTGTGGGCGTCTGTCGTTTTTATCTGCCTCTCCTACTCTGCGGGTAGCATCACCCCTTCTTTGGAAGACTTTCCCCCAATACCCATTCCCTGTGATTCGGGATGCTGTGGGCACGGAACTCTGCTCCCCCAGCCATGCTGGTTGGCACGAGGCCCCAGCTAGTCCAGGCCCAGCACTGCCCTAGCATTGACTGATCCCATCGTGAGAGACAAAAGCCCTTCCATCTTGTGAGGAAAATGAGGCAAAGTAAAATTAAATAAATGCTTTAAAGTTACATTTGTCAATCTATTTGAAAAAAATAAGTTAGATCTCTATTTGACATCATTGGGATAGCCATGGGATGTAAAGTACAGTACAGGGAATAGAGAGTCCAAAGAACTTATATGCATGACCCATGGACATGGACAATGGGTGGGGTTTGCCTGAGGGAGGTGGGAGGCTGGGTAGAGGGAGGGCAAAGGGGAAAAAACTTGGATAATTTTAAGAGCATAAACAATAAAATATAATTTTTTTAAAAAAGATAAACATTAAACTACTACTACTAGTAATCTCTGTAAGGGATTATGGTAGAGATAACAGCTGAGAATCACTTAATTTTTATACAGAGAATATAACCATTTAGTGCTTGTATACTTAAAATTAATTATTAAAAATAAACATGAAATATTGAACATGGGTTGTAATTCAATTTTTAAAAATAATTATTTTATTCATGAAACCAACCCTATTCAAATGAGGGCACCACCTGGCTCCTCCATCTGCCTTCCTCCCAGCTCACTCTCTTACTCAAGAACACTCCTGTTGACTCCTGTTCTTCCCAGGGTCTTCGCTAAGACTCTGAGCTCTCCAGTCTTAAGCCTCATCAAATCTATACATCCTTTTATCCATTTCTTTAAGTGATTACCTAATATGATAGATTAATTCCCTCTGGGAGTGCTGTGCTAATAGCTTAGTGTATTGTCTCTCATAATAAACTAGGTACTTTAACAGACATCTTTGGTGCCTTATCTTACACAGTCAATCCTGTATTCACTAATCTGTACACTTAAGATTTGTACAATTTACTGTGTGCAATTAACATCTTCATTAAAAAAAAAGCTGAGGACAATGGGAAATTACCCACAATGAGCATCTTGCCTTAAGGAGTGTGACTTTAAAAGTAAATTTGGATTATCCATTTCCCCAACAGATGGCAAAGAAAACTGATCCACAGATGCACATAAGACCCAGGGGCTCTTCAAAATGTTTGTGGAGGTGAGCCCTAAGGAAAGTCTAGATTTATAGCCAGTGAAGGAGGTGGGAGCTTAGAGTGTGGAGAGTGGCTCTAAGTGTTCATATACGGTGATCGCGTTTTCAACAACTGGCTCAACAGAATCTCTCTGAGTCAGTTAAGAATTAGAACCATGTTTGACCATATCAGTTAGGCTAAAAAGCTAGCTCGCCACCTTCTGTTTTTTAAAAAAACATTACTAAGATGATTAATCAGCCAAATGTTTTCTTAAGAAAGAACAATTGATTAATAGAAATAGCTTGGTTAGCTTCTGCTATGTCATTTACATGTTTCCCAAAATTGCCCTTTATATCAAATACCTCATTTCTGTCCTTGATTTTTTTCTTTCATATGTACTTCCTGTTGCCGTAGTGTATGACAGTTTATTAAAGGAGATCATAATTTAAGCCAGTGAACCTAGTCAAAAGAATATTATGAAGTCTTAGATGACTAATCTTTGATATAAGTCTTCTGCATCTTTCAGTAACTTATGTTTGTGTTTAGAGCTGCCAGTTTTGGGGGGGCTGTGTGTGAGTGTGTGTGTGTGCAGAAAGACAGAGAAGCTGGTCTACCTCAAGTTCCTCAGTGTAGTTACCCAAGTAATAGCAAGATCAACAATCATGACAACAGCAGCAACAGCAGCAGCCTAGCAGCAAACTTTGTAATAGTTACGTCATTTAAAGAGGAAGAGTTGTTTTAAGTACTTGTTTCTGCTTGGGAGGAGCACAATTTTTCAACTGAGATATTTCTGAGTTTCATTTCTGGATTAGCCATGTATTTATTAGTTAGGTGATCTTGGGCAAGTTCTTTAACTTCACTGGACCTAAGTTTTCTCATCTAAAAGTGGAAAAATAGTATCTCTCGTGGTTTTGTGAGTTGGAAATGTCATTACTGTGGGAGTGTCTAGTACATAAGAGGCAACATAGAAATATGTGTTCTTTTTCTTGTCCCGGCTGGAGGACTGTCCTGACACCGTTTTCTGGCAACACCCAACTCTCCCTCAATCTACACGTGGTAGTGTTGCTTTTAGACGGTTGTAGACTCAGCTGAGGAGCAAACATTTTGAGCGTTTGCATGGGGTCACTGCTTGCCAGCCAACAGGCAGATCTGGACTCCTTGTGTAAGCGCAGCAGGGTGGATTAAGTCTCTAAAATATTTTATTGTATCAGATCTTATTATTTTATAAATTAATTGAAAAATAAAAATATGAAAGTTGAAAGACTGGCTTATAAACAAAAATGGTGGGTCTTATGAACAATCCCTTTGGAATAAAGATGTAACTCATTAGTCATGCCAACAGCTGTGATGAAATATTCATTGACTCATGAATGAAAAGGAAATTGAAGAACATTTATAATATGCTGGAGCTGTATCATGGTGTCAAAGGCAGATGAGATCAAGATTCCTATAAAGATTTTAGATTTTCGGGAACAGCCTTGTACATGACATGAAAGGATGGGCTGTAATGGCCTCATTCACCATGTATTTAATTACAGAGTCAAGTGTGCCTCAGTTACACCTTAGGTTCACTTCAAAGGTAGGATTTCTCAGTAAATAAACAAAAAAACCTTTACTAAGGACGTACAGTGTATAAAGTACCCAGACTTAGTATGTATAGCGCTTTTCAAAATGAGGCAAATCCGTTTTAGGAACCATCTTGGTAGCAGAATTTCCCCCTTGAGCCTTCCACTGTCCTCTTTTGCAGACAGGGGCTGCATCCTTTCCTTTCTGCCAGAACAGCAGTAACCGCCTAACAGGGAAACAGAAGAGGATTTACGTGAATTATGTAGACCCCGAAATGCAAGCAGAGAAATCCTCTTAGACTACTTATCATCACGTGGGGAACTTGTACCCCACTTTGTTACTGTGGAGATACTAAAATCTTGTCAAAGTGAGTGAACAGAAGTTCTCAGGGGCTGCAAACCAAGAAGAGATCATGAAAATGCACTGGCCAGAAGTAAGCCCCGAGAATATAAATGGTCTCCTAATGGTTCCCTTGGGGAGCAGGTAGTCAGGAAGCACTGGAAGAATTGAATTTACATCAAACTCCCTTTGAGGTGAAGAAGCTAGTTTCAAGCAAGACTGATAATTTTAGCTCAAAGGCCCTGTGACTGTCCTCACACAGTGGCACAAAATTACCCTCAGGGTCCCCTGGGGGGCAGGCATTTTTCTCATCCCATGGAGGCATTTCCTTATTCTATCCTGGCCTAATGAAGTCTTTTTTCTTTCCATCCTTTCTGGTTTCCCCCTCTGCACACAGGAACAGACATATTTTCTCAGTCTCTTGTACAAAAAGTGATTGCTGGTTAAATAAGTGTTTCCAAAGTATATTCATTAAAAATCTTCTTTTCAGTTCTCCCAAACAACCCAGAGCACCCAATTACCCAAGTTTATCTACTGGCCTCCTCGAGCAAATCCACCGAAGAGCTACACACCTTGGTCACGTTCACATGCAATGTGCTCGCAGCTCGTGTATGTTTCAGTTATTCTTATTTGCATCATTCTCCCCCCAAGCACTTTTTATTAAAAAAACTTATCAGCAAGTTATTTTACCATATTTGTGATTCCGCTCTATTTACTGTTTCCCTGCAGAAAAAAATATCTCCACTATGGAAGAAAAAAATGGTAACTCTACTTTTTGCATCTGAATCTGGCCAAGAGTGTTATTAACCTAAGGGTTCACAAATGATCAGCAGCATAACTCGAATTAATGCCAAATCCTCCAGTGGAACATTCCCTTAGTGGAAACCAGTAGTAACAATTCCATTCTAATTTCTCTTCATAGTTATGGCAAAAATTCAAATCTCTTGATATTTTTGACTAGCATTTCTCCTCCTCCTCCTCCTCCTCCTTCCTCTTCGCCACTGGAAGACCATGAGGACATAACGTTGGGAATGAGGAGCTGCTGGCCACAGCTGTCCTCTGAGATGCCTGTATCACTCCAGATAGTTCAGATGTTTTTACACCAGGGGATCATGGCATATACAGGATGGAGCTAATAAATGGCCTCTCTGTGAGGAGCAAGAGGGCAACCAATATTATCAATGACAGGGAATAAAAAATAATTTTGCATAGGAGAAGCCTAATAGACCCACTGTAACAAGTGACCAAGGTTAACATTATTGGGAACAGGACAATGAAAATAGTGTCAACTAATAGAATGCAATGAGAACACATAGGTTCTGTGATATTCCTCCCAAACATGTGCAATCTGAATGCTGTCGTGATTAAATATCAAATAAACTGACATAAAGGGACATCCCACAAAACTACTAGCCTGAAATTGAACATGTCAAGGTGAAAGGAATTAAGGAAGGTGTGAGGAACTATTCCAGATGAAGGATACTGGAGAGATGTGATAAGTAATGACAGACATGACTCCGAACTGAATCCTTTTGCTGTAAAGGACGTTGGAACAAATGGCAAAATTTAACTGAGGTCCAAGGGTTAAATGATAGTAATGTCATCAATGGCAATTTCTTAGTTTTGGTGGTTGACTGTGGTTATGTAGCAGAATAGCTTTTTTATAGGTAATGTACCCTAAAATATTTGGGGGTGATGAGGTAACAAGTCAGTAACTTATTCTGAAGTAATTCAGGAAAAAATTATTGGTACTGAACTTGCAACTTTTCTCTAAGTTTGAGATTATTTCGAAAACACTAATATAAAGTAGAATGATGCACACAATGGCAATACAAAGAGAATTCTTCCAACTTGTAGTTTTTCAAGGACTGCCCAGAGGATACACAGGAAGACTTGATTGGAATAGGCTTGATCAGATTTTGTAGGTTAAGTACCTGGTTTTGAAGACTTTGACCAAGCTTTTCTGTGAGGACAGACTGGCCCATGTGATTCGCCTTGGGTTCCCTTCTCTGCAAACTTTCTAACCTGAAGTCCACGCTATATCACACGGGTGACGATGGAACAGTCTCTCTTCCTTTTATTTGGCCAGGCTATGAGACCTACTTCGCCGAGGCCAGAGTGTGCCCTGCCGCGGTTAGAAAGCTAACTTCTCAACCTGAACAACAAAAAATCTCCACATACAATTTCATAAGATTGCTAAATCCAATCAAATTCAGTTTAATAAAATCGGTAAATCTAATCATGGAAGTAGATTTCTACTTTTTAAGTAGCAAAAACAAAAGCTGGAAAAAATAAATAAAGATCAAGAAGTTGAGTGTCTTGGGTAAGCACGAGCCAGAGCCTAGAAGAAGATGCCCAGGGAACCAGTGCTGGCTCTGGCACTTCCTGGGCCAGTCACCCACCCTCGCCATGTCTGTGTGTCCTCCTCTGTAGAGAGGGTTGAGACTGATACTCTCCTAATTGACTCTGTAAATGTAAAGCACTTAGAATAGTAACTGGTAGATGGTAGTTTCTCAATAAGTACTATAATTAGTATTATCTATTAAAATTTCAAATATTTATACCTTATGATTTAGCAAATCCCTTTCTAAGCTTCACCATGGAGAAAGAAGAACACCATGTACAAGAATTTCCATTGCAATAATGTTTGTGCTAGAGAAAAATTTAAAAACTGAAATATCTATAAATCAAAGGTTAGCTACACCTTGACACATTCCTGCCATAACTTTTTATACTGGAATTCAAAAGAGTAATCGTCGTGTTGTATTGTGAAGGAAGTTGGTACACACACTATCTTTATGTGAAAAATATACTAAATAATGCTATATATTGTTGTGGTTCTACATAAATATAGGTAATGCTTAGGAAAATATCTGGAAGAATACACACAAAAATTGTCAACCATCTGTTACCTTTTGTGGTAAGAAACTAGTTTAGGGCCATAATCAAAAGTCATGTAACTTTGCTTATAATCCTAATTTTTAAGAATATATTTTTATATTATTTATACAATTAAAGATTGGTAATAAAAATCATTACAGTATTTCTGTGCTATAGATATAAATGTGTTAAGCATACGATCAATTTTTGATTAGTACTCTAATGAGAAGGGACAAAATATTTCAATCCAAAACATTAAATTGGAGAGAAAATTTGACATATTTTACTCTGGGAGATAATGTTATTCACTTGTTTGCTTCTTTCTCCAGCTGATTTCCAGTTCTGTGTTTTACAGGGACTAAAAATAAAGGTTGTCTTTATTTTCTAACCGAATACCAACAGATGGGAAGGGGCACTGAGGTGGGGAGGGGGCAGGAAAATGTGCTGAAGCTTTAGCTAAAAGATGACAATTTTTTCATGAGTTGTTGCTGCTGCTGCCTCTGGACTAGTAAAGATTTTGTGCCTGGGGTCGTTGCGTTGAATGGTCTTTGGAAGTGCATATGTTTGGTTTTCTCAGAGAGGCTTTCTCTTCCCTGTGTCCTTTGTCCCTCTGAGTGCCCGTTTGAGAATAGGGAGCGGACCTGTGGTTCTGAAAAATGAATGCTTAGACCTAGTCAGAGCTCCAGGGGGCTCCGGCCCGCTGGCCCTCTGCAAGTTCTGCTCTAGCAGGAAACGTTCCTGTGTAGCGAGGAACAGGGGTGTGCCCTTGTGGGTGAAATGGAGTTGGGGAGCCAATGGCAATGACCTCAAACCCTGGCTTGAGAGATTGTTTGCACTTTAGTCATGGGACATTTAACCTCTCAGTTTTTCCATTTATAAAATAGGAATGATAATAGCACCAACAAATGTAACCCGAAGCCACATTTACATAGCACTTAAAACTCCAGGATAAAAAACAACTTAGAAAATGTCTCTGCATTACTCATTGGGATAATGGACCAGGAATAGGCCTCCTTTGAAAAAGTTAAACTCATAATATTCTTACTGGTTATTTGATCTCTATATTTGTGCCAAATGCAATGGAGATAATACAGTTTCTTATGCTGCTTACATTTTTATTACTCAGCCACAGAAAGTTCAAAATCAAATGTTTACTTATTTTTGGAGTTGGGGGAAAGCAAAATAAAGCAACTGGTCATATAGGCACAATAAAGTTAAAAGCTTTGACTTCAAAGAAAATACAATATCCATTTAGTCAAATGGCTTAAAATAAAACTGATTTAAAGGACATGAAGTTAAGGAGTTGGCAAAAATTAGAGACAACTAGGATGCCAGATTTCCTGATGGGCTCCAAGGAAAAAATGAGAGAAAAGGCCAAAAGCCAGAGGTGTCAGTGTGAAGCAGGAATAATCCATCTACAATCAGGCCGCAGAAACACTGAACTTGAGGGACAACAGCCTGTCCTTTCGGTGCGTCTGGAACCTATCCTAAGTCTAGGACCTACTGGCTCTCTCTCTCTCTGCAACCCTAAAGAATTACCTTAGATTTCTGGGAGTTTGCTTCTGGAATGTCAGCTGTGGGATTTGGAAGTCGATTCCCACCAGCTACGGATCACTCCCAGTTCCTTTTATTTCTTCCTACCTAGAATTTGGATGCAACTCGGTGCAGTTGGTCTGTCATTTCAGACAAGCACAAGGGCTGGCCTGAACTGTCTCCAGAAAGAATGTCATGAACTTGCCATCTCCTCACATGCTAGCAAATGGGAGGACCTGCTTTCCACGTGAGGCTAGTCACGGCACCACTTCAGTATCAACACAGATGTGCACCTATAGAGACTTATTCTGTCCAATGCAGGTGACCTAGGTTTGCGTAACCTTTACCTGAGCAACTCTTGCATAGGAGCTAGCAGTAGGTGTGCCCTGGGTGCTCTGGGTAGCTCGGAAGTGACCCTGCCCCTCAATGGTTGCTTGAACTGGCCCCAGATAATTAAAATGCTATCCTATATATTTTCTTGATCACCTCTAAGGGAGAATTTCATTTTCAGCTCTCCCCAGAATGCATTCCCGAGTTTACTAACCCACAACATACACTGCTGGGAAATTCTTCTGTGTAACAAGACACATGTTACACCCGTGAATCTGGTGGGGTTGGGGATCTGGTGGGGTTGGGGACAGAGTGAAGAAGGCTGGGGGAACGTCTGCTCCTAGGATGTGCCCCAGGCTGATTGGACAGTTGATGTGATACTAGCTTAAAATGCATGCTCTGGGGCTCTTTCCAGCCAATTCTTTGCTCCCATTTCCCTGGGATTCTGCTGTGAAGAATCAGTGGCTGAAATAAACAGAGCTTTCATCAGGCCTCTAACAGAATGGTGTCTCCTTGGTTCCTCCGGAAGCAGGCTCTCCCAGCAAGTGAGAGACGTGGTACCTTCATATCACGATTACTAAAAGTCAGTGGAATCAGTTTTCCACTTGTCAAGTCTGATTCTTGATCTCTTTCTTAGCTATTTCAAAGAACTACAAGAAAACTTGCATTTAAGTAATAAAGTTTAGACAGAAAATTTAATGGCAGGTAAAAATAATAGGTTATGTTTGTAAATAACTTTAAATATTTTGAAATGGTTTTATTTATTCTCAACAGCCCTGAGAGAGCCCCGGAACTATCAAATATTTAGAGCTGGAAGAAAATGTGGGGATTATTTGCCCAGGTCCCTACATGATATAAGAATTTCCAGTGCAATCTGCCCCCAAAAGTAGTTAAGGTGTGTGATGGTTAATTTTATGTGTCAATTTGACTGGGCTAACGGATGTCCAGGTAACTGGCAAACATTATTTCTGGGTGTACCTGTGAGGGTGTGTTCGGGAGGGATTAGCATTTGAATCTGCAGTCTGAGTAAAGATCCTCCTCACTGCTGGGGGTGGGCAATGTGCTGAGGCCTGAATAGAGCAAAAAGACCAGGGCGGTTGAATTTGCTCTGTTTGTTTGAACTGGGACATTCATCTTCTCTTGCCCTTGGACACCTGTGCTCCTGCTTCTCGGGCCTTTGGATCAGGCTGAATTAATGACATCACTGGTTTCCCTGGCTGTGCCTCTTGCAGATAGCAGATCGTGGGACATCTCAGCCCCTCTCTCTCTCTGTGTATATATATATATATATATATATATATAAACTATACAGGGCCCAGCACAAATAACACCCCCTTTTATTACAAAATCTTTTATTACAAAGTCATAAGCATGTAATTCTATAACATGACAATATCACGCTCAGGCACACCATATGACATTTTAGGTGAAATGTTCACATTGAAACTATAAATTATTACACCCATATTGTTACCCTACCAATAACACTCAAGCAGGCCTTGCTTCTGCTGGACCATGTATATATATATAGATAATTTTTTCATATATATATGTACATATATATATATAATTTATGCTTCTGCCTCTTTGGAGAACCTCAACTGGCACCCGGAGCCACAATACGGTCACTCCAGCCATCAGGATTTCCCCAGGTTGCTTTAAAGTCGGCCTCCCTTTGCTTCTGACCCAGTTCCGCTCTGTCCTGCACACAGCACAGCAAGATAAGGCTAATCACTGTTGTGCACGAAATATTTGCGGACAATTATCATGCTTTCCATCACTTCCCTCTCAGGCTGAATACCCCCAGATGCCTCTTTTCCCAGATAAACACTCAGTTTTTGCTTATGGAACCTGGGTTTACTACCTTCCCCATTGATTTTGATCTGAAGGTGTTCCTTGAAATATCCTTCTGATATTTTCTTGAAATTGTCCTCCTGATATTGCCTCATCAGTAAGAAGATGGAACTGCTTTTCGTTTGGACACAGGCTTTCTGTTAATCAGCCTGAGAACACGTTTGATTTTCGGAAGCTTCATTTCCCCTTGACTCATATTGGGATTGCAATCAATTAAATTGTCTAGTTTTCACATGCACTGCTAAGTCTGCCTTTTTCAGTTTGATAGTTGTGAAGTCAAGTCTGTGTGCTTTTATCTGGAATTTTATATTATTTATTTACTAGTTTTCATTTGATCTGATTTTTTCCAATAATCTTTTTGAATTCTGATTCTATCATATATTATGCAACAGTTCTTTTTTTAGTCTTAAGTTTTAATTTCAGGCTATTGACTTTTTTGTTTATATATTTTTTACTTGTTTTGATGTTGTTCCAAGTATTACCATCCTTGCTTTTTCAGTGAAGAGTATTTTTTTAAATGTCTGAAAAGTACATATAAGTAATTACTCATTTATTCATTCAACAAACATTTGTTGAGCATTTACTATATGCCAGGTATATGGATTAGGGATAATGGAGATCAGAGAGATAAAGTCTTTACCTCAGGGAGCTCATATTCTAAGAAGAGACATAAATGAGTGTGGTAAAATAAAGGAAATAAGCATATTGGGGAAATAATTTATAGGGTGCTGCTTTAGATAGGGTGGAGGGAACACATTTTCTTCAAAAGGTAGCATAGTTGAGGTAGACTTTCAGGAAGAAGGAAGAGAAAATGGAAAGCCCTGAGACAGGAGAGAGCTTGATCAGTATGGCAAGGTCCTGAGATGCATGATCTGATTTGGTTTCTGTCTGTCTGGTTCTGACTCTGACCTTGGCCCCCAGCACAGGACTTACTGGGTTTACTCCTGGCTTCACATACCAGAGCACAGTGAGAAAGAAGTCTTTCCCCAGAGCACAACCTTGAATGCAGGGCATTGGTCACTCAGCCTGGCCCTGACCAGCCCTCACGTGGCAAATGCAGGACTCTTATGAGCCATTTCACGGGGATTTTTGTTTGAAAGACCACATGCAATCAGGAACTGCATGCTGAGCAAGCACAGCAACAATGCAAAGTCCAGAGTCTCAAAGTTGAAAAGTCCGGTTGCTGTTAGAGTTCAGTTCGTGTGTGCACGTGAGTGCAAATGCAGGTGCACTGTTCTTACGTTACCGTCTGCATGTCTCTTTGCAGGCGTAGTCCTTGCACTAACTTTATTACCTACTTTCAGTCTTCTAATGTCTCACAGTAATGCCAACTCGGCCGCAAAGTCATCTGGAAAATTAATATCCAGCACTAGTGACACCAGCCTCTTGCCCAGATTAGCTTTGGCTTCCAATTTTCCTTCTTCCCATATCATATTAAATGATGAGAACATGAGCCAAGGAGGAACCCCCCAGGGGGCCCTTCTCAGAGGTCCATGATGCAGAGAGAAAAATTACAAAAATATGGTCACCATAAGCTTCAGAATATTTCCCTAGAACAGAGACTGTGAAACAACATGCACTTAATTTAACAGACCTGTATCGGTTGTGGCAATTTCTGAGAAGAATCTTAACCTCCTTAACTTCCTCTGTAAAAATAAAGAGATTGATATTAACCGTGTGCAATTTCTGGGTGCCATGGAAAGTGAAAGTTTGTGACTGCCAGCTCACTGGATGGCATGAGGAGTGAAATACACTCAGCTCACAGAGCAGTGTGTTCTGTCTCTGGCAGTCAATCTTCTCACAGGGGAAGGATAGAAATAGGAGAGTTTCTGGGGTCAGCAAGACCTGACATAAATTCTGTCTCTGCCCTTCACGAGTTCTACGGATACATTATTCATTCTTGCCAGCCTCAGGGTCTGTTCCATAACCCAGGCCAGCAGTAGTTATCTGATTAAATAAAATAATGCATCTCAAATGCCTAACACATAGGTAGGTTTTCAACAAATGTTAGCTCTTCAATAACATGTGTGTGGTTAGTTAGTTACTGTGTATCTCTCTGACTAGATTTGCAAACTTCATGAAGGCAGAGGTCACATTGCTATTTGCTCGTTACTGTGTGTCTTGCACTAGGAAGGTGTGGAGTTGGCAATTTTAAGCACAACTGACAGGCAGATAAAGAAGGAAAAAGACTTCTCCAACAACATCCACAGCTTTTCCTCCATTGTTAAATGACAGCTGGTTGATAAGACAAACACTTAGGTCTCACTCATGACAACGATGGATATTCAGGGTGAAGCATTAAGCATAAAATATGGGTTTGTCATGATTTATAGACATAAAATGCAGTGGTAAATATTTACCACTTTAAACAAGAAGATATGTACAAATATCTAGCATTATTGCACCACTGGGTGGCACTGCAGACTGAGATTGATGTTAAGTCACATACTTAAAGCAAGGAAGGTTGGGACAGTGATTTCTTATACATAAAAGCTTCTTTCATTTGATTCTCACACCAGCTCTATGAGGAATGTAGAGTCTGTATAACAATTCCTTAAACACAGACCTTAGACACCATTAAACATAAGAAAGTACCTTTTAGGAGATTTGTAGGAAATGTTAATGGAGCTATAAAATGGACCATTCACATTTGAGCTGCCTGTTCCAAAGTTATTTACTGGTGACCTTGGTTTCTCTCTCCGGTTCTGAGTGCCTGTTTCATTAAAAGGCAAGCGCTACAGAAGGGAGACTACGGGAGCTGGCCTCGCCGTTTGGCGGCGGCATCTCTGCTCACCTCTGAGTAACTCCGCCCGGTGCTCACCAGAGGCTGCGCAAAGGGCAAGTCCCTGTTGTCAGCAGCCGTGGGTTCAAGTCTGACTCTTCCACTTACTCCATAGGCAAGTGTCTGTTGATTTAAACTTTTCAGAGCCTATATTTTAGCATAAGTAAAAGGAAGTAAAAATAATTTATCCATTTGTCTTACCTGTCTGGTAAGATAAAAAGAGTTGACACGAGGTAGTGTGACATGGGCTGTGAAGGTGGGTTATTATTTTCTCTGGATGCTCACTCTGTCACGTTTTTCCTTATTTGCTTATTTTGCCATGAACGTGTTATCCATTTACAAATAAGACATTCTTCCCAGTTCCCTTGTTATTTCATCTATTGTTTGTTATATTTTAAAAGAGTTGTCACATATATTTTTGATTTGAAAAATTATATTTTCCATAAATTTAGCCCAAATTATCCATTATAATTAGGTAGCATGTAATTTCCTTCAAGTATCAGATCATTTCTGTGTTCCTTATTTTATGATCTTTTAGAGGAAAGTATAATCATTATTTTCAATGTGGACCCCAAATTGTCTCCAGCATAACTTTAATTTACCTAATTAAATAAACTTTAATTCAATTAGTTCTGGCCACCACAAATAGATCTGTGCTATACTTCGCCAGCCACACTGCAACACATTTGGAATTAAATCAAGTCCAGTCAGGGGCTGCAATGACTTTGGCCTCTGGAATGCTAATTTAAAAATCTATGACTTGACAAATTGTATAATGTAGAAAAATAGATAAATTCCTAGAAAGATATAATTCTTTAAGACTGAATCTGAAAAAAAAAAAAAAGCGAAACCCAGAAAATCTGAACTCAGCTGAATTCTATCAAACATTCAAGGAAGAATTAAAACCTATTCTTCTCAAACTATTCTGAAAAACTGAAGAAGAAAGAATCCTCCAAACTCATTCTAGGAGGCCAGCTTTACCTTGACACCAATACCAGGCAAAGACACAACAACAGAGTTGCAGACCGACATACCTGATGGACGTAGATGCAAAAATTCTCAAAAAATATGAGCAAGCAAAAGTCAACAATAGATGAAAAGGATCATACACCGTGATCAAGTGGGATTTATTTCAGAAATGCAGGGGTGGTTCAATATCCACAAATTAATCAGCATAATACACCACAACAAAATAAAGAATAAAAATCATATGATCATCTCAATAGATGTCGAGAAGGCATTTGACAATACGCAACATGCATTTATGATTAAAACTTTCAACAAAGTGGGAACAGAGGGAATGTATTTCAATGTCATAAAGACTATATATAACAAAACCACAGGTAGCATCACTCTCACTAGTGAAAAGCTAAAAACTTTTCCCCTAAGATCAGGAACGATAAAAAATGCCCACTTTTATTCAACAATGTACTGTAGTCCTAGCCACAGTAATAAGAACCCCCCCCCCCAAAAAAAACCATTCAAATTGGAAAGGAAAATATAAAACTGTCATTATTTGCAGATGACATGACACTATATATAGAAACCCTAAAGACTCCATAAAGAAACTTTGAGGATTAATAAAGGAATTCAGTAAAGTTGCAGAATACAAAATTAATATATAGAAATCAGTGATGTCTCTATACACTAATAGTGAATTATCAGAAAGAGAAATTAAGACAGCAATCCCTTTTATAATTGCATAACAAATAGAATACCTGGGGATATATTTAACCATGGAGACAAAAGACCTGTTTTCTGAAAACTCTAAGACCTTAATGAAAGATATTGAATAAGATGACACAAACAAATGGAAGAATATATCATGCTCACAGATTGAAAGAATTAATGTCATTAAAATATCCATACTTTCTAAAGTGATCTACAGATTTAACGCAGTCTCTATCAAAATAGCAATGACATTTTTTTTTCACAGAACTAGAACAAATAATCCTAAAATTTATAGGAAACCACAAAAGACTTCAAATAGCCAAAGCAATCTTTAGAAAGAAGAGCAAAGCTAGAGGTATCATACTTCCTGATTTCAACTATGCTACAAAGTTACAGTAATCAAAACACTACATTACTGGTACAAAAACCGATGCATAATCAGTGGGACAGAATATAAAAGACAGAAATCAACACAAGCTTATATGGTCAATTAATCTACAGCAAAGGAGGCAGGAATAGGCAGGGGAAGAAGACAATCTCTTCAATAAATGGTATTGGAAACACTGGACAGACACTTGCAAAACTATAAAGGTGAACCACTTTTTAATGTCATATACAAAAAAGCTAAATATAGATTAAAGACTTAAATGTGAAACTTGAAGCCATAAAACTCCTACAAGAAAACATAGGCAGTAAACCCTTTGACATTGCTCTTAGCAATATTTTTCTGGAATACCTCCTCAGGCAAGGTCAACAAAAGCAAAAATAAACAAATGGGACTACATCAAACTAAAAAGCTTTTGCATAGCAAAGGAAACCATCAACAAAACAAAAAAAACCCCACTGAATGGGAAAAGATATTCACAAATAATATTTCTGATAAGGGGTTAATGTCCAAAATATATAAAGAACTCATAAAACTCAATAGCAAAAAAAACCAAAACCAAAACCAAAAAACAATCCAATTTAAAAATGGGCAGAATACCTGAATAGAATTTCCCCAAAGAAGACGTACAAAAGGCCAAAAGACTTATGAAAAGACACTCAACATCACTAACCATCAGGGAAATGCAAGTCAAAACCACAATGAGATATGACCTCACACCATTCAGAAGGGCTATTATCAAAAAGACAACAAGTAAGTATTGGTGAGGATGTGAAGAACAGGGAACCCTCGTGCACTGTTGGTGGGACTGTAAAGTGGTACAGATACTATGGAAAAGAGTATGGAGGTTCCTTAAAAAATTAAAAATAGAATTACTATACATTTCAGCAATTTCACTCCTGGGCATTTATTTGAAGGAAACAAAATGCTAATTTAAAAAGATATATGCACCCTCATGTTTACTGAAGCATTATTCACAATAGCCAAGATAGGGAAGCAACCTGGGTTACCACCAATAAATGAAATGAGTGGGTAAGAAGTTGGTGTATATAGTTCATATATATATATATACACACACATACATACATACATATATACACACCATAAAATATTACTCAGCCATAAAAATAATTAAATCTTGCCATTTAACATGGATGGACCTAGAGGGTATTTCGCAAAGTGAAATGAGCCAGACAGAGAAAGACAAATAAGTGTATGATTTCACTTATACGTGGAATCTAAAAACCAAAAAGAAATGGTCAAATAAAACAGAACAGAGACAGACTTACAGAGGCAGAGAACACACTGATAATTGCCCGAGGGGAGGAGGGGTGGGAGGACAGGTCTAAAAAGGTGAAGGGGAATAAGAGGTACACACCTGTACAGTTATTTTAAAAACCCAGTGAGTCGCGGGGACATAAAGTACAGCATGGAGAAAACTGACAATATTACTCTGATGACTCTGTATGGTGACAGATGGTGGCTACGCTTATTGTGGTGATCACACTTCAAGGAATGTAAGTGTCAAATTAGTATGTTGTATATGTGAAACTAAAACAATATTGTATTTCGACTCCATTTCTTAAAAACAGAGTATGGCTATTTAAAGTGACATTAAATCCAGATTGAGCAGAGTTGTGTTTAAATCATCTGGGTATCTGAACAGACTGGCAACCAGTTCCTGTTTTACGTATTTGCGTGTAAAGTGACACTGTGCCTTTATTCTTGTGACCCTTGGTCAACTCAAGAAATAATTGTCTGCATGCATATTTTTTGTGAACAGTCTGTACCTTGTAATTGTTGTTTCTTCATCATCATCATCATCACCATCATCATGCCCACTGTGATATCCTAGGTGGAGCACAGCACAGGCAACACAGAAAAGAGGAAATCGAATACCCTGCCCATCAGAACTCATGGTTCCCAAGAACTCCAAATACACAAACATACCTGTCTGAACACAACGTGATAAGTAAACACTAAGTAAACATCCAGGATCACTCTTGCTCTTGCTGCTAAAGTCCCCACAGAAAGATGTGGGAAGCAGGGAAAACACACAAATGAAATAAGTTTTTATACAGCAAGCGTGGAGTGCCCAGAGCAGACCAGGAGAGAGCCCATGTAAGCCACACGTAAAGTCTAAGCAATAGAAATTTAATTGGTGGTTTTGGTGATGGTTCACAATTTTTATGTCACATGAGAAAAAAATTTAAATAATTTAATTGGGATTAATTTAGAGGAGTGTTTTTTTTTAACAGAAATGTTGTTCTGATTAACACCATCTTAAGTTTAACATCATTATGCTCCTGTTACAAGGTTCAAAACGTAGGACTTTAGGGGCTTTTTGATGGTTAAGTGAGAAATCTCTTAACAGGATGGGGTAAAGATTGACTGCGGTGTGTGACCTCTTGCTCTGCCAACTACATTCACTGATTATTGACAGGCTGTCTCTTTATGCCCTGGGAACTTGGGAGAAACTGGTGGGTGGTCTTTGTCCTGTTATTGCAGCTGTGACAACCACTTCAATAAGTTGAGTCCATTACATTAAAGAAATAAACTGCACTAATGTGCCTCGGTGTTTTGATTCCTCCTTCTCCTCCACTCCATTCTCAGTAACTCATCGGATTGGGTAACGTGTCCCTCCTTTGTGTTTCCGTAACACCCTGTTTCTGCCATACTACATATTTTGAACATTTTTATTGACATATAACAAACACAGGAAAGGGCACATATCACAAGTCTACGGCTTGATGAGATATCAAAGAGCAAAACCACTCCCTGAAGCCCCCAACCAGATCAAGAATTTACCATTACCCAGAAGACTGTGCTCCTAGGTGTCCTCTTGACCATTACTTCTAGCCTCCTCCCCTCCCCAAAGGTGATCATAACCTGACCTCTATAGAGATGCATTTTATTTGCCTGCCTTCAAATTAAATACAAATCAAATCACACAGTGTGGTTTCTGTTTTTCTCTGTGAGATTGAGTCCTTGCTGTTCTATGTAGCAATTACTCATTTTCATTGTAGTATAGTATTCCATTATATAAAATCACACTAATTTATTCATTTTACTGTTGGTGGACATTTCAATTTGTTCACATGTTGGGGCTGATGTGAGTAGTGCCACCATGAACATTACTGAAAAATTTTTATTGAGTATGTTATTTTAGGTATAAGCCATGGAGTGGAAGCCCTGGGTTATGAAGTTATATGTATTTTCCTCTTTAGTAGATAGTGCCAAGCAGTTTTTCAAAATGTTTGTGCTAATTTACATTCTCACTGCAATGTATATTTCCAGCTGCTCCTCATCTTCATCAACAGGTAGTGTCTACATTATATGCTCTCTCTCTCTCTCTCTCTCTCTCTCTCTCTCTGCCTAGCATGACACCTAGGAGGTATCTTAGTAAAAGTCTGGTGAAATAATAAGTGAATGACTAACAATGGCTTCTATATTCTGTGATCACCTCTTAGGCAGAATGGTTATGAGCATAGGCTTTGGGGTCAGACTGTCACGATTTGCTTCTAATCTCACCACCACGGACCAGCAAATCACCCTTCTGTGCTAGTTCCTTCACTTTTGACATCACAGGGTTGTTCTGAATATGGAATAAACTGAGTGTAAAATACTTAGGACAATGTCTGGCATTTAGTAGGAGCTCAGTAGTATTAGCTATTGCTGTTGTTTAATCCTCAGGGCCTGAATCCCATGAGACCCCCTAGAACTAGAACTGGTCAGTAAGACTCTTTTGGCCTCCTTTTGTGAAGCCTGCTCTAATCGGCTGACCCTCCAGAGAGCCTCTGGACTTCTGAAGTCCTCTTTACCCCTCGGTCACCACCTGTCATCCTCCATGGGCAGGTGCCATGTCTCCCTAGGTAGAAGGCACATTCTCTAAGCACCGTGTTTGGCTTGTTCCTCAGGGCAGCAGTGGTTCCAGAGTTCCATTTCACTCGTGGGGATCTTGGCTCAGTAATTTCCCCAACCACAGCTGAGCAGGCCCACAGCTGAGAGCTGTGAAGAGAATTTTCCCTCTTCTGCAACCATCACGCTCAAATGTAGTTTCAGATGCTGGCAAAAATGTGCGCCACTCCTGTAGATAAAAGATACTTCTGTGCGAATGCTATTTGACATCACTTGAATCACTGGACATCAGAGCTTAGTAAATATTTGCCCTTTTTTATTGATCCCTTGTCCCTTCTTCCCTGTTCTTGCCTTGTCCCCGTTCTGCCCACTTGTTTGATCTAATCTTCCCCCATTTGTGTGACAACGCTTGGGATTCCACCGGCTCCTTTCAGTCCTTGAACAATGCGAATCAGGTCTTATATAATGATTGACTGTGACCCCATAAACCAAATTCCTACCCTTAAAACAATCAATAAGCTTTGAAATTCATAACTGGGCCATCTGAGTTATTTATAATCAGATTACAGATTTCCAACCTGCCAGAACGGTGTTCAACTAAAAATGTGATTTAAGCACTTTTGGTTCAAGGAGGATTTCATGACTGTTATTTATGAGAATGAGGGGGAGAGCTTCAATCATCTCCCGGCCAGTGCTAGCATCGACATTTGCCAGGAAAACGCAGGCTTTACATTCTCTGCCTTTGTAGCTTATTTTAGCATTTGGGGTTGGTTAGGGGAGCAGCACCTAAAATACTGACCTGGACAGGAAGCCACCTTCTGCAAGAAATCACTGGGTCACTTTGATCCCATTCCTTAAGTGGATTATGAGGGACAAGGAGTAAGTGATCTTGAAACACCTATTCTGCCCTGAGAAACCTTAAGGGTGGGGGTGGGGTCAAAATATGAGAAATATGAAATAAAAGGGAAAAAGACAACTTCCCCTGGGGAAATCCCTCTGCAAACTAAGAGGTCAGGGTAGAGGGAATACAGCTGACTTAGAGGTTAAGGCAGCAACAAGACCAACTGTTGGGGGACTCCCTGTTTGCTAGGAATTTGTGTGAAAGGCGGAGAAAAGTGTATGTCCAAACAATTTGGATGCAAGACATTGATCTCACATCGTGCAACCTTCCTCTCTCCCACCGTAATCATTCCAGTGGGATGAGCTCTAGGAATGGCCTCTGCACGCTAGACCTAGAGTCTGCTGGGCCCATGCAGTGCTGGGTGCACACCGGATCCAGAGGCTCCTGGTCCAAGCTGGAATGTGCCGCTCTTTGGGGCTCCTTCTCTGAACAGCACCGGACTTGGTTCAGCTCTGGGTACTTTCCCACTAGAAGTCTTTTGGGGAACATCAACTTTTGGGGAACATCTCCATTTATGACAAACATCCTCACGCTCTTTGGTGGCATTCTCCTACCCTCGCTGACTATGACCTTGACTTCCATTTCAATACACTGCTTCACTGACAAAGTCTGCCTATTCTCTCAGGCTCTGTAAGGGCAGAGATTTGCCTTCTTTGCTCACTGCTATAGCCCCAGCACTCAGAATAGAGCCTGGCCCAGAGCAGGCTCTCACATACTGGTTGAAAGAATAACCTGTTAATTGAAGATAAGCTAAATGTCTGAACAAGCAGCAGTCAGCGTCACAGGACAGGCAATAAATATAGGGGACATTATGCCACGGCTGTCCTTGGGAGACCTGTAAACTGAAAAGGATTTATTTGGATGGACTTATGAATAATTGACCTCATAAAATGCTGCTAAGAAGACCTGGAATATACGTTGGATTTAAGACCACCCTATACTGCTCTGGAGTCAGAAGGTGCTAATATTGGAAGCAAATCATTGAGCTGGAAATCATAGCAGCATTTTCCTAGCTTTAGATTTTGAAAGGACCCATTATTGCCTCCCCCCAACGAAAATATACAAAAGAACACGCATGACACAATTTATGTAAATATTTTTCAAGGTTTTATTGCAAACCCAAATCGGTTTATCACACACAAAAAAGTTGTGTGGTGGGGAGGGGGAAAGTATTGTACATATTATAACCATGTTAATTACAGTACATTAAAAGGGTGGTTTACATTACAAATAGGCCTGTAAGTTTAAATATGCTAGTGTTATAACCCAATGTACAGACTTTCTTCATACAATACATACAATTATCAGGAATGTGAAAAAACAACAACCCATAAATAATGCCCATTTTACAGGTGACGTTTCAAACAATGAAAACACTGGGCTCGACCGACAACTGGGGCATTGGTCCATAAAAACCCTTTCTAAAAATAGAAATATTTGTAGCAGCAATGCTTTCTTTAAGCATCTGGATGCAAGTCATTGCAAGACCATTTCAATAAATTTTAGTTATTAACTATATCTTACAAAAAAAAAACACTCTACACATAAATTCATCTTCCCAATATGGAAGAAAGAAACAATGTCCCACATTGTAGTGTCCTGCAAGTGTCACAGGGATGCTCACTACTAGGTCCATCTGCGACCAGGCACACCGCCCTTGGACCGCCGTTCGCACAGTGGTCTGCAGGGAAAGGCAGAGAGCTGAAACACTGCAAGAGGAAAAGCTTTGGAGCTAACACGATTGCATCGGAAAAGGCACATTTCATAAGGTTCGTCACCACCGCCCAGACAGACCTTCAGGAAATCCTCTCAGAGCAGTGTCCTGCTGCCGGCCAGACCACCGCCTCTGTCTATGGCCCGCTCCAGTGCGCGTTGAGAGATAGCACCACGTTGGAAGGAGGAGTAAGAATGAAAACTTCATGAGCTCACTGAGAGGAGGATGTGCTCTTCTAAACGCTTCCAGCAAACAGTGTGCAATGAGATTGCCAAGGTGTGCAAGCTCCCGGAGATGTGCAAATTCTCTTTTAAGATGTCCTGTCAGCTGGCAGCTCCGCTGAAAGGCTAATTAAAACATTTTCAAACACACAAAAAATCCTTCAAAACCAACCCTAAGACTGTTCAGAGGAAAGAGTCCACGGGAGGTGCATAGGAAAAGCCCAGGAAGGCCTCGGCGGCTTCCTTGACGCTGGCTGTGAGGAGGATGCTGTCGGGAGACCTGCCGATGGAGTTGGGGACCGGCTCTTCAGTAAACTCGGGGTCGAAGTGCCGCAGGTCGCTCGGTCCGCTCTAGAGCAGGAAGGACAAACCACATTCAGTGTTAAGAATTCACAACGGATACAGGGCTTGCAAATCCTCATTTAGGCCTAAAATTCTGGAGCCCAAGTCTTTAGGGCACAATATGGAAATCCCCATAATAATCATCCATTTCAAGCACAAAATCCAGAGGCTACGCAGTTGAATTGATAAGGATAACATTCCCCTTTGCTCTTTTGGGACTTTAATTGATAAATGTGTTGAAAAATTACGTGAGCTTAATTATGTGGGACAAAAATTCTTCTTCTCTAGGTAAAATAATGGCCCATGAATAAAATATCTGCCAATTTGTTCCTCAGGGCCCTGCCCCTGCCAAATGTGACTTAAAGAAGTGCCCTTTGGGCCTCCCTATACTTAGAAGAAAGATACTCACCACATTTGGGTTAAAAGGGGGAGTGATCTTCTTATTAATGAGATCATCCCAGTTAATTACGGAGAAGAAGACATGATTCTTAATCTCCATCTGTTGAGAGGAAACACAAGATTCATTTAGCCAGGCGGAATTCAAGCAGGGCAGGAAGGTCCAGCGCACATCCCAGACCACCAGGAGAAAGGAAGAAAGTCACTCACAAAGTCATCCTGGGCACCCAGCCTCTTCGTCCTGTCCTTCTGCAGGAGGCCCTCCAGGAGGTGGCGTGCAGAATTCGTGATATTTGGCTTCAGCTGGAGGGGCTTGTTCAGAATGTTGTCGTACATCTCAGCTGTGTTTCGACTATAAAAAGGAGGCTGAGAGAAGGGAGAAAATGGCTTAGTATTTAATTTTAAGTTGTGGACTGCGTACATTACCAATAGGAAGATTTAAACCACAATATATTTGGTTGGTTTTCATGCTCTTTTTCCTGATAGGTTTTCTTTGCCCTGGATTTTTAAGTGTCTATTTTGCAGCTCGTTATCAGGGGGTAGATGCTAATAAAGCCATGTTTTTCATTCTCACACAGGTTAAGTGTGGTCAAATCTAGTATAATATAAATTTACAAAAGAAAAATCTACTAGGTAAGAGTTTACCCTAAACCGTGTATAAAATAACCAATACGCCTTTCTTATCATCTTTTGGTAAGCTTGCTGATAAAGACCAAGCCACCATGACCAGGTCTGCAATGGGGACTGAATGCCCTGAAGAGTCTGGATTTTAAGAAGACTATACTCGAGGCAGCATTATCAAATCGGGGCCATGTCCCATGATTCTCAACGTGCTACTCACCAGGCCATACAGCATCTCATATAGGACGGCTCCCAGGCACCACCAGTCCACAGTCCTGTCATAAGGCTGCTTATGAAGAACCTCGGGTGCGAGATACTGAAAGACAGGAGAACAGAGCTTAGAGCTGGTGAAACCAGGCAATCCCAAGGCCAGGCATGCACTTTGAAAGAGCTGAGAGACCCTGGGTCCCCTTGGAGAATATATTTCTTTAGATGACTTCCTGATGTAATTACTGGATTTTGAGGCTGACCGGCCACCCAATAGCATCTTACTTGGGGATTCAGAAATCTTTTACAGCATGCTAGTTTTAATTAAAGCAATATAAGGCCTTGGAATATCTCCTGCTGCATCAAAGAGCAAGCATATCTTACTTGCACTGCACTGGGCTAAGGAACCTCGGAGAACAGTTGACTCTCGGTAGTTAAAAGCATTGTTGCACTTATGTCTCCAGAAAGAGCGGGTAGGCCAGGCACCAAGCCGAGCATGCTCCTACCTCAGGTGTGCCACAGAAGGTGGATGTCGTGCCATTGGGTTCGATGTTCTCCTTACAGAGCCCAAAGTCAGTAAGGACAATGTGTCCCTGGGAATCCAGCAGAATATTCTCTGGTTTTAAGTCTCTGTAAAAAACAAATGAACAAAAAGTAGTCACACAAGTTAATTTCACTTCATAAGAAATCCTCTGTAAAGAGAATTGCTAGGGGTATTAGAGGCATTTTACATTCGCAGCAGTTGCATCGTGTGTAAAAAAGGGAGTCCTTGTTCTGCTAATCTATTCTGGATGAGGTCCAATCCTTGTTGGCTAGTTCCCTAGTGGCATGGAGTCAAGGTAGCTCGCATGCCGGGCGACTGGTTTTAGGTGACTGAGTTATACCTAAACGCAGATTATTTTAAGGCTCTGTCAAAGGCTAGGGCTGCTGTGTCTCCTTTATACCCAAGAAGGCTGCCTTTAAGAGCTCTTTAGCTCACCTATAAACGATGTTCAGAGAGTGCAGGTAACCCAAGGCACTGGCTATTTCAGCAGCATAGAAACGGGCCCGCGGTTCCAGGAAGCAGCGCTCCCTCTGGAGATGGTAGAACAACTGCGGGAGACAGAATGGAGTTAGTCTGTGTTGCCAAAGCCTGATAACAATGCATTTAATTAGTCTTGACATATATAGCTAAAGAGAACAATTGCAGGAAGTGGCCCTAAATAGTCTATTAACTGTTTGAAACCTGGCAGCTTAAAGGAAATTCTAATTCTGGTAACTCCCCCCCCCCCCCAGTATCTTTTAAAACTGTGCACAGACAGGTTAGCTCATCTTCCCTCTACTCACCTCTCCACCGTTGATGTAGTCCAGGACAAAGTACAATTTGTCCGCAGTCTGGAAAGAGAAGTGAAGGCCCACCAGGAAAGGGTGTTTCACATTCTTCAGTAGAACATTCCGCTCCGACATAATATGCTTTTCCTAGGAAAAGGACAATTAAGATTTAGTGGCAAATTTCAACATGGCACCGAAAGTTCCAAGGTCAAACTATTCAATGGAAGTCAATCTCCAAACCCAACCCATCAAGCACATCTCATACCTCCTTCTTTTTCAGGATCGCTTTCTTCTGTAAAACTTTGACTGCATAGAATGCTTCTTCTGCTTTGTGTCTTGCTAGAAGAACCTACAATTTCAATTGATAAGTCATTTTGCTATCCACATCCAGGGAGAGAGTAACATAAGTGCATGAAAGGCTATAGATAATGAGGTCTGCAGATTCGAAATTACCTTTCCAAAACTGCCCTTCCCGATCACTTTCAAGAAGTGGAAGTCAGATGGTTTAGCGTGAGGATTGGATGATGGGCCAAGGTTGATTTGCTGAGAAGGACTTGGCTGGAAAATAAAATGTTTTCTTTTAATATCTTGGTTTCAAAGGAAGACATGGGTAATAAAGTACAGGCCCTGTCAAAGATGTCACACCTGCAAATGACTGAGGCGACTCACCATACACCTAAAAAATCTCAAAGTACTTTTCATCCATGCATGTTAATATTTCAAATTAGAGTATGAAAACTGTGCACAATGTTACTGTAGGCAGGAAAGACTTTTACGAACTCTGCCTTTTAAAATACTCTGCTGACTCAGTTGTTAAGTGCTTGTGTCACTTGTGCCTGAACTAAAGAGGCATTCCTGCCTTGATACTAATTTCTAGAAATGCCATTTGAATTCATCAATGTAGGCATATTGACTCATTTAGAAGGCTCCTGCATGGACGCATCACAAATAGAGAATACTTACTGGAGGAGAAGGGTTGGCATTCAAAAGCTCAGGCTCCTGAGGTTGGGAGATTTTCAAAATGGACTGAACTTCAGGGCTGCAAAGAAAGGAACAACTTAGGACCTCCTAACTCGCCACAAGGGGGCACACCAACACCAATAGTGAGTTTCTGGCTCAACTTTTCCCCGAGAATTCAGTGTTTAAACTAAAAACACCCAAATAAATTACTCAGTTAAAGAAAATAGCCAAAGAAAATAACAAACCCAGTTAAATCAAGAGATGAGGGTTGTTCTTCACGGAAGCAGGGGTGAATTAGGCAAACACGAAAATTTTATCTTACAGCTTTAGAACAAGCGAAATCAAAAAATTATTTTAATTTTAAAAATGTTTTAAGTAAATCGGAACTTCAAAAAGGGATCCCCATCCCTGGGGAAGTCTCCGGCTTCCGGATGAACACACTAATGAGAATGTGTTTACTGGTGGCGAATTCAAACTACACTAATTTTAATTTCTCAAATCCCCCGACTTACTGTTTGCAGGCATAGGAGTTATTGGCAATCTTCTGAATAAAGTCGTTCAGGCCCATCCTCCTCTGTTTCATGAAAGCTTTGAATTAGAAGAAAGAAACGTTAAGACGGCTTTGAAACACCCGACGCCACAGGCACTTAATCTGATTCAAAAAATTTCCACTTGGCATGTCGTGGAGTAGAAGTCCACTCTTACTCCTGCACTCACCGATTAGAATTGCTACCATTCCCCTCATCCTGGAGTAAGTGAGGGTGCCCCTAGCAGCCTCGGTTCTCACTGTCATAGCCGCAAAGAGAGGACAGAGAGCGGACAGGGAGCCCTTAGCGACTCGAGACAAGACGAACCGACTCGAGGCCGGTGCCGGGCTGCCTCTCTTATAAGCTCTACGCCGCTGTGGGGGCGGGGCCCGTGAGACGCGGTGTGAGTCCTCCGCGGCCAGGCCCCGCCCCCAGCCCCGCCCCCCGCCGCCCGCCGCCGCCGCCGGGCCCCGCAGGCTGCCCAGCGTCGGCAGCAGGCGGTTCCGCCCCGGCTGGGGGGTGCGCCTGGGTCGGGGGCGGGGGGCGAGGAGAGCCGAGCGCGGGGTCCTCGGGGGGAGGGCCTGTAGCGGAACGGCTATCAACCTCTTTCGCTCGCGGGCCCGAGGGAGGGTAACGGCCGGCGGAGGGGGTGGGGAGGGACGGAGATCCTGGAGTAATTTTCCACCCTTTTCATTTATTCCGCCAGCAAGGAAATCAGAGTCCTAGATCCGAAGCGTTTTCCGCCCGGTGCGTGGCAACCGGGTGGCTCTGTGCCCGCTCCGGTTTCTCAAACCCTGGTTTCGGATTCACTCCGGCCGGGGCGCCGACGCTCTGCCAGACACTCACGGCAGCCTCACCTGCCCTCGCCCGGCGGCCGCGCGCCGCCAGCCGGGGTTATCGCTCGGGCGCCGCGTGCCCGCGCCGGGGGAGGGAGGGCGTACCCCGCGCGCCCTCGTCTCCGGGGTCGGCGCGGGGCCAGGGCGGCTGGCCAGTCTCCCCCCTCCCGCCGCCGCCTCCCCCGGCTTCAGCCCTCCGTTCGCACGAGGACCGCGAACACCCGGCCGCTCTCGCTGTAGCTGAGCAACTGGTTGGGGAGTGACTCGGGTCCCCGCGTGCCGGCGGCGGCGCTTACCCAGTCCGGTCAGTAGGAAGGACTCGCTCCTTTTCTGCGCCTCGGCCCTCTTTTTGTGGCGGGGCCGCAGCAGGGACTCCAGCCGGGCCCTGGCCAACGTGCCCTGCATCTCCCCCATTGAGAGCGGCGACCGGGCGCGCAGCCGGCGAGGGCGACAGGAGAACACTGACGTTTCCTTGAAGGAGCCGCCGTGACTCAGGCCGGGCAAGATTTCCTGCCCCAGTCCCAAAACAAACAAATGGCCCTTGTGCACGGCCGAGCCGCTTCCGAAAACGCCTTTTTTGTGCTTTTGGCCAAAGCCAAGCAAGGCTGAAAAAGCCCATAACTTGGAAGAGGAGGAAGGAAGGAAAGAAAGAGGGAAGGGGGAGGGAGAGGTCAGGAATGTGTAGAGGAGGGGGCGGAAATAAAATTCGTCTCTGCACTAAAGGGAAAAAAAAGTACAATCTCCATTTCACTTTTTTTCTAAAGTAATCTCTAAGAACATTCTGTCCTTTCCGCATGTATTTTTTTTTCTTGCATTTTTAATCCCCTCCATGCCCAGAACACGTGAGAAAGTCGCAAGTTAGGGGAGCAGTGGCTCCGTGCGGGGACAGACCTGGTGTGACCCCGGGGCAGCAAGGGCGGCGCCAGCTCTGCACCCCGGGGCATGGCCGACTCCCCCGATTCTCTCTCCTCTTCTCCCACCTGAAAACTCTGCAGGGCCACGTTACACTGTCTTACAGACCCTAGTTTATCCTCTCCCTCCCTCCCCCTCCTCCGGTTCATTTCCAGGGCTGGCGCCGGAGTCTTCTCACAGTTTTACCACTAGTCCCAACTAACTGAACCGTTAGCTCCGAAACGATTAGCCGGGGAGCCTGGGCTCCAGAAAGCAGAGGAGAAGGGGAACCTCTGCAGAGCAAAGGCGTGGTGCCCTTCTGTAACCCCCGAGCTGGGAGATGCCTGGGGCCTGCCTGCAGTCTGACCGCCGGCGCGAGGAGTCGCGCTGGAGTTGGCAGGACGCCCCCAGCGCCACCTCTGGGCCCGGAGCGAAGAGAGGCTGCAAGTTACTAAGATTTGCAGGGCCCGGTACCAGGTGCTCACTGGTGCTGTCTGCGGTGGCTGCCCTGCCATGACCCCTTGCTGCCAAGGGCCCTGCCACTTCAGAATTGCCTGCTGGGTCTGACACTCCAAAATACCAGCTGTCAAACCAAGAATAGCATTGAAGGGGTTTTTTTTTGGTCGTGGGCAGGGATTTGCGTTGCAGGCACAACCACCTCATTTGCCCTAATATGATCTGTGGCCTCAACTGCTTCTTGGTTTGCTCAGTTACCACAGCCCCACACTGGGAGAAGGGAACACACATCCTTTCTCCTGGAGACTGGCTGAGAAATTTGGCTCAGCAGCCAGTCCTTTAAAAAGCACTTACTATTACCTGAAATTGATGCCCCAACCAAAAGCAAGGTTTAGGAAACTCCAAATCACAGCCACTGGCCCACTTCTGCTTCCTCTTGCATGGATTCTTCACAGTGTCTGATTTGTTACTGCCAATGCCTCGTGTACCACTTGGACTAGCCTAGCTCAGCTCAGCCCTGCTCCCACACCATCCCCTCCCCCTTTGAGATAGCAGATTTTGCAAAGACTGCCTAGAAACGGCACCCTGCACAAAGATTTCTGCTTGCTTTCTTTAAAAACACTTAAAATCTTCCTTCAGAGACCCTGCCCTAAGTCTCACCTCCTGTGCCTTCCCCCTGCCAACTAACCCCAAATCCTCTGAAGCATCTTTGTTTTATCCATTTCGTCAAATTAGAGTAATAAAAAGCAGACGAACCTTTAAAGGAGGATTTTATAGCCTCCTCTTTCATTCTTCAGGTTGCCTAGGGTAGAAAGGTTGGAGGTTACTTTGTGGAGGCTGGAGGTAGGTTGAGCTCAGTTTGGGCTAGAGTAGCCTCTTGCTATGTGTGCCTGATAAGACTGGAGGCTGAGATGACAAGGGAGGGTGAGGAGGTGTCAGAGGCGGCTGTTCCTGCTGTGTTTTCACCCCCACTTTATATAAAGACAATTTACATACGGGAAGGGAGCACACTGCAAAGTTCAACACTGGGCCATTTATTCCCCCCACTGCAAGCAACGGCAACGTCACTCAGAAAATTACAGCCTTCAGAGTCCTGGGTTTATTACACCTCAGCAAGACACACAAAAAATGCAACTTGACTGATTATCATCACAAATCAGTCCAGAAAATCAAAACACATGCATACGATTCATTTTTCTCAAAGGAGCCCTGCCGTCCCAGCATGCATTCCAGGAAGAATTTAAGTTAGAGGGCGGTAAGCGGGACAGAAAGAGGCACAACCATATGATTTGCGGTTGGAACAGAAAAGAGCCGTCTGATGTGCTCCCCACCCCCCACCCTAATGTTCAGCAGTTGGAGACGAATGGTCTGCTAAACTTATCATTTAACGAAGAGAATCAAGTTGTTGAGACTGGCTTTTCTTCCAACCGGATACCTGATGGGTGGAGCAGGCGCCCCCTGTCCTGTCCCGGCAACCTACTAAGACTTCCGAACAGGAAGGTGACACACGCACGGCGGGTGTACGAAGTAGGGGGAGGTAGGCAGAGGAATTGTGTGTGACGCGCGCCTGTTAACTCTGCACAGGCTTCAGGCTGCGCTGTGGCCGCTATTCAAAGGCTTGATCTGTTTCTTCCTTCCCGTCGCCAGCTCCTTTCTTTGGTCCCGAAGGCCCTCCTCCTACCAGGAAGAATCCGGCCCCTTCCCTCTTATTCCCTGGTGGCAAAGTGGCCAGAGTTGCTTACAAAACTCTGCTAGTTAATGCAGCCTAGAGGGCGATCGTGTTCTCTGGAGAGCCACACCGCTTTGCATTATCTCCCTCGCTTCTCTCCTGAGGCTTAATCAGTCCCAGAAAATTTCTTTACAACACCTTGGGCAGTCATAGAAAATATAGATGATTTGATATGAAATAGACTAATTACCTCCCCACTCCCTCAAGCCAGTCCTCTCCCATTTAGGCCTCACACTGGGCAAACTGCAGTCAAAACTCTCAAATGGAAATGATTCCCCAAGATGTCAGGTTTGCACCAAAACAAAACATTTTCTCATGCATGTGTATTTTAATACTTAAGAAAGTTTTTCAGCTCTTCTGCTGTATTTTTTCTTCATGATGGACTATAAATACAAAAACCTGAAACTTTTACTAAGATATTACCCTTTCCACTTCATTTAAAGGCGCAGAAAACAAATTACTGGTATTTCTCAATATATTAGAGGAAATACTTTGAAAAATTGTTTTCATAAGGACTTAACTATACCCCTACCTGGACTACTTAAATGTGTCCACTGTGTTAGATACATTCCCTAGATACAACATCTTCCACCCTAACAGGGCATGCAATTGTTTTGCATTGCTCAAAGTGCCATAAATTCTAGAACAATGCTGTACACAGGTTAGGTTCTTGTACTTATTGATTCATTAGCTGATGCTTACAGAATTCTTTCCCTGGTGGATCACCAAAAAAGAGCACATAGAAATGCCAGAAAACATAATTATTACTCTAGAGAGCAACTAAATGGACTCATTTTTGTTGAAGTTTGTCACCTGTGAAAAAAGTACATACTTTTTCACAGTGTTCATCACATAGAAATATGACATGTGAATTTATTTAGGATAGGTATTCCAGATAAGACACTGGCAGTGGTAGTTAAACAAAAGTCTACTTATAAAACACAGGTTCTGGAATGATTATTACCTTCTGTAGTCATCACGGTCAAAATTGACATGCATAAGGAGATAAGAATGTGATACAGTAGGTAACTAAGAGAACACATTATCTAGAATAGCGTTGTTATTTAAGCCCACAAAACTACATGCTTTCTGTATGTAGGTCTTTCGTTTTCCTCCGAAAACAGTGATATTGAATACACAAAGACTATACCATAAGAACTTTAGAATAGGGTTTTATTAAATCATGTGCATTTAGCTGTCTAGCATGGAAGTCTTACATTGTTTTTCCCAGTAGCATTTTTTTTAACTATTAAGGATTATGCAATTATTGTTGTTTTTTCCTGAGTTGGTCAGATGATAGGCAAACTTCTTACCTAGCAAAACTTGCTTTTAGGACTGAATTGATCTTCTTCCTGTACTCCTTCTTTGTCACTTTAGTTGACTCCCAGGCCTCTCCCACATCCCACCCACAAAACTAGCACACTATATCACCCCCCCAGACACTGAACTATTGCTTCCCACTCTCCTCCCCACTGATGACAACTGCCTCAGAGCCCTGCTCTCTGCTGATCACCATGGGAGAAGATGACCGAATCCTTCCTTCCCCCTGGCATCCCTCCCTCCCTTCGTCCCTCCCTTCCTTTCTCCCTGGCTCATTCGCTTCCTCCCTCCCTTCCTGTGTCCCTTCCATTCATTCATGCAATCATTTAACAAGTAGTTATTAAGTACAAATATTCAAATCAAGGGGAACAAACATGAGTAATCCAGTTATCTAACTTCACAGAAGCTCTCATTCTAAAGAGGGGAGACACACACAAATTACGGTACGACACGATGAATGTGAGACTGGAGCTTGAGCCAGTCAAAGTAGAACAGAGGAATTTTCTACTGGGTTGAAGTAGCAGACATGGAATTGTTGGAGAAAGTCTCCACAAAGAAATGATATTTGGGCTGATCCTGGAAAGCTCTGCTTGGTACAAAAGAGGAAAGTTGTTCTAAGCAGAAGAAACAGTCCGAGGGCCATGCTCTGAGGTGCTGTGCAGCAGCTCTGGAATAATTTGGAAATATGGTCCTCATTCAGACCTTACACACAAGCAAGATGTATGTATGGCCACGACTGGCGAAACAGGAAAATAGCACTTTCCAGTGAAATTAAAAAGAGCTTAGCCGGCACAAATTTCTCTCTCTCTCTCACTGCTCCATCCCCTCACCAGTAAAGATGGAATCAATAATGTCTCAAAAATGTGTCCATCTAAAGGACTGCTGAATATTACCCTGCATAGATACTTCTATGCTTGGTACAGCTCTAGTCATGGTTGGAGTTCACTCACCCGTTAATCACCAGAGTCTTCTGGAACTATGCATTTGGCACTGTACTCGCTGCAGAAGCCGCATACCGTGGGAAGCGTGAGTGCACAGGGAGATGGGCAGGGAAGCAGTTGTCTACCGAGGTGGACTGAGTCCTCGTGCCAAGACATCTCAAGCCACCAAGGGAAGTCCCTCCATCAAGGCTTTTGAAGTGACACATTCCAATGTGTTTTGGAGAGTTACTTCAAGGCCAAACTATGATCAATAACTCAACTATTCTCCTTCTATTAAGGATATTTGCTTTTTTAAAGACTTCCCCCATCTCATGAGAAATGAACAAATTTACACACACGGACACATAAGGGAGTGTTGAAAGTTGGAAGATGGAGGGAAGTCTCGACAAGCATAGCTATGGGTTAGTATAGGGATCAGCAATCTTTCCTTGGTAATAACACCAATGGTCTGTATGCATTCCTTCTAGAAAGTCGGGCCACAGGAAAGTGGGCTGGAGGGTAGGGGTGTGGTTTGTAGTAAGTCTTTCATTTCAATCAGGGCATAAATTAAAGAAGCGTGGCCAGTGGGTGCTCTCGGCATAGGAGGAAGGGGAATCTAGCTAGCAATAAATCAGTGGGTGTATTACAGGTGAAACCTGCCTTATCTCCATTGTTGGAATGTTATAATGTCCGATGCATCATAATCCAACAAACAACACATGTCACCTAGAATACAATATGAAGGGCAAGGAATCACATATGTTCGACAGCTTTAGAGTTGGCTTTCAGGATTGACCTGGAAAATGACATCCAGGGAACTTTCTGTATGGTTATGAAAAATAACACAAGAGCCAGTGGGAAAAATTGCAAAGTCAAAATTCAGTAATATCTCTGACTTTCTAAACACATGAGGACTATGGCATTACTGAAAGCCTTCAATATTATCAACACAGCTTTAGAGTTAGGCTTTTATTTATTGTTAGGCCTTTGCATTTTAAAAGGTCTTTCCCTTCAATTCAAAGAAATTGCTTTGTGGTGATAAAACATCAGGTATTGTGGCAAAGAAAGACAGGAAGCACTGGGCTGAGGAGCCTCTCCCTTCACCCTGTGCAGGGCCACCCCACGCACCCTCTTATTTTCCCTACTCGTTCTGCGGCCCAGCCTTGGCGTTCAGGCAGCACAGGGCTTGGAATATCTTTGCTGAATCCTTGGGACACACATATTAAATTGCAACCCACACAAAGACAGAATAGAGGGCTCTCTTTCACCCCCACTTTATTCACCAAGTGCCAATAGTAAATAAGGAGCCTGCATTTCTGGCAGACATATTTAGCCAAACTAAAGTGAAACCTAAAAGCTTTAATTGGCTCAGTGTAAATCTCTCCCCAAATCTCTCCCATTTCGGACCCTATAATCAATCTAGCAATAAGCATCAGAAGCTCAGGCCACCCCAAAGGACTGTTTCCTGTAAACCCTGGCTACAAATTGCCCCAACAAAATACGATAAATGTAGTAGTAACCAGTGGTGGGAAAATCAGGGACTGGATGGCTGGCAGAAGGTCCACTGGCATCTCTTTAATGTAAAGCAGTTTAGGGAGCTTCCTTTGGTATTGACTCTGAATGTAAGCTACATAAATATTTATGTCACATCCCACAGCAAGTTTAGGGGTATCAGTGAGAGGCTAAAGGTACACTTTAGTTGGCTACACCTGAGGCTCATTACCTGAGAGACAGAGACTAGGTATTTTCCAAACCTTAAACTTTGTATCACAGGGATACTACCACTTAACACAGATTGTGAAAAATAGTTGAAATAAAGAATTTAGTAAATGCCATGCTCAAATTGGAACGTCACATGGAAAATATGCCTACGATCCTTACCCCCACCCTATGCATATCACCCACCACTACAAACAGAGCACATTACACAGACTCCAACAGGTCAAAATAATAGTGGTGTGTGCTGTGTTTAAAGCCCATAAACACCACTTAATCTGCGGGGCCAAGGATGGGCCAAGGGTAGTCCTGAATGATGGGAATTCCACAGAAGGCCTGAAAAGATAGCCCACTTTGTTTTTCAAAAGTCCTACTCCTCCCTTGGTCTCCCCACCGACAATGCTCCAGAAAGGGCTGTGTCAAAGAACGGAATGCCATGATAACAGAATAAATACCTGTTTACCACGTGTTTGAAATAAAGGCTAAAGTTTTGGGTGAAAAAGCAGAGAGGAAGCCAAAAACTAACCCAAAGGAATTTTTAATTGCTCAGGATGGATGGGAAATAATAGAGCGCAACTTTGGACCTATTCAGAGGGTGAAGTCATTGAAGGAAGGTCAGAGAAGGCCAGCTAGCACAGAAGATGCCTTTTCTAGGTCATTCAGCTTATCCTTCAGTTACAGAAAGAGGATCCAGTTCCAACTTACTTTTAATCATTGAGACCTCTTCGGGGCACCATCTTCGTGCCAGGCACTGTACTAAGCCTTGGATCTAACAAGAATGCCTAAGATAAGCAGTGTTGCACACTCAGGCATGGTCTATATTTATTTGGTTAAATTGAACAGTACTTTCCCAAAAGAAAGGGTAAGCTTACACATAGCTCTACTTTTTGAGGCCCAGCTATGGCTTAATGCTATTAACATGCAGGCTTAGGCAGGTTTAACCATTTACAATGTGCACTTTTTCAAGTGAGGAATGAGCTGGAAGTTCTCCTGCAGTTCTAATATTGCACAATTCTGTGATAGCCGGGAAACGATAAATCTAGAAGGAACTTCTAAAAGCCCACAACCATCTCACATGGCTTCCTGCAATAATGCTCCACACCTAGCTAATCCTCTGATCCCACCCTGCTTCCCCTCATTGTAGCCTTTAGTCATAAATTTTGTGCTCTTAGTACTTAAATCTTAGGTGCCTCTCTGGACCTTGATTTCCTTGAACACCAGACAGTACAATTCATATTTCTTATCTACATGACAGCCTCCAAGCACACCCCTCTCCATCTCCCTCTCTTTCCATGCTCCCCTTTGTCCTCCAGGCTGGTGCCATGTTGACTCTCTGGTCCTTTAGCAGCCCAAGCTCTTGTCTGCATTGGAGACTTTGTGCTCTGCTCTCCACCTGGGATTCTTTCCTCCTGACACTCACATGGCTGGATCCTTCCCACTGTTCAAATCACAGAATGAACATCACTTATGCAGTGGACCTCGAGTAAGCAGCTGGCCATCTTTTGTCACTTACCCTATTTCGATTCTCTGCATATTAGTTCTATTATCTGACATGTTCCTTGGGTTTATTGTTTGTCTCCCCAGAGAAGAAAGTAGTCTCTGTGAGACAGGGACATGGTCTGTCTTATTCTCCATAGTTTCCCTAGCACCCCAATGAATGCATGGCCCTAGGAAGTGTTTAATAGATAAAATGGCTTAATGATATCCCCCTTAGTCTATGGCCACACCACCCTGAATGTGCCCAATCTTATATAGTAACATCCCCCTTATATATTTCTGGGCACATTATTCCTTCTCAATCAAGTTTAGTTTTCCTTCCTTCGCCTAATAATCAAGGGTATATATTTTATACCTCACTATAAAAAGGAAAACAAAACCAGGGCAAACAAAAAACCCTGGGCTTCAGCAATTTTCTTATGTATTACACCACTCAATTGCTTCAGAAATCTGAGAGATGAGATTTTGTGATGTATAATGAAGATTTTTAAATTAAGGCTATTCTTTTGGTCCAAAGGGATCATTAAACCATCATGTTGAGTAACCATTTTCCATGAAAACCAAAGTAGATGCTAGTTTTTTTTACAGACACATAAGCTGGATACTTTGTCAGGTTCAGAGACACAAAGCATTGGAAGGGTGGCCATCTAGGCTTTCATTCACACAGCTGGCTTAAAATGCCAATTTAACCTCTTGTTCCAAGCACCACAGATGATCTTCCAATGAGTCAGGAAAAAAAATGTATCCCCTTTTTTCTCTCCTTTTTACATGGCCCCCAAATTCTCCTTTGCCCCAAATTCTTTGCTGTCTGTAAAGATAAAATTAAAAAATGAGAAACCCATTGGGTCGCATGATTCTTCTGTTTTTAGCCGAAGGCCCTCTGATCTGTTCTGTTTATGAACTTCCTAGTTTTGTGGGTGTGGAATGATCATATTCATGAGACATTGGCAGTTGGCCAAGAAGAACTGCCCTTTCTTTAGAGTTTAAAGAAAGTAACAGCAAGCGATCTTCCCAAGAGTACTTTAGTTCCATCCAGAGGCAGCCTGGTGCTCTCAAGGTCTCTTCCCAGCAATGTGTGATTGCCCTGCCTACTCTGTAAAGGCACACGTAGCCTCGGCAGATGATCGTAGCCAATGTCATGCAGTATTTGCAGATACAGGAGAATAAAGGGAGGGAAAACCCTCTTCATTAATGACACTGTATGAGCTTGGTGAATGGAAAAGGATGCTGTCATAACCTGTTTGACTTCTGTCATTCCAGCACCTTTCCCAAGAACTTCAGTCTGAGGACACAGTGATAACATGGCTGCCTCACGGAATGTTTTCTGTCTAACTTGACATCATAAAGTTCTTCCACAACTTTCACATTGCCAGAGAGTCTGAATGAACACTTAATACAAAACCCTTCTACTTAATTTTGTTTTTTAAAAATATCCTTCTCTACAAGATAGTAAGACACTGATTAAAGGGCCCCTATTGTGCAGGGCCTGGTGTGTAGGTTTAAAGCAATAGCCGAGTGACTATTAGGTTGTCAGAAATGGCAAGAACTACAGCGCCTGTTCAAGTGTGGCAAAAATTTAGTACCAAGTGGGTGGGTAATTGCATTTTCATATATCTATGCTTTTATGTACACATATGTGTATCAGGGTGAGAGAGAGAGAGAAAGAGAGAGAGAGAGAGGGAGAGAGTGATTTTGAGGGACTGGGTCATGTGATTATGGAGGCTGCCAAGTCCGAGATCTGTAGGCTGGGCCTGAAGGCTGAACACCTAGGGAAGAACCAGTGTTGCAACTCAATTCCAAAGGCCTCTGCTGGCAAAATTCCTTCTTGCTTGGGGGAGGTCAGTTTTTGTTCCATTCAAGCCTTCACATGATTAGATGAGGCCCATCCACATTATGTAGAACTATCTGCTTTACTCAAAGTTCAGTGATTGAAAGGTTAATCTCATACAAAAAAAAACCCTCACGGAAACATCCAGGATAATATTTGACCAAATATCTGGGCACTGTGACCCAGCCCAGTTGATACATAAAGTTAACTATCACAGGTTTACCCTTTGTCAACTTGGCACCCATAAGCATCTTCTTAAATTATGTTTAACAAGGTCATACTTCCACTTAATACAATCCCACTACCCTGCATACAATTGGAAACTTACTAACCCTTACTCCAGAACAGGATGCAAAGTCCTTAAGGGATGTTTACTCCTCTCCTTGACTTAACTTAAATCTGCTATCCGGTAACTTAAATACTATGGTCTAAAGTTCATAATTCTTAAATATTTGTATATAAAGTTAATACATTTTGTTACATGACAAGGGAATAAAACAAAGACATTTACTTCATACACACAAACATATTCATAACAAATAAGGAAAAATATTCATGGCAATTACCATCCTTGTTTCTACAATTAGTCATGTGGTCAGAGTCATGTGGTCATGTGGTCAGCTGGTACTTATAACTATCTTCTTTCAGTACCCATTTGTCCTCAGAAAGCACCTCCACTGGTCGTGGTTCTTTGCATATTGGTGCTAGGGAAAGACTGATAAGCAGAAGTGAACATGCTCCTCTCTGTAACTTCCACAGGTCAGTGCATCTGTTATAATAGCTAACATTGAATGATCATGCTCAGTGTCAGACACGATGTTTTAGTGTTTTTAACACAATTTCCCACTTAATCCTCATAATGACCTTATACAAAAAATCCTAAAATCTGAGGTTTAAAGAGGTAAGTTTCGTGACACATTGTAACTGGTAATGACAAAGCGAGAATGCAAATCTAGGTTTTTCTGTCACCAAAAGCTCTGCTTTTAACCAGTGAAGTAATCTGCCTCCCTACCTGTTCCAAATGGCAATCCTTTGTGTATCTGTGGGGAGCTACGATTACTTGAACTTATACTTACACTTGTTATTCATAGTTAGTCTGCCTGTGTCTGTCCAGTTTATCTACCTGAGTTTTTCAACAGTGAAAACTGTTGTCTCCTTCTCTATAGAACCTAGCAGAGCACTGTACAGAAAGGGACCCAATGTGTCTCCCTCTTGTAAAACAAACCCTGCACTTGCCTTAATGTCCCCCTTTCCCCAGCTCCCCCGCCTAAAGGCAAGACCACATCTCAGTTTAAATCTCATCTTTTATTTACTGCTCTTTCCCCCACATTCAAGCTAATTTCATTGAAAAGCTCCATTCTTACCTTCTTGAAGCTACAGAAAGAGAACTCGAGGAGTTCCCAGGAAATCTGACTTCACTTCTGTTTTAGCTTTTGTAACTCAGTATTTAGCTTTGGGCAAGTCACTTCACATCTTCAAGTATCCTGAGAGCTGACAACCATTTTGTTGATCCAAAACCCATAGGGCATTTGGAAAGATCAGATAAGATTAGATATGGGAGAATAATTTGAAAATTTATGTGTGTTATGTAATTAAATACTTACAAGAACAGTGCAACTGAACTACTAGTATGAGACTTTTCCTTAAGAGCCCAAATGGCAATCACTGGAAAAGAGTTGATTGCCTTGCATGTCTCAGGACACAGGGTCACAGGAAGGGCTCCAGTCCACCCTGAGCCAATTTTTTTATAAATCCTTTTAATGTTCTTTTTATAGTCAATGTCTACCTTTATAGAATAACAAAGCTTCAGAATAAGAAAGAACCATAGGGTTGATTTGCTTCAACTTATTTTTCAAATGAGTTTGCTGGGGGGTCCCTGCCCTCACTTCTAGTTCTGTTCCCATCCTGGAGCTTCCCAGGCTCACAGACACCTCCATCTCCCATTTTTTCCCTCCTGCCCCCACCCACCCCTCACCTCCAGTCCTAGTCCCTCACTTTCTGTCCTTTCCCTGCCGCTCTCTGTGGGCCGCTTCATTCCTGGGGTAGCCTGTTTCCATTATCAGTCATTGGCCTATTCTCTTTATTATGGACAATGTTAAAGGTGTAAAACTATTTTCCATCGGAGTTTGAAAAATATGTTTATATATGACTAAATAAAGTGCTTCTATTATTAAGGGCAAAAATCCAAAATTCTTTTTTCATTTATTTTCCCTGTGGTAGATATATAACCTCCTGAAATATTGTCTTATGTATTACATAGCATGCATTATGGGACACTCTTTTGGGGCAAAAAGAAAGCTGTCAGAGGCTGAATATATTTTAGCATGTTTAAAATAATAAAATACATTAGGACATTTTAACATTATCTGCAACTAAAATTCACTAGATTTAAAAAAATCTGCTGTCATATTAGTCTGATGTAAACTAACAAAAACAAAAAAGGTTTATTAAAATATGGGGAAAATAACTTTGCTAAAATTTAATAATCTATTAAAATAATCTATTTTTCTTGTATTTTTTAAGTGAGAAATTTTCTTGGTACCACTTTCACCATAACAAAACATCATTTAATACTCTGGAAATCAAAGATCTTGGGCATGAAATGAATGACTTGGATAAAATGAACAGAAGGGCAAAATATTTAAAAATATTTGCACACAGTATTTAAAGAACCCTGGGGAATCATAAAACTCAGCCATTGTGAAACACGGTTAGTTCAGCCTTGAGTAAAACAGCAGAAATAACAGTAATTTTGGTCCTCACAAAGAGGAAGAGTGAATCGTGAGTTCAGCCAAGGCAGAAATAGATTTTGCTCCACTTGTAAGGCTTCGGCAAGCTAACTCTCAATTTACACAATCCAAGGGAAAAGAAGAGGGCTTCTCTGCCCTGAGCTGGCCTGAGTACACAGCCACACAGTCGCACACTGGGCAGCAGGACAGTCATGGCTTTGGCGAACTTTGCTGTCAGACATACTTAAATGCTACATGAGCGTGACTCAGTATCTTTAAACAGGGGCTCTGCAATGACAACTTGCTACTCGCTGGAATAAATGCCTGTCCATGAACTTGGAACCCTCTAAACCATTATAATGGTTAAAGTCACACAAAACGTTATAGATCTTTGCTTAAGATGCGATATTTTATCTAAATGACCACGTGATATCTGAGGTTCTCTATAGTTTGATGATATCATGTCCAACCGTATGTCTATTTTCAGGAAGCTTCTCAGTCTGGGGCCCGAGACAACAGAGACAGTGAATGGCAAGCTTCGAGGTTCAGGGAGAAAAAAACAAGCTATAGATCCAGCAAAGTACAAAATAGTAACAGTAATGGCAAAATGAAATGTATTCTTCTTTCAACCCATATTTTGTAATCCCTATCAGAGAGCAGGGGGATATATTCAGGTTTGTATAAATGACATAATTCTTTCTCCAAGTAAGAAGAGCTAACAGAAATTGACCAGTAACTATATACTACGTACAGTACTAAGCTCCTTAACCCATATTATCTTCTTTAACCCTCACAAACCTCTACGATCTATTATTACTATTTCATTTTTGCAGGAGAAAGAACTGGAGGCACAGAAGGGTGAAATCTTTTGTCCAAAGTCATAGGTAATAAGCACTGAAGTTGGTGGCAAGCTCAGGGGGCCTTGCCCAAGGGTTCGTGGCACTGACCATAGTACCCAGGGCTCACTGGGAAGCATGGCCAATGGGCACGGTCAGCTCTGAGGTGAGCCCAGTTGACTGAAGGAGATGTGGCTCAGGATACTGAGGGTGATCATGGCGACCTGATCTATGATAGAGGAAATGAATCCCAAGTTTGATTTTGAAAAGTGAGTAGGGGAAGTAGGGAAGTCAAAGGCAGCATAAGGGTGGACTTCTTACAATTGTGCCTTGTCCTTTCCTACGCCCATTTCTGCTCCCATTGGCAGCATTATGTGATCCTAGGGATTGTTCGGTGTGGGTAAGACGACTTTTATTACTGAGAGAGCCATCTTGTTTTGTTAGTAGGTAGGACCCCAGGAAATGAGGTCAGTCCACTTAAAAGATTTTCATGGACCATCTTGTGGCCCCTGTCACAAAAGTGCCCAGAGGGCAGCACTTTCAAGTTTGTTCAGTGAGACAATATATCCAATAGACAGCAACAACAGAGGTGTGGTCTTCTGTTAAAGGAATGTGGGACATACAGAAATGAAGAAGGTAATGATGCTGGTAGCTCACCTCAAGGAAGAAAGAAAGGTTGGCGTTCTTTTCGAGGTAATTGGGCACGAGGAACTCTCGTTAGCAACATGGTGGATGAGAGCTTCAGTCTTCACACCTCCAGAAGGATGATGATAACATGGAGATGAGGGGTGTCCAGAAGTACCAAGTAAGACACACTCCCTATACCACGGGACATGACAGGAGGGGAATAAAATGGCATAATGAAGGCTGAATCTGTGTTACTCTGTGAAGTAATAGAAAACATCTGAAGAGAGAAATGGGGGAGAACACACAAGGTGGAACCCAGCTGAGTTGGTTCAAGATCACAGTTCCCTATGGAAGAAAGTATGACAAGACACGGCTAACGAATTCAGTCCAGAGCCATTGTAAGGTCCCCTTCACTGCAGTGGACTTTCAGGGCCTGGTTCTCTGTCTAGGACGCTAGCACTGCCTCTGCACGGATGGGTGTCAGCTCTAAGATTCGTGATGAGAGCAAAAAGATATCTATCGTTGTCAATACTTCTGCTGTACCTTACTCTGTGCGGGATGAATTGGAGCAAGAAAAAAATGGGACCGCCAAAGCTGACCCTGAAGAAACGATAAGGTGTCTCCCAGAAAGCTCTTGATCTCCAGTTGCCCTGTGATGACCCAGACTTGGTGGCCATGATATTGATATAATCCTGGCTAGGAGACGCTGCATGACTGCCACCTGGCAGATCATCGAAATGAATTTCCCTGAGCTGTTGTCCTTGAACTTGCACCACAACCTTCAGTTCCAGCTAGATGGCCTGTCTAATATTATGCAGATGGTCCCCACAATCAAGATCCTGAAGCTCTGTAAAAATGAGTTTAACTCCACCTGGGACTTGGGAAAGATCAAAGGCCCGAAGCTCAAAGAGCCAGGGCTGGAAGAGAACCCCTTGTGCTGCACCTTCCCAGACCAATCCATTGTGTAAGTGCCAGCAGGAAATATGTCCCCAAGTCATCACCCTTGGATGGCCAGGATTTCCCCCCACCGATTACCATGGACATGGACAGACACTACTTAATGAAGCCCTATAAAAAATGCTCAGGGTCTGGTGTTGTGCAATTCCTGCAGTAATAGTACTTCCCCTATGACTTTGGAGACAGACAGAGTCTCCTTGGTGCTTATCACAATGAGGCCTGCTTCTCCCTGACCATTCCCTTCAACCCGAAATCCAGACCCAAGCAGCTGGTTTGAGTACTTCAAAAATAACAGTAATATGAAAAACCTCAAGGCCCCCAAACTGCATTTTCAGCTGCTGAAACATACAAAACATGACCTGGTGTGCTCACTCTGCGTGTTGCCCAAAACTCAGCATGACCTCAGCTCCTTTGTCTAGGACATGTGGTTCCAGTAGGAAAGCATGATCTTCTCCAGCGTCAACCGGGTGTTCAAGGAGGTGGAAGGAAGGTCTCAGGCTTCTGTGTGCACCTTCACCCAGGCCTTCGTAGCTACCCCTGCCAGCAATTCCACTGTGTTCATTGTGAATGACGAACTATTTGTGAAGGATGCCACCCCCGAGAAGACTAGACTGCATTGTCCAACCAAGTACCCACACCCTGCTGCAGCTCTAAGCCCACACTCTATCAGGAGCAGAGAGAAATGCTGCAGGTTTCCTACAACCTGTCTCAGATGAGCCTCTCATCCGAGGTCCCAGAAATAAACAGCAAGATCCCAGATGAGACCTTCACGTAGTGACCTAGGATCCTGTAAACAAAGCCAGGGAGAGGAGCCCATAGGGGTTCTTACTTTCACCCTCATCGTGTTTCTTCTTCAACCTCAGGCCACGTCCATGACTAAGTTTGGAGGCCGACTGACTGTGAAGCCGAAGTTTGCCCTGAAGCCTGCTAGTTGTTCCACATTTCCCTCCTCCGGGTCCTTGTTTATTTTCATATTAAAGAGTTTTCATGGATCCGTGAATTTTTACTAAGTGGTTTATCTCTAATAGCAAGACGCAAAGTCTACACTGGCCATCAGGTATCAGATGGAAGGTTTCCCTGTAAGCAGATTGCGTTTGCCTTTTTTTGTTGTTAGATAACGCTGTGCTTTGAGAGGTGAAGCAACTGTTTTCTACATACAAATCTGAGAGTGTTTTTGCTTTAAATAAATCTGGAAATTATGTTTCTTCACTTAAATCTGTATAATGAAATCTTTCCTCTTGTATTAATTCAATGATTTAACTTTATATATTCTCTGAAATACTAAAATATTTCTGTGGCCCATATGTTTTCAAATTGAATCATTTTATTTCTACATTTCATACACAAACTATTACTGCTCCTGAATAAATATGAATATACCACTTTGTGATTTCTATATTTCTAGAAATTTGGGCTAAATTTTAAAATATGACGAATCTTAGGAACTATAAAGAAACACTGCATAATCTTGAAAATATAAAGGAAAACTAAGTTTTCTCTCTGGGAAAAATTTTGTACGAGATTCTTACAAATATGAAAAAAATATGATTCTTTTCCATTAATTTTTTTCTTGAAAGAAATCTAGACATTTTGAACATCCCAATGGTACAATTTCATGTTCTTTTTAAAAGGAGGCCTCAAGTAAAAGCCCAGGGAAGACATACAGGACTTACGTGTATTTTCACCCAGCAAAATGAGTGCCTGGTTAAAATCACGGACCTTGCAAAATAAACCTTACCGTTTAATCACTTTATTATCTTACTTCCTCTAAGCAAACAACATTATCTGTGTCACCGATAATAGTATTGGGAAAAACAGACATTCCGAAAGTATTGGGAAACTCACCCTACCTTGAAATTCTAATTTAAGATGCTAACAGACCACTCTAGGACCAGCAATTGAAAACCAAAGGTGTGCAAAAACAAACAAGTCTCAAAGCCTGAAAACAAAGATAATAGAAAAGAGCCTGAATTTGTGCAGCCGGCTTGCTTTTTGTCAGAACAAATGCTGGGAATGCATGAGAGAGTCAACTCCGATCAAAAAGAAAAGTATGGGTGGTAAGATTATGGGTGATTAACTTTCCTTCTTTTTCTATTTTCCATTTCTTTCCTATGATAAACATCTGCTATGTTTATATAATGTTTTTTAAAGAGCCTTTTAAAAATTACTTGCGTTTCTCCAACTATCAGTACCTGCCTATGGCATCTGAGCCTGCCGGTCCTGTCGCCTGGTAGTTGATGCAAAAAGACAGTGAGTAGGAAGAGCTAGGCAATCTCACCAGATCTCAGGGTGAGCTAAGCCTCAATAATTCCATACATCAAAACAAAATAATTTGAAATTTAAATTCTATTTCTATCAAACCAAGTGGATGAGTTCTCTCTAATATTTAACTCTCCTTAGGCGAGGTATCAAGAGACTATATATTAGATTAAATATATAAAATACTTTTTGATGATGCTGGCTTTGAATGGAAATATTCCATTTACTGAAATATATCTTCCATGGGAAATGATGGTATCATTTTATCACACTTATTTCAGGAATTGAAAAGGTTACCATAATAAAATTCATACTGTGACTAGAATACCACCTTTGTTAAGAATCCATTTATAGGCTCATAAATTTGCATGCTGCAGAAAGATGCCTGTGGAGTTGCTGTAGCTTGTGTTTACACTGAACAGAATGGAAGGCTTTAGGAAACAGGTCAGTTAGAGCACTGCCGGGCTGAAGGAGAAAGGGCCGCTGCAGTGCAGAAACCATAGCAGAAACAACTGCGCCCCTCAGATTCAAACGCTAAGAAAAGTATGAATAGACTAGAAAAATGTTTAACTTCCTAAACCTGAAGTTATATGTCTTAAAAAACATAGATCCTAGTTTAGACACATTACAGTCAAACTAATAAAAACCAAAGATTTTTAAAAAAGCAGAACAGCCAGTGAATGACAATACATTACACTCAGAATACCAATTATTTAAACAATCACCGAGTTCTCCTGAGAAACTACAAAGATCAGAGGAGCATAGACCCAGATCTTTAAAGTTACAGAACACTCAGAATTCCATACCTAGAAACCACACCTTTCAAGGAGAAAATAAAGATATTTCCATGCACAAAGGCATATCATAAAGACAGAAGAGGACTAAGAGATATCACTGCCAGGGAATCGCTGCACTGTAAGAAATGCAAAAAGAAGCTTCTCCAGGCTATAAGAAAAGTATCTCTGAGGGAAACTTGTATCCTCAAGAAGAAATGAAAAGTATCGTAAGTAGTAAACATCATGGTAAGCATAAAAGATGTTTTTCTTCTTGTTTTTCTTGAAATACATTGTAATATAGGCTTTATTTCATATGTAGAAGTAGCATTTTTGACAACCATAATGTAAAGGATGGAAGGGGAAGTCAGGGAAATGGACCTATACAGTTTCAAGTTTCTGCAATGGTCTATGAAAACTTAAAAGTTATTCATTGTAATCCCTAGAGCCACTACTAAGTCAATAGATACATTAACATTGGTTTCTAAAAAATATTCTAGCAATCTTAGTGAAGTAGGGAAAGGAAGAACAGGCAAACAAAGAAGAGGAGGGGCATGAGGAAAATGCATAGCAAGATGGTGTAGTTTTATCTGATGAGGTCAACCATCACATTAAGTGTAAGTGGTCTAAACATTCCAAATAAAAAATGGATTGTCATGTAGGATTTAAAAGGAAACCTAACTATATGAGGTTTGTAAGAGAAGCACTTAAAGTACAAGCCACAGATGGGTTGAAAGTGAATGGATAGAAAGGATACACCATGTGAAGAGTAGGCATAAGAAGGCTGGCTTGGCTATATTAATTTTAGAAAAAGTAGCCTTCAAACAAAGCCTCGTACCAAGATAAAGAGGTTATAATGATTAATAACCAATTCATCAGCAAATCATAGCAATTATGAAAGTATATGTGCTTAATATAGAACCTCAAAATACATGAAGCAAAAATCAACTGAATTAAAAGAAGCAAAAGGTAATTCTACCACCACTGGTGGAGACTGAATATTCTGATCTCACTAATTGATTGAACCACTAGCTTCTACCCCCATGGAAAGAGTCACTGAGCATAGACCCTAGTCTAGGAAGATCTTCATTAGATGAGCTGCTTCAAGTTCGACCCATGGACATGAACTAAGGTGGGGGAATGCTGCTGGGAGCGGGGTGCGGGGTGCAGGGGAATAAAGGCAGGAAAATGGGACAGCTACAATAGCATAATCAATAAAATATATTTAAAAAAGATGAGCTACTTCAGAAGGGAAACTAGATCTTTGTAACCCTGTTGCTGACACAAAATAAATATTTTTAAAACTTTTAAAAATGAGTAGATCTGAACTACTTCTGTTTCTATTTATGTACACGTTGTGCATTAGTGTTTCTCGTAACCATTTTTCCAGCTTTGAGAAGTGTCTGAGCATCATTTTCTGGCCCTGTCCTGTACACATTCCCCTCCTGTCCCATTCTTGTCACTTCGAGAATCGTTTATGTTTTAATTGTAATGTTTTTTCTACAAGACTTTCTTCACAATATGTGTGCTATAGCTCTTAATAGCAGTCTTAGTCAGTGGATGGCTTGTTTATTCTCCAGTCTTTCGGCTAATGGACCAATATGACAGCATAAATAGGCCAATTCACGTTCATGTTTATTCATCCTTCTTCAAAAGACATAAAACAAGACAGAACAGTTTTGCTGACAGATGAAATTGATAACAACATTAGACCATAAGCCTGGTCTTTGAAAAAAGGCATCAGAGAGCTTTTCACTCCCCTACCGGACCCCTTACGCTTCTGCTAATAGGCATGGTCTCTGACTCTCTTTTATGAAGGAAAGATTAAAGCACGGATTTAGCCCACGCTGCTTCTCACAAGAGAGCATCTTTTTCCTGGGAAGTGAAATAAGGAACTGGGCCCGCAGGCTCTCCGTCAAGCTCCTTGGCCTGGTATTTTCTGGTCACGAGCTATAAAGAAGTCAGCTCACCTCTTTCAGCTTCTGATCTCCTCTCCCACTCAGAGAGGGGAAGGCAGCCTGCCCACCCCTCCTGTCACAGGGTTCCCACAAACACTAGACTAGAATTTTGTGAATGCGCTTTGTAAAACTATGAGGCTTAATACAAATATTAGGTGTCTTCACTGGTTCTCTATCTAATTAGAAAGGGTGAGGAAAGCGCTAGTAACACTCTCTTAATTATTTTAGCTCTTTTTTGCTTAACCTTCCCTTTTCATTTCCAGTGTCTTTACTTGGTGCAATTAGGCCTTATGGCTCAATGTGTTTGTGAAAAAGAATGAAGACGTACCTTCTATTTCCTATAAGAACATCCCCTGTCTTTTGTCTGAATGTAACTATATAAGCTGAAGCATATTCTCTGATCTTAGAAAGAGTCATCCCTCTGATTGTGATTCAATTTATACACCTGGATTGATAGAATCAGTCACACCTGCCCCCCACGAAGCACTCTGCAGTATGACTCACCTTTGGGTTTTCAATGCCTTCCTTCCCCTGGAAGACAAACTGTGTATTTGCCCTCTTTCTCCTGTTCCTCTGTCAACCCCTCCAGGAAATGGACTCATTTCTCTGCTTCTCCACCACCCCCCACCCCCAACACTTGAATATACTTCAAAATCCAGAAAGTTGCACCTGATGGTACATATGTTCACTGGAAAAAAAGATATCATAAAGGGCCTTGTATTATTAAAAAATAATTATGAGGTATATTCAAGTGTTGGACTAGGGATAAACAAGTAAAACCAAAGATTCCTCTTAAACCTTGTCCTTGCATTGTGCTTAACTACAGAACTCTGCACATCACAGGGCCAGAGAGCATGTTTCCAATGATACCTGAATCATCATTAGTCCAGAAGGTTCTTGGATCAGGCTTGGTCAGGATGTTGGCATGATTACTTGGGTCTTTCACCTTGAAAACAGAAGGAGAAAAAAGAAATAACGTAAAACTGGCTTGATGATTTCAGCTGTTTCAGGAGCACAGTTCTATTAGCGAGACCCCAAGGATGACGCTAGCACACATGGCATATCTGCGCCCTGAACTGGGGACACACCATCGCGCTCTGACGGGGACCGAAGGGTTTCCCAGGCCATAGGATTTTTGGTCCTGGGCCAATGGGGATGGTGGTCACCTTAGGCCTGTCGGAGCTTCGCTGACTGGGCTCATGGCTGGGGGAGCACGTGGGGGTGGGGCCTGGCTCCCACTCGCACTCTGACCCCTGCGTTTTGCAATCAGCAAACTGCCCAGCTAGATGCAGAGGTCCTGAACAATTCACAGACTTATTAGTGTGAGAACACTCATCACATAAAAAAAGTATTTTGGATTTCTGCCTAACAAAAATGGTTTTGTTAAGTATAAAAAATAATTTGTTACCCAACCATTTGTTAGGTAAATACATATTAAGAAAGAGCTGATTTTAATTCAGTAGCACTTTAAAATGAGTTCTTATTTGATAATCACAACAGAACCTATATATTTCAACTAGTAGCACATGCATGTATACAACATGTATTGTTTATTGAACCTAAAAGTTCTGCCTAGTGCACACCCATCTAATGGATTTCTTACAATAAGTTCCAGGGAACAGCAACAATTTCTCTTTTTTTTTCAACTTTATACTATTGTGATGTGTGACTTTCAAACATATTCTCAATCAGGGAAATATAAATGTTACTGTTAAAAAGGATATTCCATTTAAATATGCCTTATAGTGTGATAATTTGATTACTGTGAAGTCTCTAGTATTTACTATTTAGTGGACAAGTTCCTGCCATTGCAAAGTACTCAAAGAAGCCACTAAGTATACTGTTTAGTTCCGCTGACGTTTTTCCATAACAAGTCTCTTCTGATGCAGAAAGCAGAGCGTCAGTTTACAGTTTGGCACAAACTCTTTCGCTTGTTGTGAACTAGTATCAAAAAATGTGTGGAAACCGGGACATCAAAGAGTTATTTGCACTCCCATGTTCTCTGAAGCATCGTTCACATTAGCTCAGGTGCAGAAACAACTTAAACGTCTCTGGGCACATGAACAGATAAAGGTAATGTGGATACATGCAATAAAATACTATTCTGCCTTAAAAAAGGAAACCCTGCCATTTACAACAACGGGGCTGAAACTTGAGGACGTTTTCCTAAGTGAAATAAGCCAGACACAGAAGGACAGACACTGCATGATACTACATAAGGCTATTTAAAGTAGTCAAACACAGAGAAGCGGGGCCGTGGGAGGAGGAAATGAGGAGTTGCTATTCAGGAAGTGTAAAGTTTCAGTTACGCAAGATGAGTGAGTTCGAGAGACATCGTGCCTGTGGTTGACATTACTGCATTGTACGCTTACAAACTCATGAATATCATGTTCAGTGTTCTTAGCAGAATTTTAAAAATTTATGTCTGCTAAAATATTAGATAAACACATGGTATGTTTCACACATAAATATGTAAGTGGTCTATATTTTATTAGTGGAATTTTCTGGTGATATGTGCTTGCTTTATAGGAAACATAATTTTAGAGGTAAAACTGTGGCAAAAAACATCATTAAAATGTAAATCTCAAGAAAAAGAAAAACAATGTGTAGACTAGAACCATTCTGTGGATGATTTCTTACGCAGTCTGCAAAATATCTCTCAAACTTCTCTAAGTAGGCTAAGTATACATTTCTTCAAAGTATTTATCTATTTCACTAAAGTATTGCTCCAGAGTTAGAAAGCTCTTTGTAAATTTAACTGAAATTTGGATCCTTGAAACTTCCCTCACTGATTCTACATCAAACAGATCTACTTTCTCTTTTATAAAATAATATCTCAAATACTTAAAAGTAGCTATTCTGTGTCACCTTAACCTTCCATTCCCAGGTTAGCCGGCCCTCTTCCCTTCCACTCTTCCTTATGAAATGTTTAAAGTCTTTTTACTGAGGTCACTCTGCCCCAGAAGTCATCCTTTCTGGCATGTGAGCTAATCCCCTGGGAGCTGCCGGGCGAGGGCCAGATAACAGCCACTGAAATAAGGAATTGGTTTTGAGACGCAATTCTTGGGGAAGACTATAAGCATTATTTCCAGATGTGAGTAATTAAAAATTTTCCAAGAACTATAAATAATTCTCTATCACTTTGCCACTTTTTCATACTTTTTATTCTAGAAAGGCCCAAATGATTTTATAACTATAGACCCATTTGGGAAAACTGCTGTGTGTGAGCATCTTTTCCACACTGAGCTCTAACTACCTTGTGTCCTTGTGGTGTTTGTATCAAACAAATTTCATTCACCTAAATATCATTTACTTATAAAAGATTCTTTATCACTATTCGTGTGAAATGTTTTCTACGTGTTGAAGCTGCCCCTGTTAAGTTCAGGGCCATTGGAAATTTCTTTTTGCTCTTTGTGCAACAGAACGTGCAATTCTTCACGATCCCCAAGCACCGAAGTGCCCACAGCAATTATCCATAAAGTGCACATAGTGAGTTGTCAGCATGAGTTTATGCGAACCCACTAATATTTGTGCATACTGCCAAAATTTGTAAGTGATATCATATAACTGACTCCTATAGTTTTAGGTGCTTCACACAAATGAGAACATTCACTATCAGATGTGAATCCTGTTCGGTCTGCACAAGACCCCTGTGGCTGAAGAAGTGACCAGCACCTTGACCCTTGAAGAAGTGACGTTTGACCCCTGGCTGCATCCACAACGGGCTCTTCGGTTCTTTCTTTCCTTAGGAAAGGATATACAGTATGATATATGCCTTGGAAGTGTGATTGAAGAGGGGTGAAAAGGTAATAATGTAACAAGCAGAGCAGAACATTATGGAATGTTTAAACATTTCATCATGAAATATTTCGAGCACACACAGAAGTAAACAATGTAATACACCGCTATGTACCTATCATCCAGTTTTAACAGTTTTCAACATTTTTCCCATCTCATTTCATCTATCTCCCCTTTTATAGCCTGGAATATTTTTTTAACTTATTTATTTTTAGAGAGAGGGCAAGGGGAAAAAAGAGAGGGAGAGAAATATTAATGTGCGAGAAAAACATCAATTGGCTGCCTCTCACATGCCCCCAAATGGTGACCTGGCCCAAAACCCAAACATGTGCCCTGATTGGGAATTGAACTGACAACCTTTTGGTTTGCAGGCCAGCACTCAACCCACTGAGCCACACCAGCCAGGGCTACAGGCTGGGATATTTTAAATCAAATCCCAGACATCGTGACATTTCATCTATAATTTTTTTTAGAAATGTGTTCCTAATTGGGGATATTTTTTTGTTTACCCATCATGCCATTACCACAACTAACAACGTCAACAATAATTAGGTTTATTAACATTTAATAAGGGTTATTACCACTTATTTATTTATATAAATGACAGCATGTGCAGTCTGGAAAGCCAAATGAGTGCTTGCACTGTGTCCATACAGAGCAATTTGGAACTAATGAATAAAAGTGATCCTTTCAGATTGTGGGCTCTACATAGTGAATGAAATTTCTCTTCACTTATTTAAATCCTTACAGGTTTTTTTAGGAGAAGCCATCATAAATAGTCATTTTTAAAATTGAAGTAGTATTGTCTTTCAACTTATTTCAAATGCATCCTTCGAGGGAAAGGAGAGAAAATGGCCCTGCCTGATAGAATTGAAAGCATTGGAGTGTGAAGGGAAAGGCAGGAGGGTCACTGGTGGCTGCTTAATCCCTATAGATTTGAAATCTAGAAGTGCTCGCATACGTGACTATGACATCAGGACATTAGAAAGATAGGGGCACTTGAATTATTAGGAAAGAGGGATTTGACTATTAGAAAGTAGGGTATATTAAAATATCACACTGAGGGAGATGTGAAATGTTAAGAAATTTTGGATAAGCCTTGGGAATAAGTCATCAAAAGTTCCACTAACATGAGAAATGAGCCAACGCATTAATTCTACAAAATTCCCCCAGTTAATGGCAAGTTGCATTATTGGTAGGATTGGTAGGAAGGAAACAGGCAAGGTCATCTTTCTCCATACCCTCTCATCCTCATTTAAGGGACACTGCTCCAAAATACATAAATATAGATGCATGTACACATTTAAAAGTCACCTGTGATGCTGATATAGGAAAAATAAGTCAACATATAAATTTCTCCCCGACTAACGTTTAAGTTATTCATAAGATTTTGTAGATGACTTTTCATAAATCATTTTAACAGTATATGCTAAATTCATTAGTCCTTCTTAAAATACAAACATAAATTCTCAAAATACTTGTGTCTTATTAACCAAGGAAGTTGGTTTGCTTCCATCTCATGTTACCTGATGTTCAAAAGCAAGCAAGAACACTTTATATGGAGGGAAATGAAATTTTGCTTCTCAAACTGCTTTAGTGAGGCTTCAGAAAATTTCCCCTGGCCTCTATTACAGGATGTAAAGTGATCCTGCAAATACTAATTTGAATTCAGTTCTTGTGTATTCAGGAGGAAGAAAAGTCTACCTTGATTGTTTCTCTTAGGTGGCTCCAACAAGCATTTATGGAGCATTTATTTACTTCCAAAATGCTGCCCTGGTTGTTACAAGGATACAAAGGAAACTTGTTGATCTCCAGGACTTTATATTCTGATTTGGGAGCAGTTCACAGACATCCACAAAGTGACATGGAACCTGATATTACAATGAGTTCCTTTAAACCCAGTATGAAGAATGTAGTAGAGCTATTAAATTTTGCCAGTGCTTAAAGGAGGAAGCAATGCTGTGGGCAATGTTGGTGAGCAGGTTTTGAAAACACTGACAACATTTGGCTTGGTGGGGAGGCAGAGAAAAGGTATCCAAGGTGGGAGGGACGATTTAAAGGTGTGGAAGCAAAACTTAAAAGGCACGTTTAAGCAACTGCTGATTGAATCATTTCCTGACATTAGGAGGCTCATGGGAGAAATGATTGGAAACTTGGTAGAAGCCAGATGGTGGAAAGCTTTGAATCTCAATGTGGCCTTTACCCTGAGGGAATTTGGCAGTTTGTATGAAAGACCAGAGTCAGAAAAGACCAAAGTTGAGGGGATTAGGAGGCTGCTCATACTGCATGTGCCATCAGAGGAAAGTTGTTGAGAGCGTGATGGAGGCTGTGAAAACAGAAAGAAAAGGGGGGTGCGAAGGGCAGCTGGGATGATTTGGTAAGAGTTGATGAGTGACTGGAAATGAGGGAAGATGGAAGAGTCCCCACATTTCAGAGCTCTGGAACTTGGTGACTGGGAGGATGGCCAAAGGTGGTCACAGCTGTCCGTGGTCTCTGGCAGCTAAGGGAACCAGGCCTGTCTTGCACATGTGAGTCCTTCTGGGAAGCCTCGCTGCATCTCTGACCTGCCGTGGCCATGTCATCTTTCAGTGCTCGGTGGTGAGGTTTCACGTGCAGTCATGGGCAGGTGGCTGTCGCTAGCCTCTGCCTCTGGGCCACAGTCCTGCACTTCACACGTGGCAGCGTGAGACTCCATCCACACTGCTGCACTGCAGCCAACTTTCCACAGTCTGTGTATCTGGTGTCACTAACCTCCACCCTCGTAAAGATGACAGTTCAGGCAAGGACAGCAGGGATCTTGTGGGTTAGTGAAAGAATCTCATCAGACATCATGGATCTTGTGTTTTTATTCCCGTGAGCTAATGATTTATCCTCATTTAGTTGTTTAACATTAATTACATCCATATAACATCGGGCATTGGGACCCAGCCCCTGAAGAGACCGTGATCCTAAGCCACCAGACAAATGTTCTTCCTTTTGTGGGTTTATCTCACTTACCTTCTTGTTGGTTCTTGATATTTTTCAGTTTGGTTCTTGTGACTATGAATTGCATAAGGTAATTTGCCACCCAACCCACTTACTTATTTCTGTTTCCTGCCTGGCCCAGCAAGTGTTTCAGTTTCAACCTCTGGTCTACATAAAGTCAAGATGTCCAGGTTAAATCTTTATCAAATCAGGTGTTTTCTATAGCCTGCCTCAGTAGTAGAGGGCTAGAGCCTAAGTTCGACTATTATATTTCAAGATGTCTGTTGAAAACTGGTATTGGTTTCTTAAAACTTGGGATTATCTTCAATTTTGAAATTGATTCAGTTATATATTTCTTTCAACAAACACGTGTAGATAACTTATTGTATAGCAGGCACGGTGCTAGACGCCACAGGCATAGACGGGAACTAGATGGATGGGGTGCTGCCCTGGAGCGCTTATGTCTAATGCTGGCAGCTGTGAAGAGTGTGCTGGAGGCAATAATAAACAGAGTGACGTGAGTAGGCAGTGAGGCGATACGTGGTCATTTGAGATGTGTTTTTGTTGTTTTTTGGTTTTGATAGGAGGGTGGGAGAAGTAATTTTGTTTTTCATTTTAGATGTTTTCAGGGAGTCCATCTTCTGACATAGTTTTGTTTAAAATAATATCAACATAATCAGTGATCACACACCTGCATTTGGAAGTTGAAACACAAAGCCAATTAAAGACTCTGAGCTGGTTTGTCTGGAGTCCAGGTCAAACCTTTGTGTATTTTATTCTAAAGCATATAATTAAATTCTTAAAAATTCTTTTGTGACATGGTAGTTTTATATTGTACTTGGCTCAGGAAAGGTAATCAATACATGTTTATTGACTGTATCATTGCTTTGATAGAACTCAAAAGATTAAAGTGGCCAAAGTTAATATATCACAGAATAATAGTATTTTGTGGGTAGGACAGATTTAACAGATGACGTAGTGCAGCCTCCTTGTTTAATGTATGAGGAATAGATTCTGAAAGAGGTGAAATGACTTAAAAGCAGTTCACACAGACAGTCAGAAATTATTTATGTTGTTTATAATATATCCACTGTGGTTAAAGGATGCCTTCTTACACTTATTTTAGAGCAAAGTTGATGGAAACAATTAGATACAGCTCTTTGAAACATGGCTTTGGAGCCAGACAGCCCTGGAATGAAATACGGCAGCCTATGCTTGGAGGTGGCCCTGGGCAAGTTACATAGTAACCTTTTTTAGGCTTAGCCTCTTTTTTGGAAAAATTGACAAAATTAGAGTTAGGGGTAAGGTTAGGGTGAATTTTAGCTCCCTAGGGGTCAATAATTGATAGGAGTTATTATCTATGGTCACACAATCAAACAGGTTAAGAGGAGTGTGACCTTAAAGTGGAGATTGGAAGAGAGAATGTTGGGATAGAAAAAGTTTGCTCTGTTAATCGAGTTCTCTGTATGCAAATAATATTGACAAAAGCAAAAGGGCCTCTTTCCAGGCACTCAGGCTGGAACGTTGTTTGCTCAGGCAGCTGCGTGACTCTCATCTCCTTCAGGTGTCTGCTCAGATCGCCTTCTCAGTGGGGCCTTTTCTGACACTCTGTCCAAAACGGGAAGTCGCTGCATTATCTATTTCCATGGCACGTAACCCCTCCTCGTATATAATTGTCTTATTCATTTGTGATAGTCTTTTGTAAATTTCAGGAGTCCTAAAGGGGTGCTTGACACATAGTAGGCATTCTGAGTGATTGCATCATTCATCCCTAAACAACTGAAGATAATGACTACAAATCCCACTTAAGCTAGTAGAATTAAAGGTGGTACTTAGTCATGCACCACAATGTTGCGGTGTGACATCGTCTTCCTTTCTGCCAGTGGTTAACCTTCCTGCAGTCTGGGTGTTGGGGTGCTGTGGTGATGTAGGGTGGGGTTCATTCAGAGTGGTTGATGCGTCTGTAAATGATGGGAGTGAGAGAAACTACTGCCCAATTTAGCAGTGAGGCTGGGACCAGGCTTGCTGTTAAGCTCCTGACATTGCCATCCCATCTCATTTTCACTTTTATTTTTGCATAAAGATGTAGAAGATTGTTTTGGCTACACTCTGCTACCAAATATATTCAGTAGAAAACATTATTAATGATTGGCCAATTTCATCTTTCAGGTTATTGCTATGATGATAACCCAATATATGGCTGGGAAAAAATAATCTTTGAAACTGCTTAGATTCAAGCTCAGTGCCATCAATCACTTGGATTTATACATGACTAGTCCGTGGCTAGATTTTTTCCCCCATTGAAAGTTGCTTTTTTTAGTGATTCTCAATCATGGCCACACATTACAATGAGGAGCTTAAATACCAGTGCCAGGAGAGGGGAGAGGGGCCTGAGGTACCAGTATATTCTCAAGGTCCCCGGGGATCCCTTGCTTAAACCAACTTCCACCAAACAGAAGTAATATGGATTAAGTGGTATTTATCCGGTAGGTACAGGGGAAAAAAACCTAAATATCCCTATTTTAGGGTCATTGTACCATATAAGGATAATATAAGAAATGATTCCCAGACCTACGTGAGACAATCAAAAACATCCACTCCTCCTCTTCATGGAGGAAAGAGAAATGTTTGAATATCTCTCATTGCACATGACAATATATTCCTCAGTATTTTTCTTCCTTCAAAAGGGTATTTGACAAGTGGAGAAAAAGGGAAACTTGAGTCTGGATTTTATGTGAGGTTCTAGGAATAATGTTCCTATAGCTTCCTTACACAGAAGCTATGTGAGATTTAAGGCCAATATGATCATAATTTGCTCTGTGCTGTAATTTTTGATGTTTAGTTTTCTTTTAATAAAAACGTCTGATACTCAACTTTCCAATAACACTTTAGCCAAGTGCAAGTGCCAACAAATGCATAGTTTCTTTTTCCTTCTGCAAATGGAACCAGACGTGCCCATGTAAAGACCTGCTGTTTTTCTCATGCAGTAGGCTGACTGTACAGTATTTAATGGCCTTCAGGTCTAAAAATATTCCTTATACGTCTTGGCCTGCGCAGAGTGCTTCTGCAAAACCAGTTAATAATCTGGCCATCCCAAGAGTCCCGAATGTTGAGTTAATTTTTTTACAGAGGTTCCCAGATGTGCTGGAAGACTCACTCTTTGCAGATCCGGCCAACATTTTTTTTAGATTCCATTTGACCTTTCCTGTATCTGATGTGAAACATATGTTGAAAACAATACCTGACCATTATGAAATGTATCTTCATGATATACCGTGAATACATCTTCTACAGAGTGTTGAATGGCAGAGATGGAAGGTTTTCCTTGGGAAACTGTGTTAGCATTTAGCCAAGTTACTCATATGTCTTGACAATGATTCTTTATGCAATGTCTCTTTGGTATTCAGTGGGTAGATCATTAGACCCATGGAGAAACAAGTGGGAGAATGTCCAGGGAATAAAAAACATCTATATAACATGTGGAGAAGCAGATAGTTTTACTAAGTACTGAATTGCAGCTTTAGGAGGTGTAGGTTCTGATCCCAGCCAGATCGCTTGAGCTCTTAGCTTCTGGGAAGTAAGCAGAATAACAGTGTGAGGCTGTGAGTGTTCCAAGAAGACCCTGCATTAGTTGTTTCCCTTTGCAGGCATTTTTCATATGTGGTTTTACTTTCACCCTTTTTTTTCAGTCTGTATTTATTTTTCACTGGGCTCTAGAAAACACTAACATAAAATGAATTTGTATTTTATCATTTCTTATAGTGATCCTGCACTATTTATGAAATATAATTGCAGATCCACAGTTCAGTTGAGGATCAAAAAAGGTTCTAGATTTTTAAAGACAAAGGACTGCTACTGAGGAATACGTGATGCTACTTTTAGTGGCCTTAAAAAAGGAAATACATTCCATGGCAATCCAGTATTAAAGTTTGTCCTAGATCTAAAAGACCCAGCATTTAAAGTCACACTGAATTTCAGCATAATAATTGCTGAAAATATTTTAAAGGAGTGTTTACACTGGGCCAGGCATATTTATGATATCATTTCTGGGCTAATTCTCAGAACAACCTCTGACACTCTTGTTGTCCTTTTTTAGGGGGAGGGGAAGTAAGGACGAGTTAACCTTTAAAATCTTGTCCATTAAGTGACATCAGCAAAATGACAGAATAAAAATTTCCAAGCTCCTGCCCCAGACAGAAACATCAAAAAACAAGCAGATCCACCAAGACACTTTATACTCAAACTGTTGAAAGACAAAGGCAAAGAGAGAATCTTACAAATAGCAGGAAAGAAGTAACTCATTGTGTATTAAAAAGGATTCTGCTATGTGAGTGGGTTAAAGACGGCCCCTGTAGATTGCTCATATGTTATTTACTTCTTCAAGCAGGCTAGGACCACTAGCTCAAAGTCCATTGGCACCAAACTCTAATTTTACACATTCGCTGTTTTAAATGTAGCCTCAAAGTAGATATTTTTAGCCATTTCCATACAGCCTGCTTGCTTTGCATACCCATGAAGTTGCACCCAACATCTGCTGACTATATATAAGACAAAATCCGGTTACAAAGGACCCCAAACTGCTGCCACTCTTCCGAGCTGAGCCAGAAACTCTCCACCTTGCTGCTGAGCAGCATCACCTGGACATCACTTAAGCTCTGTCTCCAATTCTCCTCTCCCTTGTGAGTCCCCTTTCCCTCCCCCTCTCCAGAGTGGTAGCCCTGTGCCACTGTCTCCTGAAGCTTCCCGGCTGTCAGAGACTTGCCCTCAGGGCCGCACAATAAAGCTTGTTGTGTAATACTGCTTAGTGGAAAACATAGGCTGGAAAATTTTAGCTATCTCATGTGGCAATATTTTTGCCAATGTATTTTCTAGGGCAAGAGAAATAGAGAAAAAAAAAAACCCCAACAACAAATGGGACTCCATCAAATGAAAAATCTTCTGCATGGCTAAAAAAAAATCATCATTCAAATAAAAAGGGAACTGACTATATGGGAGAACATATTTGTCAATGATACATTGGACAATGGTTTCATCTCCAAAATATATTAAATATATAAAGAACTCATATGATTCAATACCAGGAAGACAAACAGCCCAATAAAAAAATGGGAAAAAGACCTGAATAGATACTTCTCCAAGGAGGACATACAGAGGGCCCATAGACATATGAAGAAATGTTCAACATCACTAGTCATCAGAGAGATGGAAATTAAAACCACAATGAGATATCACTTCATACCTGCCAAAATAGCCATCATTAATAAATCAGCACACAGCAAGTGCTGGCAAGGATGTGGAGAAAAGGGAACCCTAGTGCACTCTTCCTGGGAACGAGACTGCTGCAGACACTATGGGAAACAGTATCAAATTTCCTCATAAAAATTAAAAATAGAACTTCCTTTTGACCCAGTGATTCCACTGCTGGAAATGTACCCTAACAATCCTGAATCATCAATTCAAAAGAACTTATGCACTCCGGTGTTCATAGCAGCACAATTTACAATAGCTAATTGCTGGAAGCAACCTACGTGCCCATCGGTAGGTGAATGGATTAAAAAGCTGTGGTGTATTTACACAATGGAATACTACATAGCAGGAAAAAAAAGAAGGAATTCCTACCTTTTGTGACAGCATGGATGGAACTGGAAACTATTATGCTAAGTGAAATAAGCCAGTCAGTGAAAGACAAATACCATATGATCTCACTTATATGTAAGAGGAATATAATGAACAAAACAAACTAATGACCAAAGGAGAAACAGAGGCATAGATTCATGGAATAAACTGGCAGTGACAAGAGGGGAAGAGGGAGGTAGGGACTGATTGAAAGAAGGTGGAGGGATTAGTTAAAGAACATGCAGGAAGGACCCATAGACACAGACAACAGTGTGGGGATGGGCTATGGAAGTGTGGAGCAGGCTGGGCAGAGGGGAGCGAGGGGGAAAATTGAGGAAATTCTAACAGCATAAACAATAAAACATTATTTAAAAAAGCAGAAACTGTCAAATTTGTTAAAACTCTGGAAAACTGTTGAAAGTGTGTGGCCACCAAGTGAAGACTGAATAAAAAATATGGGGGCTGGTGAGAACTAAAACGAGAGTAAAGCTTTGTGCTGTTTTTTACTTATCCTCGCCATCCCCCCTGCCCAGCTCAGCGGCAGTCTTAAAGTGTCAGCTCCCTCCAGCCCCACTCCCACCATTCTCAGTCCCTATTTCCTGGTCCTGGAATGTATGTCTCTTTGAACCTGTTGGGAGCTACCTACAAACTAATGCAAGGGGTTCATCCTTCCGCCAGGCTAGAAAAGCAGCTGTTAAAATGATAGGCAAGCTGCCGCCTTCTTAGGGCAAAGGACTACTCCTATAGTCAAGGAAAAACCTTGTTATTCTGTGTTCCAGTGCCTTAGCACAGTACCATACTAGCATCGGACACAGGAGTCAATCAATAGATACTTGTTAAATGAATAAATGATAAACCATGATTTTACTGACATATATCTCACTATTCAGTTCTGCTCAAAACTGGAAGTGCATCCTAAGTAAACAGACACAAGTTATTGCTTGTGTTACCTTATTTTCAATGTATCCCAAGCTCTCCTATGGGGAGTCGCAAATGCTGTATACAAAGAGAATGAACATTCGGGTCTTATACCTGCTTTGGTGGGTGCTACAAGTCACCAGGGCTGCAGAAGAGAGATACCGGGGGTAGATTTCTGGCAAAGCATTGTCTCCTGTATACTGTGCTTGGTAGTCACCTTGACTCAGCCCCCAAACCGCCCTTACTCTTTCCATCGAGTATTTTAACCCGACAACAGTAAGCCTGTAGCACTTAAGTGCATAAGGAAAAATGAATCTGAACAGTGTCTTAAACGTCTGCTGAAATCACTTCCTCCTGTTCCTTTTACTCCATATCCATATAAAAGTGCCAATTCCATTTATGTTGGTCACGTATGCTTAATTTCTTCAGGGAAATAGAAGAACATCTTTTATGATCATTAATGAAATAAAACATTCATGGAAGTGATCCATTTTTAACTAAATTGATTAAGGAGCGTAAAGGTAATTCCTGATTATCTGATACAGTGCCTGGAGAAGAGATCTGTTCCCAGTCCTTCACTCCAGTAATCGCCAACACCAGTTTCTTGTGGGTTCGTCCAGAAAATGCTCACACACATATATGCAAATGTGTATCTGCAGTAATTTCTCGTGTATGTGAGTGTGCACACACTTGCACACACATCTCTGGGTTTTATTTCCTGTAGAGAATAGCAAGCATGAAACCTCAGGATCAGAAATAGGGAATCAGGTAAAAAGAAAGGAACATGTTTGCTTTGAGTCTGTGTAATTTCGTTCTTGAACTCAACACTTCTTTTGTCAGCATCCTGTTTCTCAATGAAAGCCACTAAAAGTCCTAATGCAAAATGACACTGAGTTCAGGGCATAAGGGTTTGTTGTGGTGACTAAGAGGACTGGACCTTGCAGTATAGCTGCTGAGTAAAGCCAAAAGACTAGCAGCTCAGAACACAGTGGTTTATGTAACGCCTCGAGAAGAGAGGACTTCAACTGTAAATGCTATGAAAAATCTGCCTCAGACATTATTGGGGCAGATCAGAACTGAAGGCGGTGCGCTGGTTTATCACCGCGCTTCTTAAGTAATCCAAGCTGCTTGTTGAAAACCTAAACAGAAAATGCTTTGTCTGTACACTTTAAATAATAAATATTTGACTTTTTTCTCCCATGTGAAAAATTAGGGTTAGCAATGATGGTATTTTGTTGGAATATTCATACTTAAAAAGAAAATTATATTCATCTTAATATATGGAACTAATTTTTCAAATGGCAATATTCAATGCTGGCAAGAGTTTAGTAAAACTGGGATTCTCATAGGCTCATTATTGTATTTTAATTTTAAAAACATTTTCTGAAAGCGATTATGGTATATGTTAAGAGCTTTCAGATGCTCAGTACTTTTATCTCATTTATCTTATTTTAGGTAATTTATCCTAAATAAATGATTCATAAGTCTACATGTACAAAGTTGTCTTCACATTATTCATAATGACAAAACCCTGGAAGCAACCTAACATTTAATGGGGCAATGATTAAGTAAACAATGGCATAGCCACTAATCACACGGTGTCCTTAAGTGTTTTTAATCATGAGAAAAGTGTTACCCATATCATGTTAGATGAAGTAAATCAGAATGAAAAATTGTGTTTCAGTTGTGTGTAGAAGGACAGACAAGTCAATGCATGAAGCAAGGCTTATTGTTTTACTATGGAGGTATTATGGATGCTTTTCTTTTGTTTTCTATTTTTAAGACCTTAATATTTTTGTTATCTTCATAATTTAAAAATTATCTAGCATCTATACTTACCTGTCTTCCTTCTATCTATCTATCTATCTATCTATCTATCTATCTATCTATCTATCTATCATCATCATCATCATCATCTGTCTTGTAAACAGCATATCTTTGCCCATATCTAAGAAATGAGGTGGAGGGATGCATGTCCTAATGATTGGAAAAGGTTCTGATATAAAGTGTTACTATAAAAAAATTAAGTGATATGTATTTTGAGGCTACAATTTCATACTTCTTTCAGCATGGACCTACTGAGGAACCTGAATGCTTATGCACCCCACCTTCAGTCTTCTAGTTGGGTATTCTCCAGTTTTTCTGGACGTGTGCAAAGATAAGGCTCTCTAGTGCTAGTCCGCGACAGGTTCATTGGTGTCATTGACAGGGAGTGTCAAAATTCCCCTGTGAACATTTTCCTGTAAGTCTCATGGGCCTCGATCATTGTTGCCATTGCCTAGTTTCCCCATGGACTTGCATGTCTCCCAAGGTCAATGAAAATCCAGGTGCCAGAGCAGCACTTCGTTGAACTTCCCATGACCAATACTAGGATGCCGGGTAGGGTTACCCTTTCTGGAGGCCTGAATCTTCAGAGGGATTAATGAAGTTAATGAACTACAAGTTACATACTCAATTATCTTCAGCCTATTTTCCAAAGGAAAAAAAAAGAACAGAATGAAAGAAAGAAAAAAAGAAAAACAATGAACTTGGATGCAGAAATAGCCCAAAACATTCCTAAAGGCTCTAAATTTGTTCAGAATCGTACTGATGCCAAACTAAATTGGCATTGTTCTTGTATTATCATTATGCAGCTAGTTTCTGATTCAGGTTTTTTCTTTTGGCCAGAAACTTGTTGAAAATTCATCCAAGATTAGAGAAAAATTATTAGACAAAATATTAAATGGAGAAAATGGACAACAATTTTAGCTATAGCTGTAATTTCTAGAAATGCTTCCTTCCTGAAGAAATTTTATGTATGTATCAATGTTGCATTAAAATGTCCACTCTGTATAGACACCCGTATTTAAAACCAATCAGCTACATTAAAAATCCAAATCTAGACACAAATTGCTTTTAATATAGAACACTTAAAAAGAACAATATAAAATAAATAAATGTAGAATGAGAGTATGATATGAAGGAACTGTTAGATAATCTCAACTCAGTATTATTCTGAAATGTGAACTCCTGAATTCTGTGTTAAGACTGATGGGAGAACTTGGAGATTATTTGGAAGGCAACCACAAAGATGGCAAAATGATTCCAGTGCTGGAAAATAAGACCAGCGAAGAGAGGTAAACAAGACTGTTACTCATTTTCTTGAAGAGAAGGCCAGATGGCTATTGAATGCATTCTTTGAGTATATGGAGCGCTTTTATAAGATGGTTGGCTATCTGCATTGAGTATAAAACCAGGGGAACAGGCCGAATTTGAAGTGTGAAAGCTTTGGTTCGACAGAGTAGTAGCATTTAAATGTCAAAATGAGATGCAGGTTGAGGTTGTGCAACCTTCTCTAGAGCCATGAAAAATAATCTATGTGTGGCATCTTCTTTAGGTGGCTCTGCTCAAAGGTGAGGGGTGTAAAATTAAACTTCCACCTCCCTTCTAGTCCTAAGCTTCAGGTCTCTGGAGGAAATTTTACAGTCAGGGTGTCAGTGTAAACTCTGAAACCAGATTAGCTGAAGCCACTAAACAAAAGGGAGAGAACGCAATTAAGATGGTTGTAGTTCCAGACCCTTGTTAGAAAAAATACAGTAATGGAATCAGTTAAAGATAATACAATTCATTATATAAAAAAAAAAGTTTAGACAAGTTTTGACAGAAGGGAAGTAGAAAAGTAGATATGTTAAATGAAGAAGAAAATCAAGTGGTAAACTACAAACCAGGTATTTCTAATCAACTCACTTTTCCAAACACAGAATCAGGAAACAATTTTGAAACAGGGAGACTTTAGTTCAGCCTCAACTTGGAGGCCATATGCTCAGTGTTTGCACAGAGCTGCACGTGTGTGAGGCTCCTCAGTCTTCTCTGATTATCCCATTAGTCTCCAACTTTCTGTATGAATATTAGTGTGTCGTGAAAGGGTTGTAGTACTGGCAGGTTCGTCCCCAAATAGATTGTGAGTCAGTTATGAAGGAAGGATTCCATGAACTAGAATTTAAGAGTGAAGTTTAAAAAATCACCCATGACTCAGTTTCAACCTATTTTATATACTATTGGGTACTTTCACTTCCTATAATTGCTTCTATGCTTCATCCCTAGAGTTTGTTGTTTCCGTCAATAGCTCTACATAAGTGATTTTAAATAGTCATTAAGAAATGACTATTTGAGGGTAGCTTGCCAGCAACTAAAATGATCTGAAATAGCCTGATGGTAAGTACTGAATGTTAAAGGTTTTGCAGATAATTATATTAATTGCAGAATGGCGTGGTTGGCTACTAGTTGAATTCCAGTTTTCCCTTTCTCAAAATGAGGAGGCTGTTAACTTTCAAGTGCTAATGGGATTCAGGATGAAGCCACTGCCGCTATTTTCAGCCTCCCTACGCCTCCCACCAACATCACAGCTGAACAACAAAGCACCCACGGCAAGCGTCCCAACACTGCAATTATATTATTTATAAATAAATTCTTCGTTGGGTGAATACATTCCACTGTGGAATTCATTTTCATTGGCCTTATTTTAATAAAATAAACTCAATTGCACTTATGTATACTTTTTTAAGTAAGTGTTTTTCCAGTTTTGTTTTCTACTAGCTTATTTTTTCTGTCCTATTGCATAGTCAGACTCCACCGAAATAGCTTCCACCAAAACATCCTCTTCTCTCAAGCAAAGGTGTACCGAAAGGAGTGAATAAGTTATGGTTTGCACTTCCAGAGGCTCTAAATGAGAATAAACTTGCCACTGGAGATAATACACTATAAATAGTTCACATAACTCATAAAATTTTGCACTGGTAAAAGTATGTATAGAAATCTCATTTCCCAATATGATGGCTCCCTCAGTTTATGTGACTTAATGATTTTTTTTAGGATGTAATATCTCAGAGTCCAGAAATTGTTTAAAGTGATTATCTCTATCTCTGGGAAAGGACTGCTTCCCAGCTGGAAAGATAATCTTTCTCCCATTCTCTCACCTTTTGCATGGAAAAGTAAATAACCAACTTCCTGCCCTAGACACCTGGCTTACTTCTCATGAGACTGAGAAATGGGTTGACTGATAAATTAGGAAAGTGACCAACCATAGGTCTTAGAGAATCATTGACTTTAGATGTAGGAAAGATCTTGGAGGTCTGGTTAAAATCCTTCAGAAATAACAAAGATTAGATTTAAACAAACAAACAAACAAACAATCAAACCCTGCTTCAGAGAAACCCGTTAGTATCAGGGGTGAGGTAAGTCCCCTTTCAGCATTAATTATATGAAATGCTGTATAAAGAAGGGGGATTCTGGCAACTAAGTACTTCCCACATGGCAGAAATCCAGAACAGACCTGAAACCAAAGACGTAGGGTTGAAAGTCAAATGCACTGACCTAGAAACTTTTTTTGTTTAATTAGGACTAAAGTATATTAATTTTCTCACTTGATTCCCATAGTCAGTCATTTAAAAAAATTTCCTCAAAACTTCCATGCACCAAAAGATAGTCCTGGGATACAAGCATGGAAATAATTAGTACTTTTAATTAGTACAACTGGGAAATGAGGCAGACAGGCCTTAATAAGAGGCTCCAATCTGGAGCACATTAAAGTAAAAACACTTTTTTTAATATCAAAGTATATCCTACTGACGAACACACAAAATGAGTTATTTTGCAAAATGGAAAAATATAATTGGATTCAGAACAAGTTCTTTGTATTAAGAAAGGAGACGCCTTGGAACTCTGGGACCTGGGAATTTCAGGCTGTCTCAGACGTTCACCAATACATTTCTAGAGCACATGTTCATACAGAAGGGTTTTTAACTACTTAAATTCTAAATATCTTTAAATAATGCATAATGCCTATTTTATGGATCAAAAACTACACCTGAAAATTATGGAGTCTGTTAGAAGCATGCCAAAGAACGTATCAGAGTAGAGCCTCACAGCTGAGTATCCACTTGGCAAGACGAGGGCTGCAGCCACATTACCCCAGATCGACAGTAGCAGACACATCTGGAATCCTCATGATCCCAGGAGCTTTAGAGCCTTTTGGGGGATGGCCATCTGGTGCAAAGGAAATCTGGACAAAGTCTCCCACCCGACAGAAAGAAACTCATTGTGCTGCTGTGAAAAGCAGTTGGCCCAACTTCCCTCCGATAACACACACAAGTTTCTCAGCTAGTGAGTGATCAGGGAGAAATGTACGTGTACACAGTGTTCACTCACAGACTTGAATCTACAACCTGACAGAGAAGTAGTCAGGAGTATATTCTTGAAATACATTTCTTTTTGAAAGGGCATCAGCAAATTCTATCACCTTGATTTAATCTTCCAGCAACTTTTGTTGATAATGTCAGTTTATGGGTTCCTCCAGGCCACATTTTTTTGTTTGTATTATTATTATTTTTTACCTGTAAAATGAAGGGCTTAGGCTATATAAATGTTATGGTCCCTTCTAATCTTAATATTCCACGAGTTTGAGATTTTACAGAATATGTGCTGGGCACCGAGAGAAAGGATTACCAAGGAACAAGGAATCTAAAGCTGGTTCTGGGAGAGCGTGTTGCTGAGTGGGGAGGAAGATTATACTCCAAGGTGACCTCTCAAATGATTATAAATATGTTGTAAAATCCTGCCAGCAAATTAAGTGGCTGTTGTCTTTTCTCTAAGCTGTATACAAATTATGCACAGCTTCTGGGGTCCATCCCACATTAAACACACTGCAGGAATCTCCAGTAAATGAAGAGGGGGCTTAGAGCTTCAGCAGATAATAGCGGCATCTTATATGATGAAGATCAGAAGTACAAGGAAAATGGCTGGAGGGAACGATGAAGGAGAAGGGCAGAGAGTGACTGTGAGGGAGATCAGAGGGCAGAGAGCCTTAGTCAAGAACAAACTGCAGGGTTTAAAATCTTGGAGAAGGAGTTTAGGTTAATTATAAGACCCAACAAATGTCCGTGCCTACTATAGGTTGATGAAAAAGTGAAGCTAGAGAGGTATGGTAGAGCTATAGTTTGAATAACTATGAAGCAGGGAAAGATATTTTGGATCATTTAAATATGGCTCTGAATCTTGGTTCTGCCATGTTCCTGTGTATCTTTGGAAATGTTAAATAATGTGTTTTCCTCATGAGCAAATTGGAAGTAATGATATCTCTTTCTTACCGTGGTTGTGGAGATTCAATGCCATAATGAACGTCAAGAGTTAACGACACCTGGTGTACAGAAGACATTCAAAATGACATATTAGTTAGCATGACTACTACTATTGATATTATTAGCAAAGTCATGAATGAAATGTTAAATCTGCCCAGAACGAATGCTTGTGAAAGGGAGGAACATGATTGCATCAGGCACCAAAGTGATGAAAAGATAGGAAGAAGTGTCTTGGTTGGAGGCTAATAGGTGACGACAATAAAGGCTGTGGTTGAGTAAAGGTGGTGAAGTTCTCCAAGGCTGAGGTACAGAATACCTGCCAAGCTCTTGGCCTCCGGACATTTCTGCTTGAGGGTTTTGGAGTAGGTGTCATCATTAGAAGGAAGCCAAATATTAACTAAGACAGCACCTTCCTGAAGACGTTCCTTTAAAAGAGATTTTTGGTCCAGTCTATCTGGGTAATGCTCAAACTCTTTCCTCTTGGGGAGCCACAGAGCACATTGCCCAAATGCAGGCTTGGGCAAATCTAACCTGGCATTTGCAAAACACACTTGGCCAACAAACCCTGACTAATAACATGGCACATATTAAGATCTTGCATGACAAGGTGAGAGGGCAGATGGAGGGTTTTGGGGAAAAGTTTAATGATGTAACAGAGTTTACTGACAAAAGTCCCAGAGGATGTTGTACAAAGGGGAAGCAAGGGGATTAATGGCGTGGTTAAGTGAGAAAAGGGACACAGCAGAGCCGAGTGGGATTAAAGCTGGGAGAGGGACAGACTGAGTTGACGTGACTGTCATGGGGCCGGGACTCAGGGCATCAGCGTTGATGGGGAAGAGCTGATGAGGAACGTGGTGGCAGTGGGGTGCACTGTCTCTCCCTTTGAATCAATGTCAGAACGGGAATTGACATAAGGAAGGGTGAGGGAGACGGGGAGTCTGGGCCCATAGGGAAGTTATTCTGAACATGTGAAATTTGTCCAATTTTGTTTTATAACCCTTTGGACATTTAGAATTTTTTTAAATCTTCAAAATATTAATCTGTTCTTGAGTGAGAACTAGATTATACAGTGACAGTCTGAATAGTTATTTGAACTAGGGATAAAAAAGAAAAACCTTAAAAAGATCCTCATGTCTTCCAAATAAAATACTCAAAAGTATGGCCATTGATAGGTTTCCCTATTTAGTTTTTCCCTTCTGATATAGAAAATATAGAATCATGGATTAACATATGAGTAATAAAGAATACATGCCATCTTTAAGTTAGTGCTAATATTAAGTTTTATTTCTGAATTGCCTGCATGGAGGCATATTAAAAGTAAATTATAAAAGTACAACTGGGATAATTCATTATATACCAAGTTATAGCCTTGTTATTTTCACTATAATTTACTATTTTAAAGTAAAATCCTCGAAGAAATTCAATTGCTGGTGATTTTTCAATCTATATTATTCATTATCTCTGGACAAAGGAATTATATTGTCTGAAAGCTTAAAATGCTACTCATCAGAAAGCTTAAAACGCTATTCATCAACCCAAATAATTGTTATGTATGTTTTTAAAACTCCATTGCATTTTTATCTTTATAGGTGAAGGAAAATTAAGTCTTGAAGAGATTAAAGTTTAAAATAATAAAATTGAGTTTGAGAAAACTCTAAACAACAATAAAAATTCTAGGAGCTGTGGTTTTATTTATGTTTTAGACACTAGTAGTTTAGTCTTCCAGGCAGCAGTCATCTCCCCGAATGTAAGATAGGAGATCCTGAGATGCCTTGTGCGGAGATTATGTGGAGAATCTGCCCTTCCAGAGGGTGGGAGCAGGGGGTGGGGTGGGCGGGGACTGCAGTTCAGTGGGACAAAATGCCACTGGAATTCTTTTTCTGCAAGAACATTTCAGGTCATAGGGAGGGCTGGGTAAATAATATGGGTGGTTTTGTCAATTAAATAGATACTTAGGAAAGACATAACCTTCAGAATTAGTGATGGAAATCCTAAAAATTTTGCCCTATAGGAAGGTAAACTTGAAAATCTCTCATCTAGTTTTCCCACGGGTGTAGCTCAGGGTATCCAGAAACAAGACAGAGCAACTGAGACCAGAAACAAGTAGACAAATACCTTGACGAGTAAAAAGGCCACTTGTTCCACAAGTTACACTGACACAACTCATTTAATAGTGGACTTGTTTTGCAATCTCTATTTCCTCTTTTAATTTTCTTTTTGTTGAACAAAAAGACACAAGACACAAGCCTTATGATTAATGTGTTGTATCCAATGGATTCAAATTACAAGGTAAAAAGGAAGGGTAGATTGGGGACATTACACACAGTTCCGAATCACCGTATAATTTTCTTTGTGTAGACCTCTTTGATTTGTTTTTGGTTCAGGAGATTGGGTGAGGTTTCGGGGAGGGTGGAAGCAGAGACAAATGAAGTAAATGTCCATACACCCTCTTGTTTAAACCTCACAGCAATCCTTTTAATTTGTATTATCATCCATTTTATAGATGGGGACCCTCAAGGATACAGCTGGTAAGTGTCTGAGCTGGGCTTTGAACTGAGGTCCGACACAGAGCCATGCTTGATACGTATGTGGGCCAGTGATAATTCTTGTCACTACTGGGTTTTATCAAGTAGCATGCCCAGAGGCAAGATGGGCTGACCAGAGTGTTCCAGGGGTCTTATTCTTACAACCCAGTGCCCGAATTCCCCCTCATTCCCTGTCCTCACCCCCCTCATGCAGTCAGCTATGACAGGATAATTTGTTAACTGTTTTAAGAATATGTTTTTATTGTAGAGTTGAGGAAGGGGAAGTAAGGGACGTGTTCCAGAGCAGAGGGGAAAACCCCTCTTTTGATGAAACATCCTGTGTGGCAACTTCGAAGCTTGGATTTCCCCAGAGCGAGGTGAGGGTAGCATGCTGCCACCAGTCACATGGCCTCAGTTCAAAGTCACATCTGCTGTGGGATTTTGTAAAATTTACCTATATCTGGCCCACACAAAGCCACAAACATAAAACCCAAAATGTCATTCACTTCTGAGATACTCAACAGGAAGAAATAGCAGGGGTTTTTTTTATGAATTAAGGGCATATATATGCTATGAGGAGGAAATGAACACTATTAGCTTAAATTTGCACATCTTCTCAACACTAAAGATTGATTTGGTGGCCAGGGTTAGTAATGTGGTTATTTGTGTCTGGATATGAATGTATCTTGACTGATTGGGAAAGCAGGTGCTAGAGTGATGCCCGAGACCCATGAGTCACGCCACTGATTTACGAGCTGTCTTTACCATGAGAACGGAGGCCAGAGCCAGCCCTGTGCCATACAATTTACGCCATTCACTGAAATTACAGATAATTTCAGCCTGTGCATTTGCAAAAGAGTCTATGCCATTTTTGCTTTATACATCTTTTGTACTTGGTAGTTCTGACTCGTCTAAATAAATATTATCATCCATAATAAGCATTGCCAATCCATTATGAGACTTCATGAAAGTACACACAGCTTTTAGACTTAATCCATGAAATAAAGCCTATGACTTCTGCTTGTGTCTTGATAAACAGTGGAGCTCTCGCAGCTGTTAATGATTTCACTTATGAAGAAAATTGGAACCTTTGCCTTCTTCAGTGGCTAAAAACCACTCAAGAAAAACACTTGTTCAAATTCTGTTGTTTCTTTTATTCATACATATCGGAAGCTGTGAGTCTGACTAGTGTAGTTGATTAGAGCATTGGGCTAAAACGCACGGCTTCTTGTTCGAGTCCAGGGAAGGTCAGGTAGATTAGTCCTCCACGTCCACTGAAAATTTGTTCTGTCAGTCTTCCGTGAGATTGGTCAAGTGAGTTTAAAGGGGGGGGAGGCATACGGGGGATCAGTGGTAATGGGAAAATACAATAAAAATAAATAGAATAAATAAATAAAACCCCAAAATAATAGGAAACAGAGAGTATGAAGAGGGGAGTACAAATCCAATCTTTAATGCTAGGAAACACACTAAACATTGCCACAGGGTCAGTCACGTCATCTTCCCGTACAAAGACTCATGACACCCATGCAGAAGCGCTTCCAGAAACTCCCGCTCGCCTGTGCGTTTTACGGCCTTCTGCTCCCTCCGCTACGGACGGTCAGTCCCGACGGAGAGGGTTCCCTGACTCTGACCCAGGCAGGTGCTGCCTCTCCCAGAGGCTGGGAGGTTTCTCAAGTCAAACACAAAGTGGAGCATAGCCTGTACTCATTTTTGTTTCCCACCCAAAGTGTTTCTTCCCTCTCCCCCTTGTGCCCTTTGCCCTCCCAACTACTCTCTTTAAAGCTCTTCAAGTCTTCCACTCTTAATCTTACCTTTTCTCTTCAGTCCCTAAATAACGAGAAACTTGGCAAATGTCAAAGTTTGTTCACGGCTTCAGACTCCTTTTCTGAATCATAGTTTCCCTTCTCATTAGTGAGAGCTCTTCAGTTAGTGTTACCCTTTCTCAAATCCAGCATCCTTGTTTCTCCTTGCAAAACAAGAATTAAGCTTATTGCATGAAATCTCAAGCATAGTTATCCTTAACAGGGGCAGAGCCCTAATAAAACCTTAATCCAAAGCCATAAATCTTCAGGGAAAGAATTTCTGAAATTTGGCCCTCTCCGACCCATTCCTTGTGCTTAATGATAACATTGTTGTGACTGCACATTTAAATAGATCTTTGTTTTCGGAGGATAGCATATAAATTACTTACATGCCTTGGGAAAAACCTTCATGATCTGAATGCTTGTTTCTGAGTTCAGCTTTCTTTTCCTTGCTTCACATTTACTGTCAGTCTTCCAGACTTTTGGTTATTCGTTCCATCTGCCTGGGCCTCCGTTCCCCACCTTCCCCTACTTCACCACTTTACTCATCCTTCCCTTCTTAGTTTAGCTTTCTTTTCTGCTGAAGCCTTCATTGATCCCCCAGATATGCAGCTTGTACCTTCCCCTATCACAGTTGCGTGGTCCCTTGTCAGCATCTCCCCTCTCTTAGAAGTCCTGAGTGGGATACTCACTTCCTTCCCTGTTTCTATCATAGAAACTAGTTGAGAGAACAGACCCAGGCTCCATGGTGGGCTGGCAGGGCATTCAACAGTCGCATGTCCCTGTCACCATTTGTACAGGTGGTCACTACCTGAAAGGTCTGCCGTCGTGCTGAAATCAGACTGTTTGCTTTAAACATACCTCAGTGTTGCTGAGACATGTAATTCTTTCTTTTTCCCTTTTCTTTTTATGATACCACGAATCTACAGAGACTGATAAGCCCTGCTCCCTATGTCACAGAACAGGGGAGTCACCTGTCTGCATCTCATCCAACCTGGCCAGAGGTGTGGAGTTCTTGCACTTCTCCCCAAGTAGAAATCTAGGTGAATCTTTTGAAATAGTCATTTTGAAAATCAACTCAACAGAAAAACAACATACCAACATGCAAGGAAGAGAGAATTGAGAATAGAATTGTGTACTTAGAGCTATCAAGGTTGATGGACATTGGAAAAATAAACTAAAATTATAGATAGCAAGCTGTGGAGTTTGGCTTGACTTCAAAGGGAGTTTTAATATGTTCTTTTACCAATATCTGCTATTCAAGGTCAATAAGAAGAGTTTAATATTCTGATGAAGTATAGCTGAGTCACAAGGTATTGGTGGACTTCTGGTCATGATGAGTCTCTCAAGAGATGATGTAACCCAAATTGATTGATATACCAGCTCACAAAGACAAGGGGATCTAACATCAGTGACAAGTGAAAATAGAATGATCTATTTATCCTGAACACCACGGAGAATGTGTATCCTGGCACAAGGATTGTTTTTCCCAGGTGCTCTCTGTCTGCTGCAGGAACAAGCAGCAATTTGCTCTATGTGAATAGGAAATATCAAGGTGATAGTAAGCATTTTTACCCCTGTTTCTTTAGAAGACATATAAGAAGAGTCTTTCCAGGTTCCCAAAAGCAAATTTTAGAATTAAGTTATACTGTTTTAAGAAATAATCATAAAATACTTTCTGAAATTCTTTATGATTTTTTTGTTTACCGTGTTCTTTACAGAGTAGTTTACAGTAACAGGAATGCTACTTAATAGATTAAATTCTGTCGTCTCAATAAGCAATCCCAGGAAATGTATAGTTGTATACTTTTAGAAAAAGAGAAATAATGGCAAAAAATCAAATGAAATACAATTAAACTTGGTTTTACTCCTTAAATTCTGTTCTTGCTTGTAAATTTTTAGTAGTTTGTAAAAATTCTTCTTTTAAAAATTTCAAAGACTCAAAACCACTAAGAAGGATATTATTTTAGTGGAAAATAGCCACATGGTTTCTGGGAAGCACTATACTAAAAGGAAGAAGTTTAATTAGAAGCAGGAAAGATTTGGTTACACACAACAAGAGCCAATGAAATATGCTCCAACCCAAGGGTAAGTGTAACCAGGGGCTAGAGATTTCCAGGAGCAGACAGGGAATAGCTTTCTTGGAACATTTAATGTCCTAAATAGCCTGAATGGAGTTCCGTATCCCCTTCCAGACTTACCGCCTGGGAAGGAGGCACACTGGTGGGATGTACCTCATAGGAGAGCTTAGGCAATAAAACATAAAGTGAACTGCAGACATCAACTTGTTTTACCCGGAAGTTCTGACTCTAAAATTTAATTTGTGTGATTTGAAGCATGTCTTTAAATAAAGCAGAAGCGTTTGCCTGTATCTGAAGCGTTGTAGATACAGCACTCCTTTGGCCAGGGCCCACAGGGGACACAGTGCGACCTGGAGCCCACAGGCTGCCTCCTCCTGGGCCCTGCCTCCTGGCAGAACTCCCTGCCAACTCCAGGCCCTTGCCTCTGAAAGAGAGGGCAGCATCGAATCAGACGGAGGTGGCCTCCTGGCACTAAGAGGCCTGGAAACAGGCTGGAAACATGGAAGTAGTCCTGGAAGAGAAGCCAGCTTCCTGGTTATCAAGCTGTCTGGCCAGATAGAATGTGCATGTGGTACAGACAGAAGGCCACAATCACCCCGGACCTGGCATTCTTTCACATGCAACCCTTCTGTTGGCAACAGGGCTTTTTGGGAGAGTGTGCTTATTTCAGCTTTGAGCTAACATAGACCTTCCCTCTCTCACAGTGCAAAAAGCAGGCCTGGTTCATTTCTGAGCGGGTAATAACCAAGCCTCAGATTGGGAAAAAAGTCTTCCACAGATAAGATTGAAAGGGAATTTACATATACGTAGAAATAATTCATTTAAATTGACTAAATAAGTGTGAAACTCCAGCAGATAAAAAGGCAAGAATAGAACAAAAACAATTCCCATTGAAATTACAAGTAACAAACTAAAAGATGGAAAAATCCCTTAATGTTTTTAGTAATCAAAAAAATACATACCACATCATTTAATTAAATTAACAAAAATTAAAATATGCCCCAACCTTCAGGGGATGGAGTGTTAGTGTAGTTGGGTTATTTAGATAATGCTGGTGGCATTTGTTTTTATTGATCTGACTCTCAATTGGTCTCAAAAGTACTTTAGCAAGAACCATAATTATCTTCCAACTCTACTCCACCACTGGGAATTTATACTGAGGTTCAATTTATCCTAAGGTTATTCAAATTGAGGGGAAAAAAATACTTTCAGCCTTATGAAAGAGAAAATAATTAATAAAATGGAAGTGCCAACAGTAGGTATATGGTTTACATAAAATGGTATCAATCTGAAGCAACGTGAACCATGATGACAATTAAATGTGTTACGACATACAGATGTTGTTTCCGATAAGTGTTAAGTGGAAAAGCAGTTTCAATATCATTTACACACTACGACAGGAGTCCTGGACAAAGGAAGTGCACATGGGAAAAACTGGAAGACGGCAAAAATATAAAAGCCACTGAAACGTAAAGGAAATGGAATGATTTATTTCTAAACGTCTCAGTGATGCCCTTATCATAATGTTGACATAATTTTTGAAAATCATGGGGAAATGCCAGGAAGAAGGGGGATTTATAGTAAAAGACACGAAATCTAAGGATGAAAATTTTAGCTGACCAATAGCTCTTAGTAGGAGCTACGGAATAATGAGGTAACCATTTTTCTACCTCCTAGCCGAAAAGAATTTCTTGAATTGAAAGTTACTTAGGACAGTTCAAATTACTATAAAACAAAGAAAAAAATATTGAAAACTTCAAGGAGAAACTAACAGAGTTTTCTCTATTTTATATGTCCCTACCTGAAATATATATCTTTTTAAATGCTGCCTTGCTAGGGAAAAGAATTCCAAGTTTTTCTGGGTAAAATGATCTTTTCTTCCAATTCTGCCTCAGTATTAGAATAATAATGTCCAGATAAATAACAGCACAGTAATTATAAGGATTTTCACGATGTTAAAAGGGCAACTCACTAAGTCATTTTAAATGTTTCCCAAGACATATTATTTTCCAGGTAGTATTCTTTATTATTATTATTTTAATTAAGAAAGTTTGGAAATGTGATGAATGTTTTGCTTAAGGCCAATTTACTTGCTTTAAGTCTTTTCATAGTTTAGTACCCTTAGATGTATTTGCTGATATTTCAAATGCTGTTAAGGTTATTTTTTCCACATGATCTCTCATTTGATCCCCATCCTCTCATCAGCCAGGTGAAGTGGGCAACATTGTGTGATTTTTCACAACAGGCAGGTGAGCCCCAGGAGATCCAGTAGCAAGCGTAAGGTCACATGACCGCCAGCAGCCAAGCCAGCTTCCGAGCTGGGTGCGGAAGCCAGGCTTCGCTGTGGGTAGAATGTCCTCCCCTCCATCACACTCTGAATACACACAACACACGGAAACGGCCCTTCCCTGTCCCTTCTTCAGTAGTCTAATCTTTCACTTTACGTAATGAGTGCTTTCTCAATGATTACATGACTTAAAATTTGGGGCAGAATAAGGATGATTGTGGGTGATCAGCTTAGAAATCAGCAGACTTCCTCTGGAGACCCTAACATGTCAAGAGCAGAAAACTGGGGGAAGAGAACAATTTAAAGCAATATTATTTTATTCCTTGGAGCCTTCATAAAAACCCACTTTTACTATGTATATTTTACAGACTCTTCTTTAGAAAGATCAGAAAAACTCAGGACAATAGGACAGTATGGAAACTATTCCTCTGCTGAGCACTTTACAACCAAGTTTCCTGGACTTCAAAGGAACTGCTCAACAATTTTGAGATGAAATATAAAGGTCACAGCACACCTCCTTGGACATGGGAGCCTAGCAGATGGAGGTATGGCATCTGAAACACAGTCGGCGACGGGAGGCAGACGCCCTCCCAGAAGTGTGTGAAGTCGGCTTAATTCAAAGAGCCTTCTATGACTGTCTTTGGTGATGTGCTGGGGAGGAAGAGGCAGTAATCTTATGTTTAGTCATGCCCTGGACTCAGTGTTAATCTGTTTGTAGTAACGTGGCTAATAACTTCTCCGAGTTGGACGGCTCCTTCCAAAGGCCTGACTTCACTAGGCCTTAAAAACAGCACACACTGCCCTGGCTTCTGCGCTGGTCGCTGACGCAGCACCTTTTGAGCAGTCCTGAATTGAAAGACAGAGAAGTCTGAGGAAATCCCCACTCGGCCAAATCTATCCCATATGACGGGCCAATCTTAATGAGAATCAGGCGTGCCTGTGGAATGCATGTGATTTACAGCCAGCATGGGCTGCGGAGTTTTCTTAGTCTCTCCTTTTCATGTTAGAAAACATTTTCATGAAGAAAATTTCAATTTTAGCTAACAAAGGCAAAAAGAAAAAGAGAACACATAACTCTGACTTATAGGTAAGGCCCTGGGAGGAGGCAGGAAAATAAACACGTTAGATTCACTGACTGCCGGGAACTTACGGGATAAATGGACACTCACACAAACATCACAAAGGCAGGACAAAACAAATGACAAAAATGGTAAGCGAGGTGTGGTGAGAGCATAGATACTGTGTGCTTTCCATTTTCCGCCAGGAGCCTTCCTTTGCCGTGATGGAATGGTCTCCTGGTGTGACACCCTTTTTATGACGGTGCCTGACTCTCTACTGACAGGAATGAGTTGTGACTGTTCATTTTCTTTATGTCAGTCCCCTGGTGGGCATGGTATTATCTCCAGATTAACAGGTAACATATTAATGTGGTCTTGAAAAATTCAAGCAATATAGACAAAGCAACATAGACAGTACATTCAAACCAATACAGACAAAGCTAAAGTCCTTTGTGACTACTCTCCCCACCTCATCACCTCTCAGTTTTAATGCCTTGAAGGTGGTAATCGCCATTTCAGTTTGATGTACATCCTGGTCTTCGTATTGCATTTACACAAACACACAAACATGTGATGCACAGACATGGAGAAAGAAATACGAAGTCTTAAAAATATAAATAGGAGAATGCTAGCTACATATTCATCTTCAACTGCTTTCCTAACTTAATATACCTTGGGAAATGTCAGCACATACAGATCTCATTTTTAATGAGATTCCATTCTATGAATATATCATAATTAATAATCCCCTACAAGTTTAAAAGTCTGTTATGCACACAGTATGAATTAGTATGAGGATGCCATAATTCCATAGTATTCCATAGTATGAATATGCCATAGTTAATAATTCTCTATGAGTCACAGTTTTGTTACCCACTGATGTTACCATTTTTTTTTACCATGTCCAATATTGCAACAAATGTCTTTGTACCTGTCCTCATTAACACATATACAATGTGTTTAGGCCCAGAATGCTGCCTGAGCCCAACACTATTTTCATGTAAGTTTACATTTACAAAAGATTTTTAAAATCCCATCTCCTATGCAAATTACTAAAAAAAGAAGAAGAAACTCCTGGAAAGAAACTGGATGGCAAGCATGAATAATCTGTTTTCATAGGAGGGAACATTGAGAAGGAAGGATGAATTAATGACTTGCTTAAAATAGTCCACATCAGGAGTTGTCAAGGGAACAAGCTGGAGTTGTTGCTCCCAGGCCTCTGCACCTAACAGCCGCTCCATCATCTCACCGCACAACTCCACTCTCTAAAAGGAGAGAGGTGCCTTCTCAAGGAACTAGTTCATGGTTTAATCCCTACACTAACACAAAACGTAGGTTCGCTTTAAAATGTTTAAAATAGAAGTGTCTTCTTGATTTGTGGTGACCTTAAGAAAAATAATCTAGCAAAGTCAGAACCAGGTAATCCATTGTAAATTGGAGAATGATTCACCTACTATCCCCAAGGAAGTAAAAGAATGAATCACAATGTTGTTTTAAATTCCTTCCAGTTCTTTGTTTATTGTCTCCTCTGGTGTGGAATTCCCTGTATTCATTAATCTAATCTCAGCTCCTACCAAAGGGGGCATCTAGCAGGCCCTAAGTAAAAACATTTAGTCCTAGGCATTCCTGCTCTGTGTAGGGTCTGCAGAGCCCTCTCTCCGCATTTAAGTCATGAATAGTTCTTTAGACTCTAAAGAGTTGGCAAACTGTTTTAGACATAAGAGTCTAAGAGTCTGCAAACTATGGCTGGTGGGCTAGCCGCATGTTTTTGTAAATAAAAGTTTTATTAGAACACAGCCAGACCCAGTTATTTGTCTATTATTTATGGCCACTTTCCCTACAAGGACAGAGCTGAATAGAAGGGGCGGAGACTGTATGGCCTGCAAAGCCTAAACTGTTAACTATCTGGTCCTTCACAGAAAGAGTTTGCCAATTCTTGTCTTTAGAATCTATTGATTGTCTTTTAAGGCCAACCTGTCATTGAGCCAGCGTGTAACCAAACAATCAATGCACCGCGGCAAATGTTCCTCAGTCAGCAAAGTGCTAACCTAGTCATGGAAGTGTGATTTAGTGTTACAGATTCACAGGCTTCACTAATATGTAAATTAGCAAACACAAGTAACAGTGTTTTACATCTTCATGACCCTTAATAGATTATGAACTGTTCTCATTTGATCTTTCCAATAACCCTAACAAGTAAGCAGGCGGTGTTAATTTTCATGGCGGAAAGAGATTCTGAGATATTGGGTATCCCAGAGTTAAAATAATTCAGATTCAAGGGTTTACAATCTTTTGTTTTAGCAGCTAAAATGATTTCTTTATCTCTGGAAAACACCATTTTAAAAAAAGGGGACAAGAAGTTTTTAATATTTATCATCTTATAATGCACTGATTTAAATAACATATTGGAAGATCTTTTGAAATTAATTCTACTTTGTAATAACATGTTTTGTCTCCTTAATGTTGTGTTTTTATGTCATGAGATAGAAACAAAAATAACATAAATATTTAATCTAATGGCATAAAAAGTAAAAATAAGTATGAGCTTAATTGACAACATTACAAGTTAAAAATACAACTGTAAATATTTGAAATCTTAAAACTTGCAAGTCAAGTCAGTTATCTGGCCTTTTTGGATTAGTAAAATTCAAATTAACAAAAGATTCTTGGAGTAGCAGAGGAAAATAAGTTTTAGTAAAAATATGAGTATATAAGAAAACCATGGGTACATATGGGGAAAAATAGTGCTAGGTGGATACAGTGCTCTCTTATGGGTCAAATCATTTCCAGCTAAATATTCCAGTGGGGGCTACAAACCTGTAGATGACTCTTATGATCTGTTTCTTGCATCATGCAAGGATTGATCCTTGTGTGATCAAACAACTAACGAGATTTCCTAATGAACCAAAACGTTGCTGCGTCGGTCTTGTAACAGCATAAAGTAGTACAGCATCCTACATGATTCCAAGCATATGGCAATTGGAAAAGGCAAAACAGTCAAAACAGTAAACAGAAAAAATAGTGAAAAAGATCCGTTGTTGTCGGAAAAAATAGTGAAAAAGATCCGTTGTTGTCGGGGGGGTGGGGACAGAGGGTTAAACATGTGGGGAATGGAGAATTTTTAGGACAGTGGAGCTACTTTGTGTGATCCTCTAAGGACAGGTACTCGTACACGCCATTAGAATTGGTCCAAGCCCATAGAATGTGCAGCACTAAGAGCGAACCCTAATGTAAACCATAGACTTTGGGCGATGCCATCTCAATGTAAGTTCATTAACTGTAACAAGTACACCACTGTGGAGGGGGCTGTTGAGAGTGGGGGAACCTATGCATGTTTGGGGACAGAGGGTGTACAGGAAATCTCCCTACCTTCCTCTTAATTTGTTGTGGACCTAAAACTGCTCTAAAAATAATAAAGTCTATTTTAAAAATTAGTATTAGTATTTTAACAATCTGCTAACAAAGGCCACAATTCTGTATCCTCTTCAGAAGCTTTATGAATGCACATTAAAAACAATTTTTTTGGCATACTACAGCATAAATAGAAGAAAAACAAAAGCCTAGAATCCTTTTAGGAGAATGGATCCAGAGCAAAAATAAACTTACTTCACACCCAGACTGAGTTTCCCAGGAACACGACTCCTTCTCCTGGGGGAGAACCGCCCTTTGGAAAGCATGGTCTCCCAGGCACGTCTGACACAAGGAAGGTTCCAAGTCAGCCTCCGCGGGTGGACTGGTCACTACTGGCGGGCCCGTGTACTTCAGGCTGGGACTCTGATGCTTGTCCACGCTGACCATGGGGCTCTTGATCCACCTTCGTACCTACAATGTGAACAAGAAGAGAAGAGACAAATACATCCGACCTCCTTAGATGTCGAACGGGGCTTCAGTGGGGAATTTGGTGCATGGTTGTTCATGAAAGAATTCAGTCTCACAATTTCTCCAGCGCTGGTCAATGCTGACCAATGACCTTCTAGGAGCGGATGGGGGTTTTTTTTGGCAGGTCATTTCAGCTCTCTGAGTCTCTCTCCCCATCGGTAAGACTGGGGAAATAATATTTCCTTCCAGGTTGTAGTGAAGATTTTACAATGTTTTCAAACGTCCTAGTGTTTTATCTGGCACGTAGTGTTCTGTAGGTGATGACTATTTTACTTTGACCCTCGCTGTTATAATTATGCTGATATAATGGTAGTTCATAAATATCTAAGTTTGATTCTTAGTGATTCTAACTGGAGAAAGTACTAACCTCATAACTTAGTTTCTAATTGCTGCTAAATGAGTTAACATATATTTCACTATTGCAAATATTTGATTACAAAAGAAGTTGCTTCTGGCTAAGAAATTACCTGGTAAAGTATGCGTCTAGGTATTAAGCTCATATTTCTGGGACTTTGATTATTATAATCTATATTTCACTTACTGAAATAGGTGATTAATTCAAGTCTTCAAAGAGTGGGTATGTGTTTTGCACCTTGCCACATTCCATAGGGGGCAAGGTGTGGGTGGAGGTGATATTTTATTAGAAGGCCATGATGTGAAATGACCTTCAACAAATTAACCCATTCTGAGCCTTGTGGACATTGGAAGATGACATTTCCTTTCTTTCCACAGAGAATGTAGCAAGGGGAATTTAGAAATGTTCCATTTCTCTAGAAGCATCAGGGAGAAAGGTGTCACAAAAACAGAGTAATACATTTCGTAAGTGCACTGTTGCTGGCATTGATCACACGCTTTGTCTTGAAATGTTTTATCTCTTTTGGCTAAGGCCCCATACTGGTTTCAATGTGTCCCTTCCCTGCTACTCCTTAACACATTTCACTGGCTTCGTAGCCTCCCAAATGGTTTTTATAGGCTGATTAATGACAGGGTTTATGATGTTTACTTGATCTTGAGAGAGGCCTGGTTGTGAGTAAATGCGCTGGGCTCTCCCTCGGGCCTTAGTCACTCAAGGTGCCCTCCAAAACTGCCCAGTCGAGAAACTGCCATGCTCTCTCTGCCCCTGAGGAACTCAAGCTACAACTGGCTGATTGTGTTCCTTCAGGCGGGGAGTTGCTCTGCTGCAGGGAGTAACCGACTGTGAGTGGCTTTTTGAGCCACCCCGAGCCCAGTCACAATGGCTGTCCAAAAGCTGTCGCAGCTGTGTGTGTGAGAAAAATGAACACCCAGATACAAGGTGCAGCCCTGGCTCCGCAGCCACCTGGGCTGTGGTTTCATTCAGGGCTACACAGCCATTCGTGGACAGCACTGTAAACAATCAAGGACTGGGGTGAGCCACCCTCCTTACCCTGAACAGATCAGGAATTCCTTCACTCGGGGTTTACAGCAGCCTGGTCTCCAGACTGCACCCCACGTAGGAGCAACTACCTCTCAAGACATTGGGGTGAGAAATAAGGCCCTTCTGTTAACTCTACAGCTACTCTTAATGAACCCTGTGCATGCAAAATATTAATCTAATTTCTTTACTAAATCCATTCTGCCCTGATCTCACTAATTAATTTATTTATTTGAAGACAGAGAGAGAGAGAAAAAGATAGGACAAAGCAATAATCCGTCAGACTAGAAAATGGCCAGGTGTGATTAAAGAGATAGGCCGGCTTCTGGGGTTTTTCCGAGTGTGTTTTTCCCCCCTACTATGTAATAGTAAGCAGATACTCTTCTTAATCTACAATGGGTTAGCTGATAATGAAAACAACTGGTGCAGAAAGTTATAGAGTGTTCAGGTACTTATTTGTGAACTCATAAGGCAGCGCCTGCTAGTCTCATATCCCTTTTGTTTTCCGGGAGTGGAAACCTAGCTGTCTTTTCCTTAATCCAAGTGAACTACCTGTTGGATACAAACTTGTGCAGTTTCCGAAGAGGCATATTTATTACAGAAAACTGACTTAGTTTACATGATGCCGCAGGAACTTTCAATTCAGATAGAGCCAAGCAAGTATTCCAGTGAAATTATTGGAATAACTCAATTGATTATAAAAAGGGACCGCCACACCTACTCATTTGCAGAGGGTGGCTGTCAGCAGGGTGCTGATGACATTAATGTATATTAGGAGAAGGTTCCTGGAAGCAAATTCCTCTCTCCTTGGAGCCTGGGGCCACTTCATAGCATGGCTCCTAATATAGAACAGAGCTATAATACAAGGTCAGTGATGTTAATCGGACATCTTCCCTCCAGTTAGACGTGGTCATCGTATAGCTTTCTTTCCCCTGAACATCTGTGCAGTCTATTGCCTACATAAAACCATGGGACTTGCATGCCTCCTCGTTGGTATATCTAGGTCATCTTCCCAACTGGACCATCACGGTGAGTACAGCTCCTTAGGCTTTTTTAAAATTCCCCAGAGGCTGGCACATGGTCTTACAAATGGTATGCAATAAAAATAGGAATTGCTTAGTTATTTTTGATTATAACTGTATGTCTTCATTTGTGGATCTCAACATGCTTTTCCATCATCCTCTCTCAAGGTCCTAAATATACTGTATATATCTACTCCCCTTACACAGCAATACCTCTCCAGAGCAGGCACCCTGACAAGACTGAGTGGCTTTCAAAATTCCCCATCCATCCCTTGCCTTTGGGATTTCCAGGTCTTTTCCTTGCAGCATTGACCAGGTACTTGCATCCTGTTCTAGAATCTCAAGGTCTAACCCTGAGTTTCCCCAGGCCCTGTCTGGGGGATGGAGTGGCGTGGAGTTCTAGGGATAAGAGGAAGGAAGGAATGGAGACACATCTCTCCATCCTGTTCTCTGTTGCTGCTGACACTGGGCAGCTCCCCCAACTCCATCCCTCATACAGCTGCCAGCCCTATCCCTCCCTCCACTACAGTGTGTCCTTGTGAGCACTGTACATCAAACACAGTCTGTGCCCTGTGCCCAGTTCTGGGAGTACTGAGGTACCCACCCCACCCACCAAGTTTGAACAGAAAAAGCACCCTTGCACAAATCATTTGACATACATTTTTCATCTTGAAATGAAGGTAAAGCCTTTTGTAGTCCTTTAAATTATGGGACTGATCCTTTCAGTTTGCATTAATTAGTCTTCCTTGGATTTAGCAAATTAAAAAGAAAAAAGAAAAGAGAGGAAGCAGGAGAGAATAATTTCAGGTAATATCTCTAAGGGGCAGCGTGTGTTATTGCTGCTGGAATTGAAAAACACAGCTCAGGGAAATGGCAATGCTGCACGAGTCACTGGGAAAGAACCTGGCCCGAGGGTCCACTGCTCGTCCACTGGGCTTTGGAAACTTGCCCTCCTGTTTCTTCCAAACATACCCCCTTTTCCAGTGTTTTTATTATCTCCTTCTCTTGGCTACTGTCTCTCAGCATATTCTCTAAATATGCTGAGAGACAGTAGCCTTGCAGGTATCTCTAAAAAGCTACCAGTCTAAGTAAAAACATAAGACCCCTTTTAACACACAGACCTCCTCATTTCAGCGAGCCTCTTTCACTACCCCCAAACTCTCTTCCTTCTTAGCCAAGCTTCACAAAAAATGGTCATTTCCTCCCCTCACATTTACTCCTCAACCCATTGCAGTGTATTCAGTAAACACTATTTGTGGATCACCTAATGTTTGCTGGAACTAAAATGAAGTGTATGACAGAAGAGTCTCACTCCATTAAAACAAGTTCTCACCAAGATGCCAATCAACCTCATTGCCAACTTCAATGGACATTTTTTGGTCCTTAACCTGTAGCACTTAAAGGTTTCAACACAATTCAACTGTCTGCTTGGCATTACAGTGGGGACTCAAAAAACATGATTGCTTGAGTGACCTCTGAGTGAGGGCGCTTGCATTTCCAAGGAGACTGACCCGTGAGCCTGGGCTTGTCACGGCATAGTGAGCGTACAAATGCAGCAGACAGCTGAAAGCATGAGCTCTAGACAACACTGCCTGGCTGAAAGGCCCAGCGCCACTGACTGGGTAACTGGCTGAGCCTTCCCAGTGCTCACTTTCTGTAGTTATAAGATGAAGATAATAATAATATCCACCTCAGCAGAGTTTTGTAAGGACTAAATGAGGTGATGCAAGTTAAGCCCAGCACTTGGCACTGGGTGAACATTTGCTTAATATTTGCTGTTATAGTTATGGCTCCAAGCCATCAGAGAGTTTATACAAAGTGCCATGGGAGAAAAGATGGGGGTATTTGGCTTAGTTGGGAGAAATCATTGAAGGCTTCCTGAAGGAAGTGATGGTTAAACTGAACCTTGAAGGTTGACTTAAAGGAAGTCAGGTGATTTAAAATGGGAAAGACATTTCCAGCAGAGAAGAAGACAGAAGCCAAAATACTGGGGCCAGAATCCGTATGGAATGTGAAGAAAATGAGCCAAAAGAGGAGAGGTAAGAACTGAAGCTTGATAGAAAGGTTGGGTCGTGAGGCAGTAAGTGGTCACTGAAGTGTATGCAGGACAGTGAGACTGTCTGATGTGTCTTTCCATGTAGGATGAGGGATGACTTTAAGGTGGTCCAGAACACTAGCAGCTAAATGAGTCAGGAATTGAATATAAAAGAAATGGTAAGGGCCACGCAAGAATAGTAGCATAGTAGCAGTGAGAATGGAAAGAAGTAATGAATCCTCAAGTCTATCTACTATTTAGCTCTCAAGTCTACATCCTTTTCTCTGCCCAAGTATCACTATTTTACTGTCTTTCTTCTGCATTCCTAGAGCCATCCCTTAGATGGCCTCACCCTTTATGCTTACTGAAACCACAACTTTCTAAATGCAAAAGTCCCATCCCTTCAGTGGTCCCCCATCACCAGCAGTGGCAGCTTTCAGACCTGTTTGATCAGAATTGAAATTCTGCAAAAGTTACCTGTGCATGTGTAATTTTGTAACATATACAGATATATAACTGAAACAACTGGTTCTATCCAAAAATGTACCCTTTCTACATGAAATGTGCTGACATTTTTTATTCTAGCCTATTCTTTTAAATTGCTGATGGTAACCCACTGACTTGATTTCACGATCCACTAATGGGTGCCACCCAAATTGAAGAACATCTCTAAATGGTCAAATCTAAATTTCTTGCTCTGGGATACCAAGTCCCCTAAGGTTTCAATTCTCATCTCCCATTGTGCCCCCAGCGCACCCAGGGCCCCTACATTTTGATTTGTATTGTCTTAAAAACTGTTCTCCCACATCTCTGGTTGTGTACAAACTCTTCACTCTGACCCATATTGTCCATCCAAAAACTGCTGCTAAGAATCACACACTCCGGACAATCTCCCGTCGCCTCGTCACACTTTGAAGACACATTGTGGTATTTATTTGTTTAAATAGAAACACATTTGCTCTGATTTACTTGCTTATTTTCTCTATTACAATGTGAGTGTCACAAAGACACTTTTTCTGTCATATTTTATTAATAGGTCATTTACAAAGTCTCTTCTGTGTGTTCCTTCTTTTTAACTTATCCCCTCCCCATTTCCTGTCTGCCTTTACTTTGTGTCGCAGCTCCCGAGAACAAAAGCTCACCCCTACACTCCCAGAGTTTCGCACAGCTCCCAGCAGATAGTAAGGGATGAAGACATTCTTGATGATTGCTTTAAAGCCAGGTACTATGCAAGACACAGGAAATAAAATATAAGAAGCATTCGCCCTTAAGAAGCAACAAGGAACAACAAGGAAATCAACAGTGGTAAACAGTGTTGAAGCTAGCGTGAATTATCTTCAGGGACAAGTAGGATAGGGCTGGGATGGGGATGGGTTTGGGATAGAGGGGACAGCATGTTTGCAAGCGTGCTCACAGAGAGGGCTTTACTGGAGCCAACCTTAGGGATGTGCATGCATGGCAAGACAGAAAGCCAAAGGGGCAAGGGGGTCAGATGTCGAAGGGACTGGAACGCCTGAATGCTGAAATGTTATCCTTCTCTCACAGGGAGGGACCGCTTAAGGATTTTAAACTTGAGAGTGGTATGATCAGATTTCCTATATTCTGGACAAATTATGAAGGTCAAAGGAGGCCTGAATGGAGCACGGAATGAGTGGGGTCTTGGAGGTCTGGGAGGCCAGTGGGATGAGTAGGCAGGCCCTGGGACCTAGCAGCGGGCACTGGTCTGGGGAGTTATCTCTGTATTTCTCACAGAGTGGAAGTGTCATTCCATACCCCTATTGGAGCTCCACAGTACTGTCCTTCAGAGACCATACATCTCCTTCCTTTCTCCATTATTGCCCTCCCCCCAACCCAGAGTTTGGTCAGGGCTCCATTATTTCATGTAGCTGTTAATTTCTATAAAAATCTAGGTACATTTTAGGTCACTAAGCTGTGTTATTGTGAGGTTAGGCGGGTACTCTATAAATGATTTGGATTTCCTCACTACATACTGAACAAAAAATCACTTACGATATAACAATTTTCTACAGACGTGAAAATGAACTGGAGTGAGGGAATTGGATTCTAGTTCTAGCTTTCCAACTACCTTGAGCAAGTCACTTAACCCATTCGAACATCAGTGTCCTCCTCTGTGACATGAAGGGCTCGGGGCTGCTAAGCTCTGCAGTCCTTTCCAGCCCTGTCCCAGATTCAAGGCTATTTATTCCCTGGAGTTCTGCTGAGATGATTGGGATGCCCCTGTGTCTACAATGCGCAGCACTCGGCACAGGTTCAGTGAAAGAAAAAACGATCAATAACGTTTGCTTCACCCAGTCACGCACTGCCGTAACTTCGTGTCACCTCCATTAGATGAACTGGAAAAAAACAAAACCAACCCAACCACAAGGCCTTTAAAATACTTTTATGGTGGTTAGAAAATCCATTTAAATGTCATGAAAAGGACTGAATGCAAGTCTTAGTATTCAAACTGTGTGCCTTGCTTAATTAAATTGAAAGTGTTAAATGAAAGGGAAGATGATTAACACCCAAAATGGGGGCCTATTACTACTCCCTGGCGCTTCTGCTTCTCCGCTGAGTCCTCTTGCACAAGACGCTGCACGGCACACTCAGTTGCAATTTTATGCAAAACCAGTTTTCCTCCAAATGACGCTGTGCTGCCTTGGTAATTTAGGTTTCTATTTTGGTATTCTATTTTTTCTCCCTTCATATTTTATAAAAGAAAATGGTAAGCCTTAATTGTTCCCTGAAAACAAGAGGAGTGTCAAAGCTAATAAATAGATATTTACTAAGCACCTACTGTGTCCAAGAATTGTGTGAGGTTCTAAAAATGTGGAAGATGGGAGGGTATATTGAGAATGAATTGCAGATGTTTGAAGGTCCCTCGGAAACTGCTGAAATTGGAAAACTCACTGAGACTTCAGGACAATTAAGACAGAGAAAAATGACTGTTAATACAAGTCTGTGTAAGTGGAGAAGGAAAAAAGATCTTTTTTGGGAAAGATGCATTTTTTGTAATTGAAAAATGGTAAAAACATTAGAGCTAACGGGTGATAAATGAAGAAAGGTCCTGGCAACATTATCCCTGGTGACCTCACCCCCTTCAGATACGGTGTGACCTGCCATGGATATCAATATCGAGCCTCATAAGCTACTTGTGAAAGAAAAAAATAGGACACCCATTTATTGGATTACACTAATATGGTCCTCATTAGACCCCCAAAAGAAACAGCAGGCCCTTTAGCTCAATGGGGAGAGCTTCATAGAAAACATTGTGCACAAAAAGGTGATTTGTAGAAACTACTGATCATCGTGCTGTGCTAATCTTTCCCTATAAAACCAACATGCGGCAAGTCAGGTATCGAGTTTACACACAAATTTGGAAACAGCAGATGCTCGGTAAGTACCATTCACAATCTTGTAAGCAAGAATATCAACATTCAGCCTTGCTTGGAAAGTCTAGTGTTGGGTACATGCATTGTTTTGTCATCCTGGCACCCCTTCCCCTTTTTATGGTAAAAGCAGCCCTCCTCCCATCCCACCTCCACTGTCTCTTTCGGGAACTACTCATCCCAAATACTACAATATTGGGGACCTGCCACGGACAGTCCATGGATGTCCGAACAGGATAGGTATGTCATTGAGGCAAAGTCAATTATAAAACCTACACTGACTTCTGTGGCTCAGTCGGTTGGGCATCATCCCACAAAGTGAAAGGTTGCTGGTTCGATTCCTGGTCAGGGTACATGCCTGGGTTGTGGGTTCAGTCCCCACATACAGGAAGTAACCGATTGACACTTCTTTCTCACATCGATGTTTCTCTCTCTCTTTCTCCCTCCCTCCCCCCTCTATAAAAATAAATAAATAAAATCATTAAAAAATAAAAAAATAAATAAAATCCCACACCCCTGGGCATGGGGGTTGATCCAAGGGTTGGCATGTGACCTAACTGAAGCCAAACAGAATCCTTCTCTGTGATCTTTATTTTTATTTTTTAATTTTTTATTCTGAAGCTGGGAGGTAGTGTACTCTCTTTCCTTCTGAACTGCAAGCTCAAGGGGTGCGCCCTGAGAAAATACCACTGGCAGCACATCTATCTTCCTGTGGAAGAACCTGAGATGGTAGTTCACCCAGTGAGAAGCAGAAGTGAGAGGCAGAGACTCATGAAACCCAGATTTCAGTATGTGGTTTTAAGAGTGGACCGAAGTGTAGTTGGATGCAAAGAATGAAATAATTACATGGGGAAAAAGTTGCTTTTAGGTAGATATACTAATTCAAAATATTTTGCAAGCTGAATAGTAGGGGCACAGTGCACAGATGTTGACTTGGGGGTGTCCCTGAGGGTCCTTGCTGTGCCAAGCATTAGCCCCTTTGCTTGCTAGATTGTGCAGAGTTCTTCAAGAGACCTTTAGGACAGGCAGAAATGCCACATGGAAGCATTTCAATATTTTAAATCAGCGTGGCTTGCCATGCATGCCAACTAGACATCATCTCTGGTCTAGGGAATGAGGAGATGGACTTGGAGCTGTGCTTCATGAAAGCCACAGAGAAGACTCTGTGATAGAGTCTGCACATGGCTATTTAAAAGGTCTTTTAAAAATCAAATTACTTGAACTCAAATTGTTCTGACAGGTCTGGATCTTGGAGTTTTTATTTATATCCTAAATTGATGATGACCAAGATTCCATTTCTTTCTACAATCCAGCTGCCCCTGAACACTCCACCAAGTGCCAGAAGGTAATAAAGAGTGTAGAAAAAAATCACTTGTCCATATGCAGGCTTAAGTAAAATAAGAACTCAAATGTTATAATAAATACAAGGCAAATCCTCTGAGCACAGGAAACTAATACTAGTAAAAAATAGGGAAGATTTTAAAAAATACATGGAATAAAATTTCTTGGATTTTTGTGGGTACTTTGGCTAATAAATCCACTAAAACAAAACCAAACAAAAACTGAGAGTACTGTGAAAACAAGGAATTTTGCTTCAGGCCTGTCTTTACTGCACTGAATAGTGAAGAGAAGCTATTGATTGAATGAAGGACCGTTACCAGCACACAACAGTTCAGTGGCACGGTTTCTCTTCTCAGCCCCACAGGGAACATTCCTTAGGACCCCGAGAGTCACAGGTTAAGTGGTCATTCAACACCACCACAGCAGTCTTCCTACTCACTTCCCTTCCTTCCCTCGCCCCTTCCAATGCACCCTACACTTTGCCGCTAGACCTGTCTTCCCCAAACCTAGTTTTGATGATATTATTAGTACTTTCTTGTTTTGCATCTTCAATGACTCTTCATGGTCTACTCAGTAAGGGCCAAGCCACTTTTTTTAGTATTTTACCTTAACTCTCTCCATTCTCTGGCCCTAGCACAATATACCATTCTGTTGCCCCTGACTTACCTACCTTTGTGCCGTACACCATTCAAAACAGATTATTTGCTTCTTTTTTCCCTAATAAATCCTACACTTTGCAACCTTTGAATCTCTGGTTGCTCATGTGTTCTTGTCAATAAAGGTATTCTTTATTCCTCACCTCACCTCCGTTTAGCTCTGCCAAATCTCACCTAGACTTCAGTGGCCCTCAAATCATCTTCATGAATGTTCATTACAACTCCCTGAAGTATCTTCCTCCTTGAACCTTCATTTCACTTTGTACTACTCGTGTAGATGTATCATATTCTACAGCACCAAAACTCATGCACTCTTAGATGATCCCAGCTAGGAACGATATTTGCTGAATGAAAAGATGGGCAAAGGGATGGATAGATGTCTTGTGTTGGTAATTTAGCTTCTTAATTTGTGTCCCTTACTAACGTGTAAATTCTTTATGGATGAAGATTTCACTTTGCACATCTTTGTGTCACTTGTCACTCTAAACAGTGTCTTGCATGGGTCAAGTTGAATAAATACTTGTTGTATTTGTTGCTAAGTGTGTACCTGTCATCCCACGGGGTCCAAATGAAGTAGCATTCCCAAGCTTTGGAAATTTCACAGCCTCATTTCTTGTTTCTGCTTCTGGACCATGCCAGATTTTCAAGTCCCTGATCCAATTTTTTCATCTACCTACCCATTCATAGTTTTAGCTTTGTTCATTTTGGTGTTTATCTTTGTATTCTAGTGCTATTATAAGATATGATTGCAAATTGTTTTCACTACTTATTAGATGTGTGACCTCGAGCAACTAACTTAACCTCTGAGTGTTTTCTCAGCCAGTAACAGGTAATGATCACACTTATGAGGGGCTACCTCCCAAAAAACTGGAATTATCTTCTGCAGGGCAGGACGCTTGTAGTACAGGCCTCCCATGCTAGGGAGTGTTCTAGGAACCCATCTGTACCAGTGTACCTGGCGCTGTTGCGAGAGTCTTCGATGGGCTTCAGTGAATTGTTTTTGAAGACTCTTCCAACGCATTTGTCCATTTTATGATGGGTAATTTAGGAGCGCACCTGCCCACACTGCGCTCAGTGTTCAGCAGTTTTTGACCAAAAATGGCATGACCCTTGTGTCCTAGCCTCCCTATTCATCCGATCTTACCCAGAGTGAACTTTCTTTTTGTTTCCCTAGATGACAAAAGACCTCAAAAGGAAACATTTGCCCATACAAAAGAGGTGAAACAAAAAATGACAGAAGCACTAAAAAGCATCAAAATTGACAAGTTCAAGAACTGTTTTGGGCTGTGGAAAAAAGTCTCCACAGCCCAATTTGTATTGCATCAAATGGAGAGTACTTTGAAGGTGACTAAACTTTAAATATGTGACAATAAATACACAATTTTTTATAAATACGTTTTGGTTTTTTGGGTCCTTCCAAGTATCTAACAAGTGGGGAAGATTAGATGGTAGATAACAAGATCTGACTCCTCTGTAAGCATGTAAAATAAATAAACATATATAAGGATAACTAGTTCTCCAAAAATAAACTTGACTATTGGAAGAGACAGAAGGATTTTAGTCCCTAGACTTACTTTATAGAAAGTTTCAAGAACTTGGTAAGTATGGACACAGAGAAGTCAAGATATTTATGATCTTGTTCAATACTGACATACTATAATCTCATGTATAATTTGTACTAGGAAAATCACACACATGCTAATAATGTTTACTTATGTACTTGAGTTTTTTTACACTTGAAATACAACAGATGAACTCACTAATTATTCTCCTCTTAATTGTAGAATGAGAGAGACTGGCTTAATGTTAGCTCAAATAGAAAAGTCCCATGAATTTTAGTTCACTCTGAACCTTAGTCTAATCCAACTTCTGGATTATTGAACGAGGCTATATCAGTAGAACCATTGAGGGCAAAACAAAAGAGGTGATACACTGACCTCTGTCCTATTAAATTAAATCTCGAGTGCTGGTTTCATACTTGCTCTGGTTTTAATAGGGGTATTGACAAACTAAGGAACACTCAAATCAAGAGCAGGTAGATGGGGAAAGGAGATTGTCGTGGTTAGTTACATGTAGTATCAACTTGGCAAGTCTATAGTACCTGGTTATTAAATTAAATACTGATCAATGTATTGCTATGAAGGAATTTTGTAGATGTGATCGACATCTGCAATCAGTTGACCTTAACTAAGAGGGCTCTCTATAATCTAGGTGGGATCCAGTCCTGTGAAAGGCTTTAGGAACAAAACTGAGATTTCCCTAAGAAGAAATTCTTCCTCAGCATTGCAGCAACTACCTTCTGGTCTGTCTTATGCATTTCAGACTTGCCGTTTCCATAGTCACATGAGCCAAGTCATTGAAATAACTCTCTTCTCATACATCTCCTGATGGTTGTACTTCTCTGGAGAACTCTGCTACAGAGATCAAACAAGAAATATAGAGATGAAAAACTTAGAAAGGCCGTGGAAACAGTTTTCCAATATGTGAATAGCTATTATGTAAAAAACGAACCAATGGATGGAGGTCACAGAAGGCAAATTTGAGCCTCCCTTATAGAAAAATGAAATGGGGCTTTCTTTTAGAGAAGGCAGCTCTCCTACAGAGAACACATTAAAGTCTGTGTTCTCAGGTGAAGTCTGTGTTCACCTGTGTTCTCAGGTGAAGTCTGACCAATCTTTCATTCCATGAGGGCATGCCAAAATAATGCATTTTTTGGTTCTAGGCATTAAATGAGTCCCTTCCTTATAACACTTTAAATTTTATTTGTTCTTGTTAATTCTTCTTCCTGGAACTTCCCTTTGGCTTTTATAAATACTACTTCTCATTTGTGGATCATTGTATTAAGCCCCAAGACTCCTAGATGCATATTCATCAACATTCATGCTCATGTGGTTCTCATTTTATAGAAGATAGAGATGATGCTTTCCTGATATCATCCAGCCATTCTGGGACAGATCAGAACTTGGATAAAAATAGCAAGTTTATAAAATTTCAGCCAGTGTTTTTCTTACCAAACTAGGTGGTATCTCTCAACCCAATGGCTTTAGTGATGCACAGTTTCCATATTTTTTTGTGAGACCGTAGGAAACAAAATAAAGCAAAACAAAATTCTGTACTAGATGAGCCTAGAATCAAGAACTGAATTTTTAAAGGCTATCTTTGAAACATACAAATGGCATTATGATGTAATGTATAACGCTACTACTGTCTGCCTCTCTCAAAACTTCTGAGTGAATCTAATGAAAATTACTTCATAGCTGGCAGGAGACTTAGAAATCAGCCAACGATGCCTTTGAAATATGTACTTTAACTCTACCTTATGCACCCAACTCCAGTGCCATCAGGCAAGCATGTACTCATGGAGGGCTTCTCCCTTAAATTTTACCTCCCCTAATGTACACTTCATGCAATCGCTTGCTCTAATTATTTTTCTTCTCTTCAGCAACTTTGGCTGAAATATGAAGCCAATATAAAATATAATTACAATATAATAATCATCCCTTGCCACTAGAGATGAATATAATGGATTTCCTCATTTAAAATGAGACACCTTTTAACTCTAATCATTAGTTCTTAGATGAGAATTATACCTGTTTTAAGTCATTGTGTCTAGTTAGCTTGGAGGATTTTTGTGTTCTAATACTGGTTAACCTAATCTTGTTTCTGCTTTCTTTTATTTCACTAAATTATACACAATTATATTAGTTCAGTAGGATATAGATATTGACATATTTTAAAAAATAAATTAAAAGGGGAAAGGTATTATTTTACATAAATTTGAAAAGAAATAGTAGACCTTAGAATTGAATATATTTTTCACTACTTTTCAGTTCTTAAAATCTCCATGGTGCTCTTAATTATTTAATATTTCTCATATTCCTGGAAATGAAGAATTGTTTAACAAATTATTTTAAAATCTCCAGAGATGGTCTGCCATGAAAAATATTGTTTTTAGTTCTTGACTAGAAGAAAAGTTCATTCATTTAGAATTGAAGTTATTGTAAAATTGAAGTTCAATTGATACTAATTTTTTAGTTAGCCTATGTTTTTCAAATGTATTTCATAATTTTATATATAATATCTTCTTAAAAAGAAAGCATATTTCAGAATTGCAGTTAAATGATCCATCCAGTTTACAGCATATAAATAGGCAACCAGAAAGACACTGACTGTTTTTTCAAATTCAATTTTCACAGAAGTTCTTGCTTTGCTCTCCAGGACTAGGACATTCATGAGAGAAAAAAAAATGATGGTCTTACTCTCAGCAGATCAGGGATTTGAACTGGGGTCACCTAGGTTGCCTCTAGATAAAACTGTGAGCAGACAGTTTGTCCTGGGCGCTCCATAGATGTCAGAGATAGCGCCTGGGGCTGCCTGAGGCCCTGAGCCAGGACATCTGTCTCCACCCTCTGTCTGCGACCCCAGCTCCAACTCCAACCCTGCCCCCAAACATTACCCAAAGGTCAACCTTAGGACGGTGGGCTCTGGCAAAGGGCTTAGGGTCATTGATACAGGAAAGGCCAGGTGGTGCTGGGGGAGTGGCTTATAGAGGGTGTGGTCTATGGGGATGTGGTCAGCAGGGGGTCAGTGCTCTGGTGGGTCTGGGCCTGGACTGCACTCACTGTCCCAAAAGGCCAACCAAGGAGGCATTACAGGAACTGGGCCCAAAGGAACCCCTATTGCCCTGGCCCTAAGGGCAATATCAATGCCAAGGCTCCCTCCCACTTCAAGGGCCACCCCCATTCCTCTCAAGTTCCACTAGGCCAGGGGTTCTCAAACTTAAGCCTGCATCAGAATCACATGGAGAGCTGTTAAAACACAGATTTCTAGACCCCATCTCCAGAGCTTCTCTTCCGGTAGCTGTAAGGTAGGAGCAGGCTTTGCATTTCCCTGGGTTTCCAGGAGAAGCTGATGCTGCTGTTCCCGGGACCCTGACTTTGAGAACCACTGCTCTGGGCCTTGCAGAGTTCTTGCTTTCCCACCCCCCCCCCCCCCCGGTGTCTCTCCTTTTCCCTCAAGTCAAGGAAGGATTTTTGTAGCCCTGGTATTCTCTCTTCCCTCACAATGAAGACATTTTTTTCCTCCTTCCCACAGGTGAGGTTGCCAGTACTTTCCAAAGTGACTATTTACTAACCTCATTAGCTCATTTGACTATGTCTCAGCTCTCAGGAGCCCGTGGGTACAAACAAGGTCAGCTTAAGGGTAACAGCCAAATTATATCTCTCAGTCACAGCCTGCCTTCAGAGTGTGCCCAGACATAAATCCAGTTTTGTGTCTGTGTGTATCTGTGGTCTCTAACCTCATCTACGCCTCCAGCCCTGCTTGTGGTTTCTGGACTTCTCACAGTCGCCTTTGCTGGTGATTACCTGGCTCGGTGTTGATATTGGCATGAGGGGGCAAGAATGGGGTCAGAATGTTGGGGGGTGGAAAACAGCTGTCTGCCCAGCTTTCTGTCTCTTTCAGTCTTTACCAGAACCCAAGCGGTTCAGTTCATGAGCGGAGTTTCCAAGCCACTGGAGAACACAGCCCATCAGTGTCTCGTCCTGGCATCCTCTCCTGCCGCCCTGAGCAAGTACATCCTTTGAGGTGGACAGGGAAACAGGTGCTATGCATTCTCTCCCAGCTCTTCACCTTCTTCATTCCCAGGGGCCTGCACCCTCCCAATCCCTCTCTTATTCTTGTACAGTGTCTTCTTCCTCCTTCAATGAAAAACAAAATCACATGTGCATGTCATTTTGTATAAATAGACATATACTGAGCAGCCCTCTCCCAATTCCATAGATGGATGAAGATTTCCATTTTGGGATTCATCTGGGTCATTGTGCTATATTGTCAATGCAAATTCATTTCTTCATATGTTTGAACTTTCTGGAAGACTGTTATTTGTTAGGAGTTTGTAGAAGTATCAAAAGTATATGGTTATAGTGAAAAAGCATTATTGCTGGCATTTGGCAGAACAGGATTCGAATTCTGGCTGGAATACTTGCTCTAACCTTGGTCATGTTACTAAACTTTTTGAGCCTCATGGTCCTTAAGTGCTAACCGGGATTATTGTCTAGTGACAGAACTATTACAGGGACCAGATAAAACATGTGACAGTTACTATGCATCTAATTGACATCACTTTCTTACTTCCCTCCTGCTATCTGGATTGAGGATTAGAATTAAGAGCTCTAGGCTCCTTGGCTTGTGTGTTCTTATATATGCAAACTCTCCTCCACCCAGTGAGACTCCTTTCCTAATTTTTCCTAATAATTTTCCTAATAATTATGATTGTCATCATGATCATTATCATCATCAGACAACTGTTTCCAGAACAGAAGAGTTATTGTTGGGATTAAGATAACATTTGTGAAAATACTTTGTAAACTGTAAAGGTCTATACAAATGCACACTATTATTAAAGACTACACTGATTTGCTACAAGGTTGTCAGGCTGGCTACCATATACACTAAGATCCAAATGATTGATTAGGAGGTTGTTTTGTTTTCTTTGGATATTTGGTGCCATATATGTGTATAATCAATGACTATGTACAATGTCATAAATTTCCGAAGGGTGTAATTTCTGAGGTTATAGAAACTGAGTTTGATGTTTCTTCTCCATTCTAGATTCATAAATGTTCAGTATTCAACAAAATAAGGACTCTTACTTCAATAAAAATGAAGTCAAATTTCTACTACTCTATCCAACAATAATGTCCCAATATATTAAAAGCAGCTTTCTATTTTTGAATGTCTGCTGTGTCCAAGACATTATGCAATTATCACCTCTTATGCATAATACCCCACAAAGTTAATATCATCCTCATTTTATAGATAAAAAATACTGGGGCTCAGAGAAGTCACAGACTTGCCTAAAGTCACACAGCAAGTGAGAGGTAGAATCCAAGTCTGATTCCCTTCAGAGTTCTATCTACTCCCTCCTGCTGCCTCTCCAAAAAATGTATGGAATCTCAACAACAAATTTCCAAACACATTTTAATTCTAGCACCCGTCATATACAGTATGATTGATGTCATTGAATAAATCATTTCTATAAAAAAGTTATTTGAGTTTAGGAATAAACAGAAAGAGTATTCCCATAAATAGGTATGACACGGTTTATTAGAGAGGAGCTTATTAGTTCTGAGTGTCTGCCACTCCCTCTGCTCCTGCTCAGGAAAAAACAGTTATGTGACTTTGTCACATTGGCCACCAACAACTGCACCCAAGCTAGGTACCCGGCACAGGAGCGACCTGACGTAGGTTGCTGTTGCCCTGTGAGAGGGACCAGTGCGGGAATTCCTTCTGTACTTAATCTTCAGCAGCAATCTGACAACCTTCTGAGGGGAATCTGACTGTGAGACACTCAGAGAGAGCCCTTGGTTGGGAGCAGGGTGGAGGGAGAGATGAACATAGATGAGCAGCAGGCCATTTAAGGGTCAATGAGGGGACAGGTTTGGTTGAGGCAGAAGGCTCTTAGGACATGAGAGTAACAGAAAATGAGCCTGGAGAGAATTCTAAAACTAAACTTCTTTTCTAGGTAAAACACATAATTTCCCCAGAATTAATTTCTAATTGGCAAAGAGGTGTCTCCTGCCATTTTACGATTAGAAATATGTTTGTTCATCCTCAAAGGCCCCTTAACAAAAAGGAGATTGCATATGAAGGGTCATCAAGGGGGAGCCTCTGTGAACCCTGAGGAGAAAGTCGGCCCAAACAAAATAACCCATAAAATTACAGATGTGGTACTGGGAAGCCCTAAATGCTTTTCTCTCATACCAGAAATCTTTGCTATCCTAATAATTTTTCCTCTGTGTTATGTTTTCTGTACGTTTCATAATTTTCCTTGGTCCATGTGTCATCATTAAAGAGGACCAAGTCAACACCACAAAACATCCATTAGCAGGAAACCACAGTTTATTCCATCACTCATGAGTTATCATTTGTAATAATCAGTGTCAGGTTAGCTAGAGCAACAGATGTTAAAACACACAGAGGAACTACAAAGGTTCCTTTTATGTCAGTTTAATTTAAACCTTCACCTCAGACTTTTTTCCACAGATACAGCGAGAAGCCACAAGGATCCTCCTGTCCCGAGATCCCATCCACAGACTGCAGTAGAAGTTCTTGTTTTGGAAACAGAGCCACCTTCTGAATCAGCAGTCAGGCCTCCCAGGTTTGCCACCATCAAGCCACCTGTTTTGTATACTAGCCTCCTAGGGCCCAAGGAGAAACGTGTTCCCTCCCCAACCCATGGTCTTCACTGCGGAGTTCTGGCTACACGTTTCAGGTGGACAGTACTGTACTAAAACTGTGAAGTCCTTTTTCAAAAACCTTGGAAGAGTGGCAATAAATTTAAACACCATTTACTGAGTATTTACTGTGGACAAGTTAGCACGTTTCTTAGGGAGATAAACATACGCACAATTGAATAAACATTCACTATTCAGGAAGTGTATAATCTAGAAGGGTGTTTCCAATAGAAATGTAATGTGAGCCACATACACAATGTTACGTGTTCTACTAGGCACATTACATAAAAGTAAAGATGAAGTTAATGTTAAAATATAACTTGTTTAACCCAGTGTACCTAAAATATTTTTATTTTAAAATGTAATCGATATAAAGTTATCAGTGAGGGATTTTTGTATTAATTGTTTTCATAGTAAGTCCTTAAACTCAGGCATGGACTTTATACTTATAGCCCATCTCAGTTCAGACTGGCCACACTGAGTCAATAATTTCACACATACTGTGTGCTCAATTGCCCCATCAAGCTAGGGGTTACCATATTGGATATTGGACCCTCTACGTCTAGTACTTAAAAGAGATAAGGATGTACATGACTGCAATAAAAGTTCCATTTGGTTTAGGAAGAGGCGGAGATGCTCCATGGAAGAGATACCATTGGAAGGTGTGTTAACTGGCTATAAGTTGGAGAGATGAAGAGTGTAGCTCATGCTGAAGGAACTATAGAAGCAACAACTTGGGGGAGAAAAATTATAGGGAATTGCAGCTCCATTCAATAAATGCATCTTTTCATTGTGACTGAAAAGCTAATGACTGAACTTTTTAAGGAGATCTGTGAGGTCCTATCAAGTTTTTCTACTTTACTGTCTTAGCTTATCCCCTGTATTCAGTCCCTCTGCTTAAGTCACATGGTCTAAATGCCACCTCTCATAAACTCCGTTCTTTCCTCCTGAGTCACGAGAAGTGCCCTGCCTGGAACTTAATCAGTTTGGCTCATCGTTGCTTCTAGCATGCAGCAGAGTGCTCAGCAGATAGTAGTCTGAATGAGCGAATGAATGATTGCAGGGAACACGTGGGGAAGAAGGAGCTGGGAAGGTGGGAAAGGTCCTGTTGCTAGGGCCTTAGGCTCTAGCTTCAGTGTTTGTGCTGAATTCCGTGAGCAAGCCAGCTGGGCACCTGTCAGTGCATATTAAATGTTTATCTCCAGCTCAGCTTGTGGGGGATGGTTTGGACTGAGGAGAGAGAGGTGGAGGGGAGCTCTGTTAGGACCTTTCTGCAAGAGCTGAATGAGAATTCATCAGGAGAGTGGTGGTTGGATGCATTAGGTACAAATTACAGCAGGGGAGCCAATCATTGCACAGAAATTGTACACTCTTCAAAAAGAACTTCTGCCATTGTACAGATGCAGCAAGTGAGACTCAGCTCAATTAAATCGCTTAAAAAATGTAAAACTTAAAGAGTTCATTGCTCTGCACAAATGGATTTCATTAGGAACATGAAGCCTACAAATAGGGTCCATTGTATAGAAGAAGGAATCATTTCACAAACATATTAAGTAGTAAACACATCCAACTAGGAAAAACAGATGAAAGGGGTCCCAAATGCGTTTGAATCATGAAAGAAATGGCTTTAGAAAGTTTTTAACGTTAGACATAACTAACCTTAAAAACATTGAAGCTGGTCACATAGTATTCAGTCAAGGGTTCTGATTTAGCAGTCACTTATATATTTCTAATGTCTAAGAATGTTAGGATAAAGAATACTCCCAGTATATCTTTACAATGATGGAAATGTCAAAGGGTTCCCATTCAACAGAATTTATTTAAAAAGGCCAAAAGAGGAAACTTAAACGATAGCTCCATGATTAGGAAACTTCTTCTCTAAGTCATATGTTGTTTTGATAATTAGATAACCCATTTGTTTCTAGGCTGTGTTCTCTGCTAAATTCTCCACTTTTTTTGTCTTAGAAGAAGGTGAGAAGGAGAGAATATTTTTTATTTTTATTTTTGAAGAATTAAGCTTTGGAAATCTATACTTTAGGATCTAGACAACATAAGATGGCTCAAAATTTACCAGTTTTTAATAAGCTAGAAAAGTCTTACTATTTTATTGAGAAAGATTTGTAAATTTTAAAAATCTCAAATAGTTACAATGAACTAAGATAACATTACTAAGGTGTGTTAGATTTAATATTTCATGAGGCTTTGCCAGTCATAGTATCCCCAAGTGGTGAAACCTTCAGGTTAGAGGCAAATCAGCATATTAGAAAATCTGCATTTACTTAGTGGTCCCACTACAGTTAAAGAAAAAAGTCAGCCAGGCTGTGCAGTTGACACTGTAAAGCCAAAACAGAGTTGATTGGGTAGAAGTCTCACTGTATAACCAGCATTGTTTGGGGTTTTTTTATATTATGTAGATAAAACTTTAAGCCTCAAGATTTGATAACATTTGCTTTAAATAAAAATTTGTATTTAAAATGTCAAAAAAAAAGTCATCAGGCCACTTACTAAAAGATTATGATTAGACTTGGAATCCATATCGATTATTTTTTTCTGAGTTAAGACTAGTAAGTAGTGTAAAACCAGGCTCAAGGATGTGTGGATATCAAGGTGATTTATGAGACATTGGAGACATAAATGAGATATAATTACCTGATTTTCAAACACTTGTCATCTTTACTTCCTCAAATGGCCTCGTAATTCTTTGGTAACGCATGGCAGAGAAGTGCTTATGTCAAACCAAAATGTGGACGAGGAAAGACAACTGGTAGGTCTGAGTAACCATGTGAGATGCAAGGTTTTTCTTAAAATTTTCACTCATTGACTGATATTTCAAGGAAATGCCAGGGAGAAAAATGTAAGGCATCCAGTACCCAGGAATTTAGCAACACCCATGACACGACCAAAGCTTCACTTTTGTACCCACTGATGATGAGTGGAAGATTTAGGTCTTTCTGCATCTCCTTCCGGAAACAGAGTTGGGCACAAAGCTCAGGTCTTGAGCAAGAAATCTTCTAGAAGTGAAGCCTCACCTAGCCACCTACCTCTCAACCCTTCCTCTCCTCCCCTCCCATCTTTATTTCTTTCTAGCACATTTCCCATCTAGAGTGTTTTGCTTTTTCTAAAAAAAAAAAAAAATGTGGTAAAATATACAACATAAAATGTATCATTTTAACCATTTTGAATGGGTAGTTTATTATTTTACATTGTTGTTTGACCATATCAACACCCCTGTCCAGAACTTCTCATCTTCCCAAACTGAAACTTTGCACCCGTTAAACACCACTCCTCTTCCCCACTCCCTCCCAGCCCCGGGCAACCACTGTTCTGCTTTCGATCTCTATGAATGTGACTACTCTAGGTGCCTTCCATAAGTGGAATCATGCTGTATCTGTTCTTTTGTGATGGGAGTGTCTCACTTTTTAAAGTTCATTTATTGGCTAGCTCACTTTTTGAGAATGTAAGCATCTAGGGAAGGTATTTCTGTCCGTATTATCCTCTGTTGTATTTTCAGTGTCTAGAAAGTCCCTGGGACTTAGTAGAGTCTCGATAAATATTTGTATGAACGAACAGTTCCGGATGAGCCACAATGCCACAGTGGGGTGAGAATCAGTCCACCTCAAACAGAGGACTGCTGTGTACTCACTACGTGTTAGGCACTATGGATATGGCAGGCACAAGTCACAGGGCTGTCCTCAAAGAGCTTGCGTGTGTGCGAGAGTCAGATGATGAGAGGTAATCACACCATAGTGATATCAGTGCCATAACTGAGGACAGCTCACTGGTAAAGAAACAGAAAGAAGGTGTTCTCAGTTTTGGAGGATCAGGGAACAGGACTTGCGAGAGTGTACCTTTAAACCAAGCCCTGGAGAATGAGTGGATACTGGCCAGGTCAAGAGTGTGGAATTTAAGGTCAGAAGAACATTGTAAGGACTTCTTTTGAGCCTTGAATCCTTCTGACAGACTAAAGTGAAGTCAAGTCTAAAGTAAAATCAAAGGATGACAAAAGCAATCAATTGCAATTATATTAAAGTACAGTTAGCAAAGTATTTTTAAAGCTATTTCTGGAACTATATAAATACTTTCTTAGTGCTATATGTGACTCTTTGTTAATGCATTAGATAACAGGGTCTAGACAAGAGCCAATAACTACTGTGAATATCTCAGTAATGATAAGAATACATGATATACTGGGACCTTCAACAACTGTCACATGATACGAAGGTATCAGTGATTTCTATTAGTGATAAAAAATATCGCAGGTCCTGGTAATACTTCCGAAGTTGTTGGCTACATTCATAACCGGAATAAGTACTAAATTTCAGTTAGAGGTTAATGAAAATAAACATGCAATCTTTTTCCATCCAAGTTCCTGAATTTCACCCATAAACATCTGTCTTCCTGCAACGGGCCTGTCAATCCCCGGTGAAGAGCCCCTGGACTGGGGGCAGGGTGGTGCAGGCGGGGAAGAGTCAACTGTTCAGCATGTTTGGAGAATGGAATTTAGTGGGTGAGGAAGGGGAAGAAGAAAAAAGGAAAGGAGATGAAGGGTGAGGGAGGATTGCAAGGGTCCATTTTAGTAAGCTTTATATACAATGCTGAGGAGTTAGCAGTTTATTTTGAAATTGTGATGCACCATTGAAATGTGTAAGCGCAGGGATACCGCGCTCCACCTTGCGTTTACTCTTCTAGCCTCAGTTTGGAGGATTCCGTGGGGCAAAACTGGCAGCAGGGGACCAGGTAGGATGTAGCGGCGGACCTCTAGGGAAGGATGAAGGTCACCTGAGCTAGGGAAACGGCAAAGCTGTTTGGGAGATAGAAATGACCAAAGTGGATTCCATTCTACTCCTAAAGCAAAGATTCTGACAATCTTAGCATGGAAACAAAAAAGGTCCATTTCAATTTTCTGAAGTTCCCACAGTAACAGATCATGAACATCAAATGCCTGGTAAAAAAACACAACTATTGCCAGAAAAGTGATGTGATGTAATGGAAAGAGAAGCTCACATGCCGTCCATTGAAATGAGCCTTTCTGTGTGACCATGGGGAAGTGACTTGACCTTTCTGATGCCTCGAGTCCCTGTTGGTGAAGTAAGATTAAGGACACCTGCACCCCTGAGTTGTGAAGCACAAGGGAGACAAAGAGGCCACCGATAACTTGCTAAATTAAGTGCTATGGAAACGCCACTGTGCTAGTACGTTGTAATCAAATGAAGGGTGATTACTACCGTAAGTCAGCATTTACTACGAGTTAAAGAGGCATTTGAAGAAAGCAGTCCGAGCAATGCATGGTAGCTGGGTGAGCACCGTGGGGCACACGGAAGTACAGCTCGCTCTGGACAAGCATGTAGAATGTAGCTCAGTGTGGGGTCCGTGTGAGAGGTGAGCAGAAGGAGGACTTTTCAGGTAGTAAGAATGCAGATGAAGGCCCGGGGTGTCCCTGAGATAACCCAGGTGGGGAGCCAGGCCAGAGAGTCAGGGATAAGATTGAGGATGCTGGACGTGTCCAGAATGGGGAAGACTTTGAAAACTACCCAAAATGGTCATCTGACATACAGTAAGACCCATAAAATGTATGCTCCCTAACATTATTATTGTATTCTGGCTTGGTAAGCCAGTTAAAAAAATAAATAAAAAGATTCCCAATCTGGAAAAAAGATTTCCAATCTGGAAATACTCAATATTTGGATATGTCTGTTTATTCTAGGTTCAAAGAAAGAATTAGGCCATTTCCTTCCGACAGGGTTTTGGAGCCTCTGGTAGCTTTTCCATTCCCTGTGATTTGCCTGGAGGTAGCTGGGGATGAATAATGTAATTTAAGTGAAAGCATAATATTAGCTATTCTCAGAGGGTCCCCATATCTCAATTCTTCACAAAACAAAATGCTTCCTTTTATTCAGAAAAAGACAAATCAAGAAAGCCCCAAACTGCAGCTATCTGAGAGAGTAAATGAGTTTATTGCTACAAAGAAGGAACCTGGCTTCTCAGTCAAGTTGGCCGCTTCGCCAGATGCCTCTGTGAAGCTCCATCCACTTCGACTGCCTTATGCCTACAGGAAAACCTCACTCCCGTGGGGAAGCTGTGCATCTGTGTGGAGTGCTGTGATTTCTCTGTGGGGAAGTGCAGGAGGTGGAAGGCAGGAAAGAGTAGGTGTGCTGAGAAGAGTAAAGAGTTTATCAAAAGTTTGTCAAAAGTTTATACGTAACCATGGCTTGTACCAAGCCCTGGAGATAAAGAGAAGGGGATTTTTCTTTTTTAAAATCTGTTTGAGGAGTTAGTAAGTCGGGTCCATGGATTGTGTTGGTGTTGGAAGAAAAGAAAGAAGGGTTTGTAGGTTTCTGGCTGGAATAAATTAGTAAATGACAGTTTCACTTACTGAGCTGGGGAAAATGGGAGAAGGAGCAATATCAGGTAGGGAGGAAACAGTGTTCAGTGCTGGATGTGATCGGTTCAAGGTGTCTGTGAGGCGTTTGGGAAAGTAGATTAGCATGTGGCATTCAGAGAACTGGTGAGTTTAAGGAAGATGCATGGATTGTACTTAAGGTGTGGGAGTGAACGAACCTGAGTGTTGTTGGGGAGGAGGCAGAGTGTCTGGAAAAGTGAGAAAGGTGAGGAAGCAGAGTAAGAAGGAAAAGAGAAACAGACTGTGGAGGAATGAGGCTCGTTGGCCAAGGGTAGAGGCTGAGACACTTCCATGTTGGAGGCAGACTAGAGCAGGAGGAGCCTGAAAGGAGACTAATAAATGCAGTAGTAGGAGAGCCTGGAGCCCCCTGGGGCCCCATGGGCCTCCGAGGACACAGCTGAGTTTTCATGGTAGCAGTGGTAGCCAGGGAGTCATGCCAAGAAAGGGAAAGCTAGTATGAGGATGGATAGGGGTCCTCAAAACTAGAGATATGTAGAACAAAAGAGCTTGATCTTAGAGGTAATGAGAACAGAGGAGTGAGATGCCTTGCAATACAAGTTTTTGAGACTTTAAATAGAAGTATTTTCACAAAAAGGGAGAATTTAAAGATCATTGCAGAGTGCTCATGAGTTACAAGGGTTGTGTTTTAGAATTTCATACAGATTTCAAGTCTTGATGGCGCGAGGCGGATTAGACAACAAAACTGGGCATCACATCCGGGGAGAATCTCATCAGTAACTGATTGCACGTTGGACATGAGTGTTTAGGTATCTGTCCCTTCCTCAGTGCCTTGCACAAATGTAACTAAAAAGGCTGAGTAATTTGGTGTCATTTGATTTAATGAGGTCTTGAGCAAATGAAATACTATTTCAGCAATGAGGCCGGACCCTTGCAGTTGCTCTAGGGACAAGTATCTACCGAAGATAAATTCATTTGTTTACTAGTTCCTAAGCCTCTGGAAACAATAAAATAACTCAATAAAAGTGTGAAGTTGCTGACCACGCGGAGGTCTTCTGAGAAATGGCCTTTAAGCAATAAAACCCCAAAGCAAAGAGGTTTTATAATAGCACGTGTACAAATAGACTCACGAGTGAAACCACAATTGACACCATAATAAGAAGGGGAGAAAGGTAGGCTAAATAATTCTGAGGTCTGCCTTGATAACACCTAACATGTTCTGAGTGCTAAGTATATATCCGGCGCTGGGGCTAAATGCATTACAGGTATGATGTCATTTAGTCCTCACAGCAGTTCTTTGAGGTCAGTGTTGTTATTTCAGATAAGCCAATAGGCTTTGAATATTAAATAAGTCACCCAATGTTACAAGGCTTGTATATAGTGCAGTTAAGAGTCCAATGGGTTTATCTGATCCCATATACGGAGTTTTTAATTTCCTCTTATGAGAGTTTGGGTGTTCCTTCTACTTTTTGATTGTAACTGAAAATGTTTTGATTAAGAAAATTACAGATAAATGCAGTACAGTTGGATACAATTTGGAAAACTACGCATTCAAAAGTTTCACTTCGCCCCTCTTTCCGCTGACAGGTGAAGTGATCCCTCCTCCTCTGGAATCTGAGCTGGCCCTGTGAATGTTTTTATGAATCGAAGGCAGGGAAAGTGACACTCTATAGCCTCCGGGGCTGGGCCTTATGAGATCCGCAGCTTCCACTGCTCTCTTGAAGTACGTTCTCTTGGAAGCCAGAAGCCTTCTAAAAAGTTTATCTTAAAACTGGGAGGCTGTAAAGAAGGCCAAGGCTCACAGAGAGAGAAAGAGGCCCACAGAGAAGGGATAAGATGTCAAACCACAGAGTGAAGCTGCCTTAGACTTTCTGGCTCAGCTTAGCCACCGGCTGCAAGCAGCCGAGGAGTGACCTGGCCGACATCACGGGCAGGCCACCCTAATAAGTCAACGCAAATTCTTGATCCACAGAACCATGAGGGGAGAGAAATGGTATTTTCGATCACTAAGTTTGGGGTAGTTTGTCATAAATTTAGTACTTGATACAATGTGGAAAAATCTACTAGGCTTTGGTGGGATAAACTGAAAACATTCCTATATTTTTACTTTGAGTCCAAGTGGCTTATATTTTATATCAGAGATAATAAATCTACACTTTCAAAAGTTAGCTCTGGTCCAGTGGTTAATGTCATCTGGTCTGAAATAAGCATCTTCAGGAAGAAAAGCTAGTGAAGAAACACTTGTATTTTGTAACTGCATTTCTTCTGTGTGCTGTTTGTCCTCATAGTGATGTATCAGTATAATGATCATCTACTTTTAATACTTGCAACTGGACGTTGATAGTTGCTCTTTGCTTTCTTTATTTCATTAAGTGCCTTTTATATTACTTTAAAAAACACCAGAGGCATTTACGATGAGATTAACAAGAGAGTTAAAAACATAAGATTAAAACCAAATTCAACAACTGAGAAGTTATTTCTATTTTTTTATTTTTAAACATTTTTTAAAGGTTTTATTTATTTATTTTTAGACAGAGGGGAAGGGAGGGGAAAGAGAGGGAGAGAAACATCGATGTGTTTCTCTGGAAGCACCCTCTGAGAAGTTATTCCTAAAGATTCGTCTAATTTGTTCACTAAATTTACTTTTGAGTTTCCTAGCAACTGAGTTAAATGTGTGAGATTACATCATGCTAAAGTGATTTCCTTCAGAAAAGAAAAAATCTTTAATTTGCTGCTGAAGTGTAAGAGGACTTTGTTATGTGGATCTCGTCACAAGGAACAGTAAATGGTAGAAGACAATGTCTTCAAAGGAGATCTCATTTAGAATACAAATATTCCTCCCACATGGAGTCTTAACATATGTGCCTGTTTAAAACAAAGCAGAACAAGATGTAAAGGACTTCTAATTTCTATGTGGGTTTGTAGATTAATTCCCTTCCTCTTTCCCCCTTAGATCAGACATGCATAATTTCCTATTTCTGTATTTGTTTCAAAAATGTATTGATAACACCCAGGAGCCAAGCCCTGAGACTACAATTGTAAGTGAAAGAGAGAAAATCTCCTGCCCTCATAGAGATCGTAGTCTAAGAGGATCTTGATTAATGCTGAGGACACTAATTAAAAACCTACAGCACTGTGATTACAGATTGACAGGTGTCATTAAAAAAAGTACAGAGAGCTGTAAAGAGTATTTAATAGGGAGATGTGATCCAAGTTTCTAGGGGTGGAGAGAATGAAGAAAAATGTAATTTCTCATCGCCCCGTTCCTACCATAAGGCCTGTCCCATGTAGGTGCTCAATTCATGTTGGTTGTCCATGTTGCAAATGCAGAAAAGGCAGGGCGAAGGGGCGTTTCAACACTGATTCTGAACCTGCTATTGGAAGGGTAATGACTTTAGGAAGGAAGGCACTGTTATAAATTTTCACAGCTCTGATTTTTGGAAAAGAATAAAGTATATCACACCAGAGCTAACTGTCAAGATATTAGATAAAAAAAAAAATTACACAATTTGAAATTCCAACCGAATGAGGTCAGGTCTCAAGGGTTACTCTCTAAGCCTGATTTAAGGTGTGGGCCCTTTTAAGTCAAAGTTGGCTAATAGACAAATAAGATATGACTACTTCATGAGGCCTGAATACAATAAGTGCTGGGTCCTAGTTCTTACCACATAACAGTTAATCTTTGAGGTCAAGTAGTTAAAGGAATAAGCAATTTTTTTAAATGTTCTCTATTGATGTTCTTTAGAGAACTTCATTTATAGATCGTTATTGGTTAGTTGCAAGCTCTTAAGTGCTACATTAGACACCCCACCATCAATCTAGCTCCTCAAGCAACATTACATAACATTAGCAGCAATTTTTTCCAGTTGCTAGTCACTTCCCACTTGTCCCACATTACCATTTTTACACATATCCTTGCTTGCCAAACCCCTCTGCCTTACCTGATGCTCTCAGTGTTGCAGATTTTCTGCAATAGTGTTTCCCAAAACTTAACTAAATTTTTTAACGAGGAAAAAATGTTACCTTAGAACCCATTGTCTTGGGGATGCTCCATTTCAGATGTAAATAAGGCTTCAATGACAAGGAAAAACCTCTGATAATAGTTAAATTGTGCACCCCCCAACTTACACACATTTGGCCCTTGAACAATGCAGGGGTAGGGGCACCAATCCCCATGCAGTCAAAAATCCAAGTATAACTTTTGACCCCCCCTCAAACTTAACTATTAATAGCCTACTGTTGACGAGAAGCCTTACCAGTAACATAAACAGTAGATTAACACCTATTTTGTATGTTACATGCATTATCTGCTGTATCCTTACAATAAAGTAAGCTAGAGAAAAGAAAATGTTATTAAGAAAATCCTAAGAGAAAATACACTTACAATACTGTACATATCTACTGGAGAAAGGGGCCTACTTAGCTCAAACCCGTGCTGTTCAAGGGCATACCGTATTATAGTCCTGACCCGGGGACCTCAGAATGTAAACTTATTTGGAGATAGGGTCTTTGGAGAGTTACTCAAGTTAAAGAAGTGGGTTCTAATCCAATACGGCTAGTGCCCTTGTAAGAAGAGCAAATTTGGACAGACGCAAACAGAAGATACACAAATGTATCTTCTGAAAACAAGTACAAAGATGTGAAGATGTAGGGAGGTGAAAGCCATCTATAAGCCAAGGAGACAGGTCTGGAATAAACTCTCTCAGAGCCCTCAGAAGGACCCCACCCTGCTGCCACCCTCCTTCCAGCCCCCAGAACTGTGAGCTAATTCACTTCTGTTGTTGAAACCACCTAGTTTGGATACTTTGTTATGGCTGCCTTAGCCAACTAGTGCAACCTATATTTCCCTGTAAAAATCAGAGGTAAAGTTTTTGGAAGCTTTTCTCACTTTTCACCCACAGATGGATTAGAAATTTTATAATTTCATTCCATGAATTAAGTACCATTGATGTTTTTGATATCTCTTAATTCCTTAACCTTTATAATTTTATTAAACATATCCTTCAGCACACCATTAATATTTTCATTAATCTTTTTTAATCATAGTAAAATTGATGGAAAAGATATGAGTATTCATAAATCAAGCTCTCAATTTGTTACAAAGATTTAAAAAAATTACTTACATCCTGCATCATAAAAATGACAAACAACTCATCAAAGCAGAACACAGTTTAGAGTTTATTGCTCAAATCTGGTTTCTACCAAGCTTAACCAAACAAAAATGTCATTACATTACCCGCTTTGGAGTGTATTAATTCCTTAAGGCATTAGCTTCTGATTCTTCCTCGCTTTTATTTGTTGGAATGCCAAGCAGCACCACTATACTTGGAAGCAGTGGAAATGATGCCAAGATTTTCTTTAAATTCTTGCTTTCTCTCTTTCTCTATTCCTTCTCTATTTAACAAAGTCATTACATTATAATTACATATGACACCTCTCCTCCAAACCCATGATTATATTGCTTTTATTGATTCATTAAACATATATTATTGAGTGTCTACTTTGTACCAGGTACTCAGAGCTGTTAACGAGACAGATGACATCTCTGCCCTCAGGGAGTTTATATTCTAGGTTTCAGAGAAAGTATATGAGCTCATTTTTCCATTACTTTTCCACTGTATTGCTACTTAACCTTGTCTGATTTTTTAACTACCATAGAAGCTATATATTCATAGTTTTCTTTCCCATATTTTTTTCTATACTATAACAAAATTAGCACTGGTCCAGAAAAATTCCACATTCAAAGAAAATTCAGTCAATTTTCAGAAAGATCATTATATGGAAAAGATATCTGTGACTAGTAAACATTGAAAATATATTTTTACCTGATTAACTCTCTTTTGTCCCACTCCTTGATATATTTTAATGCTGGTCCTATAATGACTTGAGTCTTAAAATGTTTTAACTGTTTTGGGAACCTTTTCACCTTGCTATTTCTAGAAACTAAAATCTTTGAATGGCCAAGGTGTTCTATATTGGGCGATTTCACTCTAACGGACTCAGGTGGCAAGATATTCCTGAAGCCACTGGCTTAGAAAAACACAAGTTCTCTGTTTTTTAAGGAGTATGAGTCTAGAGGCACTTCACTTCAGGCTTTTCTCTCTTTTGAGTTGATGTGAGCTCATCCTCCAGAGACAGAAGAACGATGAGAAAGGAGAGAGAGAGATTGAAAAGAAGAAGAAAAAAAAGGGAAGAACCACAAGAAGGTGGACCCTAAAAAACCCCTGGAATTACCTTCAGGAGGGTGGGGCCCTGGTAGTATAGGCTTCCCCATCTAGGTGAGTGTTCTAGGAACCCATCTGTATCAGTGTGCCAGCTGGCATTGTTGTGAGAGGCTGGGTGATTTATGAGCACATCTGCCTACAGCACGCTGAGTGTTCAGCAGTTTTTTGCCAAAAAACGGCATGACTCTCATGTCCTATCCTCCCTATTCATCCGATCTTACCCCGAGTGAACATCCTTTTTGTTTCCCAGACAACGAAAGTCCTCAAAGGGAAATGTTTTGCCTGTATGGAAGAGGTGAAACAAAAAATGGCAGAAGCACTAAACAGCATCAAAATTGAAGAGTTCAAAAACTGTTTTGAGCAGTGGAAAAGGTGTCTTGATAACTGTGTCGCATCACATGGAGAGTAGATTGAAAGTGACTGAAGTTTAAACATGTGAGGATAAATACAGCCCTGGCTGGTGTGCCTCAGTGGATTGAGCGCCAGCCAGCAAACCGAGGTCGCAGGTTCAATTGGTGGTCAGGGCACATGCCTGGGTTGCAGGCCAGGTGCCCAGTTGGGGATGGACAATAGGCAACACTGTTTCTCTCCTACATCAATGTTTCTCTCCCTCTTTCTGCCTCCCTTCCCCTCTCTCTAAAAATAAATGAAAATTAAAAAATCATTAAAAAAGAACAAATATATTTTTTATTTAAAAATCATCTGAGCAGTCATTCTTAAGCAAATGGCATTTTGGGTGAATGCCCTGACCTAGGCAGGGAAAACAAACCAAGGTAACCCCAATGCTATAAAAATAGGTAAGTGGACTCTTCCCAGGAAAATGTCACAGCAGGCTCTGGACAGAAATTAGAGCAATATTTTGGCATCCTGCACTACCAAGGGGAAGATTCTCCTTGATTTTTATTTCCTTCTGTTGTAAATACTTATGAAATAATTATAGAATGCTGTGAAGAAATAGGTGTGAAAGTAAACAAATAATAGTAATTCTTTCTCCAAATGCCGGAGCAGCTGCATAAGGAAGCCAAGGTGGCCCTTAATGTGACTTGCTGTCTGTTTTTGTCCTCCTCCTGACTCCTCCTCTTCCTTCTACTCATAATTTTTAAAAATTTTCCAGTTTCACTGTACAGTCTGCCAGAGAAACCTGGCCACTTGGTGGGCACGCCTGCCCTTAGGCCAAGGCTAAGGGCAGGCCATTGAAAATGCTCTCCTCGTTTCTGGGCCAGGAGGGTGCACTGAGGCTAAGGGTCAGAGCAGTTTGCTTTCCCAACAGAAAGGACTTGGAGAGATCCAAGTGCATATTCCTTTTGCCCTGTGAACCTGACTTTCTTAAATTCCATAGAAGGAATGAAGGTCCTTATTCCCATGTTGGTGAGGAGACAATTCCACACTCAGACAAGGTGACAAGCCAAGAACTAAGTCTTTAGCCAGCAGGCAGAAAACAGCATTCCACTGGAAGGTCCAGAGTCCTCTCCTTATCTGCCAGGGTTAAGAATGTTGGTATTTACTATTTAACTGTTTGGGCTTGTTTCTAAAAAAAAAAATTAACTGGTATGCATTTAAAAAACACACACACACTTTAAAGAATGCCTCCACATGATTTCCTCTAGTAAACCATCTTTAACTTGACCTAAATTTCTAATTAAACTTTTCTATTGATCCAATTTCCATATGCTTTTTTAACCAGAAATTTCCAATTGGGGATGTGCATTCCCCCTTCCTCCATTTTCCATTTGCTTTATCCTAGTAAACATTTATAGGTCATGAAACATGGGTCAGCTCAGGCTATTTCCTGCTCCAATGAAATATATGACACCAACACCGCAACATCAGCTCTTCAAAAAATTTTTTAAAACTTTCAAGGAACTCTGCTACAATTTTCATTCAAAATATTTCCCAAGCACTAATGCAGGGCAAGAGCCTCGCTCTCATAAGGCCGCTGAGGTGACAAATGTCTACTACATGAGAACGGCTTCTCACCTGCAATCTGTGGTAACTCCCCGGCAGAGCCAAACCTCGCCGGACAGAGTCCCCCTGCTCTGCCGGTCCAAACCCTCAGGGGCTTGGTGGGGGAAGTGGGAAAAGTATGTTGAGTTCAAACTCTTTTCACAGTCAGTGGCTCCTAGGACCACGTTGAAAAGGAGGAAGAATAATTACTGGACAGATGTTTTTATAATTCTAGGTAGCAGAATACATATTGCAGAGCTGTATATTGTTGAGGTCAATGATTTGTATTAGTATAAAAGAAAAAAAGATTAACCACTCATTATCATACTTCTGTGTTGTTCAGCCTAATAGGAAACACATTATAGAAAAGAAATGGTGCTGTGGGCATTGGTCAGCAAACAAGCTAAGGTCAAGGCTCCCTGAGCACCTGCCAGCTATTAAGGGTAGTGACACCTGTCTTTGAACCAGATTTAAGTTATTTTTCACGGTCTCCCTCTGTATATAATCCATATCCAAACCCACAACTAACATGCATTCAATTCCTAAGCCATTCATCTGTTTCAAGAAGGAAGAAGGGGGAGGAGAGGACAAGACAATGACGTGGGGGTAAATTCATACAAGAATTTATTCATTCATTTTATTCAACCTTTCACTTAACAAATTGGTTTGAACAAGTAGAGGATATAGTGAACAGGTGACAGGGTTCACTGTGCTCAGGGATACCAACAGCACAGCACACGGCCCCAGTCACACTGCACTGTAATATCAAGACTGTCTATTCACCTGTAGCTCCCACCAGCGTGCTGTGCTGTTGGAGCTCACTCGAGGGACTCATCTCAGACTTTAGCTACTTCTGAAGAAAGCACAGTAGAAGCTACCATGGGGTCACCACCATGGTTCCAGGAAGTATGATCAAATGTATCTTAGGGAAATCTAAATACGATCAAATACATCTTCTGATTTGTTGGGAAGCATTCTTAGAGCCCTCAGGAGTCCCTGGGGAAATGCATCGCTCCATAGCTACAGCTACCACCCCCTCCACCCTCAAAACTCCAGACCATCTTCACAGGCAGTTTCCAGTGAGGAGAGCCAACCCTGCAGCTGCGTCAGTGTCCCGGATGTTCGCTCCCACGATGCAAACGTGAAGACTGGCTGAGCTGGATTCTGCTACAACTCTCCCCAGCAGTATGACCTGGACCAGATACTGAACCTCCCTGACCCTCAGTTCTTTCACAGTAAAATGGGCCTAATGGAGTGATTGTTAGGATTGTACTAGTAAAATACTTTGAATAATGACTGACCCTTAGTAAACACTCAGTAAATGTTAGAGTCCTCTGAAAAGACATCGAGGATTTCACGTGAGAAAAGGACATGTGTTATCATTCCAATTCAGATGCTTTTAAGCAGACCCAGGAGAACAGTAAGGGAAAAGGAATGGCAGAGGCCTGCTACTATTCATGGGATGGCTGTGCAAAAGAGCCACTTCAGAGGCACTTGATTTCCTTTCTTAGTTCTGTTGGAGTAAACATCCCAGCCAGGCTGAAAACCTGTGCTTGGTTCCCCATCATTTTTAGAGAAAGGAGGAAGCTGGAGGCCGTCCTACCTTTTCACTTCTCCTCTGACCAGCCTGGATCGTTTAACATCAGCAGGCAGGCTGGAGAGTGGTTCAGAATATGGACTCGGGAACCCGGCGCTGTGACCCACACCCTGCCTCTGTCACTGACTTGCCGTGTGAATTAGGGTTCGCTCCTGCCCCTCAACACACCTCAGTGTCTTTACCTGTGAAACCAGGACAACGACAGTATCTACCTTCGGTTTCTTTTGTTTGTGAGAATTTAAATATGTAATGTACTTAAGCCTCTTAGAGCATGCCCAGGAATACGAGTGCTGTATAAGTGATTGTTATTATAAAATTTATTGTTATTAAAATACAATACAAGAGATCGTTCACAAAATCATGAGATAGTGCATCGAGACAGAAGTGTCTTGCCAAAGGTTGTGGTCACTGCAGTTAGGTCTATGAGGACAAGAACTGTGTTTTGCTCCTTCTTTTTGTTAAAAAAAGAAAAGAAAATGAATGCAGGAGGCATAAAGCACTAGACTTGTCTGAGCACAGAAGGAGGAGCAGAGCACCCCAGAGCTGGAAGTGAAAACCCCGTGTGTGAGGAGTGGCTTAGCGCCCATCTCATCTGAGTAGGCGGTTCACCTGCCAGGCACGCAATTTCCTCATCTTTCCAACAGGAAGGTCCGATGAGAGGATTTCTAAGGTTTGTTCCAAATTCAAAATTTTATGGGTCTAGAATCCTTTTGAAATTTTACAAAGCTAATGGAATTATGGCAGTGGCCGTCTTTTTTACCTACCGTGTTTCCAAAATGGATTATCAAGTTGAAGATCATGTCATTTGTTCTTGTTTTCTGACTCACAATGAAAAAATCTGAATCACAAACAAGTCTTTAAATGCTTGAAAATGAATTATCTTTAGCACAACCCATAACTTTTAAAGCACTTGGATTATAAAGGTGAAACTGGTAAGGACATTTTTTCCCATTCATCGTAAATGAATTTTTTAGAGACTCTAAGAATAAAACATAATCCATGGTATCTAATGCTAATTTATTAATACAGAGAGAATGAAAGTAGAACCCTTAACTGAGTTTAGCGTAGCAATGTTCAACTAAATGAAAATAAACCCATTTAGTTGAGCTTTTAAGACAGGAGGGCGGAAAGCGTAAGTCCAAAGGGTTTGCAGGAACAAGCACCGGGGCTGCATTTCCTCAGACTGAGTCCCTAGAAGCCAGAGCCGCCACGGTCACTGTCACGGCTGAGGGCTGGGAGGAACTTCAACAGGCTTGTCTGTCTGTCTTCACAGGTCTGATAAACTGGGGAGTGGTGTAAGAATTTGAGGGGGAAAAACTAAGATTCTGTTATGGAACAAAAGGAAGAGAGAGTGATTTGAAATAAAAGTCTGAATTAAGAATAAGGTCTTTGGGTCAAACAAGGTTTAAATTTTTAGCTTTGCCACTTTTTAGCTATGTGAACTCGGTTGTTAAAGTCTCTAAGCTACACTTTGCACGTTTAATAATTTTTCCTACTTCATAGGGTTCCTGTAAGGATTAAATGAAATAATACATACAAAGCACCTGGCCTATGACATCTCAAACATAATAAACGCTCAATAAATGAATGGCTTTGCTTACTCTCCTGAGTTGATGACGGGGCAGATAATCTGTATTCTCTTTTGGTGAGCCTCTTATGCTCCATTTGGAATGTCTCACAGGTATAGAAAGCACTACTCAGGCTTTCCATAATCAAAATTTGGGTTCAAACCTCAGTCTTTTTAGTAATCCCTAAAAAAACCTATAGTTTTTTCCTTCAAGATCCATTCACAGATTTATGTGGGCACTGGCCAAAGGGGTCACTCTGTAAGGCTGTCCCACTAGGTTAAAATAACACTTGCAGAAACGTGTGTAGCTCGAACACCAGAATCTAGAAAAATGGATTAGTCCTTGCTGAAAACACAGGCATCCCAGAATGTGAACGTGTATGTAAATGCACTGAAAGGCCTGGAAGGTGGGGGCACCCACAGGGTAACCACAGTTACCTCTGGGGAAGGAAGGAAGATTGGGGAGGAAAATCGGTATTGTCCTAATGTTTTACACATTTATTTATGTATTACTTGTGTGATTAAAAACCAAAGCAAATGAACAGAAAAGCAAAACCCCAAATAAAGTCATACATAAGCTGAACCAGTAGATAAGACCTGAGGAATTTACCCCTGGGCTGTCATGACTTGGCCCAAGGTCATCTTTTGCTTCGTGTGCCATCCTTGAGGGGTAAGGAAAGCAGGACAGGGGATTTCTGATCCCCAGGGGATCTCCAGCAAGTGAGAGACACAGGTTCAAGGCAGGTGAAGCTGCCTGCGAGATCTTGGTGTAAACTTCTTTCTCCCTGCATGTGCTCAGGTAAGACATCAGTACCCTGGCTAGTTCTTTGCAAAATTCAAGGTCTACAGAGGCACGGGCTGAAGGCTACTGGTGAATTATGCTTTTAAACAACAACAACAACAACAAAAGGTATATTAGTATATCAATTCATACATTTCAATAGCAAAAAGAAAGAAAGAAAGAAAGAAAGAAAGAAAGAAAGAAAGAAAGAAAGAAAGAAAGAAAGAAAGAAAACTAAAAAATCTACTTGACAACTACTTGGTAAATCAAACATCCCTGCTGAGGAATTTTACATTATTACCAACCCCCAGTCCCTCCCACCAATACCACCAAATAAACAAATTAATTAAAAGAGAGTAAGGAGTTTAAGTACTGAAGTATGGGCTATGACATTTATTTTTTAATCAGCAAAACATTTGTTTGCTGTTGGGAGTTAACTTTTCACAAAGGGCCCTTTCCTTGCAAAAATTTTTTCACCACAGGGAAGTCTAAGAAGCATTGTGGAGCTGTGAAAAATTGCACCAACTTGCTTTGATTCAGCTTGACGTCTGCACTAGCAAGGGACCTATCTCGCTCGCCTGGCAATCAGGCTCCCTGAGCAGCAGCCAGGGAGCGGTGCTTTTCCTTTGGTTTAAATACATACGTGTTGGCTCACGGACTTGAAGGTGCTTTACTGAGCAGAACTCAGTCAAAGCACGTGGGAGCCTGTGCTGGCCTCTGCTTGGGCCTGACATGCTGTCTTCCTTGCTTGCCCAGTTAGTGCAGGGAGGCAGCCCAGCCCGGCCTGTAATTCATCGTGTTCTGCTGGTGGCTTAAGTGAAGGAGTGCATCAGGAGCAGCACAGAAAGGACCTGAATGAAGTACCAATGAATGGAGAGAGCCATTTTGATAGTATTAAATAGGACAGGGCAGCTGGAGGCTGAAGGAAGCTTCTGTTGCTTAAGAAACTCTCCATAAAAGGGTCAGTCATCAGCCCCTTAACAATTACTCATTTCTTACCTCCCACTAGTGTATAAATTTGTAGATTTATGTACACCACCAGTGTGCCCATGACAATGAACCGAGTTTATTATGAAACACACACAGAAATAAAAATCTTTTTTTCTCACATATTAACCAATGTAACATTAATGCTATGAATGGAAGAACAAGGAATTTAAGACATAAATGTATACACAGCAGCATAACCTGTTATTATCACTTGAACTCAGATCGCCCACTGCTGTAAAAGAAAAGCAGTCATACTGAGCAAAATTAAGGGAACTCGAAATAGAGGATTTGACATGCTGGACTCCATCATTTCTGCAAAAGGTCACTCTAGTCCTCTGCTATTTTTACCACGGACACAGTCAGCAAGTTACTGGCTGAATGGATCTGGGGAGCCAGAGCTGCCGCTTCTGAGGGATGAAGATGATAAAGCAGCACTTGAGACTGAGCGGATGAAAGGGGTGGGAAAAGTTGAACCCTTCAAAGATAAGACAGAGCGGCTGAATCAGCCCCTGCCTAAATTACTGGCCGTAGCTGTATCCAGGCCGGGTCGCTTTGAAACTGCCTGTGATCTTGTGGCTGTGATTGAGAAATTCCCCTTCCAGCTCAGGCCCTCCCTACGGCGTCCCGCCCCAAACCCCTCCTCCCAAAGCGGCTCTTCCGAGGCACCCCCTCCCCCAGAACACAATTTTCCGCCCAGGGAGGTATATTTCCCAGCTGGACCACTGCCACCAGAAGCAGGCTTTCCTTCAGGGCTGGGCAACAAAACCTTAGGCTTACCTCAAGCAAGCAATTAAAAGCGTTTCAGAGAAGAGCAGAAAACAAAAGAAACAAAACCTATTCTTACCCGCTTCTTAAAAAATTGGAAGGCTGAGCATTTCTTGACTGGGAATCCATTCATGTCTTTGTTTACCATTTTCCTCAGTGGGAAGTTCACAGTTATAGATCCAGGGGGGCACGCGCCTGGTTAGTGCATCTGGTTCCCGGTTTCCCTCCTAGAGACAGTTAATGCAGACAGAGCGGGACGGAGAATCCAGCGGGGCGCAGGTAGGTCCTCACTCACACATTCTGCAGCAGCGGCTACTGCAGCAACCTCACCCTACTCTCAGTGGCCACCGGCAGTGCCCTTCTTCTTTCCATCATTGTTCCGAAACTGAAACACATGCATTAGTGTTAAACGACTCTGGGATGCAGCAGATTCCGGGGAGACGCCGCTGCCGCTGCTGTGCGGGAGAAGTTCCCCCACCCTGCGCGCCCCCAGCTACCTGGCTGCTCTGCAGCGGGTGCAGTGAACGAGTCGCGCTGCTCCAGGTGATGCACTCCTGGGGGCTGCTCCGGAGGAGAGCTGTTTTTGACTGTGCAAGTTCCAGTGGGAGCTGTAGTTAAGCAGCTGAGAGAAGGAGTAAGAAAAAGCAGAAGCCAGAGGGAGGGAGGGAGAGCCGCGCCAGAAAGGCAGGGGGAGAGAGAAAGCGCTGCTGAAAGACGCAACGATTCACGACTATCTGAGCAGCGGATGGAGAGAGGGCACTAGCTAAGGACGCACAGAAGAGCAGTTGACTCCCCGCGGGAGGGCTACTTTAATAGCTTTTTTGGTTGTTGTTGTAGGGAACCATTTAAATCAGAATTTTATATGAGATGCAGACCGTTTTTACTTTGTGCTCATTCAAATTCTTTTGATATGTATTCCAGAGGAAAAGCCTGTCAATGGAAATGGAATCAAATTTATTCCTGATCCGTCCGAATGTGCAGAAAAATGAAAGAAAGTGCAAGCACAGGCATGACAATGGATGTTCTCTCACGATGGAGAGCCTCTGAGAGAGAGAGAGAGAGAGAGAGAGAGAGAGAGAGCATCCTCTCCCTACTTGTCATAACACAGTAGCAACAGGGAAGGCAATTGTGTCTTTTTCACTAAAGAAGCCCGTTTAAAAAAGGAACACAATAGACATACAAAGTGAGCTGTGAAGAAACGTGCAGAGCACCACCAAAAAGTATTAGCAATCCATTTAATGGAGAAGGACTGCTGAGTAAGAGTCAAGCCTTCTTCTTATCAAGTGAAAATCTGCCCCTAGGATCCTTACTCAGGTTATCTTTGCACATTAAATTCATTTTTAAAAAAGCCATTTAGTTTGTGCATGTCCTGTTTTTCCATGTTTGCTTTTTAATGTTGAGATTTTATGGAGACTTTTAAAAATGGGAGTTGATAACAACAGAGAGAGCAAAGAAAATAAACTTGGCATCTGATCAGGCACTGCTCCAACATCCATGTGTGGCTTCCTGCCAGCCACCTGAACTCACTGTGCCTCTCAGAGGGCGCCTCATCCGCCAAACAGAGGCAACCTCTCATGCCTTCCTCCATTCACTCATTCACCTATTTAGTCATTCACTCGTTCACTGAGCGATTCCGTTTGTCCATCAGATCCAATCCAAACGTAGCCCGTGTTCCCAGGATGGGGTGACAGCCTTCTCACAGTCGCCACAAGGGAATATGATCTGTAAGTTAGGGGAAAAGGCACAATGCCTACCTGAAAAAAACCAACCTCATTAGTAACAACCTACCTAACATTGTTATAATACTTACATGACAGTCTCTGGTAAGAAGGGAAACGTACAGGTTTACCAGGGAAGAGATGCACTGATTTCTTTCAATTGGAAGACAGATATCTACAGTTGGACAAGGTTTTAAAAAAGTAACAACGAATTTTTATTTGCTAACTGCTTTGAGGTTTCCTAAAGAAATGTACAATACAACCAAATGATGGCATTATGGCCAAAGGACAATAAACTGTTCGTTTTGGAGAGACAGGTTAAGTGGTCCAAGATGCAAGGTACATTGATAGGTTTTGTGCTTTTTCTAAAGAGTTCATTTGAAATTCTTGTAATTTTTGAGCATAATAAAAATGTTCTTTATCATGATAATAGTAGCCATTATATAAGTATGCATTTGTCAAAACTCATCAAACTTTATACATAAAGAAACAAGAAAACTTTGCTGTATGTAAATTATAGTTCAATAGACCTGATTTAAACGAAAATCATGGCCATTTACATCCTTTCCAGTTTCTCGTTTTGCCTCTCTCCCACAAGTATTTTCACAGGGATTTGCTGAGCTTGAGTGCTATGTGGGAGGGGCTCTCTGAGCATCGGGTCGGAAGCCAGTGGTAGGGCCCTCGTCCTGATTCCACATTGGCCTAGTGTGCATCTGACTTTAAGAACTGTGTGCTTGTTCGGGATGAGGAGGGGATGGCTAATAGAAACTGTGAGGGAAGAGGCCATGATTAATTCCTATTCCTCCTCCCCTCTATATGCCTTGGAGTTGCTGCCACTGTCGCCTCATCTATGCTGGGTCCTACTGAAGGCCCTGTGACTACAAACATCACTGGTTTCTGTCGCTAAGAAGTTCCAGCCTGGTGAAGAAACATACTCTGATCAGAATGACAGGGTGGTGTGTGCGCATGTGTGTGTGTGTGTGATATAAGCGTTAACCTCATCTTGGTTTAGAGGGGTGATGGGATGGCTTAGAGTGGGTGAGGGGGCCCACAAAGTTTTCCATTTTCCTCAAAGGGTTAATGTTAGTGCAGACCTTTAAAAATGGAGTAGAAGTCAGCCAGATGAAGAGGTATAGGACAAGGTTTCTGACCAGATCAGGAAGCTTATATTTTGGACTATATCTTGGTCATTGCAATAACAGAGAAATGTGTTAAGTACTGTGCGTTGGCTACTCAGGGAAAAGAAGGCATCTCTTATCCTACTCTTACCTCTATTTTCATAAATAAATTGCTTGCAGGTAGGTTCCCAAGAGACTGCTATTCACTAAATGTCCCCTTCGCCAGGTTTGTTAATACAAAAGAACACAGACTACTGCTTATGGCAAAAAAAGAAAATAACCCCTGGACTCTGACAACATTCTATTTGCATATTGGACTTGTTTTAATTTAATTAATTTACTGACTTACTTCCTCTTCTCATTAAACATCCTTATTCATTTTGTATCCCCATCATGCAGTGGAGTGCCTGAGCTATGCTAGGTGCTCACTGATGGTTTTCAAATCAATTAAGCAAAAAACTAGGTAGAGCTAACATCAGTGACCCCAGCACCAGATGATTTATAGGAATTATTAAATACCTTTGAGCTTTTTAAACTATTCAGTGAACTCCCATCATAACCAATGTGCTCAGCTCCAGGAAGAGCCAAAGACCCTCAGTCCTTACCCTTTCCTCTTTAAGCATCAACGGCATTGCTACCCTGGGAGGACACATCATTTTTATGGAAAACTCTAATGTTAAGAAGAATCCCTTGAATATTTGCTTGTGTGTAGTATATTCACTTTTCCTCCCAACAATCTTGTTTAAACTATAACACAAAGAAAAAAATAAAGTAGCTAGAAAAGACTGACTACCAATGTGTATTTGAAGTGAAAGTGCCAAGTGGATTTGGAAGATCTGCCTACTGACTTCCATTTTCTACCTTGTACAAGTCCCATCAGTTCACTGAGCCTCCAGTTCTTCATCTGTAAAATAACAACAATGAAATGCATCTCTTCCACATCATAAGGCAATGGGCAGTACCAGGTTATATATGAAAGAGTCTTGCAAAACAATAAATAACTGTATATTTTAGTGGTGTGAAAATAAGAGACATATACTGCTGTAATACTTTTTAAGAAAGTTAATCTGTCCATATAAAGTGTTTTTGTGTGATATGTTTAGTTATTGAATGGAATGTAAACATTTTTTTAATTGCGCCCTGGAAAATACAAGAGTCAATGAATAATAAAATATCTGTCTAATAGCAAATGTCCCTCAGGAGAAAGGGACACAAATAGAACATATCATAAGAAATGTTTTACATTCCTCTGTAGCCTGGATGACTGGATCATATGCTTAAAAGCAGATACAGTGGGAGTGATGTATATAATTGGAATTAGGAAAGTTCATTGGGGATTCTGGGTTTGTTTTTATACAATATGAAACATCTTTTTTTTAAAAATAAAAATTAGAATCCTTTGGTTTTACCAAATTAGATTTAATTCATGCATATATCAAAGGAAAAGTTACAAAAGAAAACCCAAACCTAAAATATCAGTTAATTTTTTTCTTTGAGAGAAAGAATTATGTACAAACTAAAAGAATCAATACCAGCATGGATTCACAGCAATTTGCAGAAAAGATGCAAGTAGCAATGGCTTGTCTTCCCTGTTGTAGATGAGAGTAAGTGTGGCATACTTGTAATGTGTTCCTTGTCACTATGTTACAAAGTAGTCATTCATTTTATAAACATACAGCTTCCTTATAGAGTCATTATTTATCAACTGTCTTCTAATTGGCAAAAAGGTAAAAAAATTCGTGTTAACTGACTTGATACTGTTTATTGAATGTCAAGTATGTGCTAAACATTACACTTATGAGAAAGATAACAAAGTGATAAAAAAGACTTGCATTTGTCTTGGCAAATTCAATTTGATAGTAGCATTTAATTCATATTTAAGGCATTCAGCTTTATTCTAGGGAAATGGGTTTAGCCAGATTACCAAATAAACTCGACTTTTATTTATTTCTACTACCTGAAGTATTTTACATGGAATTACAAAATTTACTTCTGCAGTTCAAGAGAAGCTGTAACAGATGATTAAAAACTCATGCTGCCTACTTATATCTCGTGATTTGCTTTTCACTTGGGCTCGCTCACCCATGCTGACACCCCACCCCCAACGCACACATCTTTCTCTCTTTGTTTTTTCTCTCATTGGCTCTATATTATAAAATGTTCACGAAGGTGTTTATGACATAGCCTCTTTTGACACAAAGGCATAAAGAAATCCTCTCTTTCTTGTGGCAATGTGACAACATGTAGCCCAAGGGGACAAATCAACTTGTTAGTAATTGCTCATTTGAATATTAGTGATAATTCATTGAGCATAAACAGTGAATTTTACAGCTTCCCCAGATTTCACACTTAACCATTCATTTCTATTCCCTTGTTTAAAAGATACAAAGGATTTAGAACCTCCAAAGACAGCTTATTTTAAAGAAAATACAGCCGTTTGAGCTCTCTTTTGATCTGACTGACCTTAGGATAGTGATATTCTGTGTCCTCAGCCAGGGTGTTTTCAATGTGGTAGCAAGACTTTGTCACTGTAGAAGTCCCCCTGATGGAGACCTGGCACATGCACTTCCACATGCACGCACACATGGGCACGGATGCTGGGAAGGACGAGAGCAGGTCAGCAGAGCATTCTGCTAAGGCCGTTATTGTCTGCCATGTGAATTGCCTTCCTAATGACTTTGAGAAATGGAGGAGAAATTCTAGATGGCAATGGATTTTACAGCCTTTTTATAAGGTGTCATTTCTTTGTATTTTTAATAATTCTTCCTTTTTTGTTTTCAATACTCAGCCTTTTAGATCAGATTCAATATAATTTCTAACTGAGGTCAGAAGATCACATTTTCAACTTGACTTGTCCCAAAGACGTCCGTTAGCTACCCCTCTCGGTGCAGCACAAGGAACTGCGGTGGGAGGGCTGCTCGGTCAGTGTGTCCCCCGTGCTGTGTCTGTGGTGGAACCGGCTTTTGTGATTAGTATTGATTTCGAAGATGTCAGAGGAAACCAGTAGCCCATACCAGAGTCTCATTTGCTTCAGTGTATAAGGGTGACCTTTGGCTTTATCTCTACGTGCACCATGAAATTAAAAGCTTATTTTTATAACTCATGTTGATGACTCTCCACCCCCATTATTGATTACAAAATCAGACAAGTAACCTCTCCTTATAGATAACCTTCTTGATCAAAAGAGATAAATTCATCCAAACTTGATTTTGATAGTGATGAAGAATTTGATTGAATTGGAGTCATAAGGTTTGCATGAATCTTTCCATCAGCACATGAAGTAAAGAGATCTACTGGTAAGGAGTAGGAAGAAAAGTTTAGACACTTCCAGATGTATTGGGAAAAAAATATTTGGTTAAAAATATAATAACATTCTGAGAGAAACTGGCTACTTTGGAAAGTTATGTGCAACCAAAAGTCGCTTGCGTTGTGAAAAGGCAGACGTCATAAATGACTGAACCCAGTGGGCTTGTTTCTCATTTGACTTGACTTTTCCTTGCACACTGTCTTGTCACTGAAGTATGCACTTGACAATGGAATGGAAGCTGTTGAACACAGTGGGGAGGCCAACATGTTCTTCTAACATTCTCCTGCTTATTTATATCTAAAAACATTCCTTATCTAGCCTATCATTTTACATTTCTATTTTTAATTTTTAATATAGGGTTTTACTAGAGAGTTCTGCCCGGAATTTCTTCTCAAATTTGGATGAACAGAATAACAATCTTTTAGCTTTCTGGAAGGGCTTAAAGTGTCCTTAAAGTGGAATACTCTTACTTTAACCCAGTACGTGCTATTTTTATAATGAAATGGACCATTGAAAGGCTTTTAAATGTAACACAAATTTACACTTTGTTGAAGGAACTCCAGCTACTAAATAAATATGAAATCTTAAAACAATTACTTTAGAAAGGATCTAAAGTGAAACTTTCCTTCTATTTGTAAGGGTCTATATGCTAAGCTGTTTTATTTAGTTCACTAGGGGTGTATGACCACTGCTTGGATGAAAAAGAGAGAAAATCTAAATAAAGGACATAGATTTCACCTCTTCATCTCAGGGATTTGATATATGTAGTTAAATCAATGCCATAATAATAATAAAACAGCGAGTCACTGCACTAGTGGTACAGTGGCCAAGCGTGATGCTGCCTGGGTGTGAACGTCTCCATCACTTCCTAGCTATGTGACTTGGGACACGTTAGGTAGGCCTTCCAAGCTTGTTTCCCATCTTTAAGAGGTCATAATAGTTGTACCTATGTCTCTCTGGGTTCTGACAATAATGTAAAGATGTACCAGATGTAAGTCATTTATCAGGGTGCATGGCACACTCCAGGATATCCGTCAGGGTTGGCTATTATTATTATCGTTACCTGAAAACATGCATAGAGAGAAGGTTCTCATCGAAACCCGTGACTATGAAAGAGCACACCGCATGTAGAAGGCAGAAAGGGTTTTGAATATCCTGCCAGGTATGAGACAGTACTTTCCCAGGGCAGTGGACTAGTTTCCAAAGTGGTCTAATACCCCAAATAGCCACCTTCAAGTAAGAATTTCTCTTGAAGATTTATGTTTTATCTTTTGAAAAATTCATGCACACTTTTATTATATTCCATAATATATGCTGGTAGGTGTCAATATAAGAATCATGTGCCTCCTTCACCTTGCTTTTCAAGTCTTCAAGTACAGTTTCTTCTCTTGGGGGCTGAGACCTATTTATTCTGTGGCTTCTGGCACTCTGTCCTTTATGCCAGATGGCAAAACACAAGGGAAAGATGAGAAAGGAGAGACATGCAGGCTGGAGGCAGGAATTTCAGTTGGATCTCAAGGTAATTTTAAAAAAGGATGCTGAATGAAACATTCTAGTACCATGTACAACAGTGGATACTATATCACGAGTGCATTGTACATGCCAGACACTGGGTTAGGCACCTTATCAATAACGCATTGACTACTCACAATATCTCTGAGCACGAGCTATTACTATCGGCATTCGCAGAGGAGAACATTGCCCTGGAAAGATGGGGGTCCAGAGGCAATGTGATCATCTAGCAGGATGCAATTGGTCACATGCTGACATGATAATAATTTGGTTCAAGAGGGTAACAATACGAAGTTTTAAAAGTACAGTACATATTTTATTATTTCATTCAACAAGCATGGGTTATATGCTAGCTATGTCACGATGGAAGGCTGGCGGTCAGTTTCAGGACTGTGTAAGTGTTCAGGGAGTAGTAAGCACACGGGTGTCCGGCAGCCCCTAGGCAAAACCAGCCCAATGTTGGGATCTAACGTACCTTTAATAGACAGGCTGTTGTGAAGAGAAACATTGTAACAGAGTCCATGCAGGGCATGGAAGCATTCCTGGTAGCTAAAAGCAAAAACCATGGAGTCAGACTACTTGAGTTCAATTTCTCACTGCACTGCCTACTAGCATGGTGGTCTTGGGCAAGTTACCTAACTTCCAGCCCCTAGTGTCCTCATTTGAAAATAAATATAAAAACAACAACTGCCTCATAGGTTTGTAGTGCAGACTGATATGTGGCAATATATAAATTTTGGAATAGTGCCTGGCCCATAGTAAGTTCTATACAATTATTTGCCTGTTGCTATCTGTGGAAAGAGGAAAGAGAACAAGTTATGAGTGCAAATGTGCAAGAAGTGGATGTTATAATCCTATTGATAAATTAGTTGATATTTTTGAAGTTTCTCTCACTGTTACAGACTTCGCACTCTCACCTCCAGTGTTTAGGCCAGGTCAAATACTTCAAACTTGTTAAGGGGCAAAGGAGTAAGGGGAAGGAGTGGACAGCTGGGCACTGCCAGGAACTGAGCTGAATGGGGCTCTCTCAAAAGGGCAGCTGCTACTCAGCTCCAACCGATTGTTGCCACATGGACGTGTCAGTCCAATGATGCCAGAGCTCCTGGCATTTTAGAGAAGCTACCAAACCAAAACCCTATGAGACAAAAAAAATTGGCTGTAGGCTGGATCTAGCCTTTTAAGACCCCTTCTAGGTTCTCTAGCCTTGGGGGAGATAGATATACATATATACATAAAACAGCTTTTTCTTTCAAGTTCTCCACAACAGAGAGGGAGGAAGAAAGAGGTTGCTGGAGCCAGGGGAGCCAATTTCAAGCAGGTGGTGGCTTTCTCAAGTTTGAGCCCCTGAGCAGTGCAAGCTGGAATGCTCCCTAGACCTGAAATCCCACTCCTGTGGGTCCATTTTCACCTCATCCCCCGCAGCGTGAGTGTGTGTGTGTGTGTGTGTGTGTGTGTGTGTGTGTGTGTGTAGCTGGTTATTGAAGGTCCCACAGATGGAGTTATTTATTACATTTAGGTGTCAGGGAACAATTCATAAGCAACACATGTAAATGACTAGTTTGAGTTCCACTCAGACTCCTATTGTTTCATCCTCAGATATTTTACAATATGGGAGAACCAAATTTGGCTTAAAAGGGATGACATTTGTGATAGCTGCTGCCAGCGGTAACATTTGTGGCTGTAATTCCAACCAGCATTCATTCTACAGCTGTTTATTGAGCATCGACTGCTGGCTGCCCTCTTCCTGCTTTTTCACCTGGACTCCCTGCGACAAGCAATGTGAATACGCTAAGGCACAATGAGTGGCAGTGAAGGCCAAGGGGCTCATGTGGATTTGGGGGCGTGCAATTTTTCCCTAACTGGCCCATAGCTTTATCAAATGATCCAATCCGCAAAGCCTCATTCAGAAAACTGAACATCCAAACTGACCATAATTTTGGTACTATGGTTTGAGTAGAGAATAAAATGAACCACTTAGAGATAATCACATTCACCCTGGGTCTAAAAAGAAATCAACAACCAAACCAGGTTGAGAATTTTATACTACTTCCTTCAGCTTTCCCTTATTTGATTGAGTCCCGTAACTCCATAAATTTGAATTTCCTGGAAAAATTAAATTAAATAAAATTTAATAGCCAATAATAATGGCAGCATTTTCCCTACCAAAATGTATATCTTGAATATGGTTTTTGAGGATACACTGTGTTATACTTCCCCATCACAACAAATTCAGCCTCCTGTCTCTCCACCGACTTGTCCCAGCTCAGGAATTTAATTTACATCCTAAGGAAACACAGTGCTGACATTAGACCATGCATGACTCAATGGCTGAACCCTTGAGACTCAGCTAGCCACATCCAATTTGAGGATGCACGATTCATTTCTACCGTAAATGAGCTGTGCCATTCACCACAGCCACACGAAGGAACAAAGGAAGAGAAACACCTTGACGACTCATAACAAGCACTACCACAGTGCCAACATGTATCACAGCACAGCCCCTCTTCTTGTCTTCAGTTAGTGTCTCCCTACATACAGCATCATCAAGTCTCTCACATCTTGGGACTCAAACTGCCTAAGTCTTTGCTTCATCTAATTGAGTGGAAATCCTTTTCCTTGGTAATGGAGAGCTGTAGAGCAAACAAAAATGCAAATGCCTTTAAAATTATGCAATGCGCTGTTTCCTCCTGGGACGAGCATTAAGACTTTTAATGGGAAAGGACCCTGACTGGAAGACTTTATCTTTTTCCGTTTCTATTTTGCTGTGCCACAGCGAGCCCATTCTTTCGTGTCATGCACAAATGTGGTCTACGTGGACACAGAACACATACCCTATTTATTATAAGAATTAAATTAGTTTATATATGTAAAGGACCTAGAACAGTATCTGGAGCATAATAAATAGTCCAATATTTATCATCATCACCATCACCATCATCATCATCAATGTAAACTTTCTTCTAGAGTTTCGTCACTTTGCCACTTCAGGTTGTGTGATTCTTGTCTTGCATTTTGTGTCAGGACCTCTGAGGAGAATACTCAGGGCAGGGGGGTTTCTCTGTCGCAAAGCTTTGGAATACCACTTCATGCCGACTGACTTGCCCCCTCTCTTTGTCACCTGTACCTCATAGATGCTTCCAGACGGGGGCTTGATCAAGGCGTCAGCAGATTGTTACAGAGCACATGTTGCGTGTAAGGCCCAGTAACTTGTGAAATACTTTGAAAAAATTTCTTTTTGCTCTGCAGGAGCTGATAACATCTGAGAAGGACAAAACAGATGCTGAATTGAAATTTTATTAAAAGACAACAAAACCAAAATTATACGAAAGCCAAGTGTGATCAAGAGCGACAAATGAGGGGTATAGACAGGGTGACTCCACCTAATAGAGTTGGGTGAGAAACTCTCAGGGAAGAAGTGGGCCTCAGGGTAAAAATCGTGGAGGATTTCATTCAGCGTGCAAAAGGGTTACATCTTGAGATACTAATTTGTGCATTTTCTAGGTGTACTCTCCCTTACGGTCGTTTCTTTTTTCTCCAGCTGGAGTGAAGCAAAAACAAAAGTTCATAGAAAACTTTGTCCTAAGTGGGAGCCTTTGAAGGTACACAGAGCAGAGTTTTAGCTCATTCTTTAAAAAAAAACTGGATCTGGAGAAGAGAGAGGAGAGGGCTGATGAGTCATTGAAACTGGAGAGAGAAGAGAAGGAATCGGGAGCAAAAGAAGGACCTTCACCCTGTAAGGCCTGGGAGCCGAGCCGAAGCAGACGTGCCACAGGTTCCATCTGATGAGGACCCCACGGAGCCTTTGGACGGCGGCCGGCATGCTCTTTCCCCTCCTGCTCCCTGCCTGTGACTGACCTGCCATCTTTAGGTGCTAAACCCCTCCAGGTCCCTCCTCTGCCTCACCCCTAACTGAGGCGAAGGGGGCATGGACACCTTCGGAGAGGGATGGGTGTCATGCAGGACCCTCAGATCGAAGTAGGACCCAACAGGACCAATTGGGAGTTCCCCTTTGTGTGACAACACTGGTGACCACAGTGACCCTAATGTATACAAAAAAGAACAGGCATAGCAAGTAGCCTCTAATCCACTTACAGTAGGTAAATTGGAATAATTCTTAAGTTTATAAAAAGTGCCACTGACAATTGGGCTGTTGCCTATACAAAGAGCCTGCCCCCTGAGGCAGGTACTATGTTCAACCAAGCATGGAGACTTGAGACTCCCCTCACCCCACAGACACACACTTTAGTAACCCCTTTAATCTTCTCTTTTAACCAAAGCATGGAACAGTATCCTTTTAGGATGGCCTCATTATGGTACAATGAGTACCGTATGGCTACCCTGGATGAGTGAAGAAATTACTGGGTAGTGGTGTTATCAACACAGGATTTCAGGATTGAAATGGTAGTGTTGTCCTGTAAAGCAGAAGGCTTAACAACTGCCACAAGCAGAAAGAGAAGAGCTGAGAAATCCTTTATTTACTTCTGGACCTGTACTCTCTGGATAAGATTCCAGCCAACTGGAAAAGTTCATGGGTCCAATGAACATCCATCCATCCATCCATCCATCCATCCATCCATCCACCCATCCGACAATACTTACTGAATGACTACTATATACTAGGGATTCATTTAACAGCAGGAATTTTTTTTTAATTTTTATTGTTATTCAATTACAGTTGTATGCCTTTTCTCCCATCCCTCCACCCCACCCCAGCTGAACCCACCTCCCTCCCCGACCTCTACCCTCCCCCTTGATTTTGTCCATGTGTCCTTTATAGTAGTTCCTCACAGCAGGAATTTTAGAAGTGGGGAAAAAGGAAAAACTCCCTGGTCTCATGCTTATATTTTATTTGGGGCACATGGACAAAGACAAAATAAAAAGGTGTAAAATAAAGTAGATCATGAAGAAAAAGAAAATGGGAAAGGGGCATAGGAAATTCCAGAGCCGGTAGAGGGAAAGCTTAAGTTTTTCAAAAAATGGTCAGGGAAGGCCTGCTGAGAAGGTGACTGAGTGAAGGCCTGAAGGAGCCCGTGGAGGGACCCAGGGGGACAGCATGGCGGAGTGTCCCAGCAGGGGAACTGGCGAGGGCGAAGGCCCTGAGCTGGTCTGTGGCACATGAAAGCTACTGTGTGGGTAGCAAACTGAAATTTCCTGAATTTCAATGACGAACAGACTCATAACGGCAAAATACACATGGTGGGACTTTGGTCAAGGTAAACTTATATTCATTCTATGTGGATGTCAGTTATCTATTACCAGAAGACACTTAAGCTAAATATTGACTGATTTTTGTACACACTATTTATTATATTCTTTGCAAGCAGAATTCTAAGTCATCCCGCAGGCTCTCTAATGCTGGCATCTGGGAAGCCGGTGATGGTGGCAGTCTGTTAGGACCATTGCCTACTGACAAATTAAAACAGAAATTGTCCTGACCTGACCTCGTTCTAATGTAAATCCTTAACTACCAGAGTAACAAAGAAACTCTTCTCGGTGTCACGCCCTCTTCCCAACACCGGGATTAGATTTACATAGTGTTGCAATCTTTCATGGAGGTCAGCTCTCAGCATGTTTGGCTTTTAACCGGCATCATTAATCAATGCGATGGTAATCTAGAAAGAATAGCGATAGCCCTGGGGCAAGTGGCAGGAAGCAACCTTGTTGAGGTGACACTTGACTGCAGAGTTTATTCATCCTTACACACTTTACACCCTTGTCGGCGTCTCCTGAGACCTCTTGCGAGGGCTGCCTTTGAGCCCTCTCTCCTCCTCCTGCTACTCCAATGCGGTAGCAGCCGGGCCTTCAGACTAAGCGGACAGGTGAGGTACCTAGAGACATCGTATCACACTTCCCAGCAAGAAACGACTGCCTCCATTTGAAGCGACGTTCCTGGTGCTAGCAGGGAATTCATTTTGAATGCTTTTACTTGTGGTGCTACAGTTGCAAACTCATTTGTCTTTTCATAATTGTAATCTAGGCCTTAGAGCAGAGTAGGCTAGAAAGCAGGGCAGAGCTCAGTCACCCTTACTGTGAGCCAATTTGGGGATCCACCAGACCGCCTAGTTCGGAGTTAAATTATCAGTGAGATCTTATAACTTATTTCTCATGATGCCTGGAATGTTTATAAAGAATCTGTGTTATATAAATTACACATCTAGCTTTCACGAGTTCTTTTCTCCTCTTTCCCCCCCCCCCACAAGTGAAGCATTTCTGTCTGTGTGTTAGCATGTGTAGCAGTGAATCAGAAAACGGAAGATGGGCTTTTCCCCACCCCCACTACACGGTTACTGGAAGTACATTTCTCCATCTTTAAATTTATCTCTCTGTCTCAATTTTCTCATCAGTATGAGGATGTCTTTTTCTTAAAAGGGTTTTTGTGGGGATAAAATGAGTCTGTATATGTGAAAAATATAGACACTCTAAGTATCACAGTTTTAAAACATTGATCGTGAGTGCAAACAACCCCCTCCCTACTCCCAGTTAACCCAAAACTGCTACTTACCAGCTTTGGGAAATTCATTAAAAAAATTATCGCAGTTACTCCACCAGGGTGAGGAGGGTATGGATTATGCAAATCGACAGCACATGACCTGACAACAGGTAATAACAGTATTATAACAAGTAGCAGTACTGTGGTTTACTGGGGATGTGGGTAGTGTGCCAAGTCCCGAACAAGCCAGAGCCCCAGAAACCAGGAGACTTCAAGCTGCACTGACAGTCTGCCACAAGGGTGGTGGCACGGCAGCCTCCCGTCCCCAGGGACTGTGCATCCTGCTGCAGGCTCCAGAGCCTGGAGGCGGGCCCCGCCCTTTCCTGGCCTTGGCCCTGGCCGGGACACTCCGGCCTCGGAGCTCTTCGGGCAGGCGCCAGGGCGGAACTGCAGCAAGGCTTCTTGGATAACTCCGCCCTCGGAAATGAGTTGCAACGCCTAACTGCAGATTTCATTCATCATAACAAAGGACTACTCCTATTCAGTCTGATTAAAATAGAAACGGACTTCCTAGGAACTATCAAGGTGCAGCCTTGTTTGCCACACATTTGTGTATGTGAGAATCCTGAAGAATAGCGAGATACTATGCGCAGTTCAGTGGCTAGAATGCTGTCCCTTCCCCAGGTGTTTCGCGCCAGGACTGTCGTCTGGGATCGCGGAACTCAAAAATCGGAGACTTGTGCACATTATAGAACTTTTTTTTTTTTTTAAAGCTAAGTCGTTTCCTTTTCCCAATCAGCAAATTTATTGTATAGTACTTAACTAAACTGCACATAACACAAACTTTTAAATTGTAATTTGATAGTAAGTCAGTTAGCGTTTTATTCAACCTACTGTTGGTCAGACAAGGACTAGATTACACAAAAAATAATATTTAGTATGTGGACAGAAAAGGGGTTCTATAGACAGTGGCCTCACAGGGGGATCCGTTCATAAATTCCTAACTGGACATTGTTTGGTGGTGGCTATGCCCCGGGTCTTAACTAACTTTTTAGTAAATGTTTATCTTTGCCTTAAGCAAGCCCTGCCATTTTTCTTGTGCATCTAGGTTAGCACAGCTCTGAAACAAGCATAACCACCCCAAAGAGAGCACATCATCTTGTTAACTGTCTTGTAATCCAAGCCCTACCTTGCTATCTCCCACCTTGAAGTAACAGTCTTTCTTAATCTCAAATGCATGGAAAAAACTGAAAAGCTGCTATTCTCCAGAGCATTTGAGACCTTGCTTCCCAAAAATTGTCACCAGTTTTGGCTCAAGTCAACTCTTACGCAAATTCCCTACAGGCTTGGACAGTTCTTATGTCAACAAGTATGTTTGAGCAAACATGTATTGAGTGCCTGCTTGGTAACAGACACTGTGCTTGGCACGGGGGACACCAAGCTCATGAAGTGTTTGCGGGTGGAGTAGGTGGGTGGGGAACAGCAAACCAGTATGTTTAATATGTATATGTGCTGGGAGAAAACCCAGTGGGCAATGGAAGCCAAAAGTGGCACTTCCAGTCTGGAAGTTTAGAGAAGACTGCCCTGGGCCTGAGTCCAGTCTCAGAGGATGAATGGGAGCAGCCAGTAAAATTGACGGAAGGGTGGGGGAGAGAGGGAGGAGTCTCTGGTTGAGTGAATAGCAGGGGCCACAGAATACAGATGTAAAACAATACCATGCCTGCAAATAAATGTACAAGGAAAGCAAGAGGCAGAATATGGAGGAAGATGAGCCTGGAGAGAAAGGTAGGCAAAGGTGGGCCCCATGCTAAGAAAGTTGTACTTTACTTTAGGACAGGTGGTGGTTGGAAAGGTTGGGAGTGAATTTATCACTTGGCCCAAGGCTTAGAGGATCTAAGAATTTTTGTGATAAAGCTCTTCAAGCCACGAAGTGCAAAGGAAATGTCTGAAAGGCCCACACCCAGAAAGTGTGCATTGATCTTAAGAACTGATAAATTATGTGCCTTCAGCTTCCAAATGTTGCTCATGCACAATGTTTGCTACTAAACTTCGTTTCCCAAATTTCAACTCCACATTTTTGTAAGCACCAGAATGGATTATTTTAACACAGTGCTTTATAATTTAAAAAATGTCCATGTTAAAAAGGATGACAGCCCACACTTGGTTAAAAAGATAAAGTTGTTCTCAGCCGAAGAGAAATCCACCCTTTACACACCCTTCTCTGGAGGCTTCGAGGACAAGGGCTGAGGGAAAAGCCCCATCTCGGGTGGAAACCATTTGAGACAGAGCCAAGACTTGCTGGTTGGAAGGTTTTCTATTCCCTTCTATTCCAAAATCCTCTAATTCTTCAACTAGAATGTTGAGTGAAGCAGTATGCATTTTATTCAACAATGATTTTGTGAGTACCTAGTATGTTTGGGCATTGGGCTGGGTATCAGGGATGCAGTGAGGAGAAAGATAAATTGGATTTCTGTCCTCAGGGAGCATAAAGGCCAGTGATGAGGGTGGCTGGGGAGTGAGGTGAACTTGGAGATGTGCATAGGAATTACTATGAAGCATGCTAAACGTGATGGTGGGGGTGCTATATCTGGTAGAACATAACAGGAGCATGATCCTAGACCAGGCATCAGAAAAGGCTTCCCTAAACGAAGCGACACTTCAGCTGAGAGCTGGAGGATGCATAGGAAGGAGTCGAACACAGAGAAGGAAGAAGAGCATCCCAGGCAGAGGGACAGCATAAGTAAGAGTCTCAAAGGCACTTGCAAGAATTCAAAGGAAATTCCTGTGGCCAGAGACGAGCATGGGGGAGAAGAGAACTCAGAGATGAGGGGATGAAGGTGAGAAGGAGACGGGGACTGGGTCCAACGGCTTCAGCAGCCTCACAAAGCTGTCCCGTGCCTGCTGCTGTGACCAAGTGGGACTTCGCATTCCTTTCTTTATTTTACTTTTGAGGACAGCAACTCACAGAGAGGTTAAATGGCTTTCCTAAAATCAAATGATGATAAATTGACAAATCCACTGTGTCTTCTTTTGGTTCCCTCAGGATCAGGCCGTGGTACAAGGATTTCATTGTCTGAGGGATACGTTAAGGAAGCACCAGCAAGGAAAGTGGGAAAAGGAGCAAGAAAGGAAGGCGGCTAACAACTGGGCAACCAGTTGTCCCCTGGACATCCAGGGGACTCTCAACACATGCCATAGAGTCACTGCACCTGAGGGTGATGGGAGCCGGAAACCCCACTGCTTGTCAGTTTGGGGTAGAAGGTCACAAGAGAGGTGGGAGGGAGGTGTCCATTCTCCAGCGTTTTCAGTCAGATGCACAGGTGGGTGGGCAGGTTTTGGGATTCAGAGAATACCCTCAGGTAAAGGGATACAGTGTGGAGATGTGGCCTTTTGGAGGCTGGTCAGTGTGCACTACAGTTGCAAGGGCGAGGACTTGGGCCAGCACCATAAAAGCTGCTGCACAGTTCTAGGGCCCCAGATATCGGTGTTCCAGTTCTTCTAGGGCCCCGGATGTCTGTGTTCCGGTTCCAAGCCCTTACACCACACCACACTGACTGGATTTCCACCTGAGTGGCAGGTGAAAGACAGCTGGCAGTGGATAGAAACAGTAAATCCACAGATTACTCTGGAACTCTGGGCTGAGGCCTCAGCAACTCTCAGGCATATGGCTCTAAAACGATTAATCACAGCACAGATTTCCCATAATTCTTTTCTTCACTCTGGAGTCTCCATACTGAAGGAAAACATGCCACCTTGAGTGTCCTAGTAATTGAAGAATGTCAAGTTCAACTAGGGAAATAAATGAAACTCCACAAAATGAGAATTTAGTGAGGCATGGGGTATTGAACAAAGTCAAGCAGTTAGCTTCAAACTGCTGGATTAATTAGGGTAAAGTCATTTGGTTTGGGATTTGGGGGGCAATCTGACTCATAGAATTTTTCAAGAAATAGATGGGTCATAAGATTGGGAAATCTGATACTTAATAACAGCTTTTGGAGCTAAAATGTGCATAGTAGTTTACCTTAACAACAATTTTTCTTAACAAGAGGCTATGAAACAAAGGGAAGAACAGGCTCTGGTCCTTCACTTTCTTCCTGGTTTTCTGTCCTCACCAAACATTTATTGTGGCGAGCAATGTGGATTTAAGTGTCAACATCACGGTTTGGGCGCTCAAGGATTTCATGGTCTGGAAGAAGACAAGCAGATTAGGGCACACTAACTAACAAGCATTGGGACCTCGGGGCAGTCTGTCAGCCTCTCTGGGTCCCCGTTTCATCGGGAAGAGCCTTGATGGATGGGATCCGTGGTTCCCAGCCTTGGCCAGCCATTAGAAGCACTTTGGGGAACTTTGAAAGAATAGCAATGCTCTGGGTGGCCCCACTCCCAGAGATTCTGTCTGGTCTCTTCTGGGGCAGGGCCCTGGCACTGGTATTTTTTTTTTTAAAGCTCCTAATGTGATTCTAGTGAGCAGATGAGTTTGAGAATCACTAGATAATAACTTTCAAGTTTTCACTAACTGTAGAACTGATGTTTTTTCTGAAGAGAGTTTTCCTTCTGTGTAAAGTCTCCTGTGTAAGTCAGTAGAAGGCAGAAGGTAGTAGCTAGAACCTACTGGTAAAAACACAGCAAGAGGGCCATGGAGCTCTGGGTTAGGTGACCACAGGTTGGCCAGTACTTGTGCTCTGAATAGATAGTTTACCTCAGTAGGATGCACAGAACAACCATTCCAGAGACAGCAGGTGTCCACATTATTTTTTTTCCTCAGAGGACACATTCATAATGCCAACAACTAATTATCATACCAAGAAAACAAAAACTGAGGGAGAGCAGAGGCGGGCTGGCAGCACCATCAAGTTGTACAAACCGTGACTCACTCTCGTCCTGGGCTAAAGCATCTCTGTGGCAGTTCTCTGAGAAGTTCCTGGTGGTTGCTTTGCAAAGGAAAGAAGGCAGTGTTCTTTGCCGTAGGCCGAGAGGAAAAGGAAAATCTTCTCCAATCTCCTACATCCTCTGGTTGGCTTCAGACCACAGCTCTCATGAACTTTCCATGGTAGGAATAGAGAACGGTTGGCTCACACGTCCCTGTTCTGGCTTGTTCACTACACTAACAACCTCTTCTATTACGTGCAAGGCAATTAAAGGATGAGCATAGAAGCTGGCATCTTTCCTTTAAAGTAAAAGCCAGGGTTTTTGTTTTGCTAGTGACGGTTTCCTGTAAAGACAAAATTTCTTGTTAGTGATGACAGAAGAGCCATTGGAACAATCTCAGGTCACGGTCATTTGGAGCCGGCCCCACACCCTTCTGAAGCCCTTTTTCTGATACATGTCTGACAAAATCTCTCCCTCAGAGTGCCAGCACCAACAGAATTACCTCACCTTGGAAGAGTCTACTGATTTTTTAAAGGGACTGATTCTTCAGAGCATGTTGAGAGGATGAGTTAGAGGCATGTATAAATTGCTTGTACTTTTTCTTGTTGGCTGTGGAGCAGGTATTGCTCCATCTAATGGAATGCCTACAAAAAACCAAAGGAACTTCACTCATTGGCAAACACATTTCCTATTTTATCTTCTGCGGAAGATCTTGTATGAGAGAACTTTGGAATGTGTACTGACCACTTGGATCATGAGATTGAATTAGTCAATTGATTACAGAGGGACCCTCGATTTAAAAGATGGAGGCCCATATCGGCCCAGTGAGAGCTGGGTGTGTTAAAACTTGGAGCGACATATCCAGCCAAAATTAGCTTTGTAGTGTGCCATGTGGGCAGATTATTTGGACATTAAAAAATGAGAATAGAGTTTTTCCAGTTAGATACATTTTTGTATTTAAACTGTATTATTGTTTTATTTGAAAAGCGACATATATTCTTAAGTAAAATATAAAAAATACAGAGATAATATTTTAGAAACCATTATATTCTTACCCAAATAATGAGCAGGGTGGCTTGTTATATTTTTGTCTAGTCTTATTTATTTATATTTCCAGGCTAGGTATTCTAACCAAAATATTATTAAATAAAACTCAAGTCTTTTTGAATGGCTTGCCAAATAAAATGCAGAATTCCAGGTTAAACTTGAACTTCAGATAAATAAAAAATCTTTTAATATAAGTATTTCCCAAATTTTGCATGGAATATGTTTATACTGAAATATTATTTGTAGTTTATCTAAAGTTCAAATTTAACTTGGCCATTTGTTTTTCTCTTTTGTAAATCTGGCAACCTTATGAGCAAAATGAAAAAAGGGGAGAGGATCTGTTTACCCTAATTGATACTAATTTTTTACAAAAAGAAATTAGTTTTAATAAGAATATGAAGGCTCTACCACCACTTGGTAATAACTAAGTGAAAATGAAAGTGAAAAAGAAAAAGAGAGAAAGAAGAAAAGAAAAATAAGCACATGATATTTATAGTAACAAAAATGTGAACTGAAGTAGTCATATTACACCTAACCAAAGTTGCTTAAAATGTATAAAACAACGGAAGGTATTTATGAGTAGCCATTAGTTTTATGTTTTGAAAGTCCTGCAGGAAATTCATTTTGGTTTCGTAGATGATCATCAACACTGTTTATGTTTCACAGAGCAGTTCTAGGCTTTTGCCTTTTCAGATAGAATATGATTTGTGGCTGCTCATATCTGAAACGACTCTTGGGAAGTTCAGCAGCAGATCAGCCAATGGCCAAACTCTCTGCTGTCAGTTTCAGGAGCAAAGGTAATCAGCGAGGACTGGAGACTCTCTCCCTAGGCCTCAGCTGCAGTGGCCTGTCCTGACCCTTTGGCCACCAGTGGGGTGCTGAGGGAGGTTTCCCATAGGGCCTTGCACAAGAAGGCATTGTGAGACCCCTAAGGCCTGGAAAAAACAAAGGATCACTTGTGAATCCTTTGCTGTACTCAGTGAGTGCTATACAATTTGCATATTGGAAGGGCTTCTTAGAGCCGCAGGTGGCTGGGCCAGGAGACCTGGCCTTGCGTTGAAGCTGCCATTTTGGAGCAAGCACAATGTCTTTATTTAGGATGGAATGTTTATATGGGCTGGCTGATGGAGCAGTTAGAAAAGGGATAGTGGCAATGGTCTTAACCGCCTACTCACCATACATATTCCATGTCATTGCCACCGACATTATTATCAGTTGGCATGAGTTTGAAGGATCAGAAGAAAAGAAAGGCTAATGCTCTAAAATATGACTTAAATGATTTCAGCAATATTGGGAAGAAACATTTCTAATCAGACTGTAAACTACATGCTGTCCCCATAGTTTTTCTCATTTTGTTTTCACCCAGAGACGTTTATTCAAAACGCAAGTCTGACCATGTCTCTTCTGACAGTAGGTATAGTACAGGTGGCCCTGGGCAGCTGATGACCTCCAGCAGTACCTGCTCCCATTGTGCAGGGCACCTGCTTGCCTCCTATCACCTTGCCCATTGAACTCACTGATAATACCAACTTCGAGTTTTATTGGATAATGTACTATTTCATGCCTCCATCTGCACCTGCAGTTTTCCTTGCTCCCAGGAAAGCACTGCCCCCTTCCTCCACTCTCCCGTCCACTAAAGGCTGCCTGGTGGCCTCTGGTTCCTCCTTCAAAATCACCTCAGGTGTCAGTTTCTGCAGGACCCTCTCTTTAGGACTCCCGACACCCCCAGGGTTAAAAGCTCTCTCCTTTATGCTATTTCTGCATCCTTCTCACACTTTATGTCACATCAGATTCTTTGTTCATTTTGTTTACACTTCCTCCTTCCATTCTTAAGGTTGTTAGGAGCAAGGTACATCTTATTAAAGGTACATCTTATTACTCATCTCTGTTTTCCTCCTACATCATAGATAATCACCATGGATGATTTGTTGGATGAATAAAATCCTGAATTTTAGGGTTTCGCAATTACTCAATATTCAGTTAATGTCAATTTATTCAACTAAAATAAATTATTCAATAAAATTTTAAAACCTGAATTCCCATCTGCACTGAAGGGACAGTCACTAGTGATGCCCTGTCCAGGTCAATGCCTTTGAGATTCAAAACGGGGGGGGGGGGGGGGCACAATCATTTTAGCCCCTGGACAGGCCTTTGACTCTATACTTTATGGATAGTTATATCTTTTGAATTTCCATTATATTCCTATTGCAAACTCAATTTAATCAAACAAAGGAAGGAAACACACTGAAGTCCAGTTGAAACCTTTTAGATCTCTTGGGGTTGCCAGTCAGATTAAGAGAAGTTGTAGACCAGGGAGGTTTAATAGGACATGAGATTTTCACAGACAGTGGTTAAGACAACACAACCAGTGGTAAAAGAAAAACAAGAAAATCCTAGGCCGGAGAAATCACAGTACTCACAGTATAGAGAGTCGCTGCTTTCATGCTGTCCATCAATCCGAGCCTTTGGATACCTGATGAGATTCAAGTCTTGGTTTGAGGTGAAATGTTACAGACACCCCCCTCTCCTTAAACTCATGCATGAATAAATCCTTCCTTGGAAAGAGGCATGGATTGCTTGTCAGTATTCCTCAGAGACTTCCCTCCACAGGGAGTGATTCATACCACACGGCATCAAGCCTCCGCGACTAATGTCTCAAAGAAGTCATGCAAGTGACTAGCGGATGGGAAAGTTCTCGGGAGAGAGTAACTTGATTGTCTGTTTCTTGAGTGTCCGCGAAGAATCCCCGAGAGCTGCTTTTGAGTTGCTACGGTTTTCATTTTGATCATACATTGTTAATTTAAAAGTGGCTTAAGAGTAGTCTACTAGATTTGGTTTGCCCTTCCACAAATTTTAAACAGAACTTCTGCCTTTAAACAAATGTTACAGATCAAGAGTATATCCTAAAATTAAGCAGTAACCTCTGAATTTGTGACTATTTTATGAGAGAACTGGAGTAAATGGAGTTTGCAGTACCTAGAACGTGGTTCATGGATGGAGACATCGTAGGAGCAGAGATCCTTAGCTGTTACTGGGGTTTTCTTCCTTCCCTCCCCCATCATGCAGCTCTGTTCCAGTCCAGTGCTTTGGGTTAGTAGCGCCCTCTTTGGCCCCATCTGGAATAGCTTTGTGAGCCAGGTGTCTCAGTGTGAGTCTAATATCTACTTCCCTTAAAAACACTGACTAAACATATTTTCCTTCTTTTTCTAAGGATCCTGGATTAGCCTTCCAAAAAGGTGTGGGGGGGAATTCTAGGTCATCACCACTAAGCGTAGCCCATCTGTGTACACACACATGCACACACACATCCATGTGGTCATACCAGCACCCCTGTTTCTGGTCCAACACTGCTGATTTATTTTACCTATCCTTCCCGTTCTTAACTTGGAACTCCTTATTTCCAACAGTTTCATTATCTGCAGTAGAATTACTTCTTGTTCAATCCTAATACACACATATAGTAGTTTTGGAATGGCTAACCCGTACCCATGAGAAACACAGTTTACTTGAGTATATATTTGTATACAGTTCTTTTCGTATATTGCATTTTAGTATATAGACCAAATACTAGTCCCCATACACACTATAGTTAACTCTTTTCTTTCCCACCCACTGAAGTGTGATTTTGTTACTCATTTGTAATAAAGGTTAATTTGTTATCATTTGAATTTCACTTTGCACCCCCCACTCTCTATCTCTATCTGTAGAGTGTTAGGTATGGTAGGTTTGAGATCATGATCGAGTTGAGCCGAACTAATGGGTAAATTCTAGGTTCACTGGAGAAGGTAAATGACTTGTGTATATCTTACCTCTTCTATTCTCAACTGACCTGGCCTCTGGGGAGAAGTTGCTCTATGACAACATGAAATCCACAGCCACATCATATTTGTTTTGCAACCTCTTCTCTTTACCATTTCCCTGCCCTCATTTTCTGGTCTCATTTTCATAAGCATTCCTAAGTAAGAGAAAAACTGGTTTTACGCACCTCCCTTATCCTTTTAATTTGGGAGGAGAATGAATAGTCAAAAGGATGGAAGATAGGTAGTGGGTGGGAGGAGGAACAGTGGCCAGGTGCAAGAATAATTTATAAAATAGATAATAGAGATTTCACATTAATTTAGCAGCAATACAATGAAGACTGTGCATGGCCTGGGCTGCTTGGTGGGGCTCCAACAGTGCCAGGGCACACGTCAAGCCAAGATGCCATTAGGATTAGCAGATTCTTGTCTAAGGGAGCCTCTGAGATTGGCAGGGCCTCATTCCCCATAAAGTTTAGCTACATGTCCTATTCCTGCTCCTTCCTTAGTGTGTTCCTTCATTTATTAATTATCCATTTGCAGACTCAGACCTGAGTTCCTATTCTGCATGAAGGACTTTGTAGATATATCATAATTGAGTCTCTTCTAGCCACCAAGCATCCCCCTGCCCAGTGTCACTGTCTCTGCTTTGTGACCATCCTTAATTGTAGATGTTTCAACACCAAAACATTGGGGAGCTAAGCAAATAGAATCATGGAATTATGCTCAGAACCAGCCATTCAAAGAAAAATGCAGGACTCTTGCAGAGGAAGTTGTTTTGAAAATCTCATGCCTTACGCTTTCCTCCCATCAAGACTTCAAGGAGAGAGCTAGCTCCCCAGATGCCTTGCCTTGTTGCTCTTCCCCAAAGCAGTTTAAACAGCCCAGCCCCGACATGTATTTGAGTCCGTGTGAACAGGCTTCTCCAATTAATGGGGAAAAACAGCTTTGTATCAGTGCTGGGAAACCACGGGCTGGTCGACCAGGGGTGATTCATCAGGCAGGTCACAACAAGGCCAACGCAAATTCTAAGATGTGTGTTTGACTAGAATGTTATTGCTAGCATAGTAAACAGGACTACAACACAGTTGCGTCAATACTGCAAACAACACAAAACATTGCAAAAGTGTCCAAGGTGAAGCAAGAGATTATCATGAACAACTGAGTCGAGGACTTAAGGTCACATCGAAGAGTAGGATGAAGTTTCAAACTTTACAACCAGATATTGATAACATCAATTTTTTAGTAACGTGTTTCACTGAAAGAAAGATGCAGAATGTTGGGGGATGGGTGTGCTTTGTGTGCTTTATGCATTAGCTTCTGGTCTTTGTGGGAAGATCAGGCAGTTTGCAGGGGTAATCTTTCTCTCTCTCTCTCTCTCTCTCCCTTCTTTGTTTCTTCCCTATTATGCACTGAAGAAAGGAAATTATTTTGTTTTACCTTGGAGCCTGATTGAAGTGAAAATACTTAGTTGTGCAAGGACTGGACAGTGAATCTAACAATCCTTTTCTCAGCAAATAGGATTCTGAGTCTTCTCTGTTTTTGCTGGTAATCTTATTTTTTTCTCTGTTTGACAATTAAAGTTGGTATTTGGAACAATATTTCCAATAGAAATGTCATTTGTTATTTCTCAGGGACTTGCAGCTTTTTAAAAAAATGTTATTCAGTCCCTTATTTCAGCATTTCGTTGCGTGGGATCCATACCTACGGAGTGGCCACCAAAGATAAGGAGGAAAGGTGTTTCCAATGTCTGTAGCTTATCTGGGCCTCATCTGAACTATGCAGGTGCCCCACATTTATGCATTCAGGTTGGCTCTTCATTGGGAATAGCTCATATAAGGTTGTTGGTATTTCCTGCCCCTGTTAGGCCAAGACTACTGTAATAACAGCTTTTCTGGCTGGATTCAGGTATGTTTGCTTCAAGCCCAGACCAGAATCAGGAAATGAAGAGGTGTGTATGTAAAGGAAAACTACTGGGGTGGAGGTTTGGGGGTGGGGAAAGGGGAATTTCTTGATCTTTTTTCATGGCATCAAAATGTTCAACATGGGTAAGTCATTGGAGAAAAACAAAGGGAGACCTACACTTAGTGGAAATTACCACTGGTCAGATTCTCTCCTCAGTCACTTCCGATTCTGACGCCGCCTGAATGGCTGGGTGGGTCTGGGAGGCTGCAGGACTCGCCAGACTAGGAGTTAGAGTATTTAGTTTCTTTGCGAGTATTTTCAGTGCTTATACAGTTTGGCACAGGTCTTTAAGAAAAAGAGTACAAACCAGAAAAACAAAATTAGGTATAAAAATGAGTATCTATAATGAGAAAAGAAATACTAAGAATAACAAAACTTAAAAAGCTGGTGAATGCCATATGTGTTATAAAATCCATCAGAACGACACAATATTTATATTAGCCTGGCACACTTCTATAACACTCTTTTCCCAATAATTTTTGGCTGCATACTCTCCAGTCACTTCTTGAGAAGATCACAATTTTGTAATATTTTTTATAAAGAATGGAATGATAATCCAGTCTTTATATGTGAAAACTTGTTTCTCTCCCACTATTCACACACACACATACCTCCAGTGCAGGGTGCTGTAGAATAACCTGTAGCCTTTTTGTAGAAGCCAGAGCAGTTGGCACAGGGTGTGTGTGTGAGTGTGTGTGTGTGTGAGAGAGAGAACAAGAAGGGGGTTGGAAAGTACATGCCTGGAAGCCAGTCCTACAGCAGGAAGTTTTGCAACAACGTGACCACACGCAGAAGTGACTTTGGACCACAAAAATTGATCCTATAAAATTTAAAGTATGTACATTAAGTCCTCACTGAATATTGTTCATAGATTCTGTGACTTTAAGTGAAACAAAACATAATGAAACCAATTTACCATAGGCTGATTGGTATAAACAATAATTAAGTTTCTATGGTATCTCATCATTATATCCAAAAAATGTAGAATGAAATGATGCAATGATGTTTTTCAAGGACCTGCTGATATCCCCAACTCAACTTTTCACTAGACAGACCCTAAAAGTTCTCTAGGCCATCCAGCACGTAAGGAAGTCTGACAGAGGGAACATTGGAATGGAAAGAAACTGGTATTCACCACTTGTGACTTAGTCACCAATTGTGATTAAAGTGTCTCACTTTTACAAGTTTTATTGAAGTGTATGACCAGTGGAACACTTTGGTGGGCCTCTTTTCCTTCCAGGACCTTAAAAGGAACCCACGCAAGAGAGGAGCCCCGATGTTTAACCGTCCTTAGTTTCACAGTGTGGTCCAATGTGGATGGGAGCAAGTGACTTAACTCCCTGACCTCACTGTCTCCATCCGTCTATTCCCCTGGATTCTTCTGAAGACCAAATAAGATAAGTGCATGTAATAGCCTGAAAAGAACGGACTCTCTGTTTTGCAGTTTACTCAGTACAAACCTCACGCACTGCATCTTCCAGATCTAGATGAAATTTTACTTTCCCCTCGGGACGTCGGTTCTGTGCATCACTCTCAAGTGGGGGCGATTTCTCCCACACCTCCTGTAGTCCAGGGTCTGAAGGTGAAGTAGCTGCTTCTTGGTCCTTGTTGCTGATTCCAGATACTTTCTCCTTCCTGATTTCTTTTTTTCTAATAATTTTAACTTTGAATTTGTAGTTGACATACAATATTATATTGGTGGCAGGAGTACAACCCAGTGATTAGACATTCATATAACTTACAACTCGACCCCCCTGATAAACCCAGTACCCACCTGACACCAGGGTGTTGCTCCACATGCCCTCCAAACATTCTTGTTTTGCTATTAGCCTTCCAGGTTTGTCTACCTAACTAGAACGTGGGCTGCGTAACAGTAGATGTTGTCTCCTATTCCCAGGACCTAGAAAAGTAGGCATCTAATAGGCTTTCAATTGACATTTGTTGAAGGTAAGAAGGAACATAGAGAATAAAAGAGTGAAAAACATCTGTTTGTGAGATACATGTTCCCTATAAAATTGAGGGTCCTTATGACCTGACTTCGATTAAATTTGGTCTTAAATTCTAGCTCCAGAAATTAACTTTCTCTCTACATATACCCCTCAGAGACCTTGCCTTTCCCCCATAATCAGCAACTCTTCAAGGCATCAGAGGACAACAGTTTGATCTGACAATAGTCACAGGGTCTGACCTCTAGCAAGCTAAAAACAACATCTCGACCTAAGTTATATTTCAGCTTCTGAGTCCTAAGCTGGAACTACCTCGTGGCTACTTTCTTATGAAAACAGGGACCCCAGAATGACCTCAGAGCCTACCTCAAAACCTGGAGAAATGATTCATCACCTCACCTCTGACCATTCACCTCCCAGCATGGTCCCGAATCCCTAAGCCACAGTGTCTAGTGATTTTGCCCTAGCTGCAACCTACACACCATTGGGGAGTTCAGGCTTTTGAGCACTAGCTTCACTTCTCGTTCTCCCGGGTGATGCCATTCATATAAAACAGCCAATATTTCTCCACTGTAATTCTCGGTGTCTGGTGTTTGGCTCTATTAACACCTGTGGATGACTCTTTCTCTTTGATAACACATATTACCTCCATTCAGATCTGCAGTCTTCTTGGATTAGACATTAATTTTCCCACCACACATCATCCCATTAGCATTTTCATGTCTTTGTTTCTGTGTTCTATGGTCTGTACAATGTAATATATCAGACCCTGCCCTTCAGCGTCTCTTTCCAATTTTCTCTTTTAAGGCAGCTCACACCTGATATCCTTGACAAAGCTTGTACTGGCTGTTGAAGTCAAGCCAACTTCTTTTTTGGCTCAAATTATACTTGGAGCTAAATACTTCTGTACAGTACTTATCATAGGTTTTGGCAATAATTCTACTTTGAGTGACAGGAGCCTTAGTTTTATCTACCCAAGTAACGTAAATCAGCCTTGAAGGCAGACACATTCCTTTCTCTTCTTTTGTATCCTCCACCATGGCTAGCCTCTGCTGGATGCCTGGCTTAATAAATATATACTACTGACCTACTGATAATAATCACATGACAATCAAAGCAAAATGTTGAGCTTATTTTTAATTTTAAAGAGAAATTATGTACATACACACATACATGCAAATAAAATATAATTTTATATTCAATCAACAAAGATATAAAGGTATATAATTACTGGAATTATTTTTGCTGTTGCAGAGAAAGTCAACAGAAATTCAGTGAATTCTGACCCAATTTATGCAACATTTGGGATGAAGACTTCTATATGTTTGAGAAGGAACCCCCCAAAACTGGAATTATCTTCTGGAGGGAGGACTCCTTGTAGTACAGGCTTCCTCCTGTGTTCTAGGAACCCATCTGTATCAGTGCACCAGCTGGCGTTGTTGTGAGAGGCTGCGTTAGGCTTCAGTGAATTAGTTTTGAAGACTCTTTCAACACCTTTGCCTATTTTATTATGGGTGATTTATGAACTCATCTGCCTACGCTGTGCTGAGTGGTCAGCAGTTTTTCTGATCTCACCCCAAGTGACTTTTTTTGTTTCCCCAGATGAAAAAAGTCCTCAGAGGGAAACGTTTTGCTGATGTGGAAGAGGTGAAACAAAAAAAGACAGAAGTACTAAAAGCATCAAAATTGATGAGTTCAAAAACTGTTTTGAGCAATGGAAAAACATCTGAATAAGTTGTCAAACAACATCTCCATTGCATCAAATAGAGAGTACTTGGAAGAGGACTGAAGTTGAAACATGTAAAAATAAATACACAGTTTTTTAATAAATAAATTCTTGGGTTTTTTAGGTCCCCCTTGTATATGATACAGTCTTGGCTCTGGGCGCCAGAGGCCTGGACTGTCCCCAGGACACGTCCTCATTTTGATGGCTGCCAGGACAACACTAGCACCTGCAGTGACTTGCTCCCCAGCTGGCTCAGCCACATCCCAAACATTGCCGTTTTAATGGACCCCATGTAGTGAGAGACGCTTATGCCTCACGGGCTGGATGGCTGGGAATAAAGTTCCAGTACTTGAGGGCTGGGGCACACAGGAATTAGGAGAAGGAAGTGGACGGAACAGCAACTACAGTTTTGATTAAAGGAATGAGGAAAGAACCCAAAGTATCTGGGTCATCCTGGAGCAACTGTGATTCCTCTGAAATGGTTGCCAATAATGAAAACGCAGGAGGCCTTCTAGTTCTGAAGAACTGGCAGTTGGAATTGTTTCCTTTCATTCGACTTCTTGGCTTAGGAGTAGGGATAAACCAGGAATTATATCCTACTATCTTCTGAAAGTTTTTTGGTGAAGAATTATGTATTAAAAATACCTAGCTTCTTACTTCCTGCATGAGCTTATGCACCTGACGTAAGAGGAAAGGAACTGTGATATTCATGAGATAACAAGGAAGAATGCAGAATTCCTTACCCAGGTCTCCTCACCCCTTACACCCCTGTATTCCATGGAACTTACTCTCTTATTCTTATGAAAACCATTACACATTCACATGTTCCAATAAAACAGAGATAAGCTGCATTCAAATACCAAAGAGATAACAGTTATCATCCAATATGGCATTTAAAATCATATATATACATATATTTGTGCATGTGTGTGTGTGTGTGTATATATATATATATATTTTTTTTTTTTCCCCTAAAGGAGATCTTCAGAATGCTGGTATATCAACTGGAAAGAAATTTGTACAATTAGATTTTTTTCTAACCAATTCTTTTCCTCATCACTGCTATTAGTCTTGTCTAGGATATTTCCAAAGGTGACGGTCTTGGATCCCTTGCCAACATCCCTGTATTAATTTGCTAAGGTCTGCAGTAAAAAAAAGAAAGCACTACAAAGCAGGTGGTTTAAACAAGGGAAATTTATTGTCTCACAGTTCTGGAGGTTAGAAGTCTGAGACCAGGGGTTGGTTCCCTCTGAGGGCTGTGGGGGGCTATTAGTTTCATTCCTTTCTCCGAGCTTCTGGTGTTTTGCTGACACATCACTCTGACCTCTGCTTGTGTGTTTGTCTGCTTTTATGTCCAAGTTCCCCCTTTTTTATAGGGACACCAGTCATGTTGAATTTACAAGGCTCACTCTAATGGCCTCATGGTAACTTGTTTAAATCTGTGAAAACCCTATTTCCAAACAGGGTGCGTTCTGAGGTTCTGGGGTTTAGGACTACATCTTTTCTGTGCAACACAATCCAACCCAGAACAACCCTTAGCTACACCTAGCGGATGATCACACTGAAAAGCAGGTGATGGCTCTCACAGCTGGTGTTCATGGTGGGTGTCGTCCTTGCAGTATTTGGGTGGATTATCTCAGTCAGTGATGTTTGCTTTCTAAAGAAGAAGGTCAAGATGTCTACAAGTGTGGCCTCCCTGTTCAAATGGGTGCTGCAGGCTTGAGTATTGTCAAAATAGAAGTTCAAGTGCACTTAGTATCATTTGGCCAGTGCACGTGGCAGTAAATGTCCCTAGACGTACCATGTGAGTTCCATCCCATTTCATCACCCAGGATGGCTGAAAAGCAAGAGGAAGAGTGAAAATACAGGACAAAAATAATTTTAAGAAATCTTACCTTAAGATGTTACCACTTGACATCTTTTCACAACTCTTACCACCAAGTGACTGTGGACCATGTTCGCACAGAGAGTTTACCAGTAGTAACATGCACAACATGAAAAGGACTCTTTGTTTCGCTTCTTTGGATTCTGCTCTTGATTAGTTGTTTATCGCTTATTCCTGCCTAAGGCATAGTGAATGATCAGCATTCATCCAAATGACTCAACTAATGACAAAATGCATGCTGGGCACTTTGAGATGTCTCAGACGAAGCAAAGATCCATTAAGAATGCTGTTCCTAAGGAATATGTTGGGTAAATCCACATGAAATATTTGGGGGCTGTGTGTACTGAGCTTTCATTGGAAAATTCTTTCAACTTTGCTATATGTTTGAAAACTTCTATAACAAAATGTTAAGGGGGAAAAATCAGATAAATCAACCCTCATGAACAACTTATTTAGAGTGAAAGAACAAGGTCTGTTAGCATCCATTTGCTGCAGAATTAGAGAAGACTCAGAAATAAAGAGATCAGTGCCCGTTTTAACTCTCTTTGTAGGTAGCTGGGTAAACGAAGCATTGTCACTTCCTGTTTTGATAGCTGTTCTCTCATTTTCAATTATTGGGATGTAGTAAGCAGCCATTTGGTCTTGTTTTATTTTGTTAAGTTTAATTAATAGCTGCCAGATTCCTCCAATCTGCACATTTACAAACTAGTCTATCTATCTTTTTAAAAACTGTCTCCATTCATTTGCTTGCGAGGTATGATTATGAATTTGATAACAGGGGTACAATAAAATGCATATAAAATATGGCATTCTAGTTTGTGAGCCTCCTTTTTGTCAGTTCTAAAGCAGAGTAGTTAAGTATGCAGTCTTTGGAGTCAGATTGCCTAGCTTATTAGAATTTCAGAATTGTAGCTTAGTAGGGCTTTGGGCAAATTACATACCTTTTTTGTGTGTTATCTTATGGTGCAGACAGCATGAGTTCCTGTATGACATGACTGTTAGGGCCCGTGTAAGAGCCCAGTAAACTCAGCTATCCCTCTCTAGAAAGCTTTATTTTACCTACCGTTCTGTCTCTCTCCTCTTCTTCCTCCCCTCTCACATCTCTAACTCTATTTCTATGTCTGCTCCATTTCTCTATCTATCCAACTCTATTTCCCTCGGACTAGGGCTGTGTTGCTAGAAGTGGCCTTCCTCTTGTCCAGACAGTGGCCCTTGGTGGCTTTCACAAGCCCCGTCCTATTCCCTTTCCATTATGAAAGGCGTCCTTCTTTGTGTATGGAACTCCCTTAGCATCTTGTTTATGTCTCTCTACCTCGCAGATGACTGTTCCCTGAGCGAGCAGTTATTTTCTCCACCACCACTATTTTGTTCTTCACCGTTTCGACTTTTTCCATAAAATAAGCTCTTTTCTTTCCAATCTCCTGGTCTGTAGCAAGTCCCTTCAGATGCCGGGTGAAATATTTAGTCACATCTCTTACTTGACATACAATCAATCCACCAGTATTTACACCAGTGCCCTTATGTTGCAGCCACCCAAAACTGCATTCCTCCTTTCTCCATAAAAGCAACATGATAATAAGAATGATAACAGTAATAATAATGAAACAATAATAATACCCCCCATTAAGTTAAACTGGTTTATATGTAGACATAGGTTTTAAAAATGCAAATTACAAAATGTCTAAACAGTGAGCTTGTGACCAGTATGTAGGCTAATGAAAAGTTAATGATCCAAACACTAACTGCCCCGGATATTGCAATACGTGCCCGCCATACAGCCAAGCAGGCTGACATAGGATACTGACTGGGGGCGGGTGGGAGTCAGACCACAGACAGGGGATTGGCGGTGGTGATGGGAGGGCCTCACGGGCACCACTCAGTGGGAGAGAGTGATTTTCTTACTGTTTCCTTTAGAGACTTAAGCTGGGCTATAATGCCTCCGAAACATATATTGTTCACATTAATTAATAAAGTCCTGACTAAAAGGACTGTATTCATTTTCAGGAAACCATTGTCAGAGGTAACTGATACAGTCTCTTGTCTTTGTCCTTGCACTCAAAATGCACAGACAGGGTTCCTGTGCTCATCTCCCACCAGTGAGGTCTGAGGACTCCCTACTGCTTGACCTGGGGTGTGTGCATCGTTAAAATGCAGATGCAAAGCCAACAGTTGATTTTGACACGCCCTAGAGAGTAAGGGCCATTGCCTTTTGAACCTCGGGCCCAAGCAGGACCTATTTCCTTTCTGCGAGAGCTACACACACACAAACACACACACACACAAATACTATAGTAATGAGATGTTATATACACATCACTAAGGTTACTTGACTTTGAGAGATCCTGTCATTTGTTAAAATCAATTTTTATACTTGTGGTGATGTATCAGATTAATTTAAAAAAGAATTCCCTAGAAATATAAAATAACAGTAACTCCACAGCTAAATCCTACGGTCTGAGTCAGTCCTTTCCTGGAAGCAGATGAGGACCTCTTTTGGGACCATGAGCCCTGCTGGCCACTGACAGCTTCCAAAAGTGGAGTCGGCCCAGGTCAATGGAAAGCTTAAGTCACTTCAACAGAATGTCCTAATTCTTCCTGATTAATTGAACTCCATGAACAATGGAAAGAGGATACTGTTACTGGATCAAGGAATAATGCCTTCTTGGTATTGAAAGCCTCTCTTAGCTCCTTAAGACTCTCCCCTGCAAGGCTAAGGGGAGGGTAGTTTCTTCCCTGTGGATTAGTGAAGAACTTTTGTGGAACAGGAGCCCAGAAGCCCTTGCTACCCCTGTGCCATGTGTGAGGATGAGGGAACAGGGCAGCCTTGTTCCTGGGGCCACCTAGAGTCAGCAGTCCCCACCAGCTTCCCTACCAGCCCCTCCCCCTTCATCAAGTCCCAGCTTTCTTCAGAAAAGTCATCTTCAGAGTCCCTTTGCACAAAGGTCTACTGTGCTTCAATCACACAGCCTGCACAAATAAAATGCTTTGGCTCTCGTTTTGTCTCCAAAATGGCAATTTGGGGACTTGGACAAATAGGAATGTACTTGAAGTGCCTAGGATGGAGGGAGTTTAGTTCATGAGGAGTTTAGTTCAGTTAATTATGCTTTTGTATGTCTCCACATATAACACCTCTTAAATTTGCATTTCTGGCTACAGCTTGGTGGTTTTCAACTCTGGCTGCACATTGGAATCATCAAGGGAGCTTTGAGATAGCCCAACACTCAGGCCCCATCCCGGGAAATACTGTGATTCAATTGGTCTCAGGTAGGGCCTGAGCGTTACATTTTTCCAGGTGAGCTTCCAGGTGATTCTGAGTGTAGTCAAAGTTGAGAACCCCACGAGTTTTAGGATATGACGTTTATAAAAGTCAATTCTATTAAAATCAACCACCATCACCAACAAGAAAACTTGATTTGACAACATTCTAACAGCTGAATAGTTTATGCAGGCATTATTCTCACCTTATGATTTTTCTGGGAATTTGACTGTATTTCATAACTTAAATGACAGGAGCATGATTCCAGGATTCAGCACCCCAACAAGATGGAGAGAAGATCTTCCACTACACAATGGTGAAGTAGTAGTAACAATTCCCAAGTTCATATTTTTATACTGTTTAGAAGCAGAATTCATCAAGAAATTCAGTGAGCAAAATTGCTGGAGAAAGCTGATTTTTCAATTTGTCCATAAAATTTGTAACGTCAAAGCTTTGGAGAGTTTAGTCCCAGTAAAGTCCCAAATGTGTAACAACATCACCTGTGCTGTTTTTCCATCAAGGTTACACTTGATTGATTTCTGGGGCTTCAGTCTGGAGCAAATCTGCATCCACAGAGCCAATCCAAGCTGTGAAACTCCCATTTTGCCACATATGTTTATCTCCTTTCATAAGCAAGGTTAATAACTTTCATAAGGGCGATAGCAGGCAAGAAACAGGCTGGTTTGGCTCTGGAGAACAGTGCCTGCATGAGATAATTCACCAGGTTGCATTTGATGGGAGAGAGGTTCACTGGACTCCGGCCTGGTCAGCTGAGAAGGCAGTAATATGCCCTTTCTATCTGATGGTGCTCCCGTCAATTTGATGGACAGAGTTTTATGAGTTGAATTGCTGGCTTCTGAGGCTGGTGATGGATAAATGTAAAGAATTTATGAGTGCTAAGTTGCCAACCTCTTGGAAAATATGAGGAACACATACTATAAACCTTTCCTGGAGGGTGAGGGGGCAGGGGAAACAATTGGGAAGATAGAACAAAAAAGCACCAGTCTTTTTAAGTGCATTTATTTAGATGGCATCCTTAGCGAGTGTCTGCCCCTGTGTTCAACTGAAGGCACTTAACATTTGGCAGCTGCAATCACTTAATAACTGCACCTTTACCATGAGAGCTGGGGGGTGGGAAGGGGGCAGAAATTCATTATAATCACTGCTGACATCCTTTTAAAGCCAAAGTCACAGAAGGAAGTCATTGGAGTTAATGAAAATGGAGTTTTAGAATGAAAGTGCATGGGATTTGATTCAGTTAATTTAATTAAACTTATACTTTAGATTATCTCATTTAAATTGCCTGTGTTTCCATTTATGGTCCAAATCCCTGGCCTTTACTCAATAAGTGAAGTTTTCCTAATCCACAGTAATGAAGATCTGTTCACCTCTCCTTCAGGGCCCTGCTGTGTCTCATCACCAGCCAAGGCCAACTGCCCCCTGTCCTTCCAAAGGCAATCTCTTTCAAAGCAGTGCAGGCTGTCAGAGAATGTGAGCGCCTGCCGGGACCTGGAGCTGCAGCGCTGCTCTGGTGCTCTCTCCCACACGCTGTGAGGGCTTCACTCTCTGAGACTCTGCTTGGTTGGTAGCTATGGGAGCCCGCATTACTTGTGCAGCAGGACTCCCGAGGGCAAAAACCATGGGGACTTTACCAACACATCAGGTGAGAACTAAATGTTATTTCCAGAATGAAAATGAGTCTTGCCCAGTCATGCAAGGTACTTTATTCCAATCACAAAAACCAAGTATATGAAATCAACTAGTGAGACCTCATGGTTAGCTGATGACAGTGAATTCCTCCTGGCCTACATTCAAACATCCCTTTGCTTTGATTGCTGTTTCTCTCCTTTGAAAGTAGGAAGTGTGGCAGAGCAGCCTGGCATGTAAGGAAAGGCCCAGGTGGAGAGGGAGGGAGCAACCCTCCCATCCCCCTGTGGCTTTTGCGGAGGTCCCAGGGGAGGGTGAAATAGACAGCAGGTCTTCTCCTAACTTCTCCCTCCTTTGCTCTCAGTAAAGCAAGGATGATGCATTTCATGGTAGGATAATAGGGACACATTTCCACTACAGGAGGGAGTCAGGTTTTCTGGCCTTTCAGAGCGCCAGCTCTCAGAGGAAGCCTGAAATGACTGTCTTCAGGCCCCTCTGTTCTCCTCATTCCTCTTATTCCTTTGAGATTTTCAGAAAATCTGTGTTTTGATTAATGATGAATTGATTTTTTGTTACCTTTTAGTAAGACAATATTATCAGGGATATATTTTTGCATTAATTTAAACACACATCCATCTATCTATCTATCTATCTATATATATATATATATATATGAACCATTGAATTATGGTTATTCATTAACTTTCCATAGAATAGGCAAGGCAGCAATCTAGACAGTGATTAACTCAATAGGCATTTATTGGGTAATCATTTAAGGCACTGAGCCCAGGTACTGTGGTTAGTACAAAAGTGTAGAAGACTTGATCACTCTCCCAGGGACATCTATCTAAAATAAAGGAGATTAAGCTACCGGTGCAAATATTAACTCAAAGTAGGAAGTGGAAAATGTGAAATACAAGGAAAGTACTGAGAGATTTCTGAGGATGGTAAGATCATATCTGACTTGTGGGCGGGTGGGTAGAGGAAATACTTTCTGTATTGAGCAAGTCATGGAGGGTGGGTGGAGATGGGGTGGGCACCCCAGGTAGTGGGAGTAGTGAGCGCAAGTGCATGGACCCGTGCAAGTGCTGGGCACTTTCTGGACCCGTACATGAGCTGTTTGCTTGTGATGTAGAGCACACGTCTGAAGTTCTGCTGGAGCAAGATCTTGAGAGTACCTGGTGTCAAACTAAGCAGTTTACACTTCACCAGTTTAGATGCCCAGGTATAGAGACCCTGATTTTAGTCTTTTCAGAGCAGGAAATACCCTGGCAGCCTCAGACCTCCCCAGGGTGGGCCTGGCCTGCCTGTGGTGAGCTCCTGACATCTGGCTGCCCTGAGTCACACCCTGCACAGCCACCCACATGCACTGGCTGGGTGCCCTCAGGGGCTTCCATCTCAGTCCACCAGAATGTCACCCTGGCATCCTTCTAGCTTGTTGGGGAAATATGTTCTTGTCCCACTATCTGACCTGCCCACCAGCTGCTGGTTAAGACTCCTGAGTAAGACATAAGCATGCGACTCAATCCAGTGCTCTGCTTCTTCTCACCCTACCATGTCGGCTTCCCAGGGTTTACTTTCCAGTGATGTGTTTGTTGTATTACATGTGGAGGCCTCTGAGAGTAGGAAGGAGAACTTTCATCTTAGTAGTGTTTCTCGAAGTTTGCTTTTTTCTTTAAAGATGTCTAAATAGCTGTATTAGAAGAAACATCAGTGGAAAGATAACTTTGGGGCACTTATTCGAGTACTTTTTTGAATAAATGAATGTGTTGGATGTTTCCTGTATGGTAGACACTGTACGAAGCCCACATCTTATTAATCCTTTTAAAGTTTTAGAGATGTGAAGAGAAAAAACATGTTTAACATCAAAACGACATAGTCCCCTTATGTTACCATTTATAGCTGCAAGAATTAAATGGAATAATGTATTTAGAAGTCTTAACACATTGCACACAGTCATCACTAGCTATTATTACCACTAATAACTCCATATGCTGTTAACTGTCTGGCTCAAAGAAAGGGTTTTTAGTTGGATATGATACATTTGGCTTCTCAGTTTCAGGTTTTACTGTTTTTTTCTCCTCAAAGGATTGACACACTTTTCTGGAAAAGGTCAGAGATTTGGTTTCTTCCAAGTTACGACAATCATTACAGTGGGTCCTGACACAGACACTTTGGTTGCTAAGGACTGTATAAATCAGGGTAAAAAGTGGGCTGACGACAACTGTCATTTTATTTTATTTTTTTATTTTTGTCATTTGGAGGAAAAAAGCAGTTTTGGCAGATGCTTGGGCTTGTGTCTGAGACATCGGAGCAACACTGTGAAAATGAGTCAGTCAGCATGACGGCAACCTTGTTTGACTTCTGGACTAGTCTGCCTCCCACAGCTGTACTTCGCTGGAATTCATGGGCCTGTGAATGCAAATGCATGTGTTAGAGAAACATCCACGTCATCAGTTCACTACGCAGGCATTCGAAGTTTTGAAGTCTTCCTCTTCCCTAGAGATTACAGGGTAGGGCCCTTCCGCTGATCATGAGCAGGAATCTCTGCATGAAAGTGATTTTCCAACACCACAAGATGTTGCATCAATTATCTAAGGACAAAATAGCTATAAAATAGAATCTTAATTTAATCTAAGTCTAGAGAGTTTTGAATCTAGATTTAGAGACATCATAAAGAGAAATGGTTACTAGGTCAAGGAGGGTGATTTTCACTAAGGAAATGATGTGTAATCCCAGGGTTTTATTTGTAACATTGGTGTTATATGAACATATTTTATATAAAGTCATGGGGAGACAAAAAGAGGGAAGAAATTAATTTTCTGCCTATACAAAAACGAAAACATAAAAGTTAAAAAAAGTGACTTAATTTTAACATCAGAGTGCTCACCCAATTTGTCTTGTACAAACAACAAAACAAAAATACATCATGTCAGACTGGGTAGGAAAGTTGCGAAAGCTTGTCATTTCCATTTTTTAAAAAGGAGAAGCAAATGTGTCTGGCTTACTCAATTTTTTCCTAACGTCAAGTTTTCCCCTTTAAATAAACATTATGGAGACTTGCTGACTCACAGTGCTTACCTTCTCCTTGGTTGTTTAAGAGCCAAAAATGATGCCAAGAAAGGACAGACTAACAATGAAGATTATTTATACATACAAGTAGTATAATCTTATACATTTATGTCTGTTAATTGTCAAAAGTTTGCATGAGATCATCTCTTAAGAGGTGTTTTTCAAAATACTAAGCCAAATCGCAAATCTATCAACGGCTTTTAAAATTACAGGTGAAGCCTCACCTGATTCCCACCTCTGGCAGGTCAGGCACACGTTTTCATGCTCCCATAATACTTAGGATTTACGTTATACTGTTGGGACCACAGCGCTCAACGTTTATTGGCTTAGCATCTCTCTCCCCAACCTTGTAAATTTCTTGAGAATATGGACTGTCTTGCCCATCTTGGTTTCAGCAAGCAAACCAAAGGCCTTATCGGCCAGCAGATGGAAGATTCTTTGTATGAGCTGCTGGGTTTTTATTTCAGGTCTTTACATTCCAGGGCTCAGACACCTGTAATTTCATTGTCAGAGGCAGGAGTAAGAGAGGAGCATCCAGCTTGCTCATCTAGAGTGAGGAATACAGGGCTAAGTCTTCGTGAAGACACACACAGTTATTTAAATAATGTAGATGAAAAATTAAAGCAGAGATGGGGAACCACAACAGCTTTGTGTCTGCTTTCATTCCTTTTCTACATTGCTTCTCAGTGAGCTTTTAAAAATATAAGTCTAATTCATTAACTTCTCTGCTTAAAATCTTCAATGCATCCAAGGGTACATGGGATAAAGGCCAAAGCCTTCACCTGCTGGTGAGACCTTGAGTGACTGGCTCTTTTCCCCGCCCATTGGAGCCGCTCTCTCCTTGAGCCTCTGCACTCCACCACACATGTTCTCTTTCAGTTCATTAAAACAGAAGGCTCCCTCCTGCCCCAGGGCCATTGCACCTGCTCTTCCCTCTGTCTGAATCACTGGAGCCTGCCAGCCCTTCTGCTGTCTTTGGCTGCACACCTCTTTTGTTTGGCCAGCCCAGAGATTATTACATTGTGAATCTGAATATGCTAAGGCCAGTCAGCTTCTTCCAGTCTGCCCAGGGCCTTAATGTTTCCATCAGTCTTACCTCTGATGGAAATTGTTTGTGGATGCACATGTGTGTTACCCGCCTGCCACTTGGAAGGAATCTGTGTTTGCAATCCCTGGCCTAATTAAGTTCTACAAATCAAGCAGCAATCTACATGAATGTCACTTCCTAAAAGACCTTACAGCTCCACACTCTCAAAGCATCCTGTACTTTCCCTTTGTAGCACTTGGGTGTTTAAAACCTGTCTTCCTGCCAAAGACTCTCTACTAGTTCTTTACATACAGAAGGCACTCATTTATTGAATGAATGTATGATAAAATGGGGATATTCCAAAACTTAACAATGTAAATAATTCTCTAAAAGCTTTAAGTGAAAATTATGGGCAAACATCTGTGAGATTTGCTGGACCCTAATCCTTCCAGTAGGCACAGTGATGTCCTAACCCTGAGATGATAATACTGAGTAAAGCTTATAAGGATAGTGATTTTGTGCGAATGAACTGTGTTCCAAAGGACACAAGGAATGGGGAAGCCGAGGGCTCCAGGTTCCCTACACCTAATTAAACTCGAGCATCTCTCCTGTTTTCATTATTCACGTTCTATCTTTTATGTAAATACAATGGACTTCTACGCAAGCTTTTTCTGAACAAAATTTGCATCAGTATTGAGACAATGTCTTTCTTATAAATTATAGTATCAACAGCCCCAAGAACGGTGCCTGGCACTGAGTGTGTGATTCTTAAGTGCTGTATTTGGTGAATAGTATCTACGTATGGTGACCTACTTTTGGTTGAAGATGTATCTTCAAAGCTAGGATCAGATTTGTAGTGTTTTAGAATCAAGAAATGGCAATGCTTTTCCATGGCAGGTAATGTAACCATTAATTGCTCTATACTCTTGAGTGTTTCTTCCAGTCCAATTACAAAAACAAAACAAATCACACTCCTTTCCAAACTATATTAATGCAGGCCCTTTAAATGCATTTTAGAAAACGTTGGCCCTGGTTCTTCCCAATGCTACATTATCCTCTCTGTCATATCAAAAATGCAATGAATGAATCATCTTCACAGATACTTTTTTATTTGCAAGTGAATCAGAATGTGCCTAAAGAATGGTTCAATGAAGTGTTTGTTCAGAAAGTATGAATTATTATTATCATTTGGCCCCATTGTGTTTGATGCAAACTGACATAAAGTGGACAACTTTCCATAGCAATAAGGTATTTTCTTAGTGTGCTAATTGTCAGTACCATGTAGAATAAAAGAGACTATATGAATTAGTGTGTGCCGTGTTCACTGTGCCAAATATCCTCCATTTTCACCCTCCCACCAGTCGCTCCTCACCCTCTGCACCCTTCTCCGCCCTGGAGGCAGACCTTGCAGATCACTTTTAACAGGCTCACTTGCTCTCTGTTTCCCGGTGGGTTTGTCCAATGGGGAGTCCCTGCAGGAGGTCAGAGGAAGGAGCACAGTTAGGTCAGTCTCTGTATTTCCTTGCTTCCTCCATGAAAACTGGACTTGAGCTGGTGGCATAAGACCACAAAGGCCCAAGGTCACAGCTCCTCTCAAGGTGACCTCTTCCACACTCTCTCCCACTGGGTTTACCTCTCTCCTCTTGCCCCTTTATGCTTATAGGTTGTAACACCTGCCATGATTAGCCTAGAAACACCTCATTCTCCTGTGGTTTCCCCACATCTGCCCATATCTCATAAATAAGCCCTCCTGGGGTGTGTCACCTGCTTCCTGTTGGGTCCTTGGTTGGTGCATCTACTAGGGGTTCCATTTGCCATCTCTCTCATTTTGATCAGGAATCATAGTTAAGGTGATAGGCCTGGCATCTACTGGTTTAACTACTTATTTTTTTAGTTTGCTTTAACATATTTTGATCCCCACAAAAACAGTTGTTTTAGTCTTTTAAACAGCAGCATATTGTAGCTTATAAAAGTTCTCTAATGTAGTTATCCAATACCCTATAGGTGAGCTTTTTTAAAAAAAAATTTTTGGTTTTTTTTTTCCATTGCACATCCTTGAACATACATCTTTATACAAGATAAATTCTTAAAAAGAATTGTTGGGGAAACACTTTCTTTTTTTAAAGGAAAATACCACTAAGCTGTTGTGACTGAGAATGCACTGCACTGAGGAATGTAACTTTTTAAAGATGTTCACCAATGAATTAAGACTTTGCTTTTTGCTTTCTATTCCCTAGATTTGAATAGCATAGCACTTTTAAAACATAAAGAAAAAGAAAACTTTAATTCTAGAAGAGTTACAACTGTGAAAATACTGGTTTACAAAACAAACATCTAATTTTTTTTGAAATTGCTTTCAATTACTGGTTCACCATAAAGAAAGCTCATTAACATAACTGGCAATATATACTTTCTAGATTATAATTATACAAACACACCACTATTTCTCTGGAATTTATGGACCCCTGGAATTTATCCATGGAATTTCACAAGGAAAAGAGAACTATGTCCTTAACTGCCTCACACTTACCCAACATTTCAACTTATCTCACAGGTCCCTATTTTTGTGTTCCTTTCCTTCCTTCCTTCCCTTCCTTTTTCCTTCCTCCCTCCCTTCCTTCCTCTATTCCTTCCTTCCTTCCTTCTGCTGGGGGTGAAAAAGACTGGGCTCCAGCCCTCTGAACTGCCACACCTTGTGTATGTGGAGCTCCAGGACACCCTGATTAAGGACGGGATGACATGCCTGGTCAAGGACCCTGCTCCTCATCAGTGTCCATCTGAACTGTCGTGGTTGAAAAAGATGGTAGGACTGTGTGTTGTCTCAAACACAAGAGGCTCAGTGAATATCAAAATGGCCACTATGTTTTGGACAGACCTTGTATAATAGGTGTCAAAGAATAAATAAGGATTTACTCACCTGGGAGATTTCTACAAGGTTCCTACTTTCCCCCCAGCTCTTTTCTTCATGACTTATTGAGGATTTGCTGTATGCCTGGCATTATGCTTGGGATAACAAATAAAGCACCAAATGAGATCAGACTGTTTAGAGCAGAAGTTTTTACATTTTTTTCCAGTGTATTCCCTGAAGTAATTTTGAAAAATTATATGCCCCCTTGTACATTTTTCAGTTGATGTATTATATCAAAATCAAACTGGCAAAGGGTGTACTTTCCAACATTAGTGCCTATAACAAATCCATTACTCTGGGATAAGTTTCTTCAAAATATGAAACTTTTCCACCTACCAACCCCATTAAATTAACATGTATTAATATTTTGAATTCCTACCAAGTTTGGATTGAAAAAAAAAAACATAATGGGACTTTAACCTAATGAAACAGCACTTCTTAAGGGCTGCGTAGGTCTTATCATCCACCATCCCAACTGTTTACAAGTTGCTGAGTCACTTAGAGCAGCTGGTCTTCTGGCTCTTCTGTTAATGCCTGAGTTCACAGTCATGGGATTTTATAATTTTAAAGAGAAAGCTTAGGTAATATATGTTCCAGTATTCTATTGTCCAGCAGAGAAAAATGAGGCCCAGAAAGGCAGGGTGACTGGCCATATGTTCCAATCTTCTATTCGCCAGCAGAGATAAATGAGACTCAGAGACGCAAGGTGGCTTGCCAAAGCCTCCCAGATGGGTGGCAGACTTGGCATCCTTGGTTATAATTTGGTGATCTTTTTATTATTGCTTAATTCCAAGTGCCACAGCCCTGTTAGTAAGCTTGAGTAAAAGTTCATAGGAGCAAATAACAACAGAGGCAACATAACAACCCTGGTATATAAGAATGAGAAAAAGTCTCAAATACGATCATTTCTTTTTTAAGGGGAGCAAATAATGACAGCAACAATGATACTGTATTATTATGTACAAATGAGGCAAAGACACAGATCCAATCATTTCTTTTCACTTTTCTTTGCATTTTTACCATTTTATGTCTTCCACACTATCTATAAAACATTTTATTTGAAACTTTGCACTAACTTTACATTTCTATTCGGAATAAATTTTTCATCTCTCTTTTTTTTGTCACACCCTCTATTTCACTAAGAAAAATGGAATACATTTAACTTTATAAAGGTAAAACCTAGAAAGATTAATTGTCATCACTTAGTGTCCTAGGTAATACAGAGAGCTTACAGACAAATAATACAAACAAATAATACAGACACACAATGCAATCTTTAAAAATAATTTTAGGATGCACCTATGAGCTAATCAGTAACAGTTCAATCCAGTGATTAGAAGAAGGTTTTTAAGACCCTGTTATACTAGTGAAATAACTTAATTCTGTCTAGTTCAATTATTATCAATAATATAACAGCCACTTGGTATAGTCAAAGCTTTATTTAGCTTTCACTTTTTCAAAGCTTACAAACTTTTTAAGCTAAATAAAGCTTACAAACTACTATGAAGATCCTATAGGAATAGGATCAGTGTTACTATTTCAATTAATAGAAGAAACTTCAAATATATTTAATAACTGTTCTTATTTCTGATACAATTTTAGCAATGTGAAAATTAACAAAAGGAGCTATATTGTAGACCTTCATAGCTGGCTACTGCTATTCATACCCAAATTTGTTACTTGTCATGCAGATGTCTTTATCAGGCATGGGCACTGACATAAAATAGAAACTACAGTTTTCAATGTTACATTTAGTATATTTTTTATGTTCTCCCAAGACAACTGAAGTTAACATTTAGGGAAAATGTTCTCTGAGAATAAAATTAGATTATACATAAATTTATAATATGAAATGGAATTTGTACTGAGGTTTCCTCACCTGAAGAAAACCTAAAATAAAACCTAGCCTAATGGAAAGGAGTCTGTATGGGGTGGTAATTCACAGCACAATTTTTTTGAACCATAAAATTGCAATGCCCCAAATGTCAAAAAGAAAATTGATTTTGAAAATCCCTTTGTGTGTAATGTTTGACTAAAGTGAAGGACACCTGTTTTATTTGTTTAATTATTTAATTAAAAATTAGATAAACTATTATTTGGGCCTTCTCAATAGATGAGTTCTCCAAATACTCATTTTAATCATATTTTCTCCCTAACTGCAGACCTACACATTCCTAATCCTATTACTTTGAGGGTCAGAGTGAACTTGTCACCTTTATTCCAAACAAAATTCTTTTATCTCTGTATTACCAGTATCTGACCAAGTGCCCAGCTAGACACAAAAACAAACGTCCCTTTTCTTCAGGTGTCCATCCTTTAGTCCCACAGGAAAAAAGGAAAGAAAAGAGAAAGAGCGGCAGAAGCTTTGAAGTTAAGAGCTTTTTCATTAAAAACACCCAGTTCTACAGAGGGCTGGCTACCATACAAATGCCTGAAAATGGACAGGAAGAAGTCTGAAGATGTATTCTTCCTTACTGCACAGAAATTTCCCCAGGGATGGGAGTTGGGAGTGACAGGGGGGTTGGGATGGTTCAGTGTGGTGAAATTTACCTCATGTGAAATTTAACAAAGCTATGTTTAGAAGCTGTTCTGAAATCATAGTAACATTGTGAGCTCAGGTACACTTAAAATCTGTGCTATCACTGCTTTTCATAACCTAGTTCTCTGGTGTAGAACTGTCATGCTTACGTACAATATCAGAGGTGTGCTGTAAAAGACGACTGTTAAATTTTCGGGAATTGCATGCGCCAGTTGTCAAACACAGTCATGATTAAAAATCAAATTATGTAAACTTAAACTTTAAATCATGTTCAAAACAAAGGCAATAAATTCTTAAAACTTATCATTCCATTTCACTATTATTTATGCACTCGAGGTTATTTATGTCTATAGTATCGATATTAGGATTGCCAGATAAAACCCAGGATGCCCAGTTAGATTTGAATTTCAGGTAACCAATGAATAATTTCTTCGTATAAATATGTCCCAAATATTACATGGAAATGCTTACACTATACTAAAATAATTATTTGTTGTTCATCTGAAATTTAAGCTTAATTGGACATTCTGGCTTTTTGTCTGCTAACTCTGGCCCAGTCTACAACATACTTCTTTCTAATTCTGCATTCAGTGGCTTTGCGTTGGTAGTTCATGATCAGACGTGGTGGGGGTCTCTTCCCCACAGATAGCAGCATTAATCTGTGCTCTGACCCCCTGAACAGTTGTTAAGTTTTTAGCTGCACGCTACTTTGTATAGTCAAATTCAGTAATCTTTAACAATATTGCATGACACTGTCCAGACAATTAAAATGACTAGATTCTTTGGTTATCGGTCACTATGATAAAAATAAGTTGGTTTATACACATGATCTTATTATTTGCTCTACACTCATCATCCCATGAAAAAGGCAATATCGTTCACAGGAAACTTGTAGTGGAGAACATTTCACCTGCAGTTTTGAGAGAAATTATGTTTTGCTCAGTATCCATTGACAACTATAAAAACAAACACATTTTAAAAAATGTCTTAAATATTTCCTCTACAGAAATCCAATTATATCTCCATATCTGCCAGTATACTATTTCAATTCATATAACTATATACCTTTTGAGCTAGAATAACATGAAGGATTACAGAGAGAGGATTAAACTTGGGGTAACAAGTTATTTAATATAAGGAAAATGTCTAAGAAAAGCTATGGTTTCTTTGCTCACTCATCTCTGTTGTGGTGTATATTGATACTTCTCATACTATTAGTAAGTGTTTTAGAGGATGCAGCAAGCTAAGTACAATTGTTTACAGGTCAATTCATTGGAAATATTTACACTTTTTTCCTCTTTAAATGAAATGAGTGAAATGGGAGAATGGATCAATTAATCATTTTAGTAGCTGGGCTCTGAGTAATCGAGGTCAGTGACCTTGGTGGGCTGATCAATGAATCTGATCCCAGGGAGGACTGGCGAGATCAGGTTTCTGGTTGCCCTGTTTTAATCATTTATGTGTGCCCTATTATCCATAGAGAGTGGTACAGTGCTAGCAGCTCCAAACTCAGGTTCATCAATATTACACACAGATGCAGGTGTTTCCAGGACAGCTAAGTCAGAACAGAACTTCTCGCTAGAAAATGTGAAAACAAAGGTAATTGTCTTCTAAATACGCAACAGGCACAGAAATGCATGTTAGCATTCCTTCAGCGGAAATGTTTACCTGATTCTCATTTGCACCTTTCCGTACTTTGCAACACGATCATCATTCTCCTCCAACTCCTCCTCCTCCCCCTTCTTCCTTCTCCTTCTCTTTCTCCTTCTTTTTGAATTTCAAAACTCATAAGACCAATACTTTAAAAGCGTGGGTAGTCATTTTCTTCACACAGGTTTAAGGCAGACGCCCATGCGTCTCCACAATCGGGCTCACTATGGACTGAGCAAGTCTGGGTTTGAGGAACGCTTGCACTTCAGTTGCACTCATTTTCTTCTACCGAATGCGGTATTAAGTTTTGTCTCCACATACAAACTATTGCATAAAGAGAAACTGAGAAGCTGAATTCTAACACCAGCAAAAACAGAACAAAACAAAACAAAAAACCCAACCCTGGTTGCTATGAAAACAGTCATTTGAATGAATGAAATAAAATAAAGTAGCCAATAATTATTTTCCCTGAATCAAACCACTTAAAAAATGGGTTTAGAGATAGGCTACCACTCAATTTCCAACGGTCACAGGAGCAGGAATTCTTCAGCACCTATAAACAATGGGCGGGGGTTCAAGCCCAAAGAAAGCAGTATTGAGTCTTCTCTGTAATTTCAGGTTCTGGAAGGTAATTCCCCTCTACCCAGCTAACCTTCCATTTCCAAATTCCCTAACTAATTATGAAGCCATGACATTTTAAGAGTGGGAAATGCTGAATATTATTCTTACTGCTGTAAAGAATATAATACCATGCATAGACTAGGATGGAAACCCGGTGTCATTTCCTCTTCTTTTTCTGTATTCACACAGGACTAACATAAACATTTAGAATTGGTCCTTAAAGGAATTATGCTTTGAGAAGTGATCTAAAAAGAAAAGATGAGAGGAGAGGTTCCTAAAAGGAACACTCGTTGGGCTGGAGAAGTATACAATGTTACCGCCAAAGCAGAAGCATCTATTTGAACTTTCCAAATAGCACAAAGCTTGAAAGCTTGAGATGAAAATGTGCCATCCGCCCAGGTGTGTACCACCTTGGAATGACTGTGGTCCAATACTCTTTTTTTTTAACTGAACTTCACTTTAACAGTTAATAGTATTTCACTTTTACCTAGCATTTCATAGTTCATGTGAATTTTTCATACAACTAAAATATTTATTAAATAGTTTTGAATGTGTCAGCTTCTTACTTAATTTTCACAGCAATTGCATGACATGAATTCTATTATCCTGATTTCACAAGCGAGGACCAATAGCACAGAGAAATGAAGTAACTTGCTTCTTAGCCACTCTGCTCTCCTGCTTCATCTTAGTCCTTCTGACACAGCCATAGTGCAATCAGGCTTGCTGAGAAGAGCAACTGATGATCAGGGAGACTGGGAAATTTGCACGAGGTCTCTCAGGTAATAAACACTACAAGTGGGGCACCAAGCCAAGTTTTCCAATTCTTTCCAGTTGCTTCCAGTGACATCTTTGTGACCAGCTGGGAAAACATTCAGCCGGCTGGTGATAATTTTGCTGTGAGTCTGAAATCTCTGAATCTATATAATATACCCAGATGCAATAAATATAATTTAATTTTAACCTTATGTAAGTAGCTTTAGGGTATCACTTATAACATTCCACCCAGTCCTTTGCTACCATTGTTATCCCGGAAGGGCTTAGCCACAGCATGTGCTCAATATATGGTAAAAGCTTCATGAATAAATGAAAGCACATGCCTGTATAGAAAAGCTCAGTGCATGAAAGGCAAGGACAGCTTCTCCTTAAAATGCAGGAGTGGCGATTTATATTGCCCTTGGACGAGAGTAGGAAGTAAAGTGTATCGGCACCATCTGTTGGGTTCACCTGCCGAGCTGCCATGCTTGTGAAACAGAAATCTGCAGCAAGAAGCAAGATGCCTGCTCAGCCTGCCCCAGAAAGAGCCGGCCTGGCGGAAGGCAGAGTCGCAGCTGCTTAGATTTCTCCCCTTCCATCGCTCAGAAAATTAGAACTGAAGACCCTCTAAAACCCAGGGGCTTCACCTCATACAGCAGCAGAGCACACTCAGTGGATGGACAAAAACCAACTTTCCTCGTCAATAAGGCGAAGAGTTCAAATTACATGACCTGCACGTGCCTGCCAGCCCTAAACCTCTGCAGTGCATTGCCTAAGGGAATACCACAAAAATAGGTACCAGCCTCTCAGGCTCCACTCAGCCGGGGCCTTTGCAAACCGGATACTTCAAACAGGAGGGCCACACTTTCTTCCTCTGTTATGGTAGGATAATCATAAAACAACAGTGAGAAATGTTTCCTAATGATATCCTGGTTAACAAACTACTTACTATTTATTCTAGGTACTAAACAAAACCCCCAAATGTTTGATAACTCTTGTGACCTCGTGACTGGGTGGACTCATAAGTAAAGTGGACTTCAGTGAAGACTGGCAAGATCAAGTCTGTGGTTGCTCAGCTTTAATCATCGGTGGGAGCCTGCAGGCTCTGCATGTGTGTGTGGGGGTGCCAGAGTCACCTAGATACGCGATGGGTGCGGTGCGGGAAACGAGTTGTGTGACTGCACAGACATTTGTTCTGCTTCCCCCAAACCAGACCGATGGTCATCAGGGTATTATATGGAAACTGTTATGCAGCTACAGAAAGGGCAGGTCTGGCACTGAAATTTCCATCAGAGGTCTGGTCACTGTGCGTGGAAAATGAAATAGGATTTGGTGATGGACTCTTTTGGCCCACTAATCTGTGTCCAGTTGTTGAATTTCTTTTCAACTGATTTTCTTTTAAGGGCTTTTTTTTTTAAGGTTTGGGAGGTATCTTTCACTGAATGTAGTTGTTTATTACACACTAAATATGTTTCCTTTATTTTCTGAGAGAAGAAGAAGTGAATATCACTGTGTTCATCCTCAAAAACACAATACTGATCTTAACAAAGATCAAAAATGGGGTGGATAAATTCATGTAATGCATAGATTATCTATTGATAAAAAAGCTACCTGGAAATGCTACTTTAAAACTAGCATTTAGTAACAGGAGTATCAACTTATCTTACAAACCTTTGTGACCACAACCAGCAATAAGAAACACGTTTTTTTCGTTGTGATCCAGTTTATACGGTATATCTGAAGAAAGGTTTCACCAAGTAGTCAATTTTCTTACTATGTGTGATGTGCTCTGATAGTTTTTAAATCTCTTATTTTATTTTTTTAAAACGATAGCTGTAATTTACTAAGTTGATTTGTGACCCACTAATGCAGTGACCTGCTATCTGCAAAATACTGTTTGAAGCCAAAAATATAGCATGAAGCTCATATCTATCCTATAGACAAATATATATATATATACACTACACACATATATACATGAAAAAATATATATATATATATGATTGAAGCAGCTCTACTTTGAATATTTGCTTTTTAAAATTAGTGGCAATACTGATCATTTTTCATTGTCGTCAACAAACAGTTAGGCCAGGAGCCACTCCTGTCCCTTGCAAAGACTTTACTCATTGATGGTAGTGGCTTCCTCAGGGCCCCAGAGTTTCTGCTGAAAGTGGGCTTATCTGATATAACTTGGAAAAACAGGGGCCCTTTCTTCTCATGTAGCTCCCCCCCTACAGTGGGCTTTGGGAATTGAGGTCAGGGAGAGGGTGGGACTGTGGACATAAGCTCCACTGTGACTGACTAGCTGGCATGAGACGCTTTGCTGGCCTGGGAAGAAGTAATGTCATCGTGAAGTTCCATTGCTGTTCCTCCACTGAATTTCCCAGGGAAGCTCACTGAGATAGTCTCCCGCATTGCTGTTTCTGGTTTGCACAGCTCAGACTCAGCTGTTTCAGAGATTACAGTGCTCATCCTTGTCCAGGCTTTTCTCTTCCTTCTGGGCGTATGGTTAGACCACTTTCCCTGGCAGTCAGACGTGGTCATGTGACTGAGTTTTGTCCAAGGATGTAAGTGGAAGTGATGTGTGTCCCTCCAGGCCCAGCCCATAGATACCTCCCCACCCCAACTTGGCCCTCTTCCCACAAGTGCTGCTGGGAAATGCCAGAACACTGATGGCCTGGGTCAGGGACAGTCAACCTCCAATCCACATTGTGCTGTGACATGAGCGTGGAATTCCCCTTTATTATGGTAGATCTTTGAAATTTGGGGGTTGTTCCAACAGTGTCCTACCCCCACACATTGGTCTTCAAGATTCTCATAAGGGGTGTATTTGAATCCCACTTAGCCTTCCTTCAACACTCTCTTCATAGTGTGGTTTCAGTGGTCTTCCCCTGGGAACTAACTATGCCAACTCTGCCACCTCCTTTCTGTCTCCAGCATGCCTAAAATTCAGATTGCTTCTGAGACAAAGCTAAAACTCCTTACTACAACTCTCTACAGTCTGGGCCTTCCCACCTCTCTACCTTTACCTCTCACCATATTCACCCTCTCTCACCTCACTCTCCCCACACTGATTATACAAGTCTTGCCAGTGGTTCCCACACTCTGTCCTCCATCTGGTCACGGGGCTTTTTGCATATCCTATTCCATCTGCCTAGAATTGGGGGTGATGAAATATTTTCTGTAATGGTCCAGACAGGAAATATTTTAGACTTTGCAAACCATATGGTATCTGTCCTAACTACTTTGTCTTATATCTTACAGCAAAGGCAGCCGTAAAACAATATGTAAATGAACGGGCATGGCTGTGATCCAGGAAAATTTTACTTATAAAAGCATGTGATGGGCTGGATTGGAACCACTGGTCATAGTTTGCTGATCCCTGGCAAGGAATGTTCTTTCTGCCCTTCCTTCCTAATGAACAACCCCATGTATCCTTTATGTCTTTCCCCAGAAAGATTTCATTGATATCCCTGACTAGATCAAATCCTCCTAGTGTATGTCCTCATAATACCTGTTACGTGGGAAATTTTATATTGCTCACATTAGTCATCAGAAGCTGTTGTAAACCTCTTGCTTATTTATTATTTATTTATTTTTAACTGAGCAATAAGTGAGCACCTCTGATTTATTGTCTAGTATATAGAGTGGAGTAAAAAAGGTCAGTGTTTTAGCCTCTGTGACTTAAATTAATGTATTCATCCATTGTTCAATTGACAAATATTTATTGAAGTTGTATTGAGTAAGCATGAGACATGAGGTCATTATTTCAGATATATTGATGGTTGTTCTCCCATCTGCAAAATAAAGATAACATGGGGGGTTGAGGGGGAAGCAAAAATGGAAGCAATAAAAACAATGCTTTGGCACATGGGCATATTTTTATAGGTGTAGAATTTGCTGTTTAGGATACTGTTGGCTAAAGATGATATGTGTATTGCTAACACACTCATAATTTTCGCCTTTTCACATGCTGTTCAACCTGGGCAAGTTTCATAGATTTCTTTTTGGCATTCTAAACCTAAATATCTAGAGCCCCTTATAGTACCTGCCGGACTTAAGAAGTTGCTGCCCCATCGGAATCAGAACCAGATGCTGCACAGTGCACACAGCGTTGGTCAGAGCCACGAGTGCTCACCTGGCTGTCTCTAATCCTCATGTTACATTGCTGTTATTTTGTGAAAAGAAGGCCAGGAAAAACAATGCTCTAACAGTTGATGCAGACATAAGAACCAGACTTCCAGATGCTTCTGGGTGTTTCTGGATATGTAAGTTTTTATGTATGAGAGCTAAGAACGTCTTGAGCAAGACTCAACACTATTACAACATCTTAGCTTAACAGTGAAGCTGTTGCCAAGCACAGACAATGTCAGGCATGGGTGCGCATACTCTAGTCTCTGATTGATCTTAATAAGCTAGAAGTGAAAATCATTTTAAAAGCAGAGTTACTTTAAATCAAATGCAAAATACCACATGTTCCTTCTTGTCTTCCCCCAACCAGCTGCGTCGGGCCCATAGATTTGTTTGTTTGGCTTTCACTGAGTTTAAACAACAATAACCAAAAATCGGATTTGTTGATGTGGGCGATTTCATATAAAAATCCAGAGTTCCAGCGTCTGAGCGATCTGGTGGACCTGGGTTGTGTTCCCTTGTGGGAGGGGGGTGGGATGCTGTCCTGCTCAGGTGAGTCGTGGGCTTGCCAGGAGGCTAACCCTAACCGACCACCTCCACTCACTTATTTTACCTTCCTGACATAGAGTTTGAGTCTGCCCTTGCCAGATAAAAAGGACATTCAGTGGCACAGTGATATTTTTATAAATAAATGACCCATGGACATGGACAACAGGGTGGGGATCGACTGTGGCAGGGGAGTGGTGGCAGGGGAGAACAATGGGGGGGAATTGGGACAACTGTAATAGAGCAAGAATAAAGATAAATAAATAAATAATTTTAAAAACAGCTTTTAAATGCTACTATATTATTTGGATATTTGCACATCATTTTGTATTTTTATAGGGATCGCCCCTTCAATGAAATCCAAAGATCTTGCAAAAGTTCAAGGATAAAAAAGCCACTGACCTGTCTTGTCCAGGTGGACTACAGTGACCTGAAGAACTGCATAGTCTGACTGAGAAGGGCCTCATTGAGAAGAATGTGCCTAAAAGGGCATTCTGCCCGAGACAAAGTTCTCTCCAGGGTCCGTTGATGGGCACTGAGCAAGTGAGTCAAATAAGGATGCGCAGAAGAGCCACTGGGAGCAGAGATGTCCCACTCAGCCTAAAGGGATTTGTTTAGGGACCTGGCTACTGCCATGCACTGGGCAGGTCTAGTCCCAGAAGACCTAGCTCTGGAGATAAACTTCAGAGGAGAAGTAGCAACTTAGCAGACAGAGATGGACTTTAGAGAGCAAGTCATCAGGAATGGAATGAGAAGCTCAGAAATGTTAAAAACAATGTTAGGTCGGTGGGTAGAATGGGGGACTGAAATTATGAGCCATTTTTTCTCAATCTATGTCCCCTGGAACATGGGAGCATTTAGACCAGATGCACTGCTATGCCCCAAACACTTTTCTTTCTTTTTTTTTTTTTTAAGATGTTATTTATTTCTTTTTGGAGAAAGGGGAAGGGAAGGTGAAAGAGTGGGAGAGAGACATCAATGTGTGGTTGCTTCATGTGCCCTGACTAGGTATCAAACCCATGACCTTTGGTTCACAGACCTGTGCTCAATCCACTGAGCTACACCAGCCAGGGCTTCAAATGTTTTTCAATTCAGCTACTCAAAGAGTGATCCATGGACCAGTGGCATCACTATCTCTTGGAAGCCTGTTGGAAACAGAATCATAGACTCTATTCTAGACCCACTGAGTCAGACGCCCAGTAAATAATATAATTACTATCACTTTATTTTTAAAAAGAGGTAATCATTCTTTTCCTAAAGAAATTGAGTCTTGGTTTTCCCCTTCTCCTCCTTCTGGTTTTTAAAGTCACATATGTAGTAGTTACAATAAAGATCAGGTAGAAAGAGTCTCTTAAAAACATAGAGCCCATTCTTGTCCTTTGGACTCAAATACTAATAAAAAGAATGCAGATTATTGAGTTATTTATTACATTGGTGAGCTTACTTAAATTCCAGTTTATGGCAGGAAGCTATATAAAAATACTCTTGTTTTTATTTAATGAGTAATGAAGATGATAAATTACTGGCTTTGTAAGATAAAGATATCATTGTTGAATGGGTGCCATGTGCCTAACTCTTCACATACCTCACTTCTTTTCCACAACAGTATTCCACCAGCATTTATTTGTAAATGGGGGATTGAGGTTACAGACATTAAGTTGCTTATGTAAGGTCACACAATTATTGCTTTGTCGTTAAGGTCCAAACACACACTTGGATTTAAATCCCACACTATTTGCCTTTCCTTACACGCACCCTCACTGAACTGCAGATTTTTTAAACTCTTTTGTGATCTGGCCAGTTGCTTTTTTTTAAATCTTGATCATCAAAATGAAAAGGTCTACCTGATTTCATCTTTTCTGTTTAAAGAAAACCATTTCAAAAATACTAGTTGTACTTAATAGTGACTTTATTCCCTATGATGGTAAAATCAGTCAGGTTCATTAGGTAAAATTTGGAAAATATGGAATAACATAATGGAATAAAATGAGGAATAATCATAATCCTATTACTGTTAACATACTATATATGCTTCTTTTGTTAATTTTATCCATATCTATATAAAACATTTTTAAAAAGTTAGACTCATGCTGCATATACTATCGTATAGCAAATATTTTCACATGCCAAACAGATATTGTTTCTACACCATAACTGTCATGGTTCCATAGTCTCCTACCCATAAATATAAAATATAAAGTCCAGGCACCTTTCTTAGAAGTGTTATCTCTCTCTTTCTCTATTTCCACCCCCCCACCACCACACAAACAATATGTAGTAGATGGTTTTTATTATTCTTATTTTGTATCTGAGGAAACTGAGTCCCACAGAAGTAACATGACATTATTTTAATTTGATCACATGGCTATCAAATGGTAAACTTCCACAGTCTAGATGTAGAGCGACATCCTTAGCCCCCCTTCTGGATAAGTCGCTGAACCTTCAGAAGTCCTAGTCTTTTTAAACATAGCAAATGGATTCTTAGTAAATTCTTCCATACAGCCCAGCCAGAGTCCATTCTGTGTGAGCAATGCCGTGCTTCCTTTTCTTCCCCTTTTATCCTTTCATTATCTCCACAAACTTACACTGATTTCTAGCAGTAATTGTCTTTGCTACTCCTTGTCCTGACAGGCTCACCAAATGGTAGTGAAAATAATTCTTGTATTATTATTTTTTTCTTTTCTTCTTCTTCCTCCCTCCTCTCTTCTCCCTTCTTCTTTCCCCTCCCCTCTCCTCCTCTCTGCCCCCCTCCTTTCCTTCCTTTTTTCTGTCCTTCTTTCCTTCATTCCTTCTGCTAACACTTAGTTGCTTGATTTTACTCACCAGGACCAACTTAGATTAAAACACATATAATATTTGAAAAGAAAAAAGATGCCTGGTTCATAGTTCCAATAAAGCCTTCAGGCATCTCAAAACAATGTATGTTACAGCTTCAAAGAATAAAGAATAAAGATTTTGAATGGTGAGGATTTAAACACATCAAAGGGACTTTCAGGTGGCTATTTTACAATTTGAAACACACCTTTAACTTAAAAAGCAAGATATTTAACCTAAGCTTTCTCATTATACATACATAAAATCATGGAAATTTTGTAGGAAAATAAATCTTTACTTCAATAAAGAACTTGGACATATTAAAAAATATAAGTTGATATTTTGTTTCCTAGAGTGATACTGAAACACTAAAACAGGAATAACTCTGCTGGATCACATTAAGAGTAGCAATAACATTAGCTTTCTGCTCTCAGCCTGCTGGAAATAGGAAGTACACACTTGTGCAACTGAACTGACAACTGAAACAATTCAGCCATCCCAGATTTGCTTGATTAGAGCAGTCTGGCTGCTAACAGAGCTCCCTAACAAGCAGGGCATGGCACAATGGAGACCAGCAGACAAGATGCCAAACCCATCAGCAAGACCTGCTTTGGACCCCTGAGGACCTTTCTGTGAGTGCTGGTATTACCACTGAGTTTGACACAGCAGTGCCAACCCCGATGTGGTCATTTGGGAAATGGATAAAAACAAAAGATTTGGGATGGTTTGAGGTTTGAATCCCAGCTGTCATGCATTATTGTGGACATTCTGTGTTTTTGCCCACCCAGCATCCCCTCCTCCATCTTCTACAAACAGCACCTTACTTTTCCCTTAAAAAATTTCTTCTCCCCTATTTTTATTAATAATCAAGATCCTTGCCCTCCCACTGAAAAATAGGAAGGCATATGACCCAAGTAGGCCAATCAGATTTAACCTCCCAGAAATTCAAATTGTGAGCCATACCAACAGGAAGTGACCAGAGTCGATCATCTCTATGGAGTTTTCCTGTAGAAGCTGGTCCATTGGTTCCTGCTACCTGGATGCTGGAAATTCTTGTGTTTTTTTTTCTTCCGATGATCCAGTTTTCAACCTTGATGCTGTGAACTTCTCCATGCTCTTCCAATGTGTTTCAGCTTTACTTCGGTTAACCAGAATCTGTTTTCCTTGTTTGTCACCAAAGAGTTCAAATAAAGGGAATGATATCTCTAACCTTCATGGACCTCAGCAAATGAAAATATCTGGTTCAACCTAACAGCTTTATAGTAATGATTTCAAAATACTTAACATTTAAAATATTATTTTGGTAATTGTGAAAATATTACTTAATATTCATTCCTAAGAAGTGATTTCGTATGTACAATTTGAAAATAATGCCTACTCTCCAGATTTGTGCGAATTAAATGAGAACGTGGCTGGAAGATGTCTAGCACAGTGTCTTCTAGAGTAAACGATCCATGTCCACTGGCCCTTATCACTCTAGTGTCTGTAAACTTGAACATCTTAGTCCAAGGCAAGATGAAACATTAAATGAGTTATGCTAATATTTCTCATATAGCAACTTCTTTAAGCTTTTAACAATGCAAGAATGACTGATGGATAGTCCTATTTAAACTAAAAAACTGGTAATTTGAACATTTAGTAGAACACTAATTGAATTAATATTCAGTTAAAAAATAGATTTAACTCTCAAAGGGAAAAAAAGGAGCTTGTTTCTATAAGAACATCTAAGCAGGATTTTCACTATGCAAATGAGCAGTTTTGAATTTCTGCAGAAGTTTATGGTATTTTGTTCTAAATAATGAAGTAGTCTAGTGAAGAGGCATTTTTAGATTTATGCCAACCAAGTGAATAACTAATTTAGCCTTTACTGTACATTTATTTTAACATAAATGTACACATGGGCACACAATAAAGACACTTGGAATCACTCTTAAGCTTTTGTGGAATATAGACGTACAGAGAATTAAAACAAAGTCTGAGATGTCCTTGGTCATTTGTTCTAATTCACTCAAGTACCTGAAGGTTTAGAGGTTTGTACAGCATCAGCCTCACTCTAGCAGGCACTTGGCATGAAAAGTCTTTAGTTAAAGCTTCTGTTGAAGCTAACATTTAAGAGTGTCAGGTCATTTGTCTCTGCTTCCTCAGCTTTTAAAATTTTACCCAGCGTGGAGAGAGCACACAGATGATCTGTTTTCCCAAGAGCCTTCCCAATGAGCTGACACTACAAGAGTCACTTAGCCTGCCCTGGTGAGGCAGTCCAATTGTGCTAGCAGAATGAGAGGAGGAAGGTATTGTGAAGGGCACTTATGCAACAGAATCCTGACTCCATTCCAACCCCTAAGTCTCAAGGCAGGTGGTGATCTCCAGGGAATGAATCTCACAGGTCTTAGCCAGTCACAGTAATCTGGTTCCTTTTTGCCAGTATTTGATTTAATGTTTGGTATGTAACCAATTTCTAGCTGAAAAGATCATTAGGGAATCTGCTGGGGAAGGGGAAATTCTAGAAGAGATTTTCTTCCTGGTTAAAACTATAGAGATTTGTGAATAGGGCCTTTGACCCTAAACCTTCCTTCTTATCTTGAAAGTAGGTCAGGGAGGATGACTTGTTTGTATCTACATTGCCCATACTGTAACCACAAAGTGACAAGATGATTGGATAAAAGACAATGTACTAAATATGGCAGAGTGGAAATATAAAAAAGGGCCTGAATCCTAGAGGTCACTTTTAGTTATTGCCCTCAAAATGGAATCAGCATTGCCTATTTCTGGATTACTTGTTAGGTGAAATAATTAAATGTATTTATTTGTTTCTGTTACTTGCAGCTGGAAGTATTCCTAAGGGCATTAACACTTATACTCCTTGTAAACCCCTTAATTTTAAGCGCTTCATGTCATTAGACAAAAACAATAAGGTGAGGAGAGGCTGGGGAAGGCCTACAATATAATCTTTTAAACATGAGCTCAAAGTTCTATTTGGTGTTTTACTACCAGACGTCAGAGGGCAGTTTGTATTTGCTGGAACCACCAGAGTAAGTTCCTGTTGGTACAGTAAGGTGGGCTGGCAAGAAGACTTTTAAAGGGCCTGTGATAGGCCCTGTGATGAAAACACTCAGCAGTTCTCTTAGAGAAGAAACAGGATAAAAAATATTCAGCTACTGTTAACTTGGAACTCAAATCATTTTTCAGTATCTGTAGAAAGTAGAAATGGGGCATTTGCTTAGAAAGCGGCACAACTTAAAAAAATACATTGGATATTAAAAAATAAAAATAATTCAGAAATATTTTTATTATCATAGAGAGAACTATAGCCTCTTCAACCATGTGTCCTATTTTCTGCAGATAGAGAATTCTGGAAAGTGTGACCACAAAGACTGCTGTGCTCTTAAGAAGTGAGCTTCTTATGTGGACTTTCAATGCTACACAGATACTATGAATGCATAATATCCCAGGAAGAACTTTGTCAGTTAGCACAGTGACTTTCCATTGTTCTTGTACTATGACTCACAGTCAGAAATAAATTTCCATGTTTAGTATGTGTGCATGTTATATGTACACACATGACTAAAATACAAGTTTCATGAAAAGATCCTTATTCTTTTATTGTATGATGCTCTCATATACTCTATTCTAATTCTTCCAATCCTTTCCCTTTTGGATTTAATGTGTTGGTTTTAACCTACTAAACTGACTTCATACCCACCTAATGGGTTACCACTTGCAGTTTAAAAAGCATTGTGTCTAGATAGTTACTGCTGCAGGTTACAGTTCCTGTGAATTAAACTGGCTTGAACTACATGGAAACCCATTATCTCACAGAGCAGAAAGCCCAGTGATAGTGTAGACTATGATTCCTTATCATGTCACCTAGGTACTTTGTCTCTCTACTGACTTCTGTGGCAATAGCTTCAATCTTGGGCTCCCTCCCCTTGTCATCAAACCTAAGAGGCTGGTTTGCTGCATGTCCAGTTATTCCTTCAGACCCACTCTCTGCCCTCCTCTGTCTGCTCTGTGCCCCATGAGGCACGCAGCATGGATTACATGAGTAGGCTCCCTCATCTGCCAGCTTCGACCGGATTGGGTTCAATCAGTGGGGGTGGGGAGGCCTGCAGGAAACTGAGCAGAGAGAAAAGATAAAGCTGGGTTATTTACTCATCTGGCTTCCTCCCTGAGAGGTCAGGCTGTGGAGAGAGGTTAAACAACTTGCCCAAGATCACAAACTTGTAAATGAGAAACCTGGTTTGGGAATCTGGTCCATTTATTCCCCAAACCTATGTTTTTTCATTTAACTGTCATGCCTTTCTGAGGCAAATCAGGAGGGTGTCCACAGATATTTAAGGAGACATAGTCCTCTCCTCTTCTCTAAGGAACTGGGTGGGGGTGACTCTCCATGAGGGAGCTCACAACCAATAGTTCTGACCCTGTTTGACTGTCTTTGTGAGTGTCCCATATCATCCTGCCTCTGGAAGCCCAATCTGAGAAGGGATATTAGTCTTTGCTTATCGTCTCCATAATTTGGAAGTTCTCTGCCTCTTTAACTGAGGTGCTGGGGTTGTTTTCTTTTTGTGACCTTTGTCTGTGTTCAAGATCAGCATCATCTTTCCCGTGGTGATGGGGTGGGATAGCCAGAGGGCACAATGGTGCAAGTGCCAAACTTGAAGGCTAATTCCCATCTCTAGGTCCACAGTTCTAAACTGCACACCACAGCACCCTGGAGCCAGCCCCACGACAAATCCACAGGGACTCGGTGGAATGGGTAAACATGCTCCGAAGGAAACAGTGATAGTCAGCGTCTGTTGGATAGCACGTGAACCGTTAGCTCAAGGTAGCTCACAGTTTCACAATGAGATCACATTACATTTCTTTCGATGACATAACTTTGTGAAGCTGAGTTTTGGGGTTTTTTTTTTTGCAATTGTTGTGATAAAAAGTATGTCCCTCATGAAAACCAAAGTGGAGCAGGAAAGGAGGGTGGTGATGTACAGTCTGATTCTAAGGTTCCAGAAACTATGTAGGGCCCAATAGGCATGCACATCCTACTGGGATGTGCATTAAGTAATTGTGACTAAGAATAAAATGGCTATTATTTCTTATTTCAAATTATGCATATATTTTTCATATAGCTAGTAAATTGTGAGGACATAAGTATTTATTAAGTTGTTTGGATCTAACTCTTTGATTAACAGAATTGTTCGGTATCTCTCTGGACCTAGAAGCACCAGGAAGAGATAATAGAAACCCCAAAGGCACCATAAACCAGGAAAGCTTGGGCAAGCTCTGAGCTCTGTCCTGCAATAGCACTTCAGGAGATTTTTTTTGTCCAACCAAGAAATCATCTTTATTACTGGTAAACCTAGAACATATGGTTTTACAACTTTGGCCAAGTGGATTTCCTAATTCTTCAGACCTGAGTTAAACAGAGTTCGCCAGTTAATCACAGGATGCAGTGAGGCTACCCCTGGTCTCCCCCAAGGGCAGGTCCCTTGACATGAGACAGACAGTAAATTAGGACATACATACATCGCAGATAGGCTGGTTCATAAAAACTGGCAAGAGTAAAAGAGACTAAAGTAGGAAAGCTCAGTGTCATCAGATAAGTCGCTTACTCCCCTGCTCAAGGAGGAGAGGAAGGTGGTAGGAAGAAAGGTCGTGGGTGTTCCCAGTGGGGTCTTTCCATATGGAAACCTGCATCAGGGGTGATAAGGTCCTGTACTTGGGTCGGGTCGGGTCGGGGATTCAGTTGTAAAATGGGTGAGGGAGGTTGGACATGAAAAAAAAACACATCTTCTTTGTAAGAGACAAAGCTAGTTGCATTTTAGAAAATATATTTTAATTCCTTTGCTAATAAGGCTGAAGCATTTTTCACATTTTTCTAAATGAATTGCATTAGTTCTTATGTGAATTTTCTTTTCATAAGTACATTTTTTTGTAGAAAACTGTTCACTTAAATTTATTTATTTATTTTATAATTTACTGTTTATTGTGTAAAATTTTATTCTTATTTTTTTACTGTTGTTCTATTACATTTGTCCCAATTTTCCCCTGCTGTTCTCCCCTGCCCCCCACCACTGCTCCCACAGTCAATCCCCAACCTGTTGTCCACAGCCATGGGTCATTCATACATGTTCTTTAACTAGGCCCTTCCCTCTTCTTTCCTCCCTTATCTCCCTCCTCCCTCCCCTCTGGTCCCTGTCAGTTTGTTGCTTGTTTCCATGCTTCTGGTTCTATTTTGCTCATTTGTTTGTTTTGTTCATTAGGTTCCTCTTATAGGTGAGATCATATGGTATGTGTCTTTCACTGTCTGGCTTATTTCACTTAGCATAATGCTCTCCAGTTCCATCCATGCTGCCACAAAGGGTAATAGTTCCTTCTTTCTTTCTGTTGTGTAGTATTCCATCGTGTAAATGTACCAGTTTTTTGATACTTTTATCTACTGATGGGCATGTAGGCTGTTTTCCAGCATCATAAGTACATTTATTATTTATTTATATTTATAATTTTAAAAAACATTTTATCTGTTTTTAGAGAGAAGGGAAAGGAGAGAGAAAAATAGGGAGAGAAACATAGATGTAAAAGAGAAACATTGATCAGTTGCCTTTTGCATGCACTCCTACTGGGACCAGGCCCTACAATCCAGGCATGTGCCCCAATACGCAATCCAACTAGTGGCCCTTTGCCCCCCAGGAAAATGCCCAACCAACTGAGACGTGCTGGTCAGGTGTGAGTACATTTTTAAAGGCCATTAAACATGTACCCTGTGGGAAAGGAATATTTGTCATTTGTTCCTGAGCCTGGAATGGAGTATAGAAAGAGCTATAGGTGAGGATAGGGAAAACAATCAGTTTCTATCATTTTTACCCATGATGAAAAGCTTTTTTCTGTAAGTTCAGTGTGTTCTGGAGAGAGTCTGGATTTTCTTTTATAAATGTCTACATGCCCTCTCTCTTCTCCCTGGTTAACCAGAACCAAGGATGAGCTTCCACATTTGCTTTGTCTTGCCTACACTGAGGAGATGGGCCTACTGAGAAAATTCCACACCATTGGAACTGGAATTACTTACTGTACACTCATAATTACACCCTCAGCACAGCCTTGCAAACTTGTTCAGCTTCTCTAGAAAGCTTGCCCTCATTCTCTGCAACTTCATACCTTCCACTGTCCTCTAGAGAACAACAGACACTCCCACACACCCACCACCCACTCTCAGCAATGAATCATGTATATTATGTTGCAGAGAGAAAGCTGAAAACATCAGTCAAGGAGCACCTTACCCTCCCACTGCACATCCACAAGCTGCCTGCATTTGCACCTGCCTTCTTCTTCCTCCCTGATAAAAATGAGCAATCAGCTCTCCTGCCAAAAGTTGATCCCAGGTACCCTGAGATCAATTTCCTTCCTCCCTCCCCCCCTCCCTCCTTCCCTCTTTCCTTCCCTGCCTTCTTCCTCCCTTTCTTCCTTGTCAATACGACACTTCAAGGGAAACTTCCTCACTGCACAGGTCTCTACTCCAGCATATAGACATACTCCACCATCCTCCAAACCCTCCCTGACCCAACCTGCCTCCTCCTTGTACCCTGTCATTTCCCAACAAGAAAACTTCTCAAAGTGGCTTTCTCTTTACCTCTCCATAACCCTATAAGGCTGAAGGTCTATATTAGGGGCAGAGGAAGGCCCCTAATGTGTTCAGAGGTCTGGAGAAATGGCCTCTAGACTGATAGTCAGAAATGATTATATTAGGCAGCTTTGGGCAGAGACCCAGGAATCCCCATATACTAGGTGCTTCAGGTCCCTGCTATTGTTTCCATGATAAAGACATAGAAAACCCTTCCTTTAACTGGTTGTAAGCAACTTTAAAATACTAAAACCTCGGTGGTCACCAGGGGCTAGGGATGGGGTGGGGGTTGGGGGATAGGACACAACTATTTAATGTGGCAGAGGTTTTCTTTGGGGGTCATGAAAATGTTTTGGAATTAGGTAGAGGTGATAGTTGAATAATATTATGAATATACTAAATGCCATTGAACTGTACACTTTACAGTAGCTAATTTTGTATGCCATGAATTTCAACTCAACTTTAAAAATCTACTGAGAAGGAAAAACAAAGTTTATTCAGTGCTCTGGAGCCAAAAATGCTTAAGAATATTTTTGATGGGTTGCTTCTCAGGGAATAAAATTATAACTAATTGGCAGGAGAGGTGGGTTCTTATATACATGACTAGTCTAGAAGTTTTCTTGATAAACAAAATGTTGGACCATACAGATTTTATTCATATCTGACTTGGCCTGGTGTGTACTATTTATCTGCATTGGGCCCCTAGGAAAGAAGATAAAGTAATATTTTGTAATATATGAGGAAGTATGCTTTATTATATGCTTTAACCAATTTGGAAACTGTTTTTTGCACATAAGATACTAAATATTAAAAATCCCATATAATTAAATTATATAAAACATAGAAAGAAGAAAAAAAGGTTATAATTATTCAACAATTTCGAGGCTATTTCAGCTTCAGTTTTGTGCCACCTTGCTCCAAGATAAAGGAGACTAACTGGGGACTAATTTGCAGTGATGACACGCTGTGTCTTAATGGACCCTGTGCGAAAGCCAAGGCTGGGTGGGATTGATAGTGCATATTCTTTACTAAGGCTTTTTAATGCACTTAACCACATTTGGGTGTTAGTCTTAATAAGCTTTCTGAGCTTTGACTATTATTGTTCCTTAGAGTATTCATAAGAAGTACAGACTTGAAGATAGTATTCCCATTAAATAAGCAAATTGATATTAGAAATCGCTGTTAAAACTAATTATTCGGGAAAACAAAAGTCATGCTACTGGTTGGGAAATCTTCATATGGTTTTTCTGGGATATGAAAAACGCCCTTCATTTTCAGTGCATCTTCTCCAAAGCAATTTTTGAGTATATTTTCCCACTCCTAATAGCTCCTTTTGCTTCTCTGCTTGAGGGTGAAAGCCGCCTGCTTGCATGGATTTCATTTTTCTGGGTTGGAGGACTTCCCGAGGCTTAAGAAAACCTACAAGTCTGGCCCGCCCGCCAGATTGTCACAGCGCTGGACTCTTCACTGAGTGTTCACTGTTGCACCTGCCATTGATTGTCCACTGTGCCCTGGGCACCTTACATCTGCTGTCTTGGTTATTTCTCTCAAACAGCAATTCTGACTTCACAACCCCAAACAGTCCACACAGCTACAAAGTAGGAACTAAATTTCAAATCTAGCTTGGTAAAACTATTAAATCCTTTATTCTCCCTGAGACACAAAACCCTGTCTGCTGGGAATTAGCAAAAGGAAAAATTCCTTTCTTTCTCCACACAGACTGGAATAAGACTATCATGGTGGCTTCCTGTTTTCTCCAGGATTGGGTATGCCTGTGCTCAATGACCATTGAGGACCAGGGAGATGGGAGACTTTGTGTTGGCCTCCTTCCTAAGAAGGGTACATTAATGAACTTGAAAAGAGGGTTAGAGTCATTAAATTGGCTCCCTGATGCTCTTGAAAAGGTAAATATTGTTGTTTTTCCATTTAGAGAAACATTAGTCAGAAGCATTTAAGAAGTGTCTTCCATAGTCGGGGAGGTGGGACAGGGGTGGCTGGAGGCCGAAAATGAATTGACTTCTCAGATCTCTTACTCTAATTGCTACACTATATTTTCACCATATTTTTAAACATTAAAGTGTCTCAAGCTTTTGGCAAGAAGTTTTAAAACATCAAAATTCAATTCTCTGCCAGTTAACAGTCATTTAATTTAGGAGTACTTAATTGAGTTTTCTGATTTTAAAGTACTTATGGACTTGAAACTCACATGCCGTATTTTAGCCCAAAGCCAAGTTTTTACGGGCAAGTTATAACTTTTCTAATAGACCTTGAACTGCAGGGACTTTTCCTTGCAGGTATAACAATAATGAGCTTTGATCCGTTGCTTGAGTGTATTCTGCACCTGGACTTGAATTTATAATGAATCATCAGCTGAAATCCAAGTTGCCATCTCAGGAGGACAGCTGGCAAAAAGGTCAGGGGAAATTGGTCTATGTTTGACATGACTCCAGCAAAAAATATCGCATTTAAAATCTGCTGGAGGTTGGCATTTTCTTTCCTTTATATCCGTGCCTGCACTCTGATGAGGAAGGCAGAAGAGAAGCAAAATTTTGTTAATATAATGAGATCTAAGGATCTAAGAAACTTCAGAAATCAAAGAGACAATACATTACATTTTAAATATTAGATTCTATGTTGGATATCACAGGCATGTTTTTGAACTAGTGTGACTTGATATACAGCCAAGGGACACTTACATATCATTTTGGATTGTGATGAGTCACACTCAAGTTCAAGGTGTGTATATGTTGATGACTATGCTTTATCCAAATGTTTCTACAAGGAAGGAACTGCTTCTTATATTCATATAAGCTGGGTTCTTTGGAAACAACCAAAGTGTTTACTACAACACAGCGTGTTTTAACCTTTCCTAGTTTTATTGTAGCTATTGGAGAGATAAAAGTATTACATTTAAATGGAGCTCCTGACACAGTGTCTTATAGGTAGTGGAGGCTATACACATGTTTGTTAAATGAAAGTGTGAGTATATAAATGCAAAATAAAGTGTGACAGAAGCAGCAAGACCCTTCTGTGTTACACTGGCTTTTAAAAGAGGTTTTCAAGTTGAGTCCAAACGTGCCCTCAAGGTGAATATGACTGTACTACAGAAACAGTCCGTGGGCAAAATGAGTTTTCTCTGGGAGCATTCCTGCATAGAAAATCAGTGTTGGCGTCCTCAGAATGTGGTTGGCAGAACCACTAAGGTATTCTGAGAGTGAGACAACCTGCCTCTTAGCCTCTAGTAGAGCATGGTGTGGGCAGGTCTCCCCACTTCTGGGGACGAACCTCTGAGTGGGAAGGAGAAGCCCCTACAAGGAAAAGTATTTTCATACATAGATGCATCCAAATGCCAGGAATCCTTTTAAAAGGATTACCTGTGGACTCAAGAAGGTGTTGTAGAAGCTCTGGGTTTTCTGTTGATTGAGCCACTGTGAGAAATTCACAGCTGCCTGAAAGGCACCGAGGGCCTAAAACTGAACGTGTGGGGGTGATAGGCTTTGAAATATAATGGGCTTTGGCATCAGTTTTGGGTTTAAATAAAAACACAACCCGTAGCTATGAGTCCTACTTGACCTGTTTGAGACTCAATTTCTTTAAGTATAAAATGAAGGCACTTCAGCCTACTCTACAGAATGGTGAAATAACACATGTAAAATTACTAGGACAATGCCATTCTCTTAGCGTTGCTTGATAAACAGTAACTATTGATAATATTGAACAGATACACACCCTACCTTGAAATGTTCATGACCTGCCTCTACCTCTTCACAGTCACACAGTGTTTACTGTGTATCTATTATAAGCCAGAGATGGCTAGGTGTCACACGTAAAGTGTTGATTAAATAATATGGCCCTTGTTTTTATGGAGTTTACAGTCTAGAAGGTAAAATGGACATTAAACCAGTAATCCTTAGGCGGAAGAAAATCATAAAACGTGAAATGATGATTGAGGATCCAACAACACAAGCTTTATTATTTTGAGCTATTTTTAACCCTTTGTTTTTCTTGTCTCCAGTCTCTTCCCATGGACTCTAGAGAAATTCAGAAGAAGGTATTATCCATTTTTCTAGTCTTAATAATGTATAAAGTTATAGGCTTAAGAAAGCTTAAAATGGGCAATTCAATATATCAATCGGTATTCTTCCTGCAGAGAACAGAATTGTCTCTGGCTGGCATACACAGAACGGTACTTGCTAGGGGGTGCTGATACTTCCCGCACTGCCGCGAGAGGAGAGGAAAGGGGTCTAGGCTTTGTTACCAGGACTGAGCCCCAAGCCACGCTGTAGGATCAGGCCCGTGAGGGTGGCTGTCACTTCTACATTGATCGGCCAGCTATCGAATTATGAAGCTGCCAGGTGCCGATCCACACGGCTCTGCTCCAGCCTGCACCAGCAAAGTGGGTGCCCTGTGCTTTGCCTTTCCCGTCACGTGACTCGGTTCTGAATCAGTCTTGTGCGAGTACATCTAATCAGAGGTTCATAAACCACACACAGAACGGCACTGCAAATCACACCTGGGAAACGTGGTTTTACCTTTTTAGCCTCAGCACTCTTAAAGAGGCCCGGAGTAGATTCAGAGCTAGGTCATCCCCAGGATCCATCACAAAAGTTATTGGTAGGGGAAGAACCATCAGTTAAACAAAGGCATCACTTTATAAGGAGACGGGCAGATTCTCTTGCTTCTTCAATCTTTTCATTGCCATGGAGCCACCCCTTTTTAATTGTTTAGTACCCTAATTCAGTTCAGCCTGTAATAGATACAGTAGATGTCAAATAATTCTATTGCTCTTGTAATCATTTTTTCCCCAGTGTCTGACCTGGGATTATTTATTAAGAGAATGCTGAGTGGAACCTAATCAACAAAACAAATAAGCAAGCAAATTATAACCAGAGACACTGAAATAAAGAACAAACTAACAGTAACCAGAGGGGAGGGAGAGGGGATAATGGGGAGAAAGGGGAAGCGTCATCAAGGAACATGTATAAAGGACATATGGATAAAGCCAAAGGGGGGGTAGGATCGAGGGTGCGAGGTGGGGGTGGGCAAGGTGGGGGAGAGTACTGGGGGGAAATGGAGACAACTGTACTTGAACAACAATAAAAAAAGGTAAAAAAGAAAAAGAGAGAGAGAGAGAATGCTATCAGTATCTGGTGTCAATTTCTTGATGTGTCAGAAGTTTCTTTATTGGTTTCGCTAGTCAGTGTGACTTGCAGGTGTCGTTCATGAAGTGGATCCAGAAACAGAATATAATATCTGTGACCAATCCAGATCTTTCAACATCCCTACCTGTTTATCAGAAACCAAACTTGCTAAAAAGAAAGTGAAAAAGGAAGGAAAATATATCCAAAAAGACAACCATTCATCATAAGTTTAAAAATAATTAGCCTCACGTACGTGGGTACGTGTGTGTAGACCAAATTTAAAACAATGACAAATTGGAGTCAGGAGACTGTCGACTGTGGGTAACTAACCTTCGAGTCGTGCGGGACTCACACAGTTTCCTGCACCACGGGACTTGCCTGCTACAACGAGGGCAGCCTTGGGCAAATCTGGCTGATTGGCTAAGCTAATGGGTTCTTAAGCCTAGAGATCTGGTCACTTGCAGTTAGGATGTTGGAGTTCCAAATTGTTGGTTCCTAAATTTAATGGTGTCTAATTTAAAAAAGAAGTGTTGCCAGCATTTAAAAACATGGATATTTTACAAAACTGAACATGTCTGACTCTTTTGATAACACTCTTGATAACACTTTATAATCTGGAAATGCTGGACATTGGCCCCTGTGCCTCAGGGTAAGAAATGTACTGTCCAATTTGTCTCCATCACTCCCTATTGTCTTAATTGTCACTGAGCTCAATTTCAGTTGCCATTTATCATCTTGCTTGGGCTGTTGCTTTTCTTATAACTGAGAAAATGAATTTCTTATACATCTCCATAAAAAGTAAAGAAATAAAATATACACTGAAAAGCCCAAGCCTTCCAAGAGAATGTGGAAGAGTACATTTTTCTTTGAGCTGAACTCCTTGTCCCATTCCCATTACCGGCCTGACCTCCGCAGACGCGTGTTTGTGGTTTCTACTCCAAAGAAAAGGTGTTCAGTGCACAAAATAATTACCCTGATTAGTCTTTCATGGATATTGTCTTAATAGAGAACTTAAGATGCTCCTTCTCATATATACAGCCACTTACACAAGTTTTCAAAGATTTTTATTGACATGAAAACCATTTATGTAATTAAATGAATAAAAGATGGATACACTATTGTACTTATAGAGTCTACATATACCTGCATGTATGTATGGTATACCAGTTGGGGCAGAAATATGTACACGTATGAAAAAAAAGCACACCAATTTTTTAAAAATTTTATTAAATTTATTGGGGTGACATCAGTTAATAATATTATATAGGTTTCAAATGTACAATTCTGTGATACATCATCTGTAAATTGCATTGTGTGTTCACCACCCAAAGTTAAGTCTCCTTCTGTCACCATTTATCTCCTCTTTACCCTCTTCTACCTCCCCCCACTGCTCTTTCCCTCTGGTAACCACCATACTGTTGGAAACATACCGATGTTAACCTCTAAAGGGGAGGAATCTCCCTTGCCATACCTACTTACCCAGTGACCTCACATGCACAAACTCTGCCGCACTTGCTACAAACAAAATGTCAAACTCTCCACAGGTCTTTATTAAACTTCCCACTGTCATCTTGTCCTCATTCAGAGACTTTAAGAGATGAAAACTCCAAATTTATAGATCAGGAATGGGTTAAACAAATTCTGCAAAGAGCCACAGAATAAATACCGTATTTTGCTATGTGTGCTTTTTTGCCCGAATTTTTGAGGGAAAAATAAGGATGCGCATTACACATGGATAGTACTAATTCCATACCTACCTTCTATGATGCGTTAATATTGCAAATTTGGTACTGGTGCATAAAATGTCTTATACCTTGGTTCTGTTTCTGTGTTTTATAATTATCTGTTACATAAAATTTCTTGTAACATAATGTCTTTATAATACCAAAAAGAGTATCTAAATATCAATAAAATAAAAATTGAATTAGGGTGGGGGGTCATGGTGGTGGGGGAAATGGAGACAACTGTACTTGAACAACGATAAAAAAAATTGAGTTAAAAATTAAAACGAAAGATTTTTTCCCCTGGCAGTCTGGGCCAACAACATGGGTGCAGCTTACACACTGTAAAATGCGCTAGTTTTCATTGTGCAGGCGGGGGTCTCAGTTCCAGCTGCTCTGGTCTGCCGGGGCACTGCAAAGTTGGCCATAGACCACAAACACCGAGGAGAATGAGGGTGGGCGGGCGCAGTGACACTTGCTATGGACCCTGACGTTTTAATTTCGTGTAATTTTGATGCTCACATCATATTTTAAAAAATCTTTCCTCAACACTTAAAAAATTGTAAAAACCATTCTTAGCTCACAGACTCTGCAAAACCAGGTGGCCGGCCACATTTGATCATCTGGGTCAGGTTTGCAACCACTGTTACATTTCATCAGTGAGGCCGAAGGTGCGTGGATCCTGACAGGATGCAGAAGTAACCGCTGGGGTGACAGTGGATTATTACGATCTCTGCTATGGAAGTGAATGCTATCACTTACGATAATCCAACCACGAAGCAGGATGCTGACTCTGTTCAGATTATGTACCAAGTGTCCACGGAGGGAGGGAGGTGTGGACACACATATGGTAAGGAAAGTGGCCTGTTCGCAGCTGGCTCACCCAGATATGCCCCACCTGCTAGCTCCTTGCGCAGTGAAAACAGTAACAACTCACTTTGAAGAAAAATATCTAAGGCAGACAGGGTGGGTCAGGATATTATGTCACTGAATAACGGTTTGTATGCACTGTGAAATTGATGGATCTACTTTAATTTTTATCAGTTATAGTTTGTTAATTAATAAAGAGTAGGGAGAAAAATTATGGACTCTGGGAGTGGCAGAAAAAATTTTATAAGCTATGCTGCTAAGGACTTGAGTGCTGGGCCCTAAAGACGCAGAGAACTAGGATTACTTATTTTTAGAAATGTGGATTTTATCATGCTTATTTGCAAGGAGGAAAACCTTCTGCAGGCATGGAGAGAACACTGGGGATCGTGCTTCACTTTTGCCGAAGTTTCTGAGTGGATTCCTATGTCTGTTCGCATGTGGAGATCTGAGCTCCTCTCCCGAGCTACCCCTCAGTGAGAAGGATTCTGACTTTTCAACAGGTGATTGTGATGCCCAGGGGAAGCCTCTGGTTTATGTGAACCTTCTTTTGCCCTGGAATGAAGTGTCATTCAGGTCTAGAGTTTTGTTTTCTGTCTATATATGGCGGCAAAGAACTCTGTTGAGAGGCCAAGAACCCCAAGACCTGAAGTTCTAGAAGTCGCTCTATGCACATTGGGCCTTCTCCCTCAGGGTTCTGCCACCTCCTAGCCCTGCTAGCGGTGACGTTGCTCCGGGGTTCCCTAACTCTGCCACATTCTCTTTCTCCCCTCTCGTTGCTTATGAAGCCACTGCCCATGGCCCACTGTGCCCCCTCCCCATCTTCTCTGCCCTCTCTCCCTGCCCTTCAATAAATGTCAGCTTTCCCAGATGTCAGAGGAGTTGCTTCTGCTCTCAGCTCTGCAACAGCAAGATCATACCAGGAGCCCGGCTAACTTCCAAGAACACAGCAAGGAGAAAACACAGAGAACATACACCAAGTAATACCTCAGCAGAGAATTCTGCCATTCATTGAAGCCTGGGAAGTACAGGTCTACATGCAGAAGTTAGTTTGAAATCTGACCTGAATCAGAAAGCCAGTGGCCAGCATGTGGCTGGCATGGACGGTGGGTGGTCAGGTCCTGCCTGAAGATCCTTGTACTCATGCCCTTCCCACAGCCAAAAGGTTCAGTTGTCACTAGAAGAAAACAGCCAGGCTGTGACTCTGAGGTAGGAGGGACTTAGAAAGCCCTGGTCAAACACTCAGATCTGAAGCACTGAGTCATTCCCCATGCTTCCTTAGTGCTAATCTTGAGTCCTACTGCTACTGCTAATTGGATTTCTGGCTATTTCAGACACCAGGTTGCTGAGAGCCCCCATTCTCACAGGGCACTGCCCTTATTTTTTAGCACAGTCCTCTGCTTTCTAATTCACTTCACCCTCAAACCCTGTGATACTGAGGTGCTGCCTCAGTTGCATCTCGATTACGTGCAGGGACTGGTGAGTTCTGCTCTGAACTGACTCCCACTCTCTATTGACAGAGTTCCCCAAGCAAACCCCCTCGTTTCTGAATTCACCTGCTCCGCCATTCTTCACTGCAGGCTAGGCCCATTGCTTACTGAGAGTCCTGCCTGTTGGCTTTTGTTTCCTTCTATCAACTACCAAGGCCTGACTCTACCAAGGCCCAACTACCTAGGTCCAGTGGTTCTGAAACTTCAGTGTGCCTCAGAAACCCCTGGAGGTTCTGTTACAGCACAGAAGCTCCAACTCTGGTTTTCTGGTTCTGCAGGCCTGGGGTGGGGGCCAGGGAGTTTACATTGCTAACTTGTTCCCGGGTGGTGCCAAGACCACCATGTTGAGAACCACAAGCCTACGAACTGATTGCTAGAATACACTTTCCTCTTCCAGAAGTTTGTGCTGTACCCATCCTCCAGGAAGCCGCGTAATTCATGGTCCCAGGGCTTCTGATTTTTCCTGATTCTGTTTGTTTATGAGGTCATGTCTAGCCAGATGAAAGTTGTTTTTTATATAGTGGGTATTTGACTGAATTCATCTATTCATTTCCCTTCCAAACCACTTTGTAGCTATAGATGCAAAATCATATTTTTGCAGGATATTTCCTTTTCTGAGCAAGAAACAGGGCCATCAAACACACTTCACACTTGGTGGCAATCAGTGGACATCATCACCGTCTGCTGAGCCTCTGTCCATGCAGCCAGGGGCCCTGTGAATACCATTCAGGGTCCTGGTAGAAAAGAGGCTCCACAGTCTCACCAGGTATTTTCAGGAGAGTTCAACTAAGTGTGGGCAGAGTCTACAGAAACCATACTGGATGGCGCCATGCCCTGATGCTAGAAAAAGTAAGACCTCGGTGCTAGAACCCACAAAGTGTATGTGTTTGGAGAAGGTCGCCTGACAGGAGCTGTGGGCTTCTGTGTGAGAAGCGGCAGGCCCACGGCAACCTGGCAGGGAGGAAGCTGAAGGAGTAAACACCTGAGTCTTCCTCTCCTTCCTCCCTCCTTATCCCCTCCCTCCACTGCTGCCTCCACGGACAGAACTCGCAGGAATTAGGCAGTTTCTCTTTTCTTAAAAAAAGAAACTACATATATATATTAATTTAGAGAGAAGGGAAGGGAGGGCAAAGGAGAGGGAGAGAAACATCAATGTGAGAGAGAAACATTGATTGGTTGCCCCTTGCATGCCCCCAACCAGGGACCTGGCCTACAACCCAGGCCTGTGCTCTGACCGGGAATTGACCTTTCGCATTGCGAGACAACACCCAAACCACTGAGCCACGCTGGTCAGGGCTAGGCAGCTTCTCTTGACTGCAGTTGATTCATTGCTATTTAGGACTTTGTGCCTCAACTTCCTGATCTAATTTACCTGAAGAAGCCAGGATCTGCAATTTAAGTTTTCACTGTTTACCAATAAAAAATAATGGACTAAATAAAACACATTTAAAATAAAAATAGCATGAAATTCATAAAATTGAAAACACTGAAAACAAACAGTAAATTAAATGAATCTAATATATTGTCTGCCCCTCTGAGTCCAGGTTAGAGAAGCTAAGAATAGAATCCCATTATTCTAAAAAATAAAGAGACTCATTGAATGAACTATATTGCGTCTTAAAATGTAAAACACCTTCTACAACTGAAGGTGGTTGTGGATATAGGACTAAATATTTAGAACACCATTCTTTGAAGTTAACTTTACTTAGGGGTGCTTGTTCTGATCATACCTTTGTTCTTTCGCTCCCTCTATGAAGGGCATAGGTACCCCTTACGTATTTGCTTTTAATGTATTTTTAAAGTTCAGACTGGAAAGCAAAAGCCCCTTGCCCCCCATTTGCTTAAGTTTGTAAGGCAAAAATAGACCTCTTTTTTATCATCATTTGCGCAAACCATCTTATTAATAATTTATCACAGTGTTCCATAGCAGAGATAAAGTAGAGGCCTACGTGATCATTAAGTGTTCAGGGGCTCTGCAGTGCCTTTAATTTCCCTGCACCTGCTGTCACCTGCTCTCTCCCTTCTTTCAAAGGTTTGTATTTTCTATTATGCTGCCTGTGAAACCTTTAGCTTCATGTTGCAAGCTGCCTGCGCAGGTTGCTGCTGATTAGAAAAAGCGGATGGATGGCTACAGCTTGCTGCGACCCCATTTTCACCCACGCACCGCTTTCACACAGGGGACCGCACCAGTGATGTGGCGTGGGGAGTACTGGGGCTGTGATGAATCAGAAACCTCAGGGCTGGTCTTGGCTCAGCCACTAACCAGCTGGAAAAGGAGGCAATCTGGGGTGGAGCCCTTTATTTGTTAAGTATGGGTATCTGACCCAATTTGAGGTTGCCCTTTCCAGTTCAGGGGGAAAACAGGTTCCTTACCAGATGATATCTTACGTGTGATGTCCTCAAAACCAGTCATTCTCTACTCAAAGTCGAGGCTGCATTGGACCTGGATGGTGGGAAGCCCAGGTGGGAAGCTCAGTAACTCTCTCACCTTTCCACTATGTCTGACTGGGTATGCTGTCTTCTCTCATCCCCTGCAGAAGGCACCCAGCCTCAGCTTCTTGCTTAGCCTCTGTGAGCAACGCATTCAGTCCTTTTGAGGTGTTGTTTAGAGGAATACCATGTATTAAGCACTGACATGGATTATCTCATTGAATGCAACTTGATGAGCTAGGAGTTACTGTCGTCATTTTGAAAATGTGAACACAGAGTTTAAGGGCACAGAATTGGTAGAGGAGGAGCTGAGATTCAAACCCTTCTAAGAGTATCATCTGCCACTATATGTTAACAGAAAAGGTGTTTTAAAAGCTTTTCTCTTACTCACTTTTCTCTCTTCCTCTTTCTCTCTTTTACTTAGATTCTGTGCACACACAGAAAAGTCTACACCTCTTACAAATGCAATTATTTATGTTTGTGATTTGGTAGTAAAAGGGTCTTTGAGCACACAGAGGCCGGAAGCAAATTAGCTTCTCTCTGAGGCCCGCGAACCTCTGGCCACATGGACCCTGGAGGATGGAAAATAGAAGGGGGAGGAAGAGAAGATGGGGTTTAGGAATTCCAAATGGTTGTGGAGTCTGCAGTAAAAAGGGGAGGAAAGAGAAGTATCCAGAAGCAGAAAGCAAGTAATAAAGGAAATGCTCTTCCCACCAGAGTGTCAGCTTTCCCCTAGATGTTGATCAGAGGTAATTTATTATCAGTGTAAGCAGTTTGAAGTACATATTTGACTTTTCATGTGGTCATTCTTTAGTCCGTACGTGGATGTCAGATTTATAGCACTTGTTCTTTTGTGTTCTTAACGGGGGAGAGGGTGGGGAAGGAGAGTATTACCACACAGAACTGAGGTTCTAATGGTGGAATTTTGGACATCAGCCCAAAATATATACTGAAGATAATTTGGGCAAGGGTGTTTTCCTGGATCATTTACCCCGCTGCTGTCTACTTCATCTGAGGCCACACGTGCAAGATCACGTGGACTACAAAGGCAATCCCACTTGGTCAGTAAGAAAGCTGAAACTGGAAGGCGGGAGTTCTTTTGCAGCAAAGAATTAGTCTTTTCCACAGTAGTTGCCATTGGGAGAGTGTGATGGTTCAGAGTGAGTCAGACCCAGTCCCCGTGTCACTATTTCCCAGCTGCCCTTGACAACGCGCCTCTGCCTCAGTGGTCTCCTGGGTAAGATGAAGATAGGGCACCACCTCTATGCCCGTGCGTGGTTCTGAGGAGTAGCTGGAGTAATGTGTTCACAGCACTCGGGGCAGCGTCTGACCAGTGGTAAGTGCTGTGTTGTGTGTGTTTACATGCATTATATTTCCATACACACATGTAGTCAAACATCAGTTTGGAACCATCTAGGGAATGTTGCACAAGGACACTAATTTTTAAAAAATGTATGTGGTAAAAGCTACAGAGCAAGGCATCTGGGGACACTTCTTTTTACACGTCTGTGGTACAGTAGGATTTGGGTATTTCTTTTTGCCTTGTACTGACATCTTGTTGTGATGTTGTGTGTACAGTAAAAACACCATAAGTTAGAGCTCCCAGAGCCTTGTGCCTTTGTGCAGGTTAGCGAGAAGGGCTGCACCCCCACAGAGGGAACCAAGGAAGCCCATAATGCTTGGTCTGTCCCCCTCCCCCATTCATTCCCTCTGCAAGGTCCCTACTTGCCTTGATGGTGCCCCTGTATGGGCCTGAGTGGGACAGAATGGAATTCCTTAATTGGAACTAATTGGACATGGGGTGTTGGTCTGACCTAGAAAACACATTGTTGATGGTTCTGATATTTGTCACCCGAGAACACCCAGGAAGAGATGATACATCAGTTACTACAGAGCTGACAACTCACAAATGCAATTTTTTATGTGTGATTTGGTAGGAAAAAGAGGAGGAAGGAATCGAACTCATTAGCCAGGAAATCACCCTTAGGTCTCACAGTCCTGGCTGCCACTGCAGTTGGGAGATTTGTTCCCGTGCACTCATGAGTCTATCAACAGTTATTGGTTTGGCTGAGGCCCCTCCCACCTCTGCTTCATCCAGAACCTGACATCCATCAGCTTTCTAGCTCAGTTGATCAGTCCACATGAATGGATGTTAATATTTACTTACTGCGGAGTGCTATTGTGAGATTTTGAATATGTAAAATGATACACTTGAAGAGCCTGCAGAAAACGTCATGTTTGAGTACTTGAACAAGATTTCATGGAAGGGGTGGGGGCAGTTTGGACAAATAGCACAGATTAAACACACCTGTTACTGAATCCGTCACTGAGTTATGCGGGACTTGTTTTCGAAAGCAGGAGATCAAATAAAAATGGGTGCAGGATAAGTTGATCCACAGAGCATACAGGGAAGTGGTTGAATGCGCTGGCTTTGGGCTCAGACAGGCCCAAGTTCTACCTCTGGTTCTGCCTATTTACTTACTATGTGTCCCTGAGACAATCAGCTAACCTGCTGACCTTCAATTTCCTCATCTGAAAAGGGGATGGTAATACCTATTTCAGAAGACTGCAAAGGCTAAATCAAATGACGTGAATAAAGAACTTAGCATAATGCCTGGCACATAGGCTTCAGTCAATACATGTTGGATGAACAGCGTCAGACTGAATGCCTGACTGTACCATGCCTACTTCACCATTTGAGGATGACACGTGAAAAGGAATCTGAATAACACAGACTGTAGGACAAGATTTCTGATGAACCTTTTGTTCTTTTCAGAAATTAGAGTGTTGCTTTGTTTGTTCTTCTCAATATTTAAGAGATTTTATTTTTAAACTAGAACCCAGAGGTTCATGACCTGCACACTGCCGGAGAACCTCGTTTTGTAAACAGGTTGCTTTCCAAAAGTTTGCCTGTGGGCTTTTGAAAGTAAAAATATATTTTTCAATAGAAACATGTCATAAATAGCGAGCAGATCCCTAGTCCAGGCCACAACAGTTCATTTAAGATAATATTGAACTGACATAGAGCTAATGAGTTGTTCTACTCCACGACTCCTGTAGATACCACTCTGTAAGCTCAGAAGTCTATTCTGTTTCCTCCCTTCTCGGAGATGTATGGTTCCCCTCCACTTTCAGGGTGACCCAGTCTCTGCCCGGCAAAGAATCTAAACCCCTCCTCATGTTCCCACCACTCTCCCCACTCAGACCACCATGCTTCTTCCACCCGCCATCCCCAGACTGGACTTCCCATCATCAACAAGAAAAACTTGCAGAAGTGTCAAGAGTGAAGGGTTCAAGCCTCCGGATGACTAAACTGCTTTTTTTTTCCTTCTCGGGTCAAAGTCTGCTCTTCACAGTGATGTTTGCATGGACATAACGACGGTGTATCTTAGCTTGTCTTTCCTAGAGCTGCAAACACGTGGACATGAGAAGGATGTGGGAGAGTCAGCTCTCACCCTGGCTAGGTCATCTCAGTAAAAAGCATGTGTGTCATGGGGATGTAGAGCACCCATGCATGCATCTGTTCGGCCCCTGACACTAAATTGTAAAGGTCTTGGGAAACAGGGATGTTTGTATCTCCCAGGATACCCAGTATGGCACTTGGCCAATAGGGTGGGGAAGGTGTTCACTTTGTATAATATTTTATGATGGTGTTTCAGATCCTTGTATGTACTTTTAATTTATCTTGTCCTACATAAATTGAAGGGTCCAGGAAAGAGGAAAAGTAATAATATGATGTGGACATGTGTTCTTCCCATCTAATAACAATCCAAAAGGTATCTAAATACAACCTCTATGGAAGAACGGTATGGCAGTTCCTTAAGAAATTAAAAACAGAAATATCATGTGACTCAGCACCTCCACTTCTGGGTATTTATCTGAAGAAATCCAAAACACTAATTCAAAACACTATATGCAGCTTTATATTCATTACATCATTATTTGCAATAGCCAAGATATGGAAGCAACCTAAGTGCCCCTTGATAGATGAATGAATAAAGAAGATGTAGTACATACGCACAATGGAATATTACTTGGTCATAAAAATGAAATTTTACCATTTGTGACAACATGGCTAGACCTAGAGGGTATTATCTAAGTGAAATAAGTTAGACCAAGGAAGACAAGTACTATATGATCTCACTTATATGTGGAATCTAATAAACAAAATGGACAAACAAAACAGAAAGAACTTCATAGGCACAAAGAACAAATTGATGGTCATCAAGTAAGAGAGGGTTGGAGGGATGTGTGAAAAAGGCAAAGGAATTAAGAAGTACAATTGCTAGTTACAAAATAGTCTTGGGGATGTGAAGTACAGCATAGGGAACACAGTCAGTAATCTTGCAATAACTACGTTAGGTGGAAGGTGGGTACTAGACTGACCAGAAGATTGCTTCATAAGCTACACACATACCTAATCACTATGCTGCACACTTGAGGGTAATATAATACTGTATGCCGCCATAATTGAAAAATAAATTTAAAAAAATAAAGAGAACCAGGTAAGTTTATTTTTAGCAATATACTTTATTTAACCCAATACATCCAAAATATTGTCATTTCAACATGTGTTTAATATAAAAATGATTGGATAGTTTACATTCTCTTTTTTTTTTGTACTAAATCCTTGAAATGCAATGTGTTTATACTTAGAATGTGTCTTAAATTAGACTATACACATTTCCAGTGCTCAATAGCCGTCAGTGGCCGGTGGCCACCACAATGGGGAATGAAGCCCTACCAGGGGTGTCAAACTCCTTTTCACCGGGGGCCACATCAGCCTCGCGGTTGCCTTCAAAGGGCCGAATGTAATTTTAGGAGAGTATAAGTGTAACTACTCCTTAACAGTTAAGGGAGAGCTCCGCACTGCCGCCAGGTAGAAACAAGGTGCCTGGCGGGATAAAACAAGGTGGAGGGCCCTTGGACCTTGTGTCTGCCACCTGTACACTAGACTAACTTTACCAAGAATACTAGCCTTATGAACTGCTCAGTGGAATCAGCTAGGAGATTGCCTAATGTATTTCCCTTCTTGTGATTCAAAGAAGAGATTAATATATAAAGTTTTTGAGAGGACATCCAGAAATAAAATGGTTGTACCCACTGTTTCTCAAACTTGTGTAGCTCCAGAACCTTCATCCCTCCCAGTGTAGTAAACCACTCATGGTATGTGCTCTTGGGCAAGTCCATGTGATGTGGTGGCAGGATGCTGAAGGGACTTTCAGGTGCAGGGATCAGATAGCCCGTTCTAACAGCAGCAGGTAGAACACACTGAAGAGGAAAAGTGGGACAAAAGTCTCTAAGGAGGCTGTCTGGCGGATGATGCAAGGCTCTAGGACAAATGTCAGGAAGGAGCACAGACATTTTTCATTGTTGTAACTTCAGAACCAGCTCAAAATGGTCCTATGGTGTTTAAGGAGATCCTGAGACAACGGATCAAAACTGCTAGTTATGCAGCCGAAGGATGCATAGAGGAGAGAACTCTGATATCCAGTTGTGCTGGAACCAAAGTTACTGAGGCCCAACCCCCCAACCCCCAGCCACAGGACCAGGACACAACCAGACTTGAACAGCAGAACCCTCTCAAAAGCAGAGGGTCCCTTGTCCAGGAAGATCTTGTGTTGATGCCCCTTACCATAAATGGCCAATCTCCAAGGTCCTCCAATTAAAACTTGCCCCCATAGCAATTCTGCATACCTGTTCCCGCATGCCCTTAAAAACCCACCTGGACCTTGGCCCAGGAGGTTGGGGCTTTTGAGCATTAGTCTCCATTCTCTGGGTGGTGCCATTGACAATAAAATAGTTTGGCTCTGCCGGTGCTGAGTGGATGAACTCTGTTCTATAACACTGGTCCAATCAGCAGTTAGCAAATTGTAGGCATTTTATCTGAGCTCCTGGAAAGTTGTAGATTTGGTAAAAAATACTTTCCTCACACATTTTTGTGGATTTGCTCAATAATTAAATCCTAATTCAGTAATTTTTAATGCCTTATTCAAAATTTTTATGTGGGACATGCTCAGTAACAACCTGCTCACTTTTCCTGTTACCAGTTTTTAAAAATCTATTCAGACTGACTTTTTGAAGATTTTCTATTTCTTTTTTCCTCTTATACCTTTTCTGTATTCACTGTTGCATTTTCTGTTTCTAGGATAATCATAATTTTTACTTACCCTAAAGGAATAAAAAAGAAAAATGTAATTATAATCAAAATGTTCCAAAGTCTAATATGTTTTTGTCAAAATTATAAATCACAGTAAAGAATAAAAATTTATGTAGATTTCTGAAATACTTTAAATAAACTATTAAAATTAAAAGCAAAGCGCAAATTGTGAAGTACATTGAGAATGAAAATCAAAATTCTTTAGGTAAGTCAAAGTTTTTGTTGAGTTTTTTAAAAGTTTAATAAGAGCATATTAAATTTTATAAAACACAACTATTTGCAATTTTAATTTTAATATCCACATCATTGGTAATATTAAAATTAATACTGTACTTCACATGTTAGGTCTAGACACATACATACATATATGTTATATTTGTACAGATTTAAAAGTAATAAAAACTGCTGTGGTTTAGTGTGGGGCAGCGACAAGCAGGGCTCTAATTTGTGAGTCCCACCAGAGTCGCCAAGCCTATTCCTAATATCTGTGGGGTTTAAAGCAAAGTAGGAAGACCTACGCATCATAGATCTAAATATATAAAGGTTATGATTTGTATTAGCAAACCACAAAATAAAAGACATCCTGTTCCCTCATCTCAAGCACCTGGAAGCTCAGGTTCAAATTAAGAATTCCTGGGCTCCTCAGAGAATCACGCAGAAGGCCAGCCTCAGGCTGCAGCGCCCAGCCCCACACTTCGCCCCTCTCTTGCCACCTCCCAGCTCCCTCCCATACCATAAGTACCTTGCACACTTGCACACGGACAGGCCAGTCTACATGTATAGCTCTGATCACATCACCCACAAATAGTTGCTCTGTGCCATCTTTCAGACTTAGGATTGTGCACGGCAGTAACACAGTCCGTCTTCATGAGGAAGGATTCTGGGAGGAGGCCAGCCCAGTCCCTGCTAATGGGCTCAGAACTATTCGGACAGGGAATTCTGGGGTGGGAGGGCTTCCGGAAGGCACATCTAGGCACTCTGTGGCTTTAGAGCACACAGTGGGGTTGAGCAATCCACCGCTCCCCCCCCCTTGAAAATACAGTCTAATGTGTTCTAAAGCAATCATGCCAAAAATGGTAGACATGAACTTACACCTCAATTACTCAGTATGGGACCCTCATAGTATTCCAGAATATAACAATTTTCTGTTTAATAGATGCTGATTATTATTTGAAATAAGGTTTTTGGGTCATCAGTTCATTCTCAATGCAAGAAACCCAATCTAAAAGCATCTTTAGAGATGAGTTCCTCTGGGTCATTTCTACTTGCCACATTCATAGGCAATGTCCTACTTTTAAATTTAAAAAACCAAGTAAGAAACCTTATTGTGAGTTCTTAGTAGGAAAAAAACATGAAGCAAAATCCCCCAACAGTCTCCTTTTCTCAAATTTGCAAGCCCCTTTTCCCTAAAGCAATCAGATCTAATATTTTTCTGCATTATTGTTTTGATGTTTAAAATAAACTTTATTTTAGAATATTCTTAGTTTTATAGAAAAGTTAAAAAGCAGTCTTCTGCATCTCACATCCATTTCCCTTGTGGATAACATTAGTGTGGTACATTGGTAGCCAGTAACAAACCAATATTAATACATTATTGCTAACTAAAGTCCATGCTATATTCAGATATCTATAGTTTTACCTACAGTCCTACTTCTAGTCCAGGATCCTTTATAGAATACTATATTACATTCAGTTATCTTGTCTCTCTAGGCTCCAGACTGTGAGAATGTCTCAGACTCCCCTTGTCTTTAATGACCTTCACAGATTTGAAGACAATTTGGTCAGCTATTTTGTAGAATGTCCCCCAATTGGGGTTTCTTGGATGTTTCTCTTGATTAAGCTGGGATTTTGAGTGTTTGGGAGGAAGATCACAGAGGTAAAGTGCAATTCTCATCATATCATATCAAGGAAAACTGTGGATTACCCAAGCCTACTGTGTGCTCTAAACCCACACAATAGGTTTATTTCCTTATTGTGGTTTAAAAATAAAAAGATACATATATAACTTAAAATTTGCCATTCTAACCTTTTTAAGTGTATAATTCAGTAACATTAATCACTCACAATGTTATAAAACCATCACCACTACCTAATTCAAAACCTTTTTCTCAGAACAGAATCTCTGTATCCATTAAACAATAACTTCTTATTTTCCCCTCCTGCCATCTCCTGGTAAACTCTAATCTACTTTCTGCCTCTATGAATTTACTCATCCTAGACATTTTGTGTAAATGGGATCATACAATATTTGTCCTCTTGTGTCCAGCTGATTTCACTTAGCATAATGTTTTCAAGGTTCACCCATGTTGTAACACTATCAGAACTTTATTCCCTTTTAGGGCCGAATTATGTTCTACTGAATGTACGTACCACATTGCATTTACCCAGTCTTCTGCTGATGGGCATTAGGGTCATTCCCATTTTCTGGCCATTCTATACAACACTTTTTGTAAGTGTAGTCTTTTAGAAAGAAAAGAGTTTGTTGAACTTTTCTGGCATTCAAAACTTGCTTAATTGTAGTTACGTCGGTGTGTGGCATTTGATGTCAAGTGATAAGTAAATGTGTTAGCACCAAATCTCTGAATTTTGTGTCACTGGCATCATCAGAAGTGGCTCTAGAGGCCTAGACCAAAGTCATACCTGAACAAACAACACTCTTCCAGAAAGGCTTGCTTCTGTTTTTTGTCTATGTTTGGTTTTATTTTCGCACAACTCTTTTATACGGTATGCCCTTGTCTTATTCCCCTTTCTTTCTCCCCCTTTCATGGCTATATCATCATTAATAAACTCAGGGAGATCAGTTCCGGATAGTTGCCTTTGTTTGGGAGATTAAGGGGACAGATGTGGCGAAGACTGTGGAGAAGTGCTTCCCTGGGGCTCCAGTGAGGTTGGTCATGAGAGCGGATGTTTGGGTTGCAAGCTGACTATTGCAATGCTGAGCACCACATTCTGTGTGACACTCACCATGGGTTCTTCAACCATTTTTTGTGCTATGCATGACCCTCTATAGTACAGAACTGTAATACAGTATAGTTCTGTACTATAGAGGGGAAGGTTCCCTCCTGTCTAAATCTGCAGGGAGTATTGCAGAGACTGATGAGGGCTTTCATTACAGTGATACAGGCAGGGATAGAGGAATAGAGAGTTAGGGGACGATTTCGTAAGTAACGACAGAAGGCAACACCTGTAGGATTTAAAGTAGGAAGTGAGAAAAAGGAAGGAGTCAAGAGTCATTCCCTGGGATCTTGTTCTCTTAAAACAATACTGATGTTAGGTATTTGCATGTGCTAGGTCCTCGTATTGTCACGTGTTAGCAACGTGACTGGAGACTGGGGGCGGGAACTTCAGTCACCTGGCAGAGGTAGATTTCTTCACTGCAGTTACTCCTCTTCCCACTGCTTTCACGCTGCACTCTTTGGGAAGAAGTCACCGTGCGCAGCTCATGTGTCATCGGGTGGGGATATGCTCTAGTTCCTTGAGTGGGGGTAGAACTTCACAGGACAAAAAGTGATCCTTAATGTATGCAAATTTGGGGAGGGTAAAAGGGTATTTTTATTGAGAACACTTAGATCAAAGATACAGCTTCCAAAAATTTCTATGCTGGTAAAATGGATTTATCTACTTTAAGCCCCGTGTAGAGAAGGCCAAAATAATCACACCTTTTCCCTTTCTTGTAATAAAAAATACAAGAATGTAGCATATATGAGTATTTATTGTAAGCACTATTTTAAGGAAACAAATGAGATTTGTATTTTGTCAACTTGGTGATAAGTAGTTCTATGGGATAAAAGCACAGATAAAACAAAAATCAATGTGGAGACAAAGTAAGGAAAAAAATCAACTGGAGTCCAAAAGTAAAACCCAGGCAGGTATCTAAAGAAAGCTAGAGGAGGGAAATTAATTCCAGTGCCATGACAGGACACCAACTTTACCATAACACGTTTTATTAAGGTTGAAAAATCATTGTACTTCCTTCTTTGGGAGAGTATGCATCTTTAGAAAAATACAATAAAAATGTCCTGGTCCCAGGTCCAGAAAGCACCATTACAGGGCCTGCTGACTTTGGGAAGGTTCATGAACAAGTACGTTAGGCCACCCTGGAGTCAGACTGGGCTCCCAAAAGAGATATGTGACTGCTAACATTATATTATTTCTTTAATGCATGCAAAATTTTCAAAATCAGTTAGTCAATTGTGGAATCTCAGGACGTATAAAATAATCTTACCAAAGGGGGTGGGGGGAAGATTGCTGGTCTCTAGGTAACTATGGAAATGAATGGAGACTGGAAGGCTAAGACACAGGAGCTGTATCGTACATAAACACTGTGCTCTAGTTGGTAAAACTGTGTCTCATGGCAGTGTGAGCTAGTTCTGAAATCACCGTACAAGTGTCCTGGAATTGAACAGTAAGTCAGTGGGTGGTGGATGTCGGGAGCCTGGCTTCTCACTTTTGGAGTGGAAGGTTACAGACGAGCAACGGGGAAAGAATGGACTGATCCACGTGGCCCTGGAATGGAATGATGCACATGGTACTGACCTGGACACACGTGTTCGTGTGTGGCTTAATATACACACAAGTAAATACATACGGAAATCTTCATAGATATGTGTGCTTTACTGGTTAGTGCACACACAAACATTTCCTTGCTATGTCAACCGAAAGGCCTAAAAGTGACAAAGCCTCAGTAGGACTCTAACAACATTCTCCAATAAAAGGAACCAAGACATTCTGGAAAATTAGCTGATTTTAGGACTGGGAAAGGAATATTCAAGATGAGCCTGTGACATCTGGGAGTGCCAGAAGTTAAGGAAAGGTTCGAAAACAACAGCAACAACAGCAAAAACCCATACAAAAATGGGGCTATGTCAAAGGGGTACGGAAGCCTCCTGGAAAAGCTCCTACGGACCAAAGCTGGAACAATTTGAGCAAGAAAATGAATAAAGAGATGCTGGATGATAACTCAAAGTATAAAATAAATATCCACATGTCCATATGATCTAAACAAACAAACCAATGCATAAATAGATAGAAGGGAATATTTAAATCTCCTGTGCAAAAGAATTCTAAATAATTTTGGTAAATTTAATTTTTATACCTATAATTCTCATTTCATCATAAAACTATGAGTTGTTAAAAATACCATATTTGAAGTGGCATGACTAAGGGATGATGAGGCCACAGGGCATCCTTTAATTGACTGAGTAAACTTAGGGTCATACAAAGCAATCATTGGGCAGACATTCAATTGCTTCCCACTTCGGTTTCCTTGGCAACACACCTTATCTGGCAACTACTACTTATTCCTGCTTAGATCTTAAAAGGACACCTCTCTTGAGTCTTTCCATGTCTATTTGAATTCTCAGGTGTTTGTGTCCCTACACAAGAGTACATTTACATCCATATATACACACCTTCAAGAAGAAAAATAATGTAAAATTTTTCTGGTTGGATTTGTAGCTAAAATGAGTTTCCAGCGTTTCCTAGTTTCTGAACAGCACAGCACTGAAGGAATGCAGTCATCTCCCCCGTCCTCTGTCCCTGACTACACAACGACACTAGCTAGGCCCACCGAATGTCATGGCTACGGTGACTCAGGAGTAAACAAGTCAGACACGCCCTTATCCTTCTGAAATGCACATTCAAAGGAGGGTGGGCCATGTGACTAAGCCTGCGGGCATTTACAGTAAGTTCTGTGTTACTCAGAAGTGGGCACTGACAAAGACTTGTTTTAAAAAACAAAACAAGCACCACCGCAATGAATACCGAAAATTATGTTTAACATTTCACCATGAATTTTGCCACTCGGAGATGACTAAAATGCTGGCCTTGCACGCTCAATCCCGGTGATTTTTCCCTGCAGAGTCTGTGTCACAGCATCTGTGTCCTGCTTGCTCCATCCCGCCCCCTGGCTATGCATGACAGTCTTCCCTAGAGAACCTCTGAGTCTGAGAGGGCACGTCATACCCTCCACTGCTGTTGTCAGAGGACTGGCAGGTCCCAGGGAGCATTCATGTATTCTCAAGTGACCATCGTGTCTCTAAAAGCCTTTGTTCTTCTGTTACAAATATAACAAGCGTTAGAGTACATATGAGCAAGAGCGAAGGGCAATTAAGAAAAAATTCTTAAGAAACCCAAATTAGCAGATGTGCCTTAAAAAAAAACCTTATCCCATCTATAAAAGCCAGACAGAACAGAAATCAGTTGTCATATAAAACGGCAAAATTTAGGAGTGTATAAAATGTCACAACTGGATTGGAAGGCTACTTTCCCAAATCTTACTCTCTTGGAAGTCACCTCCAAGCATACATATGGTGATGATGTACCTGAAAGCACCAATGACATTGAGATCTTCAATGGAATTAACTAAATAAAAGACCCAAAGTGCTCACAGTTAAAGATTTGTTAATTCCTGTCCCTGGCAAATATTTCATGCTGCTCTGAAATTGTTAAACTATAGCAAAACAAAACAAAACAAAAAACAACAGATGCAATATTATAACTATGCTATGGGATTTGGGTGCATTATTTTTGTAATTTCTTTTATGTAATGGAAATATTTCCCCTTCTGGGACCATACAAACACCCGAAGAAAGGACAAGGTCAGGTCGACACATTGTAGAATTTAGATTAGCCGCCTAAACTATTTGAGGTCTCACTGTAATCTTTAATGTTTATACCTGCTGTGACGTAAGCCCATGTCCTTGGACACCTTACAAAGCTGAGCTTGTGCACAACTGGGGAAAAAGAGGAGGCTGGGAGAGTTACTTTCTCACCAACCCACTCAGCCCCTTCTCTATCTCCTTCCATGGCATTTTGTTTCTATCAATAGCAAAGACATAAGAGTCATCTTCCACTTTAGAGCTACAAATAAACAAGTGACCTTTGCTCCTATCCCATTGCTGGTCAGGGCACATGCCTGGGTTGTGGGTTCAGTCCTGGTCAGGGTGGATGCGGGAGACAGTTGACTGATGCTTCTCTCTCACATCAATGTTTCTCTCCCTCTCTTTCCCCCTCCTTTCCCCTCCTAAAAATAAATACATAAAATCTTTTTTAAAACGTTTTTTAAACAAGTGACCTCTGACACCCACAAAGCGTGACTGGCACTTAAATACTGACACAATATGCCAGGCTCTGATGATGTGCATTTGGGAGATTCTCTGCATTGTCGTTCTTTCTCCATGTTAGCTGTTGCCCTTTGCCTTCGGTGTTCCCCTTACGGAAATACATGTGGTAGTTGCTGCCTCTGTTAAGAATCTTGCCCTTGCTGCAAATTTTGGAATGAAGATCAGGCATTAAAAATCATCCTTCATTAAAATAATTCCCCTTCTGTATTACGTAGCTTATAATTGCGGTAAGCAGATTTCCAAAACAGGGACTGAAAGAGAGGGCTAGAGAAAGAAGGGAGAGTGCTGGAGAGGAACACCATCACAAGGAAAGGATATAGGTAAGAAAACAGTACAAACAAGGATTACGCCTTCCAAAAAGAGCTTTTCTGTCACCTTGCAAGAGGATTATATAAAATTTACAAATTACCATCAAAATAAATAAAACATTTAGTGAAGGAAATGCGCACACTTCACATGATTGCTGGATGTAACTGCCAGTCACTGTGGTAGGAACCTGGGATTCAGAGAGAGAACTGATCCTCCCCAGTTGTAGCTGCATGGAGGTCGTTTAGCGTTAGAGAGCAAATAAAAATGCTCACTGTTTCTGCTCATGTTTGCAAAATGGGAAAAAGTTATGTTATCCAAGTAACTGAAAGAAGGAAAAAAAATCCTTAAAAATAATATTTGATTTGCTGGTCATATTACTGTTTATTTCACTTAAAAATGTTTACCTTCTTACGGTTACATCCTAAGGTGAAAATCAGCAGGTCTGCCTAGTACTGCCAGTTTTGACATTGATCTGGTAAGACTTTGTCATTTATTTCCTCTGTATTTTTGCTTTCCTATCAGGTTAGAAATGTCTGTCTCCATTCTAATTTGTAATATGACACTTGGAAATCTTTTCAGCTCTTCCGGAGGACATCTGTTCTAAACATGGAATGCTCTTCTATTTTAGAGTAAACCGTGCGTATGACAATAGAGGCTCTATAAAGGTAGTCACTAATGCTTTCTGAAGTATTCAGGAAGTGAGTCTTCTCTAGTATCCTACCAAGCTTAGCAGAGCTGCAACTGAGAGTTGCCCGAGAGAGGGAATAATAAAGGAGTCTGGGTAGGAGAAATATAGGCTCAAGTTAGCAACAGAGCCCAACAAGTCTCCTGTGATAGGCTCAAAGGCTTTGAAACCTGATGAATGATTGTCTCAGGTTGCCAGATATGAAATGCATAAACATTATCAGAGAATAATGTGGAAAAGTAGACTAAGGCCTATCCAAATGATGGTACCCTTTAGAATTACATGGCTCAAGATGTTTTGAAAAATCACATACAATCTATCAAATTAAATGTTTTTCAGATACTTTTGATTCTAAACTAAGTATGTGCAATTGTGAGCACTCAGAAGAATATTTTAAAACTCATTGGTTTTTCTCTGGAGCAATAACAATTCAGTGAGGCATTGAGGGAAAAAGATTGGAAGAGGAAGGGAGCCAGAGAATTGATCTTAATATGGACTACTTTTGTCTTTAAGGTGGTTGCCAATTTCAGTACTAGATAAGCCCTCATAGAGGCTGAATCTCTTCTTTGAATCATCTTCATCCATAATTGGATTTACAGTGATTTCACATAACTAGTGCTGCAAACGTAGCTACTTGATAGAAGCAACCCTAGAGAAAGATGATATCATTAAGAGCTTAAACTTTCTTCCAAAAGTCTTTATATATAATGTCTACCACCCAGTTAAAAATAACCAAGCATTAAAAGGAAAAAAAACAAAATAAATAACCATCCATAGAAAGAGACCTATATGGCTCTAGATAATGCACCTATGGACTTTCATTTTTAAATGGTATACTTAATATGTTTAAGGAATTAAAAGACAGAACTGAAAATTTTGGCAAAGATCTACTGATGAGAACCAAATGGAAATTTTTACTGAAAAATACAATATCTGAAATTAGAAGTCAGTGAATGGCTACAAAGAAACTTTCCAACGTTTCGCCATATGTTGAAAACAATTGAGGAAAAATGTACAAAGAGAAATATTTGGCTTTGATTTCCCTATAGCTGAATAAATTAATAATACGTGCATTCAACTACAGATGCTCCTCAGCTTACAATAGGGTTACATCCCAATCCATCATGATCTGAAAATATTTTAAGTTAAAAATGTGTTCATACACCGAATCTACCAAACATCATAGCTTAGCCTTGTTTACCTTAAATGTGCTCAGGACACCTACGTTAGCTTATAAATAGGCAAAATCGTGCAACATAAAACCTATTTTACAATGCCCAGCATCACAAAAGAGTATCGTACTGCATATTGCTAGTCCAGGAAAAAATCAAAACTCAAAACTTGAAGTACAGTTTCCACCAAGTGCACATTGCTTTCGTACCATTGTAAAGTCAAAATAGTGCAAGTCAAACCACACTAAGTCGGGGCTTTCTATAGTTCAACAAAACAATTTAGAAATTGCAAGAAAAGATAGAGCTCATCTACTTTGACATTTGTCTCTCTGAAAGGGTCATTCTAAGTCAATAAATAATTCACATTTTTAAAATCCTACTAAACTCTGATTTAATGTGACTTTCCTTTCCTTGAGCCCAAAGCTTAAGAATACTCAAAACTTGCATTTATTTTTTTCCTTTTGGGCCAAATGCTCCAGACAAGATACTTAATCAGCATTTAGGGATCTGGGCTTTAGCCTTATCTTTGCCTCTACATTTGACTGACGTTGATTGCTTCATGTGGCTCATCTCTTCATCTATAACATGAAGAGATGGCTAGGTGAGTTCAAGGTTCAGTCTCTTTCAGCAGCAAAAGTCCAGATGACAATAATAGCAACAACAACAACAATAATGTTTATTAGGCTCTTCGAGGAAGGGAAGGTTTGTGTTTAAAATTAAGAGGGCCAGTGGGAGAGAGAGAAGGAAAGAAGCAAAAGGAAACCAGAAATAAAGGGCAAAATATAGTCCTTACCATGGAGGAAAGTTACAATTCACTCAGATTATCTGTGGGACAATAAAAAGCTAGATACTGACCAATTTTCAATGTTTCCTGGTAGGAGAGGTACACCTTTGTACACTATAAGCTTCTAAAATGTTGACCCTGTAAATGTCTTTGTGTAAAAAACCTATGCAAATAATTATTTCACTTTATGTATGTATGGCACTTGTCATTCACAAATTACCCTTACATTCATTTATTTCGATCTTCACAATAAGCCTATTAGGTACCAATTGGGGCCTAGAAAAAGTATGTGACCGAAAAAAATGTTCAGCCCTTTGGGGTCTTATGATTGTGTTCTCATTTAGAGGATGGATTTCTGTTGAACTTATTATACTATCCCACTGTTCTCTCTAGTAATCAAAATATTTAAGAATTTGTTATTGTCAGGAAGGTATAATGGGGACAATATTTATTAGAGTGATATCCTAAACCAACTGGATTATCCTATCTTGGGCCGAAAATGAGATTATAGTTCAGAATTTTTCTGAGCATAGTGCTGATGTTCAAGAAAAGTAGGTTAGTTTATATTCCCTGTATCACATGTAGTGAGTTGTATCTGCAATGCTTTGCCCAGGATCTTGCATATAGTAGGTGCTTAATAAATATTTATTGAAATGCACTCTTGAATTAAACTAGCATTCTGTGGGTATCATACCAAACCTCCAGGGCTTACCAGGTAAGTTGAAGACAAACCTTTAAGAAATTTGCAATTCAATGTCCAGATATTTTTAAATGAAGAAATTCAGAGGCATTTGTGTTAGGCTTTGCTTGTATGTTTTGAATAGCAAGGTCACTTCATAATGGTCTTTTTGCTTCTAGCCCTGTTGGTTTAGTTTTGTTAAATGTGGCTTAAGCAGAATTTCTCTGGGTTTTCTTTAGCTTTTAAGCTTGTCACACTGAACTGCAGTGATTAATAACAGAAGGAAACCAATCAAACGTATTGCCAAGTGTTCCTGAGCCCATGTAGCACTAAGTAAATATATGTGATGGGAAAGAATTACACTTCTCTCCCAGGAGAGTTAGCAAGTGGTGATAATATTTAGAGAAGGATAGGGAGAATGTTTTTTTAATCGGTAAGGAGGATTGTTATTAGGGAGAGTGACTAGGTGAGAATGGAAATTTAAAAGAAAGAAAACAAGGCTATCTTTGATAGAAATAAGTATGATAGCTGAACTTCTTCCATGTCTGAAGTCCATATTTATTACTCTTTTTTTTGCATTTACTTTCATTGTTCATTAATGACATGGGAAAATAATTTTTACCCAACTTGTAAATTTCTTTTAAATGAATAGATTAATAAATGTTATGTTTGCACTATTTTGTGAGGCTTATGTCTAAACAATGCACTGTATTTTGCCATGTATAATGCATACTTTTTCACCCAAATTTTTTGAGGGAAAAATAAGGACGTGCATTATACATGGGTAGTACTAATTCCATATCTATATAAGTGTTTTTAATTCTTTTATTTATGCTTATGCATTAGGAGTGTAACTCTAGAAAGCAATAATGCCATCTGTATGCAAAATAATACCCTGGAATATGATCATTGGTTTTGTTTCTAAATATAAATAAATTTAAAAATTGAATTAAAAAATTAAAACGAAAGATTTTTTTCCTGAAAGCTTGGGCCGAACATGTGGGTGCACCTTATGCCTGGGAGTTCATTCTACAGGACAAAGTATGGTAGTCTTTTGGTGTATGAGTCTAGTTATTATTCAGTACAATGGTATCTGTTCTGCATGATAGTATAGTCTCACTCTCGTGCCATATAAACGGCATAATATAATCTCTTAACAGACAGCCTTTAATTTTCAAAATATAAATTAGCTGGTGGCCAGTGGCACTGGCATAAGAGATTGTTTATCTTGTCTTCTCCAGTGAGACTCCTAGCAGAAATAGTTTATATCAGGATAAAAAAATTCAATAGGATCACGTGAAAATAAAACCTAAGCTGCAAGAACCTAGCTAAACATCTGAACCAATCCTGTTGGCTTGAACCGAAAACTAATCCAGTGGGTTGTTTTGTTTTGTTTTGTTTTTTAGTTCTATTTTGAGAAAATGAAAGTATCTGTCTATATACTTGTCCACTTTCAGGTTAATCAGTTCATTTCTTTTCTTGTTTTCAGTCTTTAAATGTTTCACTTCTTTTATAAGCCCATTCTTTCCCCATTATCTTTCCTCTCTTCTTGGTATTAGCTTTCCCAAGACATTTTCATCCTTAACACACAATCAATACAATTTACCAGTTACACCAGAAGTTAACTTGTTTAAGAAGAAATACTATTATTTCTTCTCCTAACCCCTAGCCAGGTACAGTAAGTCTTCCCTTAACGCTGTTCATAGGCTCTGCAATGACATGAAATGACATGAAACCAATTTACCATAGACTGATATAAACAAGAGTTAAGTTTCCATGACATCACAATGCTGAATGACACCATGTTTTTCCAGGAGCTGCTTCACCAGCTCCTGGCAGCCTGGCTGGAGCCACGGCTGCTGTCCTGCCTTGTGGTCTCAGCTCCTCCGGATCAGGGGACAGCTGGATGAGTGGGGTGCTGGAACTGGGTCGCACCAGTTCCTGAGAGCTGGTCGTGTGCATCTTCTCATCTCCATGTTCAGTAATGTCAGGTGGGGAACTTCAAAGCGGCCATGCTAGGAGTATTTCCATCAGGGAAATCAGCAGGCATTACGAGTCGGAGCTTTTCTGCTCCCCACCCAAAGAGAGCTGTAATTAAATATTTACCAGCACACCACTGGGAGGATATGAGGTGGAGAGAGACATTGAAGAGAGGTGGTGGAGAATGAGATTACAAACTATTTAAAGGTCCCATCATAAAAAGCGAGAGTGAACCCAAGCGGCTCCATGTCCTCCAGTTCTCATCAACACCAACGGGTCTCATGGAGAGATGGCTCTTTTCTGGAGTCAGTGTAGCAGTGTGGAGGAGCTCGGGGCTGGGACTTCAAGGAGCTGGGTTCGGGCCCCCATGCTGCCACTGCATGTCTATGTGACTCTGACAAATACCCTCATTCTCTGTTTTCTCGCCTGTGGGACAGAGTTTGGAAGATGATTAGGTTCTTCTTACTTCAGGAACCACCAGCATGAGCATCCCTGGGAGCTTGTCAGGGAAGCAGAGTCTCGGGCCAGGAGGACACCTACAGAAACTGCATTTTAACGAGATCCCAGGTTGTGCTGTGCACACATTTGGAGAAGCACTGGACTAACTAGGTATTAGTTTCCCAACCAGGCTGAATATTTGGAGAGATTTAAAAAAAAATAAAAAAGGGTATTTCTCACCTTCATTCCTCATCCATTGAATCAAGATTTCTGAGGATAAATAGAAATTTGATTTTTAAGGAGGCCCCAGAAGATTTTGGAGGTCACCAGTGATGGGATCCATTAGCCCAGCTAGCCCCTTCCGGTTTTCATGGGCTACAGAAAGCTGCTAGCCGTACAGATTTGCTGTCCGTGTGCTGCCCATCACTCTGCTGACAGTTATAAAGACTGGTGAAAAAGCAACTCTTGAAGGGCATAGGGATTACAAATTTTTAAACCACCTTTATTTTATGAAATATAAGAAGGCACCGAAAAAAGATTAGATGTTGCAGTTGATACAACAGTCTTCAAAAATGAAAAAAAAAAATTGCCAGCAGAGACAGATTACTTCTTAGAGCTGGAAGAGAAACTAAAGGAAAATAAATGACACTGTAAATATATCTGGCCCTTGAAACCCTAGCTGACTTATTAAATTCATGGCTGTGCAGAAGGTTTTAGATGTGTGCATCTGAGATGGTGAGGCTTAATGGACTAAACTGGCAGAAAGCTGCTTTCAGCTACAAATTATGACATGGATATAGGTAGATTCATATGTGTATATATATATATATATATGTAATATATATATATTACATATATATATATACAGGGCGGGGCAAAAGTAGGTTTATAGTTGTGAGTATGCAAAACAGTTTATTCTTGTTTTATTATTTATTAATTATTGTATTCTTTTCCACATGAACCTTTTTGCCCCACCCTGTATATATAATTGTTTGTTATTAAGTAAATTTGCAAGATATGAAACAATCATTTTCTCATGAAATAATCCTATGAGCATACACATTTTAAAGTTAGTTTTATGAAATACAACTAAAATATGGGCAACTTCTTCCTGGCCAGAAATGCACCTAAGAATATCAATTGGGGATATGCTCAGCTATAAGTAATAGAAAATGTGGCTTATAACCAAGAAGTTATTTTTCCCACCTTAAAAATAAGGGCTCAGAGATGTTAAGTCCAATGTCTCGCAATTCTCTGGCCTTTCATGCTGGAAGATGCTGCTGCAGCTTCAGACATCTGTAATCTTCCCAGGCAGGAGTGCGGGTGAAGCAGGCTGGTGCTGGCTGTAGGGGCCTCTTTGCACAGACATAAGCAAAGCTTTCTCATTCTGGCATCCAGCACAATTCTGCTGACTTGTTGGTCAGAAATAGATCACAAGGCCACCTTTAACCAGAAGGAATTTGTGAATAGGTGAGTCTTAAAATTTCTTTTTATTTTTTATTGTTTTATTAGAGTTGTCCCAATTTCCCCCCATGGCTCTCCCTGCCTTGCCCTTCTCCCCTGCTCCCATATCAATCCCCACCCTGTTGTCCGTGTCCATGGATCATTTATACCTGTTCTTTGATTAGACTCTTCCCCTTCTTTCTCTCCTTATCCCCCTCCCCTCTCTCATCTGGTTGCTGTCACCTGTTCCTTGTTTCTATGCCTCTGGCTCTACTTTGCTCATTTGTTTGTTTTGTTCATTAGGTTCCTCTTATAGGTGAGATCATATGGTATTTGTCTTTCACTGTCTGGCTTACTTCACTTAGCATAATGCTCTCCAGTTTCATTCATGCTGTCACAAAAGGTAGGAGTTCCTTCTTTTTTTTTTCTGCTATGTAGTATTTCATTGTGTATCACACAATGAATATATCACAAAATGTATCACAAAATGTATACAAAATGTATCACAGTTTTTGATCCACTCATTTACTGATGGGCACCTAGGTTGCTTCCAACACTTGGCTATTATTATAAATTGTGCTGCTATGAACATTGGGGTGCATAGGTTCTTTTGAATTTGTGATTCAGGATTCTTAGGGTAAAATCCCAGCAGTGGAATCACTGGGTCAGAAGGCAATTCCATTTTTAGTTTTTTGAGGAAAAGTTTTCCACAGTGGCTGCACCAGTCTGCATTCCCACCAACAGTTCACTAGGGTTCTCTTTTCTCCGCACCCTCGACAGCACTCTAGTTTGTTGATTACTAATGATGGCCATTCTGACTGGTGTGAGGTGGTATCTCATCATGGTTCTCCCATGCAGCAGTATTTTTGCCAATGCATCCTCTCAGGCAAGGGAAATAAGGGAAAGACTAAACAAGTGGGACTACATCAAATTAAAAAGCTTCTGCACAGCTAAAGAAAACATCATCAAAATGAAAAGGGAACCAACCATATGGGAAAATACATTTGCCAATGATACCTCAAACAAGGGTTTGATCTCCAAAATATGTAGAGAACTCATATGACTCAACACCAGGAAGACAAACAATCCAATTAAAAAATGGGCAAAGGACCTGAACAGACACTTCTCCAAGGAAGACACACACAGGGCCCAGAGGCACATGCGAAGAAGCTCAACATCACTAGCCATCAGAGAGACAAGTTTTAAATTTCAAAGGACATTACTGGGGCTTTTTGCTTTCTACTCTTTTATTTTCACTTTTCCTCCACAACTCAAAACACATTCTCCTTCTACTTGGCCAAACTAAATCTTAGAGTTCTGACAATGGTCTGATTAGTAATTAATTCCACAATGAAGTCTGCTGAGATTGTTTTCACAAAATGATTAGTTCTTTTTCTAAGCCTTTGTGGGCACCTTTCCTATAACCACAGCACATGTTTATGTTTCTGTTGTTCTATCATAGCTTATCTCCTGAGCTCCTCAAGATCAAGTTACTCTTATAATTAATTCCCTCTGCATCTAAGACAGTGCTGTGCTTAGTAAGTGCCTCACTAAGCTGAACTGAGTCACACGCAGGCTGTGTCACTATTCTTTCCCACTTCACAGCATGGCATGTGCAATGCTCTGCGAGCAGAACAAACCCTAACTATCTCTGGTGCCTTTGTGTATGCAGCGAACTCTGTCTGACGCTTTGGAAGCCTACTGTTAATTCAAATCACAAGGACCAGACATACAAATCATAATTGTGGGCCTTGTACATTTCAGTGATCCCTAGTGAAAGATTGGATTTGAGTGATTTGTACAGCATCCAAGAGATTTTCCCAAGGAACTTTGTGATTAGATTGAAGCTACATTTCATATCTTAAAAGAGTCGCCAAGAAAGGAACAGGCGAGATGCATGAATTACCACTGACAAGCATGAACCCTGAAAGGCAGTGGCCTGGAACCCCGCTGGATGCTTAGAGCGCAGGAACCAGCGAACCTTATAGCAATCAGTGACATGTGGCTTAGTTTATGGGGGAGGAAGTCAACAAACTACTTATTATGTATATTTCCTCTCCTTCCCACTTCTCAGCCTTCTGTTTTGAGTTATTTTTGTACTGATCTTACACTTTCTGTATTTTTCAGACATGCATGAACAAATTAGAGAGATGATTTTTATTGGCATTTGCAATTTTCTGCTGATGGAGATATCCTGAAACGTATGTGAGAAACACATTAGTTTGAAAACAATCATAAGTGGTGAAATGGTGATTCAGGAATTCTGGGGTCAAAAATGAAGAAAACAGGAAAGGATCCAGGTGAAAAATGTACAAGGAAAAAAGCAACGATAACATACATAGAAAGTAAGCAATGAAAATTGTAACAGTCGAATGAAAAAGTCAAAAACATATCGTCTTTTTTTCATGGCATAATTTATCAATGTAGCATATTTCTGAGTACACATTCTGTTCTTCAAATCATAGCTATGTCTACAAACAAAATTAATTTGAGGGGAGAAAACTCAACCAAAGATAACACTGGGTTATTATTTTTAAATGGTCTGATTCTAAATGGTCTATGTAAATGAATTTTTCACTTTCGACTAGCTGGTGTATTGTCAGGTCAGCTGTCTGCGTGGATAAAAAATACAATGCGTATCTTATGGACCAATATTGTGGTCTGTTTATTTCCCCATTCTCGATCCTTATTTGGAAGGGGTGAAGAATCCTTTCAGGAAAAAAGTGTTCACCCATACCTGCTAAGTTGCTATACTCATCTTCCAAGTCATTGTGTCATTCTGACCTATGTGGCCTTACAATTCTAGGAAGAGAGGCATGAAAAGCCAAGCCAGAGCACATTGATGTGTTTCCACTTTGAATGTTTCAGATGTTATTACTTTTTATTACTTTTTAGGAGGAAGGATACTTACACATTTTGTGTTACAAAAGTGCACCATAGTGAACAAGCAGAGAAAAATACCACAGTTAATTTTATCTGCTAATACTTGTTTCAATGACCAATGGCTTCTGGGAGTTGTAAGACTTTTTTTTGGTATCCAAGAGGAGGACAGAATAGATTGGTTAAATTCTATACTCACACTCGAAGACTCTTCGGTGGAGTGTGGAAACTCAAGATTCAGAATAATATTTAAAGCACCACCTTTTATTTTTTAAGATTTAAAAGACATAGATATACTCATAACCCAACAATTCTGGCACATATCCAAAAGAATTGAAAATATATGTCCACATAAAAACTCATGAATATTAATAGCAGCCAAGAGTTGGGGCCAACCCAAACTTACATCAACTAATGAATGGATAAAATTATAGTATATTTGCACAATGAAATATGCAGCATAAGAAAATGAAGTACTGGTTTATATCACAATGTGAATGAATGTTGAAAACTTTATTCTGAGTGAAAGCAGGCAGACAGGAAAGGCCAACACAGGGGGACTGCAAATAGCTGCCTTTGGCCATCACCAGACTAGGGGTGCAGTTAATAGCTGTGATGTTGTGACTTGAAAGATTGGTCCACACAGGCTCTGGAAGCAGGTTTAGACATTTAGGAAGTAAATTTTGGAGTTCAAGGTATTCAAGGCAAGGACTAAAAGGAAGTTCCAGGTGGGCACATCCCCTTGGCCTCAGGGATTTCTCTCCTCTTACACTAAAACATAGGCCTTGGGTTAGGGCCACATTTGCCTGGGACTAAGGGCAGAACTGGCTGGAGATCCTATCCCACCAGTCTGCCAGAAAGACACTGTCACGGAAACACATCTTAACTCTGACGGGAAACTGAGCTCAGTCTTAAACCACCTTCTTCCCTGTACACTTATGTCCGCAATTCAGAACACACTTTTTAGATGTGTCTCTGAGACATGCAAATAAGAGGAGGTTGCCTAATCTTCTTGTAAGAGGAAGGGAAAAAGTTCATGTGACTTGGAATAAACTGGGCCAAGGTTTAGGTCTTGGAAGAGACCATCTTAGAATACACACACACTCCTTCTTCCACATGTAATTACTAAGCTCTTGTTCTCTCTCACTGAGACGCTCAGCAGGGCTCAGGAGTTTAATGGGCTTTTCTCCCTTTATTGAGCATCTAAAGTGGCTTTTAATTCTATGTGGGTAATTTAGAAATTGTTGTAAAATGTAATTGATTTTTATAAACGTGCATGTAGTATATTCTGCACTCATAAGCATTTGCATTGTGATTTGTTTGTGAATGTGTGCCCTTTGCTCCCCAGAACACTAATAAACAAAGTGAGAGCGTGCTTTCTGAAAAGCACACTTTATTATTTTCACTTTTGAAAAATTAGCTCTTTTCTCAAAAGGAGAACAATAGATAGTTGCTGGAAAGATTCATTTCTAGGAAGTAAGTTGAACTCAACTCATTTTTATAATTGTGTTTCTCCTCCCGACATTGTTTGGCAAAAGCCAAAGCGCTTGTCTGTTGAACTCCCAGTACTTTCTCTATTAGTCCTGGCTTCATGTATATACATATACATAAGGACCGTTTAAAATAATTATTTGTACTGCATATAATTAAGCAGGGCTGTGTCATGGTCTATAATCACTGAGACTCTTTCCTGGGAAAATGCTCTTCTTACCCAACCTCACCATTTGCTCTACAGTGTGATGCTTTCAAGGGATACACCCTTGAAATGCTCATTAAGGGAGGAGCTTCTTCCAATAAGTCCTCCCTTTTCCCATACATGTCATTCGATTCTTCCCACCCCTGGAAGTCCTCCTCAAGACCAACACCCAGGGCAACCCCGCCCCCAGAGTTGATTTAAAAAGCAGGAAGAACTGCTTTCCTTTTTCTCCCCTCTGTCTCTCTTGACCTGTCACAACGTTTTTTATTTACATTTTTAACATTGTGCTTCCTCGAGCATACGCATAATCCATGTTGTGCTCAGAGCCACCTAGGTGCCCTGGGCCTGTCCAGCAACATGTTGTGCAATCAGGGGTGGCCAACCTTTTGGCGTCTCTGGGCCACACTGGAAGAAGAAGAGTTGTCCTGGGCCACACATTAAATACACAAACACTAACAAAAACTGATGAGCAAAAAAAAGGTTTTAAGTAAATTTACAATTTTGTGTTGGGCCGCATTCATAACATCATCCTGGTCCGCCTGCAGCCTGGGGGCCGTGGGTTGGGCACCCTGCGACAGGCTCTGCACACCTGACTTCCAGTCTCCCTGTACGGTGTCCAGGCCTCTGCCTGCTCTGATGACTGCAGGCACTGGGTGTCAGAGGCGAGCAGGAGGCCAACAACCTGTGGGAGGGGGAGGCAATGGGGGTGACGGCCAAGCTCCTCCCCATGCCCTATGCTCTGTTGTCCCTTTGGGCTTCACTTACAAAACACTAATTCAAAGATAAAATTATTAAGAATTTGAAGAGGTGACCGTAGAGCATTAAGCCCCAAGTTTGGGGTCTCTTCGGAGCCTGGAGCTGCACTGGTGGCCCTCATGCTTTACTTCCTTGATATCTTCTCTAGGGTCTAACTTGGTAGTGGGTTCAAGGCAGACAATTAATATGCACCTGCTGAAAACAGTTCCTGAACTTCAGGTAGCTCTGGTCAGTTGGGGTTCAGTGAGCATATTCCACAAGACTGTCTCCTACAGATATTCCTATCACTTACCTGTCAGCACCTACTTTTGGGGAAATCAGGGGTCTAGTCAAGGCATTTATCTGTAATTTACACCATGGCTTTGACTTCAGAACGTGCCATGACTGTAAGATGGGCAACTCCTATTACACCGAAGGCTCCACAACTTCTGTGCCAGGTTGATATCTGTGGCTTCATTTCTTTCTGTCCCTAGTGATCACCAGGAGCATACAGGGTCAGCAGCGTGCCCAGGCTTCTGCAACGTGTAATGTAAGGCTGTGTCTGTAGTCGCTGGGCACAGCTGGGGATGGGAATGTTTTCCAGCCTAATTTTAATTTATTTTGGACCCTGCTCCTCAAGCAGACTTAAGTGTTTTCTCTTTTGAAACACAAGTATATTTGTTTTTTCATTCATGTCTTGATTTTATTATTTTTATTTCTCTATTTTTTGTTCACGTGTGTCTATATTAGTTTTCGTTCCCTTTTTAAATATTAGATGGATTTTTTAAATTTTTAAAATTACAACTGATATTACTATATTAGTTTCAGGTATACAACAGAGTGATCAGACATTTATATAACTCAAAAAGTGACATCATACATAGTGATTACAACATCATTGACTATATTCCCTATGCTGAGTTTTATATCCCCATGACTATTTTTACAACTGAGAATTTGTATAACTACATCCGAGTTTTCTATACTCAGGTATAAATACTAACTCCCCACTCCAGTTCAATGACACATGCATTATATATGTGGCTTTTTGAAATAACAATTGTTTTTCTCATGAAGTTACACACATTACAGAAAACATAAAATTTTAGAACAGAATAAAGTAAAACACCACCAGATTTTCCACCTCACCATCCACCCAGAGATAATTAGCATTTTAGCACATGTGTTCTTGGTATTTCTCATTCATACATGTCTATGGCACCTGTATTATTGAGATGCGACATATATTTGCTTTGTGGTATGTTTTTATCCACGCAATAATATCTGCCATGTTGTTAATTATTAATGTAAAACAATTTTCACACTTTTGGGTGTGTAAGATCTCCTAGGAGCATGTGGGAAATGAAGATTCAAAGGTCCCTCACTTACCGACTCTTACACCTGTGATGTGGACCACAGATGCGCCTTCTGGGAGCATCCCAGACAATTCTCAGGGCTTGCTCTGGCCCAGATCTACAACAGGGTGTGTGATTGCTGGGCTGTGTTCTATTACGTATATGTGCCAGCATTTATCAAACCCGTCCCACACTCTTTGTTTAACTCTAGCTTCCAGATTTTCACTTGCAGGGTAAATGAATAACCTACTACATAAATCTTTCTGAGCATCTCTGATTATCTCCTTAGGAAAATTTTGCAAAGTAGAAATACGGAGTCAAAAAGCATGCAAACTTGAGCAACATGGATGGTAGTTGGGGTGGAAAAGCAACTTTGTGAGCTGCATCTTTGTGAGTGTGAAGTACATCAGAGCTGCCACTTTCAGAGGGACTTTCACGCACCAGGACAGTGTTTCTCAGAGTGTATTGTGCCTCAGAATCAGCACCTGGAAGGCTCGTTCAAAACAGGTTACTGCTGCCCCCTCCCTGTCTCCTGCTGATTCATTGGGTCTGGGGTGGGCTGGACATTTGCACTTCGAACAAGTTCTCGGGCATAGCTGATGTTGCTGGTCTGAGGACCACACTTGGAGAACCACTGCACTAGACACTATCCAGGGCATTTTACGTAAGTTATTTAAATGTCAAAACAGTCCTTTACAATTAAGGACTGAGACTCAGAGTGGGTCTGAGGTCATGAAGCCAATGACGGCAGAGCTGGGAACAAATTCCAAGTCTGGTCACTCAAAGGCTGATGCTCTCCCACAGGCATCCTGGTTTCTTACTTCATTGCATGGCCCACAGATAAAATATTTTGGATGTCTTCATCCTAAGCACCAAAGATGTCAGTATACACCACCCTCCCTTCTAATCTATAGGAATACATGAGAAAGAAGAGTGGGTTGGAAAGGTTTGGCTGAGAATTTTTTCAGGGGAAACTGGTTCTTTGAGTTAGGCCCTGACATTCACAGAACCCTGAAGGGTTGCTTCCCCACCCTCCCGTGGCTTCACTGAATGTGGACATCAAGAGAATCATTGCTCATCAGTTACAGCAACCAGGTAATAGTCCTTCCTTGGAAGAGAGCTCTGTCTTCTCCAAAAACCACCTCCAGGCTTCCCCACACAATGGCCTAAATACCCTGTTTGTTCAGGCAACTCAGAAAATAAATCACATCAGTGCGCAAAACAAAGAGCTCCTGCCGGACCAGTTGGCTGATAATACCCAGTGGGGCAAACGCCCAGGGATCGGCAAGATACGAAGCCAAGTTGGCCTCTACCAGACTCAGTTTAAAGAGAGGTGAGCATTTCCTAACCTACACCCAGAATTACCAAGGGAATCACACATATTTCACAACTAAAGAAATCCTAAGACCTAATTAGGCAAATTTTTACCTATTTATTATCTTAGGCTCTAGTCACCCTCCTGTCTTTTAGTGTGTTGATGACTGTGAGTATAGATTTTTATTTTTTTGCATGCCATTCAGTTTTCATTTATTCATCTAGTCAGTTGAGGACGCTGCTAAGCACGGTACGAGGAGGAATGAAATGTCTACTTCAAATGCATTTTGTGTGGCTTCTAGCACAGTTCCATTGGATGTAGACACTTGAGAAGAGCCCGTTCTTACTGTTCAATTGCACCATGCAAAATGCATTACTTCTATCCATGTTAAAAATAAATTCAGTCTGGGATGCTCCATCATATAAGACAAGGCGATACATTCCAATAGCTATTTTGTCCAGAGGTTATTAGGAGCCTTCTACAGCCTTTGGCTTTGTCGTTTCCGATAATTCCCTAAGTGGGTAAGGAAAGGTCTTAAGCAAAACCTTGGGAAGAGTGAGTATTTGTGAAAGGGTAATTGTTCATAACCGAGTTGCTCCAGGTGCTGAAACTAGTATCAATTGTTGACTGGGTGGCAGAAGGATTATAGCAATTAGAATCTCCTGACCAAAAAAAAAAAAATAATAATGTTCAGTGACATAGAGGCCCCTGTAACTAAAAGAATTAAAATTCAGACTGAATTGTTGCCTGCCAGGAATGCTGCCAAAAGCATGTCTACATTAAGTAGGAAATTTGATTAGCTGAGTTTTAGGGATCTTGTAACACACACACACACACACACACACACACACAGGAATGGACCTAAAGGGAGAATTTAAGTGGGTGGATAAGGGACAAAGAGACCAGAATCACACCTGCCCTTCTTCCCTAAGGGCCTATCTGGGAGAGAGGGGAAAGAGGTTGCAGGAATGTATGTTCTGTAACAGTGCAGCCTCCTCCCTTTTACAAACAACACTTTCAGTGTTTGTCCTGCGTTTAGTGTCTTTCCCTCTAGCGCTTTCTCTAAACCCAGTGATTTGAGAAGTGTGCCGTTTGCGGAATTGTTCGAAACATTAGTGTGTAGCCAGACCCTTACTAATTGAAGTCCACTTAGCCAGAGCCACTCTGAAACTCTATTTTTAGAAAACATGGGGAAATTACCTAAAACAAACACATACTGATGATTTAGTATAAAAAGGGGATGTTTTATACTAAATCATGAGCAGTTTCAATATAAAATCAACTTCATATATTTTTAAACAATGATGATTAATATTTATAGTGGTCACATAAATTCTTTCATCAAAAGAAGATCCCATTATTATATTACTAAGAAAAGAAGGTATACTAATATAACTTGGAAACATGTTTTTGGTAATAAAGAGTAAAACAAAAGAAGTTTTACGTTCATCACTTATATAGCCACAAAATTTAATTAGCCAGTGTATTCTAGTTACTTATTTCATATGGATACTTCCAACTACAAATTAGTAACCATGCCATGAATACCAAGTATTGCTGTCAAAATCAATATTACATAACTTAGAAAATATAGTCCTAAAGTTCCCAGATCCTGGTTTTAAATAATTTTTATGTTTTTAAGCTTCGCATCTCACCACATACATAGAAGGTAGAGTGAGTCAAATTCTGTGGGAGCTTCCAGAAGGCAGTGGAGAGTAATGTACTGACACCTGGGCTCCTGCATCCAGGCCCTGAATCGCTGGGCTCCCTCTGAGTTCCCTTCTTGCCAGCTGCACACGCCCTTGGGCAGAGCATTTCTTCCAGCGCTCTCTGGGAGAGGAGCAGGAAAAGCAGCCAGGTTACAGAACTCCGGAGCTCCAGGGAGATAAACGTGCAGCATGCTTTTCGTAGAGCCTGGTGTGGGGCAGGCCTCGAACAAGTCTCAACTACGACCGTCACTTTTTCCTTCAGCTTCTGTGTCAGGTCTCCATGGTAAGAAGTTCTGTATTTTTTTATATTGTGGTAAAACATACGTCCCACAAATTGTACCATTTTAACCATGTTTGGCTGTTGTTTTTATTTGGAGAGAAACTATGACCATTTATAGCAAATGTCCACATATTAACACTATATAATTTGCCTTAGAACTAAATATTGAAAAAAAATGAAGACTGATAAAAACATTTGGTATGAAGGTTAAAACAATACAAATTTCTCTACAGTTTCATAACTTAAAAATGAAGTATATGAACACCTAAAATCGTTTCTTCAAAAGGCTCCACAATATTTCAAACACACAGAATTTATTGAAAACACTACTTTCAGCAAATATAAAAGTTACCTATACACAGAGCAGAAAATTGAAATCGTGGAGAAAGATAGAAACTGAAAGGCGAAATCTCCCTCACCCCTTACAAATCTCTTTCCCCCTCTTGATAGTCTGTGCATCTTTCTAGAAATGTTTTATGCACCTTCAAGCGTATAAACCTCTGTGTATAGGTTTCTAAATGGAATCACACTATACCCACTATTTTCCACCTAGATATTTTTAAATTAAACGTCTATCTTCAAGACCTTCCTATGCTTCTAAAGAATTCATTCTATTGTATAGAAAGGTCACAATTTATCAATGAGGTCCCTGATGACATTAAATTTACAGAGATTTTTTTCTCTTACAAAGAAAACTGGCATGAATGCTTTTGCACATAGACATGTATTTTTTAAAAATTAAAGGTAAATTCCTAGCAATGAAGACCAGCCGACCATTTTAATGATACTTGCGAAACAAAGTTAATACACATTTAATGGGATCATTTGAGGCAGATTGTGATGTTGCTGATCTCCTAGGTCCCTGCTTGACAGCATGTCTTCTTAGAGAAGAAATGGAGGTATATTAACTTCGTAGCGGAGAGTTTAGGGTATTGGAATCTTGTCATTTACTAGTTAGACAAGGTACTTAAGCTCTCTAAGCCTAGTCCTGCCTAATGGGACTATTGTGCGAGTGAAATGGGATGTTAAAAGTAAGCATTTTTCATAGTGACATTTAGTGTAGCGTTGGTAATCTCTCAATAAATGATGACAATATATAGGGATTAAATTTTCTGGTAACAATGATTATTTTTTAAAAGATTTTATTTATTTATTTTTAGAGAGAGGAGAAGGGAGGGAGAAAGAGAGGAAGAGAAACATCGATGTGTGGTTGCCTCTTGCACGGCCCCAACTGGGGACCCAGCCCACAACCCAGGCACATGCCCTGACTGGGAATTGGCGACTCTTCGGTTCACAGGCCAGCAATCAACCCACTGAGCCACCCCAGGCAGGGCAATAATTATTTTTAAGGAACACTAGACCATGACTTCCCAAATTTTTAATTTGTTAACATCAACATAAGCAATTTTAATTATTTATTTATAATTTACCTAGTATATATTCCTTCCTATGCCTCTTGACTGTTATTAATTCTCCTCTCGATATTCTTCATTCCCAAGTTTCAAACATCCTGTCATTTTCCCACAGAACTACTTCTCAAACAGCGATGTAGTTACCATTACCCTGCTTCAGGCCTTTACCAAGTCTGGGGTGGGGCTGGGCACACAACCCACAAGCAAGCTGGTCTAGAGTTGGAGGCAGAGAAAAAAATCACATCTCTTTTAAGAAAATGCTCCCTGAGCATTCAGTAACGAGCCCAGCAATGATCCCAAGACTACCTCAGGGTGTTTGCCATGCTAGCTGGTGGTCAGGCCCTTATGAATAGTCTTTCTAGCTCTCAAATTCTCAGGCTAGAAACCAGAGCCCTAGAAGCCAGGCTCCTCTGCAGCTTGTGACCGGGATCTGCGGATCTGCCCATCTGGAGAGAAGCAGGAGCTTCTGGAATACTTGACTGATTTCTATTTTTTCTGGTGAGGTGACAGCGACAGCTGAAGCTCCAGCAGCAGGGCCAGAGCTTCTGGTGTCCAGTATCAGCCTGGACTTGGGTTGTCCCTGACCAGTGACCGGGGCCATAGAGACTTCTCTGGAGCAGCCTGTGGGCTGTGCTCCCAGCCCCCTGCTTCCAAGCCTGGCGCTCTGCTCTCCCGCAGCAGCCCCGAATGCTGCTCAGTTGTTCTGCTCCTTAAACAGGCCAAGGGACTTCTGTTATTTATTTATAACTGAGTGCCTAAAACCCCAGTGCTCCCCCTATGCTCTTCCCATCTCCTCACTTCACTGTGTGGCTGCTCGGTCCTGCCAGTTGCTCAGACTCCGCATTCTTGACCTCACCCTTTCTCTCAATTTCTCCCAAAGTGGCATAATTGGTCTTTCTACATATGCTCTGAGCCCCCTCAGCTTCTTGAGAACACAACTGCTACAGTGATCTTTCAAAAAGTCAGGCAGATTATGGCACTTCTTTCTTCAGAATCTTCTGATCTCCCACATCACTAAGTCAAATCCTGCGTTGGCCTCCAAGGGACCACTCCCTTGTTAGTCTGAGGACTTGACCAACTTGCCACTTCCTTCTTCATTCACCGCCCTCCATGCTGGCTCCAGGTCTGCAATGTCTCAGAACAGCAGCTCCCACCACACTGTTCCTTTGCTGGTCTCAGAACATACCCAGCACCCTCTACCTCAAGGCCTGCTTATTGGTGCTTCTCCTGCCTGGAGCCTCCATTTCCAAATTCCTCAGCCCCTTGTTTCTTCAGATGTCCTTGCCTATTCTCCCTAGGTTTAACTGTCCTCCCTATCCCCTCCCACTCAGCTCCTTTCTTGTCTTACCGTCTATTTTTTCACAACATTTCTTACCTTCCAACATATTAATATACTTGCTTATTTGTTTATTGTCTGTCTCTCTTGCCATTAGAATATAAGCTCCATGAGGGCAGGTACTTTGGTTCCTGCTATATCCTCTGAGACTAGAACGTTCCTTAGCTCAGAGTAAATACTTCAAAAATATTTGTTGAACAAGTAAGTGAAAGAATGAATAAATATGGATGCATGTGGCATTCTTTACTCTGAAAGCTTATAAGAAGGTTATTACCAATCATTCAAAGAACTACTATAGAGGCAGCAGCCTTAAATGGAAGTCCATCAGAAGTCTGAAAGGAAATGATTGATTTTTATCTTCATTATTTTAATGAAAATAAAATGTCCTATAAGATTTACTAAAGTCTAAAGGCTTTCACAGGCTTAGAGATGTCTAGGATATGATTTAAGGAGCATGTTGTGGGATCACTTGCTTAAACCAATTATTTTTCTCTGCTCTATCAGAGTGTCTAAAGTTCATAAATTCATAATATTTATTCTTTTATTTAATTCTACACAAGTGTCAGGCCCTGTTCTAAGAAGTTGAAATAAAGCAGTTCACAAGTCAAAGTCCTACCCTTGTGGACAGAGGGAGGTCACGTGTTATTTGGGAACAGACAAGAAAGACACACATAGCCAGCGGTGGTGGGTACATAAGCGTCAAGGGGAAAATTAAAACAGGTGAGGGAGAGCGAGTGGGTGGGTGAACGCCAGTGTTAATGAGGCGACACTGAAGTGGAGGCCTGGATGAGGTGTGGGAGGGGCCATGAAGATGGCGTTCTCTCAGTCTGGAGGACATCTCAGCAACAGGACAGCGAGGTTTCCCTGGCCTGTCCAGGAGATGTAGCCTAGGTGCCATTGTCTTGGAGTTTGGGTTTTAGCCTAAATTCCATGCACAGTGTTTTCCTCTACACTGTAATATATGTACTTTACTTTTAAAATAATTTGTTATAGCCATTAATAAAGTATAAGACCTTGAGGTTCTTTCTACATGTATCTCAAAGTTCTGGGGGTGCTTTCTGTGGTGCAATCATTGGTCACGTTGCCAGCCTTCCATGGGAAGGAGCAGGGGCTTGGACCAGAGCCAATACCTACAGGCTACATATTTTTTGAAGTTTTTGTTGTTCACAGCAAATGAAAATAAAAGGCAGAGGTGAGGGAGTACTAACTAGAATTTTTACCACTCCTTACGTCCAATTTTTCAAGTCTTGGATTTTGGGCTATAGCGTTCTGGATTGATGAAAAGAACCCTGGTTTCAGTTATGTTTTCTCAAAGCCAAATTCAAGTCATACGTCAGGATGTTTGGATTATTCCCCTGCCAACATTTGGCTGGTTGAGTGAATATTATACTTTATGTCTAGTGCTTTGGGCAGAAGACTGTGTAGAAGGTACAACTACCAAATGGATTTCTTGGTATTTTCCTCATATTCCAATGGCGCGGCCTTAAACAGGCCCTGTAGTCACTCTGCGTTTCATATGCGCAGTCCGTGCAGCGAGGCTAAAGTCTGGTGAGCATCTTCTCTTAGAAATGCTCTAACAGCATTGTTTATGCTCTCAGGGGAAAAATTACACACGTGTACATTAGCCTCATTAACCCCACTTTATTAGCATGATTTGTGTATCTCTATACGCTTTGGTCTATTCAGTGGATAGTCTGAGATTATGGGAAAGTGGGGGGTGTGGAAATGTGCAACTCCTGGGAGGACACCTTTGAGGGAGGGGATGCACCTTTCTTTTGACATTCGTTTTTCTTACCTGCTGAACATAGCTGATGTGACAAGGGTCGGCTAATAGCATGAGGTGACATACTAAGGAAGAAAGCAGCAAGACTGAAGGACTCTGGGTGCTGGACATTGGGGATCAGCCATGCTTTGCTTGGACTGCTTATCTCAGGTCATCTTTCGTATGAGAAATAGATTTTTTTTCATGTAAGCCACAGTCATTTTAAAATTTTCTGTTGCGTAGCCAAACCTAACCCTACCTAATGCACACCTGTGATTTGAAAATGTTTCGGCGCCATTTAAAAAAACACAATATATGTTATCTCATTTCATGTCAACCATCCTATGAACTACCAGGAACAAGAATTGTCATTCCCATTTTTCAGTCAAAGAAAAAGACCTGTTAGGATGTTACGTGACTTGCCTATGGCCAAATAACTAGTAGGTACCGAATCGGGTCACAGAGAAGTTCGGTGTCTTTGAACTGGAAATGATACACGTGTAGATGCGCACAGAAACCCAGTGCACGGTCTTAGAGGAAGGCAGACCTAACTTCAGGGTTTTTTTCATGGGGGAGGGGTCTGGTGTCTTTTGCCTTAGACCACTTACCTACTTTTCTGACCCTCATTTCATTATCTGCAAGGTGAGTAAATGATACCTCTCGCAATTGAAAATTGCAGATGAGGTAGGGTTTGTGAAGCTCCTGGTCTAGGGTATAGAGCTCGAATTGTGGGCAGATGCTTACCATCCTAAAGACTGTTCAGATGAGGGAGTAAGGCCATGGAAGGGACAGGAGAGACTGGAAAGTCTGCTTCATCTTGAAGATCCGTGTGTCTGTAAATAATTTAAAATATTTTACTTTTTTCCAGTTCAAAAGACCCAAATTTGTAGGAGTGACCAAGTTTCTTGTGTTCTCTGAACATCTTAAAGCTTTGTCTCCATGTCTCCTCCTTTGTCTCCTTTTTCTGTGACTTGGGAAGATATGTCACAGAAAAATGGTTTTTGCTTTCAAGCTGCTCACAAGGATCAAGAAGATGGGAGAACACCCATTTCAAAGCCACGTTTAAATTTCCCTCAAAGAAATAGGAACGGGAACTCCTAGTAGTATGTTGAGCTTTGTCCCCCAAATACTGTTAGAATGCAACCATGAAGTAGGGGATGTCAGGTGGGGTTGGAGAGTGGAGATGTATGAGCTTCTAGAGCGGGGCTCAGATTCACGAGCTTCCTGAGTGGGCATCCTCAGTCGGTCCGATGAGGCCTTGGCAGCCAGTGCCCCTGACAAGTTCAGTGAACACGCCACGTGTACCACCTAGTCCAGTTTCCGGTGTGAGTTAGAGCCAGTCCGGGCTGCAAACGTGGGGAAGGTCTGAGTAATAATATGAATCTGAAATCATGGCAAGATGCATGACATTTGTGATTCTGTCAACAAGGACAAGTTTTCTTAGTTTTTAAAATTCAACTAGATGAGAAAAAGGGTCATTTAAGCTCCTCAGACCTTTATGCAACGTTATTCTGATGTACACATAGACATGGCCTCGTGATGAGTAGATATTTACTTCGTTTCTATTCAGGACAATCGTCTAGATCAAGTAGTCACACCCCTTATTGATGCCAGTATCAGGCAGTGTCTGTCTGGTGCAAACGACTCTGATAGTCTAACTTAACATCTCACCACACCTCCCACTGTGACACAGCAGAAGAGCCCAGAGCGACAGCTGTTGGAGTCAGTCCACTCCTCCTGCTCTCCTGACGTTTCTAAGGTGGGATTTGATTACAACTGGCAATATGAAATTATGGGCAAAGAGATGAAGTGCAGAGACCAGCAAACATTAAGGGACAAAAATAACAAGACAGTGAGGCAGTCTGCATTACGTCCCCTTACCAGGCCAGGAATAGTAGGCTCATGATCTCACTGAAAAATACCTCTGTGTTTTCAGGATGTAACAACAGATCGATGTTTCTGTCTCTCTCATTCTCTCCCTTCCTCTCTCAATAAAATACAAGAAATTAAAAAAGAAAAGAAAACACTGTTAAATAAATAAATAGATGGTACTTTCAGCCCTGGTCAAGTCAGGATACTTCACAGCACATCATCAACCTGTGTGGCCCCTCCGGAGTGCTCGACATCTCAGGCAGACCCAGATTCAACTGCAAGAAATTTTCCGAGAACATAAGAGGAGGAATTCTAAGCTTATGTGTGCTTATTTATGTGCTCTTTGGGGATGTTTTGGGTACAAGTCATATATCTCCTCCCATAATTGAACTTGAATCACATTTGAGCAGTTACTCAAAGTTCAGCATACTCTAATTAGTTTCTTTCTTTACTTTAAAGTATTGTTTCTTTCTGCATATATTCCTTCCTCCCTCCATTTTTATCTTTTATGTTTTTTTCACTAAATTTGCTGCTGGTAATTCTCTCTTTTTTATCAGATAATTCTAAGCAACTTTCAAGAGTTCCCCTTTTGAAGCCTTAATGCTTAGGACAAGCTAAACAACAATAGTAATAATACATGCATATATGCATATAATGATGTATGCATGGGTATGCATAATGTCGCATAACTTACAAAGCACTTTTCACACACACTATTTCATTTAGTCCTAAGATCAACAATAACGTTCAACCCTCCTTTTCTTACTCCTTGTTACCATGAGGTGGGCACTGTGCTGAGAGTTCCCCATGCAATGTCTCTAGAGATGAAAGAGTCAAAAAGAAAGGCAACTAGAAGATATATTTTGATGCACGAGTGTATGGGGACCACGAAGGGTCGTTGAAGAAACCCTAAGCTAGGCATGAAGAGCGCCCGCTCTGACGTTCATTTCTACTTCTCTGGCTGTGGGTAAGTGAGACCCTCTTTGGACCTCAGTTTGCTCAAATGCAAAATTGGAGGTACTCACTCCTGCCCTGACTCCCTCACAGAGTTACCCTGAGAATCAAATTAGATAATATGAGAGACAATATTTTGTGGTTTGCCAAATGAAGAATTAACATTTTCTTTTTTTTTTTAATTTTTATTGTTATTCAATTACAGTTGTATGCCTTTTCTCCCTGGAATTAACATTTTCATGAGTTTTTTTCTTGCACTTGACTTTTACCACCATTTGTAGCATAGACCTAAAACAGAAGCCTCAGTTTATTGAAAAATAGAAAAAAATAAATATTTTTACAACTGCATAAGCTTGTTCTAATAGGCTGACCCTCTTGACCATTTTTCCTTGCCTAGTAATCAATATATAGGAGTATTAGTTTGGCACCAGCTACTTGAATTACAATCCAGTGAGAGTTGAGCTAAAAAGGAAATCAAAATCTTATAGGATCTTCTCCATACCAGGGTTTTTTCTGGTTTGTATTTTTCTCCAGGTGAAGTCTACAGACAATTTGCATACAAATCACATAGCTGATTATAAAACTTCCGCTTTCTCTACTCTACTTCTACCTATTGAACCAGAAGTTCCGGGGGTGGGGGAGGGGCAGCCAGGAATCCACCTTCTTTGGAAAGCTCACCAGCTGAGACTTAGGCCACTGTAAGAACCCAGAACTCACCAGCTGAAGATTGGGAGCTGTGGGAGAACATTTGTTCTTTATTTCTTTCCAGCAGTAACGAGATAACTCTATCAACATTCTATTAAAAGCAGATAAGTGTGCTTATGTGAAATAAAAGCAGCACCCCCTTGATGTACAAAATTTGACTTCGCTTTCTTGAATGCAGCTTGAAGTAATATTTTTTCAGTTTCCTCTCCTTGGATGGTGCACTCATAAGAAACTTTGAAAAAGAGTATTCCAGTGTTATTTCTGGCATCCACTCAAGAAATAATCTTTTAAGTAGTTAACCTGATAACCAACCGGTAACTCTCCAAATAAGGAGGCCTCAACTCATTTCAAGAACTATTAAAATTCTCAAGGTGTTAGTGGTCTGTATTTTACGTGAAATAAAAAAGTAGAGGTTTTGTTTTTTGGGGAAAAAAAGTGAGTGTAGAATAGTGTAATGATATTTCAGAAGCTATAAGCATATTTTCAATCAGCTTCATCAAACACAGAACTAAAAGAGATTAATTAGTATGTGCTCGTTATACATTTATGGAGCAACAACTGTGCCCCTGATATTGGTTAGATCTAGGGCTAGAGCAGTAAATAAAGCAAAGTTTCCTTAGCACTCATATTCCAGCATGAAGAAGAGACAATAAAGAAAAAGCTAATATCTAGTATTGTTCCCATATTAAATGGCATATTAGAAGATGCTAAAAACCATGAAAAATGGTTTATTCTAAATGTTCACTGCTGAATTATAAATTCTGAAAACTGTGAAACTAGAAACTCATTCATTTAATCACATGCATGTATGGTCCCCTTCAGCGTGTAGTCAGCCTGTGTGGTTATGATTGATCTTTTTTTCCCCTGCGGCACAGCCCTGTCTCCTTGTCATTTCTGACCTTCTCTCACAACTGCACCCTAGGTAATGATGCTCGGAAAAGCAGCCAATCAGGAGGTTTGTTTTCTGTTCCCTTTTAGCACTTCTAACTCAGGCAGCCAAACCAGTTTGAACCGGATAGCGCACCAGAGCCTTCTCTGGACTTCACTCAGAGTCTGTGGTTATTCAGTTAGCTTCGAGACTGCAAACCAATACCCACATGTACCCGCCAAAACAACATTTTTTTCCCTCTGCTGTGTTATTCCTATTCAGGGTTGTAATAAGACCCATCTGAAACCCCATCATATAAATTTCTTGGAAGAGAACATAAAGCTGATCTGTGCCTATGAAGTACCGGTAAGCCCCTGTTAGTTTGGTGGAGGGGATGCTGGTGAATAAAACAAAACCCAGATTACCCACCGACACCTATATGTTTTCTTTGTGTAACCTATCATCATTTCACACCAAAGTGGGAGGCCATGGGTTTTTTTTTTTTTTCCAGAAATATATCAGCAGCAAAGGGCATGTTGCATTCTGATTAGAATTAGTTTAGTAGGTGTGTTTTTGGTTAGATTTAATTTTTCATAGTTGACTTTCTGCTTATAAAAAAGTTTTCTCTGGGGGAATATACATGAGAAAGTTAAACCTTACACGGATCACCTAATTACCTACAAATCGCAGCCTTCAGCAATTTTTAATAAAAGAACACCATTCGCTTCATGCTAAACTGTAAAAACTGATTCCATTTTCATAATATTAATGTTATTCCACTGAACAGTGCTATTAGAGGAAATCCCAGCAGCAGACACAGTACAAATTGCAGGGCAGCTGTGTAGAGGTGGCTTCTAATCAAAACTGAAAATGAACAAGACAAATAAGTCAAGGCAGAAACTCCCCACTTCTGCTCACCTAACTAGAGGTGCCAGTTTTAAAGCCAGATAAATTTCAAGCAACCTCCAAGAGAAGTTACACAGCAGCTAAAAGAGTGACAGTAAAGCCTCCCCCGTGTCCCCACCCCCACCCCCGGGTCGCTGGGAACACTTGGAGGTACCAGAGGCACAGGAATTCATTTGGAAATCCAGATTACACAGTTGAGACTGCTGGGGTTCCAGACTTGGACTCCTTGGCGGGATGCGAGCTGAGTACACACATTGCAGAGCTGGATGGCAGCAAACAGCCTCTGGGCAGGTGACTCAGCCCCAGCTGCAGACACAGGGCTGCTTCAAGGGCATTTTATAGGGACAGTGCCAGGGCAGGCAGGTGTGACGCTTGCAGGGAGACATGGCTGGACTATGAGGTTTTTGTCATCATTGCATGATTTTAAAGATAAAAGTGAGTTTTTGGAAGTTATTGGAGTTGGATTTCCAGCGGAGGCCTCATTATTAGGAAATGGCATGCTGTTAATCAATGTCATCCACAGCTTGTGACTCCTGGAAAGCTCAAGGGTAAAAGCCATCATTTGGCATACGTTCCCTGTGCCACCCTCCTCTGCGCCCTTCTCGTGTCCTGAGGCTGCTTCACCAAACACTCCACCTTCAAAGACTGCTTTCAGGGAGAAGAGGTGCTTCACCTTGAAGAAGGAACAGCTAAAGGAAAAGACAGCTCAGAGGGCAACTCGGCCTTTTAGCTGCTTGGAGCCATCCATGCCTCAGGACTTATAGTCTGCAACTTTCAGGGGTGGAACAGAGGAGACTCTGCTTTAAACACGAGCACACTTTCCTTGTTGCTACATTATTATAGTCCCAAAATACAGATCAGCGCTTTCATCGGCCCTTGAGTTTTAACGAGTTAGTTTAATGATAAGACAGTGCCCTGGGCCTGTGGCTATTTCTAACACAGATTTTGTTTAACCCACATGCAGAAGGCTCAAGAATTTCAGAATCAGGACAGCTGGTGTGCCTCTCTACATGTAATACATCTCCCATCCGTGAATAGACTTACTTATTTTCTGTTAAACAAGGAGTATCACCCAGTCTGAAATGCTAAGCATGTGTCACATTGGAAGAAATTGTTTACTGTCGTCTTTTCCTGAGTATCATTTAAAAGAAAACATTTTCCATTTTTTTAAAGAGAAAAACCAGGAAACAAACAAACAAACAATTTCACACTGAGCCATGGACTTTTCCCCAGTATATTGTGCATCTCAGCTTTGGGAGTGATGCAAGTTTCTTTGCCTCACTGTTTATTGCCCTGGCTTGTCCCCTAGATGTTTTCATCCCATCATCCAAAGGGTACAAATCAGGAATGAGGTGCATTCGAGCTGGACTTCTGCTCTGCCAGGAAAATAATCCCCTAATGACCGGTCAGCATTTTCATCCCAGCGAGTCTGACCTTTCAGAAGCGGAGGTGGCTCTAAGTTTGCACAAAATAACCTTGAGGACAAATAAAACCCAAGTTTGGGGTGTCGTCATCGTCTGCAGCTCCTCACTTGCCCTTCTGAATGTGGGCACTGCAAACACAGCAACTCTTCGAAGCGGTATTTAGTTCTGAAAACATTTGGAGTTAAAGCATAATTTGCATAATTCTATTAAAAGGCTTATTCCTCAGCTTTGAAAAAGATTTGAGCAATGTGATCTTGGTTGGGGGAGGGTGGAGAAAGTCTTATCTTTTGGCCCAGAAGGTGCCTCGTGGAACTAAGCTTGTTAATGTGAGGAGTGTGTGGTAAGCAGCAAAAGTGAAGAACAGAGACTGAACGGGCTCCTTTGATCTGTCTCCCCGTCCCCAGTGGTCTGAGGTTTAAGATAGAAATGGATTTTCTGTTTCTTGCACTGTATTGCAAACGTAAAAACTGGAGTCCTGTTACAGGGATGGGAAACACAGGTGGGTTTCTGTAGAATTTAAAAGGAAATGTATTGGCTCCTTCCAATTGAGGACAGTTCGCTTTGTTGCCCTTACAGACTTGAGAAGGTCTTTTGTAGATCAAATGACTCTGTCCTCATGCCTATTTTGATCATATCACACCACCGTCACTCACAGACTGACAGCAGTCTGACGCACATTTTTCATACCCAGCTTCTAAGACAGTGCTTAGCGGACCAAACACCTTCAACAGTGTAAACGGTACAAAAGCAACTGCAATTAAAATGCCTCCTAGTGGATGTGGCCAAGGTCTTCATTAAATCAGCCGCTGCTCAGGAGCCCAGGGCTGCACCTCTGGATGATGGCGTGCTGTTAAGAAAGGTGTATGTATGAAGACAGCACCACTACTGTTGCGGAGGAGTGCACACCGTCCTCAGAAACCACCATTCTAAAACTTCCCAGGTGCTTAGGCAAGTCTACGGTCCTCTGTCGGGAACCCTATCTCTGCCAGAACATACTGGAGCCTGGGAAACTACCCCGACAAGTGTCTTCATTTTCATTCTTTATGCACCTCAATTGCTGCCAGCACTAGAATAAGACTTTTAGAGCCCCTAGCTCTTAAACACAAAAAACAGAAATATGACTTTATTTTTGGAAATTACATAAAATTTATCAATATGTTGACAGCAGAACAAACTTGTTTTTCTAGATGGTTGCTGGATTGTAACATTCTGGGTGAATGCATTGAAGTGGAAGTTTCCTCGTGTTTATTTATGCCTGTGGGGTAAATGCAGCAGTGACTGGGGCCACTTTTGTCCCCCCACCCAATCTCCCAGGCCCACCAGCACAGCAGGGCGACTCATGTTTGCTTTTCATATTGAAGATTTTCCAGAGTCGCAATTATACTTCACATCTAATGTAAAGCCTTTTCCAGATGGCTGTGTGATTTTCCTTACCTAACCACCTTCGTTTGCATTCCTCTGGGCTGACCTTCCTTACCGTGTTTTTCTCCCAACCAGCTATCTGATTCCAGATTACATTAAAGCAACCTTTAACTTATTTAGATAAAGAACATTTAGGAAGGTTTATACCTCGTTAAAAAGTTATATTTAACTGGGAATGGTTCTGGGAAGCTATAGACAGCCGGCTATCTGTACATAAATGAGTATGTAGAGCTTTGGTGCCTGTGTGTACGTGAAATTCATGTGCTGAAGATTATTCGGGCCGTAGTGGAACTCTGCTAACTAGAGTTTCCTTTTTAGGATTGTTGCCTGAGAATTATGTTCTTATTATGTAACACACAGGCAAAGTTTCATTACTGTACCTGACACGGGGCAAAAATTTATAATGTCCAGCCAAAACTGCCACCTGAGAACAAAGAAACAAAAAGTCCTAATCAGATTAGAGTTCAATGAATCTGTCTCGGGCCAGTTGTGAACTCGCTAATGCTAAGCCATTCTGATGAATAAACAGCGGAACAAAACTTGGAGAACAAAAAGTCTTCTCAGCTATTTACATTCTTGTGGTAGCTGCAAGGACAGGATATTTGTCACCGTCTGTTACAGCTTGTCCCCGTGTTGGTTATGTTTTCAGATTGTGGTTTGTTCTCTGTTGCAAGATAGTAATGATAATCATTAAAATGGGCCAACTTTCCTTCTGAAATATATAAAGGATAAGAGATACTTATTTTTTAATTGAACTAGAATTTATAGATGAATGGCAGTTGCAGGTTGTATGTAATTCAGTACAACCATCACTCTACTTAGAATATACTACACACAATATACCGCATTTCAAATTGTATAGTTAGAATAAAACTGTCAGAAATTTTCAGTTAATGTATTTATATATTTGCCCTCTATTCCCAAATACAAATTTTTAAGATAATGTTATTTTTTGATAACTAAAACAGAATGTATTGTAGAAGAGATGCAAACACACAAAAATAAAAGGGAGTCAATAAGAATCACCCATAACCCTACAACACGAAGGTATCCATTCTGTTAGCCAGGAGTAGATAGTCAACTGTGTTAATAGGTACATGTACCCTACCTCAGGTCTTTTTTCTACTCATCTTATTTTACAAAATTGCATCATACTGTAACTTTTTCATAATTAGCAAATACATATTCTATACTATTCTTCCACATCACATTTTAAATATCTGTATAGTATTTTGTCATGTATATGCTAACATTTTAAAAATGACCCTTTGACCTGACCAGAGTTCCAGTGAGTATTTACAGTTTTATGTCATAGTTGCTATGGCAGGTTGACATTTGGGACTTCGGCCTCTTATATAAGCCAGAGTTATTCTCTTTTAAATTATGCTTTGAAAACCTCCAGGTGCTCAAGCTCTTTTCCATTTGTTCTGTTCCATGTGCAAACCCCAGCACTGCCCATTGCTTTGTGTCTGCCAATTGCATGCATTTTGGCCTCCCACTTGAATTTGCCACACTTGATATAGAATGTGCAAGAGTAGGGGAAATGTTAAAGAGGTTAAAAATAATTGAAAATGACTTTTCTGAACTGTCAATTCCAGTTTCAATGGAAGCTGCATTTTTTTCACTATTAAACATAGCTGTTTTGTCCTATGTAACTACCCTGATTTGTCATCTACAGTGTCAAATGGTTGTATATGTGCTGTTTGTAAGAGAAAGAAAACAAGAAATTAGGAAAGTGGGTCATACGATGGCTTGGGCTTGGATTTCTTGGCAGCACTTTACCTAAGAGTGGCTGTATTTATTTAGTCCTGGCCACGCTATAGTAATAAATTCATCCTGAAGTCTCTGTGGCTCAAGAAGCAAAAAGCTTATTAACTGCTCACATGGAGACTGATAGAGACTGGCAGGGACTCCCCTTCATCCTTGACTCAGCGACACAGGCTCCCTCTATGCTGTGACAATGACATCTCAAGATGTGACTTCCAAGGTTGCCTCTACAGAGGAGGAGAAGGATGTAAAGTCACACCAGCTCTTCATGGCCTCAGCCCAGAAATCACCTGTCTCTACTGCTCACTCTCAATCCCTTGGATAAGACTAGTGACATGATGCAGGTGGGGGTGGCAGGGAGATGCTTAAGAAATATCAGGAAAGCATGGATGTTGGATGAGTGCAATGTCTGTCATCTTATCCCACATCAAACCCCAGAAACAAGATTAATACCTCTTCTCAGTGAATGAGAACTAGAACAGTGAATCAAAAGGATTATTGGGACTGAGAATCTGGAGTAACCAATAGGCCCATTAGGAACTGAGAATCAGAACTGTCTGAAGAGCAGTAATGGCCAAAGTGGGGACACACTTTGGGGACCAGCGTGGCTACTGCAGAGTGTTAACCGGATAGGATGAGACAAGTAGTGGCCCATGACACCATGACTTCAGGCCCCTGCCTTGGTTTCTCTGCTCCCAAACCTGGTTACTCAGGTGTAGAACACTTTGGAAAGAACTTTAGAAAATGTGAAGTGCTGGCTGCACCTGAGACCCAATGAATCAGAATCTCCTAAAGAATATCTCACACAGATATTCCGAGTCATGGATGAAGGGGCGTCCCTGCCAGTCTTCATCAGTCTCTATGTGAGCAGTAGTAAATAGACTTACTCTTTTTAAATTTTTTTCTTTTTGCTGAGCCACAGAGATTTCAGGATTAATTTGTTAGTACAGCATGGCTAGGACTAGACAGAGGTATTCTTGATTATTCTGATATAGCTAGGGTTTGAAAATTATGTTTAGAATAGAAAGAGGATGCTCTCAGGAGGAGGAGGAAATGATAAAGTGAACCTTAGAAAGGGAGTAGGCAGAGCCGCACCCAAAGGAACCCAGTTCATGGTCCTATGGTCCAGTGATGGCAAGCATCACAAAGGGAAGTGAATTTGGCTCTGAGTCATGCTACATTGAGTAGAACCACCTCAACCAACTATTTGGTCAGACACTTAGTGCCTAGCTAGAGACCATCCTTCCCAGACCGGCCAGGCTGGAATGGTCTGACTTGGAGAGTCAGCTGCCTCTTGGTCAACAAATTACTAGGTTGCAGCACTGTTTAATATTCAGAGCATCTGGAAGCAATGCAGGTACATCTCCAGCTCTATACAGAGCCCAAGAGGAAAATCTCACTTTTGCCTGGTGCCTGGAGTTCTTGACCTATAGTAACTGTTTTATATAGTGCTTTCTCCAGATATGTCAGGATATAGCAAGGCCAAAACCTGAGGTGAGCACTGAGGAAGTTGTATGAAAATTTTGGATCCAAAGTAGAGAGTGCAGGGCAGAGTTTGGGGTGATGTCAAGGTCAATTAAAGGATGTCCAAATGTAGGACCACATAGCAGAGTAATAAAGGCTCTACATCAGAGTTGTGGAATGAGAATCAAAACCCCGACTGGGCAAAGACAGATGAGGTGGCTGGAGCCATGAATTCACGGAGGAAACAGGAACAGTCTGCCTTCATTCTAGTGGAAGTCCAGCTGCTTTGTAGTTGTTTTTATGTTGCGGGAGCATGCCTTCCCACTTCATATTTTTAAAGCTGCTGGAAGCATGCCTGACTGTATAGAATGTGCCCCCTTAGCTTTATTGTTCTTTCTAAAAGACCATTTGCATGTTTTATACAATTGCTGTTAGTTACAGCCACCATCATAATTCATTCAGACCACAGAAATGGACTCCGAAAGTAATTCATCTGTTTTCCTCTCCCTCCATCTCCCACTGTACTTGCTCAGGAGTCCTGCAGGTAGCTGGCTCATCAGGCTGGGAGAGAAAGATTTGGGAGATATTTGCTTCTGATCCACTTTCCAGGACACGGGGTTATTTTTAGGCTGAAGAGGAAAAGTCTAATAACAGGCATGCAGGGAGCCTTCCTCATCTACTTGCAGGAACAGACTTGCTCTGTGTTGTTCCATAAAGGCTAATATATAAAATTCCAAAAACAAAGGCTCAAAGTAAAACATCCTAAACATGTCCAACATTGACATTGGCTCCTGAGATGTTATTGAGTTACCTGTGCTCCACCAAGTTCTAAATGTTGGGGCTCCTTAGGTTTTAGTTTGGGGTTATCTTTTCTTTCTATACACATTTTCCTCAGCACTACATGGATTTCCACTCTTTTAAATGCCATGTATGTATGATAATAAGTGGACTGTTTTTCTCTAGCCAAATATCATCTCCAGACTTATATATTCAATTATCTCTATGATCTTTGATGTGAATGCTTCATGAGCATCTCAAACTTAATATGTGAACAATAGAACTCTTGATTCCCCTTCGTAATCCCCTGTCCCCAAGTCTTGTGGTTGTCCTTGTCTGCCCCAACTCAATCAATGGCACGACCTGTTGCTTAGCCCCAAATTCCTGTCCTTTCTCTGGCTGTCATACTCAGGCCACATCAAACCAATTGCTTCTAGTCTTTGGATAGAGAACATAAGTATATTCTTCACAGGGTTCCCCCAAACCACTGGTGTACAGTAATAAATATTTGATGAATGAACAAATAATATAGAATGATCATCTGGAAGAAATAATAATGACCCTTAAACTTTATAAAGCATCTACCACATGCTAGGTGCTTTAAATATTATAAACTTATTCCTAATGACAACTCTTCAAAATAGGTAGGCCATTACAAAAAAAGCTCATAGAACTATGAGTTTTGTATGGTTTTGCTTTTATTAAGTTATATTGAGCATTTACTGTGGCTAAATGCTTTACATGGCATTTATCAAGGCTCACATAGGATAGTGGTAAGTGCTTTATATATCTTAAGTCATTTAATCCTTACTAATACCCATGGCGTAGGTTTTGTTCTACTTAAAAATTTTTTATTGAATTTATTGGGGTGACATTGGTTAATAAAATTGTATAAGTTTCAGGTGTACAATTCTATAATATGTCCTCTGTATATTGTATTGTGTGTTCACGAACCAAAGTCAAGTCTCCTGCTGTAGGGCAGATTTTATACACCATTTTAGAAATGAGGAAACCGAGGCTAATAGAGTGAATCACCTTGACCTAGGTCAAATAGGCCAGGAAATGATGGTATTTAAGCCCTGGTCCATTTGGCTTCTAAGGCTACATACTTCCCTTCTATATCATAAAGCAATATCCAACAAGGATACAATTGAAGAGGTGCCAACATTTGATGAAATGTTGCAGTAGATGATCTTTTAAGTTCCTTCTAATTAGAAATTTCATTATTGTATTATTTAAGCAATCATTTTCTCTACGCCTTCAGATTGTACTTCATCAACTTACCACTTTAAAGAAAATAAAAATAACTTCTTAAATTTGATAGAAAGCTAGAAATTTTCTAAATTCACACAAATTACATCTAATATGATACTTTTGAAAGTTTTGCCACATTTCAAAATAGGATTCCTATCTTCTGAATATCTAAACCAAATTAAGCAACCTGTCAATGGTTTCTAAAGTCACACTAGCAGCTACGCAGCCCAGGATGCCACCCCAGGACTGACTCATCACGTAGAATATCCAGTGACTCAAGGAATATTGTTTTCAATGATCCAAATTTACTGAGAGTTATTCTAAGCATCCTTGAACAACAAAAAGACTTTATTACCATTAGTATATCTTTAAAAATAGTACACCAATGCTCAAATTATCTGCCTATCTGTATATAGCTCATCTGATTCCTTAATTATATTCCTTATAGTTATACAATTATATGGAAATTATTTTATGGCAACTCCTCAAATCCACCATCATTTTTCAGAAGGAAATTAACAATGGTGGCCCCCTCCTTGACGAACTGGCAATAGGAAAAGGGCATGAGATAGTCAAATGAGATAATAGGAAGAATTGAAACAATGGAAAAGCAGGGTTGATTTTCTGAGCACGCCCAGATGCACAGATTCAATAAGCTTGTGTGTGAAGTCAAGAGGTTGAGATTGGGGAAGACACGCCAAGAAATCTTGACTCTTCGTCTTGCCCAGCACCAGTGGTCTTAGAGCTCTGACGCATACATGTTATCTTCCTACCTATTAACCAGTATCAGGTTTTAAGTTAATTACTACAAGTTGCTCTTTACACTCAGGCAAGAGTATTCTGAAACATTTGCAGAAGTCATTTGCACCCACGTGATGACAGCAGGTGCTTAGCCAGGACTCGGCAGGTGCTGTTCTAACTAGAGCTGGGGTTTGAACCCAGGAACAATAGCTCCACACTTTTGTCCATGACACTGAGCTACCTCCTCCATGACAGGCTACTTTAATATGGACCCCTAGTTACAGGACCCCAGCAAGGGGAAATAGAGTCCCCAACATTACTCTCTGGTCAGCTGACAACCACAACTTCAGAAAAAATCTATCACAAACTTGGCTCATTGAAGAGGTGAAGGGAGGATGGTATGAGGAGTAAAGCCCCCTTGGTGAGTGAGGGGAGCCCCACCTTTGTTTTGGAGGGTGGATGGAATTCTGGAGGAGGAATCTTGAGAGCAGTGTAGTTCAAGAGAGTGAGAGGTTCAACTTCCCCTCTTCTATTTTAGGTGGTGCTTCTAAAATTGTCTTGGATTTTTAAAATAAAGATGCTTGCTTTGAACTTCTCGCTGGCGATTTTGCTCTGTGTCAGCTAAGTGGACAGGATGGAGAGGCAGGGAGTTCTATCCCATCCCATCACTTCGGTGGTACCCATGCAGGGACACGTACCTACTGCGCAGACTAAGACTGGGAGGTGTCTCCAGTAGGAGCTCCAAAGGGTAAGATCTATAATTTCATCTGAAATAAAGAAATTATTACTTAAAAAAAGAGAGAGAGAGAGAAGGGGGCCTAAGGGAGAGCTCAGGTGAGAGTGAGATGCCCATTCTGCCCACATCTGTAAATTAGAACAGCGTTTCTGGAGCTTTAATGTGCATGTGACTCACCTCGGGATCTTGTTACAATGCACATTGTAACTTGGCTGATCTGAAGTAGGACCTGAGCCCCTGCATTTCTAACAAGCTTGCTGCTGATGCCGATGCTGCTGGTGAAGAGACCACACTTTCAGCATCACAGAGTTAGAGGACTGGGAGGCAGAGGGACCCCATACGCCTGGGTTACACACACATATATTTTCATTGCCCTTCCCCGCTTGTTTTCTCAGTCTTATATTCAATTGCTTAGAGAAGAACCTCCATTCCTGTGGTCATATGTTCTGAGGGAACATCATAAAAATAATACCCCTGGCATCTCTCTGCCTGTCACACTCAAATCACCTTAAGCCAAGTGTCTCCAGACTTGCACATGGAATGTTAGTGGAGATTATTCATGGTTTCCATCAAACCACTGGCACATAGAGAGGAGAGGTAGAAGGGTGGCTTTCCTTTGGGTCCCTCTTCTCTCTGCAGCACAGTTCAAGTGCAAGCAGCCAGCACTTTACCTTTCCCCGGGGGCACCTGCTTTCTATCCCTGGGACAGTTAGCTGTGCATTTTCTCAACACCAATGCTGTCCTCCACTGCCGTGAGAGTTATTACTTAATTTCTGTTTATTTTATATTATTTCATTGTGCACATGCACCTCTACCTCTTATACAAAAATATGGTCTATTTAATGGTGACCTGTGTCCAGAGCTGAAGCACTAGTGATCTTCAGATCTAAGCAGGTAGCACAGCGATCCCTCTGCCGCACATCGCTGAGTTTACTAGGGAAATGCTGGAGGCTGTGTATCGATATCCAGCTTTAGCTCTAGTTAGAGGAATCATTTCAGAATCTTTGCCTCCTAGAAATACCAGCAAAGAGAATGATTATTGCATTGTCCAAACTATTTTCATAAAAAAATGCAATGGAATTAAGAAATCTACATTTAGATTAGGTGCCATGGAGCTATCATCCTGAGTGAGAAAACGTAATTATAGAAAGACCTGTCAAAGAAAATTGGTGGAAAAACTTGCTAACATTTCCCAGAGATCTTCAGAGAGCCACGTTACAGAGAGAGGAAGCTCATCTGGTCAACCTATTACTGCTTTTCCCAAGACAACTCCATGACCTGAGTAATCACCATAGAGAGCCCAGACAATGAGTGGGGTCGGGCCACTCATGGGGCCAAGATAAAATGGTCTGATGTCCGGACTGTTCTGAAATGCTTGATGCCCGGCCCGCAACCCTATGAACACAGGCCTTCCAGACCCTGCCCCAACCTCCTGACAGGCGGGATTTCCTCCACCTACCTCCTCACAGAACCACATCCAGCAGGACAGGAGCCTGTGCATATTGAAAGATTACAGCATTTTTTATAGTATTTCTGTGGATCATCTTGAGTTTATTTTCTTTAAAAAATGTTTTTCAACATGGCTTAAAATCAAAACTACACAAGAAGGTACACAGAGAAGCATTACATTCCTCTGTCCCCATTCACTACCTTTGCCCCTTGCCCATGCTAATGCTAAGTTATTACTTAATTTCTGTTTATTTTATATTATTTCATTGTGTACATATACCTCTACCTCTTATACAAAAATAGAGTTTACTGTTCTATACTTTGCTTTTTTTAAATTTAATAATATAGAGATTTCCCCCTCATTTTTGACAGCTGTGTAGTATTCCAGTATGTAAATATATTAGATTTTACTGCAAGAACTAGCCTCCTAGTTCCTGGACTCTTGAGTAGTCTCCAGTCTCTCCTACTGAAAACAATACTGCAAGAAGCATCCTTTTGGGTCTGCTACTTTGTTTGTGTACAGGTGTAACTAAAGGCTAGATTTTGTGACCAGGTTTTGTGGCTTAAAGGATGAATGTATCTGTAATGTTAATGGACATCACCCATCCCCCTTCCTTAAGAGTTGTAATGTTTTAACCTCCCTTCAGTAATGTACAAAAGTAAGTTTTGCTACAGCTTTGCCAAGGGAATGTGTTTCAAACTCCTACATTTGGCAATCCAGTAGAAGACAAATGTTACCTTAGTGTAGTTTTAATATGCCATCTTTTATCTTGAGCATGATGACATATTGCCATACCTTTAAAAAAAATTGGGGGACTTGCAGTCAGGATGGTGGCACAGGTAAACACTGCTTGCCTCTTCACACAACCACATCAAAATTACAAGGGACAACTAGAATAGCATAAACAATAAAATATAATTTAAAAAACTTTTGAGTTCATTTTCCTATGAATTTTTTGTTCATGTCCTTTGTCCATTTCTATTGGGTTGGCCCAAAATTTTGTTGTTGTTTTTTTTTTCTGTATGATCACTCTCAGTAGCAGTTCTTGTTTTAAACTTTATACAAAACAACTTTGTTAGATTGTATTGTTACAGCTGTCATATTGGTATGCATTTAAAAAAACTTATCAAAATTGTTGAATTTTTGTGTAGCCATTTTAATATTGAAGATGGAAGAAAATATGCAACATTTTGGCATATTATGCTCTATTACTTCAAGAAAGGTAAAAGTGCAACTGAAATGCAAAAAAATATTTGTGCAGTGTGTGGAGAAGGTGCTGTGACTGAATGTGTCAAAAATGGTTTGTGAAGTTTCATACTAGAGATTTCTCACTGGAAGATGCTCCATGGTTGGGAAGATCAGTTGAAGTTAATAATGATCAAATCGAGACATCAACTGAGAATAATCGAAGTTATACCATGTAGGAGATAGCCAACATACTCAAAATATCCAACTCAATAAAGTTATTGGTGAAAATTTTATTGATGATTATCCATATTATTGATGATTTTTATTTTTTTTTATTTCTAGGAGCTATTATGTATTAAAGAGATAAGTCTTTGTTTATGAATCACAATATTTGGCCAGTTTCTCTCTCTCTCTCTCTTTCTCTCTCCCTCTCTCGCTCTCGCTATCTTTTGAATTTTTGGTGAGTTTATTTGAGCCAAACTGACCACAGTTGCTGTGCTGGGAAGCAAAACCTCGGTGGATTGACAAATGATCTAGAGAACGAGAGTTTGGCACCGTGTTTTAAACGTTACAATCAAAAGAGACAAAAGGGGTTACATGGAATCCACTGATGATAGATTAGGGAGGCAGGAGAAAGCAAATGGAGGAGCCTCTAGGATTGGATAAAAGGTAAAATGATAGACACAAACTTCTTTTTTTGAGGTTTTATTTATTTTTTAGAGAGGGGGAAGGGAGGGAGAAAAAGAGGGAGAGAAATATCAATGTGTGGTTGTTTCTCGCATGGCCCCCACTAGGGACTTGGCTCACAACCCTGGGAATCGAACCAGTGACCCTTTGCTTCATAGCCCGTGCTCAATCTACTGAGCTACACCAGCCAGGGCAGCACATGCTTCCTTTACAGAAGTGGGTAAAGGAGAGTTAACAGTCAACAATTAACACGGAGGGGATTTGTTGTCTCAGCTCTGGTTGTGCCTGATGGGTTCAGAAAAGAGGAAAGTTACCTTGACATTCCAAAGGCATGTTATCATAGAAGCAAAAAGACAATAGACAGGCTCAGTTGAGATAAAGGTTGACCTTTGTTAGAGAAAAATACCAGCTTAGGACATGACTTCCGCCAAGAACTGCGTTTAGTTAGTGTATTAATGTCAGATCATCCTTTGTGGTTACTTTAGGTCTCTGAGTTTGTAAGTCCGCCTCGCAGGCCTCCCCTGAGCTTGTCAGGTGAATGTGTGGCCCCGTTTCTTCCACACATCTCCCTTTTGGTTGCAAATCAATCCAAAGGATGGATGCACTGGTGACCAACCATTTGGTTGGATAATGAGGCCCCATGGTGCTAGGAAGGCTCATTCCTAGGAAGTCTCAGAGTCAGAGTTTGTCTTGCTGAACAGGGCAGACTGCTGGGAATGGGGCAAGACCATAACCTTAGATGGCATTGAAGGTCAAATTGTTACTATAGAAAAAGGCAGGTGAATGGGAGGCAGTCAGATCTTATATGTCCTCATTAAAAAATATCCTGGATCATTTCTAAAATTTCTGAAGTACCACGATCCGAGTCTTTTTGCTACTTAAGTTTTGTTTTCCTGCGTCTAGCATAACATTTACATATTAAGAACAGGAGAAACAGTATTAAATCAGTAGCACTGATTAGGAGCAGAGAACGTCTAATACTAGGCAAGGAAGAGTCTGAGGGAAACAAGCATCCCAGCCAACCCAAATACCCCTTACATGTATCATCATTATTTTTATTAAGCTAATAATATTTTCCTCCTTCATCCCCTGTTATTTTTACCTTATGATATGTTTGGCCAGATGAATTGAGACTTCCTAATATTTCATTATCCAGAAGCTCTATTTTTTCTTCTGGCCAGTTAGTTTCCACAGAAATGACTTCATGGGGAGAATTAAGTTTAATTTCCCAATATATTAGATTTCCAGTATCAATATTTTGATAGGTTTTATCAACTCTAGACAAAATTATTTTGGCTATAATTTTAGTATTACACCATATTCCAGTAGTATTTAACATAAACTTGATGTTATTACAATAAAAGTCACTTAGTATAAAGGGGAATTCTCTAACCCTTCCAAACAAAAATGCCCCTTTCCCATCCACCATATACTGTTATTTGCTGGGATAGATACAATAGGCCGGGATTGGGGAATTCAGTCCATTTTGATCGGGGGCATAACCATTCACCTTTTCAATTTTCACAATCAGATAGTGAGATGGGTCTATTATTTTTAAATATGTAGGCCAGTTTTTCTTTTATCTTTAATTTTATTTGTGGTTTTGTTGTTGTTCTTTTTGGGGTTTGGCCACACTTAGTTTTTTTATGTACTTGATTGTATTATTATTTTTTTAGGTTCTTGAATTTGAATCACAGGTACAAGGGTCTTCCCCAATATAATATTATAAATAAATTCACGTATATCTTCTTCTAGTACTTACTTGACTCTTTTTTAACATTTGAATTTTCAATCCATTTGTTATTTATCCTGAAGTTTCATATAAACTATTCAGTACCTTTTACCCAGTAGATAGTATGCCATTTATTCAAAATAATTTGAGGTGCCCTCTTTACTAATTCAAATTGCTACATGTGTTTGTGCCTATTTGGGGAATTTCTACTCTGTCCCACTGGTCTGTCTATTCACAAGTTGATACTAGAGTGTTTTCAACAATGAAGTATTATATTATGTTTCAATCTCTGGAAGCTTTCAAGTTTTCCTGACTATTCTTTCTTGGATTTTTTTTTATTGTTATTCAATTACAGTTGTCTGCATTTTCCCCCCACCGCTGCCCCCCACCCCAGACAAACCCACATCCCTCCCCTGCTTCCACCCTCCCCCTTGGTTTTGTCCATGTGTCCTTTATAGTAGTTCCTGAAAATCCTTCTCCCCACTGTCCCTTCCCCGCTCCCCTCTGGCTATTGTTAGATTGTTCTTAACTTCAATGTCTCTGGTTATATTTTGTTTGCTTTTTTCTTTTGTTGATTATGTTAGATATATTATCAGGGACAAATGTTGTAATGTTTCTGAGTCTTTTTATCAAAGAACATGATAAATATTTTTGTTGAAGTATACTTTTTTTATTCTGTCAGGAGGTTTTTATGACTTTCCTCCTGCAGGTTTTGCCCATTTCGTGATAAGTTTATTCCCAGGTATAGTTTTTTACTACTGAAGCAACAGTAAATACAATACAAATTTCTTTCTGGATATCATTTCAAATGTGAAAGTTATTGATCTCGGTATACTAACTTAAATCCTGCTACCTTACTAATTGTCTTAAATTGTAGTAGTTTTTAAAATTAATTCTCTTATGTGTTTTACAAAAGAAAAATCACATACAATCATATCATTTGCAAACAGATATACTCCTTACCTCTTTATTTTCAGTTCTTATACTGCTGCGTTTCTTCTCTTACCTAATGACGTAAGTTAATGCCCCCATGAAACTTTGAACAGTGCTGGTGTGATGGACATCTTTTTGTTTCTCTTGGCTTTGTATCTAAACATATTTTCCATGTTAAAAATTGTATCAAGATTAATTTTATTAAATTTCAAAAATCAAAAAGGGTTATTATATTGTATCAATGTCTTTAATTTGCAGAGATGATTTGTGAACTTTTTCTCAAATCCCATTACATTTGACAAATCACATTAATTGATTTTCTAATATTCAGTATTCTTAAATTAATGGAGTAAACCTCACTTGGCTATGGTGTGTATTGCTGGATTCTGTTTATAGTCATCTGTGAAATCAATCTATAGTTTTTCCTTTTTTAAAATTTATTTTTTATCAAGGTATAATGACATATAACATTATAATAGTTTCAGATGCATGACAAAACAATGCAATATTTGTATATATTGCAGAACAATCACCACAACAAGTCTAATTAACCTCCATAGTTGTTTTTTAATATAAATTATTAATCAGATTTTGTACCCATATTACATTTACTCCATGCAAAGAATTTTGGCTTGGACAGTTTCAAGAGCATTTAAATTATCTTCTCATTACAGGTTTAATAAAATCCTCCTTTGAAACTTGACCTGACACTCTGTGTTTGTTTACTTGCCACTAAAGAAATCGATGATGCTATTATTTAGCATAAAATTTTGTTTCTCACCAAAGCCAGTCTTGTAGAAACAGGTACCATCAGAGTCAAAGTGTTGAAAGCCAAAAATAAAGAACAAATCTAGAGAGTGGCAGGAGTAAAATACATTTCGCTTGAGAGAACAATAATTCAGCTGATAGCTGTTATCTATGAGAAACCAGCAGAGTAGAACAACATCTTTAAAGCTCTGAAAAAAGAAAATTGCCAGTGCCAAAGTTCTCTATTCTTCAGTAAAGAAGGAGAAATAAAGACACTCTCAGATGAAAGAAAACTGAGAGAATTTAGTGCAAGCAGATTTATTCTATAAGAAATGCTGTAGTTAGTTCTTGAGGCTGAAGAGAAATGATAAGAAATGGAAACACACTCACAGTTAAGAATAAAGAGCATCAGAAATGGTAACTGCATGAATGGAAAAGATTTGTTTTCGCCTTTTATCCTAATTTCTTTATAATCAATTTGACTGTTTAAAGCAAAATATATCATCTTGGGGGATTTGTAGCATACCTAGCTGTAATACATATAACGACTATAGGATAAAAAATTGGGAGAAGTCAATATGGACTTATGCAGTTGCAAGTTTTCTACATCTTACATGAAGCCATAATGCGTAAATGTAAGTGTGTAAGTGGACTATGACAAGTTTTATATAATTTGGCATCTATCTGTCTATTCCTAATCTATCATAATGTATATATACACATATATATATTCTCCATCCTTCAAGCATCCACCAACATAAATAATGCAAAAAAAAGTGCAGCTAAAAAGCAAAAAAAAAAATGTAATTCTAAAAAATACCTAAGCAGAATCAGGAAAGGAAAAGAGGAAAACAAAATATGGAAAGGACCAATAAAAAATAAATAATAAAATGGCAGAACCAATCACAAGCACATCATCAATAAATACACTGATAGTCTAAACACTCCAATTAAAAATATAGTTTGAATGGATAAAAAAAATGACCCAAATATACAGGGGTTGGCAAGAATAGGTTTATAGTTGTGAGTATGCAAAATGCAGTTTATTCGTGTATTACTATTGATTAAATATTATATTATTTATCTGTATTACAATTGCAAACCTACTTTTGCCCACCCCTGTATTCTATCTATAAGACAGACACTTTAAATACAAAGACAGAAATAGACTGAAAGTGAATGGTTAAAAAAAGAAATTCCATGAAAACAAAACATAAGGCCAATAAACCAAATCAACTGTATTTTTAAACTCTTATTTATAATAGCATAAGAATACTTGGGGATAAATTTATTAAAATATGGGTAAGACTTCTATACTGAAAACTACATATTCTTGCTAAGAAGAAAAAAAGCAAATTTAAATAAGTGGAGAAATACACATTCCAATGGATGAGAAGATTCGATACTGTTAAGATGACAGTTGTCCCTAAACCGATCTATGTATTCACTGTAGGACCAATCAAAATCCTAGTAGGCTTGCTTGAGGAAATTAATAGTATGCTTCTGAAATTTACAAGGAGAAGCAGACATTGAATAGCAATAATAATTTTGAAAATAAAAAGCAAAGTTGGAGGACTTACACTATCGAATTTCAGAACTTACTACAAAGCTATCGTATTTGAGTTAAATGGTGTAGGAGGTACAATTAGGTCAATGGGACGGCATCCAGAAATAGTGCAACACATATAATCAGTTAATTTTCAACAAAGGTGGCAACACGTTTCACTGCAGGAATATTCTTTAAACAAAATGTGCTGAAACAATTGTATATCTCTATGGCTTTAAAAAAATTAACCTTAAAGTTACCTCAGACTATAGGCAAAAATAAACTCAAAATGGATCATAAATGTCAATATAAGAGTAATAAAACTTACAGGTGAAGGCATAGGAAAAAATGTGTGTGATATTGAGTTAATCAAAGATGTCTTAAATAGGACACAGAAAGCACCGATTATAAAAGACCACACTGATAAAATGGATTTGTACGTAAACTTTATCTCTATAAAATATAATAAATTAAAGTACTGCAGGAAGAAAAGGAGAAATAAGAAGCAGTTGGAGGGTCAAACCTAGGCTAGTACCTGGTTCTCCTGGACTGTCTTGGTTACCACGTTGTTCGTTCATTTGTTGATTCTCTAAATCACTAAACGAGGGTTTACTGTATTGCACCCGTATCTGTGCCAGGAATGTGTTGGGTGCCTGCTGAGAAGGAGTTCAAAGTCCAGTGCAGACACAGAATAGTAAGCAAATTCTGATGCGTACCATGGACAAAGGGAAGTACAGTGTGAGATGGGAGTAAGCCTTGAGAGTGACATCTGAAACCGATTAAGGGACCCGGAAGAAGGCTGGGACAGGCAAGACTGCTTGAAAGAAATGAGGCTCCCCAAGCAAGCCGGGTGATACAACGGGGAGGATGATCCCACAAGGGCAGGCCACACAGAGACATGGCATCATGACAGATTGGCCTTTTCTGCAACTGTCTGTAATTCCATTCAATAGGCAGATCCAGTTCCCCTGGCGAAGGAATGAAAAATGAAGACTGAAAAATTAAACAGAGGTTGACTCATAAAAGGTCCTCTATGCTTGGGTAAGGTCTTTGAATTTTATCCTAAGGCAAAGGCAGGATGTTCAAGGATTTTAAGCTCCTTAAGCAACGGAACTTTAATATATTTGTGTTTTGAAAAGGCCATGGCAGCAGGATTAGGCAGAGACGAAGAGGCAAGCTGCTGTTGTAATTATACTGGTAAAACATAATGAGTGCCTAAAGTAAGACAGCTGCAGCGAGGAAAGATGAGAGGGAGACGCAGAGGACTGAGTCGGCATACCCACCCACCTTCCGATTAGTCAGAATGAGATTTCTTTTTCTTGTCTCCTTTGCTGGTGTTAAGAGAAGAAAGTGTAAGGCACTGATGGGTCCTGGGCTTGGACTGAAGTAGCTGGTGGTGGTGCCTACTCAGATGAGGATGCCAGGGGAGCAGGGCTATGTAATACTCCCTTCTAACACTGGTAGAACCTCAAGCGTGTGCACACCAGCTGCTCCCAACTGGATGGTGCTCAACAGTTACCCAAATTGCTCTTTCACATTAATTTCATTGTTTTTCAACAGGAGTATACTACACTTTTGTCTAATTCTTTGATCACACCACTATTCATCCATTAATAACCTCTGGTATGAATTTGTTAATTCAAGCCACTAGCCAGATGACACTTACTGATTCTCAAACCAAAGCCATTTTACTGGCCAAATGAATTAAATTAGTTCAGACTGCTTTTTTAAGAACAAGAAGTATGCATGCACAAAAATCCCTGTTCCTTTTTTCCTTTCTCTCTTCCTTTTTCTCTTCTTTCTCCTTTTTTTCTTTTTCCCCCTTTCCTTCCTCCTTGTCTTCATTCTTCTCCATTTCTCCATATCTTTTCTCTCTCTCTCTCTCTCTCACTTGCTCTCCTTGCTGTCTCCCTCTCATTCCTTCTTTCTTTGTTAATCTGGGAGACATTTTTCAGTTAAATTGTTCCCGGTGATCGGTTCCAGCACGAACATCATCAACTCTAAAGTCTGGAGCCACATAGATATATGACATTGAGCCTGACATTTCCATAGAGCTGCATTAAATGTCTTCTTCTTACCACCTCTAGCTCTTCCCATGACCCATGGTTTTACTCCTACAGGATGGATCACATTCTCTCCCCCAGCTGGTATGAACATACCATCTCATGGAAAGAAGTTTAAAAATAATTGTCAGCTTATTCGATGTGGCAGTCTCCAGGTGAGAGGAAGGATACTGGACGAGGAGAGAGTGGACACAGGAGATGAGAGAGGGCACATGTTTCTACTGTATAAGCAAGGGCTTTAAAACTGTGCCAAGCGACCCGCTGGTGGCCCAATGGGGAATAAGCACATGAAACAAATCACCGCATTTGACTATGACAAAACATGTTGGCTGAAGCAATGAAACAACTTGAAGTAACCTTCGGGGGACTGTCAATCATTGCGCCCTTGCAATCAGCACAAGATATACAAGGCTGATGAAAAGAGTAATGTACCGGGAAAGCAGCCATGAACTCAAATGATGAGGTTTTTCATTAACTTGTTATAAGAATTTAAAAGACCTTTAAAGTCATCTGGCCTTCAATATTCTGGCCCATCAAAAAGTAAAACAACAATTGCTACCACATAAGATTTTATGAGAATATACTGAGATGGCCTTCGTGGAAAATTCCCCAATATAAATGTATTTCATTATTACCATTATAATATTTATTGAGAAACGATTTTCAGAGTCAGAGGGTTTTTAATTATAAAAGCAAGGAGCAAGAAAAGTTAATTTGTGTCAAAAAAAGTTCTTGTATAAAATGCTGATTTTCTCATAAAACTTTACATAAAATAACAAGCATATTAGTCCTTAGTGGAGACCATGACTATTACAACAATATCTTCCTGCACAGAAAATTTTTGATTTGGCTCTTGTGGAATAATCATCGCATGGAATAGTTAATGGAATAAAAGCTGGAACTATGAAAATAAATTTTAGTTTCATAAAAGTATCACATCATTTCTTGCAGTGGAAGAAACTTCATGGCAGATATAATAGTATTAGACCTTTGCTGGGATGGAATTATATCAAGCATCTTAGAATTTTTGCTTTTTAAAAAAATTTGGCTTTATTTTTACAGCATATATTCAATTGCAGAAAGCCATATTACCTAATTTTGTTTCAGCTTCTATAACTCATGATAAAGATTATGGTGCATATGCAAATTTATGTAAATCAAGATACAGCAGGTCATAGGGAATTCAGACCTTTTTTATACTTTTCATCACCACAATGGAGCTTTTGCTACATCTGTTAGTAGATTTGGAGAACTTTTAAGTTGCAGGGTTTGCTAACAAGGGCTATTCAAATAAACCAAAAACCTCTGAATAAATGCAGGACATCCTTGAGCATTGCCTCTGGGCAGGCACATCTGGTTCACTGGGGATAATGACTTGATCAGTGGTAAGTGAACCATTAAATACAGTCCATATAACTAGACTCTGAATATAATTGCACTTAAATATTAATGGGTAAATATTACAACATTTCCTTCTAATAATGATGACTAAATCTCAAACATATTAGTAATAAATAGCCAGGGTTTAATTTTAATTTCATAGGCAGAGGTATAGGTTATATTTTCCATAAGATATACTAACCTACTTAACGTTCAACTTTTTAGAGAGATTTAGTGTCCACCTTGGCAATTAAAACACAGCCACACAAGCACACACGCAAAGAAAGTCCTGCAGCTGGTACCCGTTATCTTCTAGCCAGCAGGTCGGAGCAGAAGACGGTCGGCTGCAGACCACTTTGCCGGGTTTAGTTAAACTTTCTGCAGGAGGCGCCGCAGAGCATGGTCTCTACTTTGAGGAGCTCAGAGGCAGGGGACCCATTGTTCATCTACTCCACATTGCCATCCATACACTAGTCAGCAGTCCTCATTGAATCATAGTAGGATACTTGCTGTTATGTTAGGGACAAAAGAGCCTGTTTTACTACATTTGTTATTCTGGGTAAACAGTTTCACCAACATAAAAGGACATGAACAAAGCCTGGAAAAAAGAACACGGGGAAAAGAAAAAACAGTTGGAATTGAAGTATTGGAATTGAGAGTGAATTTCCTTTTTATATTTCTTACTATTGTTTTTATGTTTTTTGTACTTTTAAACTCCTGAGAGAGTAACAAATGCTTCTTGACCTAGAATATGCTCATGGAGAATTTTTAGTTATGTGAGCATAAACTAGTCTTGTTTAATTTTGTACCAGCTGTGAAAGAGGTGTTACCACAAATTATACATAAAAAAGATGTTGTGTGTGGGAGAACATGGCTTGCTTAATCTGAGAACAAATTACTTTTAAGCATTACCTTCACCTATTTCTATAAGAGCCTCATGGTCCTAAGGAACACCCAGTCTAAACTGTTTGCTACAGCAGATTTGTCAGAACTGAAGGCAACAGTTATAATTTCATCCTGAGATCACATTATTCTGAGTCCTTGGAAATTATATACTTAATGTTCCTTAAAAATCTTCTATCTTTGAGGATTGTTTTAATGTCCCATAACTTGTGTTCCCAGTTCTGGGTTCTCACTCTCTTCCTCCATTCCCACTGCCCCTCGATCCAGCGTTACTGGGTCGGTTTTCCTAAAGACTTGCTTCCTCACGACACTCCCCCGAATACTTCAATGCCAAATACTTCAATGGCTCCCCAGTGCCTAATGAACACTTTTGATTTTCTTTTCCCCAATGCTTTCTGTACTTTTCCCCCACACAAAGTATACAACTTTCTCTTTTAAATTCCCAGCAAAGTCTTCAGTTTCTCCCACTTAAAAACCCTTCTTATTCCTTTCAACTTATCTAAATCTTACCTTGTCTTCCAGTTTCATTTCTGTATCATCCAATGCAAATCTTCTTCGGGAATCATAGCCCAACTTGGTAGTTCTTATTTCTACATTCCCATGAAAATGTACTACATATACTTCTATTACTACACAAGCACAAGTAGCCTTGGAGTATTTTTAAATACTTAACGTATATTTACATATCATTTTCATCACATCAATGTCCCTTGAAACAGCTACTTTTATCATATTTATTTCATATCTACCTAGCACCTATTATGTGCCCAGGAATTGTTAAATTGTAATAATGTGACCCAGAGTAGACACTCAGTGAATGCTTGTTAAATGAACGAACAGAGAGAATACTGTATTCAGACAGGAAGCAAGATTCTGGTTCCAGCTCCGCTCTTTTTTAACCAGTGATATTAGCCAAGTCAGTTAATATTTTCAGTCCTCCATTTTCTCATCTATGACAGGAGCCAGATAAAAAAGATGATCTTTCAGTTCAGGTTTATCCTGCTTTCAGTGAATATTTATCTCACTCTATCACCGAGCCCCCTTGTTTTCCCGTAAGAATACTTGTCCATGGTGATAAAAGAACTTCCTTTCAGCAATCCCTCATCCAACATTCACAGGGGGAATTTGTTGAGACGATTTGCTCTGCTACTCTCTTTCCCTTAGTTTCATCTTTTGCCCTAAATATGAGATTTCTTGGAAGCTGGAAACACACAAAAGCTACAGCAAACTTGGGAAATGGGCATGAGGAGTCTGACAGCAGGGACTCTGCCAGCTTGCCTGTGTGGCCAAGGCGCCAGGCGGGCCAAGGCAGAGCTAGAGCTCAGAGCTGGAGGGAGTGTTCATTAAACACATGTAGAAACTTTAAGCCTGAGGGGAGGACAAGGCTGAATCCTTGTGTGCAGGAGCCCAGAGATCAGACTTGATGTTGTGTGGCTGCTCTGTGAGTGCCAGAGGTCAAGATCCATTGTGGCAGAGTTGGGGGTGTGGTCTTGGGGTGGGATGGGGGAGGAGGTGTTTTGAGAACCAGAGATCCCAGCTGCCCTGACTCATGCACACCTGGAAGAATAAAGTCTGAGGCCTGGGCGAGTCAGGACTCGGGCAAGCTGGCCTAAGGAGCAGAGGAAGAATGGAGCTCAGCGTGGGAGTTGAGGAGCAGCACTGAAGCACCCAGGAGAGCAGCTCAAGCAAGTGTGGTCCTGACTCTGTTGAGGCCTGTGGGCCTCAGCCACGGGCGCCTGACATCATGCCAGGAGTTTGCAGATGAGGATGAGTGCGGTGCACAGCAGGATTCTGCTGGTGCTGGGGGAGGCAGTGCTCTCCACACCCCAGGGAGCTTTAACAAGTTTTAGAGAGTGTTGGAGGGCACCGTTTTCCCCAAAGTCCTTACAGAGCTGTCAGCTGATGACAGTTCCAAAAGAGATGAGGCGTGGGCAGGGTGTGCCAGGGGTGTGCAGTGTGCAGCCCTAATCATTGCAAGAGCTTCCTGGCCTGTGTTCCAGGTCAGCATTCCTCAACAGGAAAGACATCTTTGGTTATGATGGACTCAACATCTAGGTCCTTGGGCAGCACACAGATTAATGGGGATCAAGTCCTCAGACACCCAAGGGTACCCCACAGCCTTCCTCTTCTGGTGCCTCTTGCTTGCTTCCTATGGAAAACTCCAGAATAGAAGAAATGGAGACTATGAGGGGATGGATAATATGGCATTGATCCCAAATTTCTTGCTTAAGGAAGCTCTTAGCAAGTACACATCTGCCTTCAGGGAAGAAAACATACTTCGCTTTAGTCTTTCATTTTCAGTGTTCTTGACCAGATGCTGTCATCAGCAACCTGCACCCCACTGCCTCCCTCGGCAACAGCATTTTCCCATGGACTTACTTTCCAATGTTCTTTCCCAAATAATCCATTGGTGATGACAAAGAACCCACATACTTGCCCACCACATTTTATTTCCTTAGTGAGTAATTATGATATTTCTTCTCTGAGTCAGGCAAAGGAGATTGCCATGGTTAACCAACAAGTAATTCTTGGATACTTAACAATATTCTAAGCACTTAATCATACTTAAACTTGGCTGTTAACGAAGATTATAAGCCATTCTGCAGCTCTGAAAGTGAATTTCTCTGCAGGCTTAGAGAGCACTAAGCCATTTAGATTTTACCGAACAAATATTATTCACGCATTAATTCCTGGGAAAAGAGATTTAGAAAATGAGGTTAATGCTTAGTTGTCCTTTGCTGAGTTTAACAATTACGCCATTTGGGAAGCCCTGGGCTCAAACATTCTTCTAGTTATTCCCAAACTTAGTGATCACTAGTGACCTACTTTTAAAACTATTATTGTTGAAGGATGAAAATCAAATCAAAGGCATTAAGGAACACCTTTGTTTTCATTTTGGCATTCCAGCTAAATGGATTGTGTTTTTCTTAAAAATTATCAAACCATAGAAAAATGAATTTAAAAAACAGTGTATTTTATTTTGGTGGGTTTTTTTTAAAGGAGGATTGATATAAATTGCCTTTTGACATGTTTTTTAAAATAAAGGACTGAATGATAGAACATATTTAACAAATATAACAATATATTAAATACCTTTAATTTGATAGCATGTGAAAGTTAAAAGAATAAAAGGGGAGCAAAGAGAAAGAAGACTGGAGAATATAAGTGTTATTGATCCGTCTTCCAAGATATGACTCATACGGCTTTTTAAGAATACATATATTTTAAAACTGTGAAAGTCTTTCACTTGATTCAAATTAGATGACTTATTTTGCACTTTAATGGTTAAACTTGTTTAGGCGATTATTCTCTTAGTTTAAATATAACCTAATAGCTGACTTTGCGTTCACCTGCTCTGCTAGACTCCCAGTTAATATGTCAGTGTGCCAGAAAGTATTTTGGATATGTAGGACTCTGTCTAGTTTACTTTTTGAATCAGTAACTTGGAACTTTGGTTTCAACTTTAAAACAAAAATTTCCTTTGGGAATTTCTGAATTTTCTCTAATATTTTTTTTTTGCAATGAAAACGAGTTCTCTATCTTTTTCAAGGAGAAACAAGGATAAAAGCAGTAGTTCATCTTTTGGTCTCAGGCTACCTTTATGCTTTTAAAAATCTTTGAGAAACTCAAACAGCTTGTGTTTACTATGGATTTTTAATTGTAGATTTTGTAGATTATGTCAACTGTTATTTACTATATTAGATATTAAAAGTGAAAACATTTAAAAATATTTATTAATGTATTTAAAATAATAATAAACTAATTACATGTTAACAAAAATAACATATTATCTGGAAAGTAACATTTTTTGTAAAGGAAATAATTATGGAATAGCATAGATTTACCTTATATTTTTTGCAGATCTCTTTAATTCTGGTTTAACAGAAAATAGCTGAATTTTCATATCTGCATCTGCATTCAACTTGTTGCATTATGTTGTTTTGGTTGAAGTGTATCAAGAAAATCCTGACTTATACAGACATGTATTTTTGGAAAATGGAAGAATATTTTAATAGCCTTTGAAGGCTATTATAGATATGCTTCTTTTTTTTATACTATAAGAGAAGTACGTACTATACCAAAACTCAAATAGCAGTAGGTTCCTAAAGATTAGTTGCAACACAAATTTTAAAATAATATCAGTGAAAATTGTATAACTGGTTATCTTGAAGTTCACGTGTCTAAAAAAATTGATCTATCTTGCACTTTAAATGAGTATTTTACTCATGGTTTTGTAATGTTAAATATTGGTCATCGGAAAATTTGGTGCAGTAAGATATGTAGATCTTGTAAATGTTGACACATGCGATTACATGGTATCAAAAAAAAAATCACATCTGTTGATAGTATCGCCAACTTCATTAGAACAAAACAAATGTGTTTAAGTTTTGGAAAGCTGTCAACCTCAAAAGCAGCTACAGATTTTCCAAAATTCTGATTCTTCACTTGAAATTTCAAATTTAATCATTCACAACACATACTGCCGGGTCTTTTTTTGAAATGACAGACACACTTTGTTTATTCTCCAGAAGGTGTCTATCAAATACAAAGTCTGAAGAACCACAGGTGTCTGTCAGTTGTTCTTTTAAGTGAAAACAGTGTGCCGTTTAAAAAGGGCGAGTCCAGCTCTCAGCTCACCTCACAAGCGATGTTCCTTGGACATGCACGTGTAGGTGGGCAGCACTGGGGGTTTCTGTACAATCCCACCGCCCCACACAGAACATTGTTCACAAAGGTTGAGCTTTAACAAAATTAATAATGTTAATTGTTTCACCCAGGACATTCGAAAGTAAAACTAGCTTTCCCCCCTGTTTTAACCTGTGAGTGGAAGGCAAGGCGTAGATGGTGCAATGACTCCTTGTAGAGTTTGCTGCCACAGCTTTGCCTCAGCAAAGCATTGCCCACCATTGCCTTTGCACCAACACCAGCAAACGCCAAATGGAGAAAAAAAAATCTTAATACATGAAAATAAATTTGACCTCATAGAATATTGGTGACTTTCAGGACTCTGTGGGCCACACTTTAAGAACTGCTGCTTTTTACTACAGGGAAATAAAAATTAAGAAGGAGAAGAAATAAAAAGTGGAAAATATGAAAATACTGAGAGCCCTTGAAATGTCTTTCTTCCTGGATATTTCTGCATACACTTGAAATTCCTTCCTTTCCAGGTGTTTTGTTAATTCACTCATGCAGCAGACATTAACTGAGCACTTTCCGTGTCCTGGCTCTGAGCTATGTGTTTGAACACAAAGGTAAATCAGATAAATGAGAGTTCTCTGACTGTAAGCAACGTACAGTTTCAAAGGGGAAAATAGGGTGAAGCATGCACCCTGGTCCAATTATGTGTGGGTAAGAGGTGGTATGGAGCAAAATATGGCCACCTATGCCTAAGGAACCTCCTAGCATAACTCCCCCAGCAGGTGCTGTGGGCTTTTCTTGCTGAAGAGGACTGTGGGTATGGCAGCCATGCTAAGGTCTAGTGTGTCTTGTGGACTGGTCATTTCAACAAAGGGAGACTTCAGGGGACTTAGGAGAAAGGACGAGGAAGCCCTCTACCTCCTCTTTGGGGAATCATTTCTCTTTTAATGCTTGCTCTCTTATCATTCTTCCTTCATTCCACTCTTTCCTCCCCTGGTGTTCAGTGCCCTGAACAGATTCCAGATGCCAGTCACCCCACACCCACCATCCTAATTTCACTTTACAGCAAATCTCTTCCCTCTCTCTAATTTATTTGCCCAGAATCCTGCTTTCTGTGATGATAGCTAATGAATGACTCACCAATCCATGAAAGTGTTAGCAGCAAGAACTAGTAGGAGAGGGAGCTTCCCCTGCCCTCTACATAGCGGATCTTCCTGTGATTGGTGGCAGGCCAGTGTAGAAGTTGAGGACAAGGGAATCTTGAACGGGGGTACGGTGCTGGGAGGTGAGAAGGAGAGTGTCAGGTAACACCACACAAACAGCCCCTTCGGCCTCCTAGGTTTTACAGTAAGCCCAGTTTGGGCCCAGTGGCACCTAAGAAAAAGTTAGCAAAAAACTATACCATTATTTGTGTCATTATACCTGAAGCAACTAAAAACAAGTATCTTTTCATGGTCCATTATAACCTGTAAGTCCATTACTGACTTGCTCCTGTATATTATTACATATATAAAACAGTCCAATGGGATCTCACTTTCAGATCCATTATTTTCTCCTCTTACCTGTTATAAATCACATGTAATTAAGGTAAAGAATGGCTTCATTGTCCTAACATTTCATAGAAGCATTCAATAACAATGTTAAAGCTTTAATAGAAAGATGACCAAGTATTTAACCATAGGTGATTATTTTTCAGATGCACCTGTGCAGTAGATAACCTGATAATTCTGTTGGAAATTAGTATTATGGTTGTTGTTAATCTAGAGCTTCAATCTCCACACTTGTCTCAGGGATTTAAAGTTTCTGGAAGCAGAATGAGTGTGCATCCTAGGCGTCATTTGAAGAGTTTGAGAGTGGCCGAGGGGGAGTAATTATGTCTGTGACAAAGGGGGCTGCTGGGCTGTCACACATGGCAGTTAGCAGGTTTTCTTCGGGCTCCGTGGTCTCTGTGTGTGCAGAGACACTCAAAAGAAAAAGAACGTATTTCACACAATTAACGAAGCTTTGAGCACAGCCTTGTGCTCTTTGTAAGGAGATTATAGAGTCACTCGCTAAGCACTATGAATTTTTCATCTATTTTTTAATTTCAAAAGAGGTAGATAAGAACAAGGGCATATCTAATATAAAAAGTGTATTATACAAGTTTGTGTTTGAATTCCACATTAACCAGCCATGGAGAGGTTATTACAATCTCTCTGGCTTCAGTTTCTTCATATCTCAAATTGGGATGGCACTTTTCATTATCCGGTGCCGTGGATATGGGATTAGAGATAAGAGAGTAGTCCAGTGTCTGGCACAAGGCAAGCACTCCGGTATTGTTATTTGGAGAAGTGCTATGGTAAGCTGTTTACATTGAAAAGACATTCACATTCTCTGAGTAAGACATTGCTTGAAAGCCTTCTTTCCTGCCTGGTGGCTGACTTTCCCTTTTCTTATTGTTCTAAGAATAGTTCCCCACTTGGCCCATTGTAAATAGCAGCAATTGTTTAGTTGTTCCATCAGAAGAGAGAAGCCTTCCTGGAGCCTGGCTGACAGAGCTCCCTGTCTGATCTAACAGCTTTGGGGCTGGAGACAAAGCACAGCCTCTCACTTCCTCCTGGAGGAAGAGAACAGCGTCCCCAACCAAAATAGATTCTCGTTGTCTTGCAAAAACCCACCCAGAATACATACAAAGGAAATGAGGGCAAAAATCCACTGTAGTGAATAGTAAGACAGAAAGCTTCGCCAAATAAAAAGTTTTTCAAAGTTTGCAGGAAGTAGTGATGGGTGTTACAACACATGAATCATTGAATTCCAGCTGACAAATTAGTAATATACTGTGTGCAGAGTGGTTCTATTTGGATTACTTGAACATGGATAGACACTGTATCTAGAGAAATATGCCCATATAGCTACATTTACAAAAGAGGATAGTGCAGTCAAAAGTCATAAGAACCAACCCATCCAAGGAATTCAGTGGAAAATTAGTTAAAATATTGGCATGAAAAAAATAATAAGTTTCAGCTCTCTCATATCTATAATAAAGCTTGAAATAAAAACCATGTGATGTTTTCTATATCTTTATATCTTTTAAAATTAAAGCTGGATGCAAATTAGTGGTAAAGATAGGGGAGGGGAGACACCAAAGATACATTGCCCTGCAAGAATAATAAGTATTTAACTTCTCAGTTAAATTATTGCTAAGCTCAATTATTTTTATTCAGATGAGATAATGATATTTATCACTCATGACATTTGCTAGGTTTTTCCCCTTATTTGTTAATCTTCCTATTGTCTAGACTTCAGACAGTATCTAGAACTGAAAAAAATGCTAATTCTAATTTAAATTGAAGGTCAATTTATTGATAGCATTATTTGACAAAATTTGAAGGATGTCAAATCATGTAACTTTTCAGACATACTTTTTTCATTTGCCTAAAAATGAAGTTTCATTTATGAGAAAACCAATTTGTAAGAAAGTAGCATCCTGGCCTATAGAGATATTGTTAAATAACTGGAGAAGAAAAGTATCTAATGAATGTTACAGTTATATTTCAGAAATGGGGGCAATACTTCATTTAACAAATATGAAAACTCACGACAAAGCTACCATAACCGAAGCAGAATGGCACTGGTATTATAACAGATAGATAAATGGGGAAGATTAGCCCCGAAGTAGATTCCAGCATGTCTGGGAGTAGAAGTCATTGGAAAGGATACATGGTAGTCAGTAGACAGCAGCTCCCCCTTACCCGTGGGTTTGCTTTGTGCAGTTTCAGCTATCCTTGGTGAACTGCAATCCAAAAATATTAAATGAAAAATTCCAGATAAATAGTCCACAGGTTTTGAATTGCCTGCTTTTCCGAGTAGCATGGTGAACTCTCACACCATCCCCTCCTTCTCACCCAAGGACGTGAACCACCCCTTTGCCCAACGTCAGCACCCTGCGTGCACCTCCCACCCGTCAGCCCCTTGGCAGCACTCTCGGTTCTCAGAGCCACTGCCATGGCATAGCGGTACTAGTGATCAGGGAACCCTTATTTTACATAGTAATGTCCCATTCTCCTCATTTTGTCTCATTGCGTAGCTATTCTATCATCTTGTATCATCACAAGAAGAAGGGTGAGTATGGTACAGTAAGATGTCTTTGAGAGAGAGACCACATTCTCAGTTTTTATTACAGAATATTGTTATAATTATCCCATTTTACTATTGTTTTTGTTCATTTCCTGTGTGCCTAATTTACAATCTTTATTTTAGGTGTGCTTGTATAGCTAAAACACAGTATAGACAGGACTTGGTGCTACTCATGGTCTCAGGCAGCCCTGCCAGTCTTGGAAAGTAACCCCCATGTAAACAGGAGGACGACTGTACATATGTTTCAAACTGTATATTATAAATCAAATTGAGATAATTGGCTATACATAAGAGTGAAAATAATGGCAACTTCTATTTTATAACATATCTAAAAGTATATTCCAGATAAATTAAACAAGTGCATATAAAGCAAGTAAAACTATAAAGGTACTAAAAGAAAAACTAGGAGAACATTTGTATAGCTATGGAATGAACAAAGCTTTCTTTAGCAAGGTAAGAAGCTTAAAGTAAATAATGGTTATATTTTTTAAAAATGCTATTCACACTACATAGTACATGTAGCTAGTTTATACAGGAAAATAGAAAGAATAGATTAAATAAACATGCATAACTTCTATGTACTATAAAGTAGCTAACAAATGATCTTCTAAGAGAAAATATTTACAGCTCATATAACACAATGGCTTATATCCCTAATATACAAGGAGCCTTTGCAAATTAATTAGAAAATGGCATATGTTAACAGGCAATTCACAGCAGAGGAAAGCAAAGGGCCAGTAAACATAAGACAAGATGTTTGACATTTATGTTAGTAATCGGGGAAGTGAACATGGAAACATCTGAACATCATTTGGGGTGCAAGGGCAGCATTCCCACCAGCGTGGTATAGCTTTAGACAAGTCCTGGTATCCTGTGGAGGGAAAAATTTGGGGTAATTGTCACTCTTGGACACAAGGGATGGTTCTGCAAATCGTTTCAGTCCAAAAGCAATCTGTCTACATTTGTTAAAACAGAAAAAATGCACAAGAGCTTCACCTACAACCTCAGTTCCAGGTAGTTATTTGACAGGAATAACAATAGAGTACATACGCATGCGCTGAAGTACACTTACTAGAGCAAGGAGGCAGAGCGTGAGCTGGCTAAAAGCGTGGCCTCTGTAGATAGAGACTCATTGGAATTCAAATCCATAACTTACTAGGACCTCGAGTGAGTTATTTCATTTTATGTGCCTCAATTGTCTCAGCTGTATGAAAACAGCAAGTCCTATCTCATGAAATCTTTATGAAGATTCATAAAGACAGTGCATGTAACATTGTCTTATACATTTTAAGACCATAATAAATTGGTTATTATTGTCATTATTGGTAATAACAAAAGCAACCTGGATATTAATTGAGAAGGAAAATAATTCAACTAACTGTACTATGAAACCATTGAAAATAATGAGGTATATCTATCTGTATGAATGTATTTGCCCAACATAGAGTAAGTGAAAAAGTGTAAGTTACAGTTTCATGTATTACATTCATTCCAATTTTGGAATAAAAGCAAAACTAAATACTTCCCCTATACATATGCCTATTTTTGTGGTAGGATAGTAATTTGAGATATTAACCATTTTTTTCCTTCCAACAGTTCATCTGTTACCTCCTTACCCCCACTCGACCCCCCCGCTACTCTGGCCTTCTTGTTAGAGGGGAGGTACAGACAGTCAAAAGAATCATCCCCGTAACTGGTTTCTGGAAGGTCAAACTTGCAAATGTTTGAAGGTTTGAGAAGAGACGGGTTCCCCCACTGCCTGACTGGAAAAGATACGTGGCAGAAATAAAAATACAAATCTGTACAACACTTACATAAGGATGCTTATTAAAGATTGGAGAGAGATGCTTCCAGCTTGGGGAGGGTGAGAGAATATTGGAAGGAAGCAGCAAGTGTGTGAGGTAAGCTTAGAAGAAATGGGCCTTACATCAAATGTCACAGATAAAGCCTGGACAAGCGGAAGGCTCCAGCTAGGGGGTTGGGTCTGAGACCAAAGGGAACCTGGGCTTCAGTTTCCAGGTAGAAGCCAGGGAGGCTGGCAAGAACCCACAGAAGAAATGGCTGTAGTGAGTCAGGGCAGGTAGGGCCTCAGGCAGCCTGGCAGAGATTATAAGGTTCAGGGTTGGCACAGAATCCACCACACCTGACAGGATCTGACAAGGGCCAGTGCATCTGTGAGGACCAGTGGCCAAGGTCCAGATAAAGTGAAAGCTGTCTCAGGGTCACCATAGTTACCAAGGATCAGATGCTGTCCAGACTCTACCTCCCACCCAGTTTTCTGGTTCTACATAATCCCCCTGCCCTTCTGCTTGACATCTAGGCACAGCTGCAGGAAAGGGGGGGTAGTCCAAATTAACTCAGATTGAGTGGCCACCTAACAAATGTGAATGGAACCTCAAACTAGAAATGAATTTGAGTTAAAGAGAAATAAAGTTGTATTTCTTCTTCATCCATGTTATGGGCTCGTGTTATTTGTATATATGGGAGAGGCTATACAGTATATAGCTGAAAGGAGAAGGAAAAAGAATTTGTTTTACTTTAGATACTTCTGTAATGTTTAAATAGTTAAAATGTGTAGGTAGTACTTTTGTATATTAATTGATTAAAATAGTATGAAATGCAAAGACAAAAATAGCAAGTTCAAAATCGTTTTGTACTACATGATAAAAGTCCAGACTCAGAATGCCTATTTTGGGCAAATTATTAGTATCTCTATTACCCATTTTACTAATTTATAAAATGAGAGATTGAGTTACGTGATTCATATAATCCTTTCCTTCTACAAAATTCTATTAAAGCAGTGAGTTTCCTGTTCTTGAAAATCTACAACCAGCTATGGTAGGAAAGAGTCATGTTTGTGAAAGATCTTGGATAAATAAGTCCCTTTTATATAATGTTCTAAAGATAATGATGAACAACAACAGTGGAAAAACAGAACTATTCCAAGAAACAGGTTTTGGTTGTCAATTTCAGTTCTGTCAGTTATTTTTATCATGACCTTGGGCGACAGTTTAAATAAATTGGACTTAAATTCTCTAAACATCTGTAAAGCAAAAGTTTCCAAGCCTGTCTGTATGTTAGAATCAGTCTGATATTAAAATGCATTTATGTATGTATGTATAAATGCCATATATTCAATAAAAATGTGTACATATATCACCAAAAGACATGTACTAGAATGTTCACAGCTGCACTACTTGTAACAATTCAGGCCTTGAAACAATCCAAATGTCCATCAATACTAGAACAAATGAAATGTTGGTGTACTTGTGATTGGATGCTATGGAGCAGGGATCAGGAAACTTTTTTCTTAAAGGGCCAGATAGTAAATATTTTCCGCTTTGGCAGCTATACAGTCTCTGCAGTGACTAAACTCTGCCATAGGAGTGCGAAAGCGCTGTGGACAACACAGCGACAAACCAGCCTGGCCGTGCTCCAGTAACGTTTACTTACAAAATAGGGAGTGAACTCCCTACCCCGTAGCGAGGAAAACGAATGAACTATGACTCCATGCACTAACACGGACGAATTTCTCAAATGTACTGTTGAGTAAGAGAAGCCGGATGCAAAGAGCACACTTTGAGTGGTTCCGTTTATGTAAATTGCAAAAACAGCAAATGTAAGCCAGGATGTTAGAAGTCACAACATGTGGCCGCCTTGGGAGAGTGGTGGGCCTCAAGAAGTGTCTTCGGGACTGCATTGCTCTATTATCGGATCAGAGATGGTGTTCGCTTGGTGGAGATTAATTGAACTACACACTTCCATAATTTGTACTTTTTTTTCTGATGTAACCTTTACTTCACTGAAAAGTTTACATAAAGAATAAACCTTTCAGGATCTCACTCTAAGAATCTGCATTAGTTGGTAGAGGCTGTGGCCTGGGGATCTGTCCTAATCTGGACTTGAAGACGTAGGTGACTTGCCCAAGGTCACGTTGTTGGCAGAGCTCACTGGGAGTGACCTCTTACAGTTGGGCATGCGATGAGTCAGTTCTACAAAAAGAGAGGACGTAGCACCTGTCCTTGAGAACAAACTGGTAATCAGCTCACTGGAGTCAAGTTTACGTCCCAGACTTCAACGTAGAGTGAAGTCTATTTGCACCTGAATCACCTGAATATTCTCAATGGCTTCTTCCACCCTGTTCAGAGCTTCACAGATTCTTAGAACTGCCAGGAAGCTGCCAGAAGGCTTTCAGAACTCAGCGTGAGCACAGCAGCCAGCTCGCTAAGTGGATATACAGTCTCCATGTGCCTCCCGCCCCCTGCTCCTCTTACAAGAAGGCACGGTGGTGGTGCAGACAGATACAGCTTCACATTCTAATTTGGTAACTTGTCAAATACTGAATTTTACTGAACCCTAATTTTTCTCATTTGTAAAATAAGCACAAAATTTACTCCCACTTCATCCTCCCCTCTGACATGCAGAGTTTTTTTTCCCCTCTCTTCTTCTTCATTCAATACTTCTTGAGCCAATCTTTATGTGCCAAGTACTGTTAGGCCTTTTGGGAGGATTATCTCATTTCATCCTTGGCAGTGAGGAGGGGTCATTGATGATCTTCAGTTTGTACATAAAGAGACTCATAAGCATCGAATTTAAGTGACCTGCCCGAGGTCATATAGGTAAATAAGAGGTGGACCCAGCTTCCCCCCCCCCAGGAAGTCCGCCTGGGAACCTCGCCCTTAACCATTGCTGTGACTGCGACAGTGCCCGCAGCTATTGCCCTGTCTGGCCCACGGATGGATTTCAGTAGATGTTACTTCCGCGTTTCCGCTTTCCTCACAGAGCTCTGAATCAGAGCACGGGCCTGGCAGTCAGAAAATCTGGATTCTAGGGGCTTGACCGATCACTTTTACTTCCTGGCCAGTGTAATGAACAAATTGGATTAGGTAAATCTGAAATTTTTCTCCTAGGCTAAATGAATATGTTCTCATATTCTCTGTGAATACTTGCTCCAAACAGAAAATAACTTTAAAATATTTTTATCTTAACATTTTATGAAACCTTTGCCTTTGCTCGAATAACCTGAGTTTATTTTAATATTTTAAAAATAGAAATGAAATTGTTCCCCAGCTAAACCTCTCTCCATCCCACACAAACTCGCCTGACCCCATCCCGCAGCTCCGGCGCCTCCCTGTACTCCAGGCACGCCTCGCTCATGGCTGCATAGACCTCAAAGTGGAACTCTTGACTTGGTTTGAAAAACCAAGAGGTCTTTGCAGATTTTTTTTCAGGCCTCTGTACCCATGCCATTCTATTAACCTATGCAATGTGGAAGATTATATAACATAGAAGCTCTCCCCAGACCTGACATGAGTCCTTCAAACTCATCTACAACTGAACAAATTCTTCTCATTGAAACAGTCGATACACTTTTGAGATCTTGCCAACTTGGCAGATAATGCTGGATTTTCTACAAATTGAAAAGTGGTGATGGCGAAGCTGCTGGTAGTGTTAATGCTGATAAAATATAGCTCCATCTCTATATGGATCATTTCTTATAAAGGCAAAGTGGAAACTTAAGTATCAAATTTGGAAACCGTTGGACCAACAAGTACATGTAGAGGGCAAGAATGATAAATATAGAGAATAAACTAAGGATTGTTTTTTATATTACTTCCCCATCATTTGCCTACATCTAAAACCCCATCAGTATGTGAGGGAGAATGAGTTTTGTTAAAGCTATTTACAGAAGTAAAAACAAAAGTTAATTTGAAAAGAAGCCAGTAGTTTTCTCTTGATGCAAGGATTAGCAGAATTTCAGAATAACATTTAAAATAAATTGTTATATTAATGGGATATATATATATGCACTATATCTTAAAAAAACAAACCATAAAAAATGCTGTAAATTTTGAGAGGCACAAAAGCCAGTAGGGTTGAAAGATTTAGCATTCCAGTAATAAGAGTTTGGAATTCCAAAACACACACAAACATGTCATTTTTATTGTTTTGCTTAGTTTGGTTTTGTTCCAGGAAGTTAGGAGACACTAGGCTAGACAGTAGAGATGACAAGTCATGCTGTGAACGCTTCCTATGAGACAGGAAGCGCTCTCAGACCCTGCGTATGACCCCACCGAATTTGCTCTTTGTTTTCAGTACATCCATTTGCTTCTTTGTGCTTCATTCTGTGTATTTTGTTCAGATGAGACAGAGAGAAAACTGCAATCATAGCACAATATGCCTACTAAACTAATTGCTTTTATAGTACCAAGGGGTAGATAAAGATGCTTATCCCTGATTTACGAAGAGATATTTGGTATAAATGAAAGGACTTGTTAGAGCAGCTTTACAAAGAATCTCATAATAAAAATTTTCAGGTCCCAAATGTTAATGATTTCACACACACAGGCAGACATACAAACAGTGTGTACCTATATGCACATATATGATTTGTTTTCAGGTAATTTAAGATACGTAAAAAAGCAATCACTAAAAAGCATTTTTAACAATGAACAAATTTTGAATTTGTTTTTCTGTTACCATCTTGATCATGCAGACTTTGGGAATGACTAACCCAGAATATTTTCTTCATCAATTGTCACTGATTCATCCAGTCATTAAATCTGCCCACCTGGAAGTATCATGAAAATTTCTCCTTAAAAACTGAACTTGGCTTCAGTTCAACTCTCAGATTTCATCCAGTGCCCCCAAAGTATGTTCCTATGGTTGCAAAAAAGGAAAAAAGTAGATATAGATATAGATTAGATATAGATATAGATAAATATATCTAAATATAATGCATTTAAAATTTTTTAAAAATACAGGCTGAAACTTACAAATTTATAGTAACAATGAGCACAAACAATGGCAAAAATCTTCCTTTCTGTAAGTATTTCGGATGAAATTATAACAACATTATTTCAAGCCATAGTACACAACTGCAATAGAATGACATGTTTCAGCCCATAGGCTGAAGAGGTTTTTATTGCAAAAATCTTATTTTTCTTCAGTTTCATTTTTAAGGCATATATTTGACAACTGGTTGAAGGAGTGAAATGTTACCTCTCAGTATTTGAAAAGAGAATTCAGGTGTTAGTAGGGCCATGTTCCTTCCAGCCATTTGGGAGAGGATCCTTCCTTGCCTCTTCCAGCTTCTGGTAGCCCATAGTACTCCTTGGTTTGGAGCATAACTCCAATCTCTGCCTGTCTTTACATAACCATCTCCTCCGTGTATCTGCATCTTCGCATCATGGTCTCTGTGTGTGTGTTTCTTCTCCTAGGCCACATGTCTTTTTGGATTGGGGCCCACACTACTCCATACGATCTCACCTTAACTGATTACATCTGCAAGGACTACATTCCAAATAAAGTCACTCTGAGGTGTTGGGGGTGAGGATGTCAACACATCCTTTTGGGGGCCAAATTTCAACCCATAACACCTGCTCCAGCAGGTGTTCTAGATGCTAGGATTACTGCATAAATAAGACAAAGTTCATGTTCTCCAAGTGGAAGGAGATTACATTAAACAAACAAAACCCAAGAATATCAGTTAGTGATAAGGGCTACGCAGAAAGTTATATAACAAGGCACCTACTTAACTTGGGTGGTCAGAAGGATCACTCTAGTGTGACCTTTAAGCTGAGATCCTAAGACAAGAAGGAGGCTGGAGAAAAGAGAACTCCTGTCAAAGGAAACCAAGGCTTCCAGGGCCAAAGAGCCCATTCCACTGCCCACCATCTGTCAGCACAATGGGTTCCCTTTTTCCATGAATTTATGTATTAACTTCACAAATTATCTACCTAAGTTTGGGCTTCTGGTAGATAAGTTTCTGCAAAGTTATGGACATATGGAACAGCATCCCAAGTAATGGGACTTTTCAAGCTCTAAAAAAAGAGTATTTATCTTTAGTCTGAAGAGGCTATATTGTGTTTTGGACTCTAGGGTAATTTTTATAGTTTGAAAGCTGCTTTTAAAACGTAACTGAAATATTATTGCAAAGAATTATAAAAAAGAGAGAAATTATTAGTGATTTAATAAGTACTATTCATATCCCCTTAAAAGATATCAGATTTGATTTACATCTATGCATTCATAAAAGATGTTAGTACCATTATTAAAAAATCATCTTCAAATCTATCAGAAATTATAGTGGTTTTTTAAAAATATAGCTAATTTCACAAAAGCCACATTTTTCTAAGAGCCTTCTTCTCTTATTTAATTCTATGAGTTCCATCCTATACGAGATAGTGTTCTAAGGCTGGACCCTAAGTAGTTTCATCTCAAGGAAAACGAAAACCTTATATTACTGGTTGCAAAGTGGCACCGGGTGTTAGACCAGTGGAATGAGAATAGACCTTGGTTCAACAACTTCCATACTTGAGTTCTGGCCAAGGAAGAATTCAGAGCCACAACTCCAATTATAAGAGAAAGTTTATTTAGAAAGTCACAGAAATAGAAGAAGTGAACCTTAGAAGACATTGGCTTAGGAAACAAGTTACAGAGGTAAAAGAAGGCCTTTGGGACTTGGGCGGGGGGGAGAGAGAGAGAGAGAGGCAAGGAAAATGTCCTGGGGACAGGTGTGTCCTTCCAGGGTCAGGTCTCTGATTAGTAGGCTCCAGAGCAGGGGGTCATTAGTCAATGCCTCAGGTCTTGACGTTAGCCATAATGTCACTTGTCTGCTTTTGCCACTGTTCAGGGCCTAGAGCTGAAATACAACTGAGGCCCAGATATGTGTTGATGTGGGTTAGAATCTCCTTGTCCTGGGGCCTTAATGCTTAAGGGCTATTCTCTAGCTCCCTTGTTCTGTTTCCCTTCTAAGGAGGTCTAACCAGAATGACTAGCAACATGTCTGTGGAGGAAAGGTCAGGGGAAGGTCCAAGCTACATGATCAGTGATATGAAAGGTCAGGGGGTCTAAACCACATTACCAGCAACATGCTAGGGGAGGAAAGGTTACCCTGGGGGCCAGGTGCTTGTTTTCCCAGTTTTGTCTGTTGCTAGGCACCCAGGGCTTTCCACTCTGGTGACCTTCTATACCTGCCCCATCGTCCTTGCTCTGCCCAAGTCTGTATAACTGCCTACTACAGAATGACAATGAACCACTTCTGAGAAGATTTCTGGGCCAACATCTTTTGTACCTTTTCGATGTCAAATTTGGGTTTGCGTTCTTAATACTTGTAAGAAGATTCATGGTAAATATAGGGCATCTTTTTTCATCTCTGTTGCTTGCAGATATAGGCATATTTTACTCACTGAATTATCAACTTTTCCATATGCCTATCAATGTTTAGAAAAAGGCCAAGAACTTGTAAAATAATATGTGAGAATCTGTGATTCAGAAAGAGAACAAATACACCCAGTCCCAGAATAACCTCAGAACTGACCCAATTAAGTTTTAAATAAGGAGCTTTCTAAGAATATGGTTGCTTCACAGTAACTTTCTATGAATTCCTCCAAAGAATTTTAACAAGGGTCAAAGCCTCTCTTAAGATTTTCAGAATTATAAACTGTTCATCATTGGGGATGTAAAGTACAGCATAGGAGTGGAGAGCAGGACCAAGAAAATGGCTTTTGTCCAGTCAAGATAGCATAAAGTACATGAAACAAAGTGGAGTCACTCATGTCAACCACGTCATGCCAGTCAGCCAGGACACTTTTGTTATAGACGGGTACTACCTAAGTCACACTAGACACATCTGGCAAGGAGACACACCTAAGATATCTTCACACATGACCAGGACAGCCATGTCTGCAGAGTGAGACCACCCGTAGACAGACTTCTGGGGAAATTCCCCACTAGCCAATGGGGTGCCAAGACACTAATCAAGAGACCCAGAAGGGTGGAGAACACCACTTTCAAGGTATAACTGAGGAAGGGTCCAGACCACTGCTGAGACAGCCGAGCTCCACGCCCCAGAGTGCTGCTCCACGCCACTCTGATCTCCCTTGGCATCGCCACCAGAGGCTCTGCCCAGCTGGACTGAGGACTTCATCTGTCCTGCCGCCCACCTGGCTCCAGAGATCCTTCCTTGCAAGATGCTGACAACTTCCTTGCTCACTGTGCTGTCTCCCAGACCTGCAGACTGAGACTCTGGGACTCGGTCCTTATTCCCCATTGATTGTTGTGTGTGTGTTACAATTCTCTTAGATTGTTAGAGTATGAGTAGTATATTAATGTATGTTGACGGTCTCATTTGAGTGAACCTGCATTCACTAAAAGCTGAGTGAATAGCATAGTTACTTTGTGTGACACTTGTCTATTCCTTGGTGCTGAGTTGCTCAGTAGGCAGCTAGCCAGTTGTCCAGGTGACTTATAAGAAAGACTGTATCACGAATATATGCTTGCAACAATAGGAAATAGAGTCAATAATATTGTAATAATTATATATGGTGCCAGATGGTTACTAGACTTATTGGGGAGATCACTTCTTAATTGATATAAATGTCTAATCACTATGCTGTATGCCTTAAACTAATATAATATTGTATGTCAATTGTAATTAAATTTTTTTAAAACATTTAAAAAATGATCCTCTTTTCATGCATTTTGAGGGGGAAATATCATGCTCCAAATCCTTAAAAATTAAACAAGTAAGCAAAAACCTTTCTATGAAATAAACACTTCAAGAAATTTTTAGGAGTGTTGCCCTTTCCTACTGAGTATATTTCAAAAAATTGCATTAGGAGAAAAGCATTAGGAGATTAAACAAAGGCAATTTTACCTTACACCTTGGGGTCATTCTAGACTAGCCTAAGCAAACTAGATCAGCATTCATTCATTTCTGGGAGGCTGAAAGCCAGTCCTCACTCTCTCCCCACCCTGCACCACCCCCGCCTGTGGTCCCTGGTGGCATTAGACACAGGCCCGGGCATCTCCTGTGCTAGCTCAGGGGACAGGCACCATAAAGTCTGCAGCTACTAAACACCACCTACTAGGGCGTCAGATAGGAGGTCATTTTTAAAAATTCAGCTGAGTTTTTCGTTACTTCTTAAAGGTCCACGATGATAATTTTCAGAGGTCTGAGTAAACTGCTGGTTTCCCTGAAAGAGTTAACGAATGAACTATAAATACTTGATTAATACTAGCTTACCAGATGATTAACGGAGGCTGGTAGAATTGAAGCTCACATATAAATAAGCTATCAGAGTGCACTGTGGTTGCTGAGAATGAATATCTATTCTGTGGCCCACTGCAGTGAAAGGATACGTGTGTGAATATGACTTCAGTTATAGGAAGGTGGGAGGAGGCTTGGACCCTTTTTCTAAACCAACTACAGGAAAGCTATTGCTTTTCTCTTTTACCTTTTATGTCACAATCAAAACACATCTCATTCCCTTGGTTCTAGAAATGTGTTACAAGACCAGGCACCCTCCTGGCAAGGTGTTTGAGTGAACCAGACTGCTGTGGGGTGTTTTCCTGCTCAAACCTTTTATTAAGACACTCTGACTTGCTACCAAGCCTGCCTGGGCATGTTGATTCCATTGAGTTCTATGCCTCAGCAGGGACCGAGAATAGTTTTAAAAAAGAGGGAGAAGAAACTTTACAGGTGTGGGTTATTTCAGAAAAGTGGAGAACAGGAGGGAGGCTGTAGTTCCTAGAGAAACATTAATATTATGAGTCAGACGTACCTGAAGTTTCCATTCTCTGCAGATTCAATTTCTGTGGTGAAGCACACATCTTTCTTTGTTTACTCTTCCAGATTCTCCTCTTGAGTCTTCCTCCCACTTGGGAATTTCCTCTGCTAGATTTTAAAGCTATGATTTTAAAGCAACCTGTTCCAGCTCAGCCAGATTGATTAGATCATGATGATTCTCTAGGCAAACTAAGTAACCAAATAGGATATTTCTAGTGTAAGCACTGTTTTAGTAAAGAAGACTAATTGGGGTGAACAGACCCCAAGTTGAAATTGTAACTCTACTTGGAGTTGGAATTTGAATTGGTTCAAATCACCAGATAGTTCTTCATCTCTTTATTGCATTGGATCACAGAAGGCCCTACAGCTATAGTTCAGAAAAAGCTAAACACAGTAGGAAGTATTGTTGCCATTAGAATCCAAATGAGTCAGTTGCAGAGACAGGGGTAAGGGATAGGAAAAGGGAGGAGGGAGCATTAGCTTTCCACAGACACTCTAAAATCCAAGATCTTCCCACCTTGTGGATCAGCAAACCACAGTCCAAAGGTCAAGTCCAGCTCAATTCTGGAAGCTGATAAACTTTTCATATTTTAAAATGGTTTAGAAGCAGCATCAGCAACAACAGAGACATTATGTACCTGCAAAGCCCTAAAATTTATCTGACCCTTTACAGAAAAAGCTTGCTAACCCCTGAAATGTCAGCAATTCCCTGGAAAGTCAAAATGATTCACTAGGTCCCCTAGAAGCAACCAGTGATGAGAGAAGAAAAGAGGACATGAGGATTTTGTGGGAGGTGTTCAAACCAGGCCTGGAGAAGGTATAGACTTACTTGTCTGGTGTCTGTATTCCTTTGGGCAGAATACAGTCACATGTTCTGCAGCCACCTGCAAGGAAGGATAGGAGACGCAGTCCCGCTCTGTGACTAGGAGGCAAAGGAATCTGGCTGGCAAAGATAAATGTGCTACAAGGCACACAAGGTTACCTGCTAGAAGAATGACATAGGCAGTTGTTAAAGAGTTCAGGAAAAGGCCAGAGCACCTCGGACTGAGTTATGAGGTTATAACGGTGGTTTCCCAGAAGAGGTCAAACTACGATGGTCAATCAACAAGAGGGTGAGAAATGTAGGTGGTTGGAATGAGATAATGAAAACGAAGGTGGAAAATATAAGGCTTGCTCAGGGCATCATATTTAAACAGGTAAGAGGCTCCAAAGGAAAATTCTGGGAAATATGCTTGGAAAGATTGAGTTCAACTGGTGAAAGCCCTTGAGTGTCAGGTCATTATAGCTAATATGTGGGTGCCAACTTTTAAAAATCTTTCAACAAGGGATTTTTTTCCTGATTTTTCCTGCATTTGTTTACTTTTTGCTCTATGGCAGCATTGACTGCAAGCCTGGAAACTCTGCATCATTAGCTTTACAGGGATCTCTGGGTGGAGGTTAACTTCAGAAGATAGGAATGTTAGGATCTCAATAAATTAAATGAAATGGTAAAAATTGACCCAACTCTTTTTTTTTAATTTATTGATGAGAGAGAGAGTGAGAGAGAGAGAGAGAGAGAGAGAGAGATTGATTTGTTGCTTCACCTATTGACACACTCATTGGTTGCTTCTTGTATGTGCCCCGGCTGGAGACCAAACTCACAACTGTGGAGTATGGGGACAATGTTCTAACCAACTGGCCAGGGGGTAGATCCAACTCTTTCTCAAAAAGCCAAACTGGAGAGACACAACTTTACACGAGTACATGATAACATGTATACTCAGTTTAAAGAATAATAATAAAATGAACATTCAGGCACTCACCACCAGATAGAACAGTGCCAGTATGTGTGACCCCCCCCCCCACCATGGCCTCCTTGACTCCAAGTCCTTCTCTCTTATTGCCTCATCCCACGAAACAATAATCCTGAATTTTGTTAGTAGTTCCTTGCTAATTTTTATAGTTCTACCATCTACATATGGATTCATTTAAATATATTATTTATTTGCACCTACTTTTGACCTTTATATTGATGGGATCATATTATACATATTCTTCTGTGACTTGCTTTTGCTCAATATTGTTTTTGAGATTCATGCAAGTTGCTACTGCTTGTAGTTAGTAGTTAATTCATTTATAAAGCATTCTGCTCTATCTTAACCATTGTACAATTGAGGGCCATTTCTCTTTCTTTTTAAGTTGGAGAAAATTTATCTCTTTCAAAGGAGATATTACAGTGAACACTTAAAAAGAGAAAGCAAAACAACCATAGGAAGTAAGATACTAGTGAGGGATTCATTGCTCTTTGTAGAACATTTGAAAAGCCCAGCATCCTTCTCCTTGGAACTCCTTGTTCTTATAGAAGTGGAAAATTTGGCTTATCATGTTCAACTTGATTTGCTGTGACATTTATCTGTACTTTTCTTTGGTGGTTTGTTTTTTCAAATCACCAGTTCCTGCATGTGATTGACGGGCTCTAGTTAGAGATAGCCCCTCTCCCGCACCCCATTCCTCCTCCTGCCAGTTAAGACTATTTATTTGAGGCACTTTTGTAAAGATTAGTGAGCCTCAGATTCCATTTCGGGGCATTTTTTGCGAGGGCCTGCCTTCGTGGGAGAATTTCCTTGCATACCTCAGGCTGTTGGCAGCACATGACTTGGTTTTTATAACCCAGTTCTTCTGGTCATAATGTAAGTTTGACAGTGATAATTCTGTGTTATAAACATGTAATGTTAGGCTTTCGGTCTTGAGACTATTTTGACTCGATTTCATAAATGAAGTAAGCCGCTGCCCCCTTCATGTTGTTGAGCCTGGCTGAGAGGATGTTTCTCAGCTCGGGCTGATACACCCGTTCACCCACACACCCGACCTCGTTCAGAGACCTGGAGACCTGGAGACCATGCTCAGCACCACAGGCATGTCCAGCTCAGGTCACAAGAGACCCTCACTGTGCAGGTCTCACTAGCGATTGAAGTTTTCAAGGGTATTGACAACCGTCTAATCTCTTTTTATAGAAAGAGGCGAGTAAGTATTTCTGAGTGGTGGAATACTTTACTTCTCAAACATTTTTAAAGTTTCTTTTCTTTCTGTTGTATATTTATTTATGGTCAGGACTCAATTCTGAATGATTAGCATATGTTTGCCTCCTGAGAACAACCTGAGTTGCAAACACTCACTTTTCAAGCTTCTGTGCTCTGAGCAGTCACTGCCATAAATTATACATCTGCGACGTGACGGGCATTTTTCAGCAGGTATCTAAGGCCATCCCGCATCATGAATACTCATTTCCACATTAAAAGTGGAAGAGCCTGAAAGCCCGATTTTGTTTCTTGTCTCTTCTTTTTTCCCTGCTGAGAGGCACATAGTCTTCTTTTGCAAATCCTATTTATCCCAGATGGGAAGTTTATTTCTATCTTTTGAAACATCATTTTAGATTTGTATAATCAGTTCAGTAAAATGCCTCTTAAATAGATAAATAAATAGCAAATTAAACTTGCAATTAAAGTTTACTAAAAAAATAGCTTGCTATAATTTTGTTGGTGATAGAAGTACAGAAGTAGAAATGATTAATGATGATTGCTAATTATGCAGCTGTGCCCACAGCCCATGGATTTAGCTAAATAAGGGCTTCATCCTAGGAAAAACCTTTGTAGACAGGATCTAAATGCAGCTCACTTCTAGTCGGTACACTGAAGTATTTCAGCTTGACAAATAAAACCAGAAAAATACTTGTAGAATGACCATCTCATCTTTTCTTCCTTTGCTGTTGTTTTATTGACAGTTAGATTTCAGTTTTTTAAAAAATGACATCAGTGTGAGAAATTACATAATAATGGTGAAGAAGGGATCATCTTAAAATTCTGACTTGTTTTTTTCCTAAATTTTGAATAACATGTCTTGGCATTTCATATGAAAAATGGCTTATTGGAAGGGCTGATGGAAACCACTATAAAAACAAAATCACTAATTATTTGACCTAAAGACAGAAGGCATGGGTAAGTTACATCTGTAACTTACAATAAGAAAACTTATACATTAGGTAGCTCTCAACTTCTTTTAACAATATACATTTTTTGATTAGCACAAAGGTCATGTTTGCCCTTCTGTAGTCTTCATTCCTGCAGAAAAATTATTATTCTAGGAAAAGAATTTGCAAATAAAAACCAGAGATCCATAGAGGTTATAAGAAATTGTAATAATTCAAACTTAATTCTTTTATATCCCAGTCATGTGTTATTTCAGTACCCAATCAAAGAGCAAGGTTGGGGGGCAGGATTGGGACAGAGAGAGGGAAAAATGGGGAGAGTAAAAGGAGAGAGGGAAGATAGAAGAGGATGTTATTACTTTTATAAATATTAAATAGGGGGTGCCAGGTAGGGAAAAATGATCATAGTGGTAGAAAAAAAGAATATGGAACTATGGAAAAAGTTGTCCCTTACTGAGACCAGCAAACTGTGGCTGTAATTTTGCAGATACTTAACCTGAATGTTCAATTAGAAAGACATATGCACCTTTCCCTAATAAAGATGTCTTGGTCTGATGGAGTAGATTGCAAAAACAAAAGCCGGTAGACTAGATGCCTGTGTTGTAGTCTAGTTCCACCACTGAGGTGCAGAGTGACCTTGGCCATGTTACATAACTTATTGACTCTTCTTTCCTCCTATGAGAAACAGTGGTAGAAGATCCAACAACACTACCCACCTCCCGGGGTTATCTGAAGACCCATTCAGATTATTTTTATGTAAAATATTTGTGAAAGCAGTAAAGCACCAAAGTAACATATAACTTAGGACCACAAATAAATGGCCTGCTGCTCCTGGGCCTGGCAGCAGAAAGTCAAACACAAAAGAAAATGGGAGAGATGGGTTACATCCCTTTCAGGAAAGAGGCAGCTTATCCAGTAGCAGGATTTTAAGCTCACATTTGACATATTCAAGTGCTTATATTAAGCAACGAAACATAAGCAATTTTATTTTAGTATCATGATCATAAAAATCTGCAGACTTTTTTTTCCTTCGGACACAAAGTGGATCAAAAAGGTGCTGGGGGAGGAAGCAGGGTGTCATGACTAGGCAGTGTCCTCAGGGGACCTCGGCTTTGGCTCCCATTACAGAGCGCTGGGAGATGCAGGGGATAAGCTGACTAGGGGCTTGCCTATGCCTCTCTCTGACTTCTCCTGAGCGATGCAGAGCAAACTGCACAGCTAGAGACAGCCACCGCCGGAGGAACGTGCCAGACAGCTCCGCTTGCAGCCACCGAGCCCAGAGCCTCCCGTCAGACCCAGCCAGTCAGTGGTGGCTGGGGACGTGGTCAGAACAAGGGCGGACGCAGGATCAGCACTGCTGACACATGGCCTCTCACTGTTGACAGCACCTCACACTCCTGAGGTTCCAGAAAGGAAATAGACATTTGGAAACAAATATAACCAAAGGTTTTTCCCTTCAACAATTTGGCATGTGGGTTTTGGAGGGAGGGGAAAAAAGCCATTGCTTGTCCTCTCAAGGCTTATCAAGTGTTTTATCACAGTTTTATAAAATAAAGCCTTAGCTCAGGTTTTGTTTGCATGAGGGTGTGTCTAGTCCATGAGGGGAAAGTTTCCATGAGTTTTTCCGCTCTGTTCCATGTTCCTCCCTCCTTTGTCCCTTTGTTCAGGGTCTCTGTGCTTTGCGATCCTAACACACTCTGATGCTAAGGGTCAACTTTATTGGAGATTTTAAAGCTCCGAGGACCAAAATGGTGCGGAAAAAATGAAAATGCTATTGGGATAAGACCAAACATAGGCCAAATGTCCGTATAAAGAGCAAATGTGACTCTTCTTAGTCAATCATCCAGTTATACTTGTCAAATGATTATTCAGCCAATACTATGTTAAAGACACCATATATCTTTTTTGTAGTCCTTCAACACATTAACTAAGAAGACCAGTTTTGTCACTAAAATGGTAACATTGTGTCCTTCAGTCTCTTTCCCAGTTGAGGTCTTTCCCGACTCTAGAGTTGGAGGCAGGTGCTGACAGCTTTTAGTCCGTGATGGGAATTTTTAGAAACACCAGCCCTGCTGGGTGGACAAAAGTCTTCACCAGGAAGTCGTGAATTGGTTTGTGATAAGGAAGGGTCCCTCTGAAAACCGTTTGCCCCTGGGTCCCATTTGCACTTTCCCTTCCTCCTGCTGTCCTCTGTTGTGCTTGCTGTCCTCTCTGTCATTGGAAAGCCTGCCATGCTGGCACACGCTCAACACATACACACTCCGTCCTCGCGTGGCACAGCCAGCCATCTCACCATTTCTAAGCGAGACTGATGGACTCCGAATATGAGAGACAGAAGTTGATGTCAGCTCTCTGTTAGAAGACAGATTCTAGAAACACAAGAAAAAGAGTGCCGTCTGCACAGGATCAGGTCCACAGGCTGGGATGCTTTCCCTTCTGGGCCAGCCAGTTCTGGAACCACAATGGTCCTTCCTTCATCAGCAGCCTGGAGAGCAAACTCAGAAGCTTTCTTTTCATTCCAGTGCACAAGCCAATCCCATTGCCTGCCTCTTGCATACCAGAGGGTGAGGAGTAAATCCCGTAAAAAATCAGGGACCCCAAACCTCAGGAAAATGTCTACGCGTCCAGTCCGTGTCATGTTGAGGTGCCCTTCCTGACCCATTTACTGAGTGACCCAAAAAAGCTAGCAATTGTGAATAGGGCACAGAATGAGAGAAAACCCTTTCAGGAGTCCAAACTGCTCTGAAAGCAGCTCTGCCACCATGTAACATCCAGAAGACCCAACAGTACTTGAAACGTCAGGGACAGGGATGCTGTTCTGAGCCTTTTTTAGGCTCCTACAGGTGGGTCACTGTGTGGTTCCTTAGGATTTTGGAATAAAATCCTGACACCCTCTGTGGATAACTATTATTCTTTTAGGAAATAGGTTTTCTTTTGCCACTGGGTGTGAGCAGAAATGGAATGCATGGCCATGGGTCAGCAAGTTACCATGTGACCTGGGCTGCCTATTACTGGGTATTGTCTGGCCCACAGAGGTGAAAGCTGAGCATGCACAGAAGTACTGCACTCTAAAATGGGGGAGGTAAAAACAAAATTGGGCTTAAGTAGAACCTAAAGGCACAAGTATGTTGCATAAGCTAGTGGCCCACATACCCATGGCCCTTACTCCTGATACACTATCTTCTCTCTCCTAAGCTGCACCTATGGCCCTTTGGGGAGCTCCCCGTGACCATGTGATGGAGGACGAAACAACTCTGTCTTAGTCTGTACTTGGTCCTAAGCAATAGGCAGATGCCACTCAAAAGTGGACAGCTAAAAACCAATTTAACAGCTGAAGCACCACAGCCCCACCCTGGGGTGGCCCTGAAGGACAGTGATGAGAGGAAGTTCTCTCAGTGGACAGAACTTGAGCAGTGCACCTGGAGTCTCTTTTCCTTGGCAGGACAGATGTCTACAAGGATAAATCTACATTAATCCATGGGCCATGGCTTATATCTGGCTGGAAGTTTAGAAATTTGGAAGGAAGATGATTGAAAAGTTGGTGACAAAATGATGTGGCAGCGCTTTCCAAACGGGCATGGCATGTGAAGATACTTGTGTTCTATATGAATGCTCACCAAGGGGTGAACTCAACTCAACAGAGGCATATTTTAATAGTCAGGTGGACTTCAGTCAGTATCCTCTAGCAACTCCTGTCATCTCCCAACTGGCTGAAGAATAACGTGGCCATGGTGGCACAGATGGATGTTTTGCATGAGCTCAGCAACACAGACTTCTACTTACCAAGGCCCCTTTGGCTACAGCCACTGTGGAGTGTCTGCGGAGATCAACACTGAGTCTCTGACACGGCACCACACCTAGCTACTGGCTAGCTGGGTTGATTACATTAGATCAGATCTCTCCCCTCGTGGAAGGGGCAGTACTTTGTTCTTACTAGCATAGGCATGCTGGACACATGTTTACTCTCCCTGCACACAATGCTTCTGCCGAAACCATGTACAGACTGACTTATTCACTATCATGGTGTCACACAGCATCACTTCTGTTCACGGAACTTATTTCACAGCAAATGAGATGTAGCAATTGGCTCATGCAGTTCGCCAGTCTTACCATGTTCCCCATCACCCTGAAGCAGCTGCCTAGATAGAATGATGGAATGAAGGACCTTTGGAAGATTCAGTTATGGTCAGTTGTCCAAGATGCAAAGTATGCTAAATCATCCTCCAATGTATATTTCTCCCATAACCAGGACTCATGGGTCTCGGAACAAGTGGAAGTTATGGGAAAGGATCCTCTCGCTATTAGCCATAGTGATCCACTAAACTTTTGTTTTCATCCCTGTGAGTATTAGGCTTTGTTGGCCTAGAGGTCTTAGTTCCAAAGGGAAATATGCTTTTACCAGAGGGACCTAATAATGATTCTGTTAAACTGGTACACTCTTGAACATTTTGACTCACACCACTGAATCAACAGGTAAAGAAGAGAGTGATTGAAACTGGGCTGCTTCTATACAGAGACATAAAAAGGGAGGATATTTCCAATGTTTAAGATCCCCTAGGTTGCCTCTCAGTGTTCTCATTTCCTGTGATTAAGCTGCATCAACTCAATTAGCAGAACTTCTAATAACCCAGACCCTTTAGGAATGAAGATTTGGTTCACCCCACCAGGCAAGGATCCATAAGCCGCTGACGTGGTTGCTGAACACATGAAATGGGTAGTGCAGGGAAGCAGTTATAAATACCAGCTATGACCACATAACCAGTTGCACAAGAGCTGTAATATTTATGAGTACTCTTATTATGTCATGACTATATGTATAATTATACATACATATATATGCATCTAAATATATTTTAAGAATTTAGCTGATTATTTTTGTATTTGTCTTTTTTCCCATTCCTTTGTCATCTGATATAAGATGTGTTAATAATAGTTAACTTAATATCCAGCATATAAGTTATAGGGTAGCAAAGAGAAATCACTTTAGTGTGAATCAGCTAGAATCGCACTAAGAATGAACATCACCCGAGAGAAGAACTTTGGATCCTCTTCTGGGGAAAGGTTAATGAGTTTGGGGTTGTACTTGGAATAGATGTATCATGTTAGCTGGAGACGTGACTCTTATTATCTTTACTTGGAGATTAAGTTTGATTTATAGAGATGTGGATGAGTGCTAAGTTGTCAAGGAGTGACTTTGTAATGAGTGAATTTGAGTAGGCATCTATGTTTCCCAGAATTCCCTTTCCTGTGTGTTTCTGGTCAGGGTGGGCCAGAGGAAACATTCTTGTGAAAAATTTGAAGGGGAAAGTGAAGCAGCGGCAAGTTTATAGCTCATAAATGTTTCTTCTCTGTGGTCTCACTTCCCACACAAGGCAACAGCTGGTCTCTAAACAGCTCCACCTCCTCCTGAATCCTCCTCCAGCTCCTCCAACCCCTAGGCCAGGCATGTGTGTTTAGCTCTATGATGAAGGACCCTGCTTCTTCAGGGCATCCATGCCATCAAGATGAGAGACATCAAGAACTAAGACAAATTTTAGTCTGCCCTTGTGCGCTATATAGCTTGTGCTTGTGGGGTCTAGCTTATTCTGGCTCTTCCCCATTTTACATCCATCTTGTATTCCTGGCAGCCTGTCCTTGGACTTCAGGATCCAGCATCAGGGGTGGGGACAACACTGCAGACATGACTTAACCATACATCACAATTGCGTGAGGTCAAATTCCTATAACTATGACATGTAGTAATACACATTCTAGTGCTGTCCTGTCATTGAACGCTGACTAATGCAGTACTTTGTTTGAATTTTAAAAGGCTACATTTCTTTAAAAAACCCTCAGTTTTATTGATGTGTAATTGACACGCAGTAAACTGCACATACTTAAACTGTATAATTTGATAAGCTTTGACATATGCATACACCCATGAAACCATCATTATATTCAAGCTTGAAAATATTCATCACCCTCAAAAGTTTACTGCCTTCTCCTTCTAAACCCCTTCTCCCTGCCTCTTCTTCCCAACTCCAAGGCACCCACTGATGTGCTTTCTCTGACTTACCCTAAAATAGTTTGCATTTTCTAGAGTTTTCTATAAATGGGATCAGGCAGTATGTGCTCTTTTTTTGATTCCTGGCTTATTTCACTCAGCATAATTATTATGAGATTCATCTGTGTTGTATGTTCTTCTAAAATAGTTTAATCTAAAATGTTAAATTCTTAATGAGCAACATAGGTCAATCACAAGCATTTAGACACAGTGTACTGGGAGTAATGCAGAGAAGCAGAAATGCAAGCAATCAGAGTTGTTATGCTGAGAGCATTTCTTGATAGCAGAAGGACTAGAGATAGCATCTTTATTTACATCAGCCTCACCTTTGAGGGAAGGAGCATAACCTTCTTTGGAAAGGACTTTGAAAGACTGGACTCTGTGCAAAACAGAAATCTTGACCAGTGGAGTAAGGCTGGACCATGCCATCACCTAAGGTTATCTAGGAGATTAGGGAGAGAACGGGACACCACCCACTGACTTTTGAGCGTGCCACATTCTGAGAAAAACATGGAATGACATCAGCTTAAATAAAGATGAGTCATTTCTGTTCTTACCTTTCTTCAGCACCATCCACATAGGAATTCAGTGGCCCCAGAGTGTGTCTCCTTTCCCCTAGTATTTCTCTAGTCCCATTTTCTCTCTCACATTGTTCAGATAAGTCAGGAGTGATACATTGCCCCACAAGGTCTCAAAGCTTGCAAATTTGAGTGGTCATTTGACTGAGAAGCAAAAGATCTGGATCGTAACCCAGATCTGGCACTTACTTACTAGCTGTGGGACTATGGATAAATCAGATTCTCTCTCTGAGTCTCATTTCTTCAATTGTAAGTTAAAAGGGTTGGAATATGTGATTTTGAAAATCTTTTCATTCTATGCACCTAAGAGTGAGATAATAAAGGCCTGAAGATTAACAGGTGTGGTCATGTCCAGATCCACCTAGACACCCAGAAACAAAGGTCCACTTGTAACTGTGGCACTGCAACATCGTCGGCCAACCATCTACTCACCCATCCATCCATCTACCCGTCCATCTGTCCATCCATCCATCTGTCCATCCATCCATCCATCTGTCCATCCATCCATCCATCTGTCCATCCACCCATCTGTCCATCCATCCATCCATCTGTCCATCCATCCACCCATCCAATAAATATTTAGGAAACACTAGTATGTACAAGACATTGTTGCTTGGCAATAGAGACAGGATATCAATATGATTCAGCCTCTTTCCTCAAGTTCACTGACAGAAATCAAATTTACACTTAACTAATTACAATATTTTATCATTTCAATAATAAATATGTTAAGAACAGAGATGGTGTTTGGGTAATATCGTGATCCCCAAAACCTTGTTTTCTGTTGAAAAACTGAATATGAGTACATTTAGGGCAAAGGGCACTTCAGAAAGTACTACATAGACATATAGAAGGGAAGGATCAAAGATATTAACTCAAGCATTGTCCTTTTAGGGAACTCATGGCCACCTTTTTTTCTTGGCATATCTTGCTGCCAGTTATATATTGCTGATATGTACTATTACTACAGCAAGCCTTTAGAAAAAAGAGGAAAGAGAAGAATTTCTAATCTACTCTCCGTATAGGTGAACAGGTGACCATTAGTTTCACTTTTAAAAAAGACCCAAACTGAGAAGCCATGGACTTTCTCGGCAGCAGAGACATTATTGAGAATTAGCCAAATTTAATTAATCCAATATTATTAACTTCCACTTTTAAATATAAACATGATGATGCTAAACCTGAAGTTCATCTTCATAAAACAAGTATATATTTTTCAGTTTTATGTCATAAATGCTAAAATTTTATTTATTAGCATCTAAATTCTCCAGAGATGGCTTTAAATGAAAAAAAAATCTGCTTTTAAAACAACTCTTCTTTATCCTTTTCAATTTTATCAGAAAAAGCTTTGAATGAATTGATTCAAAGGGAAGAAACAGCTATACCAACGGAGAAACTCTGGCCACCCTTCTGGTTTTTGTTCTTAACTTGTACAGTTGAACATACTAGTAAGTAAACAGCATATGTCTGTTTTAATAGTTTAACTCAAAATGCACAGCTCTCCAACAGATTTTGGGTGAAGTTTGCTCCTCTGACTGACTTCCCCAAAGCCAGCAAGCTGGGTCACGTGGCTGGCTGACCTCCCAGCACCACCTACCTCCACGCCACGAGATGCCATCAGAACCCACCCAAAGGAGCCAGTCGTCCCCATGAAACAATGAGCAATTCTTACAAGACACAACTAGCGCTCTGTTACTGTGGCACAGGAAGGCTTGATAAGATCTCCCGGCCACAGCATTCTTTTGTGTCAGCAGACGCAAGTGGGATGTTCCTTCTGCAGCTCTTACTGAGCAAGAGGAAGCAGGCTTTGAAACACAATGTTCATTGAAATCGGCTTTCATCTGAGGAATCCCGTGTGGCTCCTGCTTCAAGATGTGCGTTGTATCTGCAGCTGAGCTCTCCTGATGCATTTCCGTTGTTTGTTCTGGGGGGAAGGCAGCACCTTAACAAGACTCACTCTTGTACTAGGTAAAGGGCATCTCATTGTGCTAGGCGAGGCATTCCGTCTCAAGATGTCTCCAGTGAGTCTGGAGCCTAGAAGAAACGTTAAAAATAAAAAACAATCAAAGCCTCCGCCATCCTGGCTCACTGATGTAACACTTGCCATGTTAGGGAAGGAACACATAGTGGCCCTGCTGACCCCTGGGCAATGTATGTGTGCTTGGTGACTGCAGGAGCAGGAAGTATCTGTTGCTTTAGCTATCACAGCGGGCACAAAGCCACGGCCACAAATGGTGGTGCTTAAATGTAGGTATGAGTGCTGTGGGCCTCACAGAACTTACCCAGAAGCAATTATCCATTGTGGGGTAATTCTATCTCTTAAAGGACAAAAATAGGGAGGACGTAATCCATAGTGTCAAATCCTAAATCTCTTTACCCCGTTGTCCTAGTTTTAAATTTAGCAACCCATCTTCTTTACAGGGAAAAACATTCTGGTTCTGATAAAGGGTCTCTCTGATTAAGGAGATGTCTAAATCGGTACCTGGAGAAATAACTCAACACTGTTTAGTCCATCTTTGTTTCTTGCTATACACCTCCTCTATCTATCACTTGGCTAACCATCTTTTAATGCAGATGGACCTAAGCAACTAACCCTCAGTAAGGAAAGAAAAGTAAACACAATATTATTTTTACTTTCATGACATTTTTACTCTGAATATATTTTTTCCCTCTGACTCTGAAATAAGCTGGAAAAGTAAGGTAGACATTGTCTATGTCAGCAGTAGAGGGAATCAGCAGAGAGACAGAACAAGGTTAGAGACCCTTGAACCTCATAAACAGCTAGTAGCAGTACATGAAGGAAAACTCGCCTGTCTGTTTCCTGGCCCAACCATGTTTGTTAGGTCAGGTTCCCTAGACATGCGGACAAACGACCAGTCTCTAATCTGACTGTCAATGGTGGCTTTCATGGCCAGCAGCGGGCTAAAGTCGTACATATGACTCTGTGTTCATACGAAGGTAGACGTGACAGATAGACAAGAAGATACTGATACTGGAAAACTCAAAAAACCTGGAAGTTCTTTCTTGGAATCCAGTGTACTTGTTCTAGTCTGAAAAGAACAGACATCAATCATAAAACTGACACAAGATGTTGATGAAAACAACCCAGGTAGTTACCTTTCCCAAGAGGAAAAGAATTGAAAGAGCACCAAGAAATCAAAATTCTAGTTAAATCCCATGAAGAGGACCAAAAACTACTCTCTAAAAGGCTTATCTTAAACTCCCTAATAACAGAACTCTTGAATACCTGGAAATTTTGTGGAGTCTTTTTTGAGATATTCTGGGGAAAGGATTTGTCCAAACCTAGGCATAACAGAAGTTTCTGATGGTCTTTCTCCTACTTCTGACTTGATTAGTTCATCCCTGATTGAAATAAGCTTCAGGAAAAAGAGAATTTAAATTAGCTATTGGCTTTGGGTGGAAAGGAAATATGTGAAACTATTTCTTCTTCTATCATACCCTTCCCCCAACCCTAATTAAAAGAGCAAAAGAAAATTAAATGATAAAATAAAATGGATAACTAGTAGCCAAAACATTGTAAAGAAGATTCCTGCATTGAATTACAGTGGGATATTCCAGGGTTCTTTCCAATTCTAAGATTCTACGACTTCAAAAATCTTAGGAGAATAATGCATATAATTTATATACATATATTGGTGTTCTCTGGGTTAGGACTACATAAATAATGTCCAGAAGAGCATCACATATTAGATCAAAGCACATCTAAACCACTCATTTTAATTAAGGCAAAAAACATATGCTGTATGCCCCAGGACTTGCAGCAAATAAAAGGATACATTCCTGCCCTCAAGAACACCACAATCATAGAAACAGCTGATTGTGATATAACACAGGATGTGCTGACTCGAGTGGTGCCCACAGTAGCATGAGCCTCAACTAGGAACCTAATTCACCTTCAGAAGGAACAGTAAAGGTGAAAGCCTTTAAAAAAAGTAGGGGGAGGTAATAAAAGGAAGCCTTTAAAAGGGGTAATGTCTGAGACAACACTTAAAGCTTGAAAAGCAGTTGTCTAGATGAAGAAAACAGAGAAGAGATTCTAGGCAGAAGAGAAAAGTAAGGGGACTTGAAACACAGAGCTCATTTGAAGAACTACGGTAACTCAGTATTTCTGAAGTGTTGAGGGTGTGGCTGAAATGGAGCAGGGCACGGCTGCAGGCACCGGGCATGAAAACTGTCTTGAGATTTTAAAGCTTTTGTCAGGATATAGCTAAAGGGAATCAGACAAGATTTAGGTCTTAGTATCAAGACTCCAGGAATTAGGTAAAGTGAGATTAAGTATTAAATAAACTGAAAAAAAACAAGGCTGAGGTTATGTTAAAATCAAAAGATATATTTAAAGGTGAGGAAGGGCAATTAGAACTGAAGGCAGGGGTAAACATTACTGATATCTTGACCAACTGGTTATGACTTTTTTAGGAGAACTTTAAAGAGCATTAGCAATGTGACTCATTTTTTTTTTCTTAGAAGCAACCAACAGAACATCTACAAAGACCTGGGTCCTGACTCCAATTCTATGCATCTAAGAATAAGTGAGAAAGAAATCAGAACACGGGGAAAATGGTGAGAGAGAGAGAGGATTAAACTCTGCAGGATATGTGTAAAATATTTTTAGTGACCTCAAATTATGAGATTAAAAATGGAATGAAAAGGACATAGTTTTGAAGGTAGATGATTGAATATAAACTCTTGAACTTGCTCTCTGGGAAGTAACAATAGTGACTTGAGTTCAACCAAGAGCCATGTGTATTTAGAAAATCAGAAAAGAGGAGGGATATTGGAACTATTCTTTGGCTAGGAAAGTGATAGAAACTACTATTATTAAAATAGTTTCAGAGTAAGGCAAGAAAGACCTTTATTAAAACAATAAAGAGGAGTGTTCACAGGGCCTCAAAAGGGAAGGGCTTGAGGAGACCCTAGTGCCTCCCTTCCTCTTGCATTCTTCCCAATCCCCATCTGTTAATGACTTAGCAAGGTCAAGAAGCAGACACATCTGGAGCAAACAGAGCCTGCTGTACGATGTAGGGTCCAGAACGAAATGAAAATGCAGAAGCTCATAGTCAAAAAGCAAAAACTAACATGCTATTAGAGGTACTAAAATATAAAGCTTCTCAATTTCTCCCAGTGGCCTTTCTCTTAAATCATCATGGTGGGTTTATTTATTTTTATTTAATACCATTATAAATAAAGAAAAAAAAAATTTAAGTTATTACCCTACCATTTGTCTTTATATTGCTTATGCCTAACTTAAATACAAACATAAAAGCATTTAACTCATATATAGAATTATCAAAATTACCTAATTTGTATTTTGTAGCTCATACATGCATATATATTTTGTTTTTACTGTAAGAGTGGAAATACAGCAGAATACTAACAACTGTTTTTATTTCACTTCTCAGTAAAGATTTATTCTACCGACATTCTCTACCTTCAACATACTGATGGGTAAGGAAGGACTAAGAGGAAAAGTAACCACAGATCACTCTATCTTTCTCTTTCCTTCAAGTCATAATTTTTAGCATATGTGGCTGGCTAATATGGGGAAGTAACATGAGTAAGGAAGGATATGATAGAGTTTATATTTCTTAGAACGCCCCTGTCTTCTATCTGCATCTGAAGCAAGTTCTCGTTCCAAAGGAAAGCATGGCCTCTCAGGTTTGTCAGACTGCCACCTCCACCTGCCACTCAGTACAGACCTAACACACTTGCCTTGTATTTGCTTCGAGTCTCAGTGACCTCCTGTGCACTGTGGGTCTACCTGAGTGTCGTGCTGTGCGCCACAGTGAACACTAAATAAGAATGGGGCAAGGGGAATCACAGCAGCCAAGCATATGGTGTGTATGTCCGCCGCTCCTTCACACGTTCCATTGCCCTATTCGATTTCACTTAAAAAACCCCACACAAGTTTAAGGATAACATTGTTAAGAACCTTAATATGGCAATAATAGAGCATTAATCCAAGTCCTAGGCTCTCCTGAGCACCTGTATGAGTTCACAGTTTGCTTCCCCTCGAAGCCAGCTGTGGTAACAATGGACTAATATTTCCAGCTCTCTCTTAACCATTGTCTAGAGAAATTGCTTCTTCCCCATAATTATTTCTTATTATGACCCCAGAGGTATTTCAGAAAGCCTTTTGGGATCAGCAAAATCTCCTCCAATTTATAACCCCAGCCTCATAGAAACAAGGCAATAAGACTAACAACAGTGTAATTTATAACAACCTCATTGAAATTGGGCAACAATGCAGGGAAATACACCTGGAGAAAAATTTAGCTGCCTGAGCCAGACTTTTTATGAAATTAGAGATGAAGATGGAAATGATTTGCACTTACATCTTAATGGCTATTACCAGTTTTAACCTCATTCATTCAAGGTCCTCCAACAATGACCCATGTAGCAAGCCCATTGTCTATTTTTCATTTGGGGAGGAGGGAGTTCAAACTCAGGGGGCTCTCTTGTCAACCAGGAAGCAAGAAGAAAGGATCAGTGCGAGAGGGGATAGACTAAATGTTACCCGAGGATCTCCAATAGGGGACGTAAGACCCTGGCACACCTCAGGGCTTCTCACAGGATACCACAGAGGCATCTAAAGATTGCTTGTTCACCTCTTTTGAGCGACAATGGCACCATGCTGAGAAACACTGCTTAGGAATGTGACTCACTTTAAAGAAATTTCATGGTGATAATGTCAATATCCTACAGAGCTTTTTAGTATGTCAACCAGCATCTATGACTGCAGGTGTTAACGTAGAATGTCCTGAGGAAAAGGAGTTCATATTGAAACACCCGGCATCAGGCATGCCGGGCACATTTCCTTCCCAGAATAAGTGACACGGCCCTCATCCAGGAACTCACAAAACACTGCAGAGAATGTCGATTGGCAGCTTCAGCCCCTGCATCTGGAGAGTTATTTATAGCCAAATCTTGATAATCCATTGTAAAGGAGAAAAAGGAAAGAATAGATTATTAAAAACCATGCATCATTCACACACTTTATTTCAAACAGTTGTTTTGAACCGCCACTTTTCTATCAAAATTTCCACCAGACTTATTAACAAAGAATCAATTTACAACTTGGTGTTTAATTTTTTTTCTATGTCATTTGCTGACCAACAAGAATAAATGTCAAAGACTGGGTCAGAGCATTGTTGGGTAGCCATAAACAAACAAAGGATAACAAATGAATGAACTATTGCTAGGAAAAAATGACTAATCTGCTCTCACCCCGCATGACTACATCACACAACTGTAGGAGCTCACAAAGACCGAAACTGAAGCACTGAGCCTAACAACTCGAGGAATCCTTACGTCATTTAACATACATCTCTTAAATTCCAGGTCATACGTTATTATAGAAATGTGAGTTCACTCAAAATCAGCAAGAAGCCCTGAGTGGTGTGGCTCAGTTGGTTGGGCATCGTCCCACAAAGGAAACCAGTTCGATACCCAGTCAGCGAATATGCCTGGGTTGCAGGCCTGGTCCTCAGTCTGGGCATGTAGGAGAGGCAACTGATTGATGTTTTTCTCACACTTTAGTTTTTCTCTTACTCTTTTTCTACCTCCCTTCCCCTCTCTCTGAATATAAATAAAGAAAAATTTTAAAAAATTAGCAAGGAGTAATTGGTTAGAAAATAATTACTGATTATTTTTAATTTTATTTTTTATTAAATATTTATTGTTGTTCTATTTCAGTTGTCCTAATTTTGCCCCGTTTGCTCTCCTCCAGCCAGCCCACACCACCCCTCAACTCCCACAGTCAATCCCTACCCTGTTGTCCATGTCCATGGGTCATTCATACATGTTCTTTGACTAGTCCCTTCACCTTCTTTTCTTGTTATCCTCACCCAAAGATATATTTATTGATTTTTAGAGGGAGACAAAGGGAGAGAGAAAGAAACATGGATCAGTTGCCGCCTGTAAGCGTCCCAACCAGGGATCAAACCCACAACCCAGGTATGTGCCCTGACTGGGATCGAACTCTCAACTTTTTGGCGTACGGGAGAATGCTCCAACCAACTGAACCACCCAGCCAGGGTGTAATTACTGATTCCTTAGCTCTTTTTTTTCCTGAGTCATGATGTGTAGCCAAAAGGCCAAGTCTCAATGATTCTACAAGGGAAGTTTCTGAAAGATCTGTTATATTACGTCATCCTATAAAAAACAGACTCACAAAATAGATCATCTGTTTTTGGACCTGTTTGAGAAGAGCCTTAGGACCTTCCTTGAGTGGCAGGAACTGTCCCTGGCATGCAACCCAATTCTAATATTTAACTTAATTAATAATGCTGGTCTTAAGAAGACCACACGTTTATCTGATGTGGTATTCTTGGATTATGTTTAGGCTCTATCACCTATCAGAATCAAAGCTGGCTACTATTCTATGCCCTCTCATTTTTGGCTAGAATCCAGAAAGCTACACACCCAGCCCATAAGTTTTAAGATGGCTTAAACTCCTCACCACATTTCCCAATGAATCATTTTAAACAAAGTATGGATACTGTACTCAACTTCTTTCCAGTTAGAGTATGTTTCCAATGTCATTTGCTCAACCTTCCTTGTACAGTGACCTTTACTGAATGTCTATTATATATCATGCTCTATGCTAAGCACCATTTGGAGAGAAGCTCATTTACTATTAACTCAAAACTCATGAAGCAAGTTCTATTATTGTATACACTTGCCACGAGAGAACAAGGATTCAGCATAAAAGTACTTTGCCGAGAACACTCATCTACAAAGTGGTAGAGATGGGGCATGACCCCATGCCTTCTCGCATTGGAACTTGAGCTCTTACTCATTATTCTACACTGAACCCTATTTCACTGCACCTGAAAGTGCTGTGTTCGATAACATTTAACAGGTTAGGAATAACACGTTTTCAAAAAACAAACTACTAAATTTGCATCGATTTCTTTAGGTCTAAATTGTGGCAGTATGCCACTACTGGATCACAAAAAAAGCAAAAAAATTCAAAAGAGGCCCAAGGAAACAAAACATTAGTTGTGAACAATGCCATATACTTGGAAGAGCTGACATGTAGTCAGATTGATCAAGGAAAAAGAGAGGGGGCAACAAGTCTCCAGAAAGAGTCGGTGGCCTACTACTTAGGTGCTTCACAAGGCACCAGCATAAGTTTTTCTGGTACACGGGTTACTTGTGACTACAAGCACTTCCTAACTATCGCATCTGATATACAACATGCACTTCTCTTTCCCCATTCCTCCTCATTTCCTGCCCTTGTTCCTAGTCTTCTCAGAATAAAATGAATCTCTGATCCAGTCCACAGATAAAGAGTTGACATATCACTTATTGAATGTAGTTAATCTCCACTCTATAAATTCACAAACTAAATGCTAGTACCCAAATCATCATGCAATTGACTAGATTCTCATCAGCAAGACTTCTTGTAAAAAAAGCTTAGGGTTAGTGTTCATTTGGCAGGACTATTCATCCAAATGACACCATTATTACTGGTATTGTTTCTCTTATAATAAAAAAAAAATCCTAACTTTTTAAGATTGAGAGCTTTCTCTGGAATGGTATTTTCAGTCTAAACTAAGAAAAAAGAGATGACACAGAAATTATACTTTTAATGAGATAAATATTGAAGCATAATATTTAGTAGCATGAGAACCTTTTGAGAAACTTCTTTTTGACCTGAGAAAAGATAACAGAACAAAGGTAATTCCTGGTGACTAACTGTAGGAAATATTTTAAATATTGTTGCCTCTTTGTATATGGGGAAAAATTTTCTCCAATCCTAGGATCCTGATTTAAAAAAATGAGTTGTAAAGTGGGCTATTTCAGTACATGCTCCCATTTGGAAACTGTTGAAACAGAGGTAGAGAGATTTGAAAGTGAAAGGCCTTCTGTTTCTCCAGTAAGCTTTCACTTTGGTAGTTACATTTACTTTTGGCTGTATAATCTCTTTTGAAAGAAAAATGTGCTTCAAATCCTTAGGTCCTGAAATTGTTTTTAGTAGAAGATCGCGAGTGTCTAAAAGAACTGGATCAGTATCCAGGTTTTAATTTTTGTTGGATGGTGCTTTAAACTGCAAAATAGATACACTCCCATAGCCAGAGAAGGTTGAACCTGAATTAATTTTTAAAAATAACTTAAATATTAGACATTTTTCAGCATTGCTTATAGGGATATTATCATGTAAATGTGGAAATAACTTCTTCAGTTTGTCCAAACCTCGGCATCTAGTGTGATTTACTTTATTTTTTCATCCTCCATGTCATTAAATGATAACATTTAGCTAAGTCACATTTCATCATGGCTGACAATATCTTGCAAGCACAGAACTTAACAAAACAAAGCAGCAATAAAAGCTTTGGCTTTGCTTTTATTTCATTTTCTTCCCATAAATTATTGCTTACCAGGAGGTAGAGGCTTTTGACATTTCTTAGAATATTGAACTTATTTACCACTAGTAGACATTTGTACCAGAGTGAGTGAACAAATGACACTGTGGTTCTTAACAATTAAGTAGCCCATTTCAAACAATCTTTTCTTCTTTCCCTTTTGGAGTTGGAGTTTGAGTTAAGGTGGCTTGATTATTCAAAATTACTCGACTTAATTTTTTTTTGCATTTTGACCCTTAAATATAGATCAGACTTTTTGTCCATTCTATCTTATACCAAATATTGTCTATTTTCAGGATAAAACTTTCAGTGAAGTAAAACTTTCAGTGAAGAGTTGTATTCAACAGAAAGATTATTGGTTTGCTAGAATTCTGCCATTTGCTGGCTAGAAAGCATTTACATGACTTTGAAGCATATTTTCCATTTACAGAAAAAGCATTTATGGAAAAATAGCATTTGTGTGGGAAAAGAGAAAATCTACTCATTGCTGCTCCCCCATCTCTGCACAGAAGGATAGATGGGGGAAAAGCACTCCTAGCTTTCCTGGCAATAATCAAGGAAACTGAGAGAAATTCTGATGGAGAGTACTTGTTTTAAAAAAGAAAGAAGAGGCAGGGTTTGAAACTATTAGGGATACTTCCCGTGTAGAAGTCAGCAGCAGGCACACAATGGCTGAGCGGAGCTCCCTCCTGGAGTCAGGCCAAGGACAGAAATTTCAATTTTGATTTGTTAATTTATGGAAAATTCTGACACATTTTATATGTGTAAATCCAGGTACACGCAAACCCACCAATTTCTTAGCAAAACCAGTGTTCTTGCCTATTACTTATTTTTAACTAAGAAAGAGCATAACTGGAGGAATTCTTAACGAGTAATACATTACAACACAACCCATTTCACCTGCACTTCCTCTTCGTTAGGTCAAATTAATGAGTCCCTTTGAAAATCAAAATAGGCAACTATCACCACTACAATAAAATTTAATGAGATATATAATTACACACCAAAAATACATTTGCATTGTGAAATGTTACTTTTTGAGACTTCAATATCTACTTTCTTAGGGTATGCCTCACAGTCTCAAGGTCAAATACTAGCAAGTATGAATGCCAAGGTATTTAAAAATAACTACATTTAAGTCATTTCAGATATTATCGATGTAATGTAAATGGTTGAAATTGGGAACATAGTTGGTGAAAATTTTTTGTAAAGCACCTTACCAATATCTATTACGGTATCTCTGTGCCATAAGACTTCCAGTTTCAGCAGTGGCATGTAAAGACCTTGACGTTGCCATGCCCTTTTTTACAACAAAATAAAGCCAAGCAAACTAAAAATGAATACATTTTCTTGAACTCTTCAGAGAACTGAGGTCACAGGAAACATTTGTCCCCCCAAATCTGGGATCCAAAGAGTCACAGTCAAGATAGGCTTACCAGGAGCACATGTTTCTCCAACCATAACCTGGCAGGAACACTTAAATGACAATTTTGACAAAGTGCTGGCAGCTGAGTGTGGTCCAGCCTGAGAGAGATAAATTGCTGGGGGCCACAGCCTTAAAGCTGAAAGGTGCAAAGTCTTTCCAAGGGCCAACATTTAGGGGGTCGTGACACACGACAGGAGTGAAAAACGAGTAAGAAATGCGAAGTCACTGGCACCTACTGCTAATTTGAACATTAAACATCACCTAACTCCTAGCAAGTTAACAAAGTCTTACACTAGAGGCCAAACTTACCTCGGTTTTTATTACCCAACATTACATGTATGGCTTTCAACAAACAATTACAAGGCAAGCAAAATGCAAGAAGAACAATGTGTAGAGACAAGAAAACCAGAACTAGACTCGGGTATGACACAGACGTCGGAATGGTCTGACAGGACATTTAAAATAACTGTGACTAATATTTAAGGGAAAAGTATGGAATATGGAAAAAGTAAATAACATGTAAGGAGAGGTGTAAACTCTAGGAAAGAATAAAAACTCAGTGCTAAAACAGATGGTGATAGACATGAAGACTGCCTTTGAGAGGGTTATGAGTAGGTTGGAAGTGGCTGAGAAAAGAATCAATGAGCTTAATAGTAAAACAATAGAAACATTCCAAACTGAAATGCAAAGAAACAAAAATAAAGAAGAAAAAACATAACACAACATGCAAGAACTATAAGATAATTTCAAAGGTATTACATGCATGTAATTAGAATACCAGAAGAAGAAAGAGAGAATGGATTAGAAGAAATATTTGAGGGGATAATGACCAAGAATTTTCCAAATTAATGACTGACACGAAAGCCACAGATCTAGAAATCTCAGAGAAAAACCAAGAAGGATAAATACCAGGACATATATATCTAGTATATAGAAACTGCCTAAAAATCAAACACAAAGGAAAATTCTTGAGAGAAGCCAGAACAACAACAACAAAAATTATCTCACCTACAGAGAAACAAGGATAAGAATTAGGGTGGACTTCTCAGAAACACTGCAGACTTACAAGAGATAGATTAAAATACTTAAAGTGTTGAAAAGTAACAACAAAGCACTTACCTAGAATTCTATACCCAATGAAATTCTTCAAAATTCAAGAAGAAATACAGACTTTGTCTGAAAAAATATATTGCCAGCAGATCTGCCCTACAAGAATTGTTAAGAGTGGAAAACTAGTGAAAAAAGTATTATTTTACAGTAGAAAAATCTATATTTTTATTAGTGTCATTCTATGGACAATAAAAATTTAACTTTCTTATACCTCTCTCTCACTCTTCGTATATATTTCATTTCCTTTATTTTCTCAATGAATTGAGGAAAGGTAACAATTTTTCATAAGTTATATAATATCATGAACACTTAGTCCTTCTTAAACAGATGTTAATCAGTCCTTCTGGATTCAGTCTGGTGTTGTCTATGCTTTTGGAGGATCTGGGTTTTCAGGGGTTTTATATATGCCTCGATGTTTCTATTACCAACACCTCAGATTTTAGCTTCAGCGTCAGGACCCCTTACTGTATGCAAGGGCACCTTCTGTGTTGCTAAGTTAGCAATCACTCACCCATCTGCTCTCCAAATCTTATTCCTGATTCTATTCTCTTCTCTTGTCTGGGGACAGATCCAGGTTTCATGAGAACTAAAGTTTATATAATATTGAGTATCCTTTAAAAAAATAAGGACAAAATTATGAATATAAAACTTGATCCAGAAATGAATACTTATTTTAAATAAGAAAATAAATCATAAAAATTATAACTTACAAATACTGTAAATATCACCACATTTTACTAAAACATAATATTATGAGAATTATGCTGAGGGAAAGAGTCAATCTCAAAAGGTAACATACTGTATTGTTTCATTCAGAATGCCATTTTTGAAATGACAAAATTATAAGCATGTAAAATAGATTAATGGCTGTCAGAGACTGAGGAGGTGGGAGGTGGCTGTGGCTACAAGAGGGCAGCGTGAGGTCCTTGTGATGAGGCTCTTCTGTGTCCTCGCTGTGGTGGTTGTCACACAAATCTACATGTGAGAAAATGGGGAGGAACTAGTATACACACGAAGGAGTGCACTTAAAACTGGTGAACCTGAAAAAAGTCAGTGGATTACATCAAAGTCAGTTATGCAAGACATCATCACTGGGGAAAAGTGAAGGATATATAGGATCTTACAAATGCATGTAAATCTACAAATATTTCAAAATGCAAAGTTTTTCAAAACCTCTTTGTTGTCAGTATACTCAGTATTAACTAGAGAGCAAGCATTACCATGCTTAACTGGACTGTGAAAAAGAGTTTGTAAAGGAATACATTTGTATTCAAAAGACTAGACAAAATTTCCGAAGAATGTTTCTAATTGTAGTAATTTTGGATGTAAAAAGTACATGTGAAAAAATATATGTGAAAATAGTAAAATGTTTAGGTAACAAACAAAATGAAGAACAAGATGGTATGTTTAAATTCAACCACATCAATAATAAAATTTAATATAAATAGTTTAATCACACCTACTTAAAGACAGAGAGTGTCATATTGAATAAAATGCAAGGCCCAAGGTGCTCACAGGAAATATACATTAAATATAAAGAAAAAATAGGTTAGAAGTAAAAATATGAAAATACAAAAAGTAGATTTGCGAGCAAATAATATTACCAAGGATAATGAAGACCATTTAATTATACTAAATGCATCAATTAATCAGGAGAACATTACCAGTTCTAAACATTTATGCACCAAATAACAGAGCTTCAAAATACATAAAGTAAAACTGATAGAACTATAAAAAGAAATAGACAAATCCTCAATACAATCAGAAATTTCAACACCAACCTCTCAATACTTAATATAACAAGTAGACAGAAAACCAGGACAGAAAGAAGTTTAGGTCATTGAATAAATTTATCTAAAATTGCACATTTTTAAAGTGATATCTTTATTAAAAATACATGTATTGACTGTGCCCATAAAGAAATTATGAAAACAGGGATAATGTGTTCAAATAATTTATACTATTGGTTGCTGCATATTTTATTACTGTGCATTTCTGTAATTGTATTGATATCAGAAATCCAAAATTGTTATGTGTCTGCAATGGTTTGTCACATGAGTTATGTTTATAATTTTATGATTGTTTCAATGCCTCTAGTACTTGCAAGATCAGAATGTGAGCCAAGTGATCCTGGACATTCACATTTGTTTTCCCCAGTCATGGTAACCTACTGCCTTTAGTCTGGGGCTGAGAGAGCGCCATTGGTCAGCATTTGTCAATGTGTGTCAGATCCAGTGAAGGGCCAAGGGCCCAAAACATCTGGGTAAATATTAAGATAAGAAGTGAAAAATAAAGGATTGGTGGAAAAGTGACACAATCAGAAGGATCTAAAATATGAAATAAGAACCGAGGGGTAAAGCTTAATATAATTTAGAAGCAAGATGAAAGGAATTTGATAGTCTCCCATTACCTTGGACAATAACATTTAAGAAATCCTAAACAGGCCGTGGCTGGTGTATTTCAGTGGATTGCCTGTCTGTGAACCAAAGGGTCTCCGGTTCAATTCCCAGTCAGGGCACATGCCTGGGCTGCAGGCTCCCTCCCCAGTAGGGGTGCCCAAGAAGCAACCACACATTAATGTTTCTCTCCCTCTCTTTTTCCTTCCCCCTTTGTCTAAAACTAAATAAATAAAATCTTTAAAAAAGAAGAAATCCTGAACAGGACAGACTGATATATCTCAGAGGTGAGGGGAGTTGAGGGAGACTGTAAGAGATTAGCCAAAGAATATTTATGCATATATTCTTTGCCCATGGGCATAGGCAACAATGTGGTGAAGGCCAGGGCAAGGGCTGGGTGGCGGGGGTAAAGGAGAAGAAGAGGTAGGACATCTGTAACGATGTCCAAAAAAAAAAAAAAAAGAGAGAGAGAGAAAGAAATCCTAGATAAAGAAATTACCTTATTTGGGAGACTGAGGTGAAGGACCCACCTTACTGGTGATTTGTCTTAAGTGTTCGTCCCTGTGAAGTTTCTGTGAAAGTACACTTGATAGAAGTCAGATGACTCTGCTTAAAAAACCAGGTGAGAGTCTCAGTTCAGTGAAAGTCCCCACCCACTGTGTCACCTTGCCAAGTCAGCCGACCCCTTTCAATCACATTTTTTGCCTATAAAATACAAATAGTGCTACCAGTCTAGTGATGAGGCTGCTCAATGCAAATGTAAGATATTAGAAATAATAATCTATACTGTAGAGTGCCACTGCCGAATAGAACTTTCTTAAATAATACAAATGTTTTCTAATTTTGCTATTCAATATAATGGCAACTACCACATGTGGCTACTGAGTATTTGAAATCTGGCTAGAACAACTGAGGAACTGAATTTTTAGTTTTATAAACTTTAATTTAAATTTAAACAGCCACATTTAGCCAGGGACTACCATATTGGACAGCACAGGCATAGAGCTAAAGAAAAATTTCCAGTTCATTTTTATGGTGCTGTTTTACATGCAACATCAGAAAATCTATCAACCATGGTTTGTCTTACCTCCCATTTATATGAAGAAACATAAAAATACTGGCTTTTAACTTCCTGACTTCAGGCTCTGGAATGTGGTATTAAAGATTCCCTCTAGAAAAACTCCATGTTTTCCAACTGTTTGTACTGTGGCTATGACCTTGTATCCAGAAAAGAGGTGGAGAAGTGCATTCTCACCTGGCTGTAAGTGAGGGACTTCGAGTGTTTTTCTTACAGGTCTAAAGTCACAATCAACACCTCTGCCCCAGTTCCTCTCTCACCCCCAACCACAGTTCCAGACCACCACACGGAATAACACGTAATCTGAGCAGGTTCCTAAGACAGGTGCTGAGGTTCCTTTTCCTGAAAATGTTAAACTTACCCCTATACCAAGACCTAGGAATGGTTCCAGCAAAAGGTAAATAAATACAGTTGTACTCTTCTGAGTCAATTAAGTGGCCTTCATGTTTTCAGAAAGGTTAACTTGACTTTCAGTCATGTTAACTGTTGCCCTTTATTTTATTGGAATGTTCGTTTGACAAGTATATTTTTCAGCTGTGCCTTTAGTTTGTATTCATTTGTGTGGGAGTGTTATTTCATATCATGTTAGTGGAATAATTTCCATATGATTTAAAAATACTTGGCTAAATGAAGAGAAGGTGAGAGCTAGCAAGGATAAAACTAATTGTTCATCCATACTCCTTTGTTCTTTATTTCTGTTTTACCTTAAAAGTGGGAAGTAGAATTCTCTTTCTCTATTTAGTTATCTCAAAATAAGAAAACCTGAATAGACATGTTAGTAGATGAAGGAGCTTTCCTGTGGGTACACTGGCAGAATTTTAGTTCTTATCTGCGCATCAAGTCCTAGATACTTGGTGTCAAGTAGCTAAATCATTTCAAATAACCAACTCGGTTTTCAACCTTTCATCCTGATAATGTGGGAAGAATATCTCTGGATTTGATAGCAGCTTGAATTTCAAAGCTTTGCATTGTCGGTAAATTATTCCATTTACTTTGATTCTTTCATACTGGGAAAGAAAATGAAAGGTGCCTATCTCAACCTCTCCACATACTGTTGCTGATTATTAGTATTTACTCCTTTCCTTTCCAATATTCTCATGTGCTGCAGTGAAATCGATTTAAACTGCTTTCAAATAGATTCTTTTCTACTGAAGATTTTTGGTAAGTGCTTCCGATATTACTTTATGCATTTACTTCATTAAATAATTCCACTGCTTTATTGTTTGTTATATTCTTATGTAATATAATGTTACAGGGATTAAGCATACAGTAATTAGGACGTATTCTTTATGGCTAATTTAGGTAACATATCGTTAAATTTTTCTTGCAGTATTTTTATTGACATTTCTTATTAGAATGCCTTTCTCTTCAGAACTATTCAACGATAGCACAGTCTCCTTTTATTCCCTTTATGAAAAATGTCAGTAGAACAGGCTTTAGCATTTCCTTGAAGAATCACTGGATTGTAGCATTTTGGTTATATTACCTTCTGTCGCATAAGAACTATTGCAGAATTGCTGTTGACTTTTAGTACTCTGATCAGCAGTATTGGAAGGCGGCACAACCGGTGGGCATAATGATGTTTCTGTCACTAACTGCCGTGTCGGCGGTCCAGAGCAAACACATTGTCTTCAGGACAGAAACTCTTGAATCCAAGACCAGTTAAAGCAATGGTTAGGATATTTCTTAGAGGGTTTTATTATGTACTTAAAGGGTGAATTAGCTTTGCTAGGACTCACTCCCTTCCTATCCACTTCACCACCTCTCACCTATCCTATCGTTATATACGTGCAACCATTTCATGATATCTTCTCTGTATAAAAAGCATAGCCCTACATCTTGAATAAAGATACATCTAGTACCCCTGTAACACTGTGGCCGTGATGCAGGTAAGGACTGAAGCTGATTGGCTATGAGTTGTAAACAGCCCAAGAGGAGCACTGCTTATACAAACTCCCCCCCCCTTTTTTTTGGCTGGATTTATTACTGTGAAACTAGCATGTCACAGCACTGCACTGTTAAGTAACGTAATAATCTCCACCATGCTTACTTAGAAGGGAACGGCTTCATGTAATTGGTCCCCAGTCTTAAACTGAAGCTCATTATTCAACCACACTCTTATACTCTCCTATCAAATTATAAACCCACTTGGCCTTCTGGGCAGAACCGGGCAGGAAATGGCATGCACACACTCCTGGTTGAATCCTATTCTTTGCCTTCCAAGACCGCACTCAGAAAATAATTACATCTGATCACTGAGTGAACCCCATGTCCTATGTTTTCTCTACTGGATTCATTTCATTCAGTGTAGTACTTGGTGAAAAACCGTCAGAAATATCTAAAGTATTATGTGGTTTTTTCTCAAATTTCTGCACGTTTTTTTGTGTGTGTGTGATTATAATCATGGCCCTAATCTTTACTGAGAAGTATTGCTAATAACTTATGTAATAAATATTGAATTCCAAGCATAAACAGTAATTTCTGGCCCTAAGTAGGACTCCTTTTCATTCAAGTGCACCAGCTGTCATAGGCTCTCCTTGTCCCTGGGCCCTTTACCATTGACTCTTAAATTATTCTAGCCTGAAAAGAATTCAGCCATAAAAACCTTTTAAGTAACTGTTTGAAGGCATCCTTGGGGAAGTAAAAGCTACTGTGTAGAGAAGAGAGCATCGGTTTGTTCAGGTCAACTGATGCTATGGAATGGAAAGAGAATCTGTCTTTTTATTTCGAAGGAATTGTTCACACTATGCATAGACGTGGGTGACAGAGGTGAGGAGTAAGGTGGCTTTAAGACATTACTGAGGCAAAAATTAATACCCCTTAAGTATTCTGGCAATAGGCCCATTTTATATGTTGCTGTGCAAGTAAACCTTTGCAAAGCAAAACTCAGCCCAGAGGCCTGGAATGGTGGGAACAAACCCAGTACACTTCGTGCAGCTGGCCAAAGCTTGTAGGTGACACGCATGTTATTACTCTGGGGGGGAGAGCAGTTTGTGGCTTTAATCTATCAGCATTACTGCCTGGTGGATCAAGTAGACTTCGTAGAATATTTTAGGGCTTTCAGACACGATAAAGCCACTTTTCTTCTTTTATGTGGCAGATATACTGAGGCATTCCTTGGACTGTGAAAATTTTAAGAATTTTAGTCTACTTTCAAGGACAGTGGCTAGAAGTTTTGCACAAAATAATGATGTTGTATTTACAGTTAAACTGGTTTGGGCCTAGCTGGAAGTTGGCTGGCAATAAAATAAGAGTATTTGCCTTTTGTGGATTCCTTCTTTACAAAAACTGCTGGGAGCAGAGAGGGTTGTCTTGTCTGAGTTCAGCCTCACATCAATGAAAGAGCTTAGAAAAAATAGGGGACAAGGGGCACTAGTGATAAAAAAAAAAGATATATGCTGTTTGGGGTATCAAAACATGTTTACTTGAGCTCTTTTTTCTTTGATCCAATGGAAGTATTGGCAACGTGTTCGGTGTCTGAGGCATAGTAGTGGGAGTCCTGTCACGATGTAACTAAAGATGGTGGGAAAACCAGTTTGAATAAAGTGAGATCCAACTTGAACCTCTGCCCGTGCCTGAACTCAACCCAAGTCAACCCACGGTTAAGTGTCAAAAACGTTGAGTCATTAGCCTCCTTTCTAGTTCATCTGTTTCAGAATATCTGTATGTGTCTGCTTTTTTTATGCTCTTAAAAAATAGACTCACTGTGATGTTCAGGATGCAATTCTTAGCTCACTCTGTCCTCCTGAAGTTTAAAGGGATAAGTATGGAATCAAAATTCTCATCGAAATATATTTATGAATTTAGATGCTTTTTACTTGATTCCTGATACAGTTCTCAGAACCCACCTTTTGGGTTTTCATATAGATTCTGAAAGCAGCTCACTGCTCTGGTGGGCATGATTTCAGAGAATATTGGGAAATGGAGGTGTGAGCCATTTACTACCAGTTCCAAAGCCATTGAGTAACCACTACTGGTTCATCACTGAGAGGTAAGGTCTAGGTTTTCAGCCCATCCCATTTGGTCTCCCTCCTCAGTTCTCTTACATAATCACTTACAACATCGCTTTGGAAACTTTTCAAGTTCCCTTTAGACCACTTTAGGAGACAAACTACCTCAGAGATAATCTATCCCAGGGTCAGGTAGCCAGGACTGTAAAGACTCCCCCCAGAATTAGTAGAGAGAACTGAACCATCTGAACCATGCGAGAGAAAACCTCAAGGGGAAAATGATTCATGTCAAAACAGAATTGTAGTTATTGACATATTATACCTCAGAATATACTAAGTAGCCTGTCCATTAATTAACTTGATGAATGCCTACTAAGAGTATACTGTCCATTAAAAGATTGAATACATCTTCCAAAACAGGAAGGTACAGAGGGTTCAGGGGGTCAGAGGCACTCATGCATCTTGCAGAAATAGGATCAGATATGGCCAATTTTATTATGGCACATCAGGATCGGTCAAAACTCCAATACACACACACACACACACACACACACACACTTTTCCAGTCTTTCTTGGTCAAAAGAACTAAGGTAATTGTTTGTGAAACCTTCCTTTCCCTCCCTGCTCCAGGCAGAATTTGTAGTTCTTTCCTCTGGGCTTTCTTTGTTCTTCCGGCATACTTCTAATATGGTACTTATACTTTTATATTATAATTATCTGTGTATATTTCCACCCACCTTTAGCTCCAACTAGACTATGAAAGCAAGGAATATACCCTTTTCAGATTTTTTCATGAATGCTTAGCACAATGGTTGGTACATAGTAAGTTCTCAACGAATGCTTATTGAATGCACAGGTGAGTAAATGAATTAATGAAACTCCTGTGAGACCAAGAAGCCATACATGGGTTCTTGTGAATATCTCCCAACTACCCAGCCTGATATCTGCAATTGAGGAGACTGCCCTGTGCCTCCAGCATATATCACTAAACAGAACCTCTTTTGATATCACCTGGGTTGAAAGAGACTTAATTTAGAGCAGAGGTGAGTGAATTGGTTTGTTCTGCCTACCCCAAAGAGTCAATGATGTCAAGATGATACAGACAACAATAGTCAATCTTTGCAATTTGCCCAGCACAGGAGAATCATTTGCCTCATATTACTAACCGCTTTCTATACCTGAGGAAATTAAGATTCAGACAAGTGAAATACTTCCCCAGGTCACACAGCTGGAGAAAATGAAGACATTATTAGAACTCAGACTTCTGGCTTCAGCTCTGATCATCATTCTCCTACAATGCCCACAGAATCTCGGAGCTGTCTGAGTGAATAAGAAGGCCAAGGACACCTACACATGCTCGAGTCAACACTGTCACAAAAACTGCCCAAGTTGTTCTCACAACAGGCAGACTCAGACCACGACCAGGAAAGTATTTTATTTTTAATGGATGTAACTTTGGTTTACAACATCATATAAGCTTCAGGTACAACATTATATACAACATTATATAACTTGACATCTGTATATACTACAATATATTATGCTCATAACCAAAATTCTAATTTCCATCTTTCCCCATACAATTGCCTTTATCCACTGTGCCCTCCCTCCACCCCCCTTTTCCTCTGGTAACCACCAACATGTTGTCTGCCTCTATGAGTTTGCTTTTGTTTTAAATATATATTCTACATACAAAAGTAATCATAATGATATTTATCTTTCACCATCTGACATTTCACTCAGCATAATGCCTTCAAGGTCCATCCATGTTGTCACAAGTGGCAGGACTTTATCTTGTTTCTGGTTGAATCTTATTCCATTGTGTGTGTATGTGTGTGTATACACATCTTTACAAAAAGGTGTTTTAGAATCAACACAACCCATGTGTGTATATAAGTGTACATTATTCTGGAAATAAAATGATCTATCTATTTTGACTTCATTAGAGAGAATACTGGGAAGTCTACTTGTTATGAAGTTATATAATTTTACTACGTTTAATTCTTTTTTCTATTCTTCAAGAAAAACGTAAGAGAACTTTAATATATCCTAATCACAAAAGTGGATAAGGGTATGATTCATTTCTATAAATTTGATAAGTAGGGGTTTATTTCCCTAATTCCTTCATACTAGAGGAACTCTTGAAACTTATGAAAATTGAAATTGAATTCTACTTTCTGTAACAATAATAACTTGTAACATATCATCCTAGAATAATAGGTAAATAAGACACATAAATAGACTTCAAAGAAAACAGTAAAAATTCATTAATAAATTTAATAGCAAATTATGAAGTTAAGGATAATGTTTTCATTTTTTGAGATTATGGAAAAAATTTCAGTATGATTTTAGGTATCCTTATAAAAAGTGAAATACTGAGCTAGATGGATTGTTGACCCAAAATGATATTTTTAAAGTACCTCTGTCTGGTCCAATGATCAGAGTTTCTCACTAGGTCTTCTTCTAATGAAATAAAAAGAGCAAGGCTAGTAGAATCCACACATCATCCTCATAGTCCTGAGTGCTGTATGGTTCCTCAAATAATGGGTGGCTAAATAAAGCCAACAAAACCAATAAAAAGAAAATTACCATGCCCCAAACATTTTCTTGAAAGGGAAAGCTATGTTTTTTTTCTTCTTCATGTTTACTGACCTTCTCCCTTTTAATCAGTTACACCTTTATCGAGAAACTGATGCCACAGCAGAAAGCAGAGAGCAAATGGGTCAATTCTTTGCTTTGAGTTTTAAAATTTAGACAATATATAGGACAAAGTTTTCCCAATCCTTAGGATTCTGAGGAAGTCCTCTGGTTGTGGGAAGGAGGAGATAGCCATAAAGACATTGTATATCCCTAAGAAACATGAGTCTTGTGCCTTGTTCCCTACCAAAGGCCAAACCCTGAGATGAATGACAGCAAGACCTTAGAAAAGTTGGTAGTTTCCAAGAATGGAGAGACCTGGGCTTTATTCCTTGGTGTAGTCTCAGGAAAAGGGCAAGACCAGAGAAGATACAGCTCTACAGAGTGCATAGGGAGAGAAGGCCCTAGAACTTCAGGCATCATGGGTCCAGTTGGGTGGAATAATAGTATCTGAGAAGAGGATGATGCAGTTCAGGCCCAGGGAGCCTCATAGTCCCTCTATGTCCCTAAGCGATTCAGGTCTGAGAAGTTTTCATTTGCATGTGGGAGTGGCACTGAGTGGACTGTCTGATGTTGGAGAGACTTGTGACTTTCCTGTCGTAGCTCAACCTGGCCCAGCAGCAGGAGAGTGATCCCTGTGCCCCCTAGAGGGCCTTGGCAGTCTCTAAAAGAGAACGTCGTCTGGCTTTGTATTTGGAAATATGAGACAAACCAGCATGGGTCTGCATGGAACAATAATGAAAGGCCAGTAAGACCAGGGAATTTTCAGGGGACGCTTTCATGAGAAGATGCCCCAGGACCAGATGCCACTATGCTCTCGAAGCCTTGGCCCAGGAGAGGTCCTCCAGGGACATATGCAAACCCAGGAGAATGGGGGCTAAAAATAGGTATCAGCATATAGATAAATGCAGTTATTATTTATGCACACTTGAAGACTTTTAACCCACTCTACACCATAACTAACATTTCAAAGAACAGTCTTCCTCAGTTGTGCTGGTTTACTCCAGTCAAATGTTAGACAGATGCGTCAGCAGCTCACAAAACCTCCAGGTATCCCTGAGTCTAAATCTCTCCTGAATCTATGCAATTCAGTACTCTAATTTGGAAAACTTTTGTGAGTTTAATGATAATGAACTGAAGGTAGCACTTTTGTACTTTCTAAAACACTTGAAAGGGCATCTCATGCTTTATGTTTTTTAGTTTATTTATCTCCCCAAGTGAGAGCTGCATATATGTATGTGTGTGTGCGTATTTCTTTATTTATTTATATACGTAATTTCTATATATAAATATATACGTATGTGTGTGTGTGTAACAGCTCATCCTATTATCCCAGAAGTCAGGAATGAGAATTATTCCATATTGTAGACTTTTTGTCTTGTGGAAATAAAGATTTATTCTGTACATGGGGAACAAGATTTGGCTTGCAACAAATCAGATCTGTCATAGAGAAGAACACTTTGAAACAGACTGGCATTGTATTCAAAAATAAAGATCACTAATAAAGACACCAATGGAAACTATTCAGCCTCCTGTTCAAATATTTTCTAAATTATTGGTCTCTCTGTGAGAACATTTCCCTCTGGTATAAACAGCGGCCATGAATAGGATGAGTGTTTGAGCAGTACAAAAGTACCAGGTTTCTTCCTGTTACCCAAACAGCAATGAACACCAACAGCACAGCGCCCTGCACAGCAGCCCTTGTCGGACAATGGAGCTTACACACGAGGAGCCGAGACATTCAGTTCTCTGATAACACGAATGTCTAGTCCCAGCTGGAGAGACACCAATAGCCAAAGTTAACAGTTGCAAAAGAGCCATTGAAGAAGAGTGGAAAGGCTTCCTTCCCCTCCTAAGTCATTGCAGAATGCAGCGGAGCTACATCTGGGTGTCTGGGAATGAATCATGTTATTGTGTGAAAGAATGGAGCACATGCTCTGTCACCTTCCCCACCCCACCACCTGTCCCCAAGGATGCTGTATTATTGATTTATCCTATCAGGGCCACCTTTATCTGTACATGTCAGCATCAGTGAATGAAGATATCAAAGAATGAGATTTGAAAATATTGATTAACTTTAAAGTAATTTTGAAGAAGTTAAGGGCAGAAATGGTGACTTGCATAATCTTTAAAAAGCATTAAACATTTAGATTTGTCCCTTTAAAATGTAAAATATAGGTAGATTTCAGAGGTCACTGTCATTATTTTCTTCATTTTGCAATAGCGGAATTTAACCACAGAGAGATTAAATAAAGGTTTCATGTGTGTGATGCTAGCCCAGGTGTGCCTGGCTCCTGATTTTCTCCCGAGAATTATGAAGATGATAACGAGGGTCGTGACTTTCACACTTTTCAAATTGTAATTTACAAGAAGAAATTCATTTTTTACCTAGACCTAGAGCATAACTAAGTGTGTAAGTGTAACAAAAGTTTCATGAAACCTTAACAAAAAAAATAGGCAACTGTCCTGCAGGCCCAGAACACAAATATTTCTTACTCTTCAGAAAACAAAACAAAACAAAACTGCAATGATTCACCATTTTATGACTCTCAAACAGGTCTTGAACCACATTGGAAAAACATCTCCAGGAAATGCTTCCTTGGCTTTTGTTTGAATACCCTTGGTGAAGGAATCTGAGTTCTTCTATAACTGTTTTATTTTTGAACATTTCTGTGTCGGGAGGCAGGTCTATGTTCCTGATATTTCTGAGATGGCCTGTAGGTGCCGGGAATGACTACCAGTCTCTCATGAGTCATCTCTTCTCTGCGTCGGACAATGCTACCTTCTTTGATCCTTGTAAGATATGGTTTGCATTCTGCCCACTCATCTTAGAATGCACACCATTTTAAGACATCCCAGCTCTGTGATTGGGACTCCCATCCTTTGTCTTAAATATGTATCAAACCTAGGTTTTGCTGCCCAGAGCTATATTTTCATTTACAGTTTAAAATCATATTAACCTTATTTGGTGGCTGCCATCACACTGTGGTGTTTAATGAACTTATCAGACACAACCACAAAGTCCATTTGCTGATGACAACGAAACTCGCTGCAGCCTAATACCAACCTGATATAGTTGTTCTCAATCTTAAGTTAAATATTGACAGATTCGGAACACATATAAGTCACAGTATGTGCAAAGGACAGTTCTACTGTTCACTTTAATAGTTACCTTATTTTTGAAATTAAATAACACATATTATCTCAGAATGATAAGTTAAAATGATTACTGCAGTTTACACCATTTCTTTGTAGGCCAACACACATTACTTCTTTTGTGTAAATATGCCTTTGATATGCTTATGTGACCTAAATTTGATTGCTTTTTCCTTCAGTCAAGATTTTGTTATCAAGACAACTTTATTAGTCAGTTGTTTCTATTTTGACATTCCAACATTGATTAAATATTTCATCTTAAGGGCTGTGCTTTTGTATGTGTGTATATGTAAATGTATATTATGTATATATTTACGTGTGTAAATATATGTACAAATATACACACATTATATGTGTTTAAATACATGTGTTTATGTGTGTACACATATTTATATTTATGTGCGTGTGTATATATTTAATTAAGTTCTATTTATTTCCCAAATCCTATTGCTGCGCAACAGACCCTCCTTTCTCCAAAATTTTTTTTTGTTTTCAGTATCATTCTGTCCACCATAAGGAATGAAGCATATATTTCAAAGATATTGGGCAGGAGTTCTGTGAACTCTGATTTAAATCATAGGATCTCAAGATAAAATGTCTTACTGTGTTACCAAAGAGTGTTGGTGTGTGGACATTCCAACAAGACAAAGTTTGGGGGCACAAAAAAAGGAACAACTGACTAAAAACATAATGTGCTACATCAGAGAGTGGGCATGTATGCGACATGGATTGGAAAGAAGGGGATAGGAACTGGTAGCTGGACGAGACTGGCCTTTTTTAAGCTCTGCCTTCCGAGCAGGGACTGGGTGCTGGTGAGGGAGAGAGACAGTCTAACAGAGCTCTAGGTTCTCATGCCAATAAATGTCCTCTTTCTTTCTCCAAAGCAGCTCCCCTGTGTCTTTTAAAAGATATATACATATGGTGCCCCTGTATAAACTGTGTTTGCCCATGGTTTAACGAATTTTCCAAATCAGTGGAAAAAGCAGTTTTTAACTGCTCTTTCAGTCTGGTATTTATCCACCAGAATTGAAATGGTTTCTGTTGGGACACCATTGTGTAAAGTGTGTGTTGACCTATAAGGACAGAAGAGAAGCATCTGCAGAGATGATCGGTGTTTTTATTTATCAATGTCCCAAAGATTCTGGAAGATTAGCAAGAACGTGAGTTTTGGAAAACTAATATTACAAGAGATGGAGGGGGGAGAGTTTAGCGATAGCTATTTTAAGGATAATTTCACAAACTGATACACACATTTGCTCTTAGCTGACCCTGTGCTTCTCTGCCTCCCCAGCCTCCCAGAAGACTCTTCAGTCCCACCTATACCTGTAGGTCTTAGTACTTATGAGTCCTTTAACCTTGGAAGTGAATTTTGGCTCTTATTTGCAGCCTCAATTCCCCTTTCTTCCAGGTTGATCTTGGCCCAGGACACTGCTGACTACTGGGCCCCTTTGCAGCAGATCTCGCATTCTGTAGGATCCTATATATTGGCCCTTCCTGAATTACTCTTTCAAATGCCAAGCAAGCCCCCTACATCCCTGAGACCCAGCTCAACTGTATTTTTTTATAATTTTGTTTTAATAGGAAAATAAATTATATGGAATTATCTAAGTTCTTTGTATTTGTCCTATGATCAAATACCAACTCTATTATTTAAAAGTATATAAATCTAATCCTAGATATATGCAACTATATTGAGTCATAATTTATATAAGTGATATCTGTATAAATTTGTTCTTTTATAAAAAATTTAGGTGATATCGTACATTATATGAACCTACAGAATTAATTCTTTTATACTATGTAAAGCTTTCTGTCTGTTTGTTTGTTTGTTTTGCTGTGGCAGTCAGAAACCAGAATGCAGTGTACTTGGGTCCCAAGAATCAGTCTCCTGAAACTAGTTATTTCTCAATGCCCATCTCTCTAACCAAAGCCAGTCCATGAATCCCTAGAAATGTTCTCACAAAATCATAGAAACCCAGGGCTGTGTGTCTAAGTGATCTCCTGGGTGAAAACACAGCTCTCTCCTAGAAGATGTGACTTAGAGCATGAATAGAGGGTTAGCCTGGCTCTATTCTCAACTGCCTTCGTGATGCCGTGACACCTGCTAATATCACTCAGGAAAGCCTGGCGCGGCTGTGTGCAGCGGCTGTGCCTGCAGCTGCTCCTTCCCCATCTCCTGGGGAACAGTCCACGCCCTGCCTTGCTCCTGGGTGCCGGTAATGGCTGTCTTTCTGCTTCTTCTGTGATTAACTAAAAAATTCTGAAAAAGGCAGACAGAGAAGAGTCTAGTTGTTGTTTTGGTTTTTGTTTTATTTTTTCTATCGAAAGTGGTCAAAAGAATGTCTGCGACATGATTTGAGTTCTGTGGCAGGTCATCTCTCTGTTTTTCCACCTAGTTTGGTCTGTGTTCTGCTTTTATTGCTTCCTCTTCCCATGTCCTGTTTACATAGATACCAGATGAAAATAAAGGTCTATCACATGTCACCCCTTAGATGCCAACAGAGCCCATGTCAGGCACAGTCAAGAAATATACACATACTGGCTCTTCTATGCTCCACCACAGGTCTGGGAGGTGGGTTTCATCAGCTCCCACTCCCCTCCCCTTTTTTAAAGGAAGTCTAAGTCTCAGAAAGCTGAAGTGACTTTTTCAAGGAAACTCGACTTCTGTGTGATTTCTGCATCTGAATCTTCAAAGTCCATGACATGTCCCTGTGCATATTTCCAATTAAGAGCAATTAATCTTTGTTTACAGTGCTTGAAACTTTAAACTATAAGTATTTTTCAGGGAATGTATTTTTTTAGGCAGTCTAGTTCATGTGAAAACCAAAATTTTAGATAAGCCAAAATTTTAGATAAGCCCCCCAACCAAAATTAAATTGTGGAAAAGTAAAAGAATAGTACATAAGTTTCACGAGTATTCCCAGTGGCATCCGCTCCTCATCAGCTATGGCATGGCCGTGTGGGCCGGGTGAGGCCCCCGGCAGCTCTCATCGCCCACACCACCTTCCTTCCCACCGTAAAGGGACTCAGATCGCAAGTGGGACTATGACAGCATTAGAAGGGCAACTCTGAACTTGTGGCGATTTGTCTATAGGTTTTTAAAATGTCCAAATTTTCTGGGCGCCCATCTCACAGTTGAGCCTGCCATGACATTGTGATCGGCAGTTTGGTAAATGCTGAGTCGGGTGTTACTCAAGGTTCCATTTTGACTACATGCATTTAGCCCTGGCTATGTACCAGGCACTCCTCTGTGCTCAACACAGGGCGGTCCTGGCTTATACCCAGATAGCCAGGGTTCCTCCCCTGCACCCTGTGCTTTAGAAACTCCCTTCTCCAGCCTCTTCTCTCCCCACAAAGTAAGGGATACGTGTCTGCCCAAGTCCTTCCCCCAACCCAGTCCATGTTCCGATTATTTGGGACCTGGAATTCCTTGCTGTAATGACCTGAGCCTCCTCCCAGGGTTGGTGTAGCCTCTCTCAGGCTTACTTTCCAGGGCATTGAGAGCATCTCTAGAATTCTGATTCTTAGGTACGAAGGGCAACAAAAAGGTGACTGTTTGCAGAGCAAGTAGGAGGATGGATTTTGGACAGAGCTTGGATGTGCTTCCATAAGGAATGAGGAAACTGGGGGCAAGAAGAGAAGAAGGCAGGGTCAGGCTGGGAAGGCACCTCTATTCCCATGGTTGCCTTGACACTGGGTGACCAGGAATTCAAAGATGATAACGATTTCTGCTCTCATGGAGTTTTAGTCTGACCAGAAAGATGGACACATAGATAGATAACATTGGCCCAACATAGTGAACATCATGCTTAGGATTCTTTGAAGTACCAGAGGAGGTCCCTTAGGCCAGCCTGGCTTGAAGTTGTAGGGATCAACTGAAAAGAATGAATCTTGAAGGGTGAATAAGATAAATAGGGAAAGAAGGAACTGAGGTGAGGGGGTCAGTGGAATGGCAGAGGTTGTAGGAAACAACACTCCCAGGAAAGGCAATGAAGTGTGAAGCAGAAGGCTAGGCTAAAAGGCCTTTGTCTATGCTCTCATCTCTTACCAAAAACCCCCGCACAGATGTTTGGAAAGAAGATGAGTATATGTGTGCTTGACTGACACAGTTGTGGTGTGGGAGAAGGACATACAAACATCTTAGTATTCTTGGAGCAAAAGTCTTCGGTGCAGAGAGTTAACATGAAGTGGGGTAAAGGTGTCGGCACATCTTTGGCAAATGTTTCTGACACTGTGGAGGTTAAACTTACGTTAGCAGTGACAGAGCTTTAAACACAAGACTGCATTTCATAGTTAGCAATATGAAGGATTATTTGAAAAGCACTGAAGACTGAAGATGCACAGAACCAGTTAGTAGGTAGTTATTATAATCCAAGAGAGAGGTGATAGGCAACTAAGCTATACTAACTCGCTATCTCAGCATACACATGGCTGTATCCCTTGCCTGCCATATAGTAGTTGCTCAGTAACTAGCTGTGGGATGAATGAATAAAGTCAATAACAATAGGAATGTAGAGAGGGAGGATATGTTTGGGACAAGTTCAGCTCTAGATGCTTGGAGGTTGTCAGCCCAGCAGAGATGACTCAGAGGCAATAAATGTAAACCTACAAAAATGGACACAAATTTTATTTTGTATCAGATTGACAATACAAGGTAAAGATGATGTGTTGTAGAAGTGTGCACCTGAAACCTGTATAATTTTGTTTACCAGTGTCACCCCAATAAATTCAATAAAAAGGAAAAAGAGATTGTCTATGACATTTGTTAAAATACAAATTCCTACATCTCATCCTCAGGCATTCTAATTCATGAAATTTTGGGTGAGGTCCAGGAATCTGCATTTTGAATATGCATCCCAGGTGATTCCTGTATAGGCTAATAGGACAAAATTTTTAAAGGCAATTTGTTCAAATTTAGTTTGCGTGACAGTTTGGAGGTACATATTTGTGATCATTGACATAAAGATAGTAACAACCAACAGTGACCATTTGCAATGCAACAAACTGTTCTAAGCATTTTATATAAACCTCAGACCTCTATCAAGTAAGTATTACTATTTCCATGCATTTTACAGATTGAAAAACTGAAAACTCAACGAGGCTTGTGAGAGGCAAGGATGAGATTTGAAGTCAGGCAGTCCGAGGTTGTGGCCAGAGCCTGCGTTTTTCACCATTATGCTGTTCTAGCCTCCCATTACTGGAATACTCATCAAAAGGAATGAATGGTGGCAAAGGGGGTGAGAAAGCCCAGGAAGATGTCATGGACATGGGCCAAACACTGAGTTCTGGAGAACACCACATATAAGTGGCAGATGAGGGTAGAGGGTTAAAAGAGATGAAAAAGGATTTGATCCCATACTGGGTTTTTAAGGAGAGCTAGACTTCTTAACAGACAGAAAACAAATGCAAAGGAAATATAAATAAATATTTATAGTAATAATATTGATGATGGAAACTTAACAATTTCTGGGTATTTTTCAGGACAACTTTACTAAGTCATCATTTAATGGCATACTGTGATATTTCTTCATAGTATTTCAACGACATTGGATTTTTTTTTGCATTGCCAGAAAGGGAAAAAATAACTTAAAGACAATGTAATCTATATTTTAAAAATTTTAATGAATATGTTTTACAGGTAAATGGAAAATAGTGGATGCAAATATGAAGAACTGCTTGTTATTGATATTGAGCCATCTAATTCTAACGAAAACAGCATCAGAATAGGCATTTAAGTTCCGATCATTTTTGTACAACTCATCCTCAATAATTTAGTGAATTATTGAAGTAAATTTTAAAGATTATGGACTTATTTGCTCCAATTGTTTATTACTTGGCTTGTTCGTTCTGGTTCAAAGAAATTTTCTTTCTCCTTGTGCGTCCATGAAACCCTAAGTGTGCTAGAAGTGGGAAGAAACATAGAACTTCATTTCCATTATCCTGTCTGTACCCAGTTACAGGATAGCCTTGACCAACTTGTTTAGTGTAGAAGAATCTCTTTCTTAGATGGTGGTCTATCCCAAAGGGGTATCCCTTATCATAACTTTGCGGAACATTTTTAAACAAAGAACAAGAAAATGCTGATACTAAGCGTCTGTGTCAGAACCTTAAGGTAGCAAAGGCAGCGTTTGTGTAAAAGCCTGTTGCAGCGTTTGCTTTTGCCCGTCGTGACTTATCTCCTTCCGCAGCTGCTGGAGGACAGGCAAATGACCAACGGGGCTTTGACACAGCGTGTTGTGTGAAGGCTGGGGAGACAGGTGAATGCTGTTAGAAAATATTTTGAACGTGATCTGTCACTAAATTAGAGGATTTGGGGTAGGAGAGAAAGAGCGTAGAAATGATATTGCTACAGTCCGGAGCAAGACACTCATTTCATCACAAAGAAGAATGTAAGATAGATCTGCAGCAATTTGCAAATAACACATAATTAAGGATAGTTTTTGTAATGCAAAAATAAGCCCTCTAATTATACATAGAACTGATTGCAGATAATGATAGTGATCTACTAGGAATAGATTAAAGGATTTAGACCATTTTTTTTTCCCATCCTATTCAGGCACTGAGGTTTTCTGCACTGACCTGTAGAAATAGCATTCATGGGAGACACTGAGGAGAGACTGTCTGGGCTGTTGCAGGGGCCTGGTTTTCACATTCCCCAGAAAGCTTCTTTGTCAGGAAACTTTTAGGATGTAATCATTCTTAAATCCTCAACATGCCCACAAGCTAGTCAGAGAGAGAGGGAGAGACAGAGAGAGAGAGATTGAGAGAGAGAGGGAGAGGAAGAGAGAGAAAGAAAGGAAAAGGCCACTCATGTGGGTCAGTTTTGAAAGACCCAGCTGAAAGTTTTAGTACTTTGGACATTTACCAGAAAACTCCTCCCACCCTTTATCCCTTCTCTTTCCTCTTCTTTCCTTTTCCTGTTTTTTTTTTTTTTCTTTCTTACTAGTATGTCCCTTGACACTGCACAAGTCTCACTAGATTGGTGTGATTTGGGGGATTTTAGAAATATATAAGAAGTACTTGGAGCTCTTTAGAAAACAAATTTATCTTGGGAACTTTCAAACCCAACTATTTGTTTTTATTAACTATTATAACATTACTCCCTGGTATAACAAATCATTTCTATCTTCAAAATGGAAAACCAGCTTTTTGTAATGGCTTTGTCCTAGAACGGTGTTCCCTCTGAGCAGGTTGGGGTTGCCTCCACATTACTTAGAATCCCATGATGTCAGGTTGGCCTGGCCAACCACTGCTACTATTTTTCACTAATTATCCACTGAAAGGGGGCAAGAATGATAGGATGCCCAGCAGTTTACTTATCTGACATATAGTCCTTTGGGACAATATGACCCTAACCCTAAACTTGACCGAGATGGGTTAATATAAATGGGGAATAAAAGGGGAACTCAAAGGAGATAATATTCTTATATTTCATCCAAACTGGTAAAAAGACATCAATAGATTGTGATGAATTATATAGAGTGAAATACTTAGAGCGAGAATTAAAAGAAAATCTTTACAAAATCCTCAAAACACTATAGATAAATCAAGATGGAGTTTGAAAATACATTCAAGTAATACACAGGAAGGCAGAAAAAATAAAACAGGAAACAAACAACAGAGGAAACAGAGAACAAAGAATAAAATGGAAGACATAAGCCCTAGCCTATTAGTAATTACATTAAATGTGAATTGTCTAGATATACCAGGTAAAAGACAGAGACTGGCAGAATGGATTTTTTAAAAAATGAACTGAGTGCTATCTACAAAAAATTCCTTTCAATATAATGATACAGGAAGTCCGAGAATGAAACAATAAAAAAAACATACCATGAAAATATCAATCAAAAAATAAAAAAGAGTGAGAGCCCTGACCAGCATGTTTCAGTTGGTTGAGCATTGCCCTGCAAAGCCCAGGTCGCCAGTTTGATTCCTGGTCAGGGCATATGCCTGGGTCATGGGCCGCCTGCAAGAAGCAGCTGACTGATGTTTCTCTCACACATTGATAGTCCTCTTTCTTTTCCCTCCCTTTCCCTCTCTCTAAAAATAAATAAATACTTTTTTAAAAAAGAGAATGATAGGTTAATATCAGATAGAGTGAACTTCAAAGAAAGGAAAGTTATCGAGGTCAGAAACACACATTAAATCATGATGAAAGAGACAATCCACCAGGAAGACCCAGAAATCTAGAATGCGTACACACCAAACTGCAGAGTTGCAAAATTTGCAAAATAAAAACTGGTAGAACTGAAAGGAGAAACAGACAAATCTACAAATACTGTTAAAGATTTCAACACTTTGCTCTGAGAAACTGACAGAACAATCATAAAATTGGATAAGGGGTCGTGGTAGATAGCATTATCAAAGACGACAATTGCAATGTCCACTGATATAGGGAACATTGGGAAGAAGCAGGTTTTTGTGGAAGAATTAAAAAAAGAGTGAGCTGTGTTTAGGTCAAGTTGAAATATTCAAGGAGCAAAGTCAGAGGTGTAGCTGGATGTATGAGAAGGTGAAAAGGATAGAAAAAGAGGTGTAGAGTCATCCACATACAGGGTGAGACAAAAGTAAGTTTACAGTTGTTCGTACAGAAAATAATACAATAATTAATAAATAATAATACAAAGAAAAACTCTTGTTTCATGTACTCACAATTGTAAACCTACATTTTCCCTACACTGTACAGGCGGTAATTGAAACAATGGATTTATATGAGTTTGCCAAGGGAGAGAGTATAGTGAGATACATATATTGTAGGTATGAACTTTAAGGAATTCTGATATTTGATGTCTATGTAGAGAAAGACCATCCTGGAAAGGAAAACGGAAGAGTGGTCAAACATGTTAGAGAAAAGTCAAGGACGTGTGATGTGGAAATTAAGGGCAAAGGGTATTTCAAAAGGAATGAGTATCCAAAAGTGAATGCTGCTGAAAAGACAAGGAAGATTAGAACTAAAAAAAATGATTGTAGGATTTCTTGACAGTGAGATTATTAATGACCTTGATGAGAAGAACTTGGTGGAAGAAAGGGAGTAGAAGTCAGCATGGAGTGAATAAAGGAATGAATGAAAAAATTAAAACGTGGAGATGGTAAGTGAAGATAATTCTTTTGGGAAGTTTCACTGTGAAGAAGAGAAGGATGATGACGGTAAATGAAGCTGAGAGAGATGTTTTATTATTTATTAATTCATTCATTTACTATTTAAATATGGGTATAGTCTTTCCTGATGTCTTTTTTAAAAATTTTTTCTCTTTCTTTTAGGGGAAAAAGACTAGACAAATTTGAGGAAAAAGGGGAGTAAATTCTGTAAACTTTTGTTAAAGGAAAGAAAGTATGAGCCAGGGGTTGGCTTTTCATAAGAGGGATTGAGCCTCTTCTTAACAGGAGAAACGGATGAAATGCATACAGATGTGATTTGGTTACTTGTTTGGTAGGGAGAAATTTAGGGAGGTTTTATCTGGTGGTTTTGTTTATCTTAAATGTCTTACTTTAATAATTCCCACTTATGGAAAATACAAGAATGTAGTAATTATCTTTGATATCCACAGATAAAGAAACACTATTTTTCATACCAAAATAGAAAAACAATTATGCAAAAAGGTGTGAGACTTTTGTTGCAAAGTCTTTTATGTGAAAATTCTGACAGTAATATAAAAGTTAAGGTATACGGAGTTTGTGGTTAACTAATGCTTAACTAATTGTCTTAACTGAAAAGAGGAAAGTTACCTAAAATTGGATCCATTCTGAAAAATCAAAATGTACACAGACTCTTGGTTGAAATGACACAAAATATCAGCTAAAATGGCTTAGGCAAAAATAATATGTGATGATGACAAGTTTTAGAAATAAGGGATACCTTCAGCGTGTCTGCTGTCAGGCCTGAGCTGATACCATGAGAACGTCCGCTCTGCCTTCAGCTATGTTAGTGCGATGTCAGCGAAACTGTGAAGCAGCGGCAGCAGAATATTGTGCTTCATTCTTTTAGATGCACACCCGTCCAGAAGGTCTAGGATACCTTTCCTAGAGGATCTAGGAACATCTCACTGGCTTTAACTGGGTCATATCCTGATCCCTGAAATACTGACTGAGTTCCAGGAGGGTGAGAAGCAGGATCAGCTTCGGCTTGTGGTCACTGTTGGAGGTGAGTGTGGAGTCACGGAGGCTACAGTGGGGATAGGTAGCTGACCAAATGACCGAGAAAGGCCAAATTCTGGTTATTTAAAGTACTATCAGACTAACAATTTCACTTTTCTGCCCTGGTATAACCTTTGAAGATAACAGTTACTAAATATGACAAATCACTGATTTGAGTTTCTCTTCTGTTTGCCTTTACCGTAAACTTGTGCTGATGGTGCAGGAAGCCAAAGAAATGACCAAAAGGAAGATGGATGGTTGAATTCCAAATTGTGCTGAATGGGTTGTGATAGTAACTGATAAGAAATGAAAAAAATTCTTAGGGCAAGATAAAAAGCATCTTTTTTAAAATTTAATGTTGAATATGTAGAGTTTACTATAAAATGAAAAAAAGATGTAATTTCAATGTCATTAAATGTAACTCCATCAGCATACATTTCTCTGAGTAGCATCCTGATAGGCTACATTCCTAAAATTAGTTTTAAAGAAACACATTTATTAAGCATATTAAGCATATATGACATGATTTTGTTCATACTTGGTAAAATACAAAACAAGCCCCCTGTCCAGTAAGGCTTAGGTCTAACCCAGTGGAGCAACACAAAAACATGGCAGCTCCAGTACTCTGAGTTCTCGAGAGCCCAAATTAAGCATTATTCACTTCTGCGTTTCTTTTGCCTAGCCCTGGTCTCAGGATGTAATACACATTAATAAGTAAGGATATGTTGATTTGATACATTATCAATCCCTCCCATAAGGGTTTCATAAGCATCATCACTCCACTGGGTTAGGCTTTTAAAACACTTTTGTTGAAATCTTGGCGACAGGGTACAATGTCCTCCCTTGTGCTTCTCCCTACAGTTACTTGTGAACACGTGTCTTTCTCCCGAACTGTGTTTTCTTCCAGAGCAGAAACCATACCATAAATTATAAATTCATTTAAAGATTCAATAATTGTCCTCCACATTTTGGGAACTATAACCATTAAAATCTATCAGATACAATCCCATAAGAACACTGGCAAGAAGTTTTAACTTTGCCAGTTGTGGCTTTTCTTATTTCTGCCGCAACACCTAGCACAGGATATGGTACATATTAAAGGTTTTAGAAATACTTACTTAATTGACTTATGAGATTTGTACCAAATGTAACCTACATCTCCAGCTACTAAATCAAATCACAAAGTATATTATTCTTTAATCCTTTTTAATTAACACTTGAACAATGGCCATCATTTATTTAAAATCTAACATGCAGGGACCTTGCATACATTATGTTTTAACACATTACAACAGCTTTATAAAGTTCCTCGTTTTATACAGAAGAACAGCAACTTGGGAAGAAGCTAGAAAAGTCTTGCCCATTAAGTAGCAGAGCTGGAATTTCAACCCCGGTGTCTCTGGGAATGAAGCCCATAGTTTTACTTATTATCACATATTAGTTTCAACACTCTGTTGAAATACTTGCCTCTTCGATCCCTTTTCGGTAATGTCCTTCTCTCTCTCTGCCCTCCATGTACCTTAACTTTTTATAATACAAACATATCACTTCAAGCAGCTCAGTACAAATTCATGTGCTCAGTAATGTTAATAACCATTGATCCTCTGCAGTAAAAGACTGCACATCCGTCATTCTTTTTAGCAGGTGGGTCATTCAGCTACCATTTTGCAAATTCTTTGTTATGCCCCTATCTGTCTGGGCTCAAGAGGAAAGAGCAAGGGCTTCAGGCATCTTCAGAGAAGGCCACTTGGCGGGGAGGTGGGGGAAGGGGGCGGTTTCCAGCCCGCAGGCAGGTAATTGACGTATAGGAATCCCAGTCTTCCATCATTGGGCTCTCCTTAAACTCTAAATGTTCATGATTCTTCTCTCATTTAAGATGTTCAAGTGTATAAACATCAACAAGAGAGCTTTGTTCTCATCGTCCTTTTACATACACAATATCTACATTTTGCTATTATGCATAAAACCTATTTCTGTTGCATGTTCTTACAATCGCAGTGAGGCCCTTTTCACTCTGAAATATTATCTCAGTGCTGTAGTGGGAGCAGATTCAGCTGAAAACTGGGCTTTTTGTAAACAGTGTAAACAGGGGCTCCCAAAGACTGGTTGCTAGGCTATTAATACAATGGAAAACATCCACGTCACCAGAAGATAATAAAGGACCAAGGTGATGGAAAAACAATCAATGGCCAGTGATTCCATTGAAAGGTTGTCTCTGAGGTCAATGTCAACAAGCATCTTCATCACTGACTTTTTGAAAAGGTTAAAGTTTCCCAGTCTAAATGTGGGAACAAACAAAAAAAACCCATATACCCTGGAACAATAACCTGCAGAGACAAGACAGCACCGGAAAGACACAGCCTGTTCAGCTGCGTTTCCTGACAGCGCTGCCCAGCACACTTCCACCTCAGGCGGAGAACCGAGTTTCTAAAGAACAAATGTATCATGTGATTGTCAGGATGGATGGCCTCTTTCCAATGGCTTCATGGCTTATCTTTTGGGACAGAGTTAGGGGAGAGAGCAGACTGTAATCTGCTGTCCCAGTTTGATGGGGAGGATGGGAGACAGGTCAGTTTTTGATGTTCTAACTCACACGGGAGTACAAGGTCTGAGTTCCACCCTCCGAGTCCTTTAATAACCAAGTTCTTTAATTAACCCTGCATTGAAGCACGTCCTTTAATAAGATACCTCTCACTTACATATGTAAATTTTTACCCAATAGTTTTGTAACGCTAGACAACGTCCAAAGAGCTTTACATATATTTACTAATTTAATAATCACTGCAACCCGACTTATAAGTGGTACCCTTGTTCCCATTTTATAGATGGGGACACTGAGCACAGAAGGTGAAATGACATGTGTGGTCACACGGTAGGGGAACGGTAAAGCCAGGACAAAAACTGACCCCAGAACCTGCCTTTGGCCATGCACAGTACTATCTTTATGATGATGTTTTAAATTATTATTATTATTATTATTATTATTTCTAAATAGCATGTAGGCAAAGCTTACAAAAACAAACCATCTCATATTTTGTAACAAAAATTCAATCAGAAGTTTTCAGTATAGTATGCCAAAAACTTGGTAGCTCTCTTTGTATATTTAAACCACACGCAATTACTGCCTAAAATCATAAGTGAGGTAGCTTATTCTTTTAAACATAGCAGAAGAATCTGTTTTCTGGTACTCTTAGCTCAGACTTCTCAAACGGGAGGACAAACATCTGCGTGGACGTAGCCAGCTCACAGAAGTACAAGATATGTCTCTTGGGAGGGCCCACATGTATATGAAGAGTTACAAGTAATTACATTAAATCAAATGTGAATATATATCATAAAGCAGAGGGAAAAGGGAATAAGATAAAGCAAGAACCATCCAAGGAATGGTGAGCTGCTAATGGCTTGCTTCAAGTTCCAGCTGAAGACAGGGGGTTTCTCGGTTTGTGTTCACGGCCTCCTGCCACTTGGAGCTACTTTACTCAAAAAGTCTAAGAAGCATTAAAGAAAGCATTAAAGAAAAATGCAAATGCCATTGGTGCAAAAGTGAAGTTTCACAAGACTTTGTATCTTGTTTTCCATAGAAACATTCTTAATGATTTTCATCACTTTTATAATGTGAGGGGACGGCTAGAAGAATGAAATGATGGAAATAAAGAAGGCTCTCCTGATGTGAGCATCACAAATAACACATTTTACATAAAGTAAGGACAGAAACCATGAGCCTCTTGATTTTAAACAAATAAAAGAAAATTATTATTCTTCCCATATTCTTAAAAAGGAAGAGACAGCTTAATTGTCTCTCAGGGACCATGGTGTTCACGGAACCATCCCTGTGGACACAACACTATCTTGGGCACCGTGGGCAGCTTCCAAGGAAAGGAAAGGAAAAGAGCTGCTTTTAACCCATGAGCACAGCCAAGAAAATGGCACAGATAGACGAATACAAATTATAATGCTCAGAAATACAAATGCAATGTGTGTGTGTCTAGCAGCTGAGGACACTTTTGTTTTAGTAATATGATTATAAACAATTACATAGAGAGGGGTGGGCAAAACAAAGTTTATATACAAGGTTTAGCACAAATAATACCTATGTTTTATTATAAAATCTTTTATGACAAAATCATAAGCATGTAATTCTGTAACATAATATCACACTCAAGCACACCATATGAAATTTTAGATGAAATGTTCAAATTAAAACTATAAATTATCGCACCCATATTGTTACCCTACCAACCACACTGAAGTGGCCATTGCTTTGGCCAGACCCTGTATATGTAAGAAAGGGACTATAGGGACTGGGTCTGTATATTTAGTACTTCAATGCTCAATAGGTATAATTCCACCAATTCAAATAGCTAGACTTATGTGTGCCCCCTGTAACTAAAGTGTACGTCAACTTTTGATTAACAAAGCAAATGTAGGACTGAGGTATGAAAAGTTCTGGATGAAAGGAGTTTGAGGTGTTACTGGGTCAAAGAATAACTCAAGTTAAATGTCCACAATCCCTCTATAATGGAACCATTGGATATGTAATTAAAGCATTGAATACATAGTGGCTCTTGGCTTTCATGGTTTGCAAAGTTCACACACCCAACCCAACTACCTTCCCTTGCTGCTACCCTCCTCCTCCCTCGTTGCTAATCCGTGAGCACTGCCCTGTGGGTGCTCTGCTCAGCACTGCAGGCCCTCCTGGAGCCAGCATGTGAAACATGGAAATTATCCGTTCTTTTAGTTGTACTAGTCCTGTCTTAGATTTTAGTAGTTAAGACGTAAAGTTTGTTTCAGGTTTAAGGGAAACTCAATTTCAAACATGAAAAAAAATTCAACTCAATAATCTAGTTTTACCAGTTTCTCACTCCATCTGTTTGACATCTTGGTCTGGTTTTTGGTTAGGTTTTACTTAAAAAGCAAAATCAAATGAAAAATCCATTTCAATACCAACCACACTTAGCCACTATTTGCTGGTATGCGTTCTCAGGAAAAACTCTAATTCCATTTAGTTATATAATTGATAGAACTATATAAATCTAATCTAATGCAATTATATAAGTCTAGTTTTCAGGAAAAAGTATGAGCTAATTAAATATTTTCAAATTTTATGTTTAGCACACTCATAAAACACAAAAATGCCAACCTTTATCCATGACAAGAATAGTTGCTTTTAAAACTTTATTGAAGACTCATAATTATACTTCTATATTAGTTGGGGTTTTTTTTCCCTAATTAGAAAGTTGAATACCGAGGAAGCATCAACAAATGTAATATGGATAAGAAGTAGAGGCTATGTTCAAGAGTAGCATCATTATTCAAATATTTATTTTTAAAGATTCTGTTATTCTGAAGAGCAATTACTTTTTAATTCATGTTTTATGAATCTGTCACTACGCATTAACATTCTACCTGTGGCATGTTTTAAACTCTTCGGTCATGTTTTTGCACGGTCATAAAATAACAAACACCGTGTTAGTATTGCACAAGCACATGATGTCGCTGCTCTTACAAAACTCTTGTTCGTGGTGGGGAAGATGCATGCCTGTACACGAGTAAGGGTGGCAGCCCAGGAATTTCCAGGAAAACACACACTGGTGCCTCATCGGGTACATAGGTTGGACTTCAGAGCTTCTCAATGCGATCCATCCAGATGGAGGAAAAGGAGTGCGGTCATGACCTGGGACAAGAGCTCCAGGCTGGCCTCCAGAAAGGCAGGGGTGTGTTCCCTGTATGGTTTTCACCTTCTTTCTATTTCTTGAACTATGCATAAAAACTTCTTCAGAAATAAGAAGCTGGGAACTTTGATCAAAGGATACATAGTCATAATACATTAAAAATGCTTTTTGCAAGAACACTTATTCAAGTTTGAAAAATATAACAGTTTGTAAATGGGCCAGGGGCCTAGGGAACATTCCTGTTCTAGGCAGTGTTCTTTGAACCCAGCAGGAATAAAGGCTCGACTTCAGGGGAGAGGGACAGGTGTTATCTGAACATATTCACACAGATCAGAGTGAATCAGAGGCCCTGTTCTGTGTGTGGAGCACACCTCCGCCTTTCCCCGCCCCTTTCCCCAGGTGCATTTTCCTTGCCTCTCTCTTCTCCCTAAGCAACAAGGGACCTTCTGTTGCCTCTGTAACTTATTTCCAGAATCCATTTCTTCTACAGCCACCTCTACCTCTGTGACTTTCTAAATAAACTTTATTCTATAAGAAAAAAAACCCAGAATGAATCAGAGGTCATAAGGCCCTAGATGTTACCTAGTTTAAGGCCCTAGTGTCTCCCCCTTGGTCTCTTTCTTGTCCCCTCTCATGGTTTCTCTGACTCATTCTGTCTCAGGGACACTCTTTCCCTGACAGCTTTCTCTGTTTTCCATGCCACTCTGTGATTTCACCTTGCATGTGGCTTTGGTTTATTCAAACCTGTGGCAATTTTGTGTGTGTGTGTGTGTGTGTGTGTGCAGAACGTAAATCAGGCTTTTTATTTTTATTTATTTATTTTTAATTTTTTTATTTTTATTCAGTTACAATTGTCTGCATTTTCTCTCCATCCCTCCACCCCACCCCAGCCAATCCCACCTCCCTCTCCCACCTCTACCCTCCCCTTTGATTTTGTCCTTGTGTCCTTTATAGTAGCTCCTGCAGACCCCTCTCCCCACCTGTGTCAATTTGACAGCACTAGTAAAATTGCTGCTTGGCAACTCCTTCCTTGTTTCTTATTCCAAATTTGCAAGACAAAGGCTTCAGCATGTCCGAGTGAGTAGGTGATGATTAGTCTGTGAAGTGGCTGTCCTTGAGTACGCTTGTCCAGCCTCAGTGTGTGAGGCACAGCTCATGAAATGAGTTAAGGCTTTATAGAGCAAAGCCTCAGGTAGGGCACATTCCTTAGAAAGGCCTGCAGTGGGGCTGACAGTGACTGATATCTCTAGGACACTTCATTTTTAATATCCCATCTGTTTGTTATTAAGATATTCAGTTATTTATTGAACATTTTTATTAAGAAATCTCAATGGATCCGATAGTAGGGAGAAATAACAATTATTAAAATATCCAGTTATTTATTAAACATTTTTATTAAGTAAGCTCAATGGGCCAGATATTAGAGAGAAATAACAATATTGGAGAGGCTGCTTAAAAGCACTGGTTCCCTAGTGCCTCTCTCTTCACTGCAAGTTCCGTCCCGCCCACAGACCCGCAGAGGTTCCCACGGTTGGCACTCATCACTAACAGCACATTTTTGACTTGACAACTCTGTGAAATTTATTTATTCTGTCAGTAGGAAGGACATATGTCTTTGCATAATCTCCACCTTTACATAAAAACTGGGCTTGTGTCCTCACAGTGCAAAATTTAACATCAGAACATTAAATGGCTGTGGGGGCAATTTAGTCTCTGAAATGACATAAATATAAGCATCTCACTAATCTACAAATGAAAACAGATATAGGTGTCAAGGCAGGGAGGGCTGGGGCAGGGGGTATATGAGGAGAACAGGGGGCCCACGTAAAGAGTGATGTATTCTTACTTAATAAATTCTGAGAGTCACAGGCTAGAGTCTTGCCATGTTTTGTTTTGGCTTTTTTGTTTGGGGGCAGTCTATTGTTTGTGCATTTTTTACCAAGTTTTTTTCTGGCAGGTACTCCAGTTGTGAAATGCTCTAAAAAGAAAGGTCTTTCGCTGTGTCAGCCGGGTGGTCCCAGTAAACACCAGCCGTGTAAGTTGTGCTGATGGTATGCGTACCCTTGATAGGAAATGGTGAAAATGGAACTTCTGTGGGCGTTTTTTTTTAAAGCCATAACCCCGGAAAGATCACCGTTGAGGAGCATTCTAGAACACACCTGACCAACACTCACCACAGCCAAGTTATCACAAGCAAGAAAATCATAGCCATGAGAGCCTAAGACACAACCAGTTAATGTCCTGTGGTGTCTTTCTGTCCTGGGACAGAAAGAGGGCACTAGGTGAAAATTAAAAAATGTGAATAAAGTTTGGACTTTAGTTAATAAAGTATCAATATTGGTTTAATAGTTGTAACAAATAAAGCATAATAATGTGAAGTGTTGGAAAACCAATTACAGAATACAGCAGAACACTCTATATTATCTTCCTAATGTTTCTGTAATTCTGAAGCTTCTCTAAAGCAAATTTATTTCAAAATCAATCCTATTTAGAGAAACATGAAATGCCTTTTTTGTTTTAATGAGAAATTTGTATATATTAGTTCTAATCTGTTATGCTTGTACTTCAAAGATTCTATTATAAATTTTGTAAAGTTATGCTACTTTATAAACTCATCTTGCTCACAGGTTCTGGGGATTTAAAAGAAATGGAGAAACAGGGAGTGTTCTCCTATCAAATACACGGCTTTAAAAACAGAAATATTTAATGATACAACCACTAAAGACTGGGCTCAAAATCTTTTGTGTCTAGGCTGCATTTTAAAAAGCAATGCAATTGTCCTGTAACAAATACTATAAATATATAAAAAGGAAAAAATTCCCAGTTCCATGCATACAAAAATCACTTATATTCTCTTTTTCTAGTTCCAAATTCCTTCCGTCTTACTGCAATAATCATAGTGTTGATGAAATTGGGCATTCTGACTTTTAGACTATAATTTTATCATAAGCATTTTCCAGGTCACTTCATAGTCTTCAAACTTTCCCTTTAAAAGCCTGCATAACAGTGCATCGAGTGGATAGAGCGCGACTTGGTTAAAGAGTTCCCTGTTGCCGACAGATCAAAGAACCATTTCTACCACTGGAAGAATCAACTTCTCCCTTTTCCCTTTCTGCACTACGCAGCTGAAGGTGAGAGGGTGATCGGCGTGCATTTATTCCCTGGGGAAACATCCCGTGTCTAACCTCTTGACCTGTACCTCCTGTTCAGGCCCAGGGAGCAGGTGTGCAGAGCCCAGCTCAGCAGTCTTCGGGCCTCAGAGCAGAAACTGCAGCTCCTGGCACTATGCTATGCTGCAGCCTTCCCTCTCCAGGTATCATGATGCCTCACTCTAAAATCAAAGTCACTGGGCCGCAGGCATTTACATACCTCTAACCTGCTCATAAAGTGAAAGTGAAAGTGTTACTCTTAATTTTATGCATCAATTTTATCCATGTCTTAAAAATGAAATCTCCTCATGGACAGGAACATGAAAAGGGAAGAATAACAGGTGAAAAGGCAGTGCTGGGTAATAAATCACGAAGCTGCAGTGTCTAACGGCGGAGGTGATGTGTTGTGTATAAGATGTGACCATGTGAAGATCATCACCGAGGCCCGTCAACTCCAGAGAGATAAATGTTAGGTACATCTGGCTCCTTTTCACTGTGTGTGAGTGTGTGTGTGTGTGCACGTGTGTTGAAATCACAAGTGAGTAAATGAGACTTGTTATTCTTTCTAACATCACTTCAAAAGTACAAGCTCACATTTGGTCTTGCTACAGATATAGAAAGGAAGGGAAATAGATTGATCACGAATTTAAAAAATGTTCTCTGAGAAAGGCACAAGAGAATAAGGGGCTGGTACCCAAATGTGTAGGAGTGCTCAGTACCAACTCGTAAAAGTGATCGCTAAATTGGCAGAATTTACATCAGGGAGATGAAAGGCATGAGTAATGTTCTTGTCGACAGAGGACGTTCTGGACTCTCCCTACCCGTACAAACAAGCCATAGAAGGGGGCTGGAGTCCTGCCGACTCAGCCTCATGAGTAAACACTCGTGAGGTCAGTCCCAGTCTGAAAACACAGGCAGTCCCTTCTTTGTACATTGGAATCAATACATAGAGCCCGTTGCTCACCCCAAGAGAGAATGGAAGAGCCCAGAAAACCGAGGTGAGGCAGATGATGTCACATCAGTCAGCTGTGATCGACCTCGGTGACAAAGCACCCAGAAGCAGGTGGGGAGCAGTGTGATGTGGAAGGGGGAGCACTACCTGTGGTCTGGCTGCATTGGGTCAGGCTTGCACACCTTGGGAAAACATTTCAGGGTGAAGGGATCTACAATCTACTGGGGATTTTTATCGTCAGGCATGACAATTACCCTTTTCTTTGTTGTTAAATTGGCCTACTTTAATTTAGGTAGGATTTCTTTGTATGTCAGTAGACCTCAATCCAACGCAGAATTTAAACTCCTGAGAGTTCTACGTGTCCTTCACCACCCCCCATAATTTTTGTTCTCTTCATATTTTCCTGTTTCCAGATTATTTCTCCTTTTTTAAATTTGGTAACATTTTTCTATGTTTAAATGAATAAAAATCAGACAACTTGTGATTTATTTTGTTTAGTTCAGTTGGCCTTCTAGTGCCAACATTTCTCTTTCTTTGTAGAAAATCAATCTGGGTTTTCAAGAGCTTGCTTGATTCATGGTCAATTTCAAATTCTAGTTCATTCTAATAAATCAGCCTCCAAATCAGGTGTAAGCGATGTGGAAAGAGATGCATTTTTATTTAACTTTTCAGAAACACCAGTTAGTGAGTTCCTAGGGCACTGAATTTTTTTATAACTCATAGGGCCTCGCTAAGACCTTTGTCCATGATAGTTCAGTAGTGTTGAATAAAGTAGAAAAATACAATGTTAAATAAAGGAGACCAAGTTAGAATATGAATACAGGCCAAAACCAGAAATCCAAGACAAGTTTCCTGAAGGTGGGTTTTCATGGTTCTCTTCCCCTCCACGCTGGGGATGAGGATGGAGTGTAGAGTGGTGGTTAGGGGAGAGTCTGGCGCTCCGGCCACAGACCTGAGTCCCTGCCTCTGGCTGGCTGGACTGGGGGCAGATGCCCATAAGGAAGGTAGGGCCTGGCAGGCCAGGCAAAAACAAAGGTATAGGTGTTGTTGTTTTTAATATGCATATGTTTAAATTTCTTAATAAAGGTGTTATTTGAATACCTGAAGAAACTTCTGGCCATGAAGCCTTTTGAAGGTGATGTTATGTTGTCAAATGGAAGCAACCTTGGCTGGGGACACTGGGGCTGGACTTCTCTTCACAGTCTAACCTGAGAGACCGGACAGGTCTGGTGGGAGACCGTGTGAGAAGTAAGGTGGCATTGCTCCAGGCAACAAAGGGGTCGAAGGTCAGGCAGAGGGCAAAGTCCAGCTGTAATGGCAGATAACAGCAGCTGCTCAGCCTGGGGACCCGGCTCAGCTTACCCAGGTGCTTCGGGTGTCACTTAATGGACAAGTTCACCAAAAAGAGGCTTTCACAGGGAAGATACCCCTGAGCTTGCTGCATCACAGGGAGACACCCCTGAGCTTGCTGTGCCAGGACTCTGTCTTCTGAACTACCAAATGGTTGCAAATCCATGAGACCTTAGTTGTGCTAGGACACACAGGCCTCACCATGTGCAGGCCAGGAAAGAGAGATGTCAGTGGATGCAGTCTAAGACATGAGTTTTCCCGCCTTTACTGAAGGGCTGGGTGGTTTGGGGGCAGCATTTTTTCAGGCCAGAGCCTGCATACTCCCCACAGAGCAGGCATCGTTGATTTCCCTGGGAGCGGGCTCATTCTGTGGCATTGTGAAGGAAGCCAGTGGACTGATTACGTTGCAAGGGCAACTGCAGAGTTTGACTCTAAGCAGGGACGTGTTCCAGCAAAATGGAATGTCCTGCGCAGTTTCTGATCCACTCCTTCGGCCTTCCACACAGATCAATGTCTTTGGGTCGCCAGAGGGCTTGGGAGGGCTTGAGGTCAGTCATCTTGTAGCACACGTCCCCAGCCCCAGGACTCTTCGGAACCGTGACTGCGCTGCCCAGTGAGAAAGAACTCTATGTTTGACCGGGAGTGATGTACTGCCTGCTCCGCGCCTGCCAACCCAACACCCACCCTCCGTGTTTAGAGCTTGTTCCAAGCCCTTGGCTATTTCTGAGTCATTTCGTGGAGGGTCCTTGACAGACACTTCTGTTAGCCATTTAGAGTGACACATGGACTCCACGCTGGCTGTTTGACACAGGGGAAACAAAACACGGTGTGCAGAGATGGAGACTCTCTCAGATCAAACCCAAATCTGCAGCACTGACTGAGCGAGCACCAGTGGTTTGGGGATGTGGAGGAATTCTGGGCTTTTGAACTTTCATGGATCACACGGAAAGGAGGAATGAGTGTTCTCCCATTCTCCCAGCCCTACTTTGCTTATTTGCCATCTGTATGTCTTCTTTGGCAAGGTGTCCATTAAGGTTTTGGGTCCAATTTTTTATTCATGTTGGTTTTTTAGTTATTGTTGAGCTTTAAGAGTTCTTTGTATTTTGGATGATGTCTTTTTTAGATGCAGTATTTACAAATAGTTTCTCCCAGTCTGTGTTTTGTCCACTATAGATTTCTACTGTGATGAAGTGTGGTCTTCTATCCATATGCTTTTTTTCTTCAATTTTTAAGAGCAATGGTTTACCTCGTGACTTCATTTCCATTACGGATCTAGGACGAGTTGTTGACTTTGCAGATCAGTGGTTGCCAGGGGCTGGATGTGCCAGCCGACTACCAAGTAGCGTGAGGGATCTTTGTGGAGTGATGGAAATATTCTACATCTTGATTGTGGTGCTGGTTACTCTATTATATGCATTAGCCAAATCTCAAAGAACAAGACACTAAAAGTAATTAATTATTCTGTAGGTAAATTATACCTTAGTAGAAAAAAATTTTTTTTCTTAGTCTAGGCATTCAGAGTCAGGCTACATATAAATCCTGGTTCCTTCACATTATTGCCCTGTGACCATAGTTCATGTAAGCTTTCTGTTCCTCATTTTCTTAACTTGTAAAACAGACCTAATAACTGCAGAGCATTGTTGGGAAAATTAAATAAAATGATGCATATAATTGTTCATCGCAGTTCCAAGCCATATAAGTGCTCAACAAATGGTAGCTATTGTTTTTGTCTCCCTATTAAAGAGCTAAGTGGTTGTTTAAGACAGAGGTTACTAGACAGAGTTGTGTGAGTTTCTCTTTGAAAAAGGAAACAGAAGTTTTATTAGACAGCTTGTTAAGAGCACTACAGTCCCACAAAAAGAGGGCATCTCTTTTGTTTCCTGAGCAAAATATTATTCTCCTGCAGAATTCCTGTTAATTCTTTCTCAAAAATATTGAGGATAGACTTCAGAAGTCATTTATTCATCTTTCTTGAGAGAATAATGGCCATATTAGGTAAGTTTGAGTTCCTGGAAAATAAACTGAGGAAAACATGAAAAAAAAAGATAAATTACCTTTTACAACCCAGACCACTATATTTGTTCCTAAGATATAATTCATTCAGTTCTTCATTTAACCAAAAAGCAGCTACATGCACCAAATACTGACTGTCCCAAGTGCTGGAGACTCAGCAGTCACCTAGGCAGGAAAAGAGCCACTGTCCTCGTGAAACTTCTGTTCTACCTTTAATGAGACTCAGGGAGCAAGCTTCCTGTGTATCCTCCCCACCGGGATTTGAATGAGTCCCCTCTAGTCTCTAGTCACCTGGAAACAATTAATGAAGACATCTCCCCCGACCACCCATACCCTCCCATTGAGTCCCACAATGAAGGGTGTGTATTGCTCTTCGTTTTCTCCCTTTCAAGACTATGATCCCCTCAGACTATGCCGTATAGCCTCCCTTTTTGTTAACTTTTTAGTTTGAAATAATTGTCAACTTGTAGAAAATTTACAGAAATAATACAGAGAGTCCTGTGTATCCTTCATTCAGCTTTCCCCAATAATATAATCTTATGTAACACAGTACAATATTGAAACTGGGAAACTGGCATTGTACTATATTGTGAAGTACACTATACAGGTCATATTGAGATTTCAACACATACTCCTTGCCCATTGATTGAAATTTTCCTCAGTCTTGAGCTTCTTAGTCCCTTTCTAGCTAGGAGTTCCTCCTCTTTCAGACACCTGAAGCTGAGGCCCCTAAGACTCACCTGGAACATTTCAGACTTTCCCGACGTGGGAGAGTCTACTCAAATGCTGTTGGCCCAAACACAGAATTTCAAAGCCAGTTCGTCTCTGTCGCCACTGAACCTCATGCCCGATTTCATTTGCAGCCATAAGGACAGCTATTCCCACTTTGCATCAGATTCCATCCCCGTACGGCATTGTCTGAAATTCAAGCTTCGCCTCATCTCTGTTTCCCCATGCTCATGCCCAGTCATCTCAGTGCTGCATCCCTTTTACTAGCCCGCTCTTCCACTCCTTTCCTGTCTCCAACACTTTTCAACTATACTCTCCAAAATTCCTATTCCGTAGCAATTAACCTCTCTTACAGGTACACACACACAATCCTAAACACATCCTAACAGAATGATCATTACATATTTTTGTCTTAAGTAAGACTAGAGGTCTTCACAAAGTCATCATCTCCTGAGAAAAGCCTACTTGAAAGGTGTTGATTCTTCCTGGTTACACAGCAGCAAAAGCCGGCCAAACCCTGTTGCCATCAGCTGGCTGTGAGGACACAGGTGGCACTGGTGTTCGCACAGCTCCCCAGTTTCTCAGTGGCTCATCCAAACTCTTGTTTCTCCACCTGTGCATAAAGACCCTTGGCATCTCAAAATTCTGGCTTCTACCTTCTTGATTGCTGTCTCCTACTAACCCCTTCATATTTGTCCTAGACCTTGGTACCTCACTCACAGCTTACCTCCCTGTTCCACATCCTTCTATCACACAGAATAACACTGACACCTATTAATGTCCATGCAGATGCCTTTTCTACTACTCCAGCTTCTCAGTTTCTTGAATTTCTGAATTACAGAGGCCTTTACTTTCTATACCCTCTAGCCTCTTACACCCATGACCACATTACAGACATGTTTGAAAGCAGAACCCTTCTGCCTCCGACACCTAGAACTCCAATCCCCACTCTGATCTCCTGTCTTTTGAAGTTTTTCACATTCACTGGTGCCTCTGAGTCTACGTTTGGTGTTCTATGTTTCTTTCAGGTCCCCCGATTACTCTATTTTTCCCCTGATAACTCCATTTTCACTCAACTTATCATTTTTTCCCTAAACTCATGTATTTTTCTACTCAGTCTGGGAGCCATGGTTAATGACTTGAATTCCTCACCAGCAGCCCAAGTCCTAGGTATTTTCCTTATTACGCTCTATGTTCTTGTTAAAGTCCAAACACCACATCGCACCCAAAATCTATGCTCTGTTCTTCAATGGCAAGAATGTTTAGCATTGCAAAGAAAACATTCTGAATGATCCAACTGATGTCACTACAGATTCGTAGTCTTCAGCTGAATTCTCGCTACAACTCAACAAATCTCTCTGCTTGTCCACGGGAACATACTGCTTTCTCTCCCATTCTCTGCAACCATGCTAAACCTTCACCATGCTGCATGGGGTCTCTGCCCATACCATACTGTCACCTCTTCCACTTTAAATCGGCAGGTACAAGTTGGAGAGATCACTCTGATAGCAGTGAAGAGGATGTTAGGGTAGCCAGCCTCCAAGATGATCCCGAATCTAGATCTCACAAACCTATGGATCAGGAACTTGAGGGAAAGTTCTATCATAAAGTTGTAGGTAAGATGTTGGCTGGGTCTGTAGTTGTCTGAGGCCTTGACTGAGGCTAAAAGATCATTCCAAGGTGGCTCCCACACATCCTCTCTATGTGTCACAATTGGTGGGGGGAGGCCTCATTTCCTTCTTGGCAGTTGTGTCCAACATTTTGGCCTCAATTCCTTGCGGAGGTGTCCCACCTTGTGGCATCTCTGGGCCATGCTGGAAGAGGAAGAGTTGTCTTGGGCCACACATTAAATACAGAAACACTAATGGAAACCGATGAACAACAACGAAAAAGGTTTAAAGTAAATTTATGATTTTGTGTTGGGCCGCATTCATAGCCATCCTGGGCTGCATGCAGCCTGCAGGCCACGGGTTGGACACCCCTGATAGATGATCCTAATCTTCTATTATGACTTTATTAAATTAACATTTGTTAAGTAGACCACAGGGTACTAGATGGTGAGCCAAGTTTCAGCAACAGATAATAAGAGAAATTGAAATAGAGAAGTTTATTACCCACAGGACCCGGGAGGAATTACATGGCACACACCTCAAGAGGGCACACGGGAAGGTCAAGGCAGAGTTCAGACAGAGAAAGGCAGCATCTACAGCAAATGCCTTTCTTAGGGTCCATTTCAGAGTGCTCTGGGGCTTCCTGGCTAGGTCTGGATTGGTTAATTTAAACAAAAAGAATGGAGTTTTATAAGCCCTACACAGGTCTCACCTAAGGAGATAAGAACTGCTGCGAGGCAAGGGAGAATGTTGATAATGAGAATTACTGGGGAAGTCATATCAGGACATTTCATTTGCTGGTGACACTAGGTGTGTTACACTATCGAGGGCATGCACTTGCCTGAGGAGACCAGTGTCAGTGGAAGGACCCTGCATGCAGCTTGGGCAAACAAAGTGGAGACTGAGGCCCCAATACCATACAGCAGCTCAGCTAAACTTTCAACACCTTCTGGTATTCATTTCCTTGTGTGGTCGCCTCTCTCCAAGTAGATTTTGTATAATCAACAAAGTACGGTGCCAGCGACTTCTGAGGCTCAGTCATAGAAGAAAATGTAGCCTCTGCTGTGACATCTTAGATCACGTGCTCTCGTGGAAGCTAAGCTACCAGGCCATGAGGTGATCCATGCCACTCTGTGGGAACAACTGCAATAGAGAAACTGAGGCCTCCCACCCCCAGCTGTGAGATACAGGGGCCGTGTGTGGGAGCCGCCTTGGAAGTGGATCCTCTAGCCTCAGTCAAGGCCTCAAACAACTGCAGTCCTAGCCGACATCTTCACTGCAACTTTATGATGGAAATTCCTGATCCACACGATCTGTGAGAGATAGTAAGTGCTTACTGGTATTTTAAGTTATAAAATTTTAAAATAATTTGTTATGCAGACATAGACAACCCATGCAGATTTACAGACAGAGGTCCAGAAGCAAGGAGAGTGGTTAGGAGGTTATAAAATAGTCCAGGCAAATGCTAATGAGGGCCCGAATTAGGGCTGTGGGGTACAGAGGGATAAGAGAGTGGGATCTGAGAAATATTCAGGAATAGAAATTTGCATGACATTGAGTAGATGTGGGTGTTCTGGGAGCATATAATTATTCTCAGCTTTCTAGCTTTGTGGCTAGATGCCAAAAAATTAAAATAGCAAATGTAGGAGGAAGAGTATGATTGGAAAAAAGGATGATGGCTTTAGAATTGTGAGTTTGGGTTTGAGGTACATTGAGGTGCTATGTGGATAAGCCACCAGTGCCTTCTGTAACTGTCCCTTTTTAGCCCTTAGCTTCCCGGAGTGCTCTGCTGCACTTGACCCTGTTGAGGACTCTCTATTTACACAAGTTTTCAACTTCCTCGGCTCAGTAATTCTCTTGCTCTCTGGAGCTCTCACATTTTCTCCTCAGTTTTTCTCATTGCCTACTTTGCTCATCCAAACATTGGTGTTCCAGAGAATTCTGCCTCAACCTGCTACTCATCTTCCTCCAAATACTCTGCAATGGGTGCTCCAGAATCTTAGATTTACCTCCTTGGATTCAATAGAATGAGGTTTTAAACAAATAACCTGATGTAGTTGTCTCTTTTTATGGCTATATATTCAAATTTCCAATTGACATAGTTATATCTCTGTCACATCAGTTCTAATTTTCTGTTATTATTTGTGATATCGTATGTTATAATAAGTAAATACATATTTGGTTTCATCCCTGTCCCTGGCTCATAGTTTCCCAAACCCTTGTAATTTCCTAAGTAATTAGAGCAACAGAGGTACCATTTGTTAGAATATTTAGTTTTTGTCCTCAATTCCTGAAATAGCTCCAGAGTGATAAAGGTGAAACAGGTGTTTTTTTGTTATTCATAAAAAGTCTCTTTCAATCACATCTAACTTTATGTTAATAAAGTAATTTTTCAAAAGCCCCTAAGGATGGTTGCCAGGGGAACCAACCATGTGATTAGAGGTTTAGAACTCTCATTCTCATCTCCTCACTTCCATGGAGGACAAAAGGGCTGGAGGACGAATCAAGCACTAATGGCCAATGATTTAATCCATTTTTTCTGACATATGAAGGCTCCACAGGGTCTGAGAGATTCCCGACTGGTGGACAGGTTGGAGATTCTGGAATAGTAGTCTGCTCAGAGAGGACATGGCAACCCTGTACCCCGTCCCACACACTTAGCTTTGCATTTCTTCCACCTGGTTGTTCCTGATTATATCTTTTTTTAAAAAATAATAATCTAGTAAGTAAAATGTTTTCCCGAGTTTTGTGAGCCTCTCAAGCAAATTAAGCCCCCCCCCACCCCAGGGTGGGAGTAGAGGTCATGGGACCTCTGATTGAGAGCTGATTGGTCAGAAATACAGGTGATAACTTGGACTAGCAAATGGCATCTAAAGGAGGTTGGGGTAATGCAGTCTTCTCGGAATGAAGCCTTAACCTGTGGGATCTGGCCCTGTCTGCAGGTAGATAGTAACAAGTTGGGTTTAATTGTAGGACACCCAACTGCTATATAGAGAATCAGAGGATTATATGGTGAGGAAAAACCCAACACATTTGGAGTATAAGTAGTGTTGTGAGTGTATTATGAGTGTAGAGAATGAAAATAAGAGTTTTTCCCAAACATTGTTGGAATGCTATATATGAGCTTTTGTAAATATTCCTGTTGCCCTTCTGGACACATACTGAAATTGAACCTGATACCTCTTTATTCTTTAAACTACAATATGCTCATTTTTATTGTTTTAGCTAATGAAATGTGAAGTGACACATAACTTTTCCATAAAAGCATTAACAGCAATTGCACCTTATCAAGTTCTGTTCCTTTTAACTTGGTTCTAGGCTCCCGAATAATTTTAAGGCGTAGAACTCTCTGTTGATGTGCATTAGACATGTATATGGGGAAGAAATAAATTCAATGAATTTTTGTTGTTCTCAAATCATTACCTAGCCCATCCTAATGGATACAACTGCAACAAAATTCCAGGAAATGTAAGTATGTCTCCTCAAGTTCCGAGGATCCTTATGTCATGCGAGTAATAACTAGAGGTTAACAACCTGAAATATCTAAGTTAACTAAGCACGTTTGATGTATATACTTTCCTAGCATTTATATACTAACCTCAGAAGTGGAAGCTAAAGACTTCCTTCTCTTGTCACACTCAAAAAAAAAAAAGGAGGTCATCGGTTGGTTTAAAATTATTTCTTTATATTTCATTTTAAAATATAGGCCAAATACAGGTTGGGGCAAAAGTAGGTCTACATAAAATTTTCAGAACATCATTTGGGCAAGATTGCTTGAAAAATATAGCGAAACATTTGCTTCTTTGGTGGTGGTAAGACCAAGGTATTAGAATAGTTATAAGAAAATAATTTAAATGTATTTCTTCTATTAACTCTATGTATTCATCCACTATCCTCTTTTATGACAAGTTACTGTTGTCAATTTCTCATTAACCTAAGGAATTTTGAGCAATATTGACCCTGAGAAATTTGTAATGTTAGTAATTCATGTTAAAATGGGTTTTCCCAAGAGTTTTCATATAATGTTCAATGTATATTCTTTTAAATAAAAGCCCTATAAGATACATCTCAATTTTTATCATTTCAGCACTTCACCTTTTGATCTATTGCCATATAAGGAAATTATGTATCTGGGCAGAAATGATAAATAATGGAACACACAAGTGAATAAAATCTTCCTTAATTATTGATTAGACCTTCAGTATGCTCATCTCATTCCTCAAATAGCTACATTAGGTACCTTTTCTAGCAATATTTAAGAACTAATTAGATAGAATTTTTCATCAGTCTGAAAAAACATGTGTCTTAGTCATCTCAAGCTACCATAGCAAACTACTACAGACCAGGTGGCCTAAAGAGCAGACACTTATTTCCCACAGTTCTGGAAGCTGGGAAGTCTAAGACCAAGGTGCTGCCGTGGTCGGATTATGTCGGCAGTCCCCTTCCTGGCTGGTAGACAGACAGTTTCTGGCTGTGTGCTCATATGGCCTTTCCTCTGTGAGTGTGAGTAACGAAAGAGGTTTCTCGTCTTACAAGGGCACCAATACCGTCACGGAGGTCCTACTCTCCTGACCTCATCCAAACCTAATTACCTCCCAAAGGCCCCAGCTCCAACTGCTGTCACACTGGGGTTTAGGTCTTCATCCTATCAATTGGAGGTGGTCACAAACAATAACTATAAGCTCATAACAATATTACATAATACTCTTTTGAACAGTCATATTATAAGTCACCATATGCATTATTAAGTGAAGCATTGAATATGTAGAGACTCAGGCAACTAAATGCAATGTGGTACTCTGGGTGAGGCTCTGGAACAGAAAAAGGACATTAACGACAAACTGGGGAGATCCCAGCCAAGTCTTCAGTGTAGCTAAGTGTAACATAATGGCATCAATGCATTAGCTCTGACCATCAGAGCAGAGTAATGTGAGATGGTAACGTTAAGGAAAACTGGGACTGGGTGAGGGGTGTACAAGAGCTCGCAGGACTATCCTTACAACTTTTCTATGAATCTATATCACCTCCAAATAAAACAGTTTATTAAAGAATTAATATGTAACACCTACAACATAAAGAAATATGTAATATGGGAAGAAACATAACAAAAATGCCCATGAACATTACAAGCAAATATGAAACTTTATCAAACAATATTAAAGGGGGCCTAATTAAACAGAAAGAAATACCGTTTTATGCATAGGAACGTTCATTGTAACACAGACAGCAGGTCTCTCTAACTTAGTAAATATATCCGATGTAACTCCAATGAAAATGCTGACAGAATTTGTCATGGATCTCAAGAAACTGATTCTAAAATGTGTATGTTATAGCAAACGGACAAGAAAAGCCAATTCTGGTGTCAAAGAAGAACAGAATTACCATAAAAATGTAGTGATTAAAGCAGTGTGGTGTTGTCACAGATACTGACAAAGAAAATCAGTGGAACATAGGAAAAGCTGAGAAACAAAGAAATATGTACCACATGTACACACGCAGAAAGAGAGAGAGAGCTGTCGTGGTTAAATTTATGTGTCAACTTGACTAGGCCAAGGGACGCCCAGAAAGCTGGCAAACATTGCTGGTTGTGCCTATGAGGATGTTTCTGGAGGAGATTAGCATTTGAACGTGTGACTGAGTAAAGATCAGCCTCATCAGTGCAGATTGGCATCGTCCAGTCTTTTGAGGGTCTGAAGAGAACAAAGAGACAGAGTAAGGGAAAATTTATTTTCTCTTTGCATGAGCTGAGACAGCCATCTTCCCATGCCCTGGGGCAGTGCCGCTCCTGGCTCCAGGGAACGGCAGATTCAGACGGGGGCTTACACCACTGACTACCCTGGTCTCAGGCCTTCAGGCTCAGGCTGGGTCTACACCACCTGCTTTCCTGGGCCTCTGGGGCAGATGGCAGAGTGAGGGGCTTCTCAGTCGTACTGTGTGAGCCAATCCTCATAATAAACCACCATCTGTCATTTATATTATATTATATTATATTATATTATATTATATTATATTATTTTTTTTTATATCTCATTGGTTCTGTTTCTCTGGAGAACCCTCATTAACAGAGAGAGAGAGAGAGAGAGAGAGAGAGAGAGAAGAGAGAACATTAGATTTGCTAATACACAAGTGAATTAATAAATAAGAAAAAGGGGGCATGAAGTGAAGGGAGAGGGCTGAGGCTGAGATTTTAGATAGCATGGTCAGGGAAGGCCTTGTGAGAAGGTGACTTTGAGTAGAAGGAACCACACAGATATCTGGAGGAAGAGCATTCAGGCAAAAAGAACGGAAAGTACAAAAAGGCCCTGAGGCAGGAAAATGCCCACTGGGTTTGAGGAACAGCAAGAAGGGCAATGAGGTTCTAGAACATTAAGAAAGGAAATAGCTGAAGAACCAGAAAGGTAATAAGAAGAACACGCCATTTGGGGTCTTGTGGGTCCTACCTCAAACAAGATTGAAACGCTGGAAGGCTTTAAACAGAGGAGTACCGTCATCTATCAAAATTTATTCTGTCTGTCATTTTCAGAAGAGACTAGAAGAAAAAATAGATGCAGAGTTTGTCCACGGTAACGGGATAATGAGAAACATTAAATTTTGACTATGTTGCCTAGGTAGAGCTGACTTGATTGTTGACAGACCAGATATGAGAAAGAAGCAAGATGACTCCAAAGGTTTTGCCTCAAGTGACAGGAGAATAGAGCTGCTATTACTGATGAGAGAAAAGAATACTGGAGAAGCAGGTTTGGTGGGAATATCAGGAGCTCGGTTACAGACAGGTTAAGATGAGACTGACTATGAAGCAACCTGTGTGGAAAAGTTGATAGGTAGTTGGATAAATGAGTTTGTATTTCACTGGAGATTATTGGCTACAAATATAAATCTGGGAGTCAACTCAGCAAGTAAATGGCATTTAAGTCCCCGAAATTCCTTAGGATCACTTAGGGAGATCATAAATATTAATGTGCAAATAGATCACCTGGGGATCTTGTTAGAAGGCAGATTTTGATCAAACAAGTCTGGCATGAGGCATTTCTAACACTGAGTAGTAAAGTTCCCAGCACTGAGTAGGAAGAACATAGGGGGAGACTGTAGATAGTGAAGAAAAGAAATACATAGTGTGAGTCCTGAGGTTCTCCAAAATTTAGAGGTTGGGGAATGAGCAAAGGAGACTGAGGGGAAACAGCTAGAGATAAATGAAAAACCAGGCATGTGCCTCATCCTGGAAAGAGGACGAAGTGGTCAACTCTGCAAGTGCTTCTGGTGGGTCACATAAGAGGAAGACTGAGAACGGACCATTGGAATTGGCCTGCCCAAGTCATCAGCGACTCAACAAGCACAGCTGCAGTGCGGTGGCAGGTGCTGTGCCTGCCTGGTTGGGTTCAAGAGAGATGCAGGAAGAGAAGTTGGGGACAGCTGACATGGTGAACTTCTCCATGGTTAACTTCTCCATGGTGAAATTTTAGTGTGATGCTTTCAAGGAGCTTCACACTAAAGAGAATGAGAAAAATTGGAGTATAATTGAAGGAGAAAAGGTCAAAATAAGATCTTCAAAGATGAGAGAAAAAATATAAAATATTTGCTCCCTAAGAAGAATGATCACTAGAAAGAGATGCAGAAAGGGGAGAATGCTCAAGAATATGCTTGAGAGGGCAAGAGAGGAGGGATTATTGTGCTTGAGGGTAGGGGTTGATTTTAGCCAATAGCACAGCAGTCCATCCACTGTTGGAGAGAATACAGAATACACAGGCTTCCAGACGAATGGGTAAGAAGATGTGGGGGTGATTGGAGCAACCTCCTCTGATTGCATCTTTTTTTCCCATTGAAATAGAAACACGACTATGAGCCTAGAGTGAGAGTGGGGGAGGTTTGAGGCTAGAGGAGAAAGTGTGAACTACTCACCTTAGAGAGTAAGAGGATGACTGGGTTAGAGAAACACAGTATGATTACTGGGCAGTGTTAAGTGTCCACTTGAGATTAATGTTCAGGAATTTAAAGTGAAGCCAGTATACACAATTGTTACTCTGTAGCCACATTTAGCCCTGTAGGTCAAAGCACAGGCTGAACATAGAGCTGAACAGCAGGACTGTGGTTTAGGCACAATAAATCAATTTTTAAAACTTTTCAAGTCTCATGCAAGTCAATAACCATGTTAGACACTGGCATCACAATAATAATAACAATGATAATTATAAAACTCCTTTTTTACATGCCATGCTAAGCTCTCTACTCTTATTTAATCTTCCCCCAAAAACCTACAACACAGGATGAATACTATTATTATCACAATTTTATAGATGTAAGAAAGAAACAGAGGCTGTGCTGAATCAATTATGCCCAAGCTCATACATCTCTTAATGGAAGTAACTGGGAGTTGAACTTAGTGCTCTTCATCAGCTTAGTCTAGTGGGGAGACACGTTAGAAATGGGGCGACAGTGCTGAGCACATCATCCTACTTTGAAGGCCTGTGTTCCCCAGGGGACACAGAAGAGACCTGCTTTTATCTAAAAAATTGAACAAAAGTAGGTAAACCCCAATATTTTAATGTAAGTATATATTACCGTATGTGTGACTATATTGTTCGTATTTTCCTGAAATGGCTGCTACCCCCAATATGACAGGAGTGATTCCTCCCCCCGCTTAGGACTTGGGAGTGGCCCCGAATGACCACGATTCTTATTTAGTGACTGAGTGAGCCTGTGACTGGCCATCCGTGCAGGCTCCCCACCCATTCCCTCGTCAAAGATACTCTGAGGCACAACACGTCCCAGGACTTTGAGTGTGTGCCTTAATCCGATCTAGTTTCCATAGCTTTGATAGGAGAGCCCATAGTGGTCAAAATAAGTGAAAAAAAGTTTTATTTCATTGAGTTTATTTCAAGTATTGCTAATGTAAAGGATTAGAAAGTCTTTTTTTTTTTTTTTTTGATCCCCTCTTATTCTCTTGTGATCTGAAGTAGTCCTTATGAAAAGGAAATCCAGAAGCTGATTTGGGGATACCTCCTTTGGAAGAATGGCTAAACACTTCTAGCTCAAAAAAATTAGACAGGAATCCATTTGTCCTGCTTAGGCCTACTATGTGCCAGGTGCGGCGGGCCAGTGTACAAATGTGTTCTCATTGAGACGACTCACCAACCCTGGAAAGAAGCTCTTCTGAGCTTGACTAAATTCCCCAGGGTCGGGGTAATGGCTCTCAACTAGAGAGAGACTAAGCTGGAATTCTAACCCATTTCTCAAGGAATAAAGCCTTCAGCTGGTTAATGAGAAAGGACTCTGCCTCTCTTAGTGCCTTTTTTGTGGGGGAGCTGGTTCTAATAGAATCTCCTTTCAAAATTTTAGAAATGACCCAACTTTTTCAACATAATTTAAAATACGCTTCATACCTTCTTTATTCTTCTTTTACCCCCTTAAATCAGAAAATGAAACTTCATTCACAGGCCAGTTTTCTCCTATGCACTTTGTGGATCTAAATGAAGCCAAGATAATAATGATGAACTCTTCTTGCACTCGGTAGACCACCGCTATGGAGAGAGAACGGCAAATCCCCACGCTGCCAGGAACTGTGCAAGGGCCGGGGGAGGCCCACCACTCTTCACAGATACAGACTACCCACCCAGGCAGCAGGAAAAGTAAAATACCCTCTGGTGAAATGGAGGGCTGTTCTAGTCACATGATTAAGGGGTACCCTAAATCTAGCTCTCCGGCACTCTCACATAATGCTCTGCTTGGACTAGGTGTTCTGTAGTGTTTTATAAAGCAAGTTCCTGCTACAGAGAAAACTTTTTCAGGTGGACAAGAGTGTAATAGTGCTTTAGCTAAGATGCCACATCCAGGGCACCAGAAGATGTGAAAAATATATGCTTCCCTTGGGGAAGGAAAGGAAGGCCAGGATTCCATAAGGAATTCAAAGAACGTTCTGAGGACCAAAAGAATCCCCTGAAGCCCCGCCCTTATGTCTGAGGCTGCTTTCTTGGAGCAGGTCTTTTACGGTCCACTAGTGGCACATTCCTGTGGATCTGGGATTGCTGACTGGTGTGGGAGCGCCTGCAATCCCTTCTGGCAACAAACGAGTTCTCAAGTTCTTATACACCTCTGAGTCAAGCCTTAGGCCACTGTCCAGGTGCCAAGAACATCGAGTCTCCGTAGTGGGGAAATTGCACCCATTAACATAACAAGATTAGCCAGGAGGACAGGTGAGGTAACCTGTACCTTTGTGCCAACCTGGCAACCCAGTCTGATGCTCGTGTATTAAATGCCCTGCCTAGCAACAGCTCCAATGCCCTGTTAAACTGGCTGGAGCTGCTTGCTGGCTTGCTTGCTTGCTTGCTTAAATATTTTTCAGCCTCAAACAGGAAGTCTTCAGTGACTCAAATCAGAAGGAACACTGAGGTAAGATTAGAGGGAAAGGTTGTTGGTTCCTGAACCTTTCTTTAGGGGATCAAATAGCCAAAGTCATAGAGTATTAATAAAGCCCTTTGGGAAGTCACAAGAGAGCAGAATAAACAAACAGGTGAGCCAGAGTGGATTTTTCCCTTGCTGGTGTGTTTCAGTGTAATTGAAAAAATCAGAGCCATCTCTCCAGACACTGAGAACTAAAGACTGACCCCTATTAACCCACAGCTCTGAAATTTGCAGTGGCCGACTTGCCATTTAGTTTGAGCATCCTCCCCTCCTGGGCACTTCTGCGTCTGCCTGGCGGACCTTCCTCAGAGCCTTTCAGAACGCAGAGCTCTCATGGTGATTGCTCCTGCTCCTGGGCTCCTGGACAATTCCTTGGTCTGATCCTCCTCGGCAAACCCGAGGGCCAAAGGGAGCCTACCAGCTCATTTCTTTCCACAATAGGACAGAGGAATACTGAGGACTCAGCATATTGTCTGGGATTTTAACTTTTGATTCTTAAGGAGAAATGATGAATGGTGTCTTGCATCAAAAGTAAGGTGATGAGCGAGGTGAGGGACCTAGTGGTGAGTAAAGCCTTTGAAATACGGACAAGTAACTCCATTACAGAAAGTGGGGCACAAGCCCAAGAAGAGAACATCTGGAGAAACAGGATTTAACAGCTAAGTGTATTGCTGAGGAATCCCAAGCATACTCAGCAGCTTAGTACCCTCTTGTGGACTCTCCATCGATAATTCCTTAATGAACTGCAGCAAGTGCTCATCTTCCTTGACCTGAGACGGTTGAAAAAATAGTATCACGACCAGAGAGAGTTGGGAGAATTCTCTCTGCCCTGGCCTCTACCTGAGACATGTTCCCGCAACTTCACCTTCTTTTGTGTATTTCTTCATTCTAGTTTAACGTTTTCTGATTTCAAGGAACAGACATCCCATGCAATCAGTTCTTCATAAAGGCAGGGAGAAGGACAGAGAGGGTTGTTTAAAACATAGACCTCCCTTTAAGCACAGCAAGGTCACATGCGGACTGGAGCTGGGACCCCTAAGTCCTCAGGAAGAGGGCCGCTGCTCTGCCCTTTCTCTGTGCACCACTGTGTCTCATGGCCCTGTTTCTTCTGCACACCCTTTCACAGCAGCTGTATCCTGGGCTTCTCCAAGGTACAAGAGCACTTGCAGAGATTGCGTAAACTGGTTTGAGAAGTGCCGAACCTGGGTTGCCTCCCAGCTCTGTAACTAACCAGCTGTGTGACAGTAAGGAAAGTGATCACATCCAAGTCATGGTTTCCTCAGTGCTTGGCACACATGAGCATTTCATAGGTGTTAGCTACTATGATTGCTATTATTTATTATTGTGGTTGGTGCTGTTGTCATTACTACTATAGTTACTGCTCCCCACTAATTCTAGTTTGCTTCTGACTTCGGCTTCCATGGCACAATGGCACCCCACTTCCTCTGTGACCTTGCATTCTGGTTCCCCCAGAGAACCATGTTGGTGTTATTATATTCAGTGTTTCCAATCAACCTGACATCGGTGCCTTCCACAGTTCCAGCAGCTGCAGCCAAGGATGATGGCTACACTACAGGAATGCAGTCACCGCAACCCTCAGCTTCAGAAGAATGGGGGATGTTCCTTAGACCTCAAAACATACCTACTGCATTCTTCCATGAACTTTAAACAAAGCTAAGTATTTTCAACATCCCATTTTCCTATCAGAGGTCCAATATATTATGAATGCTGTCAGTAAACATTTTTCACTACGAGGGTCTCGTATATCTTTTTTAATGCTAGGGTGGGATCCTCTCAGAGGTCAATGCTGAATTGAAAATATCTGTCGGCCTCAAGGATGCATTGTCTTCTCTCCTAAAGTCCACAGAGCTCAAATCAGTGAGCCTGTGTCTGCTGGATAGTGTCATGTGATTGGTGTCAGACTCATTAACAGAATTGTGTTTTAATGCAAACAATTAATAGCTTTTTATTAATATGCAGTTCTAACTTAGTTCAACATCCTCTGTCTTTACACTGGTTTCTAATAGTAGTTGGCTGCTTCCACATTTCCTGATCATTGATCATAAATGATGCTCTAGTTCAGTATTACACTCAGAACTTAGCCACATACCCCATGTGATTTAAGTGGCCTGTGCAGACATGCTGTGGCTGTAGGCACCCACACTGCTCTCTGCCACCCAGGTTACTCTTGACTTCACAGACATAGCTGATGGACACCTGAACCTGGATGACGTCAGCTTAGAGAGGTGGAGTCAGTTCCCACTAGATTCACACGTACAGGGAAGGTGAAGAGGCTGGATACCCTTCAGTAAGTAGCTGGGTCTAGGTGGGACCCACGCATTTTTTTCAATATATTAATATTCAAATTTTTTAAATTATTTTTAATTTTTAAATTTTAAACCAAGATAATTTATATGCAGTAAAATTCACCCTTTTTAGTGCACAGTTCTCAGGTTTTGACAAACATATTAGTCATGTAACTGCCATCATAATCAAGATACAGAACAATGTCATCACCCCAAAAAGTTCCACCATGCTTTATAGCAAACACCTCATTTTTAAACACCCCCTAGGTGAGTGTGATGGGCAGCCATGCTTGGGTTAACACTAACACGGCCCCAACCTTTTTGCAAATGGAAAAGTTATATGACTCATCCAAGGTCACATTGCCTAACAGCCAGGACTGTGATCTACGTCACTGTTTCTTAGTTTTATCTTTTTTTAACACACATCCCTTACTCTAAATTATCTTCTGTGTCACAGTGGCTCCCCTAAGTAAAAACAAACCCATGAAATAAGCAATAAAACAAAGTAACCACAGACTGAAACAAATAAATGCCAAATTAAAACAGAATGAAATAAAACAACCATACTACACAATCCAGAAAATCCTCATATTAGCCTGAATATACTCGGAAGCAACAGCAAAATTGGAAGGGTTGATTATACCTGATTCCTAGCACAAAAGGCTACTCTTTTCTTCCTTTTTCTCTTTTGCAAATATTCTGTGTGTCCCACCTAGTGCTAACATACCCCTAGGCTGAATTACCTCTGAACAATACCCTGCAACATAACCAACCTCTTTCTTCTCTTACCTTCCCTCTTATCTAGTCAATGGAAAGGGGCGGATTTGGAGAAAGCCTGTGCCATAAATATCTCAGGGCACTGGCCTATAGACCTGATCCAATTATGGCCTTAGTGATTAGCATATAAATAAAGTAGCTTTGCCTGTTTTAGATGAACTTCTCAAAGATAGAAGCCATTTTGAGAGGCAAACAACCCCACCTAGGGAATGCACCAAGCAAGGCCAAGGAATTGTGAAATGCTGCATGTTTTTATTTATTTTTTTTAAGATTTTATTTAATTTTTAGGGAAAGGGGAAGAGAGAGAGAAAGAGAAGGAGAAAAACATGGATGTGTGAGAGAAACTTCCACCCGTTGACTCTCACACACCCCCAACCAGAGACCTGGCCTGCGACACAGGCATGTGCCGTCACTGGGAACAGAACCAGCAACCTTCTGCTTCGCAGGCCGGCACTCAACCACTGAGCCGCACCAGCCAGTGCCCTGAATGTTTTTAAAGGGAAAAGCACCGAATTCCATGTAGGTATGTCCGTATGGTAGCACGACGTGTGAGAAAGATCTGCACTGAGGTATAAAGAGCACTTGCTGCTTGGTTCTGCAAATGCCAGAAGCCAAAGTCAAGACTCATTTAAAACCCTAGGCATAAACTCAAAAGACAGAACAGTAAACAACAGTCATCCTTTCTAACAATATGAACCTTTCATGAAGTCTAAAATAATTTTCCACCCAGAGATTTTTTTTTTTCATCTTATCCTTTGGTTCTGGGCAGGAAATGATGTCCCCCCTGTGTGCCTCTCAGTCCCAGTGGGTCCTTAAGAGTTTCACAGGTCCTTAGGCCTGAATCCTGAATGGTGTCCTTCCTTTTCTTTCTTTGATCTATTATGCTACCAGCATGTTGCTGAAGGGTATGGTGATCTTATAAAGCCCTGGTTGGAGTCCTTTCTGAAACTTTGAACACAGAATAGTATTCACTGAAAAATTAACTCCCCAACTAGTAGCCTGGTTGTCTCTGAGTTTCATAGCCTGGCATCTAAGTCCCAGGAGGCTGGCGCCAAACCACTTGGGGTGAGTCCTGACTTCACTATTTCCCCATCATGTTAGTGCCCAAGGTACTTAATCTCCTTTGGGTCTCAGTTTCCTCATCTGACGATTGGGTGCAATAATTTGACCTATCTCAAGGGGGGTTTGCATGAAAATGAAAGTGCTTAGCTCTGTATCTAACTCAGAGTAAAACTATTGTCTCGGGTTAAGTTGGAATATTCTAGTCATCCTGACTTCCTTAAGAAATACTTTGTCTGAATTACCTCTTGTTAGGGATAGATAACTGAGAAGCAGGAGTTACAAAGAATTTATGACTGATATTAAATATTTAACTTCAAAATAGCCTTGGTAGTGCTTTATCAAATGACTTAAAATATGTATAAATGACCTTGGCTGGTGTCGCTCAGTGGACTGAGCACGGGCCTGAGAACCAAAGGGTAGCAGGTTTGATTCCTAGTCAGGGCACAGGCCTAGGTTGCAGGCCAGATCCCTAGTGGGGGGCGCATGAGAGGCAACCCACTTTGATGTTTCTCTCCCTCTCTTTCTCTTTCCCTTCCCCTCTCTCTAAAATAAATAAATAAATAAATAATCTAAAAATAGTGATTTTATATATATGTGTGTGTGTGTGTGTATATATATATACATATATATATATATATAAATGAGCAATTTGCTCAGAATTGTGAGGAAACCAGTGGCTAAACGAAAATTCTTCTGAACACCCATGTGTTTTTGTCATTGTTCAACGAACGCTGCCACATCGCCATTTCCCACATCCTAACAAGCCACGGGTAGATTTTAGAGTGTCTGAATATAAACAGACCATTTTTATTCATCGTCCTTGGTACCCTTAACTGTGCCACACAGACAAATGTGTTTTCCACCTGTGCCAACAAGGCGCATGCATGCGAGTGTGTGAGTGTTTGTGCCGTTTTTTATTTCCCTGTAGTTTCTCAGTTTCCTACACATCATATCTTAGGGTTACTGAAAAAAGTACCTGTGTGGAATGCAAAGCAGAATTTCTCCACATTTAAGCTCTGCTCCCTCTTCAGAGTTGGTTTGAGAAGGTGAGAGTCAGTTGTGCTAACAAAGACTGACATTGTTGGGCAAGGATGTGTTTCCAGAAGCACATTTGAGAGAACTGTGGATGAGGCCTGCATTCCCTTCTTTACCTGAGATTTCTTCCACTGTATTTTGCAAACCAATAGCATAAACAGATGCATGAAAAGATTCAGAACTGCCCTGCAATAGAAAGGACATGACTCTGGAGTGAAAGGGAGCTGGATTTGAATACCCCGACTGCCACCTACTAGCTGTTTGATCTTGAGTAAGAGACTTAGCCACTTAAAGCCTGCTTTACCATGTGTCAGATAGCTTGCAGAACTCTCATGAGAACTAAATAGCAAATGTAATACAGGATTGGTACATAGTAGGTGCTTAAAAACCTGCAGTGTTTATCGTTATGAAATTCTAACTCAGTTGACTTGCATCCAGCACCATTGCATAGCTATCAAGGTTTTTAACTGAGTGAAAAAAAAAACAAAACGAGTTCTGTGGAATTAGGCTCTGCTCAAACACAATGGTATGGCTAAGAGTGAGCAACTCCCAAGCCAGACCCCCCATAAGGAGCTCAAAGAACGGTTATTACAGCAGGGATTGCAACAGGGACAGTGGCAAACATAGGTTAAAACTCAAATGTTCATTTATAATTACAACATAGAATAATATCCCTTTAAAAGAGAGAGATAACAATTTATTAACTAAACTCAGAGGCTTTTAAAAAATCATTTTTGCCTTTTACAGGATTAGTTTCTTAGCTTTTTCTATTTTCACTTGACCTGTTCTCTGTACGTGATCAGACCACAAGCTAGTTGGAGCTAGTTTTCTGAGAACTAATAAAACTTCCTGCATCAACATGGAAAAGTTAATTAATCATAATAGCTGTTCAGGACATTGTGTACCCCATCAAATGAGAGACTTATTTTCTTATTATGATGCCAAAGGCCTAAGTGTTCATGATAAGCTGGTGGCTGGTACACTTGTCTGACTATACTCGCAATATAAATATCACCTGCATTCCTTTAACCTGACCAAGACATAAAGAACAGACAGGACAAAAAAATGAAATGGTAATGTATTTAGATGCACCGGCATCCAGCTGATAGATGGACATAAGATCAATATCTTTTAAGGTAAAGAAATGTGTTTAAAATTATTACTGATGACTCCTCAGTACATATGCAAAAATATAATTCTCTATGCTATGTTTAATCAATTTTATCTGAAGAAAAGCACAACATTATGCTACAGAATAATCAAATTATCTGGGAGAGAAATTTTATCTGTGATCAACTGGAGAATATTTCTGGCCTGTTACTGGGCTTCACCGGGAACTGTAATTAATTAATTTGACACATGTGGGATCGTCTAGCTTTTAATACAGATATTTAGGAAGCCAAGTAGTCATAATGACTATACAAATGCTTGTTTTGAGGAAGTTTCAGAAGTAGGAGTTCAGCAGAGTGGAGAAGATGAACTCATGTTTCCAGCTTCTAAAAGAGCCCCCATCATGTGCTGGGCTGCAAGGTCACCCCAGGAATGGCAAAGAAACAGAGAGGGAAGTGAGACTTTTTCAGAGTGTATCAAAATCTCTTTAAAATGTGTACTCTTTACTCAGCGATTCCATATGTATAAAGATTTACAATAAGAGTGGCTATGTACATACATTCAGGCACAAAAATCATTTTAAACATTTTTCATAGCAAAGACAAATTAGAAACAAATAGAATTTCTAAACATAGGGTGTCAGTTAAATAAATTCTGTCACCCCTGAAAAGGAACAGTACACATGCTAGAAAATTATGCTTCAGGAAGGTATCTACTGACTTGGGGGAAATAGTTATGAAATGTATTTAAATAAATAGTGTGAGGTGTACAATAGCATATACAGTATAATAACAACTTTGTAGCACCTACATATAAACATGGATATAATAGAAAAAATGTGATTACACCATCTATGCCTCTGAGGTACACAGTTTGTTTGACTAAATGGGATGAAGATGATATTAATGATGAGCCATTAAAGGGATCCCATTTTCCTCTTTTAATTCTGTGAATTCTGAAAACCACGAACATAAATATCAGGAAGACTACGTATTTTTTACAAATACCAAATAAACACCTTAGTAAGTGTCACCTTCTTAGTTCCCAGAGTAAAGAGGGGAATTAAAGTTTGTAAAACGTTTGCATAAAAGAACCCAGTGTACTTCTGACATCATCACCTCGTCAAAATTATTTTTGTACCACAGGAACAATGTTAACTGTTGTGAAATTTCACTGAAAAATAAACAAGTCATTACACCCAGGACATTTGCTAGGAATACAAATAAAAAGCAACCAGGCTAAGAGAAATGCCGCGACTGCGCCCAGCTCTTGTCAGAGAGGTCTTTCACCCTGTGCACAAAGCTCCAGTTCCCGCTGCAATAAAACACGTACTGTGCATCGTGAGACGAATCAGCACAGGCACCGTGTGTGGACTGTCACCCCGTGGCAGTGTGGAAGGCCACCTGTTCCTTGGGCAAAGGGCACAGACCAGGCTGGGACCTGAAACTGAGAAGAGGAAGAGAACTAAATAAGGACACACTCCCAGACAAGCGTTGAGTCAGCCAGTGCAGTCTGCAACATCACAGCGCATCTATTGCTCAAACTGCGAGAGCCACCTGCTCAAAATTGGACATCACAGTCAAATAAGGGGAGCACCACGAGTTACATGACTATTACCCTTGGCCTCCAAGTCACAGTGGTCTTCAGAGAACTGCCGGACAGTGGGGAGACTTCCACACTCTTGTCAGTAGTGCAGGGAAAACTTCAAGCTTTTAAGACAGAAAGACTTCAGTCCTGGTCTGTCTGTTATTTATTAGTTGTTTGAGTTCGTGCAAGTCTCTTATCCTCTCTGAATATGTCCCCTGATACATAGAATGGTGTTAATAGTATCTACTTGGCAAGGGGGTTGTAAAGATTAAAAGAAGTGTTATGTTTAAAATGCCTGGAGTAATGCCTGACATACAATAGATCTTTAATAATAGGTCCTTTTTGCTTGCCCGCTTTTACTGCCTTCTCTAGATACAGTTCTACTTATTAGTTGCTTTAAAACAGTGGGCAAGTAGAAGAGGAGAACAAAGAATTATTTTAGTGAGTTCAGACATTATAAAAACTTCCCAATGAAATGACAGGTTCCTGCAGACTCCGGAGGTTCGCTGTTTATGTCTAGGTGCCAGTTAATGTGGTGTGTGTCGCACTCCTTCTTACAAGAATTAGGCTGCTGGCAGAATTAAGTGCAAACATTTGTCTGCGTGTGTATTGTGTTGATTTGGTGTATTCATTTTTATTTTGTTCATAGAATTAAAGGACTGAAACCTGGAAACAATATGTGTAGGCATTTTTCATAACATCAAGAAAAACTCAAGACCTGTCTTCAGCAGAACTATATAAGAACCAAGTAAAGAGATGGCTGAATTTCAGTTAATTTGCATGAAGCAAATGGGCTCAGGGGAGCTTGAGAGAAACTGCGACTTCGCGGTGTGGTCCTGTATCTGGACATCTATAAAACAAATGTGTTCATTTAACAAATTTTTGTTAGGAGCATTCCGTGTGCCGGGATCGTGCTAGGGGGACACAGATGTTCCCCAAGCCACTGACTAACTGCACGAAGCCTCCTAAGCAAGAGCTGCAAAAACCTAGTCAGTTTCTAGCTGTTTTCCTGTCATTTCCAGGTCAGGGTCACCACTTGGAGCTAATCCTACAGTTCACACCAAATCAGAAGTTCCAGGATACGATACTTTGCAGCGTGTGATGATCAACAACTAGAAGGAAAACCCAAAGGTTTAGGTACTTTTACAAGCACGGACAACTACAGATGATGAAGCAAAGCAGCAAACTGGTAGCTGGTCCCAGGAAAACCACTTAAAGTAAAGTGCGCTCGCCTGGTTTGAGACGTGTCATCTCCAGTTGCTGCAAAGTGTGTTTCCCTGTTGCCTATTCCTGATCTGAAAGCTCGGGCAAGGCCCAGCTGCTCCTGGTGCCAGTGGGAGATTTCTAAGCAAAGTAAGAGATTTCTACACAAAACTTGTCAGTATTGTGAGGAAAACCACCTTTCAATTCTCAGAAAGTCTTATAATTACACCTAATTTTCTGCAAATAGAACTTGTCAGCATAATAGCCAGGTAAATCACAGTTCCCAACACTTTCAAGGAGGAAAAATAGGCCTGGCCCGTTTTTCCAGATCCTGTGGTAATGAGAGTCTCACTCGTTATTAGTTCTCTGGCTTTGGGAACACATCTCACCCCGCCCTGCACCTCCCCTTTTGAAGCATTATGCTGTAGAAAGAGTTTTAGTTACAGGAAAACAACTGCTGTGATATGCTCAGATGGCAAGTAATGGTCATAGAAACAGTTCTTCCCATCTTGTCGCTCTAAAAAAATTTTTGACTGAAAAATAGCAAAGAGAAGAAACCTTTCAACAATTTACTCATAATCACTATTACAAAGAATGTGTAAGCTTTATATTTATGGCTTTGGAAAGCTGTATAGAGGATAATGCTATTTTTTGCTTTAAAAATAAGAGGAATACCGTTTATCAGTCCATATGCTTGAATGTGCTTGTATGAGCATGAAAATAGGTGTGGAGAGTAAATAGCATGGATGATTTTGGATAGAGAGAATGGGGCTGAGATGGGGAGGGATTAATCTCTATACCACATCTTCTTACAATACGCAGGTATCGGCTTGGTAATTTTTTTAAACTAGGAAAAATAAAGAAAAACTGTTGTAAGGTATCCAGGGCTGAAAACATAGCCTTGAAGAGACTTTACCATTATATTAGCATTTGTTCAGGTAGACTTATTAGCTGTTAAAGGATCAATAATCTAATTGGAGAGATAAGACCTATTCACATAGGAGGATAAGTATTTTTATGCTGAGAATAGAATGAACTAATTTATATTTATTTTTTGAAATAAGTGGAATGGGAGTGAAGTAATGAGTGCAGCTGGAATGCGGCATTCATCTCCAGCTCTGCTACTCACTGGCCTTTGAACTTGGACAAGTTCCGTAACGTGTGTAACATCCTTGCTCAGGTCCTTCACCTCTGGCATTCAGAAAGAAAACATCTGGATGCAAAGCTATTAACTTCGCATCCACTGCTTGAGAAGCGTGTCCCTCTTTCTCACCGCAGAACCTGGGAATTTGAAGCTGCTCCTCCAGGCCTTCTTCTTTGAAGTTGAACCCTCGGCTCCATAGTCATCTGGAGACCTCTGGGAACCAAATCACCCCCAACCGCCAGTTCAGAATTCGTGGCTCAACACAAATCCTTATATTCAATGGTCAAAACATAAAACCAGACAACTTTTGCTCATGGTGCTAAGTTACAAACCATCTGTCTCTGGTCTCTAGTGTGTGCTATTGGGAAGCATCAGAACAAAAGTTATCTTCCAAAAATTCTTATTCTAGGCTTCTCTTGGTCTGGACTTAAAAGCCAGGCAATTCTATACAGGTGGCATGCCAGTTCCCTCTGACTGCCAATATCTCTTGTACGGCCGTGGAGGAAAGGGGCTGAGGAAGAGCCAGAACAGCTTAAGATTTATACATTAATTCAAAAATAGGCAAGGAAGGAGGAGAAGAATACAAAGATAAGCACTTGCCACAGTCTGTGCTCCTGGCAGAATCAGCAAAAATTAACCATGGGCTCTCGTCCAGGGAGTTCCCCATCCGACTGCTGTATGTGTGTCCCAGGTCCAAAGAACACACGGAGCCTGCCCCCGGTCAGCCCAGGTCTCCATCCGTCCTGCAGTGGGTGGCAGACTGCACTTCAGGGGCCTTGCATTGTAGAGTACATGCTAAGGAGAAGGAAAATGAAGTGCATTCCTTCTATCTCACCTGATATATTTAAGAGTATTGCACTTTATTTTTATTGTTGTTCAAGTACAGTTGTCTCCATTTTCACCCTACCACTCTCCCCTGCTCCACCCACCCCCACCTCCCACACTCAATCCTACCCCCGGTGGCTTTGTCCATGGGTCCTTTCCACACGTTCCTTGATGTCCCTTATACTTTTTTAAAAATGAAAAGACTGACTATTGAAGCTTAGGCTGTGTTATTGGCTTTTGTCCTGCTAGTTTCCCTTCACCCTTCACCCTGTTACAGTGCTAGGGGCTGTGCAAGGAGAAGAACAAAGGACTGGCCTCGGGGAACTGACAAAGCTATCTCAATATGAGTGAGCAATGAAAAATAAGATATATCGAACACAGGGCTAAGTGCATTTTAGGGAGAGAGGTGGGAGCTCCACACACTGTGTGGGAAGTCTGAGCCAAGCTGTCAATCAAAATCTCAAGATCATTTAGCAGGAGGAGGGAAAAAGAGGAGGCGATCACTTAGTGAGCTGAGCAAGAGGGGACTACCTTGCAGTTGTAGAGAATGTTAAGAGGTGGAGTGTGAGTGGGCAGCCTGTGTGTCTTCTGCACCCACCCATCACACATTCTTGTTGGCTAAAATTCTGTTACTGAACCCGCCAAGTATTCATGCTTCAAATGAAGCAAACTTAAAATGCATCTGATTCCACATAACTGGATTATGTTCAGTAGGCCGATGCCCTTGCCTAAGAACCGTTTTTAAGGAACTAAAACTTGAGGAAACTTGATTATCTGATCAGACCACTGATGTTCTCTTAAGCTAGCCTGTGCTTTGTGTTTAAATAGTGCCCAGGGGAGAAAATATATTGTTGTGGAAAGAGCAATCCCCTGAGAATCTAGAGACTGGTACCCTAGTTCCCAGTTTGTGTCTCAGATACTCTGAGCCTTGGAGAATGTTTCCAATGTATTTGTCCCTTAGGGCCCCCACTGGGATTTAAAAAATGAACTAAGTCACCTCTAAGTTCCCTTTCTACTCCAGAATTCTGTGTTTTGCTAAACATTATTAGAGGAGGACTAATAGTTTGATAGATTGACTCCAATGAATCAGCCCATATTTATTAAGCTTCTACTAATGAGCTGTCTTGGCTTAAAAAAAATTCCAGGTGGATGGTAGAAGTGCTTTGCATTCTTGGAAGCATGCAATGCCCTGGGAGAATCATCACAATTTTATAAACATGCTGTGACTGTGCTTTTTCTTAATCTACATGCCATGAAACGTCCCAGGGAGATAACTCATGCAGTGCTGGCTTTGGAATGACAAAGGCTTCTCAGAGCAAACAGACTCAGTTATTATCTATGGGAACTGTGGCAAGGCACTTAACTTCTCTTGGTCTTAATATTCTTATCTGTGACGTGGTAGCAATGAAGCCCACCTCGAAGGGTCAAGGTGAGGAGGAACCTGGCTTCCCACAGAGCAGTGGAGAAGATTTACCCACAGGAGCAAGGACTGGTTTCGTGGTTTCTTAGTTATGCTACTGTGAGAAAGTTACCCAGTTTCTCCAAGTCTCAGCTTCTTCGTGTATGGAATGGGAATAATAACACTTACCACACACAATTACTATATGTGAAGAGTTTAGCATAGTTCACGGCGCTTGGTAGGAGAAATACTATACATTACCCACAAATTCAGAATTGGCCTAATCTGCCCACCGAAGCTAGAGTTTACTTTTGTATTACAGAGGGAAGGGATCTCATTGGAAAACAAATGGTAATGTGAGAGAAAAATGTTAAACTACCTAGAAGATGAGCTACTGGTACGTAGATATAACACATTCCACACATCGAATTTATGCATAAATAACAATCACAGTGAAAATAAAAATCAACATTGCTTTGATTTGCAAATTATTCTATTTCTGATAAGGACTTCTACCTAATCTATTATTTGTAAAGTGATGTCAATATTTAGAATACAGATTAAAATATTGCATTTTATTGACAAAACTGGGGCTTGGAGGAATGGAAAGCACACTTACTTTGAGGCTCTATGAGGTTCTTCAGTTACAAGCAACAAAAGCAACTCTGGCTGAGTTTATTAGAAGGATGTTGGTGAACACAACACGCCGAACAACAGAAGCTGCAGAAGCGGGCTTAGCAGTGGGACAGGAACCCAGGCAGGGCTCCTGATAGGGCGGTTTCTTCCCTCCTTGCATAGAATTGAAGAGAGAAAATTCAGTTGACCAGGCTTAGATCCTAAAAGGCCATCCCTTAAGATCCTTGCCACAGGAAAAATCTGGCCAAAGGCTACCTCTGCATCTTCTTTGCCATCCTTGAGGAAGAACACGTATCCACATTCTCTGCCCTGCCAAGACTACCCACACCAGGGGAGAAGCAAATCCCCTAAGTGACATAGAAACGCTGACAGGAAGAGGGGATGGATGCTGAGGGGTCAGTGTCGACAAAGGCCCACTCTGGAGTCAGACAGACCTGTTTTCCCTTCCGGCCCTGCTATTTGCCGCGCATTCTCCTCCGCTCCCCTGCGTTATAAGACGGGGATAATAACAAACCCAACTCTGTACGGTTGCTTTGAAGCATACCTATTGTAATGTTTATGAAGTGCCCGGCACAGTGCCTATCTCAAGTTCCATAAGTCATACCGTCCTGTGTTACTTTGAACTGTGCTCGTGGTAAGCTTTTCTAGATCAGCTCCGTGCACATTTACTTCTTGTAGCTTCTTACAGCCGTGCGTAGTATTCTATTATTGAGGTATATGCTTCCAGAGAAAAAGTTCATGCCTCCTTTAAACAGTGCCATTTGCTTTTAAATGATGACTGACAGGGGAAGCATACCCTGGTGGTTAGTTGTAAGCACTGTTTTGAGGTTTTCTTATGTCTACATTATATGGTGTTTGTAAACACAGTCTATGTTCATAGTTACACTTAAGCAATAGGCTTCCGTTTTCTTTTTCATGGTCACGCCGAAGGACCTTGAAGACACACAGGCCACGTCATCCATACAAAGAAGGTGATGACGGAGTGGTGGTTGGCACAACCTCACCTTCCTAAATAGTTTGCTGATTCACTTGTTCCATTTTTAAACATCAGCAGATTGCCATTGGTGACATCTGCTATTTATTTGGTTTGACTCGTGGCTGGCGTGAGACTTCCATCTACAGCAACCAGGAAGACACGATCAGCGTGAGGGGAACGCTTTGCAGTCCATGACCAATTTATAATAATGAGGAGCCTTGTCTATTTTTTTGTGTTTGTTTTCCCTGAAGGTATCATTATGTATCATGTGTTGGAAACATAGCTGCCAGAAGTTTAGCATAAACCTGGGGAGACTGCATCTAACTTCATTCAAGTACAAATTGCATGGTCTTTATACTAATAGCCAGCAACTCTCAAATTGCACAGGCCGGTTATTCAACATACTGCATATTTAAAGGCCTTCCACCTGTGGTCTCCTCTAACCCCCACTCCGGCATGGAATCGGTCTGGTTGGAGCTGAAAACTGTCCTTTCTTGCTTCCTGGTACCAATTTTTGAGAAGTACCCTCAAATGACATTTTTTTAAAAATCATTGTTATGTGACTGCCGCAGCTTTATGAAAACATGTTAGTTGTTTTTTGGTTTAATCCACCATGAATTAAATTATCCCAGGCAAATTCACTAAGGGTTTTGTTCTTCTGTCTCAGGGCCACTCTGCTGTGATTAGGCAGCAGTGGCCTCCGACCCTGGTAGTGACTGTATTTGCTAAGTCCTTCTGCAACACTTTAGGTCAAAATTCGGCTACATTTCCACCACAGTGTGGTCTAGCAAAGCAGATGCAGGAAAATACTTTCTGCCCCCTGGTGCCTCTTGACTTTAACTGCAGCGGATGACTCAGAAAAGGGATCTTCTGGTCAGGAACAGAGGGATAGCTGTACTGCCAAGGGCACAGGGGGGAGCCACAGATGTGAGGACTTCACAGATCACGTAGGTGCGGGATATGTAAGTATCGGGCAAACAAATGGAGAAGAATCCTCAACCCGGGTGTATTCGGCCCTGCTGAGGGAATGGCAGAGACGCTGGGCCCTGGGTCTTGCTATCCTCCTTAGCCCCACATGGAGGAGCCCCCTGGGTGCTGCCTGGGCCACCCTGGCCATTGCTCATTCTCTGCACTATGCCAGGTTCCTCCCCTCTCAGTACGTTGACACCCGCTGCTCCCTCTGCCTGAAAAGCTCTCCAGCCCCGTTTACCCACTAACCCTAGCCCCCCCTTGAAAATGTAGCTGAAAGGACACCTTCCGAGGGAAGAATAAAGCAGGACTCCATTAAATCTTCTCACACCACCTGCATTTTCTCCTCCAGGGCACTATGACTAATCACAGAAATTGTCATTTAATGAGTGTGTCATCTGCTAAAATGCAACCCTTCCAAGAATCCTGTTCATTTATGTTTGCATTTTAAATGTCTTATACATAGTAGGTGCAAAATAACTTTTTTTAAAAAAAAATAAAGGAATGGATTCTATATTGAAAACTCAACATGCTTAAACCTGATAACTCTTCTTTTAGGTTTTGCAGGTAAACCAGAGCTAGGTTCATTATGAAGTACAGTTTCAAAGACACCAGGGGGAGGGAGAGAGGAGAAGGCAGGGAGGGCTGGACCAAATGAGGTCAATTTTCTCTTCACTGTTTCACCTAGCAGTAGTTGTATGCTAATGTAATGAAATGCCAAAACAAGCTTGCAGAAACTCTTCTTTCCACAAACTTCTCTAAGTGTAGAAAGGGTAGAATTTTTTTCAAACCCCATTTACATTTTACCATTTGCCTGTCCTACTCACCTCCCTCCAAGATTCTGACAGTTTTTATTGTGGTACCTGCTTTTTTTTTACCTTCACCTGAAGATATTTTTAATTGATTTTAGAGAGATAGGAAGGGGAGGGAGGGAGAGAGAGAGAGAGACAGCCATGTGAGAGAGAAACACAGAATGGCTGCCTCCCACACGAGCCCTGGACCAGGGATCGAGCCTGTAGTCTAGGTATGTGCCCTGACCAGGGGTCAAACCCTCAACCTCTCGGTGCACTGGATGAGGCTCCAACCACCTGAGCCACCCGGCCAAGGCTGCGGTGCCTGCATTTAGAACAGAATCTTAGGGACCGAAGCTCATTGCTTACTGTGTCAGCAACAAGGCTTCTCACCGCTGGGCAGAAGTCACTCTGCAGTTATTTCCCTATGGTCTTAAACTGGAAATAAGCAATAATTGTTATTTTCCTTTTGCAGATGGAGGAAATAAGCACAGGCAAATCTGGGACCTTGACCACTGTCACACAGAGCCTGAGGGGCAGGCAAGAAGGGGCTACCTCTCAAGCAACAAAGGAGGGAAATCCCAGGACTCCAGGCCCCTGGGCCATTTCCAAGGCCTGCAATGGATTAAGATCCTGGTGTTCCTCCCATTGGCTAAAAGTATAATGAATGCAGGTTACGGCCTGACTACCTCTGAGATAATCCTGTAATGCTTAGTAGGGGAAAGGAGAGAAGTCCAGAAGTTCGCCCTCCTTTTTTTTCTCCTGCTCAGCACGAGTTAAGTGCTAACTTGAAAGTTTTCAAAGGCAGACTGGAAAATGCTGCCTCTTCAAGAGGCAGCCCCTTATCAGAAAACCCGTAGGACGCAGACAACATAGGTCAGTTACAACAGGACACGCATGAAGGAGGGGAAGGGGCACAGCACATGTGTAGTTATCGTCCTACCTACCTGACACACAGCATGAGGGAGGGTAGACTCCAGAAGCAACAATCACGCGCAGGTCCATTGTCTTAAGAGAACACTGATTCCTTATCCATTTAACTCTCAACAAATACATACTGAAAATTAGCAATATACTGAGCTTTGTGGATATAACAAAGAACAAATTGAGGTCCCTAGTCTTTTCAATTTTTCATTTCAGGGCAGAGGCAGGTAGGGGATGGAGAGGGAGATAATATACAAATAAATAAACAAACAAAGTAACTTCAACCACCAACGAGTGTTACAATTGTGATAAACCATAGTAATGGGATAGCAAGTGACTGGGGGGTGGGAGTTTAATTTAGGCCCGTGCTGTCCAATACAGTAGCCATGGGTCACATGTGGCTCTTGAGCATTTTAAGTCCAAATTTAGATATACTGTAAGAGATGTGCTCAATGTCCAAGACTAGTATGAGATAAAGAATGTCAATAGTTCCTTAATATTTTTATACTAATGGTATGTTGAAATGGTAACATTTTAGATACAATGAATTAAAGAAAATATCATTAAAATTAATTTCACTTCTTTAAAAAATTTTAATGTGGCTACTAAAAAATGTACAATCACATGTATGCCTCACATCTGTCTCCCCTAATATGTCTACTGGGCAGCACTGTGTTGGAGAGAATGGGCAGGTACGGCAGCCTGGGGAGGTGATAACATTCTTAGGACGGGACCAGCCCAGTGACGGTCTGGGGCAAAGTGTGCAGGGGATGATGGAAGCTGAGTTGGAAAAGAAGGGCAGAAAGCCGGTGCTGCTGAAGAGATGGCAAGGTGAGGGAGTGGTGGGAGGGAGGGAGGCCCTTGTGAACTAGAGGAAAAAGTTAAGGTTTTATAGAAATACAAATTTTCTATAAGTTATTGTAGATTTGTTTCTGTGCAGTTTTCCAGGCACTGTTCCAAAATATTCAGTAGGAACCCTGGCTAAAAACAAAAAATGCGAAGAATCCCACTCAGTTAGAATATTTCCATGCTAATAGAGGCTTAAACTGAGATATGCATTTATTAAACTCATTTATTTTCATACAGTGATTACAGTGTTTATACATGGGTACTTTTTATGAGCAGGAAGAACACAGGTGGACAGAATGTACTCGAACAAATCCAATGAATGTCTCAGTCTCGTCTTCCTCTACTCCACTCATCTCAAGCTCAAATTCTGCGTGTGTGTGTCACAGAGGAGGGCAGGCAAGCCCAAGTCCACCCCGAAAACACTGAGTGCTGTTTGCGAAATAAATATTGAAGTTTCCCCTTCTTTACACAACAGTGTGTGCCCACTATACATATTTTTTTTTCTCCTGGGCAACTCCCAAGAAGAGGAAAGTTAATTGAACGTGTTCTCCCTTCCTACCCTGGGGGAGTGGTTCTTAAAAAAAGCAGTGCATCATTTAATGGCCAAATATGTCTGATGTATTTTACAGTTTATATAATAAGTGTATTGCCAGAAAAGCAAAATTTTGAGTTTCACAAGGGAAGTGGAAACATTTTTGTTCTTAAATATGAAAGGGAAACTGACATCCATAATTATCAGTTAGCTCTCACATACACGCTAACAGGCAAAGAAGACAATGTCCTAAATAAGGATACGTTGTCACTAAACTAAAATGGAATGAGTCCAAGTGTTAAATTACCCAGGACACTGTCAAGACGGGTACATAGTCAAAACACGTTAAACCCTGTCAGTCACTGGGGCCACGACCGTCAGAGGCAGGGCAGGGTGTTCCTGTCCCTGGTCCCTGGCAACCAGAGTATGGACGAGACAGCTGGGTTACAAACCACAAGTGGGGCTCAAGTGAGTCAGCCAGATGTAGTACTTTGATTGACATCTGAACCTCTGATGTTACGGATGGATAGGGTTATAGCACTTTTTCTTAGTCTACTAATTATTAAAATTCTATATTCAAAAGGTTGTAGACCTAGAACCTAGATTTAAGTTTGTTGTTAGTCCAACAAAAGATAATTTCAGAATGCTGATGGGTTAAATGGATGCTAAAAGCATCAACAACTTATCTTTGTCAAAATAAAAGCCTCTTATTTAAACAAATCTCAAAAAATTTTTGCTAGGACAAATCAGGGCTTAGCACATAGCACATATTCTGTATATATTTGCTGAATGTTAGAATGTATGAAGGTTAATTAAGATTTGGGGAACCTCAACCTGAGATTAGTAAATACAACAGGGAATGCCCAGTCCTATGTGAGCCTGATCAACTCCTCCCACCGTGGTTCCTGCGGGAGCGATGCATCTGAGGAACAAGCACACGTGAAAAATAAAACTACAGTGGAACCTCATTACTGGTCGTTAATTCGTTCCGCAACGTGTGAGGAGTGCCAGAACCAGCAAGTCCTGAGGAAGCAGCAAGTGCCGAAACTATTTTGTTCTCATCAAAATTCGACGAGTACAGGGTTTGACGAGTTCTGAAGCCGAGTGCTGAGGTGTGACTGTACATATTTAATATGAAAAGCAAGTGTTTCCAGTATCCCAAGAACAGCCTCTCTGGCAGGCTGAACTGGCACCCTTGTTGTAGACTCAAGCCTGCCATGGGCCCATCTACACCTCTAAATCATAGTCTTCACAACAGTTAGCTGCAAAGTCTGAAGACAGGAGTTCTCCAGAGCTGAGAAAGTTCATTTTGAAATAGGAGAGAAAGTAAACGGCTGGACCTGGACCTTTGACGCCGTGACTCTGCCAGACAACTGGCTTGGCTTCCTTCATGGCCTTGAGCTCAACAGATTTGCAACTCCTCCTTCCTGGGGTGAGGGTTCTTGAAATAGCATTGACCTTGGTGGGGGGAAAACACAAATGGAAATCAAGGACAGGTAGTCATAATCTGTAAGTGACAATTTTGAGAACTTCAGGAATAAAGGTCAAAGCAATTTTGAAAATGTAGTTGCATATAGTAATTATCATAACTAAACACAAGCCTTGCAGAATAAGTTCTACGAAACTCATTTAAAATTTAATCTAATTGAAATTCATGGTGATTAAGGCGCTCTGCCAGGGCCAAATGGTGAATGACTGAGGAGCAGATATTTGAGCCCGGGTCATGTGCACATGGGCACATTTTTGCAAATTGAAGCAAGAGCAGAACACTTTCGCCAACATTAACACTGTGAAAGCGCTAATGGAATTTGCAAAATAAAAAAGTTATCTGTCACATTGGGCTATTCATTATTGTTATTGATATAAATTGCATTAATTATACTTACAAAGACATAAATAATTAATAGGAGAAAATGCAGTAAGGAGTAAGTATTTGTAAGATAAGAATTCCTTCAAGCTTACAGCAAGCAAAAAGAACTGTGCTTGGCTTTGGTTTCATTTTCCGCATTCCAAGCTTAAACTGTACGTATAGACATCTTCACTTCACACAAAATACGAATGCATAAAATCTGGTTTATTAACTTCTTTCCCAAACTGCCTCATCTTTTAAGATGTCTGAAGAGAAGGCAGTTCCAGGTTGGTTTAAATCAGTGGCTCAATAACATTATCAAAGAATCAGGAAACGTGGACATTTGCTCAGTCCACAGACAAGCTCCGCCTCTCATGCTAGTTCCATGTCACATACAGAAGACATTGCCTCTTCCTGTGTTCCCCTTTCTCAGAAGCAAAAGACGTTTCTGGAAGGTCCCTGAAGACTTCTTTCACATCCCATCAGCTACAAGTGGAGTCATCCTGAAACAGATTCATCCTCCTTAGTCACTTCCAAAGGGAGTGGGCCTCCTCTTCCGAAGACTGTGGCCAGAAAGAAGAGGGCGCATCGTGGAACAAACCAGGATCTGGTTAGGAAGGAAGAAGCAGGGAAAGAACTCGTGGTGGAGTGACCTGCATCCCTGGCCTGAGCTGTCACCGTGGATTCTAACCTGTGCCCGAGGACACAGGGCATTTATTTCCATGACAATCTGTTTCACAGACCCTTTCCAGCCCAGGGAAGTGCAACATTGGTGGTCTTCTGTTGTCACGGAACTCAATGACAACTTCTCAGTCTCGTCTTCAAGGCTCCCTACAATTCACTCCAGATTTTCCTGCTCCTAGGCCATATTCCTATGCAAGCTTTTTTCTGTTCTGGGTGTCTTTTCCCGAACTTTCCGGCACCATATCTCATGTATCACCTCTATCCTGTCACCAAAGTGATACTCCTAAAAACAAAGATCTGAACTGCACTGTTTCACTTAAAATAATTTCTTATAGGCTGAAGTTTAAATATCATAGCATGGAATCTATCGCCTTTCACAAATTAGTCACTACATACCTTTAAAGGCATTTTCTCTTTTAATCTCCATTTCTATTCTGTACTCCTCACAGACACACACTTCAACCACATAGAAAGTTCTCACCCTCTACAAACACATTTTGATATTTTATATCTTCATGCCTTGTCATATGTTGTGCTCGCTGCCTGGAATATATTTCTCATCTTTTTCCATCTAGTAAAATTCCAGTCATCACTCAAAGCCCAGAGCAAAGTTCATTTCCTTCATAAACGTTTTCTCAATTCCCCAGGTAGAACTAATTTGTTCCTCTCTAATTGCTTCCAAAGAGTTCTATTACATCAATAATACATTATATAGTAACATTTTGTTTGCATCCATGTCTTCCACCAAGATAACAGACCATTATTTATTATTATCGTTGTCATTATTACATTAATCTTTGGCCCTCAGCTCCTGGTGAAGGGCATATTCTCAGTATAAGTCAGAGGGTGATCCATCTAGAATACCAACTCTGCCTACTTCCCCTTACTCTTCCCTGCCCATCTCAGATGCCACCTCTTTTCGGACTTAGTCGTTACTCCTCTACTATGAGAAGTTTTCCTCATTTAAATCCCCGTAACTTTGATTGTGCAGTGAAGGTCTGCAGTCACATCCTGGCTTGTCCTCGGTTGCCCCACCCTTTAGTCTGTCCCACTTGCCTGTGAGCTCCTTCGTGAGGCCCTGGGCCTTTCTGTCTCTTGGTTCCACTGCGCCAGTGGTCCGGCCCCACTCAGGGTGGTACCAATGCACAGTGTGGCTGGTTAGTACGTGTGTAGATGCAGTCGGGGGAGAACAGTTGTTTTTCTCTGATTTCAGCTTTAAGGTCAATCTTTTCATTTTAGAGAGTAGGAAACTAGGAAAAAAGTAGGTAAGCAAACATGTTAGAGAAGCCAAATGTTTCCTAAACATCTGAGGGACGGGGGGAATCTTGTATGTATTTTGGGGTAAGCTCTAGAAGTTCTATTAGAATTTTTTATGTTAATATTTTTACTTAGACAATACGTTTTTAAAATATATGAACATTCTTGGTGTTTCTGATTTTTTTTTTTTAAGTCTTGACAGAAGGTTTCTTGCTCTCAATGGCATTGTGTTTGCTATCTTCTTGATGTCAAAAGATGCATTTTCAGGAACTTCCCTCAAGTTTAAAGATAGGAGGGGCTACCGGTGGGTGTTTATCTATTTCAGAGGAATTGAAAGACTTTATACTGTTTAAAAACCACCATTAAATCTAACTGTCTCGAGACCAGTAGCATTTTATTAGTACGTGGCAAGTTTCTAACTACCAGTAATTATGTCTGTCTCACACCAAACAGCCCATTGTCTTGGTTGATTCAATGAAGACAATCAAGCTTAAGAAACACTCAAATAGCATGTCCCAGAAGCCAAGGTTTCCTAAGTTTTCATTGTTCACAGACCAGACGCCCAACATGGACTGTATCTGTGTACCACCTACATGGCAGTAAACTTGATAATTCTTGGAATAAAACAATCAAATTAAATAACAACATCATTTGTCATAAATAAGAGGCAATTTTTTTTTAAAAGAAACAATAAAACATAATAATGTGATTGTAATTCCAACTAGAATGTAAGGAGGCCTCAGTGCCTGAGACCTGCTTTCTTTATTTAAGAAGGAAGATTAACGAAAGTTAAAAAGTTGGGGAAAATGCTAGCACTAAAAAGACCTGAAAAATGTTTAAAAAGGACATGTCTTTTTCTCTATGTAATTTATTGAATGTTCATGCTTGTTAAAATGCCTTCTGAAATCACCTCCCGACCACGAGGGCACCAGCTTGCATTTGGGAAATACAACTACAACCAAATAATCAATTGGTGGATTAAAATTACAGTTTTGTTTGTTTGTTTGTTTTTTCTTTCCTGGTTCTTTTTTTTTTTTAATTGTTATTCAGTTACAATTGTCTGCATTTTCTCCCCATCCCTCCACCCCACCCCAGCCAATCCCACCTCCCTCCCCTACCTTTACCCTCCCCCTTGATTTTGTCCTTGTGTCCTTTATAGTAGCTCCTGTAAATCCCTCTCCCCACTGTCCCCTCCAGTTTTTAAATCAGTGTTCTGATTTATGATTATGTTTTGCATCATGAAAATGTCGTTTGCTAAAGACAGTACTTCATCATTTTTTTTAAGGATTTACAATATTTGACTAAGTAGGCAATGTTCAGGAGTTAAAATATAAACTTGATTTTATGAGAAAACAAGTTACACTTAAATAAGACTTCTGAAGAAAGAACAATAAAGAAAGGTAGATGGATTTAGAATCTTTGCTTATTTCAGTTGACACCGTAATAGCATTTCTCTTATTATTGGGCACTTACTGGCTCACCCAGTAGAACGCTCACTTCTGAAAGATAAGTTCAAAGAAAACTAGATAATGTTTTTTTAATCTCCTTTATGTCTTCCAGAACACACAAAAAATTAAAGAGGATTACTTGAATATATCTTTGAGAGTGTTATATGTATCAGCCTTTCCCGTCACCATTCTGCAATTGTTCAGGTTTAAAGATTCACCTTCAAAGACACGTCCTTGTTGAGAGGATATTCAGAGCTGCAGCAGTTCCACTGAGGAGCCCTGGGAGCAGGGGCACCCCAGAGACCGCACTCAGCACACAGGTGGGCTGGAAGGAGGCAGCGCCAGGTGCTCGGGCCTGTGTTGCCAGCGCCTCGCAGCTGTCGAACTGGGGCAGCAGAGCGCTGTTTACCAAGTGAAGGCAGATAGTAAGGGCAGTTTGCTGTCACTGCTAACCTGTGCCACTGAGTGGCCCAGGCAAGGCGGGTTTCAACATCCAGGAAGGGATTCGGAATCATAGAGGTTCTTTCTTCCTTTGACCAAAATGCAGTACTCTTTTAATGGGCAACTTTGGATCAAATTACTTCCTGGGCTGGACGTAGTGCATGACTTTTAAGTGCCTGAACCAACTGGTACCTAGTACCCAGTTAAGAATTCATTGGGATGGCTCAGCCTTAGGGGCGCCAGGAATTGAAAAGAACACGTGTCCATCTAAGTGGATTAAACTCGTAGGGAGCAGATGAAGTTGTAGGCAATGGGAGAAGACAGCGGTGTCTTAAAGGTTGGAGATTGGCAAGAGGGTATGGTATAGGCAGCCAGTAGATACCAGCAAGGCCAGCAGAATCTGAATATTACAGCAGGTGGGTAGAACAAAGCAATAGGAAGTCTATGCTCTCACAAGCAGATAGGCAGGTGGGTAGGCAGGGAACAAGGCCAATGCCTCAGGACTGAGTTTCTGAGGCAAGAGTTGGGAGAATTGCCTGACTCTGCCAGGGAACAGGAAAGAGCTTAGAGGTGGAAAGGAGTGAGTACTGGGTGGGCTGTCAAAGCACAGTCTTGGGCACAGGAAAACAAGACAGACCCTCAGAAGAGGTGCAAGAGGAAAGCTGAGTCATTTTCCTGAAAAAGAGTTCAAAAATCTATTTATTAGAACTGGGGCAGGGCCAGCAGATAGAGGGACTCAGTAAGTGGCCGAAAGTGGAAAAAATGAAGCCATTCCCTAAATAATCTGGATTTCTAAGGTTTTTTCTGTTCTGTTTGTATATTTGGCTTCTCCTTTGTGTTGGAAGCTTTCTTGGGATATATCTGGTGATCCTTGGCCACCAACAAACAATTGAAAACAAGGCACTAAAAAAGCTTTGCAGGCAAGCACAGACTTTATCAACTAGTGGCACTCATTATAAAGTAATTGACGTTGGAGTTCGATGCTTTACGTAAGACGCCCCCATGCCCCCAAATATCAGGATGTAGCAATCTCTTCCCAGGTGACATTCAATTTCTTCAAAGCGGAGTCCTCTGTCTTCTGCCTAAAAAAGTAAATATCTGGTAGATAAAAAGAGAGCAGAAAAGGGAGGAGATTCCTACCGTTCATGCTGATTCTTTCACCCCCACACCATGTGTCTCCCTTCTTCTTGATGCCTCCATATCTTAAGTCTCTCCCGTTTAATGATGCTTGAGAACAAACTTCATTTCCTTCCCTTGCTGATGTAGGTTAATCACAGGTGAGCTTTGGTACAGAAAGATATCTAGTCACTCAATAGTGTAACTCACAACCTATCCCTTTGTCTAAAACTCCCACCCTCTGCAGAGCCTGGTCTCTCTAGTTCTAGTGAATCTTAGTGATTTGTCATAAGAATAAGCTCAGTCTTCATTAGTAGTTTACTTTGAAGGACCTATAAGTTATAGCTTCGTCTCTATTGAGTTAGTAACTAATTCTCCATCCTCTTTCCATCTCACAACGTGGTTCAGCTCTTTCATCTCCTGATTTTTCTTCTGTTTTCTCTGTCTTCGAGGCTTTGTAATTTTTTCTTTACTAGCATATTAGGTTGCTGAGAAAGATTCAAGTCATCGTCTTTAATGAAAACTCCCTGCCGTGACTGACTATTGACAACACGAAAAACGCGGTGAAGATTTGATCCTTAGAATTCCAAGGGTAGCCTTCATATTTACTGTAAAATTAATAGGTAGACAGATAGATGAAGCGATTGGAACAGGTCTTGATGGAAGAAAAGAGAATGACTCTGATGGTTCGTAGAGAGTAGGAAGGAGGACACCAGAGCGTAATTCATTACTCCATTGGGTACGAATGGGGCTGAGCTTGCTAGGCAGAGCTGACCCAGGTTTTCCTCAGGTTAACTTTATCTGAATTATCACCCCATCTCACCTCCAATTGACTTAAGTGGAATGATTGCCAAATGCTGCTGGTGCCAGGTGCCTACCTGGCTATATATATGAATAACCTGAAAAGTCTGTTAAAAATAATAGATGTGCAGCTCTCACACCCACACCTAGAGGAACTTATTCACTAGGTGGGGCAAGCAGGGAGGGAACTCTGAGTTACCATTATCAGTGATCCTTGCACCGATTGGTTCATACTTATCTGTATCTCTCTGCATCTGTTTGTCTGTATCTGTAGTACGTGCTCGCTGATAACAAGTACACTAGGCACTCGGAGTGCAAAGAGGAATAGACCGTCTTAATCTTTAAAGAATTTTTATTTAGCAGGTGATCTAGGCTTAACAAAAATCACTTTAATTAAAGTTAGTGTGTACTCACGAGGGCAATGTGAATTATCCCAATACTGTGCAAATTTGAAGGAGGATGGAAGAAGGTCTTGGGAGAAGAGGGTCACGACGCCGGGTCTTGAAGAACGGGTGAGGTTTCTACGGGCAGGAATGGGGAGCATCTGAATGGATTTTTTTCAGGCATTTTTCTGAAATAAAGTGCTCGAAATAAAAATCCTGTTACACTACAGTCACATTAAGTTTGATACATTCTGTGTTGATGAGCATAAATAAATATTTTAAGTTCAATATCTAAGTTTGTTGATATGGGCACAACAAAATTTTTCAACAGCCTTAATTAATATTAATGATCCTTATCACATATTAACTAAATATGTATTGTGTATTGAAATCTGTTAACAGATACTGGACAAATCACAACAATAGCATAAAACTTGTCTTCCTAGGAAATTATGTCATGTTAACTAAAAAATACTCAATATTTCCTATTAAATATTTTGATAATGTTCCATATTCTTTCAACTTGATTTACCTCTCCTTTAAGTAACATGTAATCTAAATATCCTTATAGATCACTTTTGGGGCAAAGATGAACTTTTAAAGCTCTTATTTTAGTATCATAAATTCCTAGGTAGTAATGGGAAAATTTTTATTTTCTCTTTTCCTTATTCCATTTATAGTTAGAAATGATTTTAAAGCTTCTCCTTTCCCCTCATACATTCCATCGTAGCTCTTGCATTGTTTTTCCAACTTTAGGTTGCTATGACTTTGCTATTTCTGGGTAATCTTCACTTTCTTTATTAGTTTCAAAAACAATATGCCCTTTATATTAGCCTCAAGCTCTTCTTTCAGTTAAAGTACAAAATTAGGTTGGAATTGTTCCAGATCTTTTTCAAAGAGAAATGCTAATGATAGTAGTGTGATACACTCTGTATGTCATCATTAAAATGATTAAAACGGTTAGAAAGTACCTATTTGTGCTCTGTGCTGCACAAAGAGATGGAAATTATTGCTGTTCTCTAGGGAATCTAATATTAAGGAGGAGGCATAGGTAAAGGACGTAAACTGTGAGCAACAGATACATAAAGCAACAAGATAATGTAGTTATTATAGAAGATAAGCTCTAGGCATTAATGAAGAGAAAGTGTTACAGGGTACACTCAGTTTCAGAAATGATACGCACAGAAAGGTGGCATTATTATAGGATACACATGCTTATGTTCTTTCCCTTTGACTCACTCACCTACCACAGCCCCCTCTCTACATTCTACCTTCTCTTTTCCCATCTGTTCTTGCTCATTTCTCTTATCCTTCCCTCAATCTCGTCTTCACTCAATAAAAGAACAGTTCCCCAGCTTTTCTTGGTCCTAAAAAGAGTATTCATTTTTCTCTCAAATTGCTCCTCACCCAGTGACACTAGGAATGAAGAATCTTCGATCCTAAATGGCCACTCTGAGGGCTCCTGTACAGTCCCACTGCCACCTGGCTGGGGGCCCTGCCTTTGAGAGCACCCCTGATTCCTCAGGGAAAGCACGAAAGATAGGCCCCCTGGTGCAGTGGAGAGAAAACTGCGCGTCAGGGACAAGCAGCTGTGGGCCCAGCTCTGTCACTAGCTACCTGTCTGGCCTTAGACCACGCTGGACCTGATGGCTCCTATCTGCCCCACGTGGAGGTTTTTTGCAGGCTAAATAATGCGCCCACCCCCAATCTGTGTCTGTCCGAATCCCCATAAGCTACAAATGTTACCTTGTGTGGCAAAAGGACTTTGCAGATGTGATGAAGTAAAGGAACGTGAGATGGGGAGATTATCTTGCATAATCTAGGCGGGCCGGAGGCATTCACAACTGTCCTCGTGAGAGAGACCCAGAAAGCTTCCTCCGGAGGAGAAGAGAAGCCCTGATGGCCACGTTGCGATTTGAACCTGGGGGAAATGGCCACAAGACCACAAGTCCAGGGGTCCACCAGAAGGAACTAGCCCTCTGGCCATGCTAGCTGTAGCCCAGTTCAATTGATTTTGGACATCTGGGCTATAGGACTTTAAGATAGGAAACTTGTGTTATTTTAAGCCACTCGATGTGTGGTAATTTGTTACAGAGCAATGGTGAACTAAACAAGTTTGTACTAGGTGACTTCCGTGGCTGCTTCTGATTACATATAATTGCTACTTCATAGCAATTACCCATTGCTAAATGGCCTAGCCTGTGCATGTGCAGTACTTGGGTGCTTTAATGGACTTTGTTCAAAGAACATTTCGACAAGACTGTTGCTTATTCTAAAGGGCAAGTGCAGTAAAAGAGCCTCTGCAGTTTCATCTGCTGTTTTGTTCCAAAAAGAATTAGCAGTCAGAGAAGAGCATCCATCTCCCCCCACAATCTGACCCCAGTGCACCTCTCCTTCTTAGTCTCCCACTCCCCCTCCTCCATGTCAGTCATCACTTCCCAAACAGACCCTTCTGGGTCCCAGTTGCTTTGTCAATGTTCAACACCAAATACCCTCTCCCCAGACCTGCCCAGAGCTCCAACCAAGGGCACAGTCTTCTCAAAAGCTCTTCCTGACCACCCAGATCATGTTTAATCTTTTCTTCCTCTATTTTGTCCTTGTGAACTACACGTCCTATTTCTATTCCAAATCTGAAATCCACCTGCAGTCGGCGCTTACACCGCGGTCTCAGACACGAGGAGCATTGCGGGCAGCGTCTGTGGCTTGTCAGTCCAGTGTTTCCTGAGTACGTGACCGATGCCCGCACATAGCAGATGTTCTGAGTGTCTCGATTAGAGTCCCAGGGGACTAGAGCCAAGGAACCTATGATTGCTTGTTCTCATAAATACATATCTTAGCACGAAATTCCCCCACAGGAAAAGTTGCACAGGAACATATTGTTAGGGACTTGTAGGGACCACAAGTTGTTAGTGGTCCCTACTCTTCCTCCTTGTTTTCCAGTGTTTTACCACAGTGTAAATTTCCCAAGATTACCTCTCCTCTGACATACCATGGACACGTAGAAAAAAAATTAAACAAATCTTACTTGCACAACTTGTTCCAGTAAAAAAGATCAAAGGTTAACTCAGGAGACAAGAATGAGTAAAAAATTTTGTTAAAACACCATATGTTACAAGTTACAGGGAGAACATAATCCCTTCTGATTGACTTTCACACCATAATTCTTTTTATTCCTTTAACTTTAAGATTAAGGGCATTTTAAGACCTTAAAAACTGTTTTAAAGTGTCAGGAGTAATCATTGATAACATCTCTTTACCCTCTTGTTCCAAACCAGATCCTGATTAAGTCAAGCTCTTCAGTACCTGAACGGTAAAGGCAATTCATTCTAACTGGTCAACATTAAACGGGATCCCAGTGTAGATTTGATGATGGAAAATCAAGAGGTAAATTAGTTCACTGTAGAAATACCTTCTAGTGGTAGAATGTCCATCACTTTCCTCATTTCTTTAGTCATAGCTGGTGCTTATGCCAAACCATTCATTTAGATAACTAAGGGAGCTTATACCAAAATAGGAGATAAGCAGGAAGTACCAATGTGTCTGTTATTGTTACATTTGCGACAGTTAAAAGGCCCAAAGGTCAAATCCACATTGTCTGTGAAAGAACACAAAGAGAATGAAGGTTACCGATGCCCACTCTCGTTTCATCACCACCTGCCCAGACTAACAGAGTCAACTGGACGCCTCTGCCTTGTTTGAACAGAGGTGTCTGAGTTAACATTGACTGCATTCAACCGGCAGTGATCCTCGAGGGATCCTACATAACAGCTGCTTACACTTAGCAATGCCATAAATAATTTTATCTTTATAAACAGCAAACGGATACTGATTCTTCAAAGAAGGAAAATCTGCTAATTCCTCTGACCGTAAAAGAACATCTGTGGTATGCTACTACCTACAAGTAAATAAACAAACCTCTCAGACTAAACCCAGGGCGCCCACACACACTAACTTCTTCTTTTATTATTGATTCTCTGGACACAGTGGAGTTCTATACTACTTTCCAGTCCAGAGTAGGAATAGAAAACTCCCAGGCTAGAAATGGCTCTTGGCAGAATTCCGTCTGACTATCCACTGATTCCTAAAATTAATTGTTCCTTGTTTCCATGCCTAACTACTTGGATGAATCAAATTTGGGAGAAAACAAGCATGTCATCTCAGACTGCATAATACTATGTGTAATTAGACATGTAATTTCCAACAGGAAGTACATCTCAAACTTTCATAAAAAGCACAAGCTGAAGTCAGGCCAATGTAAGTTAAAATTTTGATTGTGCCACTGGGTCCCTGTGCCTGGGAACAAGGAACTGAAACTCTCTGGGTCTTAGTCTCCTTATTCACACTACAGGAATAGTAGTCCTTCTTTGTCATGCTAAATAAGATGAAATATGTCATCAACGTGACAATCTGTAGACATTCTAAAAGTAGCAGCTATTATTAGGAGTCATGGGAAAAGCAGCCTTATTTCTATAATGGATATATAAGATATCCCATAGAGTATTTTAAACTCCTTGAGCTTGGGTACTATTGTATTTCCTGTGTATCCCTAACAGAGTCTGTCAGACTTGAAGTCTAAGTAGATATTAAAGAAATATTTGTTAATTTGACTTGATTATGTATTGTCTTTAAAACAAGCAAGGGATGCCAGCTTTCCCACAACGTCTATTGCCTTTGTTTCACTTGTTAATTTCATGGATATCTTTTCAAGTAGTTTGCCACTAAATGGCAGAGAGCTGAAGAATGGGAGACTTATAACAAAGCAAAATAAAACAAACAAACAAAAAACCCCACTCTGACAATAGAACAACATGCAAGCCTCATTAGAATATAAAAGAAGGACCTGTAGCAGGCAAGCCTGTCTCGGGAAGGTTGGCCATCATTGTCTGTGACACTGTGTTGAGACAGAATGTCAGATAGTGGGAGGAGGGCACAAGAATGGTTACATCTGCAGCGGAGACTGGTGCACAAAGTAAGGTAAGTTCAAGCTCAGCCCTAAGGAAGTCATAACTACTTTGCAGCAGAGCCAGGAGAACGGAGGTCATAAGATTCGCACAGCGTCTGGCAAGAAAATGGGCCGCCAGCCATAATGTGCTAAGCTCTCTTCCATACTGCTGCTAGCTGGGAGCTTTGGCAAGTTTCTTCACCCCTCCTGATCTGTTTCCTCATCTGTAAGCTGAGAGGGTTGAACTAGATGAACTCCCCAGCCCCCTCCAGTATTATTAGTTTATGCACATATGCTTCCACAAAGTACTACGTGGTTCCCCAGATTATAAGACCGCACATGTTTGACAGTGCTTTTAAGCTGACCAAAAGCTTCTACATTATCCTTCCACTTGACCTTCACAACTACTTTGTAAGTCATGCGTTCTCATCCCCCACATTTACAGATGAGGGAATTGAGTCTTCAGAGATCAAGCAAGTCAGCCAAGTGCACAAGATTTGCTGGGGATGGAATTGTGCCAACAGCCAGGCCTGACAAGAAGCTTTCTGGGGAGATCAGTATTAAAAGAACAAGTACATAATATGCAAGGAAAAAAAGTGCAAGTAAGTAAGATAAAAGGAGAAAGGGTAGGAAAAATATGGCACAGGTTGAAATAAAAGGCAAAGGGCAGAAGCACTTTTGCAAATTGCCAAGGACAAGAAAAAGCTTTTTTAAAAACATACAAGAGATGGTCCCACTTCTTAACAGATGGCATAAAATTAACAGACAGGAGACTACAGAAATACTTCTTTCCTATTTTGTTTCTGCCTTAGAAAGAGAGTATCTTCAAACTGGAAAGTGTAGAACAAATACAGTAAGACTTTGAGATTGAAATAGGGGAGGAAGGAATCATTGCATTTTGAAAATATGCCCTATTTACTAGGGCCCAGTTTCCAGGCTCAGAAGAACTATCTCAGGCTTCTGGAAAGGTCCACATTTTGACTAAAAGATCAATTTTAAAAATTTCTTCATTTATAGAAATAAATGAGATGTTGGAAACCTAGAGATGGACAAATGTTCCAACTCTTTTTAAAGGGTGGTTTCCAGAAATTACAGACAAATGAGTTTGACATCAATTTTTGATAAAGATCTACAAAGGTAAGTTGGTCAAACAGGCATACAGAACTTAGAAAGGAAAGTTCCAACTAGATGGAGCTCCCCTGAGTGACCTAGAGTAAGTCGTGGCCAACCAGCCTCATGTCCGTATGGGAAGAAATCATGGCAGTATCAGTTTAGAATGTTATAGATGTGATACATATTCATTTTTAAAGGATATTTTGTTTTTGAGAAACTCAATGCAAATGAGAATTCCTAACTACAGTACTCCGTGTCCTCCTGAAAATCTTTGCAGCTGGTGTTCATTCCGTGTTGACTCCTTGGCAGGGTGGAGGGGGCACTCCAGCTGATGCTGAGTGCAGAGCCCCAGAGGCCCAGGAAGGCGGGGCGGGAGGGGGCTGGTGTCTCAGGTCTGTAACCCACACTGCGAAGAGAGGTGCGAGTAAGCCTGTAGGTTGCCAGGGGGAAAGTATGGGGGGACCAACATTTGGAATTCGTGACTCTCTATGTACAAAGGCAAATAATATATTTTATTTCTCTATAGAGTAGCAACTGTGTTCCCCCCCACCCTGGCCCCAGTTGAGAAATTTGACCAAAAGATCCCCAGGAAAAATATGCATTGAGGGAAACCCACATTTACCTAGGTGAGGCTTCATCCTCATGTAGATGAGAGCTGAAAGTGTTTACACAGTTCACTTCCAAGACTTGTCTCTGCGCGGCTGTGTCCCAGACCGTGGGGCTGCGACACGGCCCCTGAGGACTGGATGGCAGCACACATCCAGTTCTGGGGACACACCCACAGAAATACCCACACGTGTACAGATTCTGCGTGTCACTGTCTACAGAGTTGGTTTACTTGTGGGTATCTTATAATGTCTAATTTCATGATCCCAAATATTTAAATTTCAGGATATAATGAACAACACTGCTTAATATACATAGCCATAATAAATAAACATGTAGTAAAAAAAAAAATAGAAGCTATAAGGAAAAGCTGGAATAATATTCATTTTGGTAAAAAGACCATTTTATGGCAATTCAGCAAAGATTTCTCCAGCACCTGTGTTGCAGTTGCTTCCAGCCTCTACAGAATATCCGAAGAAGGGCCGAGTCTGCACTCCAGGGGAAATGAAAGTACACAAGGCAGGTACAGCCGGGGTTCCCACCCCAACTGATAGCAGGCGCACCCCTGGAGTGACTCCAGACGCTTTACCCTCCCCACTGTATTTAATTCTCATGGCAGCCCTGCGAACCAGGTACTATTATGCCCATTTTAAAGATGAGGACACTGAGGCACAGTGTGGGAGGTGACATATCTGAGTCACACAATGCAAACTGCCTGCCTTCAGAGTCTGCTTTCCCTTTGATGTTATGCGAGCCCTCGATAACTACAATACTGACTAGGACACTAAAATGAAAGCGTGATTAAAGTAAGAACTAAGACCTAAAAACAGTAGAAAGAGAACGAAATCACGGCTGGTTGGCTTGTTGGCACCAGAAAAGCCCTTGTGAAGAATGAGGCATTTGGACAGCAGAGCGTCGGGAAAAGTAGAATGTCCGCAAGAAAATATGGGGTGAGTGGGATAAAACCTCCAAATTATGGCCTGAAATGCACCTTGAGCCTTCAGTTACATTCTTTCCTCTAACTTCAGGTAGATAAAAATTAGAATCATTCTTCAGCTGACAACACATTATCCTAAGAGAGTCTGTAAAGCTTTTTCATCTTCACTGATAACCATATAAAGAAAATGCACTAGAATTGCAAGGAAGGTATTAAATTCATGTCACGTGCTTTATAATTTAAGAATGGCTTGGAAACTGACACTAGGAACCAGAAAAAGGAGGAATCTCAATAACTGGAGAATTTAATTGAGCTTTTTCTTTTTAAGGCCAGGCTGTCTGTGAGCGGGAGATCAGAATAAAAACCTTTCTAGGACCCAGTCTTTGAAAATACTCGTAACAAACCTTTGCAAGTAAAGACCAAAAAGTAACTAGCTTACAACTTTTTTCCTACTTTACCGAATGCTGTGCAATCAGGAAATAAAGTATGATTCATGCTTTTTTACTTATGAATACTAATTACAAAAAGACGCTATTCCAAACAAAAAACAAACATAAAATATGATTCATGTTTTTTTATTGTGAATACTAATGATATAAAGATGCTATTCCAAACAAACAAAAAAGCTGAACCACAGACAATTTGTATTCATTAGCCTTGTTTTTCAAGATTCGTTATGAACAAATACACAAGTAGACTCTGAACCCTTTCCTTGGTTGTTAGAACTAAATAAAATTTAATTTAAAGGCCTGCACATCTATCCCCTGTGTTTTTAATAACCAACACTAAACCAATGTCATTGTGCAGTGAAACATGCCAGATTGCAAAGAAGCTGGTCTAGGCTGGAGGGGCGATGCTCACAACGAAGACTGGAGGAGGGAAGGGGAGTATGGACTTTGACAGACAGGAAGAGAGAAGGTCTAGACCAGCTAGTGCAAGGGAACTTGCACTTGCCAAATTATACGGAGGCTCACACAAGAGTACAAATTTTGGAAGAGATGCTAGGTAACGAGAAGCCAGGTTAAGGTGAAGTGAACTTCCCATGGACTCCTCAAGCCTCCAGTTGTTAAGATAAGTTTATTGTTGCTATTGCTATGATCTGAATGTTTGTGCCCCCCACCATGCCAATGTTGGATTTCGAATGCCAAATCCAACCATATTAGGAAGTGGGCCTTTAGGAGGTAATTAGGTCATAAGGATGGAGCCTTTATGAATGGAACTGTGCTCTTATAAAAGAGACCCCACAGAACTCCTGGCCCCTTCCACAGTGGGAGGACGGAGGAGAAGGCATTTGTTTGCAACCCAGAAGAGGGCTTGGCACTTTGATCTCAGACTCCCAGCCTCCAGAATAATAAGACATACGTTTCTGGTGTTTATAAGCTACCCAGTCTGTGGTATTTAATTATAGCAGCCTGAATGGACTAAGACAGTTATAAAACATCTTAATTAAGATCTGTATCTCAAAACTCAAAACTTAAAGTAAAATAAATCTTCATGTCCACTTGAAAAGATATAATAATTAGTCAGTGTCTATGTTAATACTGGAGTGCAGAACAAAGAAATAACTTGTTCCTGGAGCCCACCCTGCCGCCACCCACTCCATCAGATGGACAAAAAGTGAACCAGTCATTAGTCACTTGCTGATCTCTCCCAGGATGGAAGACAACCTGTCAAGTTACCTTGGCTGGGGATATCTTGCTGCCGTGACCCAGGATTTCCCAGAGCACATCAATAGTCCTTAATATCTGCAAGGTTCTCCTTCTGCCTCTGAGACCACAGAGAGCGAGTCAGGCGTCTTACCCCATGGCTCTCAGACCCATGTTCTCAACTGTGCCTGAGAGAGCAGTGGAGAGGCAGCAGTGAGTCCTCCTCCACCCACGGCAGCTGGGGGAGAGAGCATTGCCCCTCTCCCTGCATACAGAAAGCACTGGAAAGGGAAGCTTAGTGCCCTCTCTGCAGCCCCTTACCTGCAGCCCCTTACCTGCTCAGCCCCCGCAGGAGTCAGGCTAATCTGATTGTCAGGGTGTGACACTTATTGGGACATATTTCCTCATGGGAAGTGTACTGGACATTGATGTGTCCCCTTGCTCTTTTACTTTCTGGGATCAGCTGGAAGAATTTGCTGCAGACACAGATGATGGTCATTCTCGACTTCTTTTCTACCTCTACTCTTGTGCCTGGGTGCATGAGGTTGTGTCTGCCTTTCAGTTTTTGACTCATGGAGGATGGGGTAGAAAGCCAACACAGTTGACCAGAAGCCTTGAATTTTAGGGATGATAGCATGCTTTTCCAGGTTAACAAAGAGAAACCTGAATTTTTGCTTGACTGGAGGTAGGAATACCAGGTTCTTACAAATGTCTGTGTGGAGGTGGTGAGAAACTAAATTCAGAGTGGCCATGGGAATAAAGTAGAGTGACCAAATTTGAGATTCTTGTTTAAGGCAAAATTTTTAGGGTCTGGCAATGAAAAAATTTAGGCTAAGAAATGAGAGAAAAGGAAACATGAAGATGTTTCTAACATTTTTAACTGAGGAGACCAGGTCAGTAGACACCATTACCAAGCTAGGCATATATCAAGGTATTTCTTTATTTCTTTTTGTTCTTTTTCTACTTAGATTCCACATCCCTTCAGGCTCTGAAATGTTGCACAGATACTGGGTCTAGTCTAACTTTGATGGTAAGAAGAGAATAAGTCACTTGCCCTTTTAGATACTTACAATTTCTAGCCCACAAACAAATTGCCTGTAGTAGTTGAAAAGGAGATTTAATAAATCCTGTTCTGGGATTCAAAGTAGAAATTCACTACCAGCAGATGATCCTACTGTTTAACGCCATCACTCATTATCTCATTAGTCTTCACAACATCTCTTAGAGATCTTTACTTCTTAAGTGGAAGATAATACAGATTGGCCTATCCAACTGCATTTTAGTCCATTCTGATTTTATAATGTCCTAGAGGCTGATGAGCTAAAGACCTTACATTATTTCCCAAATTTTCTTACAGCTCTCGTTTCTTGCAAAGCCTGGCTTCCACAAAACAGACCTACTATGCAAGACTGGAAGACAGAGGTAAAGCTCACAACATCAAGTCCAGTCCACCACTTCTGCAATTTGCAGTAGCATCAACAGAGTGGCAGTATTTGGTTTTGCTGTGTTTTCTGCCACAGTGGCTGCAGAGGTCCTGTTATTGTTTGAATTGGGTCCTCCCAAAATGTTGAAATACTAATCTCCGGTACCTGTGAGTGTGGCCTTATTTGGAAGTAAGGTCTTTGCTGATAATCAAGTTAAGTTGAAACCATTAGAGTGGGTCCAATTGGATACCCTGTGTCCTTATAAGATGGGGACATTTGGGCACAGAGACAGGTGTTCACACAGGGAGCACATCAGGTGAACATGGACATAGAGATCCGAGTCACGCATCTACAAGCGAAGGAAAACCAAAGATTGCTGGTAAACACCAGGAGTTAGGAGAGAGCATGGGACAGATTCTCCTTCATAGTCTTCGCAAGGAACCAGCCCTCCTGACACCCTGCTCTCAGACTTCTAGTCTCCAGAACTGGAAGACAATAAATCTCTGTTGCTTAAGTCATTTTTTTCTCTGGCAAAATAATGCAGGTCCTAATGTCTGGTCCCTAGCTCGAGTGGTAGGGAATGCGGAGAGGGTAGTTGCCGAGTGGTAGGGAATGGGGAGAAGGTAACACCCACTTTGATGACACACATGATGGCAGAGTGAAGTGTTCCTAGAGCCAGCAGTTATAGGTTCAGCTTTTAATTCCTAGATTCCTTATTGTCTTAAAGGCAGCAGCGACCTTGGTAGCCAGTTCAGTGGTGGTTCTTGAAGACTCAACCTAAGACCTGCTCTTGCCCTTCCCATTATCTTAGTTAAGAGCTTTCTCTTAAACTAGGTCCACTGGACTCTGTAAGCTGAAATGTGTATCCCGTATCCTGCCTGAAGGACACAATGATGCTGCAAAATGCACCAATAATTCTCACTCATAGAAAACAAAAGTTCTGTGTTTTTCTTTGCACAATACAGTATGTAGAACCGTAACAAGTATGAATAAACCAAAGCAGAGGAAAATTAAGGACTAGATTTAATTGAAAATAGGTCACAGATCTCCAAAAAAAAGTTTGTTCCCTTTAGAGATTCCTGTATTTCTGACTTTGCTGCAGTAGTACGCGAGTTGTTTTTTCCCTAACTAGGTAAAATGGGGGAAAGTAGAAAGACCGAAGTACAGGTACATGGATAAGAATGCATTTTTACATATGGGCGTAGACATTAATAAATGAGTGCAGAAGGTATAACGGCAGCCAGGACTAGACAGCAAGGACACGTTCATAGAAAACACTTTTGGCGGCCATGGGGCTGGAGAAAAACCATCCTCTCTTTTGGCCACTTCATTGTGAAGTGCTCCCTGCGTGGCATGCTGGGTAGGCTGCTGTGCTACGATTTATTGAAGTGGATGAATGGTAGGGAAAATACCAACTGCAGGAAGCGAACTAATTCTTGATGAAACCCTGAAGTAGAAATGTAACATTGTTGCTCCTTTTCTTCCCTTTCTGTTGTCTTTCTTCTCAATAGGAGCAGCTTCCACTTGGAGTGCCCTGGGCTTCCTTTGCGACATTTGGAGAGGTCACCGCTGGGTCTCCAGCAAGAGAACAGTCTGACCAAAGCACTAGGACAATTATGTTAAGGACCGACAGGCACACGCCATAAAGTATATGTTCACTCAGATGTACGATTCAGGCACTCAAATGTTCCCTGCAGTTTAGATTTGTACATTTGATCTACCCTTCCCTCATAACCATCGTAAAATTGCCGGGGTGCGTGACTCACTTTCCTTCATTTACTCACATTTCAGTGACGGTAATTAACCTTGTCTAATAATTCTCTTCAGTAGACTGATTCAAGGATTGTAAAAAGCAACAGGCTTGTAGATGGTAGAAGATACAGAGGTGACGACAATTTAAAACCAGTAGCTGGGATACAAGAGCTAGAAAAAAATGGAAGTATTTTCTTGCTATTACTATATTTTATAATGAAATAGTCTATATAATCACCTGTTTGTCTTAAAGTTGTATGTCTTGTTCCTCAAAAAGTTAAACGTACAATGACCACATGACCCAGCAATTTTACTTCTAGGTGGATGCAGTAGTCCCTCTCCCCTTATCCACAGGGGTACATTCCAAGACCCCCAGTGAATGCCTGAAACCACAGATAGTACCAAACTCTACATACGATATATATTTTTAATATATATATATATATATATTCACCTTTCCAGCTGAAGCACTTCATGGCTTCTCTTTGGCATATCTAAATTGCCAGCATCACTGCTCTTGAACTTTGGGACTATCAGTGAGTGAAATAGGGTCACGTGAACACAAGCGCTGCAGTACTGTGCACCGCAGCTGACCTGACCCCTGAGGGGCTACTCCGTGATGAACAGGTGTGGCGTGCATACAGCACGGACGTGCTGGACAAAGAGACAGTTCCTTCCAGGTGAGACAGAGCGGGACAGCTTGAGATTTCACCACACCACTCAAAACAGCGTAGAATTTATAACTTGTGAATTGTGGATTTCTGGAATTTCCCATTTTGTGTGATTCAGACCATGGTTGACAGTGGGTAGCCAAAATCATGGAAAGTAAAACCATGGCCAAGTGGTGACTACCATACCCGAAAGAGTTCAAAATAGGTGTTGAAACTGTGGAACAAACTCAAAAAGAGTTTGGGCTAGAAATAAGTGGTAAGATTTATTCAAGGATCTTCAAGTTTGAAAACTGAAAACACAGCTGTGCGAAAACCTAGAAGTATTCCAAAGAAGGAATACAAGGTAAGAATTTTTTATGGTAAAAGTTCATTCTTGACAATAAATCAGTCTTGCATTCTTAGCTCTAGGATTGGTTCAAGATGGTTGTTAGTTAGATTCAGGTGGTCGGGATGATGGATGCCAGGTGGTCTGGGTACATGAGTCCTCATGTGGGGCTCAGATAACCTCCTGATTAGGAGGTTACCTGGCGGCCTGGTGTATGGCCTGATGTATATCCAGACATTGACACAGGACTGACAAGTTCAAAAAGTCTAGTGAGAATAAGAATAGTCTTTCCTCAGGCCCAAACCTTCATCATGTTAATAATTTTAGCAACTTGGTTAAGGCAACTCCATTTTATTGATTCCCTAGCTTTACTTTTTCATCAAAACAAATACATTTACATGCATGTTCACAGCAGTGCTATGCACAGCAGCCAAAGGTGAAAAACGCTCATGTCCGCCAATAGATAAATGGGTAAACAAATTGTGGCATAGACATATTCAGCCATTGAAAAAGCAGTTAGTACCGATAGATGCTACAGCATGAGGAACCTTGAAAACCTGTGCTGAGTGAAAGAGCCACACGCAGAGGTCACATGCTGCATGATTCCAGTCCTATGAAATATTCAGAACTGGCAAATCCGTAGGGGCAGAGAGCACATTAATGGCAGGCAGAGGAAGAAGAAATGGGGCAGCGACTACTTAATGGGTATGGGGATTTCTTTGAAAATAGTGAAAATGTTTTGGAACTAAATGAAGGTGATGGTCGTACATTGTGAAAGTACTGAATGCCATTGAATTGTTCACTTTAATATTGTCTTATGTGAATCTCACCTCAATTTAAACCTTTTCATGTGTTCCCACTGAGACACTATTAATACATTAAATAAAATTATAAATTTGTCATCCTTTTTGCAAATCGGTGTAGTATAGGTAAATATTATACTCTTGTCAGTTTACAAAGTACATTCACATAAAGCCATTAGTCCTCAGTTAACTCATTTATAATTATTTAAATTCACAGATGGGTAGCTCCTTGAGGAACTATTCCTCCTTTTGCAGGTGAGGAAACTGTGACCAGAGTGGGTAGGAGACTTGCAGAAACAGAGGTGACCTGCCGGGGAGGGCAAAGCCCACCGAGAACCCGGGTCTCCTGACACTTGGGGGTTCTTTAAGGCCACAGATTGCTCCCGTGGCCTTCACTGCTGCCTTTTCGTCCTTTAGCACTAAGGTCCCGGAAAGGCCTTTTGTGCCTCCTAAACCATGTGAAGAACCACCCCCCCCCCACTCTCATTCCCACTGACTCTCTGCCAGGTCGCCCTGTCCATGATCTTCGTAGTTTTGTCACGATGTGTAATTATTTCATTTTTGTATGTTCATTACCTGCCAACTTCACCAGCCTGTCAACCCTACAAGGGTAGGAAGCTCTCTGTTTTCACCATCGTGCACTTCCAGCACAGTGCCTGGCACAGAAAAGGCACTGGGTAAGTCATTTTTTGAATAAGTGAAGAAATGAATGAATAAGTGAATGAGTATTCTTTTCCAGTAGCCTGGAGCAGGCTGCTCTCTGAGCGGACTTGAAAGCACTGTACTGTTCTTTGGTCACATGGCCAAAGGGTGGATTTGTCAGAATGTATTGGTTTACAAATGTTTAACCATCAGCTTACTTATCTACCTTCTCTGAAAATGAGATTCGAAACGATAATAAAAATGGCTTTGGAGTTTGTACTAAGCCAGCTATGCATATGGTACAGAATGTTCTCAGAAGCAACAGGACTCCTGAATAACAAGGCAGCCACTTCCTGGACTCTCCCGCCCCGTCTGCCTGGTGTCCTCCCTTGCCCACAAACCTTTTGCCTCCTGACCTGAATCTGGATCTCCTCCCCTCCCGCGAGAGATAACAGATGAAATCCAAGGAAGTCACCTTCATCCTGAATCTTGGCTGCCTCGTGTGCTCCCCCATTTCCACCCAGCTCCACACTTGGAGCACTGCTATTTTATGGAAAGAATGTCATTAACACCACATTCCCCACGCTGCTACCAGCAGAGCCCCTGACCCAACTGCATTATTCCGCTCAAACTGTTCGTGCTAGATTGCTCCAGATGGCAAAGCTGAATCAACAGACCCCAGCAGGAAGGTTGGGTTTCTTTCACAGCAGGTAGGAATGTGCAGTTGTAGCACAAACAGAAAGTTTCTTTGGCCTTCCCTGAATTATGTGTTTGTCGTACTTAATAAAATCAGGATCTGTCAGGCTATTTTTTTGACTAACAAATTTACACTAGCATTACCCATATGACCTGCTATCATTTACACACACACACACACTCTGTCACAATGCATGCTTATTGTAAAAAATTCAAACAATATAAAAGCATATAGAATAAAAATATATAAGGTCCTTTATCTACCTCATCCTACTTCTCTCTCCCAGAGCTATCTCGTTAGCATTTTAAAGTAAAATATTTCTCCCTTAACATTTTAGAGTATGTTGTTCTGACACTCTTTATGCATTTAAAAGCATCTATTTAAAAACAATCATAAAAAGCACTTATAAAAACTGTATTTATTTTAAAATGCATATGTTTTCTCACATATTAGCTTTTCTGATATTATGTTGTCTTGCATTTGATAGCTTCTTAAATTCAATGAAACACTAAATTTTTAAGTTTTTAATGAAATGGCTTATACTTAATGTATTGTTTTGAAACTTGCTTCTCAGGAGAATCTAAATAAGTTCTTCACACAATATTTACCATTCCCACTGCATTTATATCCACATTACTGTTGGTATTTTAAAGCTGTGAAATAATGGTTATAGCTCTCACATCTTTCAAGTGCTTCTAAATTTGTTTCTGACCCCTCACACAATGCCATTAGCATAAAAGGTCCAAGTCCTTTATAAAGGTTTTTTTGTGGATAAGATGAGGAATTTGAATTATACTCTTGGAAGCACCCTCATAACCTGTAGCTAATACACAACAAAACACAAATGGCTTTCCTAGTGCTAATGGCAATAGGTGTGTCTTTTGACTTACACACTGGTTCATTGGTATTTTCTTTAAGGCTGGGTAAGTAGGAATGTTCCAGCATGTCACACACGCACATTGATGTCATAATACAAGCATCATCAACACGCATGAGAGTTGTGTGTTGTACAACATCTCACCGTCTTTAATAGGAAGTGGGGAAGGGAGGCTAACTCCATTCCCCTTTTCACCCACCACAACTGTCCCAGCCTTTAAGTCACACACCCTCCCCATGCCCTTCCCCCAGTTACTGAGCAACTGGCCCAGTGACTGAGCAAGACTGGGGTAAATTCGAAAAGATTACAGCCACGTGGAATAGGAGTGTAGAGAAAGGGAGGACTCTGGCCTGGACTCGGATTGGCTTCGGTTCAGTAAAAGGCCCAATGAAGCAGGGAAGCTCTGGCCCTCACCAGGGAGAGGTCCCAAAGGTTCGGGTGAGGTCAGGACTTCTTGGTGCTTTTTCAGAACTAAGTCACAGGACTCTGGGTCCTGCCCCACATCCAGAGCAGACCTCTTGGGACTGGTGAAGTCTAGACTTGCTCTACCTCTGACATAGGAGGTAGTCATGTGAGCCCTAAGTGTGCCCCAGAATATGGAGTTTAGCAGCTGAAAATGACCCCTGGGCGTGAACAGCATCTCAGCCTTGGAAGGCAGTAGGGTATTTATGACAGCCGCAGTATAACTATTCTAAGGGTTCAGAAGGACAGATGGGGACTTGTACTTTCAACCTGTGAGATTAGTCAGCATTCTTGCCACTTACCTTCACAGGAAGGAGTCACTGCAGTGGCTTTTGACCCAATGGCCTGATCTACATCTGTCACATCACCAATCAGAACCCATGAATCTGCCACAAATATCCTTGCTGCCTCTACCTCCAAAGAGACCTCAACTTAGTCACCTCTCACCGTCTCATCCGCTACCCCAAGTCCAAGCTGCCATGGCCTCTCGCCCAGGTTATTGCAATGGCTTCCCTGGTGTTTCCTTGCTTCTGCTATGATTCGCCACCACCACCCTTCAGACGAAAGCCAGAGTCGTCTTTGAAAACATCAGCTTCCGATATCACCTCCCCCCAGCCCCATTTCAAAGCCTCTGTGGTTTTCTTCTGCACTTAGAATAAAATTTAAACTTCTTGGCCTGGATAACAAGTCCCTATGCATCTACCTTTCCAGCATCTGAGAATCTTTCTACCCCTCTGTCTCTTACATGTACTATTCCAGACATGCTAAGCTTTAATAGGCCTGGCTCTTCCCAAAGCAGAACGTGGGCTGTTGCCGCTGCCTGGAAAACATTCGCTTCTATTCCAAGCATGAGTGTTCCCTCTCGTCTCAAAGTCTCCACTACGGTGTCACCTGCTCAGCATAGCTGTCCCTGTGCACCTGTCTGAAGGCTCCTCCCACATTACTGCCATATCATTCCGTTTATTTCCTCTTTTAAGAGCACTTACACTCTGAAATTATCTTCTGTGTTTGTTAATCTTCCTAAATGGAAATTCAAACATCTGAGTATGCGGAGCACTGTTAGTTTCTCCCTTGTGTTCTCTTTTTCTAATCCAGAACATTTCCTGAACAATTCAGCCAGTAAGCTTTTTTGAATGAATGAGTGGGTATTACCTATATATTTTAAATGAATGGGGAACTTCTGCCTGTCTTTAAAATCCACCAGCTCAGGGCTGCCCATCTCATGACAGGAGTAGAGGCTGAGTGAGAACAGAGAAAAGCAGCTGTTCCCGATCCAGGTGCTCATCAGCATCCGCACTCTGTGGGCCCCTCTCTGACCTGCCAAACCGCAGTCTGCAGTGGCAGAGTCGGAACATCCTCGGTTAGGAAGGTCCAGGAGGGTTTCTGATGCCTCTTTGTCTCAGTGTGATCAGAAGAGCCCTTCCTTTGTCTCTGGAGTCACCGTTGCCGACAGTGAGACTGCTGCGGGGCAAAACGTGTGGTTAGAGTCAGTGCTTCAACTGCCTGGCCTCAGAGAGGCCGCAAGCGTGGGAGTCCTCCGGGGCTGAGAGCAGAGCTCGCAAGACAGAGGCGATGTCCCACCACACCCCAGCCTTCCTGAGAAGGGAATGAGCCCCCTCAGATCAAAGGGTTTTAGCTTTTGTGGGGTGCATGTGAACTCTGTATGTGTCAGGGGGGAGTGTTTAAAATAGCTCTTTTTATAAAAGCAAAATACAGTAAAAAAGTTTTTTGAAAATACAGGAAAAATGTTAAGAACTTAAAAACCATCCATGAGTCTTCTGCTCAGAGATTATCACATTAACATCTTGATACCCCCCCCAAAAAATCACCAGAGCCATTAATATTTATTGAGTGCTTACAATCTGCTAGGCATTTTCTTGTATGTGTCCCATGTACTTACTTACTTAACACTCACAACAACCCAATGAGGTAGTTTCTTTACCCATTTTACAGATAAGAAAACTGAGGCCCAGGGAAGTTAGGAAATTGGCCCCAAATCAAACAATTTCTGGATTTTAATTTAGCAATCTTCCTCCAGAGCTCATGTTCTTAACTACTATATAATAAAGCTCTGTGTGGTTGTATATGTTTACATTTTTATAAACATACACATATTATATACATAATGGGGGGAATGCTGTAACTATTAATAATCTTTCTTCACCCTCCTATTGAGGAAGAAATCTCATTTTTGGGTAGCTGCCATATCCCTGAAAAATAAATAAAATATTTTAGATTCATTTTTATTGGTTTAAAATAGTAATCATTTTTCTATTGTAGGCAGTTTTATTTACTTATTTGTTAAACTATGAATGGGTATGCAATTTTATCAAATGTTTTTTCTATGATTATAGAAATGAGCATCTTCCTCACCTGTCTCCCACACCCCCTTAACCTGCTAACTAAGCTGGCTTTACATTTATTAGATTACCTGCAATTTTTTTCTAATCAATAACTAAATTTTGCTTGCTGGTATTTTGTTTTAGAATTTTGCCTCTGTGTTTAATAATTTTTAAAATAAGTTTAGTTCCTCATACTGTCCTTGTCTGGTTTGGGTATCCAGGTTATAAGAGATGTGTAAAATGGGTTGCGTAGTATGCCATCTTCTCCTGTTCTCTAAAAGAGTTGAAGTTTGGAACCACCTATACCTTGAACTCCTCTATAAAAATAGTCTGGGCCCAGGATTTTGCTCATGTGCAGACTTTTAATTTTTAATTAATTTTTAATGATTATAGCACAAATCAAGTTTTGTCTTAATTTTTGAGTCAGTTCTGAGCATTTTTATTTTCCTAGGGACATATCTATTTCTCATAAGTTTTTTTAGTAAAGTTGTCATAGGCTTCTTTTCTCTCATTTATCTCTTCTCTTAATGCTATATTGTACTAATATTCTCGTTTTAAATTTCTAGTATTGCTGATTTATGACTTCTCTACTTTTTCCTGATAAATCCTGAAGCTGCCATTTTTATTTTTTAAATAAATTTTAAAATATTTTATTTGTATCTTTAATTTCTTTTCCATCTAATTCTGCCTCTTCAACTTTCTTTGAGGTTATTCAGTGAGTTAGTTTTTCCACTTGACTTCTTAAATTGAATCCTTAGCTCATTTTTTTCCTTTTTTTTTTCTTTTTAATGTAAGAATTTAAGGCTATAAATTTATCTCTCAGCACAGTTTTATCTACATCCCGCCAGTTTTGATATAAAGCATTTTGGTTATTCTTTATTTCTAAGAATTTTCTAATTTTTATTAATTCTTTTTGATTGATTTGAAAATATATTCTAAATGTTATAAATGTATAGAACCTTTTCAATGATCTGCAAGATCTGTGTGGAAAAAGTCCAGCCATTGTTAATATGACGAGAACGGTTTGTACAACATCAATGTAACCTGGCAGCCAAGGAAAGCATGAAATGCACATGTGTGAACAATGATGACTTCACTGTGCTAGTCAGTGAGGGTGGTAGACCAATGAGTGAGCATGTGTACTGTGTGGCCATCACATTCAAAATGACTGAGCAAGTAGAGCAACAAATATGCATCAAATTTTATGTTAAGCTTGAACATTCCTCTACAGAAACTATTTGGATGATTCAGAAGGCTTTCGGGGATGATGCAGCATAAATAAAAGTGTGGCACAAATGCTTCAAAGATGGTCAAGAGTCTGTTGAAAGTGATCCATATTCCGGAAGGCCTGCAACATGCACAACACCTGAGAATGTTGAACACCTGCGGACTGCAATCAATAAAGATCGGTGACTGACAGTGCGAGAACTAGAAGCTGATCTGGGGATTCCAAAAACTACTGTGTCTGAGATATTGCCTCAGGATCTTGGCATGAAAGGTGTTGAGGCAACAGTCATTCGGTGGCTTGTGCTACCGGAGCAGAAGGAACAATGGGCTATAGTTGCTAATGACTTGATTCAAATCACTACCAATGAACCAGGTTTGGTGCCCTGCGACTTCTGGCTTTTCCCAAAACTAAAATCACCTTTGAAAGGGAAGAGATTTCAGACCACCAGTGAGATTCAGAAAAATACAACGGGGCAGCTGATGGCTATTCCAACAAAGGATTTTGCAGACTGTTTTGAACAGTGGAAGAGATGCTGGGAGAACCATGTAAGGTCCCAAGGTGCCTACTTTGAAGGGGACTAAGGCATCATCATCCTATGAACAATGTTTCTTGTATCTTGTATCTTCTTCAAAAAAATGTCTCTATTTTTCATATTGCATGATTGGATACTTTCTGGACAGACCTCCTATTTATTGCATTATAGTAAGAAAATGTGATATGTTACCAATCTTTCCAGAATTTGTGAGATCTTCCTTAAAGCCAAATATATCTAGTCACTTTGCAGAAGTGTCCCATGTGTATTTAAAAAATGTAAGATTATGCCATTAACCTCACAAATGTAGCTTCTATACTGTCTGTAGATGTTTTTCCTGGCCTTCAAGGAATTCCCATATTTTCTCACAAGTGAAAATTCATTAAAAAACAATTTATTTTCTTTTATTTTTTAAAATTTATTGTTGTTCAGTTACAGTTGTCCCACCTTTTCCCCCATTGCTCACCCCTACCCTGTCTGCCACTCCTCCCACAGTCAATCTCAGCACACTGTCTGTGCCAACGAGTCCTCTATTTGTGTCCCTTGGCTGCCCCTTCCCCTTCTTTCCCCCATTATCTCCCTACCCCCACTCCTCTGGCCACAGTCAGTTTGTTCTTTATCTCCAAGTCTCTGGTTCTATTTTGCTCATTTGTTTGTTTTGTTAATTAAGTTCCACTTACAGATGAGATCATATGGTATTTGTCTTTCACTGCATCTCTTACTTCACTTAGCATAATGCTCTCCAGTTCCATCCATGCTGTTGCAAAGGGTAGGAGCTCCTTCTTTCTTTCTGCTGTTTAGTATTCCATTATGTAAATGTACCACAGTTTTTTGATCCACTCATTTACTGATGGGCACTTAGCCAATTTTTACAAAAATATATTTTATCTGAAAATTTTACATATACTGGACTAGGAAAGAATCTTGCTTTTGGAAATGGAAAATTCTTATAATTTAAGGTGAATTATTTTCTCCCTCCTTCCAGCAACTTGACCTGAATTGTGGTATGGATTAGACTGTATTACGAATATAGTCAGAAGTTTTTCTCTCTCTCTTCATATCAAACATCCTGGGGAGAATGCCTATGTAATATTCACTTTATAAACCTTTACTTGCCTGGAACATAGCATTTTATTAATAGCTTTATCATAACTTGATAAAATTATTTAATAGTAACCCTGCCAAATGGACAAGCTCAAGAACAGAGACTTTCTTATCCATCTTCGTATCCTTGAAACCAACGTGGCACCTGTCATCGTAAGGGCTCAAGAGTTTCACTGATCAAATGAGGAAGGCCACTTTTTCAAACATGCAGAGAGGAAATGTATGAGGGGGGACCCCTCAATATCAAATTTATTTATTTAAAAAGTGTGTGTTTATTCTTACATGTTTAAATTTCAGTCACCTTCAAAGTACTTTCCATTTGATGCAATGCACCTGTCGAGATGTTTTTCCACTGCTCAAAACAGTTTTTGAACTTGTCGACTTTGATGGCTTTTAGTGACTCTGCCGTTTTTTGTTTCACCTCTCCCACGTTGGCAAAACATTTCCCTTTGAGGAATTTTTTCATTGGGGGAAACAAAAAAATGTCACTCAGAGCGAGATCAGGTAAATAGAGAGGGTAGGGTACAGGGGTCATGCCATTTTTGGTCAAAAACTGCTGAACACTCATTGCGGTGTGAGCTCGTAAATCACCCATCATAAAATAGGCAAATACATTGAAAGAATATTCCAAAAAAAATTCACTGAAGCTGAACATAGACTCTCACAACAACACCAGCTGGTTCACTAATAAAGATGAGTTCCTAGAACACTCATTTAGTGGGGAAAGTCTATACTACAAGGGGCCCGCCCTCCAGAAGATAATTCTGGGCTTTAGGGGGGTTTCCCCTGGTATATTACAAACACCAAAGAACACATATAAGTTAGCCTTTGAAACATTTAATTCTGTTTTCTGCTCATTAACTTAAGGAGTTTGAATTTATTTCCTGAAAGAATTTTAATTGGGTTCAACTGTTTAACTCTTCCTGCCTCTCCAAAGACTTTCAGTTGAAATATATTAAACAATTCATTTCTGTGGTTCTAGAAATAATTCTTATAAAGATAGCCACATGGAATCAACCTTCTGATCCTTGGCACACCATGTAACAGTACGTAATTTATAGACTTTTTTCCCCCAAGAGTCTGACCAGGCACATCAGGCTCTAAAACAACTCAGTCCCTGGGGCAGGGTTTCTGAAATCTTGTCCAGTGAGATGTCACCAGGAGTCAGAGTAGGTGGCCACTGCTCGCTTTGCTGCAGAGATGATTTTGTTCCCCAGAACTGGCTCCCAGAAAGAGAAATTCGATTCCTCTTTCAGCCTTACTGAGCCTAGTGGAACTGAGTGCAGACTCTACAGGACTCAAATCCGAAAACTTTGCCCATTTATTCCACACGTATGGAACTCTTCCTGTGTGCGTAGTGCTGTGTGTCTTCAGGCAGCCATTGATCGGTCCGTGCGTCCTTCTGTCTTCTTGTTTGAGTTTCCATTGCTCTTCTTTCATCAATAATGTAAGAATGCTGAGGAGCAAGTGTGATGGAAGTCAGAGCTAAGGATTTATAACTCAACAGCTAGGAGAAACACACTGGGCATTTTCTACATTTAAATGTGCTACCCTTTTAAACTTTATTAAACAATTATAAGGAGCAAGAGCCTGCAAATCTGATAATGAAGGCCATGAAAGAGAACACTCATGTCTATTATAAAAGAGGATTTAATGCTGAATAAAATGCTAGTGTTTAATATCTTGCCCTGCACCCTTCGGTACCGATGAACTAAAATTGCATAAAGAGAAAGGTTCAATCACTAAGTATTTTTAAAGTTCCAGCCCTCCACTTGGTTTCAGACAAGAATATGAAAACTAGTGTTTACACAGATTAAAAATTCCTTTACAGGGCCACCGAGATGAAGTGATTTATACCAAGGAGAGAGAGAGAAAGGGGTAGAGGGAGAAGGAGGGAGAGAGAGGAATTAAACCCACATCTATCAGAACGTTACGTTTATCATATGTTCATAAACCTATGCAAATGCACATCTCAAAATCAGTAACCTCAAAAGGTGTGGGGGTATCAATGTATTTCATTTTGAGTTAGTGAATTCAGATTAAATTTTTTCTTTGCAGCCATTTACATAGTATGTATTATTGAATTAATTTCCAATAATTTGCATTCCATTTGATGATAGAGGCATACCTCTCTTCCCGATTTCAATGCGCTGTCCTCTGGCTTTGGCTGGCTGCAGGCATTATTCATCCTTCCTAAATTAGCAAGGGCTCATGTCCCTTCCGTGTGTGTGGGTGTGTGACAGAGTCAAGTGCTTATTAGCAGTGCTTATGATCACTGAATCGGCATTCCTGGCTTCTCGCTCTCCTGTCACACTCCTCAGGGAAAGATCGCCACAGGGCACCAGACAGCAGCATCTCCAAGAAGTGGAGGTCTTGGTTAGAGAACCTCTTGCCGGACTCCTGAACTCATCTGGGTAGATTTCTTACTATATTTCAAAAGATTCTCATTACCCTAGGTTATCCTTAGCAACCAATTACACAGCGATAGCTATTATTACTATTATTATTATTATTATTATTATTATTATACATTTAGAAAAGTCAAGATACACATGATAAATTGAAAATGCATCCTGAAGAAACTTGCCTGCCTTTTGGCTGCACCTGTTACTGTTTTTTCTGCAAAGTGTTATTAGTGCCCATAGGCTGTTGTCAAAATACTTACACTGGGCGATGACAACGAGCTTAGAATCCGACAGTCTGTAAGTTCCTGATCGCTTAATGGCAGTCACTCTAAGTGTTAAAACACACGGCTTCCGTCTCTGGACTACTCACAGAAAGTGTTGAAGTGTACTTTCTTAAATGAATAACAACAGTTGGAACTATAAGCACAAAGACCTTAAAAGCATCAAGTCGTAATTGCCAGGCATGCTGGTCTGGCTCAGAAACACTTATGTTTTCATGGTGGCCTTAAAAAATAATGACTGGATGGTGGTTGTAAAATATGCCCCATTTATTTGGATGAAAGGCCTCTATTGTGTTGGTGGTATTTGTTTTTTATTGTAAAAGTATTAGATTTTCTCTCCCTCTCTCTCTCTATCTCTCTCTTTCTTCTACACTGGTACAAAAAGGAAGACTTGTAACGTCAGCCTCCCATACTCCATTTCCACTTATTCATCCATCACTACCCACGTGCACACACCACACTGCTGCACTTGTCATACATTTGCATGTCGTGCACAGGTGCATACTAACATACAGCCTATGTGAATTGAGTTGTTTTCACCAAGATGAAATTATGATTTACATATCGTTCCATAATTATTCCCACTTCCTACAACATGGACATTTTTCCAAGTCAATCCCTCAACTTTCCTCAATTTTTAAACAGTGCATAACATGTGTTTAAATGAATACACCATTGTTTTAACTTTATTTCAAACATTTAAATTGTGCCCAATTTCTCCCATTGCAATCAAAGCTGCAATGAGACAAGTCATTTGCTACCATGAATATACTTAGCTTAGGGGTGCTCATATTCGTTCACTTGTCCTGTCTTAGATAACAAATAAAGAGTTCTTCAAGATCCCGGAGTTATCATATTGATGCAAAGTGCTGGAAACCAATTTTGGAACTGCAACAGATGCAGTCACATTGCAAATCAAGTCAGGGCATCACGAGAAATCATAGCACTCAACTCCTCCTCTCCCCACTCCCTGAAAACAGGAAGTCCAAACTCTGTGTGTCAACCTTGTCCCCCTCAATGTTGTTATGGCTTGTTTCCACTGTGTTATAAAATATTTTCTCTTGCAAAGGAAGTCAAAAATCAGCTTTCAGTATCATCAAACAAAAGAATTGTTACATCCATTTCCTCATTAGACCTGTATTCATGGTGTGGTGTAAATGCAGGAAATTGAGAAGCTACTCAGGTTACGGAGTGGTGGGGTGGTTGGAAATTTCCAACAATGTAATGAATTTAGTCTAACAGTTTGAATGTTCCTCTTGGAGACTATACTCAGGAAGCAAATAAACAGTATAACCTGCCCAGCTCTTTAGAGAAAAGTTAATGTCTTTGGTAAAGAGAAGTAACAGAGTCACATCTCTTCTTTACCCCATTATTTCTAATTTTCAAAGGGAGGTATAAACTCCTAAAAGTTAAGGGGCTGGGAGAAATTTTCCATTTCTAATGCTATATTCTATGAGGCGCTAAAGAACTTTATGAATTTATCCCCAAGCAAGTACTGTATGAGTTTTAAAAGCAGAGAAAGTGAGACTGTGGTCTGATGAGATGAATTGGTGGTCCAGTAAGAGTTGCCCCTCTCGGGTTCCCAGGTCTGTGCCCAATTCCCTGTCACTGCCACTTCCCCTGCCCTGAATGACATCACCAGGATAATGCATCCTTTCACGGCCACTGAACAAATCCAGCGCTGTCCCTACCAGTCCTAAGAATGCGCTATTTTTCATTTAGCAGGCTGGCTTTTATCTTCTAAATGAGAGCTACCCTACACTCCCTCCAGGATTTTTTTCCCCCTACAGTCTCTTCTCCTGGGCAATTGAAAGATTTCCCTGAAATGATATCCAACTGATAAAATCTTGACTGCTACTTCCCTTGGAGAGGAAATAACAGCTCAGAGTCAAACCATGGTTTTCTTTATACTTGACAATGTTTCAGATCCCGGAGATGTTCTTAAAGGGTGGCTACTGTTACACTACACTGGTAATGCCTAAGCATGGCAGGGGGTGGGAGCCCTGTAGCTCTGCAGAGGAGCTGAGGTTTGCTCACAACCAGATCACAGCAGCCGGATCCAGGCCAGCCCAGGCTGCGAGCTCCGCACTGGACCAGAGGTGCCTCTCTGGGCCCAGCCCTCTGCCTGCCAGCTCGCACGCAGACCTGCTGGGACTGGGCCTGAGTAAGACTAGGAACCACAGCACCTGGATAGAGCCTGAAACTGGAAGGAAGACGGGGAATGAGTTCCTTGCAAAGCTGTTCCTGTCACTTCCCCACACACTTAGCAGGTAGAGCAGCAAAAGTAATCTACTACTCTACATGCCCTGTGTGTATTTCTTCAGCAAATGTCTAATTTAACTGACCTCGTCTTAACTCTCTCTCCATCTGTGCTTTCTTTTCAAAGACAGAGCATAGTATTCTTTAATCTATGCGACTGTGTAATTTAGTACCTATTATAATATCCTGGAATACAACTTGGCGGAGAGTAAGGATTGTGTTATACATACATTTTTAGTGACTACCTCATGGCCATTAAGATCATTAAATGCCAAGAGACAGCATTTTGCCTTGTCTTGCTTATTGGGTTAAGTGTACTTATAGGCACTCAGGTGGCCAAGGCAATGGGAGCCATTGATAAGCCACTTAGGAAGAAAAACGCAGTCTCCTCTCTGACATATCTCTCCTCTCTGTCCCACCGTTCCTGCTTTTACTCAGACGCTCTTCACCTCTCATTTGGACAATTGCAGCTACTTCCGGACCTCCTGTCATGGTCCCTCCCAATGCAATCCAGCCATCAGAATGATTTCTCCAGAACAAACCCTGACCACGTGACTCACTCCCCAAACCCCCTGACCGTGCCAGCACAGCTATGGGGAAAGCTGATGCTCATTAAGGGGCACTCAAGCCCTCTCCTACATGGCCCCGACCCATTCCATTCTCATTACACTCAGGGAATGGAGCACTCTAACCACACCAGGCCTTTTTCCTGCCTTTGCATTGACTGCCATGGCTACCACCATCACCTTGGAACCACTCTCCCCCCAGCCCCCAAGTCACCCGATGGACTCAACGATCCTGATAATAGTGTGACTTTCCTTTCACACAAATCGCACCCCGCGTGGAATGAGACCCCTCCTTCGTATCTCCATTATACTCTGTTCACACTGTGGTCACGCGCCTGTGACGTCCACGTCCCGCACTCGAACGTGGAGGCACGATCCCGTTACTCTACCTGCTCAGTGATCAACGGGGAACGTGGTGTGCACTGAGCACAGGGCGCGGCCCCGCGGGCCCTCCAAAGAGCGGCTCTGTGCTTCTGGCCAGTGCCGGGGACAGCAGGGGACATCAGCAGGCCGTCTGCCTTTCCTCACCTTCTCCCAGCCAAGGGCGGCTCCTCCGTTATCGCTGCGGCCCCTGGAGTGGCTGGTGCAGGAGCCCTGCCAGGCAGGAGCCCAGCTGCAGCGGAGCTGCTAAGCTTTGTGCTCTTCTTCTTAATACTTTGGCATAGTGGTTCTTAACCTTAGCTCTGTTAGAATCACCTGAATCCCTTCTACAAAATAGAGAAGGCCAGGCCCCTACCTGCACCAATTAATCTGAACTCTTGGGGTAAGGCTCAGGCATCGGTAGGTGGGGCTTTAAGCTCCCCGGGAGATGCTAGTGCGGCCTGAATTAACTATGCCATGGATTTCACCTGTTTCGCTTAGTGACTCCAGGGGACCACAGTTTGGGGGGCAAGGAATCCAGATGACCCATAATACTGCCCATGTGAGGAATGGAAATACCAAAGCACTACTCCACAGTGACTTCTGACCAGAGGCAAGAAAGAGGTTGGCTCAAAAGTTTTCCTGCCGCTGGGCTCCACTCGCAAGGGAAGACTCGCCTGATCGCGGGTGGCCCGTGTTTAGTCACGGCTCGCGGCACGCATTCCTGAAGCCGTGCCACATCGTGCAGATTGGAGACTATCCCCGCACTTCCACTCGCCACTGACCTTCTCCTAAAAATAATGGTATTGTTTCCCAGACATTGGTTTTTAAAGGCAGTTCAGTATTTGCGATTTGTTTGTCTACCACGTACCATTTTATCCAGCCATTTCATAAACCAGATTTCCTGGAACCGTTCCCAATAGCTTTACCCAATACAGCAATGAAAGATTCAGTGTCGAAAATATTAATACCTTGGCTGAATTCCTCCTTGCCTCTTTCTCCCTCTCCAGCCCCACCCCCACCTCGACGCACACCCTCTGCATCTGCAATAGTGTGCTGGGGTCACGGCAGCTGCAGAGCCCAGCGACTGTGTCACCCGTGTGTCTGTGAGACGAGCCTCTTCGTGAGGTCAGAAAAGAGACCAAATGCCCCTGGGGTGTGCCCTCAGCCACCTCAGTGGAAGGACTGATGCAACACTGCTCTTTAATTTACATGATGAACGTTAAAATGTTTCAAAACACAGGAAGGCTCCCCAGGGGTGGCTCTGATCGGTCTCCTGAACATAGTTCTTCACAGAGAAAGAAAACGAAATTGTCTTACGCAGCAGCTGGTTTTCTCCAATGTCTTCGAGTGAAGCGATAGCAACTGAGCATCTGCTCCGTAGGCTGGCTGAGGGTCCTGCGGATGGCGAGGGGACGCCAAGCCTGGGCGCAAAACTTTCCAAAGAACCGCCGTTAGTAAGTGAGCTACAAAGACACGCCCGTGCAGAACCACATCTCAAAGCTGAACATGACAGTAAGTACGACACAGGTTTAACGAAGTGCAATAAAGGACAGGGGAGATTAATTCATTTTACTTGGAAGAGAAACAGATTGATATGTTTCCTGAGCAAATGAGATCTTTTAAGCTGAGTTGTTTCTGTCATATTTGTGTAGCCCTTTCCTTTGCTGCCACACTCACAAATTCACATCGCGGCACAGCCAGGATTTTCTTTGAAGCGGTGCCACAAAGAACTTGCCATACAAAGGATGGTGGAAGGCTGGGGATTCAAGCAATTTAAAAATAATTTCAGAAGCAACTTCAGCCTCGGGGCATCTGCAGATACCAGCACAGCAACCTGTTCTAAGAGGGAAAGTTCACTGCTATTTTTTGTCATCCCTGAAACATGTCTTCAAAGAGTACATATTAAAATGTGCATTACCCTGTATGTGAAAAAAAAAAAGAAAATAAATCTAGCTGAGAAATCATTCTTGCAAGATTAACCGTGCACACATATATCATTTATAAAGAATCGGAAATTAAAAATATCGTTGAGTTTCATACAATGAGACAACATACTTAAATGTATAACCGACCATCTTTTAAACAATATTTTGGCGTAGATAAAATGGTCAGGTCACACAGATGTGTACTTGCTGCAAGGAGACAGGCTGTCTGTCTGTGGCCCCAGGCCATGGTCAAATGACAGGGTCCACCAGTGCATTTGTCCGAGTTTGTTGAAACCTTTAAAAATATCAAGTGATTTAATAACCAAAGAAATGTAAAGGTAAGTTCTTCTGTCACAGGACAAGGATACAAAAAGGAATGCAAGCCGGAGAGAAGACAGGCTGCCTGGAGCACAGACAGAGACAGCCTGGGTGCCCAAAGCACTGAACGCCGTTTGGTCCTCGGGGGGGTGTTACCCACAAGGTCTGAGAGAGCCCAGTGCCTCTCTTGTTCTGGCTGGACTGGGTTCATGGGGAGCCACTGAGCATCTATGTTAACACTCAGAAGAGTGTGAGCGTGTGTGTGTGTGTGTGTGTGCAAGGGTTTAACAAAAACACTCTTGCCCAATAGAAATAAGTGCTGGAGCTGCCTGCTCAGTTTGTAGAGAATCCACTAGTGACCTTTCCTCCATCTCTTCTCTGTAGTTATCATTCTCTTGTATTTCTCTGCTTATTAGTATGTATATTGTTAAGTCTACAGCATTGTTGAAAACATATTTGAAGATTAGCTATTGATTTTTTCTTCATGGGCAGAGATAATTGAGTTACTCAGTTATTTGGCTGCCTCAATAACATTGTCAATGACTCTTAAAGATTTTGGAAGAAAGAATTTATTTTGTTAATCATTGTGTATTTTGTACACTTGATATATTTCATTTTAAAAGACCAAATTATAAATGCCTAGTAGGCAGAAATGGCATCGCATAGAAAACACCACTGCTTCCTGCAGTAAAATCGTACACTGCATTACAGGTTAATACATGAGAATTTCTGAGGCCTGGTCCTAACAGGCGTATCTTCCCACCGAGTCCCCCCAAGAGTGGGTGACTTGAGCAGGCCTCTAGCTCTTACTCCAACTCAGCTGTAGGACCGACGAGATGACAACAGGGACAGAAAGGATTCTACACCTGTAAAGGCAGGACCCGCTTCTCATCTGGCTTTGCTCAAAATAGACCTACATTTGACTGTTAAGCTCTTATGTGCATTCATTGACTGATTCACCTGGAGACTGACGGAAAACCAGAGAAAGAGAGGGAAGGGAAGAGAGAGAGAAGGGGAACTAAAGGCTATTTGAAAAGTCCAGTTTTAAGGTTAGGGGTATGATTTTGGATGTTTTTGCTTACCAGAGTGAACATGAATGGGGTGGGGGGATGATATTAATTCCAAGACTTCTGGAAAGCTCATAATATATTTGGAACAAATGTTTGAAGAAAAACCACACATTTACTAATTAACCTGCCTCATTAGAGCCAAATCAGGCCTTTTATATAATCAGAATGAAGTGGATATTAGCAAACAGTTACAGAGCCTCAAAAATCATTTCAATATTTTAAAGGATTGTATAAGTTTCACACTGTTACATTTTTAGTTTTATGGAACCCTGGTAGACATAGGCATCACGTGATTCTGAAGTTTTAAGAAGATAAGTGATCTCTAATTATAATTTGTTCCCAGAGGCAAATATGACCAACGAACTTTGTGGCATGGGGCCCGGAAATGCCTTGTTGTGGGAATCAGGCCCCTTTCTAGGGCACTCAGAAAACCCACGGGTCCTCGAGTATTTGTCTTTCCTGGTCTCGTTTAGTACCTCCTATCTTTCATACACAATTTCTTAGTTATATGATTGAAAAGAAATTCCCTAATTCACTAAATACTCATAAAGATTCTTTTTCTTTTATTACTAGATACTCTTGTATGTTAGGGAAGGTGGGGAGTGATTATGGTTTTAAAATGGTATCCCATTTAATTCTGAATACCCACAAATATTTTCTTAAAGACAAACAAAATCTGAATACCTGGGCATACTGTCTTGAAAACCAACTTTAAAAACTAAAGGAAAAAAACCTCCGAACACCAAAAAGGTTATTCCTCCTATTTTTCACAAATTTCATTCCTGGACTATAGATATGTATTTACTGGCACCAAAACATCTCTGTCCAGTGGAGTATTGGGAAAGCTTTAATATGGATTATACACAGATGAATAATACATGGTTTCTGACCTCAAGAAGCTCACCGTCAACTACACAGTAGACACACATAAAGAGAAACTGCACTGTATTGTGTGCAGTGATAGATCATAAGCGCCCAACAGCCCAGTGAGAGGACTTGGGGACAGAGAGGAAGCATCAAGGAAAGGTGCCTGGAGGGAAAGACACATGAACTGATCTTCAAAGGATGAGTGACTATAACCCAAGAAGAGACCAAAGTCTTTTTCTAACTTGCAGGTTAGCTGGGCTCTGGCTTGCCTCCTTCATCTGTCTTGCCTCTTCCTACCTCTCTCTTTGCATCAGCACCTCTTGGCATCCTTAGCCTTTCAGTGTTCCTTCATCTTTAAGACTCTTCCCCATGTCTGGAACTTCCCTCTGTACCAGGTTAATTCTTGCCAATCCTTCATAGCTCATTCACATAGTAGTTTCTCAGGAAGCCTTCCTTAGGGCCCTTTATGTGCTCCCCAGAACCCTACACTTAGCCTTTGTTGCGTTGGCCATCATTTTCATTAATAACGAGTTGTGTGATTAGTTGTTCACTTTATGTTTCCCTTGCAAAAATATAAGCTCTGTAAATGCAGGCACCATTTTCAACTCCATGTACTTACTATAGGGTACCACCCAGGATAGACATTCAATGTCTATTTTGTGGTGCACCTGTCTAGACAAGAGATGATGGGAACCTCAACTAGAAAAGTGGGAGGTGAGGGGGAGAGGAGTGGACTCTAGAAATAACTATCAGATGCACATTGGTATAGCCAGGTCATACGTTTGATGGGGGGAGGAAGGAAAGGAGAAGTGAAGGAAGACTCACAGATTTGCTGTCTCACTTATCACTTGGGCTTGCCAATCATTGAACAGTAGTGCCTTAGAGCCCTCTGCACCCTTTCATTTAGAATTCACCCCACAGAAATGTATTTATTGCTTTTGATGTTTCACATGGAGATTTGAGAGCTCCATGTAGAGTTGCATATATAAAGGTAAGTCTTTACACTGAAGCACCCTACCTTGGCTTTGGTCCAGGCCCAAATACTTGGTGACCTGACAGCCTCCTGGCTGTGACTAGCAATAGTGAAGGAATTCATAGTAATCATGGCACAGTGTGGAGTGATGCTCTATGAAAACTGCCCTCTTTCCACCTTATCCACGCTCCCCCATTTCTTCTTTCTTGTTCCTCTCTGTTCCCAGGGCCCCTACCTCCACCTAGACGAGAGCTAAACTACAAGGTTTTGACTTTGTCTGAAATGTGCAACAGGGTCTTTGCCCTTTCCCACCCTGAGGTTCATATAAAGAGGACTTCAAGTTTCTCCTTTCCCTCCCTGAACTGCAGGGCCTTCTTAACCAAGAATGAATTAACATGGTATCACTTAAAGTCTGCCACAGTTTATTAAGTTTGTGTACAGAGAAAGACCAAATAAAAGTTGAGGCTGGCAGTTAATGGATTATACTACCTTTTCAAGTATTTCAAACTTTTCTTCCAAATCCATACCTTTTCCCCAAAACCACCTACAGTAGCTCTAGTATTTCTGATTTAAATACATTTAAAGGTATTGTGGTCAGGAACTTAAATTCTAGGTAAAGTTGTCCATCTTTGGAGGAGCAATTTTTCACATAATAGATGGTTTCTGCAAGTTTTCACAGACTACTGTATGATCATGGAAGGAATTTAAGTAAATGTTTATGTAACTAGAGCAATATACCAAATATGAGGCCTATCTCCTTAAGTGGAAGAAATCTGACTTGCCTTTCAGAGCCTTAGGTATAACCACAGTTTACTTAAGTGGAAAGGATTTGTCTGCCTGACGCAATTGATAAAGAAAATACTGGGATGCTCCTAAGTCCCTGAGCGTCTTGGCTCCAGGCTACAGAAATCACATTGAATTGTCTGACCTTATCTATCAACTGAGTCTATTAACTGAGAACCACCTGGTGCTGACTCTGTTTTGTTGCTGCAATCCCGCACCCATTCTCTTTCTCAGCCTCTGCCTGCCTGTCTGTCTGTCTGTCTGTCTGTCTCTCTCCTTTTTCCCTCTCAAATGCTTCCTCATGTTGTCTTTCTTTTTCAAATATTCAATAATTCTTATTGGAACATGCCCATGACTAAAATGGCTACTGAACACCTTCGCTGTCCAGAGCTCTATGTGATGTCCAAGTCACGGAGGTAACCACGGGGATGCTTTGGGTTAACAAAGCAGTCCCATGCAAAGAGGCTTAAGCAGCAAAGTTGTATAACTCTGCCTGTGGCTCTCCAGGCAGACTTCTGTTACCAAAGCTCTACTTAGACTAAGGGATGAGGTTCAAGGTTCACATTACATAACAGTATGTTCCTTCAGTACAAAATATTAGTGATTCACTTCACTTACACAGTGATATTTTGATATGCTTGGCACAAGCTGGCATGCAATAATGCTAATTCTAAGGGAGTAACCAATCAACAATGGAAAATGCTGCGCCTAACAAACACACCGCCACCCTCCCCTGCTGTTCTATTATGTAATGCACACTGGTTTGGGAGGAACAAGTCATCTCAAAGTTCTCCCAACTGTGACTTTGCTCCACTGATGCAGCAAGTTCCAATGACCCTGTTTTTTCCAGGTCATCCCCGCTGAGAAGTTCTGTTCTTCCTGATCTTTGGCCAACAGTGAGGAGTCCAGGCTGGTCACTGAAATTCTGATCATAACTTATGTAAAATCATGTAAAATCAGAATAGTATTCCCAGACACAAACTCATCATGACCCTGCTTCCACATTTTAAGAAGACCACTGTAGGGAAATGCGATCAATGCAAATTATCAAAGGTAAGTGGGTGTGGCAGCCTCTCTATTCATTCACGTGTGTCTTCAGGCTGCCCTCTGTGATTTTTCTTTTCCTTTAAGGCTGCTTTTGCTGTATATGTTGTCTTGTTTCACTAGGATAAGGGGATTCCATGTAAGTTTGCCTCACAGCCCTTCCTCTCCCTGCATCCCCAGCATAAACCCAACAGGATTAAGAGTTAAGTAGCTAAGAGAGCAAGAAGCATATTTGGGGCATGATAAGCTCTGGGTGGCATTACCTATTTTTTTCATTGCGATCTCATCAGTTATTCTGTCCTCTCCCTGAGAATAAATAGATAAGGACATGATCAAGGGAAAGTAAATTATTCTCTATTAGACAAATCATTACACATGGATAATATATGTACATATATGAATATACAGTAAATATACATGTACTACACGTATATCAAAAATGTGTGCTTGGTATTTTTGCATAATAAACTCCTAGCCCAATCAAAGGGGTAGTAGAGGGTAGTCACCTCTGGATGATAATCTTTTGACAGAATAAACACAAGGTGTTGCAGCTACCCAATGCATATACGGAGGACAAGGCTCTGCCCTGTTTTTCTAGCAGGGAAGGTAAATATTAATCTCTCACCCATCCTCCATGGCTCACTTGCTACTCTGAGCATACTTGGTAAAGACAGTTGCAGTTTTCAAAAGTTTATAGCCATAAAAGAGTTGCAAAGTGATTTGCTTGCATTGAAATCAAACCTTTAAATGCTAACTTGCCCTCTCTAAAATCAAACCCCATAGCTTGCAGTGTTATGTCCCAAAGCTCAACTGCTGACAGCCCAGGCCTAACACTCCAGGGGCTTCATGAAGTGACCCTAGTAAAACACTCCAAAGGAAGGAGGAAATATGGAGCACATTCCAGACTCTTGCACCACAACTATTCCACTTTTCTCTCTGTTTCTGGAGTTCTTGGGGAAGAACCAGACAATCTCATCAGTGGTGTCAATTTTCCTCTTTCTTAAGAGAAACTGCTTTTTCTCAGAATCATAAGATCTCAGCATGGCCAGGGACCTTAAAAACCACATAGCCCTACACTTTATCCAAAGGATCAATTGCCTGTTGCTCACATCCAAGAAACATTGCCTGCTGTCGGCCTTAGGCACCCTAGCCAAAGGAACTCAGCTGCGTCAGAACATTGTCCATTGTCCATTCCCTTTGTGGACAAGTCAATTTGATGGGAAGTCCTGCATTTCGAATGATCTCGCTTAGGACTTCAGAAGCCCTAAGCATTAAAAAGATTACGGTGCTCCGGGTCTTTCAGGAAATAATGTAATTATAATTTTTTTTTATTATAAAATAAGGGAACAAAATTTAGTTGAAAATTTCTTCATAATGAAAACATTTGTTTTCTTTTATATTTCAAATGTCATTTTAAAAAAAAGTTCTTTGATTTCCTTTCGGCCTTGATGCCCTGCTTTCCAGCGTCCCACGCTCATGCTTAGTGTGCTGGTGGGAAATCCATCACGGCCCCTTTCTGTATACTAACCACTCTTCTTTTCACTGTTCATCAGAGATCATGGTTTCCAGAGTTCTCACCTCTCTTCTAGCTGTCCTTCCGTTTATCACCGTCCTCTTTTCTGTCCGCAATATGTCCGGCTCAGCTTGGGTGCTGAGCACCCTTCTAACCACGGCACTTTAGGAAATGCTCTCCCCAACTCTATCGCAGAACTCGCTGAGTACATACTTAATCAAAGCCCCTTACTTGTATTTTTTCCAAGCATTCACCTCTCACTCAGTGGTACTTTTTTGCAAATTAGGAAGAGGCGCCCTCTCTGAATAAACACAGCCCCGCTCAGGCCCTCAGACCAATCCGCTCAGACACTACCAGGCTTCGCAGCATGCCCACCCCTTCCGTGTTTGTGTTGCTAAGTTTTCTGGAACTAAGGGCAGCCTTCATAGATCTCCCTTTTACACTTTATCTTGTTAGGTTTGACCCATTGTTCCATCCTGTCAAGCTATTTTAGGTTCCATCTGATTTGCCCTCCCACCCAGCTGCAGAGTCATCAACAGACCATGAATTGCTGAATCCGCCAGCTCTGCGGCCCTATCAAAAGGACCTGAGGTCTGTCAGGGAAGTTCATGTCCATTCCACTCTGACTTCAATGATCACCTACCTCTTCCCTTTCCATGGGTTCATGATAATAATCTATAGCAAAGTTTGTCACTATCAATATTGAATTTTACATTTTGTGATCTGAGGAGTCTCAACATTTTCCCCTTTCTGAAAACTAGGGCATCTTCCCGTCCCCATCCAGCCTCAGGGTTCATCCCCTATACTCCACAATTCCTCCTGCAGCAGACAGCAATTTTCAACTGAAATTGCACACAGTCAGGGGCACAGGTCTCCTGAAATTTCTTTTGCAGTAGTTTAACTGGGGATTTTACAAAGAAATGGAATGATACAGGATTTATTTTTCTAACTGCAATTTAGAAATACCTTTATTCACCAGTCTCAGAAAGGGCAAAGTGTTATCCTTTAGCTTAATGCAGGATTTTTTTAATGCAATGATAAAACTCCAGTAACTACAAAAACAGTGATTTTAAAATATATATATGTATATATATACACACATACATAATGCTTATATCTTTTCAATTTTGCTTTCTTTCCCTCACCTGGGAACTTCAAACTATTTTTTAAAATGTAAATTAGCATCCCATTTTGTACATGGATTAGTATTTCAGTACAGAAATTTTATTTGTAATTTTATAGAATCATATAATTGTAACTATATAACTCTATTATCAGTATATTGTTTTAAAGAATAGCATATACTAAGCTCTTTAGGTCAAAGTTCTATCACTAGATGAAAAATGCAGTCTCTACCTAGCATTGTTTCTGCTCGGCATAAAGAAAAATGTGGTACGGATATACTTCTTCCGTACATGAGCTTTCAGATTCTTGTAAAGAAGTACAAGTAAACCTACAGAAAGAAACCATTTCAACCAGCAAACTTATTCTCCACACTTACATTTCCAAAGCCATATCATCCTTCCTATCCTCTCATGTCTCTGATTGCCCAAGTTGCCTAAATAAGAAATTGCAGGCATCTGCTAGCACCTTATATAGTCAAAAGTTTTCTCAGCTAATTCCGCTCATACAGGAACTGCCAATTCAGTGGTAGCAAGAAGCCAAAGGAAGGCTCTGCTGTTCAAACAGGGAAGAATCTGCCGTCTTCAGAGTTGATGTGCCGGGAGCATTCCTGCCTGACCTAGGAGGAGTGCTCATGGCACACTTCCACAGTGTGCAAAGTGAAAATGAGGCGCAGTGGCTAGACTGGCTGGGAAAGACTTGTGAATTAGAGCAGAACCAAATAAAGAAGCTGCATTTAACCTAATCAGTCCAGGTGGTATGAAACGGCTGCTACTGTTGCTAATATCATCAGGCAATATTTTTTGAATGCTTAACCTGTTTCAGGCACCAAGATAAGTTTGTTACATTTTACATGTGTGGGCCTCATACATTCTCATCCTAAGTTTAGGAAATCACAATATAGGCCCCATTTTACAGATGAGAAGCCTGAGAGGTTAGCTAACTTGCTCAAGGTCAGACAGCTAGTAAGGGACAGAGTCACAGTTTAAACTTGTCATGACCCTGTGCTTTCTACCACTTTCTGTTCTTTACAAAATTCTTGTATAGTTTACTTCAGAAGTAAAAGAGTTTCTTTTTCAACAATAGACTTTAGGTAAACAGAATGGAATCAACCACAACCACACTTATCACTAATAAGGCATAGCCTGCTTTTTAGTTTTACAGTGACTTAATTCTAATAAATGTAATAAGCGCCCAGAGATGTGCTTATTACATCAGAGATGTGCTTCCCAAAGCAAAAGCCAGAACCTTGACACCACTCTCCTCCTAAGTCCACAGTCTCAAGCATCCCAGTCCCCAAACTCAACTGATCTGTGGCAAATATTACCCTGAGTCCTTTGAGCCTGTGTTCCTCAGGAACCCCTCCATTCCCTTTAAAGTAGTATTATTGCAACTACATGCACCTTTTAAATATATATGTATGTATATATGTGTATACATACAAAAGTTTAGCTGTTTTTAACTTCCATTTATGTTATTTTATGTCTCTGTAGTTAACTATCTTTGACTGATGTACAATATCTATTATTCCACAGTCATGTTGATTGACCTTTGGGCTGCATGCCAGTGTTTTGCTATGAAAAACGATACAGTTATACATTTTTAAGTAACCTATCTCCTGTTAATGATATGTGAGTTTCTCTCAGGTATATATAATCAGGAGCAGAATTGCTAGGGTAAAGCGTTAACGATCATTCAACACTAGAAGATAATGTCAAACTATTTTCCAAATAGATGGCACTAATGCCTGCTCTTGCCAACAGAATTGAGGTCTTGTTGATCCTCATCATTTCCAGTACTTGAGATGATCAGACTTTAAAATTTTTGCCAATCGCCTGTGTATAAAATGGTATTTGTTGTGGCTGGGACTTTGCCTTTTCCTGACCACTGAAGATGTTGAATATCTCTTCATTTGTATACTAGCTAAACGTTTTTCTTCTGTCAAGCACCCTGACCCAAGGGACAAATCTTTGCTGGATAAATGCCTTTATTTTAGCCTTGGATTTGGTCACTTTAAGTTACTTCTAGATGTAATAGAAATGGGCTAGTAGCCCCATTTCACCACAGGCCCTAATAGCTCTTTAAGGGTTGACTGAATGTCTTTAAAATTTTCTACTTTATTTTTTGCTAAAAATTATCACCAGATTTTAAAACCAGACTCAGAGGACCTTTTTACATAGGCAAATAGTATTGCAAAAAATCATTGGTTTTGAGTTCCAAATTTCTCCAAAGCACATGCATTTCTAGAGGCCAGTGACAATCACTTCTAAATTTCACACAGATCAAAGGCATGGTGCCTAATTTAAAGGCCAGCTTGCAAACATTGACATATTAGAGAAAGGTTTTTGCCTTTATAAGGATATCATAAGCAGCCTTTCATTTGACAGGAAGTTGTTAGTATATACAAATGCTATTTTAAAGTCTGGGGATATTTAATTATACCGTAATCATTATTCTTTATAGTTCCAGATGCTAGTGTCCCGACAATTGTCCAAAGTGCAACAGAAACAAATCCGGTAGCAGGAAGCCCAGAGCCCACTCACGGACACCTGCTGTAACTCGAATCACAAGCAATACTTGCAAGACAATGCATACGGACGCCAATGGGAGAGCAGCAAATGTAGCCGCTGTCCTGCCTCGATAACACAGAAAGGGATTACAACTTCCCCTGCTGCCCCTGGTAGCTCTGGAAACAGAGGAAAAAATGGGACATGCCTTGGAGGAGGGAATTGAGTAAGGAGAGAGGTTTCTAGGAAACAGCCAGAAAAATCTCATTTTCTGTAGATGCCTATAAAATTCTCCTTGTTACATTAATGCCTACTTGGGAGCACTTGAAAGCAGAAGAAAATATGTAAGAGAAGTTTACCATTAAAATACACTGCACAAGAATGCTTGAACTTGAAGAAACAGACAAATACCTCTGAAATTAATGTAATTCAATTTTCCTTCAATGGTCTTTGGTAATAATCTGGTCTAATCACTGTTACTTTTTTTCTTCTTTTTAAAGCTTTTTATTTATTTTTTATTTATATTTTATTGATTATGCTATTACTGTTGTTCTGATTTTCCCTCTTTGCCTGCTCCACCCAGCGCCCTCCACTCCCTCAGGCAATCCCCCCACCATTGTTCATGTCCACGGGTCATGAATATAAGTTCTGTGGCTACTCCATTTCCTACACTATATTTCATATCCCCATGGCTATTCTGTAACTACCTATTTGTACTCTTTAATCCCCTCACATTTTCACCCATTCCCCTATACACTCCTCGTATCTGGCAACCATCGAAACATTCTCCATATCCATGATTTTCTGTTCTTGCTTGCTTAGTTTGTTTTTTAGATTCAATTGTTGGTAGATATGTATTTTTGCCACTTTAATAGTCATAGTTTTGGTCTCTTCTTTTTCTTAAATAAGTCCCTTTAACATTACATATAATAATGGTTTGGTAAGGATGAACTTCTTTAGTTTTTTTTCTTTTCTGGAAAGCTCCTTATCTGCCCTTTGATTCTGAGCGATAGCTATAGAGTAGAGCAATCTTGGCTGTAGGTCCCTGCTTTTCATGACTTTGAATATTTATTGCCAATCCCCTCTAGTATGCAAAGTTTCTTTTCAGAAATCAGTTGACAGTCTTATGGGAACTCCCTTCTAGGTAAATGACTTCTTTTATCTTACTGCTTTGAAGATTCTCTCTTTATTTTTAACATTTAACATTTTAATTATGATGTGTCTTGGAGTGGGCCCCTTTGCATCCATCTTATTTGGGACTCTCTGTGCTTCCTGGACTTGCATGTCTGTTTCCTTAACTAAATTACAGATGTTTTCTTTCATTATTTTTTCAAATAGATTTCTAATTTCTTGTTCTTTCCCTTCCCCTTCTGGTACTCCTATGATGTGAATGTTGGGCTTCTTGAAGTTGTCCCAGAGGCTGCTTACACTATCCTCATTTTTTGTATTATTTTTGTTGTTCAGATTGGTTGTTTTTTTCTTCCTTATGTTCCAAATCATTGATTTGATTCTCAGCTTCATCCTCTCTATTGTTGTTTCCCTGCAAATTGTTCTTTATTTCAATTAGTGCATCTTTTGTGTCTGACTGGATCTTTTTTATGATGCTGAGGTCCTCACTAAGTTCCTTGAACATCCTTATAAACAGTGTTTTGAACTCTGCACCTAATATATTGCTTATTTCCATGTTGTTTAGCTCTCTTTCTGGAGTTTTGATCTGTTCTTTCCTTTGGGCCACATTACTCTGTCTCCTCATTTTGGCAGCCTCCCTATGTTTGTTTCTATATATTAGGTAGAGCTGCTTTGACTTTGTGTCTTAGTGGAGTGGCCTAATGCAGTAGGTGTCCTGTAAGGCCCAGGGGCCTGGCCTCCCCTATCACCCAAGCTGGGTACTTGAGTTATATCCTTCATGTGGGCTAAGTACACCATCCTCTTATAGTTGAGCCTTGGTTGCTGTTGGCAGATGAATGGGAGGGAGTTACCCAGGCCAGTCAGCTGCAAGCCACTGACCACCAGCCTCTGCCCTCCATGGAGGATCAGCCATACAGGGACAGGGTGGTGGTGCTCCTACATGGTCTGTAGCTGTCCACTGGCTGCTCTGGCCCTGGGGTTTCCCAGATGGTATAGGCCAAGGTTAGCCCCTGCCTGTGTTTTGCCCAGGGCCATCTTGCCTGAGCTATAAAGCAATCTGAGATGGCTTCTACTCGTGTTGGGCTTGAAGATTCTCAGGCAAAGCCAAGCTGTGAATCTAGGCTGGCTGCTGCTAGTGCTGGGCCTAGGGCTCACTGAGGTCAGCTGTTGCTTGTTTGAGAAGATTTAGGAAGTTGTGGAGCATGAGCCAAGACCAGTCATTCATATGGCAAAGCAGCTTGGGTGGGCCCATAAGTTCGGTGGGGTGGAGTCTGTAAGGAGTCTCCACAATAGGTCAAACAGTGCTCGCCAGGTTGATGGAGTCTCAGATATGACACCAGCTTGCGGGCTCTATGGTTCTGTGGGTGGAGTGTTTAGAAAAGGGACAGTGGTCTCTGCTTGCCTTCATGACAGACATTTTAGTTTCTCCCAGTATGCCACTGGTGCCTTTCAAGCTGCTACCCCAGTGCTGGAGCTCAGAGGGAGTGAGTCTGAGTAGATGAATCCTTGTGTGGGTTTTTTAAGAGGAATTGCTTGGAACTCCAGAAGTTTCTTCCACCAACTCAATCCCCACTGGTTTTCACAGCCAGAAGTTGTGGGGATTTATCTTCCTGGCACTGCAACCCTGGGCTGGAGAACCTGGAGTGAGTTGGGAAACCTCATCCTGATATATCCCTCCCAAAGTTTTATCTGCCACACGTGGGTGTGGGACCAGCCCATTCCACATCAGTGCTCCTCCTACCAGTCTGGATGGTTGTGGTTTCTTTAATTCCATAGTTGTCAGACTACCATTCAACTCGATTTCTGATGGTTCTAAGTAATGGTTGTTCTGTATTTTAGTTGTAATTTTGATGTGGTTGTGCAAAGAGGCGAACCATGTCTGCCTATGTCTCCATCTTGAACAGAAGTCCCTGTTACTTTCTTCCATCTAATAAAAAGTGATTCATGCTCTTTCAGCATCACTTGGCTATTTTGGCAGTCCCTGGTTATACATAATCAAGTCAGGTTGGAAAACCGGCATGTTACTGAATGCAGGTGTACTGCTTTCTTCTAGTGCTAATCAGGGCCTCATTGCCTGGATATTACAAGGCACCATAAGCAACTCTACTGAGGACCTTAGATTTGCCAGGCCCTGTTGCCCTTTCTGCTGCACACTGATTCAATAGGCACTGCTCTTAATTCCACTGGATCTTAAGAGGCTGATGCTAACCTTAGTTTCCTTTGAAGCAGAAGAAAATACCTCTCTCCACATGTCAAAATCAAATATTTAGAACTCTAGTAGGAAATGTAAGTCAATAGCCTTTAGACTTCCAAGGAGGAAAGAATATAACACACAAAACATGCTAACTTTTAAAAGCAAAAAAAAGGCATACATTTGACCAATAAAGCTAAGGAATTACAGTTAAAAATGTATTCTTTAATAGATTGGAAAGACAATTAAAACTAAAAAAAGAAAAGAAAAGACATTTGTAACATACAACTAAGAAAGCATCAGTATCGAGAATACATAAAGAAGGTCAGTAAGTCAACAAGAGCACAAACACTCCCATGGAAAAATAAACAAACAACATCATCGACTCACTTCAGGGGAATAACACATGAATAGATGTTCTACTGCAGTCCAATTTCAGGGAAATATAAATGAGTGTCACCATAAAATATTATTTTCTAACCATTCAATTGGAAATATAAATCCATGCCACTCTGAAATATCATTTGATACCCATTTGGTTGGCAACAAAGAGTCTAATAATACCACATGCTGGAGACCATGTATAGCCACAAGACGTTTCTTAGATATTGGTGGTGAGGGTGTATATTGGTAAAACTATTTAGAGGACACTTTGGCATTAGCTCCTACCTTTAAACATTCTCATCCCCTTCAATCCAACGATTTCATTCCTAGGCATATACACAAGAGAAATTCTGTGCATGTTTACCAGAAGTTATATACAAGAGTGTTTATAGTTCACAATAATGAAAATCTGGAAAGAGCCCAAATGCCCATCAATGAGAGAGCAGAGGAACGACCTGTGGTACAGTCAGTCACACAAGGGATATTAAACAAAGGAAAATGAACTAGAGTAACAGACAAGCATGGATGAAACTGAAAGATCACCTAAGATAATACCCTTTCATATGAAGTTTAAAATTTTTAAAAATTATACTATTAAGGAATATGTAGAGATTTAGCTGAATGAATACAAAAAAGAATAAAAAGAGAATAATGAATACAGGATTCAGGATGTGGTTCCCTCAAGAAGGGGGAAACAAAGAATGGAATTGTGGGGAACCATTGTCTAGCTGAAAGTTATGAAATAGCAGGTTCATGGGTGATTGTTGTATTATAATAAATAATCAATCAAACAAACAAAAAACAAGTGTCTTGCACAGACCAATGACATGTATGTGTCATGAGCTAAGGATTACATTTAATCCAATTCTAGGCAAAAAAAAAAAAAGCTTCTCTACTTTATTTCTCACAGATTTTTAGCCATGGAACAAAGTTGTTCCCAGTCTTCTAAAAGAGAACTTGCAATCATTTACTTGAGATCCTCCCACCTTCAACCCCAGGGGAATGGTAGACACAGTGGAGCTGGGATGAAAGCCCTCTCTGATCAATAATTAAGGCACACTGAGGACGTGAGCCAAGCTTGCTGTGCCAGGCAGCAATTCCTGTTGGATGAGCTCTTCATCAGCCGATGTTTGCCCTTGACTATGATGGAAAAGGACCCACCCCTGGACAGGCGAGCTCACAAAGTGTGAATGCCAGAGTCCACCTTGCCCATGACCACACGCTGTGAGGGCAGAGGAGGCAGACAGAGTCACCGAGGACCAGTCTGCAGAATGAAAGACCCACAGTGCAGAGGTCATTCTCTAGTCACTGGCCATGTTTCATTTTCAGTGTGGTTCATTTTTTAACCAACCCTTTTATTGACCTTATAAACTGCCAATACAAGTTAAATGTATTGTTTTAGGAGAGGCACTTGAACAGAAAGGGCCCAGCCAACTCTGTAGTCGCTGTTGGTGTCCTGACTGGAAAGGACAGATAAGCCCTGTTTGTCATAGAATAGCACTACACCGCTCCGGGAAAGCTTTATCGCCCACAGCACCCGAAACTTTCTTTCCATGCGCCCTTAAAAAAAAGTATTTGTTGTGAGACTTATTTCTGCCTGCAAAAAAATTAAATTAAATTTAAAAATATATATGTATGTATGTATGTATATCTCAATTTGGAATATTCAGAAAAGTATAAAATTAAAATATTAAAAATGTCCATTGTCCCCCCAACATAGAAAAAAACTTCATTTAACTTCCGGTTTATTTCCCTCCTGTTGTTATGTTTGTTTTCCTTAATTTATACTCACACACATCTTTCTTCTTGTTTTCCTGCACCGCCCACCTCCCCCAATATGCAGGTCACATTGTTTTGTATCCTACTTTTTCTTATAGAATTTGTTATTAGCATTTCACTTTGTTATTATTCTTAAAAAAAAAACACACATAACTTCTAAAGATCGCATAGCAGGCCATCATATGGACTTGTCAAATTTTATTTAATTATTTTCCTAGTGTTGAACATTTGTTGTTTTCCCAATTTTGGGTCACAAGACATGATGCCAGGTGAATATACTCGCACATAAGTCACTGTGTACAACTCCTATTGTTTCCTTTGGGTAAATTTTTAGAAGTAGAGTTTCTGGATGAAACGGCAAATTGTTAAGACTTTTAAAATATATGTTCCAAATTGTCCCCCAGAAAATTATGTCTATGTTTCTATCAGCAGTGAATAAGGTACCTTACAAGACAGAGCATTATGATTTTTAAATTTCCAATAATTTAAAGGGAGAAAAATGATATCACATTGATGTCACTTGCATTTCTTTAGTTATTAGAGACTGAATTTGTGATGATTTTTAGTCATGGGCATATTTTCTTTTGTCAATTAGCAGTTCAATATTTTACTCAATATTTTTGTATCCTTATTTTTCTTGTAGATTCATAAGAACCTTTTATATAATGATACAACACTTAGTTATATATGCTACCAATATTATTTAATAGCTTTTTGCTATTAAAATCTATTTAATTTTATAGACATGCAAACATTCTAAAGGTTCTTTATTTATGTCATCAATGTTTTTATCAGAAAACTTACTTCCTTAATAAGATCAAATAAATAAGTATATTTTCTTCCAGCTGCTCAATGGTTTCATTTTAGTGTATAACTCTTTTATCCATCTTGATCTACTTTGGTATATGTGATTAAATAAGAAATCTATTGGAATTTTTATTCAAATAATTAACCAATTGTCCGGACACCATTTATAAAATATTCTCTTTTCAAGCTGATTTGTGATGTCATCTTCATATACACTAGATGATCTTCTATAATATGATCTATTTCTAGGCTGCTTTGAGTCACTGAGCAGTCTGTACTTCTGCCAGCACCGCACTGGTTTAAGTATTATGGCTTTAGAATGCAGTTTAATATGTAAAAAGGCCCCCTGCCTCTCTCAACTACTTTCTTTTTTCAAAAGGTTTTATTCCATTTTCCCATTTATTCTTCCAGATGAGATCTGTTTTCTAATCTACATTGGCCCTCTGGTGAATATCAGATGCAAATACAAGAAAGAGACTCAAAGTTCAGATTAAGGCAAGATAAGACATATTCGTACCGTATTTACAAGTTGAACTAAAATAATTGTGTTCAGAGATTTTTCCTCCTTTCTTTGGATACATACTAGATTATCAATTACTGATGCACACTAGAACTAGCTATTCATTACCTACATTAATAGAGCAGAACTGAGTGTCAATAAAAATATTGCCCACATCTCATTTTAGTTATTGTCTTTGGCTTATTTCCCCTTAAGCTTTTCACCAATGTTATTAGAAAAAAAAAGTCAAATGAAAAGCTTTGGTTTTTCTCTTTTCTTTTGTTGTTTTGTTTTTTGACCTCTCTTTACAGAGGTGACATCAAATCCCAAAACTTGATGATACACCTAAGACCCCTCAGGCCTATAGAATCCTCCTACTGGAAACAGTGCCCAAAAAGTCAAGTAGACAAAATTTAACACATTTCTCAAGTATTTTATATTCCTTTCTTTAAAACTAAAGAAATACAAACTCCAAAAATACACTGTAGAGCTTCAGTTGCAAAATCATTGTTGCGGAAAATGTGAAATTAGTCACCCCTCCTCCAGGGAAGGATGCCCTCCCACAACACCTGTGGTTAATGAATTTTGGTTTTGCACAAACATTTCTAGTGACAGGGAGCTCTCTGACCAACACCCAGAAGATGTTGGACTGAAAACCTAAAAATAGAAATTAGAAACTGTTCAACAAAGTGACCCCAAATTTGCTTAAAGGCAATTAACTTGAGATGTTATGTGATCCAGAATAACAACTCCAGAAATAATTGCTAATGGGTTAAATGATGTTGCAATATTGGGTGTTCCAATGTTGAACCTTGCAGATGAGAAGAAACACAACCATCACCATCAAGACTAGCGAATATTTAAGGGGCACAGCCTGCAAGTAAGGTTTTAAATAAGACACAGAATTCAAATAAGCCCAAGACAGAGGCCTTGCCCTTGAGAAGCTAACAATCTAATTGAATGGTCAGGGTATACACGTAGTAACATAAGATCAAACACAACATTAAACAAGTATTAAAAAAAATAACTTTCTATGTTTTGCAGACAAATTCACCTGTGGTACCAATTTACTTCCTACCCTTATGTTCCTTCTGCCTGAATGTTCTGACCTTTATTTAGATTTGCTAAACTACATGCATTTATTTAGCTTCGCTGAATTATATGCATCTTAATCATCTACTTCTTTTAGAGACAAGAGGAAGGTACTGCTAAAGGAAGCCACAGGAGTAGTTACAAGCTAGGATACAAACAGGGTCTGTGAAATTCCCACACTGGCTCAGGGTCAAGTGTTAAAGCTCCAGACTACTGCTGGGCCGGCTTCTCAGAGTCATGCTGCACCAGCCTCAGGTCCCGTAGCAGCATTACATTTTCTTGGTAAATATTAATCCCATCACTCAAAAAAGTTAGTTTCAAAGAAATGCATTAAGGCTGAAACAGAGTGCTTGACACAAAAAATAAACTCAGCATCTCAAAACATTTAAAAACAAACAGATGAAAATGGTGCGGTATGACTTTTTGGAACTTGGTCTCATTTGTTTTTGATTCACTGTTTTACATTTGCTGAAAGGATTTGTATTTCTATGATATATATGACAGCCACCCTGTCCACAAATCAATATCAAGTGAAAGACCTCACTTGCTGCCACATCCCCAGCCTACTAAAATAGTGCTGTCTAATCAGGCATCTCTCTGCAGGAAACAGGCCTTCCTACACAGGAAGCACAGGAAAGAGGACTGGAGACAGCAATCCCAGCGGCTTTTTTGCCAGAAAGGACAAAATGGCTCTTCTGGCAACTCCTGACTCAGGAAATCGCTGAATTAAGTAGTCAATCTGCAGAGTAATTTAGCATGTCATCTGCTTCCTGGCAACAGATATTTGGAAGCATTTATATTGTAATTCAACTCTGTCATCATGGGGTTAGAACTCCTTCTCTCCAAGGGCCTCAAGGTCAGAGATTTTCCTGCAGCTTCTACAGAGCCACTTCTCTGAGTTCTTTCCCCCTTTTCCAGGCCCCCACAGTCTGGCCTCCCCTTTGATTTCTATCTAGGTCAAGCTAACCCTTGTCTCCAGAGCTAAATATAAGTTGTACGGGGGTGGGGAGAGGCCCATGCAGTGGTGCTCCCGGAAAACACACTTGTGAGTGTGCAAAAGGATGAAGTTGTGGCTGAATGCCCCAGGGTTGCAGCAGCATTGTCCTCTCGGGGAGAGGGAACTGGACAAGAGTCCCGTAACGTGGGCTCCCATTCCTGCTTCATCATGGACTTTTTGTGTAATGCTGTACAAATAATTTCCCTCCCTGCTTCTCCACTTCTCCATTTTGGGAGTGAACTTAACCGGGGCCGGTCACCTTCTTCATTGCAGACGTTAGAGATACATAGCACCACGAAGCCATCCGTGCCCCGTGTGTTACGACAAATAGCCCTGCTCGTGCTCACAGTAAACACAGGCCGGGGGGGATAAGAATTCTGCACATGGATAGAGCAGTTTTCTTACAGCTGATGTACCCACAAAGCACTTAAAAGTAAAGCATGGAAAATATAAGCAGCAGGACCATGTAATTCTTTCTATCACATACATTTGTGGATCTTTAGCTCTTGGGGATAATGATGGCTAAATCCAGATGAGGGTGCTAAGGCATCAGGAAGGTAATGCTTTTTACCAGGGGCAGAGGTCACTTTGCTCCTCTCTTTGGTCAGGGGCTCCCTATGGTTCACCAACACAGCCCAGGCAAGTGTGTCCCAGAGTCATGAATGACAGAAAAGAGATCTCATCCAAATACCACATACACTGAGATTGGTGAGTCCTGGAGTTAAGACCTATATCTTCCAAAAAAAGCTAAGCTATGACTGGTAAGGCCTCCTACATGCCTTTGTCTCTCAGAGTAATTCTGTGAGGTCAAGCATTATCCCATTTTACAGATGATAAAAATGAGACTTAGTGAGACTAAGTAGTATGTCCATAGTCCATCAAGGCATGAAGAGATGGAGTTGGGATTTTGAGTCGTCTGTTTGATCCCAGAGTCCATCCCCTTCCCATTAGATCACGCCATCTCCTGTGTGCTATCTCCATTCCTCTACATAGCTAAGCTTTCTAATTTGTAAAATGGAGAAAATAATACCTAATTTTATGAAACTGCTACAAAGATCAAAAGAAATTACATATGTGAGGGTACTGTACAGAAATGTAGATTGTTTTTCTAAGAGTAGCCATGACCTTTATGTCTCTTCCATACCTTCAATCTCATTAATATAAACACAAGGGGAAAGTTTATATAGGGGCAGGAATATGGATCTTAACGTAACTGAAATATCATTTTCCATGTCCATGGCTTTAAGGAATTTACATATTTTAACACAGTTCAACTAGATTTGGAAGTGCTGTGTCTCAACAGTCCTTATAGATACCCCGTTCTATGTTAATCGTTTATTTACCTTGAGTTTATTGCTTCAAAGGTCTCACTTTAAAATGCACATGGATTTAAAACTGTTATATTCTTTAAGGAAGAAACTTGCATAGAAATTAGTCTATGGCTAATTAAGGATGACTTCAAATTCATGGGCAAATATCAAAATAGGAGCCTAGTGGAACAGAGGGATTCATTATCACCCTGGTTTTCTTTTCAATTCTCCGCAGTCATCACCTCCCCGTAGGAAGGGAGCAGTAATACACATTGCCAGACTTGCCCTGACCTTCAGGAAACCGGAATAAAACATAAATTAAGATTGCTTATGTATTATTATAAACAATTTGTTATTCAAATTCACTAAAGGGAACATTCCTCAGGCAAACTATCCTAAAAAGCTTCCTATTGAGAAATAAATTCCAAAGTTTAGCATTTCAAAACTACATAATTCGAATATATTTTTGAACCATCCAATGGAAAATTAGATTGATTCCACATGTGCAGAGCTTGTAAATAACTCAGTAATTCCTTCACTGTTTCCAGACACAAGCTAATGGCCTCCTTTTCTTTCCCTGGTAGAAAATTAAGCTATTTTTTCAGGACCAGGGGGAGAAAATAGGGGATCAAGGACTATAATGGAGAAACATAATTCACTCAGGACTGCAGGGAAATATTAGAGATTATGTAAATCTTTTCTTCACAGGATAGAGTAAGCATGGGGACAAGCACCCCCCACAACTTCAAGGACTAGCACACAGCCATGTAACAAGCTAAACTTTTTGTCTTGTTAAAAAAAAAATCTTTCAGTTGCACTGTGTGCATGTATAATATTCATAGAAAATGGTACTTTCAGTGAAGGGCACTCAATAAACAGAAGAACAGGGTCAGCCTTACAGAAAAATACTTCTCTGTTCAGGAGTTATCCCCTTTTTCTCATTTTGAAACTCTGTAGTTGGAGAAATACCAAGTCATGAGATGCCAGATCAGAACACGTGGATCTGACCCAGATTTTGTGATCTCTAAATTAATTGTGCCTTTGATTAAATCCCAGCACCACTCATTCAGCCCTGTGGTTTTTTGTTTTGTTTTATAATTTTTAATTTTTATTGATTGATTTTGAGAGGCCAGGGGGAAAGAAGAGAGAGAGAGAGACATTGTGTTGTTCAACTTATTTATGTATTCATCGGTTAATTCTTATGTGTGCTCTGACCAGGGATTGAACCTGCAACCTTGGTATATGGGGAGGACACTCTAACCAGGCTGGTGTTTTTCTAACTTTGTATCTCCTGCTACCCCCATTTGGAAACCCGTGTGGATAGTGATGATTTGTACAGTTGTCATGAGGATTAAATAAGTAATTCCTAATATGTGAAGCATAGAACTGTGCCAGAATGTGATAAATGTACAATAAATACTCACTTTTGTTCTTGTTATCATTATTACTTAGATAATGGTTGCTAAATAATGGGACCTTCAGTTTCAATCCCACGACCATGTCACTTAAAAGTAATCAAAGTGGAGCTAATGGTCCTGCTCCTTCAGATATGAACACACAGATGTCTTTTAAATCTTTTTCACTTACTCTCTAGCATCTGAGTTCATGTATTATTATAAATCAGTTTGATTTATTTTAAGAAAGGCCAGCAAACCACCTCAGTGTGGAAACATCCCAACAGGCTCCCGGGGCCCATGGCTGGTGTCTTGGTGTTGATTTTCTCCATCACATTTAAAGAAGGTGCTTAGAAGCCACATACCAGTGAGCATGCAGCCAGGCTGCGGGCACTCCCAGGGCCCCTGAAGAACTCCTGGCAGGGCCTGCTTTCCCTAAGGTCTGAGTGAGCTTCACTGCCGCACTTTGCACACAGAGCTCAGGAAGTCAACCTTATAAACCCCTGAAGATGAAAGGAAGTGTGTGACAAAGGACTACACATCCTCTGTCCTTCAGGGTCCTCCATGCTTATAAAAGCACTTTTGACAACAGATACTTAAATATTACACTGTAAACAGAAGCCTTTTGAAATTATTTTAATTAGCTTTGGGGTTTTTAATCCATCTTGAGATGGAAGTAGAGAGATTTCTGTTCAAAGAAATTATCATTTCCCTTCAGAAGCCCTAAGAAGTATAAGGTGATTGATAGAAAGGCAAACAGCCCTGGTCTCAGGGGTTTTCTAAGCCTTGTTCCTTAGACCAGGTGCTTAGCATAAAATATTAATGACACTGAACCAGCTGTTATTTCAGAAAAATGTCTTCAGAATTATACTGTTTCAGGAAGTTTTTTTGTTCAAAGTCCCTTTTATACCATTCAACTATCTCTGAAAGACCAAAAATCTAACCTGGTATTTACAATAAAGCGTTTACTCTGTGCCAGGCACTGTTCCAGGTGCCTTCTCATATTAAATATTTAATCCTCACAACAGTTCAATGAGTGTCGTTGTCCCATTTTACAGATGAGGACGAGATACAGTGATGTTAAATAACTTGCCCGGGCTCACACAGGGTTAGCACACGATGGAGTCGGTATGTAAACCCAAGAAGTCTGCTCCAGAGTCCTCAGTCCTAACCACTCAATCACATTACCTCTTTTTTCCAAAATAAAAGTGAATATTTTTAAAATCGGTACATCCAACAACATACTCCCACTATAATGAAATTCTCAATGCCTCCTTTTAGAATGTATTTGAAGGGAATAATGTTGGGTTCCCAGGAACCCAACTTACTAACTGAATAAGCTGTAAGTCCAATATCGTTCCATGTATACATCACACCAGTCAATCCACAAATGTTTATTTTTAGCAAATATATAGATAGATATAAATATAAATATAAACATAAATATGGAATATATGCCAGAGTACATTGTTCAATTGGCAGTTTTCTTTGAAAGAAATATAATCCTTTTCTGTAGAGTAATCACTAGCATCAGTTTTAGAGGAAAACTTTTAAGGGCCCTTCACAGGGGATGTGGAATTATATGAATTAACATTTAAACCTCAGTCACCTTCTCCTTGAGAGTTTTAGGATTGTAAGTCAGTTTTTGAAACATATTGCTATCTATGCACTAGGAAGTTGTGTGGTTTATAATGATTTTGTGGAAACCCTGAGTACAATAGGTAGCTGAAGAGGTATCAAACTAATGATTAATTTCCTAAACATAATGGAAGACGTTTATTGATGAGTAGTTATTATCAAATGTTGACTATTTATAGACACTGGAGTCTCCCAGTCACTTCAGAGGTCAGGGCTTCCCCTTCAGTTGCTGTAAACACAGCTTCCTCCAAGACTCTGTTTATATGTCTGCTTGTCAACCCAGCGCCAGTCACTGGCGCTCCCATTTTTACTGCCGCTGCTCCCTCATCCTGTTTATAGGGCAGGGAGGATAACCATGGACACAGAATTATTCTAACTCACCAAAGCTTTGGAGAAACTAGCCAGTTTTGCTTTGTTTGAAGATGATTGATTCCCCACTTCTGCCTTTAAGCTTAGTACTTCTTTTCTGAGAGCTAGTCACATAAATTTCATTGACCTAAGCAAATATGTTATCACTATTTTGAGGCAAATTATACCAAGCGTGTCTACCTATAGTCTTAAATCTTCCCTGATCTCCTCAAAAGAAAATTTACATTATCAACTCAGGGCAAAGGGTTCTTTTATCTTTAACAATGAGTCTTGTTAGAATCACCTTGGGAGCTATTTTCTTAGATAGATGCTTAGGCCCCAAACCAGTCAATCAAACTAGGGGCTCCTTGTAAAAGCTCCCTTTAATTCTGCTGTCCAGCCAGGATTATGAACCATTGCTCAAAAGTCAGTCTCCATTACAGACAAATTACCAAACAAATGTTTTACATATGATTAGGTCAAATAGACGCATGCTAGTTTTTAGCCAAAACTTCCAGTTTTAGGTGGCATGAAACGGCCACATCGGTTGCTTACGGGAAGCAGTCCTCAGACACTGAAGGCTGTATTGTGTCGTAAGTTTCATTTCCCCCTTCAGCAGACCCTCACTGGAACCCAGTCCCAGAGAATAGGATGAGCTAAGGGCTAGCTCCCAGAGCCTCTAGAGCATAAAGAAAAACTTAGGTTCTGATCCTTACCGTGAGATTCCAATGAAAGGGAAGAATCAGGACACTCCATTGAAGTGCATTGCAACCTCCTCCGTAGATCAAAAGGCAGCCTTGTAAAAAAATTATATAATGTCTTCAATGTAAGTAGGAAAAGGAAGATCAGAGACTATAAAGCTCAGAGGTCTTCTCTCTGGGGATGCCTTCCACCCACCCAGGGAATTAAATAGGAATCTTTGATAAAGATGTAATGCTGCTGAAATCAATTCACTTCAACACGGAGAAAAAGCAGAGCAGCTCCTAAGAGCAGAGCGCACAGCTGCGCCCCGGTGTCCTCCTGTCAGATGAAAATGATCTCACAGAACATCAGCACTAGGCAAGGCCACTCCATGACCATGATGGGTCAGGACAAAAAGAAGACCACCCCAAAATAATGTCTAAACACAAAAACATGAACATTGTCCAAAAAAGTAAAAATGACCCAGATCCCCCTATCCTGACTAACATTAGTTACTGCTGCAGCTTTGGCCTTAGGCTAATCTTTCTTCTTTCTAGATCAGACATAGGAAGATAACCATGATGGAATTACCCCCACTTCCTGAAAGTATCCAATCCAGAGTGAAGTCCTATTTCCTTGAACCCTCTCCCAAGTCACCTAACACAAGCCAAATCCTCTAATATTGTGCACCTACAAGTAGATTTTCAGTGGTCTCTACCAGGAGAGCACTGATAATGTTTTCTTTAAGTATTTACTGTATGCCACTTCAAGAAAATATATATATATATATGTATACGTATATATGTGTATGTTTGTGTATATATATGAATGATGGGTCCTAGTATTCACAGTGTTAAAATGGATTGGGAAGACAGCTAAGAAATGGAACACAATCACATAATCAAAGCTATGTGTCTACACTACCAATGAGATGCTGGACCATTCTTGAAAACTGTCACACACCTGGTTGGTGTGGCTCAGTGGGTTGAGTGCCCACCTGCAAACCTAAGTGTTGCCAGTTCAATTCCCGGTCAGGGCACATACCTGGATTGTGGACCAGGTTCCCAGTTGGGGGTGTGGAAGAGGCAACCAATCAATGTTTCTCTCACACATCAATCTTTCTCTCCCTCTTTTTCTCCCTCCCTTCCACTGTCTCTAAAAAATAAATTAAATCTTAAAAAAAAAGGAAAAGGAAACTGTCACAAACAGGAGAGATACAACTTGTGCTTTGAGAGAGAAATAGAATTGGAAGAAGTGGAAGATGGGCCCATGGGGATGCAATAACACTCCACACCACTTCATAGCCTAAGGATTTCACCCTTCTCTGGGTGCAACAATCTCATCTGTTAGCATTTTGCTCCATCTCTTTCTTGGGGGTTAAGAATTTTGGAAAAGAAATGAACCTAATATAATCTTCTATCTTTTTACATTTTTATTCTGTGTTTTGAATACAGAAACAATGTCCAGTCCATTGTTTAACCAAGTCTTGGAAACACAGTACAGGAATAAAATAATGCTTTTGTTCTAAGATTGTCCTGGATTCATGATACAAAGAATTTTTTTACAATAATGCATTAAAAGGTCACTGTTGACATCATCTGGGAAAATGCATAAGTGTGTCTGAAGCTCATTTAATTGAATTGGAGAGTCTGTCAGTGAATTAAGCTGATAAACAACCCCACTACCAGCAGTGCTTGTCCGACAGTTTTGCTCCTCTTTCTCCTGCTGTCTTCCATTTCAGAGATTAATTGGTTGAGACAACCAGTCAAATAATACATCCCTGTGTTTCTCAAACAAATCACATTGCATATTTTATGTATTCAACTACAACTTTATCCTTTCTGCAGCTGAGTGAGGTTTTTTAAATTTAAGTTGTAGAAATGGCTTTTTTTTTCCCAATGAAAGTTCATGGAAGCTGTAATGTAAAACAGAATAGAGAGAGATTGCTTTGGTTGAAGAGGGGTGGAAGTGGGAAACCCAGAGTCACTCTCCCCACCCTGCCTTTGTGACTTTGAGGATCTCTGAGAAATCTGAGGGATTTCAAAGAACACGGTGCTAAAGCAACTGGCCCACCGAATCACCGCCACTGTTCATGGCTGCTGCCTGTGAGTAAATAAAACCTATGAATGGGCAGAACTAGAGACGGGCAAGAGGTTAACTGAAATCTTCGGGATATGGAGAGGCCCGGTCACATGTGAGTGTTCAGCCACCAGCAAATCTTCCTCCAAACCACCCCGCTCCCACTGCCTTTCCAAGGCATTTCTGCAAGTGCTCGGGCACTTCCTGTGTGCTCTTTTTCGGCCAGATCTCAAAAACCATCAGCTATTTTCTCCTCTCTTGACCCCTCCCATGCAGGCCAGTGTCTGTGCATCCAACCCTCCTCAGCTGAGCACAGCAGCCCCCTATGGTGGACACCACCCTCAATGGAGTCACCCTTCAGCTGGGCTCTGTCTCAGCTAGGTGCCATCTGTCCCTCCTTTTTCATGTTACTCCTGTTAGGATGGGACCAAGTCACACTGCCTCTGACTTCCGGGTCTTATGGAACCTTGAGTGAAACAAGCCTCCAAGTTCTTTAACTTACAGTGCTTTATCACTATCTCTGGATACAAGTCAAATAGGAGTCTATTGGAGCCTAGGAAATAAACCTAAGTAGCAGATATCAATCATAGAATGTCCCCTTTTCTCTAAACACCTCTTTATTTGGCTATGCTGGGCCCTAGGTGACCACACCCAGTCTCATGGTTTTAGAAATCATGCATATACTTAAAGATTCCCAATTCTGTACCCCTCGCCTCAACCACATCCCTAAATCTAGATTCACATATCCAACTGCCACTATGGTACATATATTGTACTTAGATATCAAATCCGTGTCTCAAACTGATATGTCCATATCTTGGTCTCTTCCACAAACCCAGTATTCCTAATTTCACTAAATGACACCACTCTAGCACCCTGATAAGAATTAGGGATCATGAGTCTGACATGGAGAAACCTTAGTAGACCACAGGGGAAGAGCTTCCACCACTTTTTATATGTTATGGCAATGTATCAAGCTGACTTTCATCTCAAGTTTCTAGTAAAACCTAATGTAACAGAGTAGCCAGCAGTAAAACAGAATATAAAATTCCCTTCCAAAATAACAATGAGAGAGATTTTACTACAATTATCCTCTCTTTGTGTGTGTGTGAGGAGAGTCTCAAAGGTGCCATGAAGAGAATCACATACTTTAAAGCATGTGTTTTAAAAAACCAAGTGTCTCCTTTTCCAAAAATGATTTTTCTGCTAGGTCTCAAAAGCAAATGTAGAATATAATTCAAATTGGTTGGTCTGCCAATGCCCAAAAGAGCCATAGTAATGTTCTAAAACACAGGTATTTTCATCAGCACCATTTCAGGCCTAGTTACTTTCATCACAACAGCAATAGCAGCAGATATTATTTATTATTTCAATCCACATTTTATGGAAGAAACAACGGAGGCCTAAACATGTTCAACGTCTTCTCCAAACCTGAGTAGCCAGTAAGGGGCGGGGCGTGCCTCTGCAGTGACACTGGGTGAGCCCAGGGAGTGAGGGAGCTTCAGGCCACTCTCCAACACCACCACCTCCTCAAGTCACATTCTCTTTGGTTCTCTTGTGGTTTGAGATGCTTTGACTTGACCTTATTTAATCCAGTCTTATTTCTCAATCTCTTTGAAAAAATACTACAGAAAATTGCTATCTCCTGTATTGTTTTATTATATCTTCAATTCCCTTAGAGGGATTTGGCTGGTTACAAGAAATTGGCAGCTTACAAAGAAATAAACCCCAGACGATCCCATGCAACATGTACTCTTCGAGTTATTTGTTCTGCTATTCCAAAATCAATCAATGGGGACTCATAAAGTTTAAGAATATATCCTGGATTAGAGGATTTAAAACCTTGTCTTTTTAATATAAATGTCCATATGAAAACAGGAAGGACATGAAACTGATACTGCCTTCCTCGTGGTGCACGGCATTTCTGGCGACACTCCCATGACTCAGTGGTGGTCTGATTTACATTTCCCTCTGAGGACATCATCAAGTGTTAGACAAACGAGAACATAAACCCTTTTGGTTTCAGCCAAAGTGGGTGGATGAGGAAATAGTTGAATTACATGAAATTGCTAGTTGTTTTTTCACTGAATTCAATCATCTATGGTTTTACTTCTCTAAATCTGTTCTTGTGCAGAGTCACAGCCATATTTAGGGATCAAATCCATTTTTCATTTTGAGGCTCTTGATTCCTGATTCATTTCAGTCCACATACCTTGGCAGGCATCCACTTACACACACAGGCTGTGCTGCAAATGTTTCTTAGTAAATTAGATATCTGGAGTGCCAAGCACATTTTCTCCATACAATTTGTGTTACAGATGGTCGTTGGTTATCCAGTCCAGATAGCAAATGCCTGTGTATACACAATACAGGTGAATGATGCTATTAAGAGACTTATAGATGCTAAGCTTGCTTTCTAGCACTGTTTCCATGGCACTATAGGAGAATGGTCTCGAAGCTCTGCTCACTCACTGTGCCGGCGTTCCAGGGTGCCAGGGGGTGCTTGCAGAGGGGGCCAGCATGCTCTTCTGGGATTTCTGAACTAGGGGATGAGCAGCAGCAGCGTGGTCAGAGGGGTAAGTGGTTTCCATGGAGTGAGGCCCACTCCAGAATGCAACCAGAGAAGGGTGGTGGTGGCACAGATGCTCCAGTGTGTGGCCGTCATTCGGACTGCTCATCATGCTAATGACTGCAGGACAGAGGCCACCTCAAATCAAGTCAGAATTCTGTCACTGAAGAAGAGGAGATGCCGGGTATTCATAGGCAATTAGCAGCCTCTGACCCAACACATGAAACTTCAACTAATTACAACCAGATTAACTTGAGTCTAGATGTTATGCAGAGGGCAACTAAAACACCAAGTAAGAAAATTGCATGTAAACTTTCACTTCTGAAAGCATATAGCTTTAAGAGTTGAAAAAAAATCAACATCTGGTGAGCTTCCAAAGCATTATAGATGTTTCCTTTAAATAGTAGTTAGAGGCAAACCAGGATGTATATATTTTTGCCATTTCTTGTACTAAGAAAGGACCTCCAATCTTAACTGACTTTGTTTAGGATTCAGATTTTCTCTCTACTCTGATTTCAAACTATTAAAAACAAAGAGCTCATTTATGCTAAATGTGCAACCATTTTCCAAAACACTTCATGCTTTCTCATTCACTCAGGAAGCCATGAGCAAATCAGGTTTGACAGGTGACCTTAATAGAATTTTTCCCCTCTTTTGGATGGGATGGGGGAATTGACATATAATAAAATAGGAACATTTAATTTCAAATTTTCCCAGGGAATACTTTATAGCTCATGCTTCTCTATTAGTCTATTCTACCACTGACGGGAGATGGAAGAGTCGAGTATAATGGGTTTCTGACTTGGGTGCTCAGGCAGACAGAGGAGTAAATGAAAATGAGTCCAATTGGACATATTTAGTTCACGATGCCTGTGGGGTATGCAAGTAGTTGAGCAAATCAAAGTGAATGTCTGGCATTTAAAATATATGTCTAGATATATGTCTATCTAGCTGGAGTTACTTTGAAATTCATAAGGATATGAGAGTTAAAGTCTGGTACAGATGTGATTTTTCAGGAAAAGAGAGAAGGAGAGGGGACAGAAGCTCAGGGAATGCCATCACTGCAGCAGGCTTGTCAAACATCACTGTGCAAGTGAGTCACCTGGCTGTCTTGTCAGAATGAAGATTCTGACTCAGTAGGTCTGGGGTCCAGCCTGAATTCTGCATTTCCAACACGACCTCCCAGGTGTTGCTGATGCTGCTTATCCCAGAACGACACTACAGTTCTAAGGATTTTGAGGATTGCAAATACAGAAAATAGGGAAATGGACCTGAAGAAGAATTAGAATTGTAGAAAGGACAAAAACAAATCCACAGACTGGGGCTGTGGAAACCAAAACAGAAGAGAATGTCCATGAGGATGTGATCACACATTGCAAATAGGTCAAGACTAAAGAGAGCTCTGTATTTGGCGATGGAGAGGCCATGTAAAGCAGTTCACCTTTGTGATGCAGTTCAAAAGTCTGAAGGCAGACTTCAGTGGGCTGAAGAATTAAGGAAGTAAATATATTGACTATCAATTTTATATAACTTTGAGAAGCACAAATACCAGTAATGGCACCAGCATCCCCTTGGAGGTTCCTGAAGGAGATGCAGGTGGTTTCCGATTGGCAACTGTCACTATTAAAAGGCATTTGTACCTTGAACAAGAAGGTTTCAAAGTGGCAAAGCATTTATCTGTAATGGGTTGTCCCAGGTTTCTGGGCAAAGGCTTAAATAAAAAATAATAATAAAAGGACAACAAATCTCTACAGGGGGAACCTGTGGAACATGCTCATAAAATTCTAACAGTCCTGCATATACACGTGTGGAAAATGGGAGAGACAACTGACTACCAGTGACTTTTAAAATATTCTTCATTGAAAGAAAGAAGTAATTTATCCATGTACATCCTCATTGTAAAATATTAAATAAATATCTTGGATGTGTCATTAAAAAACATCACAAAAAGAACCTAAGATTCTTAATTGTTTCTCAGCTACTTGATACAAAAAACAATGCTTCCTTTCCTGTTCCGAATAAACATGAGAACAATATGATGCTAAGCATATTCTGTGATGATGTGCACAGACTCGCTTATTTCAGATAGTATTATTTCCTTTCTCTGTCTAGTCATTGCCAAGAATATCAAGTTAAGGATTCTATTTATAAAGAGTGAATGTTCTTACTTCATAGATATAGATAACTCACATCACAATTTACTCTTGGAGTCCTTCCCTGCATTTCTGGGTTTTTTTCTTTATCAAAAGCCATATTTGGAAGGCAATTAATGAACTAAGCAAATCCACAAAATCGTTTTTAAGTGCCTAAAAAAAAACCTCTTTGGCACCATTATATTAACACAGGAACTTTTTCTATTCCAACACAATGGCACAAATGTTTTTTTCTAAACTATATCTGAAAGTAAATTATTTAAGCAATTTTCTTAAAAATTGGAAAATGCTATTTGTGAATTCATTTATTGAATCGCAGACAATTTGACGTAGGCCACAGATCCGTATTTACTTTGCTCTGTTAAAACTGAAAGCCTAGAGAAAAATGTGTTCTTAACAGTCTAAAGACCTGTAAGAAATTGAGTCTAACTGGCCCAGAATGCCTTCGACGAAGAGGTGGCAAGAGCACACAGCTGACCATCCATGGGATGTGAAGAGCATTCATATGTCTCTTAGTTATCCATGTGCCATCATTCATAAAGTACTATTAAATACGTAAATAGGTCAAAACAAAAGTCTCTACTGCTGTAAGGCTCTGACCCAAATTTCTGTCTGCAAAAGTGCATAGAGGACTTTTTACCTCTCAATTTCCATTGTGTATAGAGAATCATTATCAGTAATGATTCTCTATACACATATGAAAGAAAGAAGGGATTACACACCAAAGCAATAAATTCGCTGTGAGAGAGAGGGTTCACCTTACCACACCCCTTCCCAATTTGGGTATTATCACTGCTTTATCCTTTCCATTAAGTGGGAAATGCTGTATCACCAATGCTTTTATAATTGGAAGACCCAAGAATTGTTGGTTTTCACCATCAATCCATCCTGCATCCCACTCCCTTCCTTCCCTCTGCCTCAGCCGTCACTCTCAAACACCCTCTCTCTCTACCATTCTAGATATAGTGTTCTAAGCTTAACATTCCTACAGCTTTCTTCAGCCCCCCCAAAGCATCATGGCAAAAATCTCTCCTTCTTCACCAAGCTCTACACTTTCCAACACCTTTTCTATTTCCCTATTTCTCCTTGTATAGGAAGGAGACTTCAAACTGCATACACGTTGTGTGCTCCAGTGAGTTTCAGACAGGTCACATGTCTATGAAATAGTACAAATATCTGCCTGAAATCTGTGTGCATGAGGACCTGAGAAGCCTTCCACTTTAAGGGGAGAGTTAGGTATAACAATGATTTAGTTGTCAGAGGGGAGAGACAGTTTGACTCGAAGATGGTGGTCACTCCCAGAGTAACTCCCTAAATCCTTGTTTTGACTCTTATGGTGAATAACACTCAAGATAAGAAATTAAAGATCTGTTTTATGAAGAATGTTATTGGGGCACACCCAGCAGAGATTGCGTGTCTATTCAACAAGAGAAAAGAAAGGTACTCTCTGGCACATCCCATCACAAGAGAAACCATCCCCTGCAGCACCTGTGGTCTACAGGAGTTCAGCCAAGGCAGTGTCCAGTAAAAGAAAGGTCCCACAATGCCCAGTTTAGCGGGTTTTGGTGGATATGGAGATACCCAGGAAGAAGATGTTGGAGCAGAGAGTGAAGATAACGATCAAGTCAGCCTCATGGAAATACAAACATGACAGAAATAGTTGGGAAGACAGGGTGTCTACCTCACAGAGGTATAAAGCCAAGCCAAGAAAGTCCAGTAAAACATGCATTCAATTCTTATAGGAGTGATTTTCATTCTGTGAAATTAATATATTTTGGAACCATAATTCTCTTGATTACTGAAAAGGTATTAGAAGTAAATTTCACTACACTTGGATTTTAAGTAAGGCAAATTTGCAATTCTGGAAAAATTTCTGTGCCAGTTTCTATCACAGCAAACAAAAGGGAAACAAAAGTATCAGAAAAAAAACATTATTTAGAGTGATAAGACCAAACGTTTTCTAAAAATGGATGTTTACTTCATTTTAGGTAAGTAGCCTCAAATTTGCATTTGTGGCTAGTTATAAATCTATTATTATGTGACCAATATCTACTGGATCTCTCTATCTTAAAGTCTCATTGGCACCCAAAATTTCATAACATTTTTAGCATGGAACATTCCATTAATATTTGGAGCTATTTGCATTTGAATATTCATGCTCCTGATCCCATCTGAAATGAGAAAGTAAGGCAATATAAATATTACACGAGGTCTGTGCAGAAGAGGTACAGCCACGATGTAATATGAAAAATGGAGACATCCACTGAAGAAGATACAAGATATAAGAAACACTGAACAAAGGACAATGACGCCTCAGTCCCCTTCAAAGTAGGCACCTTGGGACCTCACACAGGTCTCCCAATACCCATCATCTGCTCCATCATGTTTTCCTGAATCTCACTGACAACCTGAAATCTCTTCCCTTTCAAAGGTGATTTTAGTTTGGGAAAAAGCCAGAAGTTGCAGAGGGCCAAATCTGGGCTGTTGAGTTGGCTGAGTCACATGGGCAATTTGATGTTTCACCAAAAATCTCTGCACAAGATGTGATGGCATGAGCAGGCACATTGTCATGATGAAGCTGCCAATCACCCATTGCCCAGAGCTGTGGCCTTCTGAATCACCACAATAGTTTTCATGGAGGAATATTCAAGTTTAATGCAAAATTTGATGCAGATTCATTGCTGTACTCTCTCAGTCATTATGAATGCAATGGCCACACAGTACACATGCTCACTCAATAGCATCTACCACCCCCACTGACTAGTACAGTGAAGTCATCGTTGTTCACACATGCACTTTCCAGTCCACTCTCCTTGGCTGCCAGGCTACATCAATGTCACGTAAACCATTCTCGTTATATTAAAAATGACTGGACTTTTCCCAGACAGACCTCATATACACAATTCCGATTTTTGACTAAATGGTGATCTGTTTTATTTTGTCTTGAAAATATTTTACTTTACTAAAATATGCCAATTTATTTGTTAGAAGAAAAATATAGATTCATCAGTGAGAAAAATATGAAATTTCTATAGTACTATTTTTCTTATGGTTATGCTGAAAAACAAAGGCAATAGAAATTTTAAAGATCATTCTCATCAGACTCCTTAGCTCGCAAACAAAAAACAGGGTTTTTCTAGTGGCAAATTCAGTATTAAAATCTTAGCCTCCATCTGCCCAGTGCTTCTCTCACCCTACTAGAAAACTGAGTCCTTGGGCTTGTCTAACATCAGCTTCTAAGGTGATGCTTTAAATTATTTTTCCTAGGCTCAGAGAAGAAACCAGGTTCTCCTTCTCAACCCTTACATCCTTTCAATCTCTCACCCAATCATAAGCATTGCCTTAAAGCAAATTGTCTTCTCAGCTATTGAGATGACACTAAGGACTATTCTCTAAATAATGCAAGAAAGTGAAGCAGATTCCACAGCCCACGATGGGAACTGGGTTCCAAGCTGGGTTCCTCTGACAGCTTTCAGTCTGTTTGTATTTTGTTCATTAGATTTCACATATAGGTGAAATCATATGTTATTTGTCTTTCTCTGACTGGCTTATTTCACTTAGGATAATACTCTCCAGATTCATCCATGCTGTCACAAAAGGTAAGATTTCCTTCTTTTTATGGTTGAGTGGTATCCCATTGTGTAAATGTACCACAGCTTTTTTATCCACTCATCTACTGATGGGCACTTTGGGCTGTTTCCAATTCTTGGCTATTGTAAATAGTGCTGCTATAGGGGTGCATATATTCTTTTGACTCAGGGCTTTGGGTTTCTTCAGATATATTCCCAGAAGTGGAATTGGTGGGCCATAAGGCAGTTCCACTTTTAACTTTAAATTACAGTTTACATTCAATATTACTTTGCACTGGTTTCAGGTGTACAGTATAGTGGTTAGACAACCATATATTTTACAAAGTGTTCCCCTGATGTTTCCAGTACCCTCACCTGGCACCATACAATTTTATTACAATATTATTGGCTATATTTCTTATGCTCTAGTTTACATCCCCATGACTATTTTGTAACTACCAGTTTGTCATTCTTAATCAATCAAATACTTTTTAAGAGGAAGTATATTTTCCTCATGAAACCTGGAAGAGTTCTTAACACCACTAGGACTTCGTCACCTTGTGCCACACTCCATTGTCTTCACTGTAATTGAGTTGATCACATATCACTGAATGAAGAATTCCCTCTAGGTTTCAGACCTATTCTTCCTTAGACAAATGGACGTTTTTCATACAACTGCATGAATAAGCAAGTGGAGAGAGAGAGAAAAGGAGGGAGAGTGGGAGTAAGCTCTAAATATATGGATTAAACAAGAAAGGACTTTAGTACATTAACATGGAGGAGTGAAGAAAACTGCATTTTCCTAGGCATGATCATTATGCTCACGGCCAAATGTCTAGGAAATACATGAAGTACCTGATTTCATAATCGTGAGCTCTGAAGAGGGAAACTAGAGCAGCAAAATGTAAAGAAGTTAATAGTATGATAGCAGTAACAGAAGAGCCACAGAGAAGAAAGGGGATGAATTATGACAAGGTCCGCTCACTGCATCTGGTAAGTGCTTGAATGGGAAATCGCATATCCAGTGCTAGGTTCCACTGGGCTGAGTTACGTAGAATGCCAGGAGTACTTCCAGAATTCACACTTGCATTGACTTTCTTTTAACTATACAGCAGTGGGGGAAGAAGACGCTGTCAGAGAGTACCTGGGCATCTCTGAGTTGGTGTGAAGATACAGGAGAGTAATCAGACGATCTATCCCTGTGGCTGAACTTCCCATGAAGACCAGTTTTGCAGGTAGTATTTCTGAAATCGCAAGCACTGAAACTGACGGACATTCCAGGCTGAATTCTCACTCGCGATGACACAACCTTCAGCATTGTCTATGGACCAGAGTTAGATTTCGCCATACTCAGAGATTACCACATTATTTGTATGAACTCCAATTTTCTATATTTTCTACTTCTCTCTCAAACTTTAAATATGCCTATGCTATTTCTATTCTGTCTCCGCTTTATTTAGTTCTTAAAATGGATACTTAATAATTTCCTCTTTAACTGGAAAAAAATTAGAAAAAGAAGAAACTCTCAAAGAATACTTCCTAGCTAGATTTAGTCAATGGAGTTATGAGAGCCGTACAGTGCAAAGGTGATACTTTCAAGTTTCACTTGAAGAATACGGATCACCTTTGCCATCTGAGTCACAGCGATGCCTGGACAGAGACCTCAAGATGGCCCTTACAGTGGGGCATGCCAGGAAAGCAATGGATAATAGGAGATGGGGTATCAGTCTGAAGTTGACATCAGAGAGCGGTGGAAGGCACTTTCAGAGTTCACACAAGGGAGGCAACCAGGGAAGGTTAGTGAACTAGAAAGGCCCTCACACTTACAGCCTCCCTGTCTGTCACCTCTTTGCCCTTGGGTTTTGGCCTCTTCCCTAACACAGCCTGTCCTGCCCACAGCCTGTCAAGGATGCCCCAGGATGCACCCAGACACTGACATGTGGAAGTCGTGGCAGCAGCAAGTTCAGGTTTGGTTTCAGTCAGTAACACATTTATACCAAGCGAACAGGAAGCAGACAAGTTCAGCACAAGTTCAGTTCTACCCCACCCCTCCCCTCTGCCAGGTTTAAGACAGGCTGCAGGACCTAAATTTAGTTTCACGTTACCCCCACACAAACCTTGGCTCAGTTGTAAAGCAAAGTCATCAGACAGCATATAACACGAAGTACAGTGCTCGCTTCAGCAGCACATATAGTAAAACTGGAACGACACAGAGAAGATTAGCATGGCCCGTGCGCAAGGATGACACACAAATTCGTGAAGCGTTCCATTAAAAAAAAAAAAAAAGCATGAAATACAGACCAGAGTTCTGGTGTCTATGTTGCCAGGAGATTTAATCACTGGCAAATTCTCTCTCTCAGGATTGTAATCTTTCGCTTACCTCCCTCACTGCCTGCCCAGATGGCTGGTAGGAGGGGAGTGCGGGACCAGGCCCTGCTACCTCAGAGGCAGGGTATGCTTATCACGTTCTCAGTGACAAACAGTCTGAAGTGACCGTGCAACAGCAAAAGCAGATGGAAGTCATAGCTTTAGTCATTTCCCATATTTCTCCATTTTTTACAAGCCAAGAAGACGGCAGATCAAATGTGAAATGAGATTTCAGTGACCAGCAGGGATGCCGTTCCAGGAGTAGTGATGGAACGGAAGTGAATGAGCCCAGCTGGACATGACAAATGTCAGACCGGCTCAGTAGTCATACACATGATAAATAGAAATGACCAGCGGTGAAGTATAAGGGAGATGGTATTTATATTTAATGAGACCACACCAGCATTTCAAAGGTGCCTGATGCAGAAAAAGATTTCCATGGCTGAGTAAATATGAGAAAAACTGAGTTAAACAAAGATTGGCTTCTTTGTGCTGGGTTTCTCAGAGCCTTTAGCCAGATATTATGTAAACATTTTCACTTATATTATCTTATTTGATCCTCATAGTAACCCATTATGATAGCATTACTTGCATACAAGTGTAGAAACTGGGATCCTAGAAAGATTAAATTGCTCAAAGCCACATTTCACTGTTAAATAGCACAGATAGATCTACACATAGACTATTTTCATCTACCTGCTATGAGCCTTAAGCAAGATCTAATACCTTTATGAATCTTAAGACGATTTAATAATAACTTCGTACCCGACATGAAGCTAATCATATGAGACTCCTTTTCCCTCCCAGCAAGACACTAGCATTTAAAAAAAAAAAAAACTAGAATTAGCACTGAGTCGTGGAATTTTAATACTCTAATTAATAAATCCATCTTCTGGAGAGGTCAAATGTACATCACAACCAGACCCAGAAATCTCAGTTATAGAATTTAATTAAGTTCAATGTTCTCCAACTGCTGCAGATAAATCCAGCATTAACAAGGGAAACAACTGCGTATTTTCAGCATATCTCTCAATTTTCAGTATTTACTATACAAATTCTTTTTGTCATATTGTGGACTTTGTTGCATATATTCATCATTACTGACTATGATGCTGAAAAGAGGGCTTTGTTTTCTTCCCCTGCAGTTGCTCAGAAAGGGCGGTAACAAACACTCGAATGGATCGCAGCACAGCAATGAATCATAAAGCGTAATGACTATCATTAACATTGAGCACAACTGGAGCAGCTCTCATTTGCATAATTACCTACCGTCACTTTTTGTCTCCGAACTTGGACATGACACACAGCAGTCGCTAGAATGTTTATTATTTTAGAAAAATGTCCTCAATGGTGATAAAAATGCCTTTGAATTTGGCTTAAAAAGATGCCCTTCAGAGTAGAGCATTTGACCTTTCCGAGAGAGCAGGAAAGGTTTTCATTTTTGTATGTGTAAGTCTGGAAAAATGGAGTACATTCTTTGTCAAAACCAACTCTATGCTGCCTTCCGCTCAGCTACAGAAGTTCGGAGCAAACACGGGCAAATGTGCATGGATACGTTACATTCAATCTATTGCTCTGTCCCAAACCCTTAATAAACTTAGTTTGCGATCACATGGAGCAATTTCACCAAATTGTCCAAATAGACACAGGAAACTATACCAGTTCCTCTCTGATCCCAGGGTCCTGATACATTTCTGATAAAGCTAGGAATCATTTTTCTTTTAAATTTTCTGATGAGTATTTATTATGAATGATATGAAAAAATAAAGAATGTAAAACAAAGACAATGAAGTTTTTAAAATGCAAGATCAAAAGTCTGTTTTTGATATGGCCTCTCTGAGGCAGCCATGGAGATTTTTCTACAATACAACTCCGATCACATCACTCTCCTGATTAAAAACATTCGATGGCTTCCCATTTCTCCGGCCTAACCAAACTCCCAGCTCATTTCTGACCATTTGATCCCTTGAGTTCCTATTCCCGCCATACTGCCTACGTGACATCTTACAATGCACCGTGCTTTCTTCTTTTTTGTCCTCAGCATACTGTATTTCTCATGCATAGGATGCCCTCTCCCCACTTCACTTGTTGAATCCCTGCTTCTCCTGCAGGTCATGGCTTAGACGGTCCAGCCTCCTGGATGTCTTGCGTGAGCTTCCTCCTCTACGTGCTTATTAGCATCCTCCATGACATGCAGCATATTCGCACGGCATATACTTGCCTGTTTACTTCTCAGTCACTCCCTATAGGCTATCAGTCTCTCAAAGGCAACGTCTGGGACTGTACCATGATATATCCCCAGGCCCTGGCTTAATGCCTGATATAGAAACTTCTCATTTACTAAGTGGAAAAATGGAAATTTTACTATTCTCAAACTACCTATAAGTGAATAATGTTTAACAGGGTAATTTTTTACATTTTTATTCATCAGTGACCGACCAACTATATTTTATTTTCAATCTCCACTCTGGCAGGTGTAAGTTGATTTGTTTGACATCTCCTCTGACATATCGCAGCTCAGGACTCTGTTTCCCAGACTCGTGGAGTGAAGCGTGACTACATCTATGGCCCTGAGAAGTTACTTCATTGTTCTGTGCCTGAGTTTCCTCATCTGTAAAACAAAGACGCTTATAAATCCTTCCTCATGGTGTTACCCGGAGGATGATACATCGGTGAAACATGAATGATGCTTAGCCAGGAATATAGTAAAAACACCACAAATGCTTGCCATTGTAATTGGTGCTTGCCATGTACAACTGACTGCCAACAGTCTTATTTAATTTGGAGGTTTTCATCTGGGCAATTAGCTTACTATCCTTTCTCTTCATTTCCTCTTCAATGAAATAATAAAATTAAAATAGACCACTTCTAAGGTCCTTTCAGCTCTAATGTAGACTGTAAAATGGGTCCAAAGAACTATGCATTTGTAATAATTAAGAAAACAAAGTGGACAGAGTGGGAGAGGGGTGCCGAGGAGAGCACAGGATGGATTTAAAAACAGGGAAGGAGTAAGTTTTAAAATATTTTCCAAAAGAGCAGTTAAGGGGCTTTGAAAGCAGGTCTCATATTTTAAGGAAAGATGATCAAACAAACAAAAAGCATTGCATTTTCATTCCTTCCTGTCAATTGCGTTAGCTGCTGGAGAGGAGCTGATAACCCCTCGCAATAACTTTAGCTTTTATATATTTGAAACGGCAAATCTATACACAGATAGAGGCACACAACAGAACAGTTGGTCTCACCATGGAAGAATCAGAAAGGATCTCATTGTAGAACTTACAGAACCACTATTTAATTAAACTGAATCACTTAGAATCGCAACTGGCTGCATGGAGCCAGAGCAGCTTATAAAAACAGAAGCCTGTAGATCTCGCTTCACAAGGACACTAAAGGCAAATAGTCTAGGGCTGAGACAACTGTTCAGGGAGCCAACGTCCATCCGTATCATGCTTTGTCATCCTTAACATGTGACCTTTATCTCTACGATGACAAAACAGCTGCTGCACCTTAAGGTATAAAGTTCTTACTCCAGGCAGGCAAAAGGGGAAATGGCAAAGGACAAAAGACACATAGCAGCTGAGATTTTCCCCTTTTGTTAGAAAAAGTAGAGTTTTATTTCCTGGAAGCTCCGCCAGTAGACTTTCTTTTATGTTTTATTGGCTAAAATGAGGTCATATGGCCACTACTATTTGCATATAATTCTGGGCACATTTTCACTCCAAACAAAAGCGCAAAATTCTTTTACTAAAAAAGATGAAGGAAATAGACTTGGCAGGGGACTAGCCTATCTACCACTGGCCTCTTGGTCAATAAATTAAATCAATAGAATCGACTAGTACACAATGAAACATATTGTGTGTGTGGTTTGGCGACAGCAGAAATTAGGTTAAGAGAAGCAGGCTTACAACAAGACAGCAATCTTATATGGCTTAGAAATTAATCAAATCTAACCTTCCTTTCCTTTCTACTCCTTGGTTTCCTTTCCATCTCCTGCCCTCCACCTAAAAAGAAAGTTGTGTTTAGCACATCAAAAAAATCTATTACCACTGAGCCAAAACTTTCCAAATAGATTCATATGCCATGTTATTTAACATTTTTCAAATTAACAACTTTCAAGTTTTCTTACTCATTTTTTATCAGATCTTCATAACACATTTCTATGTTAAATTTGTCACATTGTTTCTCAATTCTCCCATCACTATTCCAAGGGTGAGAGAAGCTAATGTGCCCAATTGTTAGGGCCCTGGAGATTCCTGGCTTACCACAATCACTCCCTTGTCTTCTCAATAGCTTATTGAGAAGTAATACTTAGTCTAAAATGCTAAGTAATACTTAGTCTAAAATGCAAGACGCTTCAGGATAGAGAACACACAGTAAATATAAAGAAGTCTCCAGAAACCAATACTGTGTTGACTTTAAAAAGAAAAATATGAGAAAACATGAAAGCCAACAAATGTCCTATGCATATACATGCATCTAACTCAAAATATTTGTACAAGGTCATCTAGGAGATATTCAAAGTATAGCCAAAGGAGATAGCCCTAAGTATCCAAGTTTCTAAATTTTCTAAAATAAGAAAATGTACAGAAAATTCAAAGCCAGGGTTCTCGTATTCAAAATTGCTCTGCACTTAGAAATCAAAAATAACATTATAAGAACAGGAGAAAGACATGGCACAATCCGCTGAGAAATAAAAAGAGAATATGGCAGCTTACCCTTATATTTGAGGTCCCTGAGTATTTTTAAATAACATAAGCAAAGTTTCCAATGAAAATCAGATTGTCTAGACCACAAGGATGATCCAACAGGCTCCAAGAGCTTCTGTACACAAAGTGAAGGGGTGATGATCGCATAGAAATTTGATCAGGATCTTAGCTTAGGATAAGGAAATATATTTAATCATTGTTGCCAATCAGTTCTATTCATATAGAAAAAAAGTTTTCAGGTTAATAAAAAAGACAAAGCAACCAATAAAACCACAGGTTGAGACTAGACAAATCCAAGTTACAGAACCACTCAAACCACTGTATTCGGTCTGTGACAAGGTTTGCAAGGACTGGGCACCAGGAACGTTGTTCTCTGACCTCATGCCTTCAAGGACGAAAAATTGCTGTGCTCTTGTTTTTTGTTCTCACTGTCACCGCAGTTGTTGTTTATTAACCTTTAAGTGTTCTCTTGAATTGCTGAGTAAAACGTTTTTAGTTTCTCATTCCGTAATCTACAAGCAGAGTGTATCTGCCATGAAAATATAATTAGCCAAGTTCCAGGATCAGTTAAAGAAAACTAATGACACATTTGTCCGGACTTCTTGCCAGTACAGCTGGTTGAAACCAGTGTCAAGGAAATTAAAGTGCTTACTACTCTGTTAACAAAAATTGAGAGAGAAAAAAACAATGGAAGCTGATGATAAGGCACTGGCCCATTGGAAGGGATACATTTAAACAAGACCAAAAGAAATGTCAATTAGTAAAAATAAAAATCTGGAGTCATTTTTAATTGGCTGAAGAAATAAAATATACCAATATAAGCAAATGACAGAATCTCTCCTGGCCCACTAGGAGATACACCCATCTAAAATAAAACATAAATTGTTTTATTTCAAATTACATAGCAACATCAAGTCTAAACTACCAAGCTATCGATACCACTGTGGATTTCCCAGCCTCCTTTGAAGTGAGGTAGAAATCATGTGACTGAGTTCCCACCAATGAGGATGTAAGTTGAAATAGTATATTTCTGCTGGCCCAAGACAAAGTGTATGTGAATTGTGTGCATTTCCTCTCTGCTATCGATGTGACTAGAAGGAAACCTCTCCAAAATACAGTTTCAAGGTGAAAGTCAGCCAGATCCCAGAGTCACCGTTGGAGGAGAGGCTCTGGGCAGAGCTGCCTGACTTGCTCGTCTTGCCTGTGTCGAGAGCAGGACAGAGCTGGGTTGCAATTACATTTCAACTTAATTTGAGTGTGTTCTCACATTTCTCTTCATTTCAAGAAATGAATGCTTCAGGCCAGAAAGGATTGGCACAAAATGTTCAAAGTGATGAAAAGCAAGGACTTAACCAAGATTATTCCACCCAGCAAGGCTATCATTCATAATTGAAGGAGAAATAAAGAACTTCCCAGACAATAAAAAGCTGAAGGAGTTCAACACTACCAAACTAGTATTATAGGAAGTGTTCAAGGGACTTCTTGAAGAAGAAGAAGAAGAAGAAGAAGAAGAAGAGTCAAAAATATGAATAAATATATCAAAAAAATTCTCACTGACAAAGCCAACAAGCATAATAAAAACAGTGAATCAACAAACACTAAAGCTAGTACAAAGGTTAAAAAACAAAATCAGGAGGATTATGTGTAATCACAAGAGTAAATTAAGGAATATACACAAACACACACGCAAAAGTAAAAGAACATAATGACAAAAACATAAACATCAAGGGGATATGTAAAAATGATAGTGATTTTAGAATACGTTCAAACTTAAGTGACCATCAATTTAAAATAAACAGCTATAAACATAGCCTTGCATATATGGAGCACATGGTAACCATAAACCAAAAATCTACAAGAGATATACAAGAAATTAAGAAAAGAGAATCCATACACAACAGTACAGAAAGCATCAATAACAAGAGAAGCTAGCAAGAGAGTAAGAAACAGAGAACTACAAAAACAATTAAGAAGCAATAAAATGGCAGAAACTACAAACCTATCAATAATTACTTTAAATGTAAATGGATTAAACACTCTGATTAAAAGACAAATAAATAAAAATGTGGTACACATATACAAGAGAATTTTACTCAGCCATAAAAATGAGTGAGATCTTACTGTTTGTGACAACAGGGATGGATCTAGAGGGCATTATGCTAAGTGAAATCAGTCAGACAGGGAAAGCAAACACCATATGATTTCACTAACATGTGGAATCTGAAAAACAAAATGAACAAACAAAACAGAAACAATCTCATAGATACAGAGAACAGACCAATGGTTACCAGATGGGAAGGGGCTTGGGGGACTGGGTGAAAAGGCAAAGAATTTAAGTACAAATTGGTAGTTACAAAATAATCACTGGGATGAAAAGTACAGCATAGAGAATATAGTCAATAATATTGTTATAAATACATATGCTGTCAGGTGAATGCAAGACTTATCAGAGGAGTTACTTTGTAAGTCATGGGAATGTCTAACCACTAAGCTGTACACCTGAAACTGACATAATATTGAATGTCAACTATAATTGTAAAATTAAAAACTAAAAATATAAAACAAATAAAAAAGAAGTAAATGTTCGGTCACATTGGTGAAAATAGAAATCTCTTTTTTTCTACGAAAAAAGTTAAAGTCAGCAATTTGGCAAGTGAAGAAACAGATTAAATGCTCTGCACTAAGATGATTAAACAATAATTTCTTCCTTTGATGACTTAATTCATAACATAATTGGTCATATATAAAAAAGTGGCGCATGAGTTCATTCGGCAGGTATCTGTTAAACCCTGCTGAGTGTCAGAACTCTTTCAGGCACTTGGCACATGTCAGAGAGCAAACCAGATGAGGAGCCCTCCCCTGAAGGAGCACACCTTTCTAACAACAGCCAAGTTATCTTAAATCACTTCCTCTTCTAAAAAATGTTTTTGTCTTGATCAGGAATTTAAGAAAAAAGCTATTTCTCCAACAGTTCAAATTTTTATGCTCAGTATAACCTTAATCATATGTCATTACCTTCCCCATCCCTACCTCCAAAAATAAACTTGCTAAATATATGTGCCTTTTGACTTTCTATGAAATCAGAGCTTTGATTCTGAGTGGTTACAACCATATTTGATGACCAAAAATGTCTTTAAAAGTGAATGCTATTGTTGGTTCCCATATGTGTTCTTTTCCATGAAGATAGGATAGCAGCAAATGCTATCAAAGAAATTGAAACAAGGAAAGAGTTTGGGAGATTGTTTATGTGCCTTCCTTATGGGCATTTAAAGAAGGAGAAGATGTTTCTCATTGTAACACACTACTTTGCATATTACTAGCTGCCAGGTCACATTTTAGTGTTCTTAATAACTTCCTCATGTTTTCAATCATGAACGATAACATCCTGTTACCAAGCTTGAGTGTCTGTTCTCTTTCAATATGGAATGATTCAAATTATCTGGTGTGTGAGGTCCCTGATCTAAAATGGGCTGTCCATTAAGACTGAATGTATAGAATTGGTCTTGATCTCAAATGAAAAATCCTCAAAGAAATCTTGCCATATAATTACTCTACTTCAAAGATCCAGAAAATGAAAAAGAAAAGAAAAAAAAAAAGCAGTAGAGCAACAAAGAATCCTGAATTGTGTATATGATGTCTTGAGGCACATTACTGTTTGACTTTATTTTTTTAAGTTGATATTAAGACTAGCAAGCAATTGAATTCAGACAATGTATGTGCGTATGTGTCCTTTTTCCAGCGATCGTGGCAGGAAGTAGACATTAGAGGTAATGCTTTCCCAAAGCTTATGGAATAACAGTAAGCAAAGGCTGAAAAATTCTGTACTAGTAATAATAGTAGCCACCATTTATCGGGTGTCTACTCTATGCCAGATACTTCACGCTATCTCATTTAACCCTAAACACACACAGTAGAAAACTACACTCAGACATCCAAGAGACCGCGATGAGCTCCCTCTCAGGAGGCCAGGGATTCTGTAGCATTCACTGGAAATTAAAGGACCAATTAATTATTTTCCTCTCCCTACCAGGCTCGGAAAAATGTGAGAAACATACACAGGATTCAAATAAAGATCAGAAGCTCAGTCCTACTGCTGGTGCAGCTGGATTAAAAACAATATTTGGACTTCTTGAAAAAAGAAGTCACGGACCTAACATGTAGTCATTTTTGCTAAGCCTTACCAAGACTTTACTACCTAGCCTAAGTGCAGTGTCAGCCTCTCTGAGGAGTGGAATTTCAAACCAGTCTGGAATTTTCTGGTTAAGACTAGTCAAGTAATCTGCCTGATAAGACCCCTACTTCCCCTAAAGGAAGGTAATCTTTCCTGAAAATAATCCACTTCTTTGTTCCAGTCTCTTTCTGCGTATAAAAGTCGTGCATTTTGGCCTGGCTGGGTGGCTCACTTGGTTAGAGCATCCTCCCATGCCCAAAAGGTTATGGGTTCTATTCCCAGTCAGGGAGCATACCTGGGTTACGGGGCGGAGGGGGGGGCAACCAGTCGATCTCTCTCTCAAATCAGTAAACACATCCTGAGGTGAGGATTTTTTTTTTCTTTATTAAAGCCTTCCATTTTGTACAACTCCTCAGAGCCCCTTTCTGTTTCTAGATGTGACGCTGCCCAATTCATGAATCATTCAATAAAGCCAATTAGGTATTTAGATTTACTTGGCTGAATTTCTGATCTTTCATAGACCCAATGGCAGAGGGGCTTCCTGAGGTGGAGCCTCACCAAGTCCACTGACCTTCCAGACACGAGTCTCACAGTCCCAGCTGTAGATGTCCTGCCCCCACAGGCAGAAATTGCCGAGGAGGTTTGCCAGACGAAAAAGAAAATCCACCCATTGGCAGGGCAGCTGCAAAGGGAGAGGGCAGAAGGTGTGGCCACACCCAATGGGTGGCCTCAGCCCTCATAACTCCCTTCACGGGAGGATCACGATGAATAAAGGTCAGATTCTTGCCATCTCACCAGTTACATAAATTGGTCTTCCTTCCATGGGTGCAGTAAGGGATGGAAAAAATGCTTAGTGCCTTGCTAACTCAAAGTATATTCTTGAACCAGCATGCTCACCTAGAAACTTCTTGGAATAGTAGAAGTTCAGGCCCCAACCTTACTGAATGAATTACAATCTGTTTTAGTTAATCTCTAGGTGATTTGCACGCACATGAAAGTTTCAGAAGCAGTGCTTAACAAAAGTGCTGCCACAGAAACCCCCGGAAAAGGTAAAGAATTTTCTCAATAGAAATTTAAGTAACATGAGGCCAGGGGGCCAAAGGCCATCTTCACTATCCCAGAGTAAAGCTTCACTTAATGTAGGTAGCACAGGATTGAAACAATTTGGAATTTCAAACCAGAGCTATCGTTTTAATTGCCTCAGACTCAATGAGTTGGATAAATCCCTGCTCTGTTTCCAGTGAGCGCTTGTCAAGGCAGAGACAGAACAAAGGCAAGGAAGAAAGCAACAGAATACAATGATTGCATTTCTTCACTCAGGAGGCTGTAGTTACAAGCATTTCAAGAACTGAGTCACCATCAAATGGAAGGATCCAACTGAAAAATCATGCTCAGTGTGCATCACATGGAGAGTTCTTGTGGCCAGCTTCTGGCTTCACTGAATTTATACCATGAGAGCTTTACTTTATAGGCATCTTAGCACTGGAAACCCAAGTTGAGAATTCTTGATGGCAAGTTTAGTGCTTACTGGCAGATTTATATAAGTAAACCCCAGTTATTTACTATGTTTGATAACCCAAATATTATATTTAATTTTGTATCCCACAAAGTAGTCCAGCAATGCAATAAGTTTTGTGACTTTCGCATATAACCATAATCAAAGAGTATTTGAACCATGTTTATTAGTTTCTCCCTCAAACGTCAATGGTAAATTATTGCCAGCAAGAGGCTCTCACCTCATGGCCACAGTCTGCCCTGTGTTTGAAACATTTCAATCTCACATTGCTGGTGTCTCTATACTCTTTTTAGGGCTCAGCAGAAGACACCCTGCTTTGCCCACATCATGCTCCACTCTCTTTCCTGAAGTCTGTACTGCTCGTGAGCTGTTGGCTGATCTTTCTTCATACCATTGATGGCACAGGAAGATAGATGGGAGAATTCAGTCTTTATGCCTGGTGTTGCCTATTAAAGAGAGAGATTGGAAGGAGTGTTTAGTTGAAAAGAAGGGAAATCACTAACTCTTTCTACTCAGAACAGAACTGATGTGAACTGGAACATTCAAAATGAGCCCTTCATTTTACTGAACATTTGACTTGGTTCCCTGCTAAGTGTTCAAAACATCTCAGAATTGGCCCTGGCTGGTGTGGCTCAGTGGATTGAGTGCTAGCCTGCCAACCAAAGGGTTGCAGGTTTGATTCCCAGTCAGGGTACCTGCCTGTGTTGCAGGAGCCAGGTGGGCAACCACACACTGATGTTTCCCTGTCTTTCTCCCTCCCTTCCCCTCTCTCTAAAAATAAATAAATAAAATATTTTTTTAAACTCCTGAAATTGCTTATGACTCTTTCCTACAAAGTTTAATGAGAACTATTCAATATCAATGTGCCCAATAGCATATGGTATGTAACTTTTGGTAACGGGATATATTTCCACAAAGCCTGTCAGAATATTACTACAAGCCATTTTAGCAGTAAACTATTTCAGAGGCATGCAGAAGAGGAAAGATGAACATGTAACTTTAATTAAGTAAATGCTTTTTCTTCTTAAACAAAATGTCAAAGACCCATTTTACTTGAAAAAAAATCATTTTCCTTATGGGCGCTTCTTTCTCTGTGAATCTTTCTTTGTTCTGAAACTAATTTTACCTTTGAAGCTTTATCAGCATAGCACAAAGATTTGATATTTACTCACCAATTGTCTGATTTATTGAATCGGCATAGGCTATTTGGATAATCTCGGGCTGAAGGAGCCTTTTGAATGGTGATTTGATCAGAAACGCCGTGAACTTCAATAGGCGGAATGCAGTGTTGTTTGTATTAACTGTCTGGATTTTTCCAGGAAATATAGCCTTTTCCATTTCATCTTATGTTGTATAAAATAAGCTAACTCACCTATGCCAGATCGTTTTTAAGATTTGAAATGATTGCTTGTAACACTGAGATAATTTTATACACAGGGGAAACTGCATTTAGCAATAATAACCAAGCAGCTAATGGTCCATCCTCTTAATACTTTGAGGTAATGCATTCCGCTTATATTTGAGTAGCTACTTTGCTACGGCTAAGATGTTACATATTTCAGTTCCATTTCTTGTTGGCCTTTATATGCAAACATTGGCACAATGGCTTTGTTTAACTATACATTTGAAAAATACCCCAAATATGGAAAGCTATTTTTACTGTAGTCAAGTCCATTTACAATATAACAAACTATGATTGGTAATGTCAGAGAAGTAATGCAGAATCACTGTTTGAGCAGACTTTTGTTGTAGCTCACTAAGTGGCCTATGGCCATTTCCTCACTTGCTTTCCACAACAATTCTCTGAGGAAAAACAAGTTGGATAGCACTATTTCTATTTTTTTAATTGTTTGGTAAATAAGCACAGAGAGATAATAGGATCTGCCCAAAGTCACACAGCTAATGATGGATTTGGACACAGACTGAGGTGGGTCTGCTGGCTTCTTGTCTAGTTCTATGGGGTTGTGACAGAGACCGAGGGAGACATTTGTCACCCAATATTGTAAAAGTTCAAGAGAAATAAAAGCATTCTAGTGCTGCTTTGAAAATGTTCTAACCAGATTACCAAGGAATCTTATTTGAGCTAAAGTAGAGATATCAAAAAGAAGAAATTTAGGATGTTGTTAATTTAGTAAAAAATTCTTATGTAGGCTTTTAATATAGTACACAAGATATGATCCACTATAACGTAGAAAAATAATACCTTACGCCTTCACAACCTTCTGTATTTCAGAAAGCAACTGTGTGTATATTATCTCATTTAATGTTTGTGATTATCCAATTCATTGACAGAGCAGATGGAGGAACGACATCTCAGAGTATCTGAGGGACTTGCCCAAAGTGTTAGGTGTCAGAGTTTAGGGCCAGAACCCTAATAGTCTAACTTCAAGGATGGGGTTCTTTCCAATACCCCACAACTTTATATATTGTCACCTTATATACCGTGAGGCCTAATCGAATTAATGAGACTCAAGTTTCTTTTCTAAAATTTCTCTTTTTCCTTCTACCCAGATTTTTCTTGTGTCACCAGGAGACAATCAACAAGTCTGATGGTATGAAAATGTTCAGCAAAGGAAGTTAGGCCATAGGTACTAACTACTGCCAAGCATGTGGACTAACAGCCATATTTTCAGTCCTCTGCTCTGAATAGTCTTGACTTTCTACTCAAAGAAGCTCTTCATTGGAGCATACCGTAATGGACATTTTCTGTCCTGTTTTTGGAGACAGTCCAAGTAAGTCTCCTACCCATTTGACGGGGGTGGGGGTGGGGCTTCGGAATCAGAAATGTCTTAAGAATTAAGAATTAGAATCAGAAATGTCTCAAGAATTAAAAATTAAGAATTAAGACATTTTTACCCTGGTGGACATTGTCTTGAAAACCAAAAGGTTGTTGGTTCAATTCCAGGTCAAGGCACATGCCTGGATTTTGGGCCAGGTCCCAGGCTGGGGACATGGGAGAGACAACTGATTGACATTTCTCTCGCACATCAATGTTACTCTTCCTCTCTTCATCTCTTCCCTAAAAATAAATAAATAAAATCTTCAAAAAAATAAAAGAATTAATTTTCATTGACAAACCCACTAAAAATACCTGGCATGAAAGAATAATACTTGAAAGAGATTATTCACATCCTATGTTCAAGCTTCATTTTTTCAATTTCTTTTTAGTCTTAAAATGTGGTCTGTGATGATTTATAGCTGACAGCAATCTGCAAAGTGACTGAAGATGATAAACTTATTTATTTGTTTATTTTAAAGATGTTAATTTCTTTTTAGACAGAGGGGAAAGGAGGGAGAAAAACATCAGTGTGTGGTTACCTTTCACACTCCCCCTACTAGGGACCTAGCCCGCAACCTAGGCATGTGCCTTGACTGGAAATCAAAACAGCTACCCTTTAGTTGGCAGGCCGGTGCTCAATCCACTGAGCCACACCAGCCAGGGCAAGATAAACTTATTTAAAATTACATATACATTGCTTCAAAATAATGCTGACTTAGACCATAAGGAGGAAATATTTCTATCTCAAGAAGGGGAAGATTCCAGACATTATCTTATCCATACATAAAGATTTGAGGCAAACAAGACATAATGAAGGAATGTGAAAGAGAACATGTTCCAAATGTCTCTTCCATCTTTTTTTTTCAGTAGCCTAAGAACACAGCAAGAACATCTACTGTACATTCAACAAACTTGTTCATCAGTTTTCTGCAAGAAATCTCATCTCTATGAGTACATTACTCATTCAAAAGTTCTTATAACCTTACATGTGGATTTTACTCTCCCAGTAGTCTTAACTACCAATTTCACTGCTATGTGCTCAATTGTCGGTACACGATTTGCAAAGAAAAGCTTTTTCAAATTTGTAAATTTCTTGGATCTTTAAGGACTTAATAAACTTGATGGAAATATCAAAATGCATTATTAAATTTCTTCAAAGCTTTTTTCCCCTTTCATAATGGTACCCACTGGCTTACAGCAGTGTTTGGTTTTGGTCTCATAGTGTTTGCCACCTGCTCCAGACCACATTTACAGAAACTTGGCTACAAGGTCACACAGTCCTGGAATGTTGTGGGCTGCTACCAGCCTTACCTAAGCCAACCATAGGCCAAATTTTGTAGGGGGAGGTGCAGGAGCGGGAATGATAAAAGAAAGCATGTTGCTTCTTCTCATTTTAAGAATAGGCATTTTCAAGTCTCTCAAAACTACCTTCCATTCAATTATTTATTCAAAATTCATTCAAGCACTCGTTGAGCACCTACTATGTGCAAAACTGGACTCAGCCAACGAAAAACAATTATGAATTAATTACAATTTTGCTACCCAGACCCTCCACTGCGTTACACACTGATAAACCATTTTGCAAAGAGCTCACAGTCCAACAGAAAAGAAAACAGTTAATTATAATGCTATTTGGTAAGCAATAAAGGAGATATGAGCAGCAATAAGACTAGTACAAAATTCCATTGAACTTGAAATATAATCTTAGAAAACGTATATATTATACATTTAGAATCTACATACAAGGTGGGGCAAAAGTAAGTCTACATTTGTATGTATGGAAAAATAATATGATAATTAATAAATAATAATATAAGAATAAGCTCTTTTGCATACTCAACTGTAAACCTACTTTTCCCCTACCTTATATACAGTGTATAATTTTATATACAATAGAATTTATAAAATTTTATATATGATCCAAATATATATATTACATTGCCCCCAGAGGATTTCTAATAAGAAAACTACAAGTTTGTTCTGTAGTCTCTCCAATCCTCAATTTTTCTGCCCACCACCATGTAGCTAATGCCTTCATTTGAGGAATTCCGAGAAAAAGATACTACTAAAATCATCTTGAATGATGCATGGCTTAACATTTTTGTAACATCCCACCTGCAAAAATGTTTATTGATTTTATTTTTCGATGCAGAAAATAGCCAAAAGCCAAGATTACTTGCTAATTTTGCTACATGATTTCCTGTTCTTTCAGAATGTTGAAAATGCCCTACAAATGTCAAATTCTCTCTCATTACTAAAAAAAAAAAAGAAAGTATTTGTAAATAAAGAGAATCTAATTTAAAATTGAAATTATTTTATCCAATGTGTCTTGTAATAGCTGATTTCGTTTGAAGACTGCTGTTCTTTGTTTTATGAATATTCATACAAGGTTAGAAATGACAAAATTGTGTACATATGCAAAATCTTATAAAAATAGGAGGCTGCAATGTAATGCTTGGGTCTAATTCAGTGCTGTGAAGAAAATACCTATATTTTTCCATGTGTAATATGTATTTTTTTGCCCGAATTTTTGAAGGAAAAATAAGGATGTGCATTATACATGAGTATAATGATTACATACCGTGGGTATAATAATGCATATAATAATCCCATGTATAATGTGCACAAAAACATGGGTGTGCATTATACATGGCAAAACACGGTACTTTCATCTAGGTGTGAGCTGCGTTCACCCAACATTTAGGTAAAAAGTCAGCCTTAGCCAATGCTTGGTTCTTGTAATCATCATTATCTTTTTCCTCATTATTATCCTTTTCCTCCTTCTCTTCCTCTTCCTCCTTTTCCTTCCCTTCTTCTCCCTCATCACCACCATCATCATAGTCACCAATATCATCATCATCACTACTATTTATCAAAACTTTGCTAACTCCTCCAGGGTTCTGGACACTTTATACATACTCCTCACAACAGCCCTCTAGGAATCTGATGCTTAGATCAAGTACTGCCTATGCAGCTAGCACAGGGCCGGCGCTAGAATTACAATGAAGTTACACGTAAGTACCAGGTCCTTCCCACTAGTTTCTCAGTGGAGGCAGAGCTGCCTTACCACTCAGCCCAGATGCAGGACCGTCCACATGCAGGGCTTCAGTGCAAACTACCTGAGAGCATGGGGCCACAGACCCCGCATCCCAGCACTCACGTGACCTCGGCCTTGTGACTTGCTTCTGCATCTGCTGAGGCAGTGTGACAGAAGCCTAGAAGAGGAGCATGACCTCAAAAAAGGTCATCTTTAATCCTTCAATGACTTCTCTGTGCCTCTCCGATTCCAAGGCTGATTTTGCATGAGCCCTCATTTTTTCTTCTAAACTACTTCTTTCTTCCCCTTACTCAATCTTTAAAAGAAAACTTAATTCTGCAGGTCAGATGCTGTAATTTAATAGGAATTTAGAGGTAACTGCAGATGGTCAGAAGGTGCCAGGAGTGGTTTCTACTGGCTCCTTTCCCTCCAATCCTGTAACAAATGTTACCATGTGTTATCAGGGAGCAGCTCAATAGCAAATTCCACGATTAGAATTAAATTACTTTAGCTTCATTTCTTTTGTTGGAAAAAAATGTAGGCAAGTCATGTGCTTTACTGGATTTTTTACCAATCTCTTACTCTTGTCTTATTCTTCCATCTCCTCTCACCTTGCCCCACATCATTTTCTGTAAGAGCACCCTACTGCTCTGTGCTCTGCAAGAGGTAAGGCCCTTAATATTAGCTTTTTTTTTTTTTTTTTTTTTTTGCAGCCTGGGTCATCTTTGCATCCTTCAAATAGTTAACAATGTAACTTGCTAATAAAGTTACTCAACTGTTCACTGAACTGCATTTTTTATGGCATTAAGACAAGGTAACAAGGATTTACTTTCTAGATCCATATGTAATCACTCTGATATAAAGTTCTATTATATGTTGCTCATTTTGACATTAATGTAACAGTTTGGCCTCTCTTGGAGAGCACTTTATACATGGAGCAGTGTTGTGGTAGCTAAAGCAACTGCATTCTTTCTAGAGAATAAGAAAGATTCTTTGAAGCATCAAAACATGTAAGCATTGTGTATGTTAGTGGTGCCCTGGAACTAACAAAAGACCTTTTGATAAGAGTTCTAAGCTACCAGTGTTACCATGGATGCTTGAGGATAATGGGCACAGATTCACACTCCTCCATGTACAGGTGATTCATCTCTTTTATGATTCTTCCTGGTGAACAAAGAAGAAAGAAAATAGACATGAAGTGAACATATATTGAATCATGTGGGGGACATTTCTGCTTAGTTCTCAAATAAATGGTTTAGCCCACTGAGTTCAAATATAGGGAATTGTGGGAGTTAAATAGATTCAGAAAGCACCTCTGGCAGCCCAAATTTGAGTCAAAGAATCTAATATAACTCTTTCGTTATATTACACTTTATTGTCTTTTTGTTATATATAACTCTTATGTTACACTTCTGCTTTTAGTCCAAGAGAATCAAATTATAGCTTTGTAAATTTCTAAGAGCTTTTTGAGTTAAATTGCCTACTTTTTAAAAACAAAGTAGAATAAATTCCAAAGTAAAATATTTTTAAACAAAAAACAAGCAAACAAAACAACAGTTTCTAAGTCTGCTGATCACTCGTTTATCCAAACTCTTTACGGTGGCCTTGAAGACTGCAGGCTGTGGGCTTCGACCCATCTCCCTCCAGTTTCACCTTCGTCCCTCTCCTCCTGCCACACAGGCCACCTTACTGTTTCTTGACTTTACTAAGTTCTTTTATACTTCGGGCCTTTGGCCATGGTGTTCCCTTTGCTGTAGGTAAGTCTCCCTTCCCACCCCAACCCCAGCCTAACATACTGGCTCCTTCCAATCTTTTATGCCTCACCCTATATATGACTTCCCAAGAGATATCTTCTTAAAATTTTACTTCAAAGCAATCTGACACCAGCAGGCTTTTCATGGATATTTACAAGCTGATTGTAGGATGAAATGGAGATGCAAAGGGTCAAGAACACCCAGGTGTACAAAGTTCTAATGATAAAAGAAAAGAACGATGCATTGAAATACAACAGAATTAGAACTTCACCTAATGATACCATTCAGGCGATGAAAAAACAAGCCACAAATATGCATGTGTGTTTGAGTAGTCTTGTGTCCAGAATATATAAAGAATTCCTATAAATCCGTATAGAAAAAAACAACCCAGTAGAAAAATCAACAAAAGATTTGAACAAGCAATTCACAGAAGAAAATCAACACATGGCCTATTAATACATGAAAAGATGCTCCACCACATTGGTCATCAGGGAAATGAAAATTAAAACCACAATAAGAAAACATACGCACACCCTTTAAAATAGTTAAAATTAAAAACTCTAACGATATTAAGTGGTAGTAGGTATATGAAAACAACTAGAAGTTTCATTAATTGCTGGTAAGAGTACAAACTGGTAAAAAAAAATGAGTGCAAACTAGTACAACAACTTTGAAAAATAAATTAGATATATCTACTAAAGACAACTAGGTGCATATTCTATGATCCAGCAGTTTCTCTCCTGGATATATAAACAAAAGAAATGTATTCATATCTGTCCCAAACAGCATGTAAAATTGTACATAGCTACACTTTTTATAGTATCAGAAAATTGGAAACAACCCATGTATCCATCAAGAGAGTAGGAATGGTCAGATAAAATGTGGCCTATTCATATGATGAAATGTTAGAGTAATGAAAATGAACAAGCTACACTCCACAACATAGAGAAATCTCATAAGCATAATGTTGAATGAAATAAGCCAGACATAAAATAGAACATAGCACATGATTTTATTTCCGTAAATCGAGAAAGCAGGCATACTGATCTATGATGATAGAATCAGGATGACGGTGTCATTCTGGGAATAGGGGACATAAGCAGGCTTCTTGGGTGCGTTCGCAGCAGTAGAGAACAAGTTGCTCACATTTATGACTTGTTTTAAGGTAATGTTGTAAAAGCAGTGAAGAATTTACTTTTCCCTTTGCACACCATCTTCCTATTTCTTTCTTCTCCATTTCTGTGTGGTTGTTCACCAGATCATTTCCAGTTCAGAGCTTCAAAAGCATTGCCAAGGACAAATTCCAGGGACATGCTCAGTTCAGGATGTCACCACACATACATACATGTGCACACACACTCATATACCCAAAAACCCATCTAGAAATCACTAAACAGAAAGGCCAATTTCCTAATAAATTTATGGCTTATAACATAAAATGGCCAAAGAGTGGCCATGGGTTGTGTTTTGTCCATCTAGTGTCCCTTTCTCTTCTGGTAACAGCACACATCTTTCCTAAAAAGAGTGCAGTTTATGTATTTTCAATGAGGCTAACCCCACCCTTTCTGGGTCTCCAGGGGGGAAGGCCAGAGTGAGCCTTCCTCTGGCCATTGTGAGTCATTCAGGAGTGGACATATGTCCCAAGAGGATCAGCCTAGGTCTTTGCTGAGATTTCCTATATAGAAGTAGTATGAGAAAGGGTTTCCCTCCCTCAGCAGTAGTGAGTTGGAGAAAGAAAGAGAGAGAGAGAGAGATGGAGAGAGAGAGAGACAGAGAGAGGAAGGAAAGAAGGAAGGAAGGAAGGAAGGAAGGAAGGAAGGAAGGAAGGAAGGAAGGAAGGAAGGAAAGAAACCTACAGCTATCTTTTCTAACCACAAGAAATAAACCATCTTATTTAAATAATAGATAAAAGTGAGGCCAATGTGTAAAGAAAAGTCAAGAGAAGCAAGATGGAGAAAGACAGAGCTTTGAAAAAAAACTTGTGCCCTGGATTCAAAACTTTTTTTTTCTCCAAAGAGTTTATATTGGATTGTTGTTATTTGCAGCTAAGAGTCCCTGTCTACTATAGACCAGAAAACAAATACACCAAAACCTTATGGGAAAATTAAAGATAACTGCCTGTGTATACAATTAGATAGGTCTTAATCAGACAGATTTTAAAGATTTTCCAGACTATTTTAGCAGATTTCCTGTTGTTCACAAATTATTTTCATTGTGTTGGTTTGATGATATTTCCCAAGTCTTTCACACTCAATTCTTTTGGAGAAATTCTAAATTAATCACTTGTTTAAAAAACTACAGTCTTTTTGCATAACTACCAGGGTCGTCCTAAACGTTTTACTGCTCAGCAGTAGCTTCATCAATTGAAGCTTGGGAAAGGAAAAGGGGATAAAATTCAAACCAAACATTTCCACAGTTTTTATTGACTTTCTGAAACGGTGTGTCAGGAGAGGGGAATAAGAGTTAAAATAAGTTTTCTAGCCTTGGCAAGCTAGCTCAGAGCTGGCTCAGAGTTGGTCAGAGCATCATCCCAATACACCAAGGTTGCAGATTGGATCCCTGGTCAGGGCACCTACCTGAATCCACCAATAAATGCATAAATAAGTGGAACCACAAATCAATCTCTCTCTCTCTCTCTCTCTCTCTCTCTTTCTCTCTTTCTCACATCAATAAATAAAAATTTTAAAAATATTAAAACCAGTTAAATAAGCTTTTGTATTATTTAGATATTTTGTTTAGCTATTACATTAGAGAAGGTTAACTTTCTTTGTATAACTTCACTTAGGGTGCGTATTTTAGATTCCCAAATCAATGTCATTTCCTCTCCATCACTAATATCTGGATAGGCCAGGAATTTTAAAACATCTATGTCATGAGCTCCTCCAAGAAAAGATTACCTATTTCTGGTCATTTTAAGGTATTATGTTAAAATCATCACCATATGACTTTGGATGTTTTGATTTAAAAGATTGATTTCTGCCATCCAATAACCTACCATTTAGTTTATACAGAGAGTATCTTCTCGATGTGTTGTGAGTGATCATCAAGGAAAAGATAGCAATTGTTTCAAAGAACAAAGTCATGGGCAGCCTTGTTCGAACTGTATGTCCGACCTCCACTAGAAGGAACGGGAGGCAATGCAGGTGTCTGATGCTAAACTTAGAACCCAGAAAACAGGAAATTAATTTTTGTACCTCTAAGAGCAAAAGTAAAATAGTAAAAATATCCTTAAGTGTTGATCATTAACACTGTTATCTAAAACAAAATGTAAGAAATAAACCTAAGGAATTTGAACTTAAAAATGCTTATATTCTTTTTTGTATTTACTTTTATTAAAGTACAGTTGACACACAATATTGTATTAGTTTCAGGTGTGTAACATAGTGATTTGACAGTTATGTACCTTTCAAAGTGATCACCACAGCAAGTCTAGCAACCATCTGCCACTGTACACAGTTATTACTACGTATGAATGACCATATTCCCTGGGTTGTGCATTATATCCCCTTATATTCTTAGTGTTCACAATCACTTTGTAACTTTTTACTACTGTTCACTGGGACCAAAACATCAGGGACAAGTGAATTATCACTTGAACTCATCCAAATTCTTGAGAAGCAACTCAAAATACATATCCTGAGGAGGGTTGCTCATGTACATCAATCATACTTGTCAAGCAACAAAACGTATTTATTATTTATCTAGTCAGGACTCATAACCTACTTTACCTTATAGCCATAACCTTAGGAACTACAGCCATTCTCGCTGCTAAAGTCTTGATGTGCGTACATGTGTGTGTTCGTATTTTCTTTTTCTTTTTTATAAACCGTAAACAATGGTTTTCAAAAATTCCGGAGAAAGTTGAACACCTCCAGTAGTCATAGCAATCCGTCTTCAAACAATGTAAACCCAACAGCACATGAGTCAGACACCGAGTGAGTCAGTCCGTTGGGGGCTCCGTGCAGCTGGTGATTCATCATTAAACTGAATTCATACTCATGTTTTCCCATCACTTAAAAGCAAACACAAGAGATTAAATTATTTTTTAAATGCATCTTCTTGAGAAACACACCAGACTTGCAAGTGAAAATGGTAACTTCGTTTGATGCCAAGCTTCTCAGAAGTAAATCACATATCTCTGCCCAGCACAGACTGAGTCTCATGTTTCAAAAGCCACTGAGAAGTGAAATGCCAGGTCTTGGCCTTCTAGCACATCAGGGACTAATCGAGGATGTTTGAAGGAAGAGGGAGCCCTAAGTTTCTGTTATCTTCTTGTCTGAGCAAATCACTGTATTTCCCTGAACCTCATATTGCTAATCAAATTAAAATGATGCAAATCAGCCTACATGTCCCATTAGGTGAGGGTGAAGACTGACCATACCATTTGTTGTCTATACCCCAGGGGCCAAAGGGGAGGAAGGGAAAGAGCCTCTATTCTGGCCCAGCCCTGATGCCTATAATTCCCACTTATTACTGCTTTTGAATTAAGGCATTCATTCTCAACCCTGCTGCATGATAGCATCACCTGGGGAGCTTCAATAATATTATCTAAGCCCCATCCCAAGCCAGCTAAATTACTGTCTCAGGAAGTGGGGTTTAGTCACTCTCCAGTAATTTTTTTAGAAGTTACGTGGTAAACATTTTATTGGCCAGGGTTGAGAGCCAGGAGAACAAATGTTCTCATAGTGTGGATTCCATACCAGCAGCTTTGCATCACCTTGGAACTTGTTGGAAATGAAATTCTCAGGGCCCACCTCAGAGAGACTGAGTTGGACACTTTGGGGGCAGGACACGTTGCGGGCAGGAGTTAGCAATCTCCTCCGCATTTTAACAAGCCCTCCAGGGGGATGCTGTAGTAAGCTAAACTTACCAACATTGCAATGGAGTAAGGTCCAGTTACAACTCAGTGTTTATTTAGAAATGGTAACATGTTGATTCATTAAATTGACACCAGCACTTTAGATGGAATTAGTTTACCATTTCAGCATTTTAATCCTTTAAACTATCAAGCTGGGCTGATAATTGGTAGGAATAGAGGGTGGGTGGACACAGAAGCCTAACACATAGGACTTGTGGACAAGCATGGTACAACCTCTTTGAGGAGACCAGGTCTGCTGTTGACTGGTTACCTGACACTTTGTCAAGCTGCAGCAATAACAAGTCTTGATGTACGTGGTGTGTGATTAAAGAAACAGGATCCCATATGAAGGCCAAGTCCTTATAACCTGTTACTACTTATATGGTTGAAAACCACCTTCATCTTCCATCTTTTGGAAAGCACATCATTGCTGTCTTCCTACAGAGTGGGGGTGGGGCCATGGTCAGACTTGCCCCAGTGACTGCAGTGACCAGTGGCCTCCTGAGGATGTCCAGACCTTCTGGATTAGTGTAAATGATTCAGCCTAAACATGAGATGTCACCCTGGCTGGCGGAAAGTTACAAATGCTAAAGAAGTTACTAAAACAGGTCCAGGAGACATGACTGAATGAGCTCACTTTACTATGTGTAGATACAGCTTAAACCCTCATTTGAGCATGAAATTAATGCCTCTTTCAGACACAGTCCATCATGATGAATGGAAAAGAGGAAAATATACATAAAGGGTCTCTCGCTAAAAGAAATTACAAGTTCATTTACTGCATCGCTCAAAGAAATTACAAGTTCAGTTACTGCATTGATAGTTTGCAGACCTTTGAAATCGAATTATACAGATTAGTGTGCCAACTGTTAGGACAAGGGAGCAGCAAAGAGACGGCGGGTGTGGGGTTCTGAGGAAGGAAAAGTGACACTTCTACAGCCTGAAGAGAAAAATTGACATGGGGAAACATGACAAATTTAAAGTTCTAAACTTCTATGACAACATAACCACAAAGGAAGTAATATTTTAGTCTTCAAATCAACCTTCTCTTATCTGCTTTAGGAATGAAAACTTCTGGATGGCCACCTCAATTTATACCATTGTATAAACTCTTGGAATGTAAACAAAATATCATCATCTAATATGTATTGAGAATGTATCATTTTGCCATAAAGTTTGGAAGTCCTGATTTTCTGAGAATTTATTAAAGACATTGTTTAAATCCCATTGAAAAATGAAAATATGTTTTATAGCCATTACTCTTTTAATTAGAATTTTTAAATTTTGGGTGTTACACTAGTAATTACTGTAATTTTTTTTCCTTTCGTGCTCATATTAGTGCATTAAATAGTATTCCTGATGAAAGCAAAGCAATTTAATACCATCTAAAATTTGCCTTCGTAAAGTTAATTTTTCTCCAAGGATGGATCTTAAAAATGCCTCCACCTCAAAGATGGGGAGCCGTGGTCATTTCAGTTTAACCTGGACGCCCAGTGACCCAGAAAGAGGGTTACTAGAGGCTTTCTGAGGCAAGAGAATACTGTCCTGAGTCTAATCAAATTCCTACTGTCCCATCAAGTCTTCAGCCATTGAAATCATCCTCATCCTGCCCTTTCCGATTTTACAGCAGAAAGAACAACCTTTCAATGCAGGTCTCCGTGGAGCCCAGTCTGTCTGAGCCAGGGCCTGGCAGTGCTATGAGATCAGCACTGTTTCTACACTTTGCAGGAAAGTATGACAGTGATGGCATTTTCCCTTCTTAGAACATAGCACAGTTAGCAGTCATAAAGAGGTGTGATTATTTGATTAATTTCTGCTTTTCCAACAGAACAGACATGCCAGAGGGGGGAATGCAGAGTTTAGTCCGCACCGTTGTGCCCCGCCCTGCACCAGGCACTCACCTGGCACCCACTGAATGTTTGTTGACAGAATAATTGAAAATTGGAGCTGGGAACAGAACTGTAAGCTTTCTTATGTCTGCCTCACCCTTAATCCAAATGGTAGAAACCAAAAGATATTTGGTCCTGGTTTTCATTTATTCTTGAGCTAAACTTTTTATTTACCTTTTATGTAATATTTTAGAGAACTATGCTTTGATTTAATAAGAAGTTGGTGTGTTTACCATTATTTGGTAGACAATGAAGATGAGCAAGTCACTGCGGAACACTAAGAAGCACGTTGGCTGCAGAATCATGCCAAGGAAGTAGGACACAGAGGCTGGACCGAGAGGAGCAGAGGGCCTTTACAGCACCGCAGACGTCCCGAATCCGTCCAGTATCGGCAGAACGGCACTTTTGCTCTGGGATTCTGCACGACCTGGAGCAGGCCTCAGACACGGACATGCTGTCTGATCTTTTTCTCCACCTCCGTATCTTCTCTCTCACATCCACATCCTTAACCTCCAAACAGGGGAGCCAAGGGGGGACTGAGGCCACACTCCTTCAGATGAAGAGCTCCTGCTTTCCTGTTTCCTGCCTTTGTCTCCTGACAGGGACCCTTTACATTTCTCTCCTCTTTGGTTCTGTTTCCAGTATCGATACATGAGAATCCCCCTCCACCTTCAATCTTTTAGATAATATATATTTGCCATGAGTAGATTGTCAAAGGCATTAGAACATTTTTCTCATTGTAAGAGAATAACCCATCCAGCTAGGTCGTCAGACGAGCAGCGCTCACTTAACCATTCCTAATGTAAAGAGGGGGCAGCCCACCGGGAAAAGGGGGTATAGACAGGCAGGGCCACTCCTCTTTGGCAGACCCAGTGTCTCCTCTCTGTGCTTTTCCGACAAGCTCCCGGCTGCATCTGGCACCCACTTCTTATGCTGATCACAGTACATTGTGCCTACTTTGCCCTGAACTTTTCACATGAAGATCTCCAGATTCTTCAATTACCTTGCTCTTCCCATTCACTGCCACCCCCACTCAGTACCCACACCTGGGATATCCAGCAAGCTAATTTACAGAGGTGATAAGCTGGTGAGAACTAAAGGAGATGGTCGGCTAAAGTGTTTGTGTTGGAAACCAGAGGCACTGCCTTAGGCACAGAGAAGCAAATCTCCACAGGTGACATGACAAGGAATAGAGGGTGGGAAGGTGCTCGGAGTCAGTGAAAATGGGAGAATATTAGGAGCGAACAATGGTGAGTATTGGACTGGGGTCCTGCAGTCCTTAGGATACACAAATGCATGGGAAGAAGCTCAGTTTACTTGGTAGTATACGTACAACTGGTGAGATGAAAAAGAGAAAAAAAAAGATAGAAACAAGCATTTGGAAAATGTGGCTGAAGCAAGGGAAGGAGAGCTGGTCCAGTTTGGTTGGTCCATTCCCTACACTTCATGTTATCACTGAATGAATGTATTCTATTCACTCAAATACTTGAGTACTCACCACTCGACCCCTCAGCTAGAGCGCCCTTCAATCCAAGTCACTGTCTCCTTAAATCTTTCCTCTAAGGTATAAGTTAAGAAACTTATACCTTTTCTTAAGACCTAGCTCTTGGCCCTGGCTGGATAGCTCAGGTGGTAAGAGCATCGTCCAGATACCCCAAGATTGTGGGTTCAATCCCTGGTTAGGGAGCATGTAAGAAGCAACCAATGAATGCATATATGAGTGAAACAACTAAACTAATCAATATTCCTGCCTCTCTCTCTAAAATAAGTAAAATAAAATTTTTGAAAATGACCTAGCTCTCAGCATAGGTGGTTTCAACTTATTAACTCAAGCTACAGAGAAACTCCCTCATTTTCCATTCTCTGCGAGCATGTTGACATATCATCCTTTTTGGCTTTCCCTTTCCTTGGTGAATTTTCCCAGTAAAATTAGGGGGACAGGAAGGGACTACTTTACTTTAAATAGCCTGAGAATTAGTTGAATTATTATCTCTCAGTGATTTTAGCCATGAAGTTAGTCATCACTGTTAAGGTCAACGTAACTTAGAATTGTCAATAGAACTGAACTTTTTCTTAAAAGATCCTAAACATTTCAAACCCAGCCAAGTTTTGCAGCCATCAAGAAAGCTTTCCCTTCTTAGTCAGGAGAGGAAGGCAGGTGACAGGCACAGGCAGGCTCAGGTGAGGTCACAGAGACCTAATTATGGGCCAAGCAATCTGGGAACAATCAGCACCACCACTGTTCCAAGACGGGCCCCATTTGGTCTTAGGGCTAAATGGCGGTCTGGTAGCAGCCTTTTATTTGCTCTTTGCCACAACCCTACCTTACTTCTTCCTCTTCCTTGTCCCTGTTATTCAGAAGAAAGCATCAGTGATGAACCATAACATATCATCTTATTTTCAATATTTTAGCTTGCTAAACATGTATGCTGAGGTCAGTGTTCTTTGTGCCCTATCTTTTCCCCTGTCTTTGGTTTGGTCTCCCTGCCACCCAACTCTAACCCAGCCTCTCAAGCTCCCTGTGCCCTTTTCTCCCCGCCCTGGAGATTTACTCCTGCAGGGTCTTACCACCTAACCGCCAGATCCTGCTTGGTTGCTAGGAGGATCGCTCTCAGAGGGTCTCATTAAGTAGTTTTAATACATTGTCAGGAAGTCTTCAAAACAAGGCTATTTGATGCAAACAGGAAGTAATTTTATATAAAAATGTGTCTATGGAGACAGAGAAATGAAGAAGTTCTAGCTTTAGGCAGAAGAGAAACCCAGCTGTGTGTGAAATGGCTCTCAGAGTATTAATAGTCTGCCTACAGTTGTGATGTGTTTAAGACACAGCAAGGATAGGAAGGGGGTCTGCCACCCCTGGCCACGCACTAGGTATTTTACGCCTTAATTTAATTCCATTCCACGAATACTGAGAGCCCAGAGTGAGTCCAGGCGCTATGACACCTGCCAGATACACGTACATATCTGATTCCTGTCCTCACAGAGCTTGCAGTTTAATGGGCAAGAGACACAATGCAATGTGGCATGAAAACAGCTACGACAGGAACACAAGGTGAAGCCAAGGCCCATAAGAGGATCCTACCCTGACAGAGCAGGGAAGACTTAGGGGGGCAGGGACATCTCAGTTGGGGACTGAAAGCTGAGCAGGAGTTATCCAAACCAAAGTGAGAATTGGAAGAGAAGAGGAGAGTTTAACCTTAATGACAACCCTGTGAAGTCTGTGTGACCGCCCTACTTTCCCAACAAGAGATCTGAGCCTTGTAGGGGTTAAACGAGTTACACGAGGCCTCAGATCCAGGCAGCGGTGGAGGTGGGCTAGGTCCTCAGGACAGTCTTAGCCCAAGGTTGGGCTGGCTCCTTGTGCTACACCAGGCCCCTGGCTGCACCTCAGGTCTTTACCTGTTCTAAGCCTTTAGAGAAGCACCTGACAGGATGGAACTGTCTGGCCAGAAAGGAGGTCAGGACAATGCTGACCTGTAGGAATTTTATCACTAAGCATCAAGGCCCCCACAAGGGCATCTTTCAAATCACCTCGGAGTTCCTGAACATTCTATCTGCTCAGGACAAACCCGTGTCCAAGCAGCACACGGTAAGCAAACTTGTTCCTGGAAAAGTACATGCAAATGATTTTTAAAAGCAAAAGAGAAGCTTTATTCAGAACAGATCTGTAATGAGTACCTCCAAAGCAAAAGCTGTTATAAACACAATAACATCCCCTTGCTCTTAAAATGAGGCACACCTGGATTACCGGGAGCTAGCTTCTCCTATCACAGCAAATCCCAGGAGATAAGACTTAACTGTGGGAGACAGCCTGGGGGCGGGGGGTGGGGGGGGGTGGACCTTGATAAAACAGTTTGCTTTTATTTTGGCTCCGTTCATAGGCTCGAAATACTCTGTGGAACAAATTAAGTGACTGACGTAAATGTCCATTATTAAGTATATTTATTTAAAACCTGAATGGCAAAAGGCAAACATTGTAGATATATTAATGAAGAAATAAAACAAACATTTTACTTCTTTCTTTGCTCAAGGACATTGAGCTTGTTTGGAAGCCTGCTTGCCAGATTTGAGGCCAACTTCTTACAGGTCCCAATAAAGGCCTTTCCAGGCAATGAAAATTTTCATTCTGTATAAATAAAGGTGACATGCAGAGAGCAAGCCCAGGACATATAGATGTACGGAAATCTCTTTATCTGAAGTCCATTTGCTATGCAGGTAGCAAAAAGCAACACATCTAATGCTTCATTTTTCATTCAGAGCCCAGAATGTCAGACGAGGTGGTGCAGCCTTCAGAAGGTGCAGACTGTGCTTTCAAAGGGATTAGTGTAATATGTATAAAGTGTGCAAGGTTCGCATGCCTGCTGACCGGCATAGATATTTCGGGAAGCCCCGTGAAAGCCTCACTGTGTGAGGCACTTTTTCCTCAGTCTCTTGCCTTCTCTGTACAGCGAAGCTCCAAAAGCCCTCTGTCGGGTGAACCATTTCTGACGATGGCGCTTTTGGCCATTAGCAGGTGGCCAATGTGAGCCTCGCTCCAGACACCCCCAAAGGCCTGCTCTCTCTCCTTTTCCACACCAAAGACATTCACCCACACCTAAGACTCCTCACACACATCCTGTTCCTGCAGAAACGAGCGTTATCTCAAGCCACACCAGCGATTAGTTCCAACTCCCTTAAGTCTGAAAAAAAGACATGCTATAATCCTGCCATTCCATCTAGATTTCCTGTATCTGTCTGTTCTTAAAGGTTATCTCATCTGAATTCATCCGACACCAGCTCTCTCTCACCTCCCCACTTCCCCCACTCACTACATGCCCCCCCTCACCATCACCACTACCACCACTGGGGCAAACTTGGATATAAGTCAATGAGCTAAAAACCAGGCCTGTTATTTATTATATTTAGAAGGCTTACATTTATATTATCATACTCTGGGCTGGCAGCTAGCCAAAATAGCTTCCTGTTTTCTGCCTCTGCAATCTTCCCACTCCGACCCCCAACGCACTCACACACGAGAGCCCTTATCCCCGGAGTAACAAGAACATTGTGCATCATTTTCGTTCTTACATTCTAACTTTAACTTGCCTCTCGTGTTCAGCAAGGCTGAGGTAGTGAGTGGAGATAAATCAAGATGTGAGAGCAGGAAGGGAACCAGCCCATTTTGCCCCTGTTGCTTTTCCCAGCCTGGCGTAGTGTTCAAGAGCACTGACTCTGGAGCCAGGCTGTCCAAGTTCAACACCCCAGAATTATACTTGCTAGCACTGAGCCACTTCACCTGGCCTCTGCACCTCTAGGTCCGAATCTGTAAAATAAGGAAAGAAATAGTGCCAATCTCAGCCTTGTTATGAGGACTCAACATGGGTGAAATATTTAGCACATTATAAGCCACGATAAACACTAGCTATTGTTACAGCAGGCGAGACCATCTCTGGCCTCAACCAGTAAAGGCTGCTGCTTTCTAAATTAAGAAGAAGAAAAAAAGCAGAATTTAAACACTTGTTCATTTTTCCTTGACACTGCTTTCAAGGATTTTTTTAGTTTAATGTTGCATTGGAGGCATGGGAAGTATTTTGAGGTTTATGCTCCAGAAAAGCTATGCATGGCTGAGAGACTTTTACAAAGTAAATGTAAAGTTGGATGGATCCTCCCTCTGTGGATGTGAAGAGACTAGACTTCAGGCTGGTTCTCCTGAGACTTCTTTGTGAAAAGATGAACTGTCCAGCTAGGTCATGAGGGCTTATAACCTATGAATAAATCTCTCTTCAAAGCATGTTGTTGGAAGAGAGACTGTTAATGTTGTGGCTTTTCTTAGAAATAATTGATGCTGTTACATCTCTAGAATCCTTTATCCTAAGAAGAAAAGGCTTCGCCCATAACTTGCCCCCGTAGTTACATCTTATCCCCATCTAAATGGTATTAAACATCCAGTCACAGAAAACCGCTTGGTCTAAATGGAACACGCCAGAACATGCAACCACCATGCCTGCCAGACGGTGCGTGCCCAGATTAAAGGTTGAATAAATTGTTGAACAAGCAAATGAATGAACGAAACAGTTCAACAGTGAAGCAATGAACTGTTGTAGTAGAAAACATATTCTACTCAGGAATAATAAGAAATGACTTTCCAGACAAAGCTTAAGCTAAGAGTTATGATTTGCACACATGAAGCTAGGAAGTAATGGAAAAGCTCTCCCCACCCCCAAGTCATAGTACAATTTTACAATCACAGCCATCTTAGAGCAGACCTCTGAGCAAAAGGCACCGTGGCACTAATTTGCATTACAAAGAGCTGCATTTGCAGCATTCCCAGTATTTGCTCACTTCAAGAAGTAGGGCGACCCTGGTCTTGTTTAATCAGTAATTCCGTTTTTCTGAAATTAAGAAAATTAAACCCTGACTTTTCTAAGTCAATGAATGTCTAAAAGCAAAAATCTAGGACCTATTCTTGGACATGATTTTCTTCTGCCTCCAACCTATGCTGTCAGCACTTGGAATGTAGGTAGCTGCAAGGGTCCCTGCCTCTCCACCCTTCAGGTCTGAGCCTGACCTCAGAAGCTCTCTGCTCTCTGGCTACTGGCCAGGTGAACAGCTCAGCTCAGCAAACATTTATTTTATGATCAGGAGCTTTTCTTTGTAACCTCTCTGAGGGGAATTGACTTTGACCTCTCCCCACCTGAAGACAAATGTCAGACACCTGGTCAACAAAGAGCCCCACCCTTTACTTTACAAGAGTCAAAATATTCCAGGATCAACCTTCTCTCCCTTGTTAGTCACCTCAACTATTTAGCTGAAATGCTTGCATACCACATACTGATCTGTTTCATCTCAGAACTCGCCTCACATCGATTGTTACCTTTCTCTCGTCTGAAAATTCCAACCTTTGGCATTGTCAGTAACTAGTAGGATTCTTCTCTAGACTCTGGGCCCCGTAACCTGCTGGACCCTTCTCAGCTGGACCAAGCTACTTACCTTGCCCCTGTAGATTTAGAGAGAAAAATAAATTGCTTCAGTTCAGAGTCTTCTTACAAAGATTGTCTACTCTTTTCTCTGTTTTCTTTTTCATTTCTTTTACAAAAATTATCCCTTTGCTCTTATCTGCCAGTGGGAATGAGAGACCATTGCAGGCTGCGTACAGCTGGAGAAAAGCCTGTTGACACTTGATATCCATCAGCATAGAGCTGCTCCACCATTATCACAGGTCACACATAGAAAGGTGGAGCAGTAGCTTCTGAAATGTAATCTAGAAATACCCAACAAAAGTGGAAGAGTCTACAGTGTTTGAAGTTTCATAGACAAACTATAATTAATTCATGGCCAACAACTGAATATAGTTGACCCCTGAACAACATGGGGTGTAGGGCCCCATGCAGTCAGAAATCTGCATATAACTTGACCCCCAGAAACTGAACAGCTAATAATCTACTCTTGACCTGAAGCCTTAACAACAACCTAAATAGTTGATAAATACATATTTTGTATGTTGTATGTATTGCATACTGTATTTTTATAATGAAGTGAGCTAGAGAAAATAAAATGTTATGAGGAAAATTGTAAGGAAAAAACACATTTGCAGTATTTATTTTTAAACAAGCTGCGTGTAAGCAGACCCGCACTGTTCAAACTCACTGTTCAAGGGCCAGCTGCAGTCTCTAGTCTGCGTTCTGAGTCGGCTTCCTACTTGTTTCATTTTGCGTGGTCTCGTGCAAGAACGTAGAATACCTCAGGAGCAGAGAAATCTTCTAAAAGAGGCTTTGGAACAGAAACAGGCGCTAACATCTCCCATTAGTGTGCACTAAAGGAAACTGGAATGAAATATATTTTCTTAAAACTTCAGATTGCGTCCCTCAAAGTGTGCCTGGACTAATTTAGAAAGAGACTAGATTCAGCAATTAAAAAGCTGATGCTTTATCTCTAAGATCCAAACAATGGCAAATAAACTCGGCATTCTCCTTCTGTTTTCCACTATGTTCTTTCCAACTTTGAGAATGCTTCGCACACCAGTGGCATTGTAGCAAGACCAATAACATGAACTGCAGAGGAAAGATCTGCCATTCATTAATAATGGCCTCTTGTTAAAAGCCAGCTGCTTACTTAAAACATTCCATGAGAATGCCATAGAGCCCTCTTCTGCATGCGACTCAAAGTGTAATACCTAACCACACTATGGTCCAGGGCCTGCAGCTCTGTCCTGCCCTGCAGCATGTGCCCAAGCTTCTCATAAGTTAATGGGTCATTCATCACACCGGATTTTTCTTAGCTCACCCACTGTCCTAGAAGTCAGGATTTACTGCCAATATTTTCACTCTTCCACAAAATTAATATCGCACTATCAGGACCTGGTATTCTCTGAGAACATCCAGCGATCATAATTCCACATTTAGACATTTGAATCCAAGAAATATTAATCAAAAAGGATAAAAGCTGGAAAAAGGGGGAGCATGATATATAGTTCTAATTAATCTATTTTGGCTGTCTCTGCTTCCAAAACTTTAGATAGTGATTCAAAATAAATAAAAGCATTAGAAGAATAGAAAAGAAATGATCTTTTAATGGAGATATTTAATTTCAGTGCCTTTCCAAAAGCTATCCAATTTAATTCTCCCACCAACCCTGCAAGATAGGCATTATTACCCTCACTTTAACAGATACCGAGATTGAAACTCACAGAAGTACATGCCTAATTTACATTTACTAAATGGATATAGAAGCATGAAAAGCTATGTAGAGAGTCAAGATTCATATCCAGGAGCACCCAACCTAGAACTTTTCCACTAAACACATACTGCCTTCCTAAAATCAATTGATAGTGCCATTATTGGAACCATCAATCAATATTTTCCCTTTCATGTGAATAATAAAGTTAAACATACATTATTAACAGTGCTAGTTCCTAAAGTAGAATTTTTCCAAGACCACTAGTTCCAAACCTGGCTAATCACCAGAATTGCCTGAAGAACACTTAAGATAGTTCCTAGGCCTACTGCAGAACTACTGAGTCAGACAGAATCTCTGGGGATGCACCCAGGAATCTTCGTGAAGACAAAAGCAATTTTCATAATCAACCCGTTAAGAAACCATTGACTCATAACAGCAGTAACAAAAAACATACTAGTACTTGGAGACATAGTGCATTACATTTTTTCAAAATATTAAAACATTCTTTACTTCTTCTCATACTCATAAATGCCTGTCGGAAACAATGTGGGGTAGATATTTTTATCTTCCTCAGATGCAAGCAGAAACCATATTCAGTGAGGAAGGGAAATTTGAATTACATTCCACAGCAGAAGATTGAGGGGGTTGTCAGGTATTTGCTAAATTCTCTCTCTCCCTCTCCCAGAGAGGTGTGTGTGGCATCCTCACAACCACACACCCATTGTTTGGGTTAACAAGTTTTTTGGATTGATTTCTCTGCAAATAATAAGCATACTTTCCAATATTTAATTAAAAAAGTAAAACCAGTATTTTATGCATATTTTGATCATTCTCATTGCATAACCCATTTTAGAGGGTGCATCTTATGGGTGATTTTTATGATGCAAAGTTAAGGTATGTGACCAATTAAAAATACCTGTAAATATATGGAGTATGTCAACATAACTACTATGCAACCAATTATGTAATATTTCCAAACATCTGAATGTGTGACAACGTGTTGGCCAAATATACGTGTATATTTTCTCTTACTTTAGCATATCATGATCATGTTGTAGGTCAAAGAAACCCAGTATGAATCACTAAATCAAAAACACAGTCCAGCCCTGGCCAGGTAAATCAGCAGGTTACAGTATCGTCCTGATACACCAAGGTTGCTGGTTTGATCCCAAGTCAGGGCACATATAAGAATCAACCAGTGAATGCATAAATAAGTGGAACAACAAATTGACCTCTCTCAATCTCTCTCTCTCTTTCTCTTCTTTCTTCTCTCTCTATAAAATCAGTACATTAAAATATTTAAAAACATAGCCTGCCCAATTCAGGGTTAGGTCTCCATGGTGGCACTGGGGAGGGACTGCCTAAGAGCCTAAGGGCTTGGCTTAAAGTCTGAAGTCACCCCCATAATATCAACCCAAGTGCATTGATGGTTTTTCATGTTTTACATGTGCCTGTGTAATAACAGATTAAGCCTAAATTAGGAGAACATGTAAAGGAAAAAAGCCAAAGAAATAATTTGGAATTATGCCACAGATTTAACACACAGTCCCCTGAACAAAGTAAAATGTTCCCATGGAGGAACATAGGCCGTGTGTATACAAGAGCAGTTAAATCAAACAGAATTACATTTTTGGGCTCTGGCTGATTCACTACTGCTTATCTACAAAGCCACAGGATGGCAACAGAGAAATTCCTGGTGTGCAACTACTGTCCAAATGGTTTTATGGAAAAAAAAATGGGGCCAAATGCTCTGGTTCTAGTCCAATTTCCTGTGATCTGGGCAAGATCATGTGTTAGGAAAGCTCATGCTTCATGCTGGCTACAGGTGTACACAGCCATGGTTTCTCATGGTCTGACTCTTTCTTTTTAGCCTCCACTCCCACACTGACAATAACCATTCCTTCCTCCTATCATGGCCTTTTAAAAATAAATGAAAACAAATATTGACTGGGAATTTACCAGGAATCAGGAACCATTCTATGTCCTGGAGTTACAAATGGGATAGAAACAAAAAGATCACTTTTCCATGGAGCTTACCTTGGAACGAAAACAAATAAATGTGTATTGTGAGTGGCACAGCTGGACTTCTGTCCATCAACGCTCCCAGAGTTGAGTTGTCACTGGCAGGCCGTGGCCCAGACAGAGACTACATTTCCTGGCCTTCCTCACATTCAGCTGTGTCCATATGACTAACTCTTGCCAAAGTAATGTGAGCAGAAGTGATGTTCGTCACTTCCAGAAAGAACCTGGTGTGCCTTCTCCATTTATTTTTCTCCCCTATCCCCAGTGCCTGCTGGATAGAGAAGACTCTGAGATCCTGAAGGCAGAGTTTCAGATGGAAGGATTTCAGCACCTGAACCCCAGATGAAGGGAAACCACCCGCCAACCAGGAACATGAGTGCTGAACTGTAAGGAACTGTATGGTAGACCTAACCATGTTTAACTACAAAACTGTTGGGACTAATATGCACAGGTTCTATGGTTAACCTAACTAAACAGTATGTCAGGTGGCCATAGCACTATGGAGAAAAATAATGGTCAGATGGGGAATGAGGAATGAAGCAGGTGAAGAGCTGCCACTCTAAACAGAGTGGTCAAGATAGACCTCACGGATGAAGCAGCAAAGCAGAGACTAGAAGATGGTGAGGCTCTTAGGAAAAGCTGTGGAGGAAGAAGAAACAGTGAGCCCAACGGTGCTGAGAAGGGAGCCTGCCTGCACTGTCCAAGGAACACCAAGGGGCCAGGATGCCTGCAGTGGGGCACACAGTAGGATGGTTGATAAGGTTTGAGGTCAGAGAGGAAACAGGGAACCCAATCACAGGGGGTTTCAAAGGCCATCATAAGATCTTTGGCTGATATTCTGAATGAGCTGGAATGTTATTCAGGGATTTTGAGCAGAAGAGTGAGAAGATATTATTTACATTGTGAGAGGATCACTCTGCATTTTGAGTTGAAATGATGCTGCACAGGGCTGGAGAGAGCACAAGTGGAAGCAGTTAGGAGGCTGTTGAAAAACTCCACGTGAGAGACACTGGTGTCTTCGAGTAGGGTCATGACAGTGCAGGTGACAAAAATAATCAGAATTTGGTTATTTGCCGAGGATATAGCTGGAAGGAATTGGTAATAGGCTAGATGGGAGGTGTGAGGAAAAAGCGAGGGCCAGGCTGGCAACAACAGTTCTAAGTTTCAGGCACTTCTTGGGGACCCAAATGAAAAAATCAAGTAGAGAGACTTTTGAGTTTGGAGTTCAGTGAAGAGGTCCCGGATGGGGGAAATAAAAAATAGAAAGAGGAAGTCATCAGTGTATTATGGTATTTAAATCCATGAGACTAGATAAGCCATCTAAGAAATGGATGTGAACAAAGAAAAGGCCCAGAAACCTCCATCGTTTGCAGGTTGGTGGGAAGAAGATGGAACAAAAGAGGATTGGGGGGAGAGCATCTTACAAAAAAAAGAAAAACACAAGAAGAATTTGAGTCTCCAGAGGAAATACAGTGTTTCATGAAAGAGGGACATTTAATTATATCAAATATTGCTGAGTTGAATAAAATGAAGACCGAATCTTCATATGGGACTTAGCAAATGCAGGTTTTGGTTGGTAACAATAAGAGCAATTTCAGGAAAGTGGTTGGGTTTAAGAAAGAATGGAAATAAGAGAAACCAGAATTGACAAATAAAGATAAAACTTTAGTGAAATTTTGTTGTGAAGGGGAGCAGAGTAATGGACAGTTTGTAGGGATGTGGGCTCAAGAGAGCCCATTTTGATTTGATTTTTTTCAGGATGGGAAATATTGCAGTGTATTTCACATTGATGGAGATGAGTCAGTAGAGTGGAGAAAATTAATGATGAAGTAAAGAAAGAGGAGAATTGCTGGCGCCATATTCTTGATGGGGGAGGGAGTGTGTAGAGAACAGGGAGCTGGCTTTTGATAGGAGCAGGGTTGACAGTTCACCCACAGCAGTAAGAAAGGAAGAGCCCGTGGGCTCAGGCACTGGCGGGCAGGTGGAGGTGATGTGGGAGCATGCGGGAGTCTCTTCCAGTTGCTATTTTCCCATTGTAACAAGAGGCTAGTCAGCAGCTGAGAGTGAGAATGAAGGTATGCTATTTTGAGGAGAGAGTAGAAGGTATAAAATGATCTTTTACAAGTGTGCAGGAGTGAATTGGATTAGGAAGATATAGTAGGACAGCCTAGCTACACTGAGATCTTCCTTGAGTTCAGTGGACCCAAATGATGCCAGAGCCTATGGACATGAGGTTTTTTTTTTTTTCTTTTTTCCAGCCAAGGGTAGCTGTTCAAGTGTAGGGTGAGGTAGGCAGTATTGCAGCAAACCAGGGTTGGGGGTTACTGAGTCTTTAAGACACAGTTAGAGAAGGGCAAGAGAATTAAGAGTTTGTAACCAAGAAATGATGCTAATGATAGTACATGGGATTTAGTTTAGGAAATTGAGGACCCTAGGGGAGTGAGGCACAGTGAAAAGCTGTGGGAGTTGATGGATTCCTGGCGCTGCTGTGATCTAAGATACTGAAGGTATTAGAGGCAGCAATGGGGAAGTGTCTGATCCGGGCTGGAGGCAGTGTGGTGATTGGCAGAGAGAAAGGCAAATCAAACTGCCTACCATTCCCAGAAGCTCAGGGCATTTCAAACTACCTTTAAATTTGCCCTTGCTCTTCCTTCTTGTTGAAATAATTTTGAATCTCTTCTTTGGCTCTTACTCATTCTTCAGAGCCCAGATCAATTGCTACCTCCTGGTACAGCTTTCCCTGATCCTCCAAGTCAAATATAATTGCCTCATCTGCTGTGCTCACATGTCTTTTACTCACCATTCATATGAAGCTCATGACATTGTATCATCATTATCTGTTTTCAAGTCTGCCTTCCCACGGCTTGTGATTTTGAATAAGACAGGATAACATTCTACTCACCACCACATTCCCAATTTGTGGCGAAGAGGCGGGCCCCTAATCACCGCCGCCTCTCCAGAGACTACAAGCACCTTGCCCTCCTCTCATCCATTTCCCAGACTCTAGTCAAAGTGATTTCCTTAAAAGTGTAAATCAGATCATGTTATCCCTAGGCTTAGAACACTTAATAGACTTTCCAATTGCTCTTAAAGAGCAAATTCTTTCCATGACATATAGGGCCCTGCAGGATTGAGCTTAAGCTTACTTCTCTAGCTTCATAGCTCACCAGTCTCCCTTTGCCCTTCACAGTCCAGCAACCCTGGCCCCTCAGTGCTTCTAAAGTGCCATGCTTTTGTCTGAAATCAAGGTCTTCTCTTGTTTCCTTTCCTCAATCTGGCATTCTTGCCCTCCAAAGATGAGTTCATATATCATCTCCTGGAGGGTGTGTTCCCTGACCCCCAGCTAGATGGGGATGACATCACATGCTTCCAAAGCACCCTGTGCTTTTCTCACAGCACTTAGGAGCTTTTGTAACTGCACAGTCACAAGTGTGGCTAGGTTAATGTTTGCTTCCATTCTAGTCCAGAAGACCCATGAAGCCATGGCCACAGGGCTTTGCTCTTTAGTGTATTTGCAGCACCTACTCAGTGCCTGACTCATAAAAGCACTTCATAAATATTTCTTCATTGAATGAATTTATTAAGTTAATAAATCAGCCCTGGCTGGTGTGGCTCAGTGGATGGAGCACCGGACTGCAAACCAAAGGGCCCCCGGTTCGATTCACAGTCAGGACACATGCCAGGGTTTCGGGCCAGGCCCCCAGTGGGGATCACATGAGAGGTAGCCACACATGGATGTTTCTCTCCCTCTCTTTCTCCCTCCTTTCCCTCTCTAAAAATAATAAATAAAATCTTTAAAATAAAAATAAATAAAATCTTCCAAAAAACTTTTTAAATATTAATAATTAATTAACTAATCAGTGGTTCTAGAGTTTTACTTAATTCTATAAAATATAACCAGTTTGGTTCTCCTTATATTTCCTGCACCAAAAGAACATAATCAAATACACACACACACAACCAGCCTTAAAGAATTTTCACACAAGGCTTTAAACTACATAACCAGACACATCACATTGTGGCTTGTAACTTATAAGCTAGTCTTACTCATTAAAATGATATATACATAGCTATGCCAAGGGGTATTCCCTCTTGAATGCGAGTTACCAGAAATCTTGCTGCACTGAATATTTCAGAGTACCTCGAGTGTGGAATCAATGCTAACTGGAGTTTTCCCACATGATGATAGCCAACGTAGTGGAGGCAAATGTATGCATTTGTGTGTGTAAATTCAGTCAAGAGTTGTTCCCTAAGCCTGCCCCCTATGGTGACAAGTGGACTCTAGTTGTCTACTGTGCATATCTTACTAGAATTTTTCAGACTATTAATGAGGTAAGAGAAAATATACAGTCTCTTTAGGAAAACACCTATTTATTCACTTTCTTTCACATAGAAATATAAATAATAAGCATATGTAAATGTGTAAAATAAGCAAAATAATAGGCATATATAACTGAATATCTTTTTATCTTTTCAGTTGCTTTTCCATTAATAAAATAAATAAAGATCTAAGAATTCCTTAAATTATTTTCTTTTTATTAAAAAAAGGATTTCCTAGGAACTACTTTGGGGAAATAATTTTTATTCTAGAGAATTTTAAACAAAACTAGAGAGTGTAACGGCCCCCTTGTCCCTACGCCAACCTTTAAGAGTTGTCAATGTTCTGCCACTACTCTTTCCTCTGAAAAAACATCAGGAGGGCAAAATACAGGTCCAGTTCAAGTTGTTGTTCAGCATAGTTGCCCAAACAGTCTCCTCACTATTCTGCTTCATCTCCGCCACTAGAACTTCTCCAACTCCACCAAGGGTTAACTGCTTTTTAACTACGAAAAATAGAAGCAGATTTCTCAGTGACCTGATCAAAAGGACCCCCGAGTTAGAATCTCCAAAGTAATCTCACTCCACAGCACAGGACTCATATCGGAAGCATCGTGAGATGACTGACAGGAACACGGTCAACGTCATTTTAGAAACTGACGTGCTGACGGAGTCTGACACAGACGCGCTGGTGATTCATAACCTCTCTCTGTGGGCAGGCTGCTTCACGAATCCACACAAAATGTAACTCAGTTGCAGCTGTTAAAATTTACAATTACGCTTCTTTTTTTATGATGCTGGGTTTGAACTTAAGTTGGAAATGTTACTTGTTTTTATGTTCAAGGAACAGTCTCATAATTTTTATACTTTGTCTTGTATTTTGGAAATGACTCTGAACCTGGCTATTCTCCTGACTTCTCAATAGCTTTTGGCAGAGCACATAAACAATCTGGCTCGATTAAAGATGACAGAAATGAATATTTAAATCATGCAAAATTAAAGTAGCCCAGAGAGTATAAAGATGTTGTGCATTTTCTAAGGGAGAAGAAAGGTCATTGGGCCTTATTTTGGACTTGGTCTTGATGAAATTGGTCCTTCCCTGACCTTGGAGTCCAAGGTCACCAACAGCTGGACTTATACCCTGCACTCCATGTCCTAATGACTAAGCTTTCTGGCGGCACCCAGACTCTCAGCCAGTGAAGACGGAGGATTGTGCCTCAAACCCTATACTCTCCCAACCTCTAATGTCTCCTTTCGATTAAATACATCTACAGAGATGACTTGCTCTTATTCCCACTTAGACTTATCCAGGTCCCAGGCTGTTATTTTCACTTTGTTTAAGGTACTCAGGTATTTACCCATTAGAAAGTGCTGGTTTGGTATCCAGTTCCTTGAGTTGCTGACAACAGTTTCTTCTTGTTTAAATCCCTACTACTACACACAGCTGAGCATTCATCCCCTCTCGAATTTCCCTGGATTTTGCACCTCTAGCCCATCCCAAATGCACCTTTATCTTGGATAACATGAGGCTCCGAAAGTCCTAGGTGCCAGTGAGGGTCCTTCTAACCCCTGCTCCTTTATTCATTCAATTAATGGTAATAAGTTCAACGCGCTAGATATTAGCTGTTCTCCACTTGACTTTCCATTAATGACATGGTGGCCCCTTTCCCGTGGACCTCTTCTTGATGCCTAGCTCCCAGCTTTCTTCTTATGGCCTTCTGAGTAAAGCCTGGGTAGCACTGCTTTTTCTAGAAGGTAGCCTCTCAAATAGCTGGCTGTTCCTATGTCTGCACTGTCCTAACTCATCAAGTGTGAAACTCCAGAATTGACACCTAAATGACAAGTGTTTCCTCTAAGCAACCCCCACTCTACAACCTCTCCTCTCAGAGGGTCGAACACCTGCTTAGTCCTCGTGGACTCAGACACATTCGTCATCTCCCTGAACCTCAGGAAGCAAACACGTTTTCCCACACTCGTGGAAGATGTGATGGATGAAACAGCCAGTGCGGATGGCCCAGAGTTTCAGAGGCACAGTGAGGCTGCCCTGTTGGCAATGACCCATGTCCTTGTGGGGCTGGGGCACCAACAAAAAAAAATCCAGTAGCACCCTTCTTCATCTTCTCCCCAAGACTGTGAGAGAGACACTAACCAAGCTACACTCTACATCTGGAATGTGAGCCAAACACCAGCCACAAAACCCTCTCTCCTCTCTAGGCTCTGACTGCCTTCCAATCCAAGCAGCAGTCGCCCGGAACCCTCCGCGCAGTCCCTGTCTAGGGAGAGGGCTGAGCAGCCAGGCAGGCTGCTGGTTTTCAGGAGATCCTGAGCTCTGGCAGAAACAATCTCCGCACCTTAAGAGCTCGCTCTAGCTCACACACTTAGAAAATCATTGCCAAGTACGTACAGATTTCTTGGATCATTTTCAATTACTAAGGGAAGGTACCAATTGTTAAAGAAAACTGAAAAACACCCACAATGACTGTGAAATCTTTTCATTCCCCACTCTTTAGGTAATTTGTTCTGATTGCAACTATTTCAAAAGGCAAGATTACACACCAGGGAAGCAACAAGATTTTTAAAAAGGGAAATCTGTTCCCTACTGAGGCCTGATCAGAGAGCTTCAACTCGTGTTTGGAAGGAAAAGGCAAAATTTTTTTTGAGCCCTAATGAAAACTTGTGAGCTATGAACACCGAGGCTGCACTGATCTCGTGAGAGGAATTGCTGGGTCATTAGGAGGTCATTAGGGGCCAGTAGTGCATCAGGGATTGTTGCCATTCTTGTCTTTCCTCTTAAAGAAAAAGAACTTAGATATTTACTAAAAACCGTCCTCATTAGGATATATAAAAAGGTAGAACAAAGTGGAAGTCTATCATCTTCTTTCAGATAGAAATATATATTACAGCATTTGTAAGATAAAGACTGAAACATTTAGGTTTTCACACCTTGTTTCTTTTTCCCCTACTTTGCCAATTCTCTTTGACAGTCAGCAACTTACTTATCCTACTTGGATAATGTTTTAATGGTGGTATGTAGGTTAAGGGTGTGCTACTTTGTTTACAAGGGATAAATTTTTGTTACAATTACTGTAAGGAGCAGCAGACAAATGACCTTCAGGATTTGCCAGGAAAAGCAGTGAGCCTTCTGTGTGTTAAAATGATCCAGGCTCCATTCACTAGGACATGGAGCTAGATATTTCCTCTGGTTGGGGGAAGTGAAGGAATGGACAGTTATAGCATTTGATCCACCAACATATTCTTACCTTGGAATCCAATTCCCATCTAAATGAAAACATCTGAAGCAAACAGAGAGCAAACACTGCGTTTTAGACCTCTGTTACAAGAGTAGCAAGAAAAGCGGCTTGAATCAATAGCTAGGTGTTCTGTGTCATTCATTTACTCAGTGATCCTGTAGGCTTTCACCAGGCTTCAGAACTCGTGTGTCATACCTAACAGCCTGCATAACAACATGCAGTGCAGAGCTAAGCTGGAGCACAAGTACATTGGTCTAGAACTACAGCCTCTGAAAAGGAGGGGTACCATGAAAAAAATAAGACTCCCACCCCCCTTGAGAAGATTATGCTTAGATATTATATGAAAAGTAAAGGATACACCCTGGCCAGGCAGCTCAGTTGGTTAGAGCAATGTCCCCATACTCCAAGGTGGAGGGTTTGATCCTCGGTCAGGGCACATACAAGAATCAACCAGTGAGTGCATAAGAAGTGGAACAACAAACTGATCTCTCTCTCTCTCTCTCCCTGCCACTTTTACTCTTTCTCCCTAAAATCAATAGAATTTTTAAAAATTAAGGAAAGGAAGAACTGTACAATCCCTAGGATTCTCTCCAGCTTTCCAATTCTTTGAGTCCGTGAAGAAGACTTGACAGGAGAAACGTCGCCCGGGCCCAGGGAGGACCAGCAGGTGCACTGTTGCTCATTTCATTCTTGCCCAGACCGTTTACACAACTTAAATATCTAAGTGAGATTTAGTTAAATAAAAACTGCTACGTTTGTAAAAGATTATGTTTACATAAAAGGCATCTCTAAGGTTTGAATTTAAAACATAGAAAAGACGTTTAAAGGTAATTGGCGCAGCTGCAGAAATCACCCAGCCCAGGATCTCTTTGTTTCACAGGTGAGGAGTCCCCCAGACTCAGGGGCCGTCCTCCCAGGCCTTGGTTCAGCGAGGGGCAGAGCTGCAGCCCAGGCCAAGGCCAGCGCAGCGCTCTTGCTTTTGTGACAGGGGGCCTCCTGGTTGGCAAGTCCCACTTGCCTAATAAGGAAACAGTGTCACCTAGTGGCAATTTGTCAGAGTCCTCTAGATGGCCTGTGCTTCAATTCCGTACACAGGGAGACAGAGAAAACACCTCATTTTCATCTCTGCTGTCCCTGACTGCCCAAGACAGCATTTCTTCCTCTAGGTTTTCCAAGCCCCAGGCATTTCCCAGTGGACCCCCTCCAAGAACCCCTTTTCCTCCTGACAGTTTCCAGTCTCTTCTCATGTCACACTTTCCACACGGCTTCAGGAGCCATCCGCCTCAAGGGCCACACCCACCTGCTGTTGTTTTCTGAATGCTTCTTGATTCAAGTTTTTGGCAAAATAGCACTCTTACCCATGATTTCAGGCCTTTCCCCAATTGATGTGCTGAACCAAAGAAGTTTCCTCCTTTCTTATAAAGATTCAGGTTATGCTTTTCATGTAGTCATGCTGATGTAACAATAACATTCGCTTTTCTCTTCCTGCCAACAAATCAGGACACTTTCGTTGCCTTTCAAGTAATTCTGAGGATTGCCCAAGACAGTTCTGTGAACAAATGTATGGACTAGTTTCAGGCAGGTGCATCTATTATTCATCTTTCATGTTTTCAAACACTTAACAATCCAGAAGCCAGCCATGTTCCCTCCCTGGGAAACCTAACTTAAAGGTAGAAAACAAAATATATCAACAAATAATTGTCCTATGTGACAACATGCTCTGTTAGAACTAAACTCAAAGGGGGGAAAAATCATTCTGTTGAGCTTAGATAAAGCTGCACAAAAGCGAAAAGATTTAGAATTGAGCTTTGCGGGTAGATAAGCCTTTGTTTTCTGAAGGAGGAGCAGGAACGGCATGCCAGGCAGGGGGGAAGGCAAGAGCAAAGGCCCAGAGTCAGGAGAGTACAGAATATGATAAACAAAAATCTACTGTATTTTCCAAAAGGGGTAGACCAAGAAAATAAATGGGAAGTGATGTGGAAGAGCCATTCAGAATTAGAACCCAAAAATGCTTAGATGCCGTCTTAGAGAACGTGGGCTTTATATGCAATAATTTGCCATCATGTTATGAACCACAGCCAAAAGACCATGTTTCGAGGTCTCCAGGAAATAAAGTACTTTATCCATTACAGCCATTTGAATGCTATTTTCCTCGTTTAAAAAATTAACCAGATTCACACAGCTTCTCCAAGTGGCGTCCTCAGAAACCGCTGGTAACCCTGCACGGGAATTACTTGTCAGTGTTGGGATGAGAACACAGACCCGATGGCTCCCAATCCAGTTCTTTGTAATAAGGAGCTAGCGAAGAAATGAAATATTTATTAGAAGAATAAAATAATTTTAAATTAGAAACTTTCTGGCTTTTCCTTCAATTTTGTTCCCATATACATTTTGTGAAAGTACAGTTAAATATTCACAATTGTTTTTTACCCTGCATCATCCTCATTCATGGGCCTGCCTTATAAATGAGAAAATAATTGGGTAGGTGTTCTATTTAAAAGCACCCATAAGAGAAATAGTCATAAATTTTTCAGACTAAAAGGTGTGATAAAATAGAATAAGGCCAATATAAATCCCCATGCTGAAGAATAAAGAGTGAGAAAGCTCACCTTCAGCATCAGAAAAGCACAGCTGTGGAAAGATTTTAGAAAAGCCTTTTTCATTTGGCTTTGTGGAGGTACCACTCCCACTGTTGCCAGAGGAAAAGACAATATACTGACTGACCCGAGGACATTTGACACCTACAGGCTGACATTCCATTCACCGTGAACACCCGGTGGGATAGGGAACAAAATGGATTGTCATGCTCCTGAGCTGCCAGACCACAAAGAATAAGCAGACTCACAAAGCTTCTCCTCGACCGAGCTCAAGAATCAACTCAGAGCTTCCGGTGTGTCATTTCGAAATTCTCCTCCCAGAAAAGTGGTAGCTGGGCACACCACAAGACCATGGGAAGGGCCAATGGCCAGGCTGCCTCCCCCGCTCCCCACTCTCGTAGAGCCAGCTCCCTTGAATAGCCTTGGAGCCCTGGACTTCGTGGATACCCAGAGCCCCCAAAAGCCTGACCTATGTACCTGTTGGTCTATGGCTATGATGGCTCCATACTTGGCCTTCAGAGAGAAAGTGCCTATCAAATTAAAAGGAAAAACTCTAAGCATTCAAAAGAGAGGGTGGGACTGAGTAGAGTCAGATTCTGTGTCTGTTGAGAGCCCTGGCCCTAGATGCCAGCACACCACAAGGCAGAGCCTCCAAACCTCCAGGGTGGCTGTGAGACAAGGTGGGAGCCTTCGGTAAGTACAATGGTTCACACTCATTGTGAATGTGGCTTCTCACATAGGCCACCTTTTGTGAGAAACAGGCATGGGGAATGAGTTCACATAATTGCAAAAAATCAAAACATAAATGAACACATGAGCCTGACATCATGTTAGACAATGACCATCACTCTGTTCCTGTGGAACTTACAGGTGACATTTAGCAAAAAGAGCAACTCTGATCTTGCCTTTGACAGCAAGGACCTCCCAGAGAAAATGACGTTTAAACAGAGACTAAGAGAAAGGGGCAGAGGGAACCAGGGTCCTTAAGGCACAGAAATAAAGGGATAAATTCCAGAAACCATTGGATGTCTTTGACTAAACAAGGCAGGACGGACATTCCGTCTGCCATCATGCGGCCTGCTTAACTGCAAAACATCTGGCCCCCAAACTCTACCCAAGTCTGACAAGCTCATTTCTCAGGAGCAGCCTGGAAGGGGTATTGTAAAATCTCAGGTATTTGCAACCTATGGCTCACCCCCCTGATTTAAGTGTAAATAAGTGTTCTGGGAACACAGCCACGTGCATCCATTTACATATTCTCTATGGCTGCTGTTGCTCTACAATGTCAGAATTGAATGGTTGCAAAAGAGAAAGTATGGCTCATAAAGCCTTGAATATTTACTGTCTGGCTCTTTATAGAAAAAGTTTGCCAACTCTAGCAATGGTGTGAAGCAAGTTCATGAAATTCTAGGAAGAGGTTCTCAGTAGACCACAGCCCTTCAAACTAATAGTAGTTCATATGCCAAACATGGGGCTCAGTCAGTCAAGTGCAACAACTCTAGAGAGTCCCATGTTGACTGCAAGAGATGGACAGCCTGGTGAAAACCCTCTACAAGGTCACACCCACATATTTCTAGAGAAACTGATGTCAGACTCAGAAGAGTATATCCACTTAGCAGAAAAAGAGGCCATGGCACCAGTGTGATATCACAGTAGCACTCTGGACTACAGGTCAACTTTTCTCCTTCTACAATGGGAAATGCTTTCCTATGAGGCATATGCTTGATATGCTTGACTGGAATCCCTGGCATGATGGCTTTAGTGAGGATGGAAGCTGACTGTAGACAGAGCCATCATTGATGACAGAAGACAAGGGTATGGTTCTTTGCAAGATGGCTGGATCACTGGAGGGGTCAGAAAGCGCATAAGCAGCTCGCAAGAGCACTGTGACATAGTTTCCCACAGACCACTGGCTTCCTCGAGCAATAGGGGAGAGGACCCATGCCTGCCAGGAAGTAAGAAACAGGCTGATTGACCAGACCTTGATTGATGATGCTCCGTGCGTCTAGCACTTCAGTGTGATAGGACACAGTTCTTCCTGAGGCTGAGAACTGCAGCGTGAACAAGGCAAGAACCAGTGAAGTGGGAGAACCTCCAAGAGCTAAGCAATGAAAAAGGGAGCCTTACGTAGCAGAGGTGTGCCAGCCAACATGGCAATGGGCCCCCACGGTGGATGTCAGGAGGTTTGGGACACTTATCGCCAGCAAAAACCTCCTGTGAGAGGACAGAGTCAGGGAGTCAGCACACCTGGAGAGCAGTGATTTTTCAATCGGCGTGCCCCAGGAATGTTCACTTAGTCTGGGGCACTGACCTCTTTTTCCTTAACTGTCATATAAAAAAATGACAACAGACAACACAACAAAATAGCTGCCCAGTGTGAATGAATCAAAACTATACTTTTTTTTGGTCAGATTGGCAAAAAAATATATTTTTTGTTGAGTTGCAGAATTTTAGTGATTAGTTTATATGTGCCATGGGATAAAAATGTTGAAAATCATTGTTACAGAGGGTGGGAAAATAGTCAAAAAACACTTTTATTTTCATGATGTGGGCCTTGGAAAGGCTACAAAGGGCCAGGAGTGATTTGGTGCTGGCCCACAAATCGTGGAGCTAAGGATGACCAAGGCCAACCCGAATACCAAGTAGGCAATCCACATGACACAGCAACTGAAATGGGCAAGGTAGAAACATGATCCTTAAGTATCCAAGGTAAGTGGTTGGAAGTTGGACATCCCAGATGCTAGGGGACAGAGCTTAGAGAGAAACCAAGGACAGCTGGTGCATTCCTGGGGCCTTCTCCATAGGTGAGCGAGTAGGCTGCTACGGTCAGAGTAGGCCGGATACCTGGGGGAGGCATGATCTGCTAATCCTACCTGACATCCCAGTATGAGTGAGTAGTGAAATGATAGTTTCCAGGTGAGTCTGTTATGCGTTGTTGGATAGAGTTCTGGACTGTGAACTGCCCTGAGACATTTCCCTACCTACCAGGGACTGTGTGTGTCTCACTGAACAATTTCTGAACCCAATCTTCATCATCTCTGACAAAGAGATTCAGCCTCATGAGGAAGCTTCCTAGAGGATGCAGCCAAGAATGTCTGAAGGTCACCTTTGCTGAGCTGCTCAGAGAAATGTTTTCTATTTTTGAGCTGTCAGTTTTTTGCCTCTGCCTTCAAGATTCAGATTCTGTTGATGAAAGATTCCACATATGTTTAGTGTAAAAGGCTTTGCAAAAAGAGTCAGAAAACCTAACTCTGGCTGTGCACCTGATTAGGTCCTCCAGTTTCCAATCTGTGGTCCCATCCAGAACTAATACCCTACGATTATTCATAAATCAAACTGTATATTATGATGCATGCTGGCAAAAAGACAGGCCCATATGGTGTTGTACAATCCCCCGCAAATCAATTATTAATGACGTCTTTGGCTTGCAGATGCTGTGTACAAGGATTGATCTGGTGCCCACAATGTAATCATCTGTTTCCAAATCAAGGCTATTGTGATCAATAAGCCTTGTTAAATATTACTAAGGGAGTGGGCAAACGTGCAGAGTTAATAACCTAGTACCCATGCCATTGTTTTCCCCGTGATCCACAATATCTCTTTCTCCTTCTGCTAGATCATGCTTGCTTGCACTAAACATATTCTAACTCATTTACCTTTAAAATTCGTCATTAATCTTTATTTATTTATTTATTTATGTTAAAATTCTCAGAGAGTCATTTCACACTGATTTCCTGAATGGGTCCCAGTCTTGTTACTAGTTTTTGGAGTTTAGCTAACATGGATACATTGGAAAACTTGATCATTTTAGATGAGACCTAGAAATGTTAGCTAAACTGTTTTTTGGCTCATATGAAAGCAATTAATTGAATAAAAGTATCATGCATTTCAGTATTTCTTGTTAGAAAAGCCGTCCACTAATGGTGCCAGAACTTCTCTAGCGAGGCTTTCTGCATTCAGTCACAAAGAGCTGGGGATTACCTTGGACCAGCCTTCCCCACAGAATCTCATTCACTGGGACTCCACAACATGTATACGTGGTTACCTGAGTTCAGTTTAGATGAAACGGTAGGAACAGCTAACCACTACCGAGGGCTCACTTGTGTCAGGCCCTGGTCTCGTGCCTTTGCATACGTCACCTTGTTCAGTCCTTACAACAACCCTATGAGATGTGTTCGACCGCATTCTGTACGTGGGACTTGAGAAGTTGAGTACATCACCTCAGAAAAAGTAAACTTAGCCAGCCTAGTTCCAGAACCCCAGAACTTGGCCAAGTGCTTCCACATGGTTTCCTTTCCTTAAGATGAAATATGCTGTACTTTTCTCTTATTCTGCCTGCTCTGGCCAGAACTTCACTCTCTGAAGCCACAGTGAAGATATGTAACCCATCTTTCTCTCAGCACCTTTTAAACATTGGAAAGAGTAATTTATGCACCATCCTGAATCATATCCTTCCTGGTTCCTCACTCATCACTCAAGTACCACTATTTTAAGATCCAGTTATCCTGGTCATTCTTCACTGGGCTTTCTAAGCTTTGGCAAATTCCATTTGAAATGCAGGGGCTGGAAACTGAGACAGTTGTCAGAAGGCCTGATGATGCAAAGGCATGGCTTCCACGACTGTAAGCCACTCCCCTGGGTGCACCCTGAGGCTGCCATGCAGGACGGATGGCTGCCCTGCACTTGACCTCGCATCCAACTCGCAACCCACAAGGAACACTTCTTCATATTACATTCTTATCAGCTCACACCTCCCCGCTTGGTGTATTTTTAAAGTTATCCTTTTAAGCACAAGTGGAGGATTTAGTATTTAGCAATAATGAACGGACATCCCCTCCAGCCTGCAGAGAGGCCATGAGACAGAGGGAAACAGAGGTATTTTACTCTGTGTTCTTTTCACCCCACAAATCTTTTCTATGGACAGTAAAAAATCCAAATGGTCTGTTAATCAGCTCACAGGCATAATGAGTTATTTTAGAAGGGAAAGCAAAACAAGGTACTATTAGCACAGAGCTAACCTGTACCTTAAAATATAAAAAAGCCAACCAAACGGCTTTTAGAGCCTGGGGCTATTTTCCTATACTGTTTCCCTTGTGGAAAAGTGATCAATTGGATGCTATAATTTTGGACATTTGGTGAAATAAGAGTCACCCCAAACGTCATAGAGGCCGACCTGAAGTTTGTGGAATGTGGGTCACTGTTTTGCCACATGCGACACTGTTTCCATGGACAATGGAATGAACGTGGGATTGAACGTGGGTAATTGCAGTAGTTGAGTCTGCCTATCTTAGCTAAGGCTAATGAAAAAGTAAGGCAGAAAACTAGGTTTGTAGAGAATAAAATATTCCTTCATTACATCAGCAGCACCAATGACTTTACTACACCTAAGGAAAAAAATGAGTATTCATAATTTTACACAATTGTTCTTTATGTTGCATAAACTTTGATTAAATAATTCATAGCTACATAATCAAGATCCCACATGCAAACTACAGAAGATTTTATCTGCGCATTCCAAAGGGATTTAAAATATTTGGAGTCGCATATTCAGAGATCTTTCTCTTTTTCCTTCCAAATCCTTTCATATTCTTTACATCATAAAACAGATTTCGGGTTTAAAAGTCAACAAAGAAACAATGAAACATAGACTTTAAACAATAAGAAATAAAGAGCCTAACATTTAGAACAACTTTTCCCCTTCCTTTTTTTCTGCTGTAGAATGGAACTGGCTTTTTGCAAAACAGAGCTAACATTAAATTATGATGTTAGTGGTTTTTATTAGATATTTTGAAATGCAATGAGGCAATATGAAACATGAAAGAGACATTATGGAAAACATCTTACTATTGTGTTGACTATTCAAGGTATCAAAAGTGTCTAGATATGCAGGTAGATTTTAGATGCCTGTAACTAACACCCACTATCCCCAAGAAAGAGGGAAACCAAGTCAATTACAATAACATTTTCCAAGGGCACTTAAAAGATTTGCAGAGGAACTATAATGTGAATCTGTTATTTTCTGGCACCTCATTGTCTTTCTTCAATGGCATTTTGAATAAGGAGTTAGTAAAGCCTAACATTCCTTTGTTGCAATAATGAAAGAAACCAGATCAGGGCCACGTGACTGGATAACCAGGAAGGAGCTGTGGGGCCACAGAAAAGCAGCTTTTCCCATGTGCCCCAGTGATGTCAAGTAAGACATCAATCTCCTTGGCAAAGATGGACAACCTCTGTTTTCCGCTTTCCTGGGGCCCAACGGCATCCATATCCATGTCATTCCATTGCCTACAGGAGTGAAAGAAAGAAAAATGAGATTAGTGCTGAGTACTTAACACACGTGATTCACTGCAATCAGCTTTAGTAGAGTGCCCATAAACACAGGAAGAAAAAAGAAAACTGTCTTGCTATTATTTGGGAAACTTAATAATCGTTACATAAGGGAAACGCATACTGAAAATTCACAGTGTTCAACAAAAGAGATGTAAGTAGAGGACTTTTCCCAGGCATAGTTTGTCCACAGGCAGTAAGAAACAAAAAAATACACACATACCCCACCCCACCCCCGGAAAATAACAGTGTGTCTTCTGTTTTCACTTTCTCTTTGAAGTTACTCAATTTCCTATCCTCTCTTGTTCGATCCATTCTCTCTTCAACATTTGTACCTATTAATTCCACAGGGCTGTGATTCTCATTTCAGATACATTTTTGAGTATCTGAACACTATCTTAAAAATGTAAATCAGAAGTAGATTAAAAATTCAGTTAGACAAGATCTTATTTTAAAAAAATGAATTTGTGAACCTCAATGTGGTAAAAATATATGTTCCTCTCCTCATATTTAACAAACATATCTCTTTGAGATTAATGACCTATGAGAACTCTGGTTTGCTGTCCAAACGATTCAGGGACCCAGGACGGGTTGACACTGGGGGAGGTTTTGGCAGTGGATTTTGAGTACAAAACACAAAAACACACAATGGGAGTTGAAAAATATTTGAAAAACTCCAAAACAACGGCTTATGTTAATTCTCAGCTGATTTGTGGCTGACCTTCACTTTTCACCTCATTGAGCCTGATGGCAAAAGAGCAACACAGGCCCTGTGGCCTTCTCTGGTCCCAGATGCTTTATTCTAATTCCTTCGTTAAAGAAACACAAACCATCATGAGTGAGATGCGCATTTCTTGGGAAACAGAAATACATGGCAATTAAAACAGACTTATCCACAATTAAAAACAATCGGGCACAATATACTAGGTTTATGAATATGAATCCCATGATATAACCTACGTTTTTCCAAGAAAAAACAAAACAATAAATGAAAATAAAACAATAAAACAAAGACACATAGTATACCACAGAACTGTAGCCAAGCACTTACATTTAAGAAAACATGTTGCATGAGTTACGGAGATTCAGACTAGTGATTTCAGAGATAAGAAAGCTCCAGAGCTCTTTCTGAAATTCTTGACATCAGCCCTGGGTCAGAACACATAGTGGTGGAGGCGCGACTGGTGATGCAGTGGAGAGGGGGCCGGGAGCTCTGCCTGCATAGGCCCTTCTTGTTCCCAGTGGAGGCCTCATGGGCCCCAAGACCCTGTAGATTGAAGAACCGTTAACTTAGAGAGAGTGACTAGATCAAAAACTCTATCAGAACATATCCTTGACAGCAAAGCACTTAAATACCTTAAAAGCAACATATGCAAAAATAAAATAAATGTTTAAGGGAATGAGTACTAGTATAGTGTCAGGATTATGATTTCTTCTAAAGAGATAGAACCATATACCCCAAGCTCAGTGAGTGGCACTGGGCTCACTTCTCGTCTTCCACATCTCTATTCAGATTATCAAGTTCTGTCTGGAATACTCTGGAGCATCTTTCATTACATCCCTTCTTCTCCATTCACCTGGCAGCTGTCCTAACTCAGGCCTTTACCAATTCTCCACCTAGATCAGGGGTGTCTAACTCATTATCACCGGGGCCATATCAGCCTTGCAGTTGCCTTCAAAGGGCTGAATATAATTTCAACTCCTTAACAGTTAAGGAGTAGTTACATTTATACAGTCCTAAAATTATACTTGGCCCTTTGAAGGCAACCACAGGCTGATGTGGCCCCTGGTGAAAATGAGTGTGACACCCCTGCCTTAGATCCTAAGGTAATCATTCTAGAAGCTAACAATATTGGTCACTTCACTCACCTGCTCCAACGCCTCCACTGGCACTGCCATCTTTGCAGAGTCAAGTCCACACTTCTTGGAGTATCCAAACTCGGTCTGCATCTAGACACGGCTGCCTGTCTAGCTCTCCCCACACTCCGGGACAGCCCTCCCCAGCAGCACTCCATGAACCCAAATGCCTCTGTGCCTTTGTGTTTATGTTCTTGCTTCGTACGCCACTCATTCCAAACAGGGCCACAACCCTGAAGTCCTTCTCCCTCCTGCCTTTTTTGATTGGCCTCTACACTTCCTCAAGACTCAGCTCCTCTGTCCCCTTGTATTTCCCTATGTGTGTCCTTGCATGGACTAGAAACTCCTTCTTTTATGCTGTTATACATTATTAAAAACCTCCTTTATAGTATAAATTTTATTGTATAATAATCATCTATGGATCAATTTTTTCACTTCCCTACATTGTAAGCTCTTCAATGAGAGAAATTAATGTTATTCATTTTTGCATCCACAGAATTTAGCTGGGACTTAGTAGCACTCAAGGCATGTTTACGGGATGAATGAAGGAAGGAATGAACGAACACATATTCTGGGGAAATCCAGGAAAGGAGTTTACCAGATAGAAGGTGAATTCTTATTATCAACTCACTTTCGGGAAGCTGATGGGTGAGTCAGCCCTGACCTGTTCCCACACTTCTTGATTTGTTCATTTGTTTATTCATTCATTTATTTAACCAACATTTGTTGAGTGCCTGCCATGTTTTAAGGACTGTACCAGTAATGGGAGTTCCACAAATAATGAAATACACTTCTTGAGCTCAAGAGCTGTATAGCCCAGAGCGGGCAGCAGAGGTGTGAACACGGCTGCTGTAAGGAGCTGCAGGGTCTACGGCGGCAGACAGCGGGCAGAATGGAAGGTGAAGACAGGAACGAGGAGCAGGTATCTCACTGGAGCAGGCTGCCTCCTGGCAGCGCAGTCTGAGGAGCGTTCTGAAAGGTGAACATGAGGACCAGGCAGAGGAAGGCACAACCGGCCAAGGGCAATGGTTTGTGCAATATTGTAGAGATGAAGAAGTGTGCCAGAATTAAGTGAAATGGACACAATTTAAGGCAAAATTGTCACAAACCCAGACTCTAGAAAGCAGTCCTGTATGGAAATTTCGATTCTCCACCTGTGTGGTTGAGTGCTGAAATGATTCAAAGAATTAAAGTGTATGAAGAATGCTGGCCTCTAGAGGGGTGATGATCATAACAACTCAAGTCATGGGGGGACAGTGAAGAGGGGCAGATTGAGTTCATCAACAGGAAAATGATAAGTAAAGGGGAAGCAGACAAAATAACCCAGCAGATTTTTTCATACTCTTTCACATAGAAACTTAATGTGACTAAGTTGTTTTTTTTTTTAACATATTCTGGTGTATTAAAGATGTTCTAGGACTGCAAATACAATATAATAAAAAATGAGTTATAGTTTTATCACACATCAGTATGTTAAAATTCTCTGGAGATTTTTGCTCTGCCTTGCAACTGGACACCCACTTCCCTTATCCCACCCACTCCTGCCAAACCATCATTCTGCTACCATATTCCCCCATTTTATCATCTGTTGCCTTTATACACTTATACTATATAAAATTATCTTGCTTATGTGTTCACTTATATGCTTATTTCTCCCCCTCCCCTAAGAATGAAAGCCCTATGAAAGGGAGGGAACACTATTATGTTCCCATCTCTTAGCAAACCACCTAACACATAGTAGGAACTCAATAAAGGAGTGTTAAATGAAATGAATAAGAGGAGAGATTTTTTTACATACTCAGTTGTTATCAGAAAGGATTTCCCTGACCACCCGATCTTAAAATACCACCCTTCAACCCTCCTTACCTAATTTATTTTTTCTCTTAACACTCATCACCTGATACATTTTGTATGTCTTCATTGCTTTTTCTACCTCTGCCCCATTAGCATGAGAGCTCACGGGCAGCAGGCTATGATCACCAATGTGTAACGTCTCTGTGCTTGGAACGGGTCCCAGCATGGAGCAAGCTCTCAAAAGAAGTGTATAAATGAGTGAACTTAAAGTTAATGCCTGGAGTACACACTGTAGCCATGCCACATATCAAGTTTTTTCCATGTATGCAGTACATTATTTTTATCCTTCCTTAATTGTGATTGGTGTTGATGGCATTATCATCCCCATTCTATTAATTCTAGGACACATACATCATCCAGGCATCATAAGTCTGAGGCTTTAAGTCGGTGACATTGATGTTCAGTGTCCTTTCCCCTTGTCATATGTTCTTCCTTTCCCCCCACCACACACACACCCACCCATTCAGGCTCCCATGTCTTCATCCTATCTCTTGTCTTCGAGAAGTCCGGGTCCAGGCAGGAGCCCCTACTCTGGACGTTTGCCTTCTCCTATCACAATTTACCTCTCCACTTCTCAGGGAATGACAACTGTAACAGTCAACTATGTGTTCACGTAATTTAATCCTCATAATAACCTGTGAAGTAGTCCATTAGTACTGGACCTCAGTATAAGTAAGGAAATAAGGCCCCAAAACTGAAATAATTTGTAAAGACAATAGTATGTTATTTTAAAGGCCCAGGTCAGGTATCCCAGACCTAAAAGTTTGTTTTCTTTCCACCACCCCCATTGCCAAGTGTGAAAGACAAACGAAGGTGATCGTAGCTGGGAATGGCTTACCACGCTCTGTCTCCCTAGGGGGAAGGGGGAGACACTTGCTTTTATATGGCATTGCTGGAGACCCAACAGCCTGACACAAAAGAGTGGGTCTCCAATAGTGGGGGTTATGGGCCCTCTGGAAGATCAGATTTGGGCAAGACATACCCTCTGAGCAGTTTCCTTTAAATCTCACTGTGTAAGAAACCACTTTGCATGCATTTTGCCAGGCCTGGTGAAAAAAGTGCAGAAAGTACTTAATGAATGATGTGTTTCTCTACCTCCCAGGCTGAGCCAAATTATCCTCCAGGTTCGAGTGAGTCTGGTTAGAATAAACTGGCTAATACGAGCACTAGCATTTCCCAAGTATAAATACTTCTATTGCCTTTTATACCTCTTAACTATTTGTTCTATTTGCCATACGATACAGATTCCAAAATTTCAGACACAGGAAGAGGCCTCTGGGACTCAATATCCTAGCCCAATATCCTAAAGCCGTCAGTTCTATTTTGCTCTATTTATGGGAGGTCTTGCTTCACTACACTGTTTTCTTCAGCCTACTCAAAGAAGACTCAAAGAACAATAAAAAACACAGTGGGTTTCGGACCCTGTTTGTTTCCTCTCAAATGAAGGCTGTGTCTGCACCGTAATTCCATGAAACGCCTGACCGTAACCAGCTCTTTGCCGTCATGCAGGTGCAGACTCCTTTGGAAACACTAAACCTAACTTCTGGGATAACGTTACTCAGACGCTGTATGGTCAGTAGCCCTCTTGACTGTCACAACACACCTAAGAGGCAGATTCTCTTTTTTTATCCATCATTTTACAGATAAGGAAACTGCACTTCAGAGAAGTTGAATAACTTACCCAAGGTCACACAGCTAATAAACGGTAAGTTCAGGATTTGAACCCAGGTAGTAGTTTGATGATATAAGAATTCCAAATCTTAACCACTACACTGAACATTATATACATTATTAATGCTAATTGATTAGCAATCAGTTTGCCTTGTGCTCACAATTCATTTTATAGCTTTTATTCATAACTGCCCTGTGTGTGAATTTTATTTATTGCCGTAGGAAGGGAGAAGTCAGCATATGAAGCAAATTGAGTCAATTCCCCAGCTTACCACCAACTCCTGGATTTCAGACAAGAACTTGCACAATCCGTAGGTTTCAAAATGCAGAGTGTTTTATCACCTGAGTTGCTGGCTATCCACGTTATCAACTAACATGCTTTTAAAGTGTGTTTATTTTAAAGTGGCCACTAAAGATTAAATCTCCTGATTGAATCCCAGATAAAACTCGAAGCCACCCAGCTCCATAAAGACCTAAGGCAGCTGCACCCTGGAACAGGATCAGGGGAAACTGGTCAGATGAATTCCCATACTTTTTGAACAGGAAACACATTTGAGCCATCAGAGAGGGGACAGTAGGCTTTCTCCCCTGGAGAGACAACAATCCAGTGTCTGCTGATCCTGGGCAAAGAGTAAGTTGCCCCTGGGGTCATAGGCATGTGAGTGTCACAAACTCTGGGGCCCGCGGACATCGACATGTGCAGTCAGCAGGGCAGTCCCTAGCGCACCTTTCCGAGCCCATCTAGGCAAGCCAGGGCTGTGCTCAGAGTTGCGGGTTCCCTGACGAGCAAAAAGAGTTTACCATTTTGTGCTGGAGGCAGAATTTAATCAAAAAAATCTCCCTCGTGAATATATCATTGCAAATCCAAATAAGTGCTATGAGGCAAAGAAACGGGGCTCTGTGAGGAAATGGAGCAAAGACCTCATGGGAGAAGTGACACTTGAATGGAAACACGAACAGATATTGACCCTTCAAAAAGGGATGGACTTCCAGGCGGAGGGAACAGCATGTGCAAAAGCCCAGTGACATCAAGGCCACCATTGGCCAGAAGCATCTTTGTGCAAATTAGAAAAAGGGCACCACCTCCTCAAGACCCTTTGCTTCTATTGGAAAATTGTTATTTTTATTTATTTTAATAGAACAAGAGTTTTTACTGTCAGTTTCCAGAAAACTTGTCTATACAATTCTATATTACCTGGAATGTCAATGGCTCAGCCCGATGTCATCCAATATTATAGCAACTAGCCGCATTTTGTGCTGAGCACTTAAAACGTGGCTAGTCAAAGATGAGATGTGCTACACATAAAATACACACTGAATTTCAAAGATTTAATGTGAAAAAGTATACAGAATACTTCAATTATGTTTATATTGATTACATGATGAAATGGTACTATTTGGACATATTGAGCTAAATGAAATGTTTTATTAAATTCACTTGCTTCTTTTTACTTTTGTTTTTAATGTGGCTAGAGGAACATGTAAAATTACATGTGTGGTTCATGTTTGTGGCTCCCATCCATTCCCACTGGCAGATGCCCCTTTGGCAGAGTGGCCTTGTGCACTGCACAGCCAGGCAAACCGTGCCGGATGTCCTGCATGGCACAGGGACATGATGAGTGCGGGGAAATGAACGAGGGCAAAGAGGAGAGTGACGCAAGATGAGACAGAGGCCAGGTCATGCCAACTTGTGCTTTGTAAGCCAGGAAAGTTTAATAAGGTTCATCCTTTGCTTCATGTTCACAGATGCTTCCCTTGCTTCTTTGTCAGGAGTTTGTCTACTCAGTGATTAATTTTAAAAGCACTTATTGGACACCCACTGTGTGCTGGGCACTTTGCAGCTGTAGCTGCAAAGGTGAACAAGATAATCTCTACTGATAAGAGCTCTTTGTTTGCGGCAGACACAGATAAAGAAGCAAGCCATTCAATAGAGAGTGAGAAGCCCCGTGACTGTGCTGACCCCTGGTAATGCAAATGCTAAATAACCATGTGCTACTGATAATAGAGGGCCTGGGCAAAAGAATGTGGAGAACTCCGCACATACCTGCACATCCCTCAGAGAAAGGTGTTGGCCCGTGCCTTCTGATGGTGAGCTCTCTCTGTCCAATGGGCATCACACTGGAAGTATCCAGATTTAGTACGAACAGAAGCATACTGTGTACGTTGGGCTAGTTCTTCTCTAAGGGCTTTGCCCTTTAGGTCATTTAAACCTCAGACCACCTTTGTGGAGCAGATGTTACAACTGATCCTTGTTACATGCAGAAACAGAAGCACAGAGAAGCTAAGGAAGCCTGTCCAAGGCGACACTGCTGCTAAGTGACCAGGCAGGGCTTCCCACCCAGACAGAGGCTCTTACTCTGCTCTATCTTGCCTCTTAATCCACATGACTTAGCGCTCCAGGTGCCAAGTAGGTACCTCTGTTTCACTTGTTAGGAAATAAGATATTCTAAAAATAAACTAGAACACTAGAAATTATACTTTAAAAAATATTCAACAAAATGGAAAGTAGCTCGATCATTATTTCTATGTATTATTGACTTAAAATGAGAACCATTTTAACATATCCGAGATGACTCATTTTCCCTTCATTCAGACATCAGTATGCCTGATTTGAAAAGCATAAAATAGCATGCAAAATGGCTCTAATGCGTATTTCTTCCCAAGGACGTACAGTGAGTGGTGTTGTGTGCACACATTAACCCTCAAGGTCACGACACCGAGACTGCTGCCAGGACAGTCAGATGCCAGCGCCAAGCTGCCTCAGCCCTGCCCTTGGGGGTATCTGGAAGAGCTAGAGGTGTGTCTGCACAGACCAATCTGCCGCAAGGGACGCCTGTGTGCCCCAGCCCTGAACAAATAGGGACCAAATGGGCTGATGGGGTTGGCACGACAGCCAGGGAGGCCACTCAGTTTCTGCAGATAACCTTGCTGTAGGCTGGGCTTGTGCCAGTATTCGACGGGGCCACCCTGCGTTCTTGCACGCACATGACCTCTCAGGACTGCCTTGTCCACTGCCTGCTTGCAGTGATTTTGCTGGAATCCAAACAGTAGGACAGCCTGGGGTCCAGATGCACACTCTGGAGCCAGACTGCCCGGAGGGGAGCCTCCCTCTGCCACGCGCCAGCTGTGCGGCCTTCCGCAAGTCACCTGACCTCCCTGTGCCTCAGTTCCCTCATTGTTAAGCGGAGTTACTGACAGCACCCACCCCCGGGAGCTGTTGTTCAGGATTAAATGCATGGACACGTCAGGTCTTTGTACAATGGCTGCTACACAAGGAGCATGGGTGCCGTTATTATTATGGAGAGCACTGCAGGACTGGTCACCTCCAAAGCTGCTGCTCACCAGTCCTCATCTTCAGATGACATATTATTTTTTGTTATTGATATAATCCCTAATTCATCATTCTAAAGTATACAATTCAGGATTTGTAGTATATTTGCTACGCTGTACAACCATCACCACTGTCTGACCCAGGATGTTTTTCATCACCCAAAATGAAACCCTACGCAATGGCTGTCACTCCCCACTCCCCCTCCCCCATCCTCTCACACCCACTTCATCTACTTTCTGTCTCTGTGAACTTGCCTATTTGGGACATTTTATGTACATAAACGGGACCTTGAAATAGGTGGCCTTTTGCAAAGATGACACGCTGTGGAAGAAGGTTTTACACCTCACAAGCAAAATAACAGGATCCTAGCCACTTCCCACCCCCCAATAATAAAGTGTCAGCTGCATTCGCTAGCACTAACAGCCTCTCAGTGGGCTTCCAGGAGGAGGCTCAGCTTGATCTGCAGTTTTGAGACATTCCCAGCTTTGAAGCTCCTTTTCCATCCCACATAGCACAGCGGAGACCAGAGCGGCAGGCCTCTTGTCCCATCCTCCGCCTTTCCTCTCATCTTCAAAGACCAGCAGAGCACTCCTGATCACTAAGTCTCCTTACCCACTAATTATCTCCCCTGACAGCGGACTCACTCCTCCAGACCTGCCCTATGGGAGGAGACAAGGCAGAAGCTTCGGGAGACAAACTCTGGAGCACTCAGAAGCCCCAGGCTAAGGACTCTCGTAGGCTGAAATCCCACTGCAGCTGCTCCTGTTTTAACATACACTGAGGCCACCGGGTGTTTTTGGCCTGGGGGTGCTATTTAATTCCAAGAAAGAAAATTCCAACATTGCTCTTAGAGACAAAAAATGCAAAATAAGCTATGTCTCATTCTCAGTTTGAGAAGAAAGCAAAGAAACGTATTAGTTTCTCAGATTCCTGAAATCTTGTAACAAACACTGTGGACAGAGCAGCACAGGGTGGAGGGGAAGAACGGACCCCCACGTAGCCAGAAGTGGGTTACACGTTCAGCTGTGAGCTCACAGAAGGAGGCAGCGTCAACCTCTGGACTCCCCAGGGGCCAGTGAATGAGGGCCACGGGGAGCAACCTACCAGTCTGTTCATCACAACAATTAGGGGTCTCGTTTTAGAAAAGCCCCTTCTAGATGCGCGCATGTTCATAGAAACCATGCTAAACTAAACCCATACTTCATAGCTGAATCTTTTGAACACCTCGGTATAACTTATTCTGAATTGTTGTTTTATCATGATAACTATTTGTACTGTCTAATTATGGGACTAGATTCTTTTTTCCAGAACAGTGTTGTAAAAAGAGCTGTAAACTTAGACCCAACTATCTAGGGTGCATCCTTTTTCTTTGTTCGAACTGTTTACATGCAGCCAGGACTGTGCTCGGAGTTGGGGATTCCATGGTGAGCGATGTTTTTGTGAACTCTAGAACTTGTTCTTCTGACATTTACCATTTTGTGTTGGAGACAGAACTCAATAAAAAATCTCACACAGGAATATACCATTGCAAATCCGAATAAGTGCTATGTGGCAAAGAAACAGAGTTCTGTGAGAAAATGGAGTGTCTGTGTTTTTCGTGTATTTTAACTGGATGTTTATTTTTGATTGTTGAATTGCAGGAGTTATTTACATATTCTGAATACAAGTCTTTAGACAGATATATTAATTATAAACATAGTGTCTCAGTGTATGCTTGTCTTTTTATTCTTCCTTTAAAAGCTTTATTGTTGTACACCTTAAACTTACACAATGTTATAATGTTAACTACATCTCAATGAAGCTGGAAAAAAGATTTTTTTAAAAACCATGGTTTACAGAAACAAAAAAAGCTTCATTGGAACGTAACTGACACACCCGAAATAGCGCACACTTCTCGTCTACACCCTGATGTGCTTGGAGAGACACACGCACTGGCAGCACCATCGTGGCAGGCGAGGCTCGAGACCTACCCAGCGCTGCTGAAACTTTCCTCCAGTCTCTGTGCGCGCTTTTATTTTGTTTTGTGTGTGGCAGGAACACTGAACCTGAGATCCATCCTCTTAACATATTCAGTGTCCTGTGACCTTTAACAAACTTCTATTTCTTTGCCCTGGAATTCTTCAAGTGTTAAAACAATGGTGACTCCGAGACCCCTACAGCTCTAAGAATCCACCAAAGTTTCTATCACTAATTCACTCATGTGGGAAGGTTGTGTTGTGGGGGAAACTCCCAGAAACTCAGTTCTTCTCGCTGATGCAGTAAAGAATTACAGATCAGTGAATCTATTAGTGTGTAAGCAGGATTTATTGGTGACCTGTTCTCATGGGAGAGAACGGGGCCTGGCTAAGGTGGGGGGTTGAAAAGCATAGGCAAAGCAGGGTAAGGGCGGTGAAAGGAAGGGCAGCCAAAGGCCAGGATGGCAAGTGGGCCAGGTCCTTTGTTCTGAGGACTTATGTAGTGGGCAGGATGGGGTAAAGAAGTTACATATTGATGGATGGGTAAAGGCGGTGCCAGCTTTCCTGGGGGGGATGTGACTACCCAAACTTAGGCATGCGGGGGGGGTCTGTTAGCCCAAATCCCCATCTTGCACCAGACACCATTTGTACATCTTGTTGTAAAACAGACATGTGACAGGAGGCAGGTCATTACAGTTGGGGCAGTCACCCAAAGCTATTTGTGGGCTCTCTCTGTAAGCATTAGGGACTCCCTGTAAAACAGACAGTGACCAGAGGTAGGCAATTAACCAAAGCTGTTTTATGGGCCTCTTCCTTTGGGCACTGTGGACCCTCTCCCGCCTTTCAGGCCTTGAGGTGGAAGCACAGTCTCAGAGGCTTTCTTTCCCAGACAGTGGAAACAACACACAGAATTTCAAGGACGGCCCTCCTCCCATGTGAGCACGGTATTTCCTGTGATGTTGTAACACCTGGCAATGTTATCAGACCAGGCTCAGGACTGCTGAGTCAGTGGGCGAGACACATCTCCCTCCTCCTCCCTGCCTTGGCTTACTATCTATCCTACCTAACAGTAGACCAGCCTCAAGACTCTCAGGGCTAAGCACCTTTGCATAGTCAGGCTGGTCCAAGAGAGGAAAAGTAAGTGGTCCTTTCTGGCCTGCTGATCTCCTGCTGACCAGGAAGGGGTTCGAGAATTGAATAAACACTCCTGAACGTCACTGGTCTTCAGTCAGGTGAGGATATCATTCAGTTAGAAAGTAATGTTTTAATGTCACAATGGAAATAAAGAACACAGATGCACCTCTCCCCTTGCTTTTTAATTGTCACCAGAGTAGAGAGTTTTAACTCCTCTTAAGGAAAACCAACACCCTCCTGAAGGCATTAAGCTCCAAGCTGGCTAACAGTCAGGCAGCAGGAAGGAACACAGTACAGAAGCTGTGGAACCCGTCCCTGAGTAACAGAGAGCTAATTATACAATGGACCTACTGCAGGGCCCCGTTGCCATGGGTCACTCACTGCCCTTCCCCGTTGGATGACCTGGAAAAGGCCGCTTTTGTCACCTGAGTGGACTCTGCCTTGAGAGCCAACAGCTAAGAGTCCCATTGCCTGTGTGGTTCTGATTACACGATTCTTCAAGCTGACTAGGATTTCTTTCTTCTAGATCAACCCTTTTTATCAAAGGACCCAATGACGACCTCTGCACATTCATGCCTTTATGGTAGCAAGGCTATCAATAGCAGTGGGGCCACAGTACCCTCTGGCCCAGTCAGGAAGGGACAGAGGCCTCCTGCAGGCACTGCACCTGCCCCTAAGGCTGGGGTTTGCCGTGTTCTAACTTCTCCGAGACTCCAAAGCACACAGTAAAAACTCAGGCACGGGTCTGTGCGTCGCACAGGTGCTGAGACTACCTTTTGGGATTAAATGCAGCTTGAATCTGCAGTTTACACACAGCGCCCTGTTTCCATAGAACTTGTGAATTTAAAGCAAACCCTAATCCATTTAGGCTTCTTGTCTATCCTGACAAGTTTCACATGGTTTTGTTTCCCAGTCCATTTCAGCAAAACATGATAGATCAGCTTTCACTGTAGTCAAAATATTTTGCAGGAGCTGACGAACAACTCTCATCATGAGGCAGATAAGAAGGTACATATGATGTCAAAACAAGGTCAGGCAAACTTGAAGATAAATATTTCTCAGTGGGCTGTTTTGAACATCCCTCCTTGTTAATTGGAAGAAACACAATTTTTAATTTTCTAAGCAGTCCCTTCCTGCAAATGCTCAAAAATGATAATCTCACTCTCTTTGCTTATGTATGCAAACGTATCTCTGTTGGAGCAGCCCAGGTGGACGAGGAGGAAATGTCGATTACTGCCAAGGCAAGACGAATTTGAGTCAGGGAGCAAATTCCCCCCAGGTCTGAAGCTGACCCCTCAACAGTATTTACTGAGTACTCACTAACTGACACCTGATTTTTTATTTTTTATCTGTGGAGAGGCTGCTGAGAGGACAAACCACGGGCTCTCCTTGAATCCTGTAAGGACATGGCTTATGGGTAGGTGTTGTCATTTACACGGAAGCAGGTGGTGGGATTTTATGTAAACTGGTCCCTGTTTTTCAAAGAATCAGAGTGATCTTTTTTTTTTTTTAACCAGGTATTAGATAAAAATTGTCAACAATTTCAAAGTAAAGGTCAGTAGAGGATAAGTGTGAAGCCCTACATTGCCTTTTAATGTGGTCTTTGTGACTCTGCTATTCTCGCTGCTTAGAAATTCCTTAATCAGTACTTTCCCTCTTGGGAAAAAAAGGCCTCTGTTCGTGTTATTTGCAAGTACTGGAGTGAGTTGATTTTGTTATTTTAGGAGTGCTTGCAAGAGAGGCAGTATTTATAATGTGAAACTAAGCTAAATACTTGCATGTATATTTTTTGGCTAAAAACACAGATGCTGCCTTTCATTTTTTTAAAGTAAAGAAGGCACTGAAAAGTGGACAACCAACCAGGATCCTAATACAAAATAAGCCTTAAGAGATCCATTTAGAACAGGGTTTCTGAGCCTTGGCACTGCTATCATTCAGAATGAAACAATTCCTTGTTCAGGAGAACTCTCCTGTGCATTGTAGGCCTTTCAGCAGCTTTTCGGCGTCTGTTCACTAGAGGCCTGTAGCACTGGCCCAGCTGTAACACACAGAAGTGTCTCCAGACGCTGCCAGGGGCCCCGGGGGGCAAAAGCACCCCTGGCTGACAACACCTGATTTGGATGAAAAAGGGTTGGGTTTTATGGAGGGGTGGGGAGGTGAGGGAGTATAAAGATTAAGTCTGCGAGAGAATCTGAAATGGATTTCTAGTAATCCAAATAACATCCTGAATTGTAAAAACAACAGGGTTGTGTAGAAAGCTAGCATTTCCATCCTAGAGCCTCTGTTAATACATCACACTCTTGTTTTTCAAGCTCCTGAGGGAGCAGGTGACTTATCTGAAAGAATGAAACAAATTATACTGACTTTTAAAGATACAGTGTTTTCTAGACTACATAATCTACTTAATAATAAGAAAAACTAAATTCCAGCCTAAATAATAAAGATGATCCAATTTTTGCTTTAGGTGTTTTAGAACATATTGCTGAAAGAAATGAGAAAAATTCAAACATTAATTTCTTCAGTTTCTAACCCCATAAAGTTGATGGCTAGTTTGTGACTTTCTGAGGGTCTCTGCCACTACGTACCACTGGCTTTCATTTTGTGCGTTAGAGGTGCAACAGGTAAGATTCACTATCGAAGTGTTCCAGCAAATCACACGATCTCTTTATATCACCTTTCTCTCCTTCTCTCTCCCTCCTCAAAACACATGCACACACACACATTTTTCTGAGCTTTGTTCATTTAGCTTGATTTTCTCTGTAACTATTAATTTTAACCTACGGCAGTGGTTTTCTTTAAAAATAAAATAGGGAATCTCTTTCTTCCAACAACGTTTTAAACAGAAACCAACTTGTAACACAAGACTTTTCCTCTCCCCCTGAAACTATTCTTGAGGCAGAGTTTGAAACCCCCGACACAGGGAAAGGAATTAAACTTTTCATTCCATAGTTATTATAGACAACATGAAGCATAATGGTGTAAATAGGGTTCATAAGCATTTTAAGGTCACAATGACTGTCTTTATATGGGGCAAGTTCTCAACCTCAGAAAAAAAAGTCATAGTTTCAAAGACAGATATAGGCTAACTATAAGGAAGAACAACACTCTTGGGTTGTTAAAAGAGCAAAACAAACTGTGATGAAAATTCTGTTTATTGTACAAAGCGGCTGTTCCATGTAGAAGTCACTAACTATCAGTTCTGTGCTGTAAGAAGCCAACTGTCAATTCAAAACTCACAGGAGCCACACTGAATTCCTATCCTGCAAGTCCGCAGCCCATTGACCTGTTTGTTAGTAGCTTCTCCAGCCCCAACACGGCCCCACCTCTTCAACCAACCAGGACATCATAGTGTTCTTTGGACATCTCTATAGATATTTATATCTAACAGGAATTCCCACTTTGGAGTCTCTGGCAAGTCAACTGCTATGTTTGTTTTTAATTTAGCTTCAAATATTGCCCGAAGTCTTTCTTGAATATTTCTCTCTGGAAAGAGCTCTGCCTCCCTTGAAGACGTCTTTGAATCTCTGCTCCGGGCTGAACTAAATCCCTGCCTCACCTTTGAATCTCTTTGACTTGTTCAATGAGCAGATTGGTTATAGAATTATACCTAAACGACAAGTTCCTCAAAGACAAGACCCTATTTTCCCCCTTGATTCCCTACTTTACGTTTATAGGACATACAGTAACTTTTTAAATAATGCTTGCTAAAATAGAATTGCATGTATAGCTTTTAGAAAGTGGGTTACTGCAAACCCAGATATTAACAGGCCAGCTCAGTGGACATAACAGTTCACTCAGTTGACAGAGTGTGATAGTTAACTTCATGTTTCAGCTTGACTGGGCCACAGGGTGCTCAGATATTTGGCCAGACATTATTCTGGATGTTTCTCTGAGGATGTTGAGATGAGATTAATATTTAAATCAATATAATGAGTAAAGCAAGTTGCCCTCCAGAATGTGGATGAATCTCATCCATTCAGCTGAAGGCCTGGATAGAACCAAAGTCTGACCTTTTCCCCAAGTAAGGGAGAATTCTTTTACCTGGTGGCTTTTAAAATGGGACATTAACTCTGCAGGCTTCGGACTTGCCAGCATGCATAATAGCAAGAGCTAATTCACATAATTCACATACATATATGTATTATATACATAACATATACATCCTATTGGCTCTATTTCTCTGGAAAACCCTGAGTAACGTAATCCGCTGAGGGGAAGCATGTTAATAACTGTTACAGGGCCCAATCTGAGCACAGTAGACCTGTCAATCTAACCCGGCTCCTGAGGAAGGAGCAGCAGAAACAGAATGCATGACTACTTCTGCTTCCTAGGCCAGGAGAGGAAGACACACACAGGTCTGGGGGTCTCTCACATGGCCACAAGGGCACAGATGCATGCAAAGTTTTGTAGGACGTGAAGCATAGACCACTGCATGTGTACGGGGTGGGGGTACTTTTCAAGAGAAAAAATATAAAATCAGAAAAATTTTCGGAAATATGTAAATTCAGATAAACACATTATTTGGGGACCTTTCACTGCCTTGGAAAGAATGACAGGCGCTGCAATTTAAGCTTCATTCACTTTTTAATCTATTTACTTCTGCACATTTAGCTGAATGACCCAGAATCCTCCACCTGAGGATTCTGGTTTGATGCTTCAGCAGCTCCAAAAGTGTCAAGGAAGACAGAAAAACAGAAGGGAAAATGAGGGCTGCTGACAAATTTTGACAACTAACTTTGGAAATTATTTCCAGATTTAAAGTAGCAGATGCCCTCCTAAAATATAAACAAGTCCCAAGTAAAAAAAGATACATGCATTTACAAAGAAAAAAAAATCCCTCAATAAAAAAAATATAATTAGTAAATAAAAGTGAAATGGCAGCTGCTTATAATCCTGGCAGATTGTCAGTGTCCAGCTGCATGAGTGCTGAGGGTACATACGGGCAGGGACTGCATCTTAAACCTGAGGGGAGGGCACCAAACTTGGCTCACTGCCAAGCTGCCCACGCAGATGTCACCCCCCATGCTCAGTACGTGTTGACAATGCATGCTGTGGAGAAAAGAAAGCTAGTTTTTTGTTTGTAATGCTTGCAGTTAAAAGAATGGGTTGGTTTTCTAGAAATTCTTCAGGGCTAATGTGAATTTTATGTTTATTCAAATGAAAGACAGTTTCCAAGTTTGGTTCACCTGAGACTGGGAGTTAATTTGGATGACCACGGGGTGGAAAATGACCACACCTCTGTTAGAAGCAGCAACCTTCCATCTCAATTCTTTTCAGGTGAACACAAGGTTACTTAACACTGTGTTGGGGAAGTAGCTATTTGGTTCTCTGCCCATATAGCGTCTTATAGATGCCATTTCTTCAATCCTCAGAATCTTAATTTATGAGTGAAAGATTGACAAATACCAAAGCTAGCCACAGCTCTTGCCTTTATTTCCTTCACAGATGAGGTGTTCTGGGGCAGGTAGAAATCACAATATGGCTGACTCCAAGGGATGTGATTTCTCGCTACTAGCACAGAACTGAAGACTGCTGGGCCCTCAGCTCATCAGCTATCAACCAGCACAATCAAGAGATTACAGAAAGGAGAGCAGGCAAGTCCTGCGTCTCTCCAGGGGAACATAAACGTGGCCAGCAGCATATTGGGCAAGGCGATACCACTGAGGAGTGATGTGTTTAGCTCTGTTATAAACCTCCCTGGGACAAACCCAAACTATGGGAGGCTGGCTGTGCGTCTGCATTCAGCACATGCTACAGATGTTCTTTCAATTTGTTCACCATTGCAGAGCCTAAGGGAAAAGAACAGGTGTGCAGAGCTAAAGCCTCAGAAACAGGAAAGAACCAATGAAGATGCAAGTGAAATTTATGGCAGTGATCACTAGACCAACAGAAATGGTGACATAGTTTCCATTAGAATCTGCCCTTACTTCAGAGTCATTACAGATCACCTACCAAAATAGTTCCAGTGCCAGGAAGACAAGTTCCCATAATTTCTGACTGTAAAAACCAGCGGGGATTGTGGTTAAGTGAGACAGGGGCTCCTGAAGCTCCAGGCATTCTTCTTAAGGGGCTCACACATGGACTCACTCAGACTAACTCACTCTGAGCTCCAGCAATTGAACAGCAGATTGAAAGGCACCAGGGATACAGGGGAGGAACTAAATTGTCTGGCATCAGGGCAAGAGCTGGGAGGCAGCTTTCTCCCAGACAGAAATGCTGGCAGAGGCCATTGTTTCTTTGCTGAGCCTTCTCCCCACAGATCAGGCAGGCAGGGGCCATATCTGAGTCTCCATCAACCTGGCTAATACTGTTTGCCCCGCCCTAGTGGTTCCCTAAGGCCTCACCCCACCCAACATATAAGCCCAATCCAAGCTGCTTCTGGTGGCTCTTCTATACAAAGGAGTCTCTTGGTTCATACCTCAGACTTGACTAAAATCTCTCAAACAAGCAGCATCTGGCCTCAGCATGCTCCATACCTCTCACTAAGTGGCCCCAGGCTCAGCACTAGTGGCAGCTGGCTCTGGTTCACAGCTTGGCCTCTCCTGGGCACCTCCAAGCCCACCACAAGTAGCAGCCATCTGCAGATCACTTTGTAGCTCATGCCAGGTGGCCCCTGGCAGGACACAGGTGGCAGTGGACCTTGGCTTGCACTTTCCAGGATACACCAGAGCCAACACACCCAGTGGACAACTTCGGACCACGTCAAAGTACCACCCATCCCCTCCATAAGTGACACACTCAAGAAGCAGACTCATCTGGCACTAGAGGCCCACTGAAGTAACTTCTGCTCCATGGGGACAGCCCTTGCACAGCTGATCCTCCACAGTAGTCAAAGCCAGTCATTGTAGCCAATCAGCCTGGGGGTAAACCCCTACCACTGAGGTACAAACAGCAATTAGGATTCAAATACAATAGGAGAGTGTACACAGCCTACACTGGGGACACACAGTGAGTGCTCAGCTCGGGTGATCTAGAGAGGCTATGTCACTGGACCCCACAGGATACCTACTACATAAGGCCACTCTACCAAGCCCAGTTACATAACAGTTCTACCTAATACACAGAAACAAACACAGGGAGGCAGCCAAAATGAGGAAATAAGGAAAGATGACCCAAATGAAAGAACAGAAAAAAATCCCAGAAAAAGAACTAAACAAAATGGAGATAAGCAATCTACCAGATGCCGGTTTCAAAACATTGGCTATAAGGATGCTCAATAAACTTTGGGGAAGAGTATATGAATGTAGTGAGAATTTAACCAAAAAGATAGGAAACATAAACACAGAGATAGAAAACATTTTTTTAAAAGTCAGAAATGAGGAATACATTAACTGAAATGAAGAATGCATTACAGGAAGTCAACAGTGGAGGAGATGAAGAAGAGGATCAAATCAGAGATTTGGGAGAGAATGAAGGAAAAATAATCAAAACAGCAAAAATAAAAAAGAATCCAAAAAGTGAGGATAGTATAAAGAGCCTCTGGGACAACTTCAAATATATCAACATTTGCATCATGGGAGTGCTGGAAGGAGAAGAGAGAAAGAGCAAGGAATTGAAAATCTGTGTGAAAAAAACATAACGGTGAACTTCCCTAACCGGGTGAAGGAAATAGACATACAAGTCCAGGAAGTGCAGAGTCCCAAACAAGATGAACCCAAAGAGGCCTACACTAAGATACATCATAATTAAAATGCCAGAGATTAAAGACAAAGAGGAAATCTTAAAAGCAGCAAGAGAAAAGCAGTTACTCATCTCTAAGGGAGCTCCCATAAGACTGTTAGCTGATTTCTCAACAGAAACTTTGCAGGCCACAAGGGATTGGCAAGAAATATTCAACGTGATGAAAACCAAGGACCTACAACTCAGGTTATTCTACCCAGCAAAGCTACCATTTAGAATCAAAGGACAGGTAAAAAGCTTCCCAGACAAGAAAAAGCTAAAGGAGTTCATCACCACCAAACCAGTATTACAAGAAATGGTAAAGGGTGTTCTTTAAGAAGAAAAAGAAAAAAAGATTAAAACTATGAATAATAAAATGGCAATAAATGCATATCTAACAATTACTTTAAATGCAAATGGATTCAATGCTCCAATCAAAAGACATGGAGGCTAAATGGATAATAAAACAAGACCCTTAAATGACCATTACACATGCTGTCGACAAGAGACTCACTTTAGATCGAAAGACACACACAGACTAAAAGGAAAGGGAGGGAAAAAGATATTTCATGAAAATGGAAACGAACAAACAAAAACTCTATGGCAGAGATACTTATGCCAAACAAAGTATACTTTAAAAGGAAGGCTACAAAACGAGAGACATGGAAAGACCAAGCAATTCCACTTCTAGGTATTGATCTGAAGAAACCCAAAACACTAAATTGAAAAGATATATACACCCAAATGTTCACTGCAGTCTTATTTACAATAAGACTTAGCCAAGATGCAGAAGCAACCTATGTGTCCTTCAGTAGACGAGTAGATAAAGAAGTGGTGCAGATATACAATGGAATTTGACTCAGCCATAAAAAAGAACGAAATCTTGTCATCTGCAACACAGGATGGACCTAGAAGGTACTGTGCTGAATGACATAAGCCAGACAGCAGACAAATGCCATATGATTTCTACTCGTGTGGAATCTAAAAAGCAAAATAAACTAGCAGGCAAAATAGAAACAGACTCATAGATACAGAGATCAGACTGATGGATGTCAGAGGGGAGGGGAGTTGGGGGACTGTGTGAAAAATGTGAAAGGATTAAGAAGTATAAATTGGTAGTAAGAGAATACTCTTGAGGATGTAAAGCACAGCATAGAGGATACAATCAATACTATTGTAATAACTATACATGGTGTCAGATGGGTACTAGATTTATTGGGGTGATCACTTAGTAAGTTACATAATGTCTAATCACTGGGTCATACACTAACACTAATACTACTATAATATTGTATGTCAACTGTTGAAAAATTAAAAAATTATTTCAAGTTAAAAAAGCTGAAAAAATTAACAGCAGACTGAGGAGGCAAATTTGAAATACAATAGTGGGAACACTCTTGTTTTATTGTTTTCTGGTAAAAGATTCTAAGGAAAATTCTATCTTCAAGTATAACGTTTGTAGAAACAACATTGAGGTCAGATCAGAAATTTCAGCGATGAAATGGTCTTACTCCTCACATTACTTACTTGTGAATTACAGATACACAGAGTTCACACTGGGTAACCACACTGGTGAAGGAGGAGAAGACCCTGTCTCACCAGAATACAGTTGCGTGTGTGAGCGTGTGTGCACACAGACACATATGTGCTGCTAAGCAGTTGGCCTAAAGGATGTTTTCATGTGCTTCTTTTTCCTGAGCCTCTGACTTTGTAACACTGAGTTTACAACCTCCCAGGCACATTCAGCCTCGGAGCTTGCGGTGGCCATGGCGAGAGGAAGAGGGAGAGGTAGTTCGGGTGTGCATGGGGCTCCCCCTCCGCAAGCTCCTGGGAGCAGGTATTATTTCTGGTCTGTGTCACTGAAGTCTGTTATACCTGGCATCCTTTGGAGTAGGATCTTAATGCTTATTGTAAGTGATTTTCTTTTAAAGACTGTGTAAAACATAAAAGTAACCAGGCAGGCATAATAACTGATTCTTACATAACTTATACAAGTCTCTCATACATACCCACCATATTTACCTACTATACATACTTAGTACATTTAACACTCGAAACATAGCATCTTTCTCCTAAAAGTCTAAGATTCTGGAGTCTAAGATTTGGTTATATAACCTTGGTCACATTTCAGAAATACATTCAGAGGACATCAAATAAAACGGTGCTGGTTGTTCTATCATGTTTACATCACTTTTACCACCCCACCCCTTGTTGCTAATTAGATATAAAACTGAATTGAAAGGCAAAGAGTAAACCCTCAAGCTATAACTAAAGCTTTATTTACAATAATACACCAGCACATTCAATAATTTAGAGGCAGTGACAATGTACCAGGATCCTGAAGTCAGGAGGCTGTTGTCAACTTGCATTTGAAACCTGGAATGATTGAACAGCAGTTGTACCCTGCACTGAGAACACAAACACACCTGTGCTTCCTATTTATGGTCACCTACAAAGTAATGTCGCATTTTGTTGCACAATGGCTTTCCCGAAAAACTACTTTACTGTAATGTTTTAACCTGTTAAATTCCCACTGTAATATAAAAGCGTTCCTCCCATCTGTCTGTAGCTGGATATGAACCGTGGGGTGCCGGAAACAGCTTGTACCAGCTAGCAAGAGCTGATGGTTAGGTAGCATCTCTTCCCGATTTACGTTCAATGATGTCACACTGGTGGTTTGAAACTGGCCGTGGTGGAAAATTTACACCGCAGAAAATGGCAAATGCCTCATATCAGGGCTTCTTCCTCCCCGAGAAAGCTGATTTTTAAACATTTACCAGAGCTACATACACACCTGTTATTACTTCACACAAGGGACTTCACCCCCACTTCTTCCTGGCCTGGCTGGTGTGTGCCAGGTGAAAAACACAAGAATGTATATGCGTGAATGATTAAAAAGGTGTAAGAATTTATTTAGAGACAATGATGGAGGCCTACCCTATATTCTCTCTCTATAAAGTAGACAGAAGGAGAGAGGATACCACAGTTGGTCAGAGTACCTGGTACCACTTTAGGGATCTAATTTAAGAAATAAACATCCTCTGAGCCATAAGTCTGTTTATCAGTCAGGGTCCCAGCATTTGCATATGTAAAGGTTCAACAGAGAACAGTTTACTAAAAAGACAATCCACAAAGTTGAAGGAAGTAAGAAGGAATACTGAAGTACCTAGGGACTAGCAATGGCAGAGAGGAAAGTCATTATTACTCTAAAGCCTAAAAGGGCAAAGGGAAGGGCACTAACAGGAGCTCTAGCCACAGGCAGAGAAACTACCGGAACTGTAGCAAGGTATGCAGGGGCAGGATGACATAAATACCCAGACCTCTCTCTATGCCTTCCTCCCTCCTTACGACTGCCTCCCATTGGACAGGCCAACCAAACAGCAGAGGGCAAGAGCTCAGGTGACAGTCCATTGGGGTTGGCTCCCTGTCGCAGAGCATGGCACACAGGGGCAGAGGACAGAGCTGAGGAACAAAGCAGGCAAAGGAGAACAGCCATCCAGGCTCCTAGGTTCTCCTTTCCCTCCATTCTGTGTTCCTTCTTCTACCTCCATGTGGCCCCAGGAACAAGCAGGGAATTGAATACCTTAGCTATCCAGTCACGTATTTTGAAAAAAAATTTGTATAAATTTTTAAATTCTGATGGAAAGAGAGACTGTGAGAGGGAAAGAAGGAATTTGGAGGAGGTTAGCATTCTGTGGCTGTAATTTCAAAAAGAATTCAAATTGCAAAGCACTCTTCATATTTTCCTTAGGAAAGCCACACAGATTTCCTAAGTAAAATCCACGTAAAAGTGCAAAATAGAAGGACAGTGTAAATATATCCTGGAATCGTCTTTAACAGGTGAGGTGAAGCTAAGACACTACCTTCTTTTGACACAGAACAGCAATGTCATTCCACCAATTCTGCAGACGAACAAATGAGCAATGAAGCCAGACGAGTCTGAATCACCGAGCTTGAACGTGTTAAGGATACCTGCTGTAGTCCGGCACTCCACAGCACGTGGTGACCGGGGACCTCAGCTTCCACTCTGCTCCTATAAGCACAGAGATAAAGAAAATGCATTTCACGATCATAAAAGTTGTTCCAATGTCCTAGCCCTAATGTACTCAGTAAAATTATAATAGCAGCCAACGCTGGCCCAAAGAATCTCTCCATAATAAGCAACACTCCCACACCTGTTTTTGATTAGCGTGTGTGATTCCTACAACTGCCACAGCAAACACCATGAAGTGGGCAGGTTAAACACGGAAATGTTTTCCTCAGTCTGGAGGCTAAAAGTCCAAGACTGAGGGGTCAGCAGGGTTGGTGTCTTCTCAGTCCTCTCTCCTTGGCTTGTAGACGGCTGCCCTTTCCCTGTGTCTTCATATGGCCTGTCCTCTGTCCTACTGCGCTCTAATCTCTGCTATAAGGACAACAGTTACATTGGATTAGGGGGCACCTTAATGACTTAATTTGAAACTAATTAGCGCTTAAAAAAAAAAACCCAACCATATCCAAATACAGTTACATTTTGAGGTAGTGAGGGTTAGGACTTCAATATATGAATATGGGAGGGGACACAATTCAGCAAATAACAGCTCCTCCCACCCCCCACCACCGACCACCAATGCCACAGCTTCCAGGAAGGACATTTTTGCCCTGGTCTACTTTACTTCACCCACTCAAAACACATCATTTCTTGGTTCCTATCTTTCAGTCCATGCTTTTCAAGTATTAGAGGCAAATTGTCTGACAAATTAGAAATTATAAGCAAGTTGATTCTTTCCATTTGTAAGCATATCAATCTCCCAGGTAACAGGAACCTCCTAGAGACAATGCTATTATTGAAAACCTGTACTAGAATGGCAAGAATCTCAGGAATCTTACAAGCTGGAAATAGGAATGTTTGAGGAGGGTGGGTATTTGCAGTTGGTTTCAGATAAAGGGGAAATTGCACAGAAGGTCCCAGCGCAAGGCCTGGTGCTCAGTGGGGTCTGGATGCTCATTAGTTCTCAGGGGCGCAGAGGCAGGTGTCCATAGATTTGACGGCCACCCTCCTCCAGTCCCCCATTGTCCTCTGGTCCAGTGCTCCAGCCTCCTAATATGCCTCTCTGTTTTCATTCAAGGCCCCTACACTCGCTCTCCATTGTCCCCAGAGTAAATTTTTTAAAGTATGTGAAAAAAGTAATTTCGCAGACACCTCGCCTCACCCCCTTAAAATGCTTCCACAAATCCCTATTGCTCTTAGAAAACATTTTTGTTTCTCATCAGGATCTTTGAGCTGGCCCACTGCCTGTTTTTATGCAGCCTGCAACACAAAAATGACTTTTCCGTTTTTAAATAGCTGAAAAAATTCAAAGCAGTTCTCATGATGTTGCTGGTGGAAATAGGACTCTTCCATAGATTCACGAGATAAGCATTTTGGGGACTCTTGCATAGGGGGATGAGGTGAGTGGGAAGATTTATTGGAGTAGAAACACAGGAGTGTCCCCAGGTGCCCGGCGTCTCGGCCATGACCAAATGGCTTAGCTCCGTCTTGCTGTGAAGTCAGTCCTGGGCCTGGTGAGCTTAAGTGCCCAACCAGGAGGGTCAGGATTCAGAGCTGTAACGCCACCATCCTGCACTCTGGTCGTCCCCCGTAATCTCTGCTCCCAGCTGCCTGCCCGCGGGCTCTGCTCTTGGGCCACTCTTGGAGAGAGGAGGCTGCTCTGAAAAGAGAACACTAGCAAACGAGGGGGTGAATCTACCAACAAACACCTGACATGTCTTTGTTAAGCTTTGATTGTATTACCAGGCTTGGGAGAGAGCAGGCCTTCTTTCAAACTAGCCAACCTTCTTCCTAACCCTCCCGGGGCCTGCGCTGGGCCCTCCCCCATCCAATCCAGTCTTCCTTCCACGTTTTCCCAGACTAGACTCCACCCTTTTATTTGGCCATTTTGGCTCCTACTGCACATGCCCCAAAGTTCTGCTGCATCATCCGGTCCCTACTGTGCTCTCTAGTTTCTACTGCACACATGTCCAGCAGAGGAATTTGACTTCCAGACCTAATCAAGCTTAGACTTTGTGGGTTTTTTTCCCTTTTCTTTTTGTCAACAACTAAGCAGCTGCCTACGCCAACGAGGATGCATGACTATGACATAACATTCAAATTACAGGATGGAGAAATAAAGTAAATTGAAACACAGCCACACCGACTTTTCTGCATATTGTCTGTGGCTGCTTCTCACACAATGGCCGAGTTGAACCGTTTGTATTGTATGGCCTACAGGGCCTAAAGTAGTAACGATCTCACCCTTCACAGAAAAAGTTTGCCAACCGCTGCCTTAGGAAATCTGGGTCATTTGACACCTTTTCCACCCTCATCTCGGACGCTCCCCCACTGGTCGCTGTGCTCAGCCACAGGAAGCATCTGACTGTTCCTCACCCAAGCTGAGCATATTTGCACCTCCAGGACTTTAGGCTTTTTCCTCTGCCTGGAATGCTCTGGCTCAGCTCTTTATTAACTGGCTTCTTTTTCTTTAGGAATCAGCAAAAATGGTATTTCTTCTGAGAGGCTCTCCCTAAAGACGCCGTAAAGTAGCTCCCCAGACCTCCTTCCAGGTACTGTATGAAATTAAGTAATTTACCTCTGTTATACCAAGGTATTTAATAAGTACTAACTTCTCAGTGGTTGAAAAGTAAGATAAAATATTGTTTCTAATTTTTAAGCAAAAATTTGAGCAAAATTAGAGTCATAACATCTTAATAGTTTGTTATCTTCTAGAAGTGATATGTGTCTACTGAGGTGACTTTACAAACTATAGAAACAAAGGGAAGATAAAGTGCTTCCCAGATAAGGTCAAGTTAAAGGAGTTCATCATCACCAAGCCCTTATTATATGAAATGTTAAAGGGATTTATCTGAGAAAAAGAAGATAAAAAATATGAAAAGTAAAATGACAGCAAACTCACAGTTATTAACAACCACTCCTAAAACAAAAACAAAAGCAAACTAAGCAAACAACTAGAACAGGAACAGAACCACAGAAATGGAGATCACATGGAGGGTTGTCAACAGGGGAGTGGGACGGGGAGAGAGGGGGGAAAGGTACAGAGAATAAGTAGCATGAATGATAGGTGGAAAATAGACAGGGGGAGGGTAAGAATAGTGTAGGAAATGTAGAAGCCAAAGAACTTATCTGTATGACCCATGGACATGAACTAAAGGGGGGGAATGTGGGTGGGAGGGGTGTGCAGGGAGGAGATGAGTGAAGGGGGGAAATGGGACAACTGTAATAGCATAATCAATAAAATACATTTTTAAAAAACTATGGAAACATAAAGAAGGAAATTTTAAAATTCATTCCAGAATGCTATCTGCCTCAGATTATTACCTTCAATATTTGATGCGTATCCTTTGATTTCTATAGAGCTTTGTTTTTCTACTGAAACAATATAATTAATTAACTTGTGATTAGATTGGTCTAACTCTAAAATATGCATGTAATTGTTTGGTGCTATAATACATATTAGAGAATATCAATTTATTAATTCATGGTTTAAGATACTGTTTATTTATAAGTAAGAATCATGGGCAGACATATATATAATAGCCAAACTTGATTGTGTACTATGAAATACAAGTGTTAATGCTTCCACTATATGTTAGGAGATTCCAAAGTATAAGAAAAAGGAAGGAAGGAAGGAAGGAGAGGAAGAAGAAAAGAAAGGAAAGAACAGTGGAGAGGAAGGAGGAGAGAGTAGTTATTTTTCCTGAGTTTAATTATACCTCTACACTAAATTGCATGCCCATCTCATTTCTGTGTATTCTCTTTAAAGGTTCATGCTAATTAGCCTCTGAGCAAACGTTTTGGAAACAACTGCACAGAAATTGAAAGTGCCCTTGACCTGGGCATTTCACAGGTCTTCATCTCTGTATCTCACCTGCACCAGCAGCAGCACCATTCATTCCCTTTTGCTTGGTGTGGCCACTGTCAAGCATGTCTGCAAAATTGACATTCCTTCCATTGGGAAGTGTGGCCCACGTCCCTCTCCTTGATTCGGGGAGAGCTTGTGACAGCTGCCACCAGTAAAGTATGTCAGAGATGATGCTGTATGATTTCTCGAACAAGGCCAGGAAAGGCCATGAGGCTTACTGGCTAGTTCTCAGGATGCTTGCTGGGTGGGTAGTTAGTTAATCATCATGAAAGAAGTGGGACGACTCTCAGACCACCACCCTTAGGCATTCTGTCAGCAGCCCAGCTGAGCTCCTAGCTGACGACCAGCCTCAACTGCCAACCATGGGAGTGAACAATCTGACACATTCAGCCCTAACTAGCTGTTGTGGATTGAATTGTGATCCCCCCAAAACATATTCATGTCCTAACCTGCGGAATTTGTGACTGTGACCTTATTCGGAAGTAGGGTCTTTGCAGAGATAACTAAGTTAAGATGAAATCATACTAGATCAGTGTGGTCCCTAATCTAAAGACCGGTGTCCTTAAAAGTGAGAAATTTGGACACAGTGACACATACAGAGAAGATGGCCCTGTGAAGAAGGAGACAGGGAGAATGCCATGTGACAAAAAGGCAAAGTTTGATGGGGTCCATCTATAAGCCAAGGATTGTCGGTGACCACCAGAAGCTAGGAAAAGCAAGGACTGATCCTGTTTCTTCACAAAGACCATGCTGCTGTGTGCATGAGACTGTTCTATGATGTGACCACTGCTGAGCTCACAAGCTGAACCCGGCCCAAACAGAGACTGCTTCCCATAAGCCCCTTCAGAGACAGTCTGATCATAATCAGTGCTTTTCTTCTGACATAAATCAGTATCTCTCCTGGTGTCCCACAGCATGCTGGTTCCTGGAACAGGCCGTTGTCCCGACACGGACAAGCATGTAAGGCATTTTCCCGTACCTGAAGTAGGTCACATACCAGCTCCCCTGTCCATCCTGCCCTGTCCTGGTGAATTCTTTTAGGCGCCTGTCCCAGTGACACAGATGATATCCACTCTGTCTTGTAGCCGCCCAAGACACAATGTAAGTTTGCCTACATTCTGTTAATTGCCAGACTGGGGCAGCCTGCCTCTTTCTTCTGTCAGTCCCTGCCTTCCACTTATACTGGCAGGTTTTCAGTCTCAGGGCGTTTCCCTGGGTCTGTGTGTGTGAACATCCTGTCGACACCTTGACGTTGGACTTCTAGTTTCAGGACTGTGAGAAATACACTTCCGTGGTTTGAAATCACCGGTGTGTGGTGCTTGGTCACAGCAGCCCTAGAACGCTAACACACTGGCCCTCAGGTGACTGCGGCCCAGTCGCCATCTGGCTGCAAACACCTGAGACACGCCAAATGTGACCTGCCCACCAAGGCCTTCCCAGTTCCCTGGCCCTCCCAGTTGTGAGCAAAGTGAAATGGTTTTCAGACTCTAAGCTTTCAGGTAAGTTGTTACATTAACAGCACTGACTAGAACACTTGGAGCGCTCCCATTCACCCTTCGATCTAGGAAGCCTCCTTTGACCTACTCCCACCTCCATTGCATGGTCCTCCTCTGAATTCCCATTGTTCCTGATCCAAAAGTTTGTGTGCCTGATGCTCCTAAAGGCCAATATTCAAGAGGTCAAAGTTGGGAGTAAAAAAATATTTATTGACCCAGAAGACACACAATCGAGAAGATGAGGGCGATAGACACCCCTCCTGTCCATCTTCCCTGAGCCCAAAGGCCAGGCTTCTCCAAACCAAAGGAGGAGGAAAATGGGTGAGGCGAGAGGTGACTGACACCACATCTGGGCACCTGCAGGGGTCTGAGGCAGAGCACCAGATCTCTAACTCTCTTTGTTCCAGGTCCATTGACTCCTGCTGATCAGTCTGGAGGTGCCTGCAAATCTTTGAGAAACAGTCTTGTTTGTACACACAAGTATTTCCCCACCCTTTCAGGAGGGATGAGCTCTGCAAGGGGCTGTTCTTCCAAACACTCAAGCCTCAAGCAGAATTCTTCCAATAATTAGCATATCTGTAGCAGAAGCTATTAAAGAATTAAGCTGGAGTCAGAGAGTCCAAACATCTCACTATTACACCACTCTTCACTCTGCCTCGTGCGTGGAACCCACGGGTTAGCTGGTCCCCAAAGCCAGTCTTTCCTTTTGACACATCCTAGTAACTCTTCCCATTCACTCATTCCCAGAGCATTCACTCATCCCTCTTCACCTCAAAGCATTTTAGTGCTTTGACTAAAGGTTTTGTGCAGACACAGAAGAGAAGGACTACAATTTGCACTCTCAGCACGTGTAACGGAAATCCTCACCAGTGGGCGTGTTTTCCTTGTGTCGCCTGAGGTCCTCTGGGGAGCTCTCTACTGCAGAAATTCTCAGAAGCCTTCAGATGTCAGAGATGCTCCCTACAGAGGAGAAAAGACAGAGGGTTTCCCAAAGTTAGAAAATCAACGAACCCATGGGATTGTCGTAAATCCGATCCATCATTATTATACATTTCTTCTAAGTAATGTATTGAATTCTTTCCACCAAAGGTATAGACTCTCTGAAAATAGGGGCAGGAGCCTGGCATTTTACCTTGGCTTCTTTATCATCATTAGTCAGTCCCAGAGCAAGTTTCCAGAGAGACCTATGAAGTGATAAGACTGATATCACTCTGACTCCTGTTCAATGCACTTCAGGCCGAGAGCATCATAGAAGAAGCTCGCCCATGCACTCCTGCTGCCCAAGGCCAACTACGAAGCCATGTGGGCTCACCAAGGACTCAGTTTTCCAGCTCACTGTTTTGTTTTGTTTTGTTTTTTCAGATTGAGGCATAGTACTAGTAGACAATTTTTAAAGTTTGTGGTTCCAACGTACATGGCACAGAGAAGGTCCGCTGGGGTCAGAACAAGTTCTGGTGTCTCTCCAAGCCAAGTTCTCTCACCTCCCAAACGGCCATCAGCCCTGAGAAACTGTTTGCCCCAGGGCCTGCTGAAAAGTTGTGTTTGTAGGTGACAAAGCAAGTGGTGTTATTCCATAACCACTGAGACGCGCGAGTGTCCTGTGAGCAGCATGGAGGCCTGTTTGTGAGCACTGGCCCGGTGCTGGGTGGTGTGGTTGGCAGAGGAGGGCTCCCACAGGACCGCTCTCATTTCCTGTTGAGCTCTGCATGTGCTCAGTTGTCCTATGGTCCTTATCTGTGTGGTTTTCTGTAGTTGCTTGAGCTTAAAATGCAAGAACTATGCCTACCTGAACTCCTATAGGGTAAGGAGAAACCAAGCACGGTCTTTTAATAACTGAAGTGTTATGCCTATGACAAAGATTGAGATGTGTGCTATATTCCTGGTGGGTGACCGTGAGGCCTCCTGAAGACTGCCTTTCTTTAAGCTGAAAGTCATTCACCCCCTAAATTGAAAATATCCCATCCCGTCTCCCAACACACTCCCATTTTCTCATACACTCACACAATACCACACACACATTTTTGTGAGACTACGACTCCCCCAAGACTCTCCTGCTTAGTACTCTTCATTCTACCTGCCTGGTTTTCAAAATAAAACGGGAGGTTGTCCTAGGTCCGTTCCTCTCCCTCTGCGTCAACATGAACAGCTACTATTACTGAACTGAAGGGGTCTGTCTGCTGGTGCACGTCAAAACTGAAAAAACACAAACAGGAGTTTGTAGCACAGACACTGAAGGTCTTTTTAAGGAAATGGTGCCAGGCCCAGAGACACAGGTGGGTAGCGCCCTGGTACCTGGCTCTGAGATGGCCTCTAGGGGATAGATTAGATAGGGAAAATCATTACTCACAGAGACTAAGGGAGTTCGGGGCACAGGCTCCACTGGCTGGTAGGGGCCAGGAGAGGGAGGAGGTGATTGTTGGATCAGGTCCTAATGTCAGCCAAGGCGTCATTCTGTCTGGTTTTTGTGAGGGTATGGTCGGTAAGATCAGCTCTCAGGCCTGGGGCTGCAACGCAGCTGAGGTCAAGATGTTATCTTTAGTTTGACCAAAACTCTGTTCCCTTGATCAACAGACCTGAAGCTTTATTCTTAAGACAGTTTGATGCTGGCCAGGGCCTGATGTCCTAAGGGAAGAGAGTAGATGCCAGTGTGTGCAAAGGTGGAGGGGTCTGGTTGAAAGGAGGCAAGTGAGTCATGGGGCTATTAGATGGGACAAAGCTAGCGTGAATTCAGGGAAAAGACACATTAAAGAAATGAAGCTCCTGTGTGGTTCCACTACTGTTTTCTGCAACCTACCTCCTTTCCAACCCTGAAGGCCACCTTCCCCTTCTCTCCCTGCCTCCTTGTGCATTAGGATCACCAAAACCTTGGCCTGGCTCTTCCCTACAGGCGCAGGTCTACATTCACATTATCGTTCTGCACTAGGCCCTGACAACATAGTGCCTGGCACCTAGCAGGTCCTCAATCATGTTTGCTAAATGAATGATTTTCTTACACAACCTCCTCGTGCATTCGCAAGAGCATATGGCTGCCCAGGTGGTATGACTGGCAGGCAACCAAATGGAGTACAGAATGATTTAAACCCACCTCCCTCACAGCATGATATAGTGCCAGAAATCCCCACTGGCCAAGTAGAAGTAACTCCTGAGCTAAAGCATTATGTTTCTAGGACGCCTGTGCTAAAAAAAATTAAATATGCCCTCCCAGATAAAAAGCAGTGCATCAGATCAATTTATGTGCTCAGGTAGCCAGGGTCTGAGTGGGACATAGGACAGGTGAGTTTGGATAGCTGATTAGGTCAAGCCAGATCCATGGCATAAGGTGTTGTTCCATGGAGGGACAGAAATAAAACTCAGGACATTTGGGCTTTCCCTCTAAAATCAGATACATCATGAGAAAGGAAAACCAGTAGTTCATGTCTGAGTCAGAAATAAGAGCAGCTGTACCTGCTGTCTCAGCCATAGTCTCTATGCTCTGCTTCAGCTGAAAGGAAAAATTCTCATTCTAGACATGAATCTAATAAAACCATGTGTCTGAATTTCCTGGAATTTTTCTGACTTTGAATATGGACTTGTTCCCAAAAACTTCCACGTTCCATCTGCCCTCGTGAATGGACCATTTCCATGACGTCAGCAGAGGGAACGCAGGAAGCTGCCTGATGCCTGCCCATCGCTGCCAACTTCATCCTCACTGAGATACACGAGGCACCAAATTCACCTTTTCATTTATTGCCTGAGTAAAAATAATATGCCAGGAGACCTAATAAAACAATTCAGTTGGCTAGACAGTGCCTGCATCCTGTTTCTAAGAGTGCTCCACACCAGGCTGAACCATCTGAGGACCTACCAGGTGTCACTGATAATTAGAGCTGCTGCAAGGTCGCTGGGCTCCATCCCCCCACCCCCTGCTCCTTCCTTTTTGTGTTTTCTTCCCTTCCCTTCTTTTCTCCTTTTCTCCCGTCCTTGATGTTAGCTTTTATCACATTAGTTAGTGGCACAGCATTCCTGTTGTTAAGTGGCATGCTAAAGGCCAAGACAGGATGGGACAGTGAAGGTGACTGACAGATCTGGGTTGCATTCCTGGCTCTGCCTTTGACTTTATGAATGACCTTGACCAGAAAACTGTGCATAAAATCCTCACCTGAAGAAAGGAAGGGTGGGCCTAGATGCCTACTCAGTTCTGTCTGTCTCACCTGATTATAAGATCTGAAAGGTCCTCTCACTGCATGAAGAAGGGCCCAGGGATAATAATGTGGAACCTGGTCTCCCAAGGTCAGAAATGTGAAAATAAAACCATTAAAAATAAAAAAAAAATTTAAAGTTTAAAAACCTGGCTTTTTGAAACTCTTATATATCAAAGAACATATAATAAATGCAATCAATTCTTATTTCCACTCAGATAAAATGTTCAAAATGCTTTTCTGGGTCAGGCTTTGCAGGATCAATGCCAATCAGATTAGGGAGGCTGAGCAGAAGACGCACATTTTCTGTAGGGAAGCAGCGCCACCTGCTGGAAGGTAGTCGTGCAGCATGTGTTAAATATAAATCACAACAAAGCGTCGGTCTGGGGCTGTACTGAATACGGAATCAGGAGCATTAGTCTTAATCAGAAGCTGAGCCTTTAAACTTTGACATGACCACCAGACTGTGGAAAGATTTCTCCACGGGTTACTTTTAGCCATGTTTTAGATTTATTTTTGCACCAAACTGCTCATCCATGCTTTCCATCCTTCTTCATAAATCAGCCTCAATAGCATGTGCCAATAAAAGCCACTTAGTCAAAATCTGTTATTTTGAGTACATAACTAGGTTCAAAGGCCTAAAGTGTCCTTTAGTCCAGACTCCATTAATCAAAGAGCCAGCCCTTCAGATTTCCCAGTCTCCCTCCGGCTCCAGAATTCAGCTACATGGAGAAAATCATGCAGTTGTTGAGTTTTATTAAACAGGGAACATTTTATATACTGAGGAATATATAGAAAAGAGTGTAAGAAGTGTAAAACACATTCCTGATCTGTCATTGTGGAGATTTGGCATGAAAATACACCAACATAAATAGCAATTATAAAAAGTAAATGATTATGCCAGTCCAAATAAAACATGTCCGGGGTGGAGTGAGCCAGTAACTGCTTTGAGAACCTGGGCTTCAGGCAGGGGGCACAGTGGGTCTTATGCCTTTGTTTAGAGCCCATTTCACCAAAACCTAGCACAGCAGGTAGCGTCAGCTAAATAATTTATTTTTAAAAGTTTAGAACCCAAGTGCCAGCCAGGTTGTGTGTCTGGTGAGAGGCCACGCAGCCCTGGATCACTCTTCACCACTCAAGCACGTGACCAACTCTTGAAGCACAATCGAGTTTCTTGGGTACAGACAGCCCTTGGCCACATCATTTAATTGAACGGCTTCAAAGAGTTCTCGGTGCCACCTCTGAGGAGAGAGACAGGCTCAGAGGTCTGGGAAACAGTAATCGGATAAGTACCTTCCCGTTGAACTGAGAATCAGTCTTGCAATAGAATCTTTGCAAGATAAATTTAAATAACAATGGACTCTTTTGTGTAAAGTTAAAGAGGAGTCTTGAGAAGGTGACAGCCAGCTGTCCTCTGTGTTGTCCTCAGGATTTCATTGTCATTCATTAGTCAATTTTCTTCTTCCCTTCCTCCCTTCCTTCCCTCCCTCTTTTTTTTCTTTCTTTTACTTTCTTTCTGCTTATAACACCCCCTACTTGGGAATACCTGTACAAGGTATTGTGGGATTTCAAATAAGAAAGTAAGATAATAGACTCTATTCCAAAGGCATCTGACATCTACCCTGAAAATAATTTTTAAATTAGCCCATTCCTTTTGAAAGAGAAATCTTTCAATGTTTTGATATCTTTACTTTGTACAATTAGTAAAAGAGAGATTCCAAAAGATGAATTATTAATACTTAAATTTTTACATACACACAAAAATAGCAAATGTTTTAAAAATGAATCGATATAAATGGTTAAAGTAGAATAAACTGGCCCCATGCATGCAAAGAGAAAGGGAGTCACAGAGTACAAGCGTGAGTGTGCCCTTGCAGACATTTTCCCAGGTGCCTGCACACTTGTAACACACATGGAGCAAAGTGCCGCAAGAGTCTTCTCCTGTAGGTGTGAAATCTTGGCTGAAGCTCCAAAGCGGAGGCCAATAAAGCCACACATGATAAATACAATGCCGAAGAGCTGCCCCAACTCCCTTCTGCCTCATAGAGTTGGCCAAACTGGGCCTTCTACCCCTCCTCCAGAAGTAGGTCAGGCTACTGGAAGGACAAAAGGAGTCATCCAGGTCATGAGGTCCAGGCCTGGAGAAAGGGTGCTTCTGCAGGAAGGAGCAGGGATGCTCCCTTCCAAACCCTTCCACCCAAACCCACCGCCCAGTCCATACAGGGCGGGCACCAAGAGCATCAATCCCAGAGAATGGGGTATTGACCTGCCGTGGGACTTCCTAAGGGAACTTGCTGTGTGTCCCTGAGCACATGGAGACTGGAACCTGCTGTTCACCTGGATCTTCAGAAGGCACCAAGGCTGCGTGTGCCGGCAGAGCAGGGGCGGGGGTTAGTGTGCCCCGAGCCCCTGGTGATTCGGAGAATGTAAATGCAAACACTGAGGCACCAGTGTGTGACCAGTGGGCAGCAATTTAAAATGTTGACAAGGTTATGTGGAAAAGGGCATTCTCAGACATCACATGTAGGACTACAAATGGGACTGTCTTTTCAGAGCAGAACTGGCAGTACCTACCAAAATTTTAGAAATGTATTCCTTTATACCCAATAGTTCTACTTTCGGGACTCTGTCTCTAAAAATAATAATAATCTCCCTAGGTTGTTGGGAAACACAGACAAAGCTGCTGGGAGGCTTCATAAACTCAGATAAAGACTTACACTAAGAGAATGGCAGTGAGGAAGAGGAGGAGATGGACTTGAGAGATAGTTGATAGGTAGAATTGCCAGAAGTTAGAGGCTGCCTTGGGTTGAATGTTATCCCTCAGAAAGATATACTGAAGCGTTAACCCCCAGTACCCACGACTGTGACTTTATGTGGCTATAAGGTCTTTGCAGATGTAACCAAGTTAAGATAAGGTCACATTCAGAGTAAGTCCTAAATCCAATATGACTTGTGTCCTTATAAGGAAAGAAGAGACAGAGATGCAGGGGAGAATGTCCTGTGGTGACGTGACAGGGACAGAGATTGGAATGTTGCAGCTACAAGCCAACAAACGCCAAGACGACCAGGAACTGAGGGAAAGCACAGGGCAGACTCTCTGCTAGAGCCTTCCGAGAAAGCAGGGCACTGCGGACATCGGGTTCCGGGCATCTGCCCTCCAGACGTGTAAGAGAATACATTTCTTCTGTCCTACGCCCCGCAGTTCGTGGGGCTTTAAGGCAGCTGTAGGAAGCTAATAGAGATCGGGTGGTGTGAGTGATCGAGAAGAGGGAGGAATCAAAGATGTTTCGCGTGGCAGGGGTCACGAGTTCAGCGTCTGCCATCGTAAATCACCGCCCATGGTCCAGTCCGCCTGTTTGGATGTGTCCATTTTGCATTTAGAAGGAGAATCTGAGATCGACAACAGCCTGGACGTGTGAGTGTGTGAGTTTTGAGAGACGTTAAGGTCACTTACAAAATGTCTGTGTTCGGACTGGAAAAACTCCATTCTCTCCAAGGTGAGAGGGACTCGATGCTGTGGCACAGACAGTAGCCTCTCTGTCGCTACACCCCCAGAACCAGCATGGTGAGTTCTGGAAACTGGGTCCCACCCAATCTTGAGCTGACTCTCTGAGTTGACAGGGGTCTGCTGTGGCTCTTTGGGCCTCAGTGTGACCCAGACAGCAGAGCACCCCAGAGTCTGTGGACCTCAGTGCAGGAAGAATGGGCCACAGGGACTGGAGTGGGCTTGCCCCTAGCCAGGGGCACAGTGGACATCACATAAAGGCATGTGAGAACTGAAGTAACCCCAGTCAGTTCAAGCATTTTGTTTTATAGGAAAGGGAAATCAGACCCAGAGAAGTGCTTTATCCAAGGTCACGAACGATTGGTTTCAGAGCTAGAACTGGAAAGTACTGTTTTCATTACATCATTTCTGATGTCTTTTTCAGCCTTTAAATCTTATGCTTATAAAAGCAATTTATAAATAGAATGGGTGCCAGAAGTTTCTAAATAGCGCCAAATACCAAACATTGCTATTTAAAGAACTAACTGGAATTCATCCATCTCACAATTCAGAGGCCCGACATTAATTTAGTGCATTGGGGCACAGCATTTACAGGCCAGTCAGACTGTGTCTTCAGAACTTTAAGAGCATTCAAGAACACTGACAAAAATCATTTTATTACAAATGTTTGCAGCTGGACTTTCACGGGTGTTCCTGCTACACAGCAATCGGGCTGGCTGCAAATCTTCCCCCACGTGTCCCCACCCCATCTCCAAAGGGAAGACGGACATGGTGGCAGCAGCCTGGCCCTACAGTCCATACCTTGAAATTGTAAAAAACATCAGCTTGTCACTGTCTCAGGTGATGTGTTCACTGAAAATGAGCTTCCTGTAAACTAAACCCAAGCAGGCTCCAGGGGCCAAGCTGGACTTGGAGTTGTGTGACACGTGAAGAGGGGCTAGAGTGGATAGGCCTGCGGATGCAGCCACCTGCCAGCTGCCAGCTCCAGACGTGATCATAGACCAAGGCTGCGCCGCTGCCCAAAGCTGCCAGCTTCCTCCTCCAGAGAGAGCCAGGGCAAGGGAGGCTCTCATCCCAGCTCCCACCTTCTTTCCTCTCTCCCCTCCCCTCCCCTCCCCTCCCCTCCCCTCTCCTCTCCTCTCATCCCATTTTTCCTGCCTTTCCTTTTTCTCTGTCTTCATTCTTACTATTTCTTCCCCTCTCCTCTTTCTATCTCTTTCCTATTTTTCCCTCTGTCATACCTTCACCAGTAATGCTCAACCCCAACCCTGGTCTATTACTGGATGCACGGAAATAATGTCACTTTAAATCAGTATAAGTCAGTCATTTCACTGCCTCAAAAAGACTAGTCTCGTCGTAATGAACAGGTCTGTCCTTTCCTCCAAAAACGTTGCAGCGGGTTCCAGTGGCATGGGCTGGCCACCGTGAAATCGCCAGCCCGAGGAGATCACGCCAAGCTCCGTAAAGGAAGTGCTGCCCTGGTTCCCTCGTGTCTACGCATCAGGACGATTGGAATTTTCTAATACTGAGTCTTATCTCCATTCTCAGTGGACAGGGTAAATTGAGCATGTATAGGAAATACCCCTCTACTCCCAACATCTAGAATGGGTAGAAATACTAGATAAAATATAAATATATATATAAATATATGCCAATAAATATATGTTTGTACGTATGCTATATAACAGCCATTCAAAAGAAAGAAAGAAAGTGCTGAGAATAAGAACTTTAAGAGCACAGCTAGGAGCAGGTGCTGAAGCCCTCAGGTGTGCTGGGAAAAGACATTTCCCTCAGAGCGAAAGCTCTGGAGCGAAAGCTCCAAGTCCCCACTTAGCTGGCAGTTGGAACTAGATGCCCTGCATGAAGCCAGGAATGAAAAAGCCAAGTGCCAGCCCTGATGAGTGACCAGAAAATTCTACCCAGAAGTTGTAAAGCTGCTAGCATTTCTTCCAATCACCTCTGATGCTGATGAAACCATAACTCTATTAATGGGCCCTTTTCAGAGGCTTTAATCTCAGCAGATGGCAGAACAAATCTTTCAGGGAAGCCTGCTTTAATTCTGAATGTTGCATTTCATGTTAACAAATAAGCACTTAGCAGAGAAATAAGGCTATTGGTTTCTAAAGCCGAATCTTTGGAATTTTGCTTGGAATCAATCCTTCTTTTATTTGCCAAAACCTACAGACAGAGTCATATACATCCAAGAGCCACCTCTTACTGGTTTTTATGGATGTGAGTCAACAGCTCCATTGTTGGCAGCCCATTAAGAGACACTCGGCTAGAAAAACTGGCTGCTTCGCTCCACTGTGGAGGCAGCTGAGCTTTCACTGAGGGTTGTAAAGTCTTAACGGAGGAGCAGCAGCACAGCGGGCAATTCGGGCCCACTTAGTTCTTGTAGCACGTATGTGAACAGCTGCCTCATAGTTCTACTCTAACCCTTTCCGCCCCTGGGGAGCCACCCCCAGAACACTCACCTAAGGCAGTGGAGGTCTCCACTTGCCATCTGGGTCACTGTTTGGGTCTGTTCATATCCTCTGATTGTAAGGCCTTCATTTGTCTAGAATTTTAGAAGTTTACAAAATAGTTTCCCAGGATAATCTACTTCCTATGAGGTAGGTAAAAGGACCAATGTTACCATCCACTAATGTGAAGAAGAAGTTCAGGGAAGTTTGGTGACTTGTTCAAAATTCCACGGAAGAGGTGGGGCTGGGATGCATGTTTCTGGTCCACTGTACCATGTGACAAGTGTCCCCTCCCTCCCGTGGCCATTTCCCCTATCTTGACACTGATTGGCTTTGGCTATCCTACACTCTTTTTTTTTCTTTTTCAAATGCAGTACAATATACATAACATAAACTTGACCGTTTTAACCATTTCAAGTGTAGAGTTCAGTCGTGTTGAATACACTCACGTTGTTGTGCAGCCTCCACCACCATCTACCTCCAAACCAAAACTTTGTGCCCACTGAACGGTGACTCCCACCCCCACACCCCAACCCCGAAACCCCCATTCTACCTTCTGTGTCTATGAAGGTGACTACTCTAGGTGCCTCATATAGGTGGGATCATACACTATTTGCCCTTTCGTCTCTGGCTTACTTTACTGAAGATAATATTTTCAAGTTTCATCCATACTATAGCGTGTATTAGAATGTTAATCATTTTTAAGACTGAACGAGATTGCACTGTTTGTGTAGTCTACATTTTGTTTACTCATTCATCTGTCGACTGGTGCCCTGAACTTTTATCTCCTTCTTTGAAAAATAGCACTTGATTTTTGGAAGATGGCGGCAACATAGGTGGGAGCAGAATTCACTTCCCCTCAGTGCCAGGGAAATACCTAGCTGATCTGAGGAGCAGAGCGAACAGCCAACAGTACTCCAGCATATACGAAGATTAGAGACCAAAGATAGAGGACACTGAAAGATCTGACGGTAAGAAGAGTGCTCAAGGACAATAAGGTCCCCGGGACCCGGGACCGCGCGGTACAAGGGCGGCAGAGGCGCCAGCCCTGGCGCAGGGGCTGCTGCAGGAGTCCTGAGAGAGGGCCAGGCTGCGCTGTGAGCAGCCAGGTGCTTGATTGGACCAGGGGGGCTTGAAAAGGAGGAATTTCTCAAAAAGAAAAAGAAAATAGAGACACTCAGGGGCTAGTTAGAGAACTCTCGGTGGTGGCCGAGGCCCCTGGCGCCCCTCCCCCCTCCGCCCCTGGACTGCGAACGGGGAACGCGGGATAAGCAGCACCGGCGCTCACCTGAGGTCCGGTTGCGCGCGGTAGCGAGCGCGCAGATTAGCGAACGGGGCCCGTACATGAAACCCCGGAGGGGCGCCCACACCTGAAACCTCCGAGATCTTTTGGAGCAGAGACTAGCTGCTCCACCCACAGACCCAAAACCTCGGAACCGAGGACCGCGTGATTCGGTCCCAGGGCGGCCCCGCCCACCCGAGAGTCTCAAGCCCCGGACAGCTGGATCGGCCCCCAAGCGTAGAGCCTCTGGCTCGGCGGCGGGCTGCGCGCTCACCAAGCGTAGGGCCGGCTGGATGCGCACTTCCTAAGCACAAAGGGGCTGGCGAGAGACGTAACACCAAGGCGGCTGAACCAGCAGTTTGCGGCGCGCCAGCCTCCCTAGCCTGGGCGGCTCGATCGGTCGGCTGCGCGCTCAGAGCCCAAATAACGTCACAAACCCGAAGCGGCTGGATTCCCCTGCTGCGCGCGCACGCGTCCGGAGCCAAAGCGGCTGGAGCGGCCACTCGAGAGTCCCAAGAACAAAGCTGCTGGATTGGCTGATCAACGGCCTGATTGCCTGCCAGGGACCACACCTACAAAACAGTGAAGAGTGTGACCCAGGAAGGAAGAAAAGTGAAACCAATCCTTCCAACCACCGCCTCCCGTTGCACAGACAGGACAACAGCAGAAATAACCTGAACGGTTTAAAGCCAACAGAAGATTTTTTTTTTTTTTCCCTTTTTTTTTTTTTTTTTTTTTTTTTCCCTTTTCCTTTCCCCCTGAACTCCTTCTTCCTCTCTCTCTCTTTTTTTTCTTTCATTCCTTCTTCCTCCCATCCTTTACCATTTTTATGTCTTCTTCCTCCCTTCTTTTATCTATTTCTATGTTTTAATTTTTGTTAAAATTCCTTCTTATCTTGCCTCCGATCTTTCTTTAATCCTTCTTCCCTCCTTCCTCCCTTTCCTCCTTTCCTATTTCCTTTTTCCCTCCTTCCCATCTTTGGTTTTTTTTTTTTGTTTGTTTGTTTGTTTGTTTTTTCCTTTTCTTTCTCCCCCCCTTTCTATTTTTCCCACAGGTGCGACAACAAAACCTGGAGTGCTGAAAAGACTAGAGTTAGACCGTGTTAAACACATAAACGTCAGCTCAAGACCAGTGAGCACAGGAGAGTAAGGAGACAGCACCACCGAATCCCATTGGCATTCTACCATAGAAGTTCATATCATAAACCCAGGGATTCAGAACAAAGCAATTTAAGAAGCAGAGGCCAACAAGAAGAGCCTCACAAACAATGGGAAGACAAAGAAACAATTCCCAAATGAAAGGAAAGGAGGAAGTCTCAGAAAGAATACTAACCGAAAAAGAGGCAAGTCAACTATCAGATACTGAGTTCAAAGCAATGGTCATCAGGAAGCTCACTGAGCTCTCTGAGCTCAAAGAGAACTACCAGAAACTACAAGGAAACTACAATGAACTCACTGCAAACTATATCAACATGAAAAAGGAAATAGAAAATATCAACAAGAGCCAAGAGGAAATGAAGAATACAATTTCTGAATTGAAGAACACAGTAGAAGGAATTAAAAGCAGACTTGATGAAGCAGAGGATCGGATCAGCGAGCTGGAGGATAAAGTAGAAAAAAACACCCAGAAGGAACAAGAAAAGGAAAAGAGGCTCAGAAAGAATGAAGAGGCAATAAGGGAAATGCAGGACAACATGAAACGTAACAACATCCGTATAATAGGAATACCAGAAGGAGAAGAAGAAGAGCAAGGGATAGAAAACCTGTTTGAAAAAGTAATGATGGAAAATTTCCCTAATCTGAGGAGAGAAAAAGTCACCCAAATCCAGGAATCACAGAGAGTCCCAAACAAGAGGAACCCAAAGAGACCCACTGCAAGACACATCATAATTAAAATGGCAAATTTCCAAGACAAAGAGAGGATCTTAAAGGCAGCAAGGGAGAAAAAGGAAGTAACATACAAGGGAGCCCCAATAAGGTTAGCAACTGACTTCTCAATGGAAACGCTCCAAGCCAGAAGAGAATGGCAAAAAATATTCCAAGTAATGAGAACCAGAGGCCTCCAACCAAGACTACTTTACCCAGCAAGGCTCTCAATCAAGATAGAAGACCAAATAAAGAGCTTCCCAGACAAAAGAAGTCTAAAAGAATACAGCTCCACCAAACCAGCTCTGCAAGAGATGCTAAAGGGACTGCTTTAAGGAAAGGAAGGAAAAGAGAAAGACAGAGGAACACAGGTAGGAAATAATGGCAATGAATAACTACCTATCGATAATAACCTTAAATGTAAATGGATTAAATGCTCCAATCAAAAGACATAGAACAGCTGAATGGATAAGAAAACATGACCCACACATATGCTGCCTACAAGAAACCCATCTCAGGACAAAAGACTCACACAGACTGAAAGTGAAGGGCTGGAAACAAATTTTCCAAGCAAACGGACAGGAAAAAAAAGCAGGGGTAGCAATACTCATATCAGACAAAATAGACTTCCAAAGAAGGGCCATAAAGAGAGACCCAGAAGGTCACTTCATAATACTCAAAGGAAGAATCCACCAAGAAGACATAAACATTATAAATATATATGCACCCAACATAGGAGCACCCAAATACATAAAGAAAATCTTGGAGGATTTCAAGAAAGATATTGACAGCAACACAATTATAGTAGGGGATTTTAACACCCCACTATCAAAAATGGACAGGTCTTCCAAACAAAAGATTAACAAAGATATTGTGTCACTTAACAATACCCTAGAGGAAATGGACTTAACTGATATATACAGAGCTTTTCATCCCAAAGAAGCAAAATACACATTCTTTTCAAGTGTCCATGGATCTTTTTCAAAGATAGACCACATGATAGGACACAAAGCAACCCTCAACAAATTCAAGAAAATTGAAATCATATCAAGCATCTTCTCTGACCACAAGGGTCTGAAACTAGAAACCAACCCCAAGGGTAAAAACCCAAAACACTCAAAATCATGGAGACTGAATAGCATGCTATTAAACAATGAATGGGTCAAGAACGAGATTAGGGAAGAAATCAAAAACTTCCTGGAAACAAATGAAAACGAACTCACAACAACCCAAAACCTATGGGACACAGCTAAGGCAGTCCTGAGAGGGAAGTTCATAGCAATACAGGCCTACCTTAAGAAGTTAGAAACAGTTCACACAAACAACCTAACCCTACGCCTACAAGAACTGGAGGAACAACAACAAAGACAGCCCAGAGCAAGCAGAAGGAAGGAAATAACCAAGATCAGAGCAGAACTAAATGACATAGAGACTAAAAGCACAATTGTAAGGATCAATGAATCCAGAAGCTGGTTCTTTGAAAAGATAAACAAAATCGACAAGCCTTTAAGTAGGCTTATCAAGAAGAAAAGAGAGAGGATCCAAATAAACAGAATTAGAAATGAAAGTGGAGAGATTACAACTGATACCACAGAAATACAAAGGATCGTAAGAAATTACTATGAAGACCTATATGCTAAGAAATTTGAAAACCTAGATGAAATGGACACATTTCTAGAAAAATATAATCTTCCAAAACTGACTGAAGAAGAAGCAGAAAACCTGAACAGACCAATATCAGCAAAGGAAATTGAAGCAGTCATCAAGAAACTCCCATCACACAAAAGCCCTGGACCAGATGGTTTCACAGGAGATTTCTACAAAGCATTTAAGGAAGAACTAACCCCTATCCTTCACAGACTATTCGAAAAAATCCAAACTGATGGAAGACTCCCAAACTCTTTTTATGAAGCCAACATCATCCTAATCCCAAAACCAGATAAAGACACAACGAAGAAAGAAAACTTCAGGCCAATATCGCTGATGAACATAGACGCTAAAATTCTCAACAAAATATTAGCAAACCGCATCCAGCAATATATTAAAAAGATCATCCACCATGACCAAGTGGGATTCATCCCAGGGATGCAAGGATGGTACAATATTCGCAAATCAATAAACATAATACATCACATCAACAACAGCAAAGACAAAAATCACATGATCATATCAATAGATGCGGAAAAAGCATTCGATAAGATACAGCACCCATTTCTGATAAAAACACTCAGCCAAGTGGGAATAAAGGGAGCAGTCCTCAACATAATTAAGGCCATATATGAGAGACCTACAGCCAGCATCACATTCAACGGACAAAAACTTAGAGCTTTCCCACTAAGATCAGGAACAAGACAAGGATGCCCTCTCTCACCACTCCTATTCAACATAGTATTGGAAGTCCTAGCCACAGCAATCAGACAAGAAAAAGCAATAAAAGGCATCCAAATTGGAAAGGAGGAAATGAAACTGTCACTGTTTGCAGACGACATGATAGTGTACATGGAAAACCCTATAGACTCCACTCAAAAACTACTCGACCTAATAAATGAATTTGGCAAAATAGCTGGATACAGAGTCAATACCCAGAAATCAAAGGCATTCCTGTACACCAACAACGAAACTGCAGAAACACAAATCAGGAAAAAAATCCCATTCGATATAGCAACAAGAAAAATAAAGTACCTAGGAATAAACCTAACCAAGGAGGTAAAAGACCTGTACTCAGAAAACTACACAACACTGAAGAAAGAAATTAAGGAAGATACAAACAAATGGAAGCATGTACCATGTTCATGGATTGGAAGAATTAACATCATCAAAATGGCCATACTACCCAAAGCAATTTATAGATTCAATGCAATCCCTATTAGAGTACCCATGACATATTTCACAGATATAGAACAAACATTACAGAAATTCATATGGAACCATAAACGACCTCGAATAGCAGCAGCAATTTTGAGAAAGAAGGACAAAGCAGGAGGTATCACAATACCTGATATCAAACTGTATTACAAGGCAACGGTAATCAAAACAGCCTGGTACTGGCATAAAAACAGGCTCATAGACCAATGGAACAGAATAGAGAGCCCAGAAATAAACTCAAATCTATACGATCAATTAATATTTGACAAAGGAGGCAGGAGCATAAAATGGAGCAAAAACAGTCTCTTCAACAGATGGTGTTGGGAGATCTGGACAGCTACGTGCAAAAAAATGAAACTCGATCACCAACTTACGCCATACACGAAAATAAACTCAAGATGGATAAAAGACTTAAATATAAGCCGTAACACCATAAAAGTCCTTGAAGAAAACATTGGCAGGAAAATCTCAGACATTCCACGCAGCAACATCCTCACAGACACATCCCCTAAAGCAAGGGACATAAAGGAAAGAATAAACAAATGGGACCTCATCAAAATAAAAAGCTTCTGCATGGCTAAAGAAAACAGCACCAAATTACAAAGAGAACCAACAATATGGGAAAGCATATTTGCCAATGATACCTCAGACAAGGGCCTGATCTCCAAAATATATAAAGAACTCACACGACTCCACTCCAGGAAGACAAACAACCCAATTAAAAAATGGGCAAAGGACTTGAACAGACACTTCTCCAAGGAAGACATACAGAAGGCCCAGAGACATATGAAAAGATGCTCAGCATCACTAGCCATCAGAGAGATGCAAATTAAAACCACAATGAGGTATCATCTCACACCAGTCAGAATGGCCAACATAAACAAATCCACAAACAAATGTTGGAGAGGATGCGGAGAAAAGGGAACCCTAGTACATTGTTGGTGGGAATGCAGACTGGTGAGGCCACTGTGGAAAACAATATGGAATTTCCTCAGAAAACTAAAAATGGAACTGCCCTTTGACCCAGCAATTCCGCTGCTGGGATTATACCCTAAGAACACTGAAACACCAATCCAAAAGAATCTGTGCACCCCAATGTTCATAGCAGCACAATTTACAATAGCCAAATACTGGAAGCAACCGAAGTGCCCATCAGCAAACGAGTGGATCCAAAAACTATGGTATATTTACACAATGGAATTCTACGCAGCAGAGAGAAAGAAGGAGCTTATACCCTTTGCAACAGCATGGATGAAACTGGAGAGCATTATGCTAAGTGAAATAAGCCAGGAAGTGAGGGACAAATACCATATGATCTCACCTTTAACTGGAACATAAGCAATAGAAGGAAAAAGCAAACAAAATATAACCAGAGACATTGAAGTTAAGAACAATGTAACAATAGCAAGGGCGGGGGTGGGGGGTGGGGGCGGGGACAGTAGGTAGAGGGGATTACAGGAACTACTATAAAGGACACATGAACAAATCCAAGGGGGAGGGTGGAGAGGGGGGAGGGAAGTGGGTTCACCTGGAGTGGGGTGAAGGGATGGGGGAAAAGGCATACAACTGTAATTAAATAACAATAAATAAATTTAAAAAAAAAAAAAAAAAAAAAAAGAAAAATAGCACTTCAATTTTCCTTAAAAAAATTACCTCTTCCCATCGATAAAGCCTGTTGTAAGTATTAATTAAGATGCTCTGGGCTGAGAACAATCCAAGCAGCAGTTCTCTCTCAGAATCTGAAACCCAAGCAACACGGTAAATAGAATAAAAATGGAAGAGACTTTTAGAAAAATACAGTTATAACTAGGCAAGATGGAGCAGTAGTTTTGGCTACATAGAGATGTTCCAGTTCTGATTCATTCTCAAGCTCTCCCTTTGATTATGTGTCTTACACTACAGCCAGTACTGGGTTCTGTGGCTGGAAACCAGGAAACTCTAACAGTCATTAAAACCAAACGAAGACTACCCCACAACCTCCATGCCGCGATAGGCATGATTGTTTCCCCTTAAAAATGCATTCAGTGTTGATTTTTACATTATTTACCTACATGGATTTGCGGGGACAGGGTACAGAGGGTAGGGGGCAGGGAGAAGGGAAAAAATAGAAGTTGTTGCCAACTATTTGTCCCATAGATGAGCTTGAATTTCCTTTAAAAACCTAGTTATCTTCAGTATGGCTTATTGTATGTCAAACCTAAGTCTAATGTATAAGGACTTGATTATCAGTATTAAGAGACTATGTCCCTCTCTCCAATCTGGTCGCTCCAAGTTCCTCGGGGGTCATCAAACTGTACTTACAGGGTGACCTATGTCCAAGTGTTCTACATCACCAAATCCCAACAGTCAGGCTTTCATTTTCACTGACAAAACAAAGCCCCGTTTCTCTCAAAATATACAATTATTCAACAAATAATTATTGAACACCTGAAATACACCAGCCACTGGACTAGGTTCTGGGGATTTGGCCACAAACAAAAGAGATATGCTTTCATCCCTTGTGAAGAATACCTTTCAGTGGGAGAGACCAAAGGGAATCAAACAATCAGGCAAAACAATTGAAGTCTAACTCAGCTAAATGCTCTGAGCAACTTGGAAGCGGGATGTCCCCCGGTCAGGGATGCAGAAAAGGCTTCCCCTAGAAAAGGTGAATGAAATGAGTTTTAAAAGATCAGTGGAATAAGTAGGAGTTACCTAAGGGGTAACTGGGCTCTGGGGCAGGGAGGGTGTTGGCAGAAGAACAGACAGCATAAGCCAAACTGCTATGTTTGGAGATGGCCTGGCATCTCTGTCTCATAAAATTTTAGAATTTCATTCTTATTTTACCTAATAAAATGGATTTTCTTTTGGAAAATGCTTTCATATACCTTATCCAACAATGAACTCACAACACCCTGTTAGACCAAGTATATCAGGTTTGGGCTGGGTCCCAGCTTCTGCAGCCCATTTCCCCTCCTTCCTTCTTCCAGGCACGTAGCATCCACTTGACCTTCATAGACAAGGCCAGCCTGGCTGGGCTGAGCATCTCGAGGGCCAAGAAAGAAGGGACCAAAGGAGTTCTGGGCTCAAGTCAGTGTGATGGCTAGTTTAACTCTGACCTTCTGTCTCCGTTCTCATAACCTCGTTGCTAAAATAAGACTATTTTACCCACAAACGCAGTGACCGCTCCCTCTATGGGTGACCTTCCTGGAGCTCCTATCTCTCTGTTTGGCCCTAGGGTACTGCCTTGCTTTTTCCTATCTTCCTTCAGGAAACCAGAGCCCCACCCTGAATTCCAGCAAAACCCTTCTATCTACAACCACATTCCCTGAGGCCACACTGTGCTTGCCAGAGTTTGGGACAGGCTCTCACTCAGTATTTCCCATTGCAATGTCTGCCCTGGTAGGACAGGTGCCCACTGCACAGGTGTGCACAGTGACAGCCCACCACCCCAGCTGGTGGTCGTTGCCAGTCGCGATCCCACTTCCTAGCTCATCTAGGCAGGGCTTCGGGCCCTTCAGCACCTGCCCCACTGTTTTGGGGATACCCAGTGCAGGATCCTGGCTCTTTCTAGTTGTATACAACTAGCCAGACCATACATACCCCAGTCAGACTACAGCCAAGCTGCCTCTTCTGACTTCTTAGTCCAGGGCTCGTCACACTCCATCCAAGCCCTATACCTAGCAAGTAAAACTAGCTGTTAACAGGGATTTGTACACTCTGATTCAGCTGTAAACAATAATCGGTGATTAGAGAGGGACTTTATTTTCATTACTTAAGGAACACTGTCATCCTCACTATGTTATTCCCTCGGCTACTCAAGAAACATCTGTAATGAAGTTATTTTCTATCAATGAAACTCATACTGTCAACAGATTCACAGAGAGCATGAGCCACAACCAAGCGGCCAGAACCCAGGATGATTAGATCTGGGTACACAGAACTGACCGGATCCCGTGCACTTCCCCTTTGAGGTCTGCCCAGATTCCTGTGGGGAACAGCTACCTTCAGCTGCAGTTTCTCTTCTCAGCTCTCAGGGCCCCCACTGCTGCCGCACCCCAAGGCTCCCCCTCCCCAGGGCACACAAGGCATCGATCCACTCTTTGCAATACTGAGCCACCCTGCATAAGCAAACACCCAGCTCAAAAGGAGCCCCTATTTCCCAGCCACCCTACAATCTTCATACTAAGAGGCTGCTTCAGTGTGCATTACCACATCTGCTGAGTCAGTGCTAAGGATGACTAGCCAGGCTGGACTTTTCCTTTTCTCTGCTCATGCTCTTTGACACAATTCGAAGACACGATAAGATGTCTCCTCCTGTGTCCTCATTCCCTGCCACCGGCCCAGAACAAAAACCACTCAGCCATTTCCTTGAAAACTGCACAGTGGGCAGAAAGGCCAAGCTCAGAAAATGGGCCAGGGAGCGGGAGTTGTCACGCCACTTTACCGGATGTCTCAGAGTCTGTAACCTAATACAAATCCCCATAATCTTAACACTTCATCTTACTTAGCAATACCCAGTGACAAGGATGCGTGTGCAGATGGCTGGAGCTGCTGATAGGAGCTTGGAGTACAGGCCGTTCTGACAGTATCCGAGAAACACTGAAGGGTGGGGGAGATGGGGCAGGTGGAGAATGATGACGCAGATACAGAATTCTTTAAATCTAGAGAAGAGCACACTAAGAAAATGACTATGTAAAACCTTCCCAAATATGAAAAATAAGAAGAAAGAGGAGGAGAAAGAAAAGGAGGAAGAGGAGGAGGGAGAGGAATGCAAAATGGGAGAGAACAAGAGGCCTCCACAGTCCCTACTGAAAACACATGCATCCCTGCAATTCTTACTGCAGGTCCTCTGTCTGGTTCTAGAGAGAAGGCCTGCCGGTGTTTCCTCAGTGACCCACTTCCATTCACCGCCTCAGCTGTGGTGGCTGCGGTCCCTGTGCCCGTGCAGTGGCCGGAAGCAGCTCACCGACACCATTCCCACTGAGGAGGATTTGGGGTTGGGGATACCAGGTCCAACTCCAGATTCTTTTTTCCCATTAGCTTAAAGCTGCTGGCCAGTCGCTTGAGTGCTGCCAGAGGGTGGTAACTGAACACCGTCTGAGCCGGCCAGGGCACTCCCAGGCAGCCTGTAGTGTTGGTATTTTCCATCCACTGCAAGGCAGACAGAGTGCTGAGAGCCAAGAGGGTCTGCGGAGATGAGAGGAGGGCAAATGGGATCTCGCAGGCATGGGGTGCCCCTACATCTGGCCAGTCCAGACAGGTACAGCATTTCACAGCTCGAAGGGTGGGTGGGTGGAAGGTATGGAAATGTGCACATTTTCAAATCCGGTGCTGACATTCAGAAGGGAAACCCAGCTAGAGAAATGTGACCGTTTGCAAACATAGGCTCTAAAGGACTTGAGAAGTTGTTAAAAGAAAGGAAATTTTCCTTACAAAACATATGCTTTCAGGAATGTGATTATGTAATCCAGGAAAGCTACGTTCAGTGAAAAATCAGGTCAAAAATAAAGACCCGAATTGGGAAACTCCAGAGTATAAAATAAATATCTAGCAGGCCAAGTAAATTTTTTGCTGTTAACAAACAGCAAAAACTTCCTGGAGAAAAGGAAAAGAAATGAGGTTGTGAACTCCATCAGGAGCCAAATAGCTCCACAGAAGACAGTGAGTGTCCCCAGATTAAACTCCAGGACCAGAACGCATTCCTTCAGTTTTCCTACCTCCGTGCGTGCGCTTGGCTTTCTTTAAGGAAACACCCCACACAATACACAGAGTCACCCCAGGCTGGGCAAGGAGATAAAAGATACATCTGGGTAGAAGCAATCCTCTTTTACAAGGGCCAGTAAATTCAGCAGTTCCTGAAGAAGAGAATTATCCTCTGAACAGGGATAACAGAATCACAATAAAGCCGTATTGTCTCCGTGCTCATGAATACATTTCCTTTTCTAGAATGTCAGTCTGCCTCTTTCCCAGCAGGCAAATAAACCCTGGGCTTTTTCAAAACTTCCTGCCATTTTCCCATGAGGAAAATTCCACTTTATGATCATTTCGACCTTGCTTTATATTTTATTATTTTTAGGAGTCAGCATTATTTAATTTTGCTTCTCTTCGTCAGCCATCTCTTCTTCATTAGCCCTCACTGAGAACTCTGAATTGATAGGCTCGGAATCTGCTGTTTCTTTGTGCTCCGTTGTACAAGCCTATAAAGACAACGGGCATTCAAAATACATATTCTTGTTGGATGTTGAAAGTATAACACATTAAAATTATTACTACAAAGATTTCTTTCATATAGAGAAATATTGGGGAAATTCGAAAACTGTCCACTTCCATTCTGCACTCAGGAAATGACTTCCCGTCCGCTTCCTCATGGTTGACTATTTAAAGTTAGACGTGGTAGAGTCCTCGTGGGTTAGTTCGACTCCTTTTCTATAGATCTGAACATGATGGAACTCACTGGAACTCACCTTCTTCATTTCCATTCTTAGCATAAGTCTGGAACCCAGACGTGCAGAATTCGTTCTAGCACTTGCGGTTGATCCTGCTTCTGCACTGCTCTCTGAGTACAGGGGGTCTCAAGGACGATCACCCACATCACTTGCCCTCCATCCAGGCGTGTTTTGTTCCAGAACACATTCACCCAGGCATAACACCCAAATATTTCTTCACTGAAACTCTACTGCATTATTTTTCTCTGTGAAGTGGGCAACATAAAATGAAGGGGATCAGAATATGGCACCCCAAAACACACCATTCTGGCATAAAGATTATTTCAAGCTGGAAATAATTGAGAAAAAGCGGACACAAAAAGAGCTCTCTGCTATCTTCTTCTCTGTCCAAAAGCAGGACCTAAACTCCCCTTGGGAAGAGGTCCCCTGCCCTCTCCCCCACCCCGGGGAGGGGAGAACCCTGATCACCAAAGAAGAAGGCAGCACGTAAGTCAGTCTGCAGAAACAAACCTTGCGAAGAAACCCTTACCTACCACTAGTTTTCCATATATGTAACTTAACACAATTTACCATCCTTTAGTCACTTCTGCAGAATTTATTGTCTCAAATGGCACGTAAGCCTCCGAGGCCAACTGCTTCTTTCAGTTTTCATTTCTTTTCTGTGGCACTCATGTGCAAATAAAATTAAAAATAAAAATGTTATGCCTTTTCTCTTGTGCCTAATCTGTTTTTTGTCAGCTTAATTTACGTGTCCCAGGCCCAGAGCCTAAGAAGGTAGAGGAAAAGTTCTTCCTCCCCTACAGGAATAAGATGAAAAATATGTTCATCTAATTTTTGCTCCTCAGGCATGAACCCATTTCAGAACTTTACATTTGCCATGATAACAGAGCACAGGAATAAAGTAAAGAAAGTAGGAAACAATGGCTTCCGGATTTAAATGCTAAAAGTAGAAGTTGTGGATGACAGGTCCATGTTCTGGCTCCAGGGACTTCTCTGGCCCATGAAGTCCCCTCCTCGTTAAGTGGCCAGACCGTTAAGAGAAGTGGCCTTCTCGTTAAGAAGGCTTCATTTTATAACATATAAACTTACTGCTTTAGTGAGCTTAGTGCGAAACACTTGAGTAAGTACTTTCCTGATTTTAAAGCCCTACAAAAATGTTAGTTCATGCTCCTAATCGGACCTTTTTCTTACTAGATTGGTTTATTGGTACTTTCTCTCTAAGTTTTCAACTTCAAGGTTTTTTCCTGCTTCAGAGCCCAGGCACACACGTTGGAGAGCTTTACAGAAACTCTAACGTTCATTCCCAGGCTGTAAGGCAGCAGTGAGGCAGCCAGGCTTCCCAGTCACTCCGTGAAGCCCCGGGACCTGGAGGCGCATTTCCTGAATTCTGAACATGTGTTCGTGAATGACAGGCTGGTCCTGATGCACCTGCTTGAGTGGTGGTCGGAGGCCCTGGCTTCATTCCCCACCACTTGGGCCACAACTCTTGACCAAGAATCAAGCACCTGGCACCAGGTGCCGCACCATCTGACAAGCCAGGACACCGGACTTCTGTATTCTTCTTTCAGGGACAAATGGGCTTGCCAGAAATCAGTGAAGACTAACATAATTAGCACAACTTGGTTTCAGCCTCATTGCAAACACGTGTGTTATTTCCCCAGGACACAATACAGTTCATATGAAGTCACACAGTGATTTGTATTTCCCTTAAATTCACCACGGCAAGCTTTTATTCAGTCTCAATGCGGTCAGAGGCACTGATCAAACAAACTCTGACAGGCATCTAATATGAAAACCATTCCCTGACTTCATGGAGCTGGCACTCTGGAAATTTTCTGAGCACTGCATCTGAAGCACAGAGATAACTCTTAAATATGTGTCAAAATATATAAATCACCAAAAAGGAAAAACAGGACTGGGCCACCTTAAGATCCATCAGAGGCTGAAAATTAAATGTTGCTTTATGTATGGTTGACCTCTAAGGCAAACAAAATAGAACATAAAAAGCTATCTGTTGCTGCCAAGATTTGAATCATTTTTCCAAAATGGGTTTGCCAAGACCAAAGGAGGTGTTTTCTGCAGTGAAGGGGAGGTGAATGAGAGGGAGAATGTGTTGCAAAGTCCTGAGTAATCTCAGTTAGTATGGCTTCTGCAGTTGCCTGGACCTCTGCTTATGAGAGCCAAGCAGTCAAAAGGCGAGGCCCACCTCACCGTGCCCTGGGATGGTACAGTCTCCTACAAACAATGCGGTGCAAAGGTTCCAGGAGAGTGAGGAGTCTGATCTGAAGCAATGTGGCCACTTATCATTTTTGACAGTTACAAGAAATCAAGAAAAGAGATTTTCTTGTCTTATCATTTTTAACCTTAAAGTTCAGGGAGTTAGTCTTTCTCAAGATTAGGATGCACTAAATACATCCTGAGGAAAGGACGCAGCACATTTTCTGCCAGCGCCATCCAGGAGATGTGAACTCTCTCCCTTTAGGATATCAGAGGAGGGGGCAGGAGTGGGGAGGAGAGTTCAGTCGGCTCAGCTCAGAGCAGATGCTCCACCCGCAACAGGGCAGTAGCCATCCTGATGGTGGAACTCAGTGTGGCTGCAGACCACTGCGGCAGCCCAAGTCCCAGCCCGTGGTGTTGGATCCAGGAGAGTTATAAATAGCCCCCCAGAACTGCCTTCTGGTGACTTATTACTACCAAGGGGAAGCGTGCATTTCCTGAGAGATACCTAAAGTGACTGCAAAAAGGACTCCAGAAGTGTGTCTTTTGCTGAACCTGAAACATCAGAAAAATAGTTGAAATATCTCAGGACAGATAAATATGCCGATCTTCAAGTTTTAACCCATCTCACATGCTTTGATTTCTCAAGGCGGTTGCATGAAAATCGGGTATCTCTGATTTAGGACTCTGTGAGCCCCTGCTGCTCATTTCTCAGGGGCAGACCTGGTGGACAGCTCGATGAGATCCTGCAGCCAGAGCATTTGATGGGGGCACAGAAATCTGTCCCCACGCAGGCAGAGGGGCCCCACAGCTCATGTTGGCACAAAAATCACTCACAACCGGAGCCGGCCCCCCACCACCCAGCAGCCCAACTGCCTGTAACAGGGGATCCATCCTGCTTAGAATCCTCCAGAGAAAAGGTTTTTACCTTCTTCCACCATTCACTGTCTGAGCTTGAAACGTTCAAACAAAGCACTTCTATGAGCGTGTGCTGTGCACAGAAGCAAGGTTTCTGGGAGGAGGGTCACTTACACAAGAAATACTGGTACTGCAATAAGAAATAAATAAGTATTGTACTTCTAGGTTTTCATATAAACTCAAACTGTAATTAAGACTCTGTTTCACCCTGGGCAGTGTGGCTCAGTTGGTTGGACGTGGCCCCACAAACCAGAAGGTTGTGGGTTCAGTACCCAGTCAGACCTGGGTTGCAGGTTCGGTCTCTGGCCTGGGTGCGTACAGAAAACAGCCAATCAATGCTTCTCTCTGACATCATTGTTTCTCTCCTTCTCTCTCCCTCTATTCCCCTCTCTCTAAAAAAATAAATATTAAAAAAAAAAGAAGCCGTCCTCCCTGCCAATATCTTGTCCTCAGTGGAGACGCAGGCCAGCTGCTTGCTCTCTGTGGGAGGAGACTCCAGAATCTTTAATCAGTGTTCATTGCCCTCATAACACCTCCACCTCTTTGAGGCTAGTCTACACGTTTCTGTGCCTCCAGCCCCACCTAGAGGCGCTATTCCCTGCAAGATCTGTGACAAGTCAGTTGACTTCTTTGTGCCTCAGTTGTGCATCTGGAGCGAGGAGAGAGCTGCAGAGGGTGATCTCAGGATCCTTGGCAACTCTACCTTGTTAGGATTCCATGGCTCCAAGGAGTAGTTCTCAGTGCTTTGTTGGGAACAGTTGAGTCACACTGGGTGGCAATTTTAAGATGAGGTTGCAGTATAATCATATTTCCTGAAACACGATTGGACTGAGGAATGTGGATGAGGAATGCAGTGCGGGCGGAGTGGGAAAGCGTGATCAGTGCAGAGAAGGTACATCCTCGGCCAACAGACAAGATTAGGCAAATTCCTGATGCTGGGTGAATGGTCAGCGGCCACGTGAAACAAGACTCTTCCCTGAAGAGCTGCCTACCACCTGTTTGGCGGAAGCCTGAGAGTAGTGACGTCAGTGGTTTGCACAGGCCCTGGGTGAGTCAGCACTGATGGGCAGGCTGGGTGGGGCGCTGACGAACGTGGTAACAGAGACTGTCGAGGTGAATGCTGGGGGCTGTTGGGCTGATAGACACCAGGACACATTCCAGAAGGCTTGCTATAAACACCTGTGAACAAAATGTCTTCATAAAACTAACCCTGGAACGCTCCTCTGCAAAGCCAGAAGTCAAGGGCTGGGCTCTGAGGCATGCTGAGGTCACAGGCAACTGCAGGCACCTCCAAGAAAAGGACACCAGAAATTCCCAGGAGATAAGCCAGTCCAAAGCAAAGAAAGACCGCATCTTTGGAGTTTTCTTTTAAAAGTCAGAGCTCAGGTTTAGGGGAACATCCAATCTGATAATTTTCCTGGACCCGCCTCCCTGGTGAGGCGTGGTGGGAGTAGGGGTCCCCTGGGTTGCCTGTGGGGACTTCCTGCTGAGCAGCCCTTGGGGCACAGGAAGACACCTCCCTCCTTTGACCAGCCCAGGGCAGGTTTCCCAGGTTCTCTACAATCAGGCTGGGTCTCTCAAGATCTCAGGTGATCTCAGGTCTCTTTAGGCAACCAGGGTCGGAGCGCCGAAGACCCAGAGTGCCCTCGGATGGCATGGGGCACGTCTTCCCCAAGTCCCACGTGTGTGAAAAACTTCACCGGAAGAGTTTCTAAATGCAAATATTATTATTTATCAAAGGCTGTTCACAGCATGTTCAAAAAATAAACTCAAATCATACCGAGTGATTCAAATGTGTCTTTCTGTTATGTTGAACACCCCCTCTCTCAGCCTTAGTTCTACTTCCCAGAATTAACCAATTTTTAAATAGCCCTGGTTGTAGGTGTTCTACAGGATGGAACTAGCCCATATGTGTGTGCCTGTGTTCATGGCCTCATCAGCTTCATCAGTGTGAAGTATTTAGTATACTTCCCTCCATCTCAGCTCCCTGCATTTCACCTTCCCATTCTTAGGGGTCGCATGAACATTTTAAGATCTCTGATTTTAAGGTCTCTAATGGCTACATGCGTAACTTTAATATGTATAAATCCCTGTTTCTTGATTTTCCAGTTTCTAACATTATTGACCTGCTCCCTGTTCTTAGGATGAGGAAAGTAGTTCACTGCCTGTAACCTGGGCCCCTTCCTTTCCTCTTCCCAACGTGTCAGCTAACGATACCATCATCTGGTTTATAACCTTCGAACTCTGCTCTATAATTTTCAGTTGGTTTTCTGCACTATGTCTATAGTGTGACTTAAAAAATTAAAAACCAATAAGATGCATTTATAATATTGAGATTATATAGGTAGTAATTGCAGAATCAAGTAAGGCTCATAAAGTTGGAAATGGGATTTTATGTTTCCAAAAATAGGCATCCAAAAAATGATTGAAAAATGGATTCCCTTTACTTACACTCCTTCTATTTTTCCAAGTCATGTCAAATTTCGGTTTGCTTCATCTTTTCATGATTTCTGAATACTTTTAACTCACCTTTATTCTTTTTTTATTGTTATTCAATTACAGTTGTCTGCATTTTCTCCCCATCCCTCCACCCCACCCCAGCCGACCCCACCTCCTTCCTCCACCTCCACCTTCCCCCTTGATTTATTCTAATGGATAGAATAGACATATATGTTCCTTTTTACATATCTAAGATCTTTCAGATAACTGAACCTATTTTTTAAAATTAGTTTCCTTTAATCACTACCTCCTGTTTTCCCTGTTTGAATTTGGGCCAATTGGTTTGTTGGCCTGTTTCATAGCTAACCACTTGAAATTTCTTTTCATTTTATTCCTGAGGCAGTTTTTCTATTTGCTGGACTACTTTTCCTGCATCATATCCCAAGTCACACCAGGAAGAGTAAACAGGAGAAACTTTCTTAGTCACTAGAGGACTTATTTTGCATTAATTCTTGTGTAACAGGTTGCTGGCTCTAAAATTTATGTTCAAAATCATTTTTCCTGAGAATTTTAAAGACTTGCTCCACTGTCTTCTAGCCTCAATGTTATTAATGCGAAGTGTGATGACAATTTTATGCTTTTTATTTTTATTTTTTGCAGGTATCCTGTTAATTCTCTCTGCAAGTTTTACACTCGGCATTTTCAAAGTTTTTTTAAGATTTTATTTACTTTTAGAGAGAGAAGAAGGGAAGGAGAAAGAGAGGGACAGAAATGTTGATTTTTGAGAGAAACATTAATTGTTTGCCTCTCTATGCCCCCTACTGGGGACCTGGCTTGCAACCCAGGCATGTGCCCTGACTGGGAATTGAACCAACAACCTTTTGGTTTACAAGACAATGTCCAACCCACTGAGTCAGGGTTACAATAGGAATTTTTTACTTTCAATCAAATAGCTCTTGGCACATGGTGAAAATTTTCCATCTGAAATTTTTTTTGTAGTTCAGGAAAATTATCTTTTATTACTTATTTCATTATTCATCTTTGTTCTATCATCTTGGATTAGTTACATATTAATAGCTTTCCAGATCTATCCTCCATCTCAACTACTTTCTGGTAGTTTTCCTTTCTGTCATCCTCTACATTCTGAGCTATTTTCTCAACTTTATCTTCCATAATACCAATTTAGTTTTAAGCCATACCAATGACTCAATTCTATTAATGTTTAAAATGCTTTTGGGGAACCAGTGTTCACTATTTCAAGGGCTCTTTCACATTCCTTTCTTGCTCCTTTTTCATAGTAGTCTATCCTTCTGTATGAATGCCTTTCCTCTCAAGTCTCTCTTAGGAGATTAATTCAATTTTGGATGCCTTCTTTCTTTCTTTTATCTGATCTTCCATGGTTAGTAGCTCTCTCACACATTTTGCCATTTCTCTTTTACCAAATATTTGCTGATCCTTGACTGATCCCTCGTGTTTTTTTAACAACAACAACAAAAAATTGGGTATTTCCTATTTATGAAACAGTATAGTGAACACCCATATGCCCATCATCCTGCTTAGAAATAAAACTTTGTAAATATAACCGAAACTCTTGTGGCCCTCCCCAGATTGCCTTCCTTTCAGCTCTGAGCACAGCAAAGCAGGGGTCCCCGCAGCCCCACATCTGTGGGGGCACCCCCCGGAGGGGCTGTGTCCTGGTGTGACACAGACCGCACTGGCACCTTTAGCTGGTGTGGGACCTGAGACAGTCTGGGCTGGCTGGGACAGGTAGGGTCTTGGAACTACATTTGCCCACTCGGATGGGCTAGAAAAAATGAGGAAAGGCCCACCTAGGCTCTAGGACATAATAGCCACTGGTCTTACCGCCGGAGGACTGGGATAGTGTCGGCCTGGGGAGAGCGGCTTTGGTCACCTGTGCGTTACTCAGACTGCCTTGTGCGCCCAGGAGGAGCTTCTGCAGGTTTGAAGACACACAGGAGTGGGGAAATGGCATCCAGAATGTCTGCCATCAGGAAGCAAGCCCTTCCGGAGGAAGGATCAGAGCCCAGGCGGGAAGTGACAAGGGCAGGGCTGGCGCCAGGTCCTGGAGGGGAGTCTCCTGGGCAGGAAACAAGTGGGCAGGAGATGGGTATCCAGGCACAGGGAGCAAAGAGGTTCAGCTGACAGAGTTTGGAATCAAGATATGGCTTTTAGGTCTGAGAAGCAAGGATGAACTTGAGGCAGACCAATTACAAGAATGAAAATGAAGAGTCTTAGAGCCTAGAGCTGCTGAAATTCCTCCTGCTGGTACTCAGAATTGGTCTTAGGCTTAATTAATCAAGGTCAAGGGGCTTCAGCTGGGGAAGAGGGGAGGCGAGGAAAGGAGGAGGAAAGGAAAATAGAAGCTAGGAAGCAGATATGACCCAACACAATCACTGGACTTCAAGGGGATTATATTTTTCAGCATTTGTGAACAAGCCAATATATCCAAAATCCTATGCAAAATTATAAAGATCAATCTATCCCCTCTACTTACCTCCCCCCAAAACTATGCAACAAACACCCCAGAGTTCCCAAAGGACCTGGTTCCATTTCTGAAACTTGTTTTGAGCATCTTTTATGCACCAGGCACTGTGTTATGAACTGAGGCCTCAGGGTGGATGAATGCCTGCCTTGGCCATCGGTGATTCTGGTCCTGTTGGCGGGGAGAGGGTCAGCCGTGCAAACAGACCGTTTCAGGCAGTGTGGAAAGGGCTGTGCCGGAGGTATCCCTGGGTTGCTTGGGCGAGTGGAGCAGAGCAGAAGAGAGGAGGGAAGAGGCAAAGCAGGGGATCCCCAACATCGTGTGCTCCACAAGCCTGCCTGGCTGCTCTGGAGCACAGTCCAGGGCAGGTGCGAAGTGGTCAGAGATCATGGCTTTGGAGTCAGAGCCCTGGGTTCAGACCTCCCTCTGCTCACACTTTTTGTGTGATCTCGAGCATGCTATTTAATTTCTATAAACCTCAGTCTCCTCTGATTACCAGGGCATCTAGGAGAAAAAGCACTAGAAATACCTTTATTACTTCGTGTAAGTCCATACTTCTAACAGGATGGGCAGGAGGAGGAAGAAAGGGCAATTCAAAAAGAAGGTATGCCATACTGGTTGCTAAAATTGCTTCACATTTATCACTTTGTATAGGATTAGTAAATTGTAGGTCTCATTAGGTACACGCTAAGAATTGGAATTGATTAGACTCCACAGTAGGAATGGGTCAGATTCTTCTTGTTCTAAGTTTCTTCCAAAAGTAATAGTTATGTTATTTGTCCTTGTGCTTCTACAGGTATATTAATTGGGAGCTACCATATATGCCTTCTCTAACAAATTCCATGCTGCATTTATCACTGACATTCACGGCCCAATCACATAATGAAGTACAGTCAATTCAGTTAGCCATGCAGCTAGCTGATGGACAGGGACCCTTTGGCAATCTCCCCAAAGGTAGGAAATTATGGTGATTTGTTTCTCTTCAGCTTTGTAGATTTTTTTAACCATCCATGTGCAAATGAAAAAAAATCTGATGATCTGTGAATTTCCAAGAATCCGATCAAAATGGTTTTTTAAAACCCTGTGAAGATGCAACACAGGAGGAACCTGACAATTGCTTGGCTTCCTTTTTGTGTCTTCCTCTGCAGAGGTGTTCTCTTCTTGCCCTCACCTTGAAAGTAGACATCTCTTTGCCAGCAGGTACAAATACTAACTACCGAGAATAAGCCAGAGAGAAGCTCCTGATGGGGTGAGACCTGGCTGGAATTGATGCCAGTATGTCCACTGGCCACATTGGATCATTGACTGCCGTAGCCACGCACTGACCACAACCATTCTCCACTGGCCAAGGTCAGTGTTTAACGGTGACAGTTTTGATTTCAGTGAAGAAGTCATAAGAGTCCTTGGCTCCCTCTCTACCTATTCCAGAACTCTTCATCCCCCCAAAAGGAAGGTTCAGCTCTCTGATGAGCCAGCAGTTGGTCCAGACCAAGCCAGACTGCAACTTCTTAGCCACCCGATGGACACGCCCCACGTTGCTTGACCACACCGTCGCTGCCAGCCCATATTTAACACTGTTGGCTCTTTCAATCACTTCCTCTTCGCTCTCAAAGGGGACAACACACGTCACTGGACCAAATATCTCTTCCTTCATGCAGCATGACTCATCCTTAATGTCTGTTATCACGGTGGGAAGCATAAAATAGCCCCTTTGATTCCCCGGGGGGAGACTCAATGTATCCACTCCCTCACCGCACAGAATACGGGCCCCTTCTGCACGAGCTCGCTCGATGTAACTTCTGACCTGGGTGGGTAAAAACCACAATTAGCAATATCTTACCATTTGCCGTCAAGCAAAGCAACAAAAAATTCAGTATCTGCAAATCATCCAGGAAAGACGTGTGAGGTCATTGCCGAGAAATCGAAGGTTGTCTTATCACTCAGCTGCTAAGACCGAGGCGCAGAAGTTCACTAACCATCACTTGGGCATTGAGCCCTCGTACCGAAAAGGAGCGAGCAGTTTACTTAATGTCTAGGTGCCACTCAGGTAAACGCTTTTTATATAGTCTCACTGATTCTCTCAAAGGCCTATTAGCTAGGTCCTATTATCCCCCTACTTGCTCATAATATCGCTGAGCCTCAGAGAGGGTAAACATTTCATGACACTCATAAGCAGGAAAACTAGAATTCACACTCAGGCATATTCAGTAGTTAAATATGCAAAAGAGTATTTTTTCACTCTTTGAGAGGCTATGTCCTTTGCAGGAAGTGTGAAGTTGAATAGTATGTAAGATTTAATTAAAGGTCAGGATGCCCTTCAAATATCTGAGCTTCCAGAACAAGTAATTTCTAATCTCTAGTCTCATTACTGATAAGTAATATAGCATAGCTAACTATAATGGGAAATAAATTAGGCAATAAGTTAACCTAGTGACTCAGAGATAATGACAGATATTTATTAAGAATGGCTATAGAAATGACTCATTATAATAATAACATATACATCTATACATGGAAATGTTGTTTAAGTCACAGTGATAGATGATGCTACCTCTGAGGGGCATTATAAGCATGGGAGAAATTAAAAATAATCCCCCAAATTAAAAGTATAGAACAAGAGTCAAATAGCACACCAAAGGCAAGGTAAATTTTGGAATGCATTTTGGATTCCTATTTGTCCTTTCGTGTCTGAGGATTCTGTCCCAGTATTAAATTAGGACTCCATTATAGAACTCCATTGTATTCAACACAGAGCTATTTGGTTGCCAAGTAAATGTAAAAAAGGTAATGTTACTTACTATTAAGTTTGCTTCAATTTGTAGAGCACTGAATAAGCCATGAAGTCAGACTTTTTAAAAACAGAACATTTGGTCCAGCTGTATGTGCCCCTCTGCTCCACCCCCGCCCCTAACACGTGCAAGGGTCGCAAAGCCTCCCAGGAAAGCCCGAGGCTGGTGTGTGGGTAGAGATTCAAATAGATTTGGACTTCTCTCTTGCCCTACGCTCTTGCTCCTTTTGAAGCAACCCACCCACATTAATTTTAAAATGCCAAAAGCAGCATCCGGGACAAAGGAAGTCTAGGCGAGGTTCCATCCAGGACAGTGGTCACAATTCCAACAGTTCAAGGAGTGTTCCAGCTTTACGTTACCCCATGACTGTCTCTTAGACACTCTTGGGATAATCAAATATGAAGAGCAGTGTCAGTTTCAAAGGGCGAATTTATCAAAATATTTGATGTATAAGGTGACTCTTACTGAACTGAATTCATTTTCTAGAGAAGGTATCACTGAAGGATGCAATGATATCTATACTAGCAGCAGCTTAGGAACCAAGATTTTCAGTAAAATCTGAAAAAAAAACCCTCATGACTGGCAATGTGCTATACAAGGTAATGAATTACTATTATAAAACTTTTTTTGGAGCAGAGAATAGTTCGTACTTAGTAGCCCAACTGTGTTCAAATTACTCACTAGCTAAGGGATTTTAACTGTTGTATGCCTCAGTTTCATCATCTGAAAAATAGGGGTAACACTGCCACCTATTCATAGCAATAAATAAAATATGTAGAACATTTAGCATAACACTTGGTACACAGTAGTCTTTTGAATGTCAGCAGCTGCTGTTGCTGTATGTGATGATGATAATATAATGCACGATCTGACACTTACGAGCCTAGAGCCTTCAGAGGTGTCCTCCGCTCTGTGTGTCAATTTGTTTAGCTGACAAAGGAGATAAGAAACTGCAAGAGTGGACCTATAGCCTGGTCCTACTGGGGGAGGCACCTGTGAACTTCCTCCGGGCCTCACGCAGCCTCACTGCAAACACTCAAGAATTCTATCTCACTAGTTACTTGCATCTCTGGGAAGGCAGGCATATAGCCAGATACTCTAGACAGCCAAGTGGGGAAGGATTCAGGAGAGTGAAAAGAAAAACAAAAAGCAACTCTCTGAATAGGCCAGGGAGGCTTTCCCTCATGCCTTGAGGACAGAGTCACCTGAAATTTTCTGCACATCTCCTGTGGTCACAAGGAAGCTGGGAAGTGACGTGCCCACTTAGGAGCATGCTGTATCTCTGTGCATTCCTGAGCCCTTTGCCATTACAAAACAACACCTATGTATTCTACTGGGATTCCTCTGTCACTGCATCACCAGCTATCGTGACAATCGCACAGAAGTAGGATGGCACGGAGACCCCAGACTCCACAGGGCTAGTGTGGAGAAGACACGGACACACTGTGGAAGAGGAGACAAGGAATGCAACGATGGCAGACGGGATCTTCCTTGGCACACAGCCCCCAAAGCTTCCCTGTGAAAGACAGACAAAGATGTCCACTGCCTCCTGCATCCCAGATGGTTTGGCAGACTGAACTGAAAAGAGCCACGGTCTGAAAAGGCCAAGATGAGGGGATGAGGGGATGAGGGGACACCAGGCTCTCCCTACATACCTCAGCCTGGGCTCAGATGAGAACAAGCTCACTTGGCAAAACCCACATGGGGAGCAGGGCTGAGGCAGAAGGAGACATGCCTGGAGGTGGGGATACCCAGGGCCTTCAGGTGGTGCATCTTCCCGTCTGTGCCCAGGCGCTAAGGGGACACCCACGTGCTGAAGGAGGCCTTGGCTTCCTCCTGCCCTCAGCACATTCTCCGTCTGCGGCAGGGAGGTGTTCAGGGTGCACCAGCACACCCCGCGCATGCCCGGGGATCACTGTCATTAGACTCCAACCACCAGCTTACTAAAAAGAAGGTAATTTGGGTCTTCTCTATGGAGTCACTCAAAGACGCTAAGTTTAACATGTATATTCCACTCTGGAAAAGAAATTTGGAAATTTTATACTAAAATATTTTGACACTGTAACTTAGTAAGTTGTCTGTGTCCATGTCAGGGGTAATTAAAACTACTGGGAATCACCAAAAAACCCACAAATGTCTGATAATTTGGAAGAATATGTTCTTTTCAACTAAAGTGTGTTATAACTAAAATATTTTGGTACCTTTTTACAAGTTGTTTTTGAGAAAACAAGAACATTGGCAGTGGGGGGGTAGGGGGTGGGGAATGTGGACCTACAGATAACGTTCCATTTGACTGTTTGTAGTAATGCTGTAGAAGTCTCTAATGAATTTAGAACATAAGCTAATCATATTCTTGAAATTTTTTTCAGAGAATTAAAAAAATGTTTATTCTAGTCTCCATGTGGTTTCTTCTAATTCCTTAGTTGTAGGACTTCCATGCAGCCCTATTTCTGGCGATTCTGAGCGACGGTTGTTCCGTAGTGTAACATTGTAACTTTGATGTGGTTGTGTGGGGAGGCGAGCCCTGTTCACCTATGCTGCCATCTTGAATGGCAGTCTCTATTTTTTTGAAATTCTTAGTTGGCATTTAAGAACCTAGATTTTTATAATACTGAGGTATCAAACACCAAATATTTTCCCAAAGATTTTTATGAAACTAGAATTCAATTCTTAAGCTGCCTATGAAATAAGTTGAAATAACAAATAGAAAGATGGAGAGTTAAAGGAGAGTCTCAAGCAAAACCTCAAAGACTTGTATGTGTTTACATGGACTTTTTGTTGTTGTTATAAATTAATGATCAGTGAAACCAGATGTTCCCTGCTTGTGTTCAAGAGGTCAAAGAAAATGGAATCCTCAAGTCTGGGGATTATACTGTACCTGGAACACAGGAGGGAGTGTTCATTTAATCATTTGTCATACAAACACTATGCTCCTTTTATGTTCGGGGTACTTTTTTAGGATCTAAGGATCTAGCAGTGAGTATAACTGACCATGAAGCTAGCGTTCTAGCCAAGGAAATACAGCCAATAAAGGAATAAACCATATGCAGTATATGCCAGTGGTAGTAAGAGTCATGGGGAAAATAGAGCAGCAAAGAAGCAGAGGAAGTCCTGCGGGGTGTGATTTTTTGTAGGGTGAGCCGGGAAGCCCCCATTCGGACAGTCACATTTGATCTAAGGAGAGAGTCCAGCAAATCTCTGAAGGAAGAATATTCCAGGGAGTGTGGGCAGCAAGAGCAAAGGCCAAAAGGAAGGAGTGGGCTGATATTTTCAAGGAAGAATAGGGAGGTCAGCATGCAGCAGCGGACTGACGGAGGGCAAGCAGGGGACAGAGGTTAATAGGAGACAGTGTCCTGGGTCATTCTAAAGACTCAGGCTTGACTGTGAGCAAGATGAGGCTCATACAGATGTATCATAGGACTATGATACTAAAGCAAGGGTTAGAAAGTAACTTGACTAATCTGGAAATACCAGCATGGACACAGGGGCCTCTCAAACGGGCAGTGAGTGAGCTCAGCACAGCCAGGTTTTAAGTTGCCTCCTCCTAAATGCTGTCGTCATCACGGGACATCAAATGGCACCCATAGGGTCAGATGCTGGCCTTGATTTCTCTTCCCCACTGAAAGGCACCGGGGCTCAATTGGGAGGGGTCCCACTGCCCGTGTGGGGAAGAGCAACTCAGGTGGCTGAGGCTGCTTATTGTCAGCGAACAGAGAGGCCCGCAGAGGGCCTTGGGTGGAGCTCAGGAGGACAGGGAAGCAGGCTAAAGGGAGGGCCACCTTGAGCAAGTACGGTCATGCTGAGCATCAAAACTATCACACGAAAGCCCACACAAAAAAGCAAACACTCTGATTTTCTTCACTGATCTATCTCCCTCACTGGGTAAATGAAATAGTGATTGCAGCCTACTGCAGAAAAATCAGTTTCTCCACTGACTGGATGTAAAGAGAACTTGGAACCTCAGCTGAGCAGTGAATCACAAAGGGGACTTCAGACTGCAGCATACCCCTGAGTCTACTGCAAGAAGCTTCGGGAAGTTAACTTTCATTGCACAGGAAGCATTCAGCACAAGCTTACATTGTTTTCACCAGTTATTGGCTGGTGAAGGTGGGCAGGCATAGAGGCCTCCGGTCTGGAACAGTCAGACAAGAGAGGGCAAAGGGGCCTCTGGTACCTGGTGATTCCTGGTCATCTGTGGCAACTGCAGGTCCCATGGGCACTCTGGGGACTGCTGCCTATGCACCTGCGATCTTGCAGGTGACTTTGACTGGAGGGAGACACAGCCATGCTGGCCAGCCTCACTTTAAATAAGTGACCACAAGCCTCAGTGAGCCCTTGGAGCTGACCTGCCAACAACACAGTCATTTCCAAGTCCGTTTTCTCTCGTGATCTCCTGCCAGACTATTCCACAGCTTCTCCTCCCTCCTGAGACCTCCAATACCTTCTCCCTCCTCACCTGCTTCACTGAGAAAACAGGAAAAAGAAGAGGACACTATCAAGCTACCTTCCCACCTTCCCACCTATGAGCATCCGTGCTTCACAATGTTGTGAAGGTCAAAGTTACAATGTGGTAAGTCTGCCAAACCAGTGCAGTGTCAGGGCTGTCTACAAGCTTTGTAAAAACTCTGCCCCTTACTGGCTGACTGGTGGAGGCATGTTTTCCTTGCTGAGCCTTCATTACTGCAGCTGAAGACAAGATCCTTCTAGGACCCAAATCTGTGACTTATTTTGGGAGGAGCCATATCAGGTAATAAGATGACCTTAGAGATCTAAATTCCATAAGCCACCCAAAGACCATCAATGGCTTCTCCCGCACAGGCCACCCCTCGTCATACCACTAACTAAAGACCACATAATTTGGAGCATGTACCCTGGGCACTTATGGAATGCCATCTGCTATAAGCCAGAGGCAGATCCCTTTCCACTGGGAACATTTACTGATGGAAATTCTTGCCACCCTTAATCCCCATCGTTTTGACCTTTAGGCTTTGAAAGCTTCCGTTCTCACTCTTCTGGCGGCATGTCTGTGCTGCTTCTCAAGAGCATTCGTTTTACCCCAGAGCTGCTTTAAATCTGGACGATTCACAGCCAACATTTTTAGACTCTGTATCCAGAGAAAATTCCCCACAGGTCATCATTGTTCAAAAACAAGGTAGTAGCCGGCAGTATTTCAAAGCATGGACTTGTGCTAATCCTTGCACTGAGCTTCTCTCCAAGTAAGAACTTTTCTGTACATACATGGCGGAGACTTGCTCACCTTCTCCAAGTGAGTTTTACTTATCAGAGCTCCCATGCTGGCCGACGGGTCGGAGGGAATGCCGACTTTCCACATTCTGGTAGCTGCTACAAACCTCTTCAAAAACTCACTGTAGATCCTCTTCTGGACAAAGATCCTGCTGGTGCAGAGGCAGATTTCACCCTGCCAGGAACGACACAGGAGGACAAGGACAGGGCTGGAGGACGCGCTCCTCTGTGGGTGGGTCACACTGCTCTCTGAGCACCTGCGTGCATGTGTGTGTGCGTGTGTGTGTTCCTAAGCCCCTTGCTGTAGGAACTTCTGTGAGAAAAATAATTACCATCCTAATGATTGTGAAAAAGCCATCAATGGCTTAAGCCATCATAATTACTGTGAGGAATGTTTTTCATTCTAGACTCACAAAAACCCTATTGGAAGACATTATTAGTGCCATTTCCATAATTTACTGGCAAAAAAAGGAAGTTTCAAAAGGTTATGCAAATTATGCAGGTTAGGTTAAATAAAGATACATCTCATTCCACCCATCTTTCCTTCTATGGAAGTTCTAACTCTTTGGCTTAAGTCTTTGTTTTTTGATACAAATTTTTAAAAAATACACCTTCTGGAGAAAGGCATTGGGACCCACACACACCTGCTCCATCCTCGGCTCTGTCCTGGGTGCTGAGGCTAAAGTGCTGCACAGGCGCAGGCGCAGCAGCTGCCTGCAGGACGCCGCGGGCTAGGCCGTCTGATCCCGCGTCCTTTGGCCTTTAGGATGCTATGGCCTTGAAGACTCTGATGAGATCTATGGACCCCGGGAAAACATCCGCTACAGTTTCAGGGGATGCAAAGTTGCCCTGAATTCATCCATGACTCTAAGGTAAGAAACCAGATGTAGACCTGTTCCAGTATTTACTTGTATGTTTGAGGATGCATTTGGGTTGCTTTTGGGAAGAGAATAAGGTTTCCTGGAGGCAGGACATCTAGACAGCAGGAAGAGCCTAAGGACAACACTATGAATACCAGGATGGAATAGCAAAAATCAATCATGTTGCCCATGGCAGCTCCCTGAGAAAACTTGTGTAGCTCAAGAAAAGGAGCTCTCTGACCAGAAGCTGTGACCCGACAAGGCCACAGATGGACACTGAGGTCGAGCAGATGGAATAACACAAAGTTAACGACTCTCCTTCACTGAGGTAGCACTGGGTTGACTTACTCACTCCGGGCTTTGCACTGTGCTGACACAGATCCTGCCTGACAGGGCACCAGAGTTGAGACAAACAACAACCCCGAGGACACACCTGGTTGGCAAAGCTGGACCTGACAGTGGTGGGGACACACTCCTCCAGGTTGGCGTCCTCAAAGACGATGGCGGGGTTCTTGCCCCCCAGCTCCAGGGAGAGCTTCTTGCAGTGGGGAGCGCTCAGCTGTGTGATCCGCTCAGCAGTGGGCTGGCTCCCGGTGAAGGAGATGACAGGCACCTCCGGGTGGGACACCAGGGCCTCGCCTACCCTGGGCCCTGTTCCGAACACAATGTTTACCACACCTGGTGGCACACCTGGATGAGAAACAGTATCCGTTACAGAAAGTCTTCTCAGTACGTCAAGGACTTCAGGTTATGTGGAGATTGTCTTTGAAAGTCCAGTAGGTGGGAGTGAACTCTTACACTATCCCTAGTTTACTAGTAAAGCAAGAACAACAGCATCACCTCCGCCTAGCACACGCCTAGGTGGAGTTTCTCTGGGCACTTTGCCCTACAAAAATGCAGGGTACGGTACAACATTCGACACCATTCGTTCCATAAAACTGACTAGGCCTTAGGGGCTGAGGATGCAGAGATATCCCCAGGTAGGTCAAGCCCTGTGGGAAGAGAGCCCTGCTCGAAGTTGGCATTAGGAGTCACTATCCAGTGTAAAAATGTTAGTAGAGGGGAATGAAAATGCTGCAAAATCCAGAGAAGAGATCGACTATCTTGGCCCAGGGGGGTGAAGGAGGGCTCCTGCCTAGGAAGGTAAGTTTTGAGTTGGAGGGCTTGTGCCCCATGATAGAGATGCACCATTACACCCTAGGACTGACTTAAAGTACTAAGAACACCCACAAATAGATGCCTTAGTCTTTTCTATCATCAGGCCCTGCTTCTCCAAGTCTCGTGTACTTACCTACTTATGCATTTTTTGGAGTTACCTGTTTATTACTGATCCACCACTAGAAGGCACACTAGCTAAGGGCAGAAACAGCAACTGTTAGGTTTTTTTCCCACTGTCCATTGCATGTGTCCCTGCATGTAGCCTAGTTTGCCACACAGAGTTAACACCAGTGAATGCTAATTCACATTCACCGGGTGCTTACTGTGGGTCAGTCACTGCTGTGAGTGGTTTGCCCCTCTAGACCTGCCAACACCTTCGTTAGGTAGGCAGTATGAACACCCTCACTTTATCCACGAGAAAACTGATGCAAAGTTAAATAACAACGAGTAAGAGGCAACACAGGGTGTAGAAGGTCAAGAAATAATTGTTAAGTAAATGGATGAATGGATGCTTAGTGTACTTTATGCAGATTAGAAATGGTTTTTGACTTTGGAAAACTTCAAGTGTCCAGGAAAAAAAACAAAACAATACAAAAAATTATGAGCAATTTGTGTTGCGTCCTGGACATTCTTAGGGTTGGCCTGGAGGTGGTTGAGTTTATGCCCTTGGTGTCCTTGGGCTTCAGGTAGAGCAAGGGCAGAAACCCTCCCCACCCTGCCCCCGCCCCACACATGAGGGTTTGAACTACTTCCCACTCCTGGTATTTCTCCCTTTCTCCAGGCCAGACACTCTCCCTCTTAGAGTAAAACATTCTCTCCAAAAATATGCTTTTAAAGTATAAATAATGATTTCACATTGGTGACTCATCATCATCTAGAACACCTGCCCACAGAGCCACAGCCTTGGCCTGATCGCCTTGAGGGGACAGCCGAGGCCCGTTCAGGCGAGCCCGCAGGAGACTGGGGGAAGCTCCAGGGAATCATGACGATGTCCGTGGAGCCTCACTTCCGGGGATGCCGCCGCCTCTAGGCCCAGTGTGCCCCCTTGTTGACATCTAGCTGAGGTGGGACTCCTGGATCAGAGCCAGGCACCCAGGGAAAGCCACTGGGCCTGGGGGCGGGACAAAGAAGATGCTGGGGCGAGAGGTCCTCCCCCTGGCTGATGGGAGGAAAACTGGAGCAGGTTTCCCACCATTGGCAAGTCGAGGCCCTGCATCTCCATCAAGTATCAGGCATGTGGGTGTTTGTCGGGTATTTGGGGGCTGGGGCAGGGGTCGGGGCATGGGCATAAGAAGCTGGACTCTTTGGTGTTATAAACTCTGAAGGGAAAAAATGGATCGAATCCCTTGCACTGTTTACAGTAGCATTGTAACCAAGGGAGAGAGGAAACATGGAAACACCTCACATTTGCCACCACAGGATAATGAGCCGTTTTCAGCCAGCGCCAACAGTTTGATTATGCGGTCTTGAGCTCCAGTGTTAGAGCTACCTACTGGCCACTGTTTCTCAGTGCTGTGTCACCAGTTGATCAAGACATTAATGGCATTTTTTTAAAGGGATAGCTGAGCTCTACTCTTAAAAGATTCCATTCATAAGTGAAGGAAGACAGTTTAATGGGCAAATAACAACTGGTAAAACCCAGGATGGGTGCTGACAGACAGGAAGGGAACCAAGCCCCTCCAAAGCTAGGATGCGGCTGGGTGACAACAAGAAGCTGAAGCTTAAATAGATCAGAACAAAAACCAATAGGAAGGACCCAGAAAACTTCATCAGTGGACACTCCAGAAATGAGGGCAAGCACTGGTGCCCCCAAGGAAAAATAAATTAATATGCTAGGACTCCCGAAGAGGTATTCACTGTGCACTTTTTAAAATTATTTTGTTTCAAGGAAAGTCATCCATAGAGTCTGTTTGGACACGTGGGACTGGGGCAGCTAGCTCTGGAAACACCCTGAACATACCAGGAGGTGACCTCAGCTTTCCCCTCCCTGTACTATTAAAGGCTTCTCTCACTGTGCTCTGAGCAGAATTGTGTAGCTGTGATTCACACCTCCTCCAACCCCAGGGGAGAAACTGAGGGCTCACACAGGTGCAAGCTGAGCATCCCCTTCTCAATGCTTGCTAGAGGAGGGAAGCATAGCAAAGCCAACCTGGGGACGGAGGGCGGGAGGTACTGTCTTGGTATCATAAGCTTAGTCACTTGTAAGAAGTAAGAGCAATGCTGTGCAAACAGATGGAAACACAAGGTTCTCACCCAGGCCAGGCTCTGGACTCTGACTGGGAGAGTGGTTAGGGAAGAGACGTCACCCTCAATGAAGAGGTGGTCGAGTTCAGAAGACAGTGGTGTCTGGAACGCAGATGGGCAGCACCCTCCCACCTGCATGGCGCCCTCCCCAGTGTGGATCAAAGCAGAGTTTGGGCTCCACCCCCCACCCCCCCAACCCCCACCTACAGTCAAAGGCAGGGAGGAGATGCCTTGGACCTTGCAGGCACTACAGACTCAATTTTGTGAAGCCTGGGATTCGAGCATGATCCCTTGTGCAAGGGAGGGGTGACACAGTCTGGAACACAAGGGAGGGAGGCACATTCCTGTTGTACACCTGGAAGAGGCTGGGGCATCCACAGACGTAAACCCCCAGAGGAACGAGAGGCCCCCTTCCCCTGGAGGACACAAGGGAAATGGGCAGCCAAACCAGGGCTATGAGGCTTGGTACTCTTCCCTAAACAGACATGGTTTAACTTGCCATCAAAATCTTAAAAGAACTGGCTCAACTTTTCTGGGAGCCTCTGTGTACGTTTTTGTTTTGAGAGAAAAGGTATCCGGGAGAGATGGACAGAGAGAGAAAGACAAGCTCTTCGCAAACACCCACTCAGTGGACATGGGGGCGGAAGGCAGCAGTGTCTTCTCTGTGGGCTTGAAGGAGGTGGGCACAGCAGAGACCAACAGAGCCTGAAAGACAGTCCCTTTCCCGCCACCCCCTCCCCATCCTTTCTACCCAAGCGGTGGAAACAAGAGCTGAGGGCCCTAACGGCAAGGGCCTGTCTCATGGGGTGCAGGGTTCCTTCCAACCCTGGTGCAGCATCAGGCTGAACACCCCGGAACTAAACCAGGAACGCATGCTGAACGTGGCCATTACAATATTATCAGCAAGAGGACAAGAAGCCAGATTATATCAGTACCTGAGTAGTGATTCCAAATGCAGGGAAAACTGAGGAATGTATTTCAAATCTCTTGAAAATGGGCTATTTCTATCAGGTATTCTACAGCCATACAAAGAGTACCTAGTAATATCCTTATTTTCAGCAAGATGAACCTGTGGTCCCAACATAAGATTTAAATTGACTATCACAGACGCCCTCTGGAGCTGGCTGCTGCCTGGTTTGTTGGTCTCCTTAATCCTGAGTTGTGTTCCTATCCTGCGCTCGTTGCTGCCAGCGACCCCTGCAGGGAGGAACGGTGTTACAGCAGCACGTTCTGCAGTTGAACAGAGGAAGCCCCACGAGCAAACCCCGTGGATGAAGGGGATTTCTGAGAAGAGAAACAGCACGACAAAAACCAAAGATGTCAGGGGAATCTGTTTTGCTGCTGAGCAGGTTTCTTTCCGAAATAACTTTTCACATGTCAGTGACCCTCGGGGGGTTGAAGTCTACAAAATGCAGAGCCCCAAAGCTGATCCTCAATCAGACGCGAACACCCTATTACCTGCTTTCTCCAGGAGCTTGCACATCATCCACGCGGTCACTGAAGTCAGCTCGCTGGGCTTGGCTATCACCGTATTGCCGGCAGCGATAGCTGGAGCGATCTTCCAGGTCAGCAAGTAGAGCGGCAGATTCCAGGGACTGATCAGCCCAGCTAACAGAGAGCAGAGGCAGTGCCAACAGTCCCTCGGCCCTCAGAGCAGACCAGCTCAACGGGGTTTACTAACAGGGACCTTCATGCTGAATGAAACTGTAGCTCCTGAAACCCCAAACTTTGCTTATTTGTAGCCAACTTCCAGAAAATCATCTAAAATATATTACAGACAACGGTGCCCTCTAAAACTATGATGACTGACAATTATATTTATGAACAACAGTAAGTTTCAGAGCTCAATGGCTGTCACCTGCCACTGAACGTTTCCGTAAAGTGACGAGTTTTGACATTTATGGACTGATCTTCATGTGTGTAGGCCTCTCCCTCCTCATCTTTAAACTGTGCAGCTACTATTTCTTCAAAGCGTCTTCATCTCTGTTTCTAACCTGTTATGGATTGAGACATAACATCTCAAGCTTTTAAGATTTCTAGAATAAGAGCAAATACATTCTGAGACAGTGAAATCCATTTTAGCTAGCCAGAGTATTTTTGCATAAAAAAATTCTCTCTAGGTTCTCACCTGTATCCTGATCAGATAGGCTTTCTGGATAAGTAACAGAGACAGCAACTAGCGTGTGCCTGCCTGTGATAGTACGGAAGTGTCCAGCCTCCCAACCATGAAACACGTAAGAATAAAAAGCTGCTTCATAAATAAGTAAATGGATTCACCTTATTTTATAATCTGCCTTCAATCCTGTGCTATAAAGGTAAACATATTTTATATTATTAAATTTCCCATTGAAAAACCTTTTCTTTAGGGGATAACAATATTTTTGCACCATAATTTGTCAGCATACTTCTGAGAGGATGTCTGAGTTTTTCATAATGCCTTGAAAGTACCATTTCTGAAGGGTTCAAATAATCAAAGTGGTGAACTGTCCCATTTTCTTTCCTTTTAACTTATCCCATCATAAAATGTAATTAGTAAAATATAAACAGTTGGGGTCTTTTTTATGGAAAACAGTGGCATCTAGTGGATAGTTGGAGTCATTGCAGATATTTATGAGCCCTCAACAGGCAGGAAGCAAAGAACTGAATGAGGAAAATAGGTAATTCAGTCAAGTCTTATTTATCACATCCCTGGTGCTGTTATAAGTGTTCTACACTTATTAATTTCTTTAACTTGTATAAAAATATAATAATACAGAATTAGACCATCCTCCCTGTTTTTCAGGTGAGAATACTGAAGCACACAAAAGTTACGTCACTCGCCCCCCACATACCCAGAAGCCACACTCTTCACCACAACACTCTCTACAAGTAGACTTTGCTTTTTTAGTTGCAAAGGGAAAACACTGGCTTGTGAATTTACTCCCAGCACCATTCTTTTCCCTGTGATTTCCTAAGGACAGTCTTCCAGGAATACGTAGGGAATTTCACACAAAGAAAATAAACTAGAAATCGACTTTTAAGGCCAATGATGTTTCAGTCAATGTAGAAGAAATCAGCTCCTTCCTTTTCCTTAGTCTGTTCCTTGAGATCAATTCTATGGGGCTGACTGAGCATCTCTTTGTGAAATCGTGTCCAGTATTGACGGACAGCACCTACCGATCCCCACAGGGGTCCGCACGGTGTAGTGCAGACAGCCCATGTGGTCCATCTGGGTGCACTCTGACGTGTGGTGGAGGATGGAGGAGGCAAAGAACCGGAAGTTCTGTACAGACCGGGGAATGTCCATGGTTCTTGCCAGTGCTATGGTTTTCCCTGTAAGAAGTCAACAACGGAAGGCACAGTCAGTGGATTTCACCACGGACAGTGGAGACACTATCGTGCAGAAGTCGCCTCCAGTCCTTCCAGCCTGGGGCGGACATTCGTTGAATAGACAAAGTGTGGATCATGCATTGATAAAACCACGCAATAATTAGATAGGAGGTTACAAGACAAGGTGGGGGTGCGGTTAAAGTTGAGTCAAATGATGTTTACTTTATGGACTGAGCAATTCAGAGCCATCCTCGTGAATGTGCCAGATGCTACCACTTCACCCACCCCAGCTCTGTCATTTCAGGGTCGCAAGCTTTGTACCTGCTACAAAGGGGTTGGAACCGTGGGTGTAAAGACAGCTGTCTTTGCACGTCACAGAAAACCACTTTGATGAACACATGATGTATATTAAATGCCCCTCCAATACCTGGTGGCGTCATTAAGACAGACACGTGGCAGAACAACAATGGGACCCCTGGCATGGGGCGCTGTGTGGCACTTGGTCACCCATCACGTGGCCCACACACATCTAGCCCCTGGACTGAACAAAAAGAAAAACCTAAGCTGACCTGGCTTGTTACTTAATAACCCCGAGTGCGGCAGGGACACTGCAGTGTCAGCAGCTCCGGCAGTAAACATGTTCTTTGTAAGGGCTTGGGGCAGTGTTGTGGGTGGGGGCCTGGGGTCCAGGCTGTTGCCTAACTCTACTCGTATAATTTTAAACCATCTGGGCTTTTCCTAACAGATATTATTGCAAGGATTTACACACATTTACTCCATTATCCTCACTTCTGGGAAGGAGTTTTTTTTAAATTGGGAAATGGCATTGGAAGTAGAATGGTGGTATCTCAGGCATTCTTCTGAGTAATGTGGCTGGGCCACTGCCCTTCAAATGATCTCTGCTTTGCAATTCTCAACTTAGAATTGGCGGAAGACTCACGATCAACCCTAGCTCCTCCTCTCTCAGCAGATCCATGCCCTTAGACATTCATCTTTGCAGTTCCTTCCACCAAACAGAGTGTATTTCTTTCCCTGACCCTTGAACTTGGTTTGGGCGGTGACTGGCTTTGGACCCTCAGCCTGCAGAGGCCTTGGGCAGCTTGGCACCCATGTCTCCCTCTGCCTGAGAAGCATGCCCGCTTCTCAGTGGTCCCTGTAGGGGTAACGTGAAGAAAGTGCCCAGTTCCATCCATTACGGTTCAGAGGCAAGAGATCATCTGACAAACTGGAAGGAGGGCATGAATCCCAGCATCTGCAGGATGGATTGTGCTCTCCATAGCGCATTCAGTAAGAGACCGCTGCACACAGCCACCTGGCTCTGCTAGAGAGAGGGCCCGGAAGACGGAAGAGGCGGGGGGCACAGACAGCTCTGCAGACGCGCCGGCTCTCACCTTGGTCCTTAGATTCGGCCTGAGCCAGCTCCTCCAGGGACTGTTCCAGCAAGTCCGCCAAACGGTGCAGCACCCGCGAGCGCTCTTGCGGGCTGCGGGACGCCCAGCCCGGGAAAGCGGCTCTGGCGGCCTCCACCGCAGCCTCTACCTTTGAGGAGCAGCAAATGGGAGAGGGTCGCTTTAAAACTGTTGCTCCCGGGGGGTTGCATGAATCCAGAATCCATACACTCCAATTATGTTTTTCTGCCTAATTTCAAATATCCCCGCAACGTGGTGTTCACGTGACCAGAAAAGCAGGGGGCACCACAAAAACAGAGAAAAATGCTCTGTTTGGAGCGATGCATCCAGAATATGCAGTCAGATCATTAGAAAGCCGCTATTTGAATTGTAACAGATGTACGTTTTCAATCAGTTCAAAATACAGATTTTTAAAACTATGTGAGAGAGGAAATGAGATGGGTAGAATCTCTAAACTCGTATTTCAGCTCTGACATGTCGGGTAAAATCTAGAATTTTGTTTGGAATCACTGTCATCCAACTTGGAATGACCAGTCATGTTGGTGATTTACCAGCTAGTTTTTATATATCCGGAAATATGCTAAATGCTTTATACAAATTATTTCACTTAACTCCTTTTAAAATTCTGTAACATGAGTATTGCTTTGCACATTTACAGATGTAAAAAACTGAAGCACAAAGAGCTCTAGCAACTCGCCAGAGGTCACACAGCCATTAATGGGCAGAAGCAAGATTCAAACCCGGATCTTTGTGGCTGCTAAGACCACAGGCTGGCCTGCTCTGGCATAATCATAGTTTCTGCTCCTTGCTCCCTGCCTATCTCTGCCCAATGGAAGAGGCCTTTGTTGGAGAGAAGGGTCTCTGCGGCTGAAGAGTTAGCCTGGGGACCGGGTTTGAGAGCTACATCCAAAAGGAAATAATGTATGGGAGGTATGTGCAAGGCCAATTAATGCAGGCAGAATCAACTTTCAGGTCAGCTGCTGCCCTTCCCCTCTCTTAGGCAACGCCCAGCTGCCTAGCTCTCATGCCTAGGCAATGCCTTTGCTAGAGACAGCAGATCCACAGACTGTGTTCCACCCTCCCCTCTCTCCCTAGCACGGCAAACATTTATAATCACAGCCTTTTTCCACCCCTGGGCCCACAGGCTCAGCCCCAGAATCCTTTCCCACAGGCTTTTCAGGCAGCCACACCGCATTTCCTGTGTCACGTGACCTAACAATTCAGCCACCAGAGCTTATGCTAGCCCTCTTATCCTAAATCTTATCTACACTTCTGTTCTTTTCAGGTGATAAAGTCAATTTCAGAGAGCTGAAATAAGGTATAAAATGATTCGCGTCTTAGTCAGAAATTTCTGGAAAGGTGATGGTTTCATCTCAAAAACTGGATCTCTAATATGGGCCTGCAGAGAGGATGAAAGAAGACGAGTGGGCCTCGGTGATCTCCACCACGAAGCGGTGGACACCCTGTGGCCAGCCCAGAGAAGCATTCTTGCTACCGTAGTCAGTGCAAAAACCTAATCTTATAGTTGCCAGTGTAAAAATATAATCTTCTAGTCATGTAAAGTCTAATCCTTTTGATAAGCAGAAAACTCAGTTCCAGTCATATTTTCTAAATTGTTTTGTCATATGTCATATGTCCATTTAATATAGAATACAGATTAATCTACTAAACAATATTATGTTACAGATGTATACAATATCTATAAAATATAATACTTAGAACACTTCCTATATGCCAGACACTAAGGGTTTTACGTAAACCAGTCTGTTTAATCCTCAGAACAACACTAGGAAATCGATATGATTATCCCATTTCCTAGATAAGGACATTGAGGCAGAAGGAAGTTCAGCTCTAGGTCCAGACCATCGATAACTAAGTGGTACAGGTGGTCTTTTAAGCCAGGCTGTCAGACTCTGGTCTGTGCTTTTGACTGCAAAGCTCTCATGCAAGTGCTACCACACCGTGTGTGTGTGTGTGTGTGTGTGTGTGTGTGTGTGTGTGTGAGAGAGAGAGAGAGAGAGAGGGAGAGCGCACTGATCGAAGCCTAAGCATCGGAGATCAGAATGTTGGCATACCGTCCTCTGTAAAATAAGGATGATGACAGAGTTTTAATTTGTAGGCTATCACTCATATTTGGGACAATTATATTAAGGAGCTTAGTGTATGCCAAGCATGTAACAAAAACTGAGTAAATGGGATCCACTGCGAGCAGCACCAGCAGCACTTTCTGTGAGTGACTTTTAGGGAAATTGGGCAAGTAGTTTGTACAGTGACCATATTTCTCAAGCCAGAAAAAAAAAATAGGATTTATGGGATCAAATAGAATATTTGCAAGTTACACTGCTAGGAAATCCAAAACATTTAGTCCTCTGCTAGCAGGTGCGTCCATAACTCAAAAATGCATATTCCACTCGCTGCAAAAAAATATTTCAACTGAATTTGCCATAATTTTCATTTTTAACTTCACTTTGGGAAGCATTCTGAGATAAGGAGGGTTGGAAAACACAGAGATGGATTTCCCACATCTATCCAAGGTCATCTAAAACAAACAAAAGTGTGGGTGCAGTTTTAACCAACATTAGCCAATGCTTGCAACCTTTAATTGACAAGGCAAGGTTCTTTTTAATGCAAAACAGATTTAAGATATTAACACAGAAAAATAACAGCTAGTTCTCCCCCCCAAAACTTGCATATTGTACTTTATTATATATTAAGGCTACAATTATCTTACATAATCTAGCTCCTTGTACTTTAAAAAAGTTACTTAAAATCCATTAGGCATTAGATGACTTTACATATATCAGCCACATTTATCAGCCCAGATATATTTCAAATATTTTACAAAAGTCTTCAAATAATATTAATTCTACATCACTAAAAATTTTTTAATTTGTGTGACATTAAGCACTCATTGAGTAAGAAAGATTCTGCTAAATTTAACTCTAAAAGTATATGGAAATTTGATTTGAATTTCACTGTTGAATGATCATTTCTATTGTACTAGGTATTTTGAAAAAGTGAAGAATTATTAGAGAACATAGAACACCTGGGGGTTTTAATTTTATGTTTTAATGAAGTAACATGTGTTTTTAGAAATCCATGGATATAATGGCAAATTTAGGCAACACTTGGTAGAGAAGAGGGAGCACTAATAATTCTTATGAATAATACATTTTACTAGACACCAATCAAGAAATGTCTGAGAATTGTGTCTGTGTCTTAGGTGGCCTAGATTAATGACTTGCTTCTACAAATAATAACCTGAGATTTGCTCATTGTATCTATCTGTCCAGTTACAAAGTAAACTTTCCTACAACTAAAGTCTGCCTTCTGCTAATATGTAACAAGTCTACACTTTTTCCCAACCCCACTTTGCTTCTAGAACATTAAGTGACACATAATAATTCACCGACATCTGAAGACCATTTCACTCTTCTGTACATGAAGAATACTCACCTCTTCTTTTCCACTGTTTGGCACTCTGCAGTACACCTCCCCTGTAGATGGGTCGTGAGAGTCTATATATGAGTTACAGGGTAAAAATTTTCCACCTATGAAGTTTTCCAGCACCAAAAGTGTCTTCGTTCCAGCCATGGTAAGAAAACTCTCAGCTGTTCACTTAGGTTATCCCCTGTCTTTCCCTACTTCTGAGTTAGTCTCCTCCTCTTTTCCAGCCCAACACCTTCATTGGCCAGTCAGTGAAAGGGGGAGGTGGCCTGACACTCAGAATATTCCAGTCTCCAAACTCTGAATGGAGAGAGTTCTCAAGTATTTCACAGACTTCCAGTACATTATGAGAAAAGGACAATATATTAAATTAGTATCAGCTTCTGTGTTGATGGTCCTTTAGAATTCTTAGATGGCACCCAGGCTGGTGTGGCTCAGTGGATTGAGTGCTGGCCTGCGAGCAAAACGGTCACCTTTTCCATTCCCAGTCAGGGCATAAACCTGGGTTGCAGGCCAGGTCCCAGTAGGGGGCATGCAAGAGGCAACCGATCTATGTATCTCTCCTGTTTCTCTCCCTCCCTTTCTCCCTTCTTTCCCCTCTCTCTAAAAGTAAATAAATAAAATCTTTTAAAAAAATTAAGAATAAAAATAAATTCTTAGAATGCTTGTGTGTGTATCATGTGATTGGGCTCACACTCTAAACTAATGTTTTACAGTGGCTCAAATGTTGATTGAGCACCAGGCCCTGAAGCAAGTCCTTTCCATGTATTTACTCATTTATTCCACATGATAACTCTTCTATAAAGGAAGCGTTATTACCTCCCCAATTTTGTAGAACAAACCGAGCCTCGGAGAGGTTAATTTGTCCATGATTACATCAAAGTTAGTCAAGGGTGAACTTCAATCCTTTTGTCTCTAAACCACGTGCTTTTTCTCCGCCCGCACCCTGCAGAGGTAACTGGAGACAGGCCCTCTTTCCCACAGCCCAGTGGCTTCTCTGCCTTGGCTGCCTTCTCTCAAAATGACCTCTCCATCCTGAACACAGGGCTGCTGAGGCAGCCCCGCCCTCCTGGGTACACCACGGAGACGAAGGTACAAACCACAAATATGTGTGAGATAAAACAAACACAAGATTCATATCCATCAGGTATGTAAGAATTTCTACAAATTGGTAAGAGAAATGACCACCCAACAGGACACAGTAAGCTCTGGACCCCTTGGCGGACAGTTGGATCTTTTCTAGGTTTTTTAGTTAAATGTTTAGATAACTTATTTTAATATATGTTGATAATAAAAATATTTAAGGCTATACTGGTTCTACTTTATATTATATGTGTATTATATGTTACGTATTTGTGCATATATACTACATATTTGTGTCACTAATTCTTTTTTTAGCTGTAACAAATCTGTTTTATTGAAATACCAGTTTTTAGTTTCACTTTTGTATTTTTCATCTTTAAGACTTACATTTGATTTTAAACTTATCTGGTCATTTTTTTAAGTCTGTTCTTGCTTATTCACATTTCCACCTTTTGCTTATTTAAATATTAAAGATTTAAATATTTCCCCCAGCCATTTTATATTCCATAAGCAATGCCTCCATCCCCTGCAGTACAGGAAGGGAAGCTCCATCTGTTTAAGACATTCTAAAGGTGAAAGGTAACTCCATTCTATGGTCTGGTCCACTGAGTTGCCTTTACAACGTAACTCTCCAAGAGCAGTATTTTCTACCTTGTTATCAAATTCTTGAGGGAAACTTGACTTGTAACTGTATTCTCTTTGCATATATGCCCATATTTTCTACTTTATTACGTGACTCAAGTCCTCTACGCCTTCGTTTCCATGATCTATAAGGCAGTGCTGTTGAGACTCCCTTCATCCTTGTATTTATATTCTTTTAAATTTCTAGTAAACTTTCATTCTGCATTTTAATGCTATTTGGTACTAAGTTTTATTTTTGCACTCACGATTGTACCTCTTATCCATACGAAATGGTTCTCATCACACTCAAGGTTGTTTTGTTTGCTCGCTTTAAATTCCTGGTCCAGTATTGATGGTCATTCCTGATTTCTGGAGAAGCAGTGTAGCACAGTGAACGTGCCTTCCAGTCAGATGTAAATACAAATTTAAATCATGGATCTGTAATTCATTTATGGGTTTTTATTATTCTCTCCGAACTCCAGTTTTCTTATCTATGGGCTGAAGTTAATAATGCTTGCTTCATATAAGTATAAAAAGGTCGAATTAAATAAACTATTGTGTGAAAAATTTGCCCGGCCTGTGGCAGACACCCAACCCGTGGTATTTTCACTTCCCTGACACATCTGTGCGTTTTTCACTCGCAATCTCTGGTTTTATTTTAGGCGTATCTTTTGTAAATAGCACATCATTGCCTATTCAGTTTGAGTCTGTGTTTTTCACGTTCCTATGTTTGAGGTGTAATTTAATTGACCTATTTCATTATTTTTATACTGTTAATTTACTTCTGCATATTTAAGTGGTTTCCATGTGAGAGCGAAAAGGGGCCTTCTGAGAGCTCGCAGCCGGCCTGGCACTTGCAGCTCGACCACGGCGCTCTCCCACTGAACGTGAACAATTCTCAGGTCTCCAGGTCCGACAAGGGCTTGTGATCCTGATGAAGACCGACCGAAAGTCAATGTGCGAACCAGAAGATGACTAAGCACCCCCCTCTTGTGGCCAGCACCAGCAACTGCTGCGGCTTGCTTTACCTTGCTCCATTTCTACCTCCTAGATAAAAACTGAAACCCAGCTGCGGAATTACTCCCACCTTCTGACAGCATCCAATCCAGAAGAGAGCCTCGCTCACTTGAGCCCTCCTGAAAATTACCTACACGTGCTCAAATTCTTCGACAAATCCCTCCTTACACCTTCTTACTGAGAAGCACCAAGGTGTGTGGTCTCTGTTGCTGCAACAAGCCTCAATAAAAATAATCTTGACTGCAGCTGTGCCTTGGTGGTCTTTGACTGATGGCATCAACAAACGATGTGCTTGCTGCAGAATTTCTACCACGACCCTCCCCACCCAATCTTAAAGCTCTGAACTATCTATTTATGATGAATGTTAAATTCTGCGTCCCTACTCCTCCTCTCTCCCAGGACATCTTCTGAGACCTTCTTACCTTCACCTACACACAATGCCACAGCAGAGTAACGAATTTGTAGGTTACAACCCTTCTAACTTCAAGTTCTACGTATTTAGCTCCTACACCCCTTTGTCTTTTGGAATTCCATGCTGCAGAAAAGACTGAGGCTAATGTCTTGTTTCCTTGAAGATAACTTTTTGGTGTTTGTTTTGTTCCCAAGCTTTGTCTTAATCTTAACACTTTAAACATTTTAACAGAAAAAGTGGCTGTAATCCATCCCTTTGTGATGTTTACATAAAATACAGTGAGTGCCCTACCTTCCTGTGCAAACCTGGGGTCTTCCAGTCCATTTTCAGCTGTCTGAATTCCGGGGGTGGCTCCCCGGGCCAACTTTATGTCATCAATTACACTTTCTGAGATTATTAATTATTTTTACAGTGTTCAATGAATACCTGAATTTTCCGCTTATGAGTTAGGATCTTGTGTACTCATTTCTAACATAAACGGATTCTTTTCTCAACTCTGAAACCCTATTTAGCACTTACAGACACCGCACAGCAGTTAAAGAAAACTTTTGTTTCCTGCCATTCACATGATAGGTTTTTGCCTCCACATATTGAAAAAACTACTCATGTACTGCAGATGTTTCCACAGTCCTGTTACAGGATTTTAAAATCATCTTTAAATTAAAATATATCCAAGTCCAGTGCTGCAAAGTAAGAATGTAGCAATTACCTTCAACCACCTCACAGTCCCCTTGAGGGCTAGTGGGATCCCTGGCAGCCAGGTGATTGAGTTTCCCTTTCTAAAATACAAGCGCACTTGAATCTTCAGGCTCAAGAGGCTCACCCCGGGTCAGGAAATGCTCCAAACCGGGGCTCAGGCTCACCGACAACAGGACAGCCAGAAGCAGTTCTCAGGTTTGCTTATGACAAGTTTTTTTTTTCCTTCACTATAGAAACAGCCCCTTCACACGCAGCATTATAATGGAATAACTTGTAACTTCAGAAATACAGACAGAAACTAAACCATCCAGCACTAATTCTTTCATTCATTTAACAATCAGATGCGCTAGCGACTAATTTCTGAATTGGCGAGAGAGAGGTTGTGATTACAGGTTGAGTGACTTGGACTCAAAAGAATCTTTTCTGTAAGTAAAATTTTACTTCAGGATTAATGCCCCCTCACCCCACCGAGTCCCTTCTGCATTGTCTTTAGAATACATTCCTCCTGCATGTTTTGTGCTATTAATTCTCACTTGTAGTTTACGGAACTGAAACCACTCCCTGGCTGAACTGTTAGCCCTGTGAAGACCCAAGCTCCAGGGCCCTCTCCCGTGCCTGGAATATGGTGGTTCATGTTTAGGGAGAAAGGAATGTTTTTCTATTCATACATTTCCATGGCTATTTTAGAGGGAAATTGGAGGATGATGACCCAACAGTTTTTACTGGGCCTTCTTTTCTAGAAGTATTTTTTATTTGTTCATGATCTTGACTAATTCCTATTCATCAGGGTCTGTAATTTGATATTTTATTTACATGATTTTAAAAAGCTACTAATATTTCCATTGGAAAAATCTAGACTACCTTAAAACGAGAAGATGTTAACTAATGATCACAACTATGTAAAAAAATAAATAAATATGCACTGGAGAGGCAGAAAGGAAACACATCAAAATGTTAGCAGCAGTAATACTTAGACAATGGAACTATGGATGAATTTTATTCTTCCCTCTACTTTTCTGTATTTTCCAAATTTTCTAAAGTTACTCCCGCCTTCCACAACAATCAATTGTAAACATAATGTGCATAAAAAGACTGCAATTTAGCCCTGAATAGTGTGGCTCAGTTGGTAGGGTATTGTCCTGCAAAGCGATGGGTCAAGGGTTCAATTCCTGATCAGGGCACATGCCTGGGTTGCGGTCCGGTCCCCATTCGGGGCACATACAAGACGCAACCAATTGGTGTTTCTCCCTCACATCAATGTTTCCCTCCCTCTCCTCCTCCCTCCCTTCCTCTCTCTCTAAAAATAAATAAAATCTTTTAAAAAAAGGATTGTACTTTATCACAATTTGAGGAATAAATGAATTCATCTCTATTACTGCTATTATTATGCATTTCATGCTAAATTCTTATTTATAATCCTTAGTTATATCATGGCCTTGTAGAGTAGAAGTGTCTTGTTTCTGCCACCACCCTCACTCACTGTGCCCTGAATCGCCAGCCCTCCCGCAGTTCTCAGCTAGGTGTTCTGAGTGATGCTCACTTCACGTCAAACCCCAGGAATGCCCACGGAAATAAACTAAACTCAATTGTAGTCAATGATAGCATGTTTCTAAGGCTTCTGGGAAAAGACATTCTCTTTTCGCCTGTCCTTGCCCTGGATGAGGGTCTCAGGATCTAAATATAGAAGGAATCTCGGGGGCTTCTGCATGGAGCCTGGGGGCAACACTGAACCTAGTGACAGCAGAGTGCCAAGGAGGCCTGCTGACACGGTGAGCTGCTCCGTCCAGACTGATCCAAAGCCAGGGCTACTGCTGCTCTTTCTTGCTTAAGTCACTTTAAATTAGGTTCCCATGAAATCCCCAACGAATACAAAATAGAAATAAAACAAAATAAAACCTTAGCAAGTTCACTCTAAAGCGACAACTGCATAGATACTTCTCAGCAAAGAAACGTGTCACATGGGTATGTTTCCTTTGTGACCACTCACCAAGCAGCACCTTACGCTCTGTGCACTTGACCATGGACGGCGTTCTTCCATTAAGAAGAAAATAAGCTGTTGTGTATGGGCAGCCATCAATATACAAATCACTGCTTCCCAAGTGTACAAGTCTGGCATACGGTCCATCAGATCAAAAGTCCAGGTTCAGCTGAGGACGAAACCTACTCCAAAGCAGCCTGCAGCCGGGAGGCAGCCCAACAATGCCTGCTATCTAAATACACCTTCGAGTTTGCTGTTAAAGCTTTAAGAAAAACGCACCTCTTCCTCACAGGTACACCAGACAGACAGGGTCATCGCACATTCAGCTCAAAGTGAGAACGGGAAAAGCGAAGATATGGTCAGAAATGGATGAGACCACATTTGATCCGCTATCAAGGCACAAAGCAAGAAATCACGTGAAAGTGCTGCGAGACTCTTAGGTTAAAAAGATCCCATAAAACCCCAAAGTCGTATTTACTGGTAGTGTAGAGAATCTTGTGTACATTTATGAAACAAAACACATTTTGCTGTTATGCTCAAACAAAGACATTTTATTAGTTGGTTTTACATCTTAAATAATTCCTTGAATAACAAAGAAAGAGTTTCCACTAATTCCAACCTAATCTTTCAAAAGTTTACTTGTTGGAGAAGAACATTTTTATGCTCAACGCAAAATACCTTTATTATAATCTTTAGCAAATCTTAGAGTTAACCAAAAAAAAGAAAATTGCGCTGGTCAAATATTAACTACCTCAACCACCCAATTTAGTATTTTTCCTTAAAATGTATACAGTGGAGTTGAACACCAAGAGAAAACTGTAAACACTCTGTGGTTTGGCTGGAAGTAGAGTTCATTTCATGATGAGCCAACGTCTTCTAATACATATTCCCGACAGTTTCCACAAATCTCAGCGAAGTAAATCCATTTACTAACATTTCACAGGGAAGGCGGGTTTTGAAAACCACCTGGGCAACTTGAAATTCTTGCAGTAGTGATGCTTAATACTTCTTTGCAGCTGATTGTAGCTTTAATTTTCTCTCATTTAAAAAAATATCAACTGCACATTTTTCCTTAATTAAATAACTGGGTTCTTTAAAAACAGAGGTTATTTATCTCCTTGCACTTGGAAACGTGGTAGAAATTCTGACCCATCACTCTTTTATCTGTAAAGGAGAAAAACATATTTGCTAAAATTTAATCCTTCCCATTAAAAGAACAAATTACAAAAGGCAAATGGCAGTAAAATCATTATATCAAGATGAAACTTTTTTCTTTTTCTCGCCACTTTTCCCTTCCTTAGTCATATTATTTCTGAGATTAACGATAATCTCTCCATTATCTTCCATAAGAAAATGTGTCTCATTTTTAGAATGCTCTTTCATAAAAAATGCTTTGGCAGACTAAATGCGATGGTGATGACAGTGACATCACACAGCATTTGCTGAATGCTTGCTTTGTATGTGCCAGTCTGCCAGGTGTCTCTGCTGACCATTGCATTTCACAGTCACCACTCTGGGAGGGAGACTCCACTACCCGTGTTTACAGAAGAGTAAATTGGAGGAGAGACGTTCTCGTGCTGCTCGGAATCACTGGAGCGCGACACAAACGGGGCAGGTTACCTCTGGAGCCTTTTGCGTATACACGTACAGCTGGACTTTGATACAAACTAAAGCCCTGTGTTCAAAGATGTTCAAAGTATACATCCAATTAAATGGCTTCAATGTGTTTTATGCAAAAAATAATTACATAAATGAAAAAAATCCCCCCTTAAAATATAATATTCATAATACCTATGTTAATCATGATAATGTAGAAAAAATTTAAATTACTGAAATTTCCTGGTCCATTTCTGGTTATTTTCTCCAAAAGCTAACTGCACCTCACATTACATAATAGGTTTGTTTCAGAAACATTACTAGTATGTTAACTGAACTTTTTGAACAAATCATTTCCAATGCCCTAAAAACCAGTAATTTAAAGAAAAAATTTTAATAAATGCTCCTCTATGAAGTAAAACTACTACCCCCAATTCATTTGACTTTTAAGGTCTGTACTCTCACATCTGAACTGCACACGTACAGCTTTTCAACGGGCTCCTTTCATTCTGAGCACTGTTCCTGGTAGAGAAAACAGTCTGGAAGTCTCATTGTGACAAGTTCTAAGACCAAACATTTTCTTCCCATCTTTCTCTTTAATTTTTGAATATAAATTTTAAAATTTATTGTCCTAATACCATAACTGTGTTCCCCTTAAGCCATGAAATCTCAGTAACCATTGCACACAGTGGAAAAAGACACCATGACCAAGCACAGCCAACCGGCCGCTCTGAGATACCTCCGTGACGACGCCAGCAGCTACGGTAGAACCGCTGTAGCGCAGCATGAACCTCCCCAGCTCCTTGAAGTCTTTGTATAGCTCCAGAGCGACTGGTCTCTGTGTCTGCAGCTCTACCAGTGCGTTCTGGCCTTTAGTCAGCAATCTATCAAGAAAAAAGAAAGGAACCAATGAATATCCAACAGAGGTGAATAAATGTAGTAACCACCTGAAAAGTAAACATTACACAATGAACAAAGCAACTCAGTCTTTCCAAAATTTAAAAAGAAAAAAATATATCTTAAAATGAAAATGTGTCCTTTGAATTTTTCTGGGTTAGTTAAAAAAAAAAATTCTAGATTTAAGAAATACTAGCTAGTTCACTTATGTACATATTTTAAGGAATATCAGCTAGTTGATATCTCTCTCTATATATATATGTATAATATATACATATATACTTCATATTATATATATGTATAAATAAAATGGCAGCAAAATCATTACATCAAGATGAAATCTTTCAAATGTAACTCTTTCCTTTGAAGGATGCTATAAATAACCTAAACATGCTCAAGGCCTTCGCGTCGATCCCTCAATGAGACTGAGAGGTGCGACTATCTAACAAAGAAAGGGAGGCCCTTGCACTCCCAGAGAGGAATGCAATGCCCTCTGTCTGTCCGAGTAAAATGGTGACTGTGGATGGTGTGTTAGGAAGTTATGTATAAGGAGGGTAATTCCTAGTGCCAACAGACTACTCCATCTCTCTCTCCCTCCCTCCCTCCTCTCTCTTTCTCACACAGAAACAGTGGCTCTTTAACAGAGCTTCAGGACAAAATCACATGAGATTTTCTCCCAACACCATGCGTGTAGGAAACAAAGGGGGATGGGGCATGGGCCTGACTGTAAACAGGGTTAGAGCGAGAAGCAAACGAACAACGATCCTTGTACATGGGCACAACACCCATACTTACTAAAAGAAGCAGAACGCTAAAGGGGACATTTTGAAACTGTTCTCTAATTTAATCTTGACATGCTCCAGAAGGTCAGAGGACAGCAATCATAAACTCACCTTCCGAAAAACTAGGTCAAGGACAGACTGATAGAGTAAGCCATGCGAGTTTCTAAAAAAAAGTATTGCAAACGTTCCAAATACTGGTTTTAGACAATTTCAGCCCGAAGTCTCATTCCTTAGGAAAGAAAGGATCTAATATATTTATGATTTGCACTTAGTTTCTAGAAAGGTCGCTTCCATTCCATATAAAGCAACTGAGTCTACAAAGTGCCTTTAGTGGACATGAAAAGAAAAGGCCAAACAGCGTTGGTACAAAACAAGAGGAAAGGACTATGTTATAAGTAAGGTGTCAGGAAAAACTAGCATGAGAATATATTAAGATCTAATATCACTGAGCTAGGACTTTACAGCAGGAAAGAGAAAATTCAGCATTCCATTTGACAAGTTAATTGCAGATTGAGAATTCACCAAATCACTTGCCTGGGTCAAACAAACTGGCTCCTGTCAAAAAATATATAGTTTCTGTGAACCAACTGACTGTGCTAGAACCCTGGCTCTGCTACTTGCTAGCTTGGAGACCATGAACATGACATACAACCTCTCCGAGCCTCAGTTTCCTCATCTGAAAAATGGGACAAATATCGTCCCTGCTTCATATGGTTCCTGAGAACAGAACCCAGGCGAAGCATTCATGACAGGGCCTAGAATACAGTGGTTCTCCGGCAATGTCAGCCACTAGTGATATCACATGTGAGAGCACTATGGCAGACTCTCATGCTCGAAGCTAAAGGCTCAGGTTAAAAATAAAGAACTACTTTAAGAGATTAAGTAGCCCTTTCTTCATAACTAACAGAGAAACAGCCATGCATTTAGAGCACTGTGAAGATTCTCTCTTCCACTTGCAGCCAACCCATTAACCCACTAACCACCTTTGGCCTCTTGCACAGGTGCATACGAGGAGGAACACTCAAGGACTGAAAAAGGGGATTTTGGGTGGGATTCCCCACAGAGTTGAAGGGAGGAAAACCCCAAAGCTGAAGCAGCCAAGCCAAACTGTGGTTAGCCTTTACTTGAACTAGGGTAAGAAACTCGAGCTTCTCAGGAAGCACTTCCTTTGAAAAATTCTCACCTTGTCTGAGCCAAGGGGAATGGCCCAAACCTAGGCTTAGATATTCGTGGTAAGAGGAGGGGACCAGCATGGTGGCGATTAGCTCAGCTTAAGTTCCAGGTGGTCACTGAGAAGAAGGGAAATGCTTTGCAGGTGGAAAAAACTAGGAGCTACAGAGTGTGGAGTTCACTCTCTTGCTGGGCTGTTCTGGGCATGGGAACGGCTCTCATTAAGGAGATGACGAGAATGTCAGGGGGAGCACTCGGCTGGAATTTGGAACCAGCAGGGGGGCACAAGTAAACTTTTTTTAAAATGTAGAGCTGACTTTTAAATGCGTTATTTTTATATTGCTTGATATATACATACAAATTCATACTTCCATTTTATTTACAATTCACACCCCACCACCACCACCATACAGAACAGAAATTGAATCTAGCATTCATACCTATATAGGACCTTGGATCTCTAGTTTTGTGTCTGTTTTAGTCTAGCCCTTAAAAACTGATTTCTGGAGCAAGTAGAAATAGGCTTCACTTACTACCCCCCAAAATATTACACAAATAAATTAAACTGCAAGACATTTGTGTAAATTACGTGTGTTTGTTATGTATGCATTGAAACACTTACTTAGGTTTCTTCTTGGTAACTTCACCGGTACTTTTGTTTAAAACACTCACCAGTCGTTTAACAACAGCAGGCTCGCTGACGGTTTGGTAGTGTAGCAGCACCTGAAAGGAAGACTGCAGCGCTGAGGAAACCGCTGACCATCGCGGCGCGGGCCTATTCTCTGCGTGCTCACACCGCACTGCTCCCGGCCAACCAGCAGGACTGCCTCCCCTGCGTCTCATCTCCGGTCTCGCCACTCTGACCGGGCTGCGGCTCCTCAGCCTGGAGGGGCAAAGGTCCTGGGAGGCAGTTCAAGTATGTCCTTCCCCACTTACTGCGCACACTTTAGTGAGCTGCATAGCCTTCCTCTTAGGGTGGTGATGAGAATTAAGTAGAATCAGAGACAGTGCATGGTACAGAAAATGTTCAACCAATGTGAAGTGTTTCATCGTAAAAAGGAGGGACTGGAAATCATGATAGTCAGCAGGAATTAATGTATTCATTGTTGGATAATGAGAATAAAATGTCACATGGGAGTTTAGACAGGCTTTGAGGTTAGACAGACCTCAGTTCAAATCCTGACTCCACAGTTTCCAGCTCTACAATTTGGGGGCAAGTCTTTTATCACCCCTTCACCCCCAGTGCCCCCAGCCTCAGGCTCCTCACTACCAAAATGAGGAAAATCAGAGGTAACATTCGGTTAATCGATGGCTTTATATATTAGCTATTATTGTTCATGTTTTGTATTTAAGAAAATTTAATATCAAAAAAGCTAAGCAACAATGTGGCTGTGGTGAAATGTGTCACAGACAAATTTTTGCTGGGGTCAGCTGGGGTCAGAGTAAGACTGACTGTCCTCCGTTCGAATAGTAAGGATCCAGCGAGCACTGTGTCTACAGTTTGGGTTAATGGAAAGATCAAATACCCAGGAAGTGGCCAAGCTATCAAATGTAATGGGTCTGTAAATACCCTTTTATGCTGTTTTCCTGAGAAACACTGGCACTTTTCTCCAACATTTCCTGGCTAAAATGGTTTTCACATTCAGAAAGCAGAAATAAGTACAAAAGGAACTTGTGCACACACATTCTTGGATTTAGGAACTTTCTAAAAACTGAGTCACCCAATCAGCACTCTGTTGACTAGTTCTGTCTATCTCTCTCTTGCGTCAGTTATGAAAGCGGTCCAGAGCCCTCATCTCTCATCTGAATTACAACAGGCTCCTTGCTGGTCTCTGTGCCACCACTGCCGTCCTTGTTTACCCCATTCTTCATATGTTTAGGAGACTGATCTTTTACATACAAATGTAATGGTATGTCCTTGCTATTTAAAACCATGGAAACTTTAACTCTACTATAAGGCATCAAAGCCCTTCTCAATCTGACCCTTGCTAACCTCTCCAGCCTCATCTTTCTCCACCCTCTCTTCCATTCTATGCTCCAAAGATACAGAGCTTTCACTCCTTCATGCACCAAGCTCTTTCTAACAGTTAAGCCACAGTCGCCCATCCCTGCAGCTTCACTCAGCTAACTCCTACTCATCCTGGTACCAACAGTACATCACTTCCTGCAAGAAGCCTGAACCCCGATCTGAGCTAGCTATCCTTCCTCCACGTCCTATAATCTAGTGTACAGCATGACACTATGTAACATCTCACCTTTACTGTAACTGCTACTTTTAATGTCTGTCATCCCATGCAAATATGAACTCTGTGAGAAAAGGAAGCATGTATACCAGAGCTAGACATTTAATTGGTACTCAGTAAATATTTATGAAATGAATGTAAGAATGAAGGAACAAAGAACACCTAAAACGCATGGAGAAAATCAGTCACGTGGGTTTTGGTTTGTTTTTTTAAAGGCACAACTGAACCTCCGTGATTCTACAGAGGTGAATTAGCTTTTTCTTTTTTCCACTGGCATTTGACCACTATAAATTGGAAAGATTCCAGAAAAAATTAACCACCGACTCTTAGGGGGAAAAAACCTCCCACAGTGCATGCTAAGTAATGTGGTAAGAGCCATGTTTGTACATTCTATCAATTCAGGCATCAAAACAGCACCCATGTAACCCAAGCGTAGGTCAACATAACTAACAAGCATTTCTTTTCAACAATCAGGTAAACAAGCAGGATTCCCCTTTCTTGGGCTCAGATGTAATTAAGAATTGGTACTAGTATTCATGGTTTGCCAAATTTGAAAAAACAAAGGCACATAAACTTCAATTCCTTCTAACCTTTGTTAACTTCCTGTGAGTTACAGCTAGGGTCCCCAACCCCCAGGCCACGGACTGGTACAGTCTATGGTGGCCTGTTAGGAACCAGGCCGCACAGCAGGAGGTGAAGCTTCATCTGTATTTACAGCTGTTCCCCAAGGCTCCCAGCTCCGCCTCCTGTTAGATCAGCGGGGGCTTTCAATTCTCATGGGAGACAAAGCCTACTGTGAAATGCACATTGGAGGGATCTAGGTCGTGTGTTCCTTGTGAGAATCCAATGCCTGATGACCTGAGGTGGAGCTGAGGCGGGGATGCTACCACTGGGGAGTGGCTGCAAATACAGATTATCATTAACAGAGAGGCTGACTGCACAGAGACCATAATAAATCAACTGCTTGCAGACCCATATCAAAACCCTATCAGTGACTGGGGCAAGTGACAAGCTGTATCTGATGACAGGCTATAAAGCCATCCTGCCCCCCTCCTCCCTGGTCCATGGAAAAATTGTCTTCCACAAAACCAGTCCCTGGTGCCAAAAAGGTGGGGGACTGCTGTGTTACAGGATAAAATTAGGGTGGTTGAAGAATGGGTTGTAGCAGTAGGGGGTTACATTTTGTCTATCTCCATAGTGACTTACAGATAATAGCACAAACACAATACTTGTTGAACACGAGTTGAAAAAATCTACATGTAAATAAATGGGAAGTAATTACATACAGTGGTACTATGGTACCTTAGCACTTGTCATTAATTCATTCCAGAACTCATGACAAGTGCCCAAACCAACGAATACCAAACTGTTCACTGGCGACAATGAGGCTGATGCTTCGACCTCTGTTTCATCGCAAGAGAAGGGCTCCGAGTGGCAAGCAAGCCCCAAGCACTGAAACATTTTTTCTCATCAAAATGTGACAAGTACAGGGTTTGATGAGTTCTGAAGCCAACAAGTACCAAGGTACGACTACTATCTCAACGTTTTAATTCACATTACATATAATCAAAGTCACCCATAATTCAAAGGGATCCACAGCATAATGTAAAAGGAAATTGAAAAAGTAGTGAATTTCAAAGTGAAAAGTGCAGCTCATGAGTCACGGCCCAATCACTTATTATTCAGACAGTCACAACCTCTCACGAGTCTCCAGTTCCTCATCTGTAAATGGGTACAATACTAACACAAGTCCACAATCCTACAATTTCAAAATCCCTAAACACTGAAAGCCTGATTGTCCTGTTATAAAAACATTTAGGTAGTCAAATGGGACTTGTACTGAAGTAATATAATTTATAGTCCTTATTTATTTCACTTAGCATTAATATTGATAAGTTGGGATACAAAAATGTTCGATTACAGGGTGCTGACCCATTCTTTGTTAGTTGTTTTATGTAACATGCATGTAACATATCACCTTTCTAAAATCTGAACATTTCTGAACCCTGCAGCACACGAGCCTGAGGCGTTTCAGATAAGGGTCGGGGCTCTGTGCGTCCTGTGGGGTTGTAAGAATCAAATTATCTAGTGTTTTATAAACTAAAATGGTTTACATAATCTGTTAAGTGGCAAAATAAGCCAATGAGAAGAGGTAATTTCTTAAAAGAAAATTAAAGGACTATTTCTCAAAAGAGTTAAGAGTTCAGGGGACTATCAAAATGTGGTATTTCTATACAATGGAATAGTAGCCTTAAAAATGACTGAAATTCTGTTACACGCTACAACATGAATGAATCTTGAAAATATTATGCTACGTAAATAAGCAAGGCATAAAAGGGCAAAGAGTATTTGATTCCACCTATACGAGGCACCCAGAGCAGTCAAGTTCAGAGACAGGAAGTAGTGGAAGAGTGGTTCCCAGGGGATGCAGGCGGGGCGGACAGTTACTGTTTAATGGATACAGAGTTTCCGGCTGGGACAAGGAAAAGGGTCTGGAAATGGATGGTGCTGATGAACACATAAAAATGTGAACACACCCATATTCTGCCATGTATAATAGACACTTTTTCACCAAATTTTTGAGGGCAAAATAAGGATGTGCATTATACATGGGTAGTACCTGAAATTACCTTGCATCTGTTTTGTATTTTGTAATTACTTGATACATATAATTACTTGTACTGCCATAATGTGTTCAAAAATAAATGTTAAAATTCCTTTATAATACAAAAAATATCTAACTATAAATAAATAAATTAATTAAAAAATTAAAATGAAAGATTTTTTTCCTAAAAGTTCGTGCCAAAAACATGGGAGTACATTATACATGAGAGTGCTTTATACATGGCAAAATACAGTGCTTAATACCACTAAACTATAAATTTAAAAATGGGTTAAAATGGTAAGTTTTATGTAATATTTTACCACAATAAAAAATCAAACATGAATTTAATTAAATTCTTCTGTTTTTTCTTCTTAAATATACAGAGTTCACCATATAAATCAAAGGAAACAAATACACTGGGTGAAGCAAAAGTAGGTTTAAGTTGTTCGCATGGAAAATAATACAATAATTAATAAATGATAATACAAGATACACTGTTATGCATGCTTGCAACTGTAAACCTACTTTTGCCCCATCCTGTATTTATGAAGCATTAAGGAATTAGTCCCTAAATAGTAAAACTTTTATTACTTAGGAAGCCTTTTCATGGTTAAAAAAAATAGTTTTGAAGGTTTCGTCCCGTAGGAACTGGACAATGACAAAGCACAACCACCTGCTCTGAAACAAATTCCATCCCGCATTCATGAGTCAACGTACGCGAGTGGGGTCCCACAGAGCAGCCCTGAAATACTTTCAATTCATACTTATTTTTAAGAAATTACAGTAGACAGGAAAACACTATTACTATTCAAAGTACTATTGACCTCTTGCCCTCTCTACCTCTCCATTGGCAAAAATTATTGCTGCATGAGTAAAAACACGCTGTAACCAACCCCTCCAGCTTCTCTCCATTGGACATACTGCTTTCTAAGAATGAGTGCCATCACTTCACAGCAATTCTGTTGTAGTTTCTTGCCTAACAATACATGGATTTTGAATATTTAAAAATGAAATATTTTCAGCTATAACAATTTTTTGGAAAGAATATAATTATAAAACTAAAATATGTAAACAGTACCTTATAAACATAATTTTATACGATCAAATTTACACATAATTACAAAGAATTATAAGGAAAGTGCATGGTTATCCCAAATAAAAGCATGTAAGTATAAAATGAATTTAAATGAGCTAAAATAAATGTATTTCCACTATCACTAACTTAAATAAAGTTTAAAGGTCAATTACTATTATTGTCTTACTTTTATTGCAAAGATGTATCAAATGGTGAAATGACCTGTTTATGTTTTCAAAGGCAAGCCATTTAATTCCACTGAGAAAAATTTTTTACTATTGTGCAAATCTGTACTATTATATAAGCTAATTGAGAAAAAAAAAGGTCTAATGGGAAAATACTTGCTTGTGAAGTGGCAAAAACAAAGTACCAACCTACAAACAGAGTATGGCCCCAAATATCTGTAAAAAATTATACCCAAAACAAGAAATTCACGGTATGCACAAGTAGCAGTATCTTTTCTGGATAAGTAATGTTATAGCATAAAATCACCCTCTTCCCATAAACGTGTATGTTCAAATGATGCTGGTCAATGATAACCTGCAAACCAGCCTCACAGCATGCAGGGTCTGAAGGAGTTGCTTTAGTACAATTAAGTTTACCCTACGGCAAGCATTCCCAGAATATACCCATGAATACCAGTGAGTGGACAACATGTACACAGAAAAATACACAAATGTAAAGATATACATTTATGGATTATGCTATTATAGAACATTCTTACTAACTGTATTTTCTCGTGTTTTCCAAATTTTTCTATAACTATGTATCACTTTTTTAATCAGAAAAACTACAAATAAGCACATTAAAACAAAACCCAGAAAGATCCAACATATATAATTACTCAGGTAACCTTCAGAACACAGCAAAAAAGTTATCTACCAATTTCCCTTGATGAATTTTATTATTATCATCAGTTTGTGATCATGAAATCTCTACCCAATGCCTCATTAAAAAAATATTTCGACTCAAAGGTCAAAATAAAAATGATTTTCAAATTCTAATTTCATGTTTTCCTCAATTATAGTAGTAAGCTGTTAGCTGAAAATAACCGGAGCACCACCACTTATAAAAAAATTATTACTTTTTAGCATAAAGGACTTTGAAAACTGTTTATAAAAACGGTAACAATTAAACATTTTAAAACTTACGGGAAATCCTTTAGTAATAGGAATTTCAATATTAAAGATGAGGATTCGGGCTCTGAAGCGAGTGCAAGCTTTAATGGGCTCTTTGGGGCCACAAAATATGCAGCCAACGCTGTTAACAAAAAAATAAAGGAGAGAAGGTAGTTGCAGGCCAAATAAATATACATCCAATAGGAATACCTCTAAAACCACTTACAGAGTAAAACAGCCAAGCAAATTAGGGACTTTTTCTAAATATTCCCTTCTGGGTTAAAGCCTGGCTTTACACCACCATTAACCTTACATCATCTCCACACAGAACAGCTTTCACTCAGAGAACAAGCGTGTGCACTGACAGGTATGAATTTCAATTTTAAGTAGGTTTTGCTATGGGTGACAATTTTTGGCCAAATGAGATTCGGAATTAATACTCATTCTTTCATTTGAACTGGTCAATCGCAAAGTTTATATGTTTTGAGGTCCTATTTCCAAAACAATGGTCGCTTCAAATCATTTTCTCACTCACTTGATCTTGATGATATCCATCCCAACCAACGTAAGACTAACGTGATCGCCTGCTGCCGCCCAATCAACAGGTTCATCATGCAGAGTGATTCCTGGAAATGAGTAAGAACCAGAAAGAATACAGTAAAACACCTCAATATCAAACCATAACAACCAAGAGTTGGGCCGACTGGTGCCTCATCAGTCACTACTCATCGTTTTCAATATGAATGGAATGAGAGTGAGAAGGGTAACTGAACGCAGAGGAAAACGCACTTCCTCTAGACTTGACTCTCCTGGAAAACCACCCTAAACACAAAGTGACTTGCATTTGTCCATAAAAGGTTGATTTCTGCTTTTTAAAACAAGAATTTTAAACTCATTCACACAACTGAGTGTATTCATTAAACAGGCCCCATTCAAATATTTCTCTTACATTAATGGATGCAGGCATAACAATACAGTTCAAACTATTTTTAATAACATAAAAAATAGGATTAGGCAAGGTGTCTAGTCTTCCAGTTTTTACTTTTAAATAGACAATCACCTAAACAACCGCTATGTTCCCTGAGTAAACCCACAGGGCATCACTGCTTAGTCAGATGTGCCCTTGGCAGGCCCTGCCACAAATTCCTGCCTCAAAAGAACTGCTTCCCAGAGAGAGAAAGAGAGAGAGACAGAGAGACAGAGAGACAGAGAGAGAGAGAAAGGCACCACGATGACTGATCATATGAAAAAAAAAAAAAGATTAATAGTGTAAAGTATTTTCAATTTAAAAATGACCCCAGGTACTGCTATACACATACACTTTTATTACATAGGGATAATCTTGGAGAACAATTGCAAAGAGCAATATTCAGCTACCTTATTCAGGGACTTTAAAGGAATCTTATATTTCATGATCCTATCGAGTAAATTTATGGGGTAAGTTCCTTTCCACTGGAACTTTAGCCTTGTTATGAAGACAGTATGCAGGCCAACAACTGTGGAATAGGTCTTGAATGACATGTTTCTAGTAAATTATATTTACCCTCATATTTCTGAAAATAATTATTTTTTCCATGTAGCAAACACTTAAGTGAGTTTCTTTAAGACTTTCTGAAAGCTGAAGGAGAGCTTTAAAGAAGAAGGAGAGCTGAGACAACTTAGTTTTATTCAAAATTTCATTTATGTGCATATCTGAATTACTCTAAGAAGAGGGACCATAACTTTTGTCAAGGTATGAAAGAGGTTCTTGACTCCAAAATTGTTAACAAGTGTGATACTAGAGAATGTTTGTTAAATTTTCAACTACTTAAATTTAGTTTTTAAATGTAGATTTTAAATGACCACATCTGATTTTGCTATGAAATGTGGAATTGAAGACAGGGGCTAGCTACTTAACATATAACAGAGAGTGCCTTAATTTATGATTGAAGAGCATTCATACTAAAAGTTCAATTAACAATATAAAAAAAATCTAAGAATAATATATAATCTGATTTTCTCCCCCAAACATGCTACACGGTCCTACAGATGACATCTACCTTCTTAAGGACCTTTCTCACTGGACAGACGTTATGAATAAAAACTTCTTTTTCAACACTCCATGCATATGATATGTCAATAAAGTAAAAATGTAATTAAGAATTTCCATTTGTTGGTTGCAGATTTAGTCACTTCTCTTTTAGGACACTACTGGTGAGCGAGCCGCAGTAGCACCTTAAATGATTAGACAGCAGTGTGCATTAAACAACCAAGTAAATGAAGCAAAGCAGCAAGGTTAGAAATTGCGAACTGAGAGCCTCCGAGCTGGATTCGAAGCATAGCTGTCAAGGAGCGGGGTGCTGCTCTCCAGGTGCTTCTGATGCAGCCTCCTGCAAGAGTTACTGGACTAAAGATAAATGGACAGGGTTTTTCTGAAAGGGAAGTGACAGAAAGGAGGGAGGGAAAGGATGTGGGACTTTCAGATGTGACCAAACTGTCAAAAAAAAGAGTCAATCTGTAAGGTCCATGGATAATTTTAAAACCATGGTTTTAATTAATGTCTCCTGATTATTGCAAAAGCTATTCTCAGAAAAGCTTGCTAACATAAATTAATACTTCAAAAGCACTGTAGCTCTTGATCACTTTATAAAACAAAAACAGATCTGAACTTGAAAACAATAAATATATCTATATAAAATGATTCTTTCTTTAAAAAGTGTGTATTACTTTTTATCTAAACAGAATTTTCATGATTCCTAAGCATGCAGAAAGAAAAAGGTAAAATGGAAATAATTTTGGCTTTCATCCCCTTACTCATCTCAACATTTAGGTTAAACTGTTACCTCAACAGATATTCCTTAATTTCTTCTAATCTTTAAGAAATCAGCTTTCAAATTAAAGAAATTACTTTTTTAAATGTACATTCAAATTTATATACTAGTCAGTACAACTCTGGATATATATTATAAATAAGAGTAACAGAAGAGAAAGTATTGAAATTTAAAAAAATTTTAGCATCCCCAGTAGATTATATGTAAGCTTAAAATTGGTACAAATATTACTTTATAGTATAAAACAGATCTTCAGTTTTATGTTGAAGTCAGAGGCTTAGTTGGAAGACTTAATCTTAAGGTATAAAATTATAAACTATCAAGCAGAATTCAGAAAAGAATAACATGTACATATGTATGATCAAATGATTAGAAGATGAAAATAGTTATCAGCCATCATAAAAAGTCATGTATTAAATTATGTGTAAAACCAATAATTGTGGCACTTTAGCTCATAATTTCTCTTTTCAACATTAGGATTCTCTTCATTTACATCTTATTTTCTTAGGTCTTCCTGTAGCATATACACATTTTTTTTTAGTAGAAACATGATCAAAATTGTTAACGTACAGTAATTCTGAAATACACATTTCAAAACAACAGACTAGCAGTCTGCTTCGCCACTGCCTATTTAGTGCCCGGCTGGGGTTGGATTTAATTTCTGCTACTGAATACTATTTTAAATGTACCTGTCAGGTGTCTATACATCTGGTGAAATCCTAACCAGACTTCTCAATCCGTGTCAAAAAAAAAAAAGTGCTACCACAGTTAGAATGCTATAAGTGCACGTACACACACATAGTCACAACAGAAGAAAATCGTTTAATGTTTTCACATTTTTATCTTCAACAGTTAGTATCAGTTTGACAGTCAGTTACAATTTCAGTAAGAGGTTATTTACTCTGGAGTTTAATAACTACAATACTTTTGAAAATCTGCTGTCTCAACGTAAGGGTTGCTCAGCACAAGAGTCTTGCAGAGGAATACCTTTTGCAGTACAAGTTTCATTGGGAGGCATTGCTAGCAGTCGGTCACCAGTCTGGATGTAACCAGCTTCAATTTTACCAGTTACACAAAATCCGGATCCTTGATCTGCAAAACATGCCCAAATCTCAGAATGACTCATGCAGCAATGTTATCTGATGATTAATACTATTAGCTCTATTTGTTGCTCTAGTAGTTATATACAACTGTAGTTCAATGAACATTAATGATCATCCTAGAATTTTTACCATATCTCCTAAATATGGTATATCACATTCTACTCGACTTTCTTACAAATAAAAATATTCGTATTACAAGAAGTGGGAATTCATTTCTTTTTCAAATATTGACTGTTTACTAAGCGCCAGGCACTCTGGGGATAAAGATATGAAAATAAAAGTGCCTACCCATAAGGAGTTTATACTAGTGAAGAGAAAGACGAAGACAATTGCATTGTCCAGAGACAAATGTTATTTATAATGTACACTAGAAACAGAAAAGGTGCGCAGAAGACTCTGTTGCAGGGGAACGATTACACCTTAGCTGGGCCCTTAGAAGGGGAAGGGTCAGGTGACTACCAGGTGCCTCGTGTGTGGGGCAGGGGAGGAAGGAGAACACTGCTGACCCAGGACACTGCACGTTCAAAGTCACACGGTTATAACCGCATATGGGGTGTGCTAGACCATGTGTCGTTTACATGGAATCTACATGGGATCCCATGAAATAACGAGGGAAGCCAAGACATGAGGTAACAGAGCTCGACAAGGGACAAATGGTAAAGGGGCCTCGTAAACCACGCTTAGGGCCTTAATTTCATCCTCAGCTGAGCAATAGGAGCCAGTTAAACACTGTGAACAGAGAAGGGACACGATGGCATTTCCATGTCAGAGAAGGAGGAAGTTTGCCTACAATGCACACGCTGGCTGCAGAAAGGGAGTCAACTCAAGAATTTGGGAAGAAGGTACAACAGAGTAAGGGTGATAAAGTAAGTGGGAGATCATGGCAAAAAGGGAGAAATCTGAGTTGATATAACGCATTAACTGTGAGAGAAAATTAAAAAACAAGGTTCATTTTAGCCTTGGTGAATCTGAAGTGTTGACAAGGCATACAGGTGGAGAAGCTGCATTCCAGGGACACCGATCACACCAAAGGGGACCAGCCACATGAGAATGTGACCCTGGGAGCACACTGCCCGTGGGGATGTCCGGCAGCAGTCAGCACAGGCATCTGGAGAACCTGCACAGGCTTGGGCTAGAGATGCAGATTTGGGAAGTGTCACCACACAGGAGGGAGAACAAAAGGAGCAAGTAGGTGAGAGGACTGAGCAACAGAACACTAGTTAAGAGACAGAGAAAGAGGAGCCCACAGGGAAGCACAGACACGTTAAAGACACAGACTAGAGAGCAGGAGAAAAGGGGGTCCAGAAAACAAGGGAGGAAAGTTTTAAGGTAGATGTGACTACTGGCCTCAGAAGTAACACGAAATTCAAGTAAGATGGAAGTGAGATAGAACTGAAAAATGGGCATCCAAGAGGACATTTGGTAACCTCTGTGGGAACATACTGGGGGGAGCAGTACAGGCAGAAGCCAGGAAGTAGCCTGAAGATGGAGTGGGAGGTAACAAAGTAGAGTTAGCAAACACAGCTAATCAAAAAAGAAAATTAAACACCTCTTGTATTTTAAATAGGTAACAGTAATTTGGAGAAGATTATCATATTTCCTCTACTACTACAATGCTAAAAGCTAGTAACGGTAATGACAAATTTCAGTTCTTTTAAATGACTTTTGTGAGGCATCTTCAATCATTCATTTATGAAACATTTGTTAAGCACGCAGTAGGTGCCGGGCACTGAGCCAGGTCCTGCAGATCCAGGAAAGACGGTCCTTGCTGACAAGGGAGTTTACAATCTCGGTGAAGCAGAAAGCACTGAAACAGTTGTAATTCGGCATGAAAACGCAATGACAGAAGATACAGAGAACACAGAGGAACACCTCCGAGTATGAGTTTGGTGAACTCACCAGTAATCAATTTATTGCTTCTCAGTTCCAAATCTACTCTTTACTGCCTGCTCTGTGAATAAAGGGCATTTGGGGGACAAGTGACATCTTGACTGCATTAATTATTCTAATATATATTTGTGTTACATCCTTCTACTGAGATCTTGTATTCCATTTCCATTTTATAGCTTTCTCTATAGTGTCCTGTACTCAGTAAGTGAGGTTTAGTCTTAGCTGTTTAATACAGCACCTCCTGCAGTAAGGTCTGCACCCTTCCTCAGCCCTGGAGTACCATACAGTTTCCCTCTATCTTAGAGTCACTCTTTTCTCATATTAATAATTCTTTACATTAACTTCCCAATGTACCTATGTGCGGTATCTGTATCCTGATTGAACCCAGGCCCCTATAGATGGCAGGAAATGAATAAAGAGAGACAAGAGCAAATCATGGGGAGACACAGTGGCAACAGAGACCATCCGATGTGGTTACGAAATAGGGAATGATCCAGTTTGGTTGACGCACAGAGAAACTAAGGTGACCTAAGGGGAGAAAAAAACCTATGAGGAACAAAGATAAAGGATAAGGTTTCTTGTACCTGGAAGATAAGTGGGAGACAGGGAAATGGTGAGTACATTGAAGACTTTTCTGGGAAGGGGGGTTAACTAACTAAAACTGTGCCCGCCCTTTAAGATTAATTTGGCAATGGTCCTCACACTGACACAAAGAAGGGAGAATCTGAAGGGCTATGTAATAAGTTTGTCCATGAAAAGAGGTCAGGAGAGAATGAAAAGGCAGGGGTCGCACCGAGAAAGTACTGTAGAGGTAGCACTTACCTTTGAAAACATCAGATACACACAGCCTAAAAGGCTTATCAACAGATCTTTGAGGAGGCTTGAAGGAATCTGGAAAAAAATGGCAAAAAAAAGCAAGGTTTAACTTCTTTGACTCATGTCCAAAGAGTCCATTAAATCTCCATATCTCTTAGAAAATAATTTTTTATAAATATAAAAATAGCAAATTTACTGTCATTCATATAATACTTTGTAGTTTATAAAGTATTTTCAGACATGTTAAATCATTTAATATCAATAACAGTCTGTGAGGTGGGTAGGGTAAGTATGAGCTTCATTAATTAAATAAGGAAAATTAACTATTAGTTTAAATATTACCCGTGTTTTCAAAACTGGAAACTTAGCTCATCTGACTATAAATCCTATGCTTTTGCATACATATCACTGTCTACCACAAAGAATTCATTAAATGTCCAGTTTATAATGCATTAAAGTTAGCGGCAGCCCTGACTGGTGTGGCTCAGTGGGTTGAGCATCATCAACCTGCCAACCAAAAGGTCACCGATTAGACTCCCAGTCAGAGCACAGGCCTAGGTTGAGGACCAGGTCCCCGGCTGCATGTGAGAGGCAACCAATCGATGTTTTTCCTGCACATCGATGTTTCTCTCCCTCTCTTTCTCCCTCCCTTCCCCTCTCTCTAAAAGAAAAATAAATACAATATTAAAAAAAAATTAGTGAGGTGTATTCTTACCAATTTGTTCTAATAAGCATAGTCCTTTATACCATTTTGTAAGTTCACTCAACTGAGATCTTATAATTAGATTTTCACCACTGAGACCACTTGTGGGGATAAAAGCAACATCACTTTCCTGTTAAAAAAAGATTAAATATAAGAAACTTAATACAACTTTTTTTTAAGTTAAAAGTTTCATCATTAGCATAATTGCACCAAGTTAGAAAAAGCAACAACAATGTACTTTAAAGAAGTAATATAAGTCACAGAATTACAATCCTGAAGTTATCACCTTTTTTGATTTTGTGGGAAATTTACAAGTATGTTCCAAAACATAAAAGCATTTTTACCTAGTACTATAAGCATATTTCACATTTTTACTGGAGAAATTCCTCTCCACTAGTTTCCACTTTTCTCTGTGATCTCCCTAGACCTATATACCAAATTTAATAAATGGAAAAAAAAAGTCTTTTACTCATATTAAATCCAAGCCAATTAACAAAATATGTGCAAGTTAGGTAAAGTAATCCAAAATTAAGACAATAGACACACAAGACTGGGGAAATAAAAACAAAAAGAATTAAAGATACTTAACAAGAACACCAAAGTATTAGTTTTTTCTCTCATAACAACAAAATGAGACTTAAGGAAAGTAACCAAATAAATTTAAAATCATCGTACCTTAAAACCTGCTTGCTTAAGAAAGTGTCCAAGTTTTCCAGTAATCTCCTGAAACCTTTCTTGTTGCCAATTAACCTGATAAAAAAATCCAATTTATTGTTAAAACTATGCTTCAGACCATGCTATATATAAAATTTAAATTTATGCAATAAAATGTAAATAATCAAGACCATAAAACATGAAGTAAAATCTATTAAATATAAAATCCTATAAAGTTAAAATGCAGATAATAAGACCTAACTATTAATATGACCTAAAAGTAACTTCTACAACAGAAAGCCTAGAAACAAACTCCAATACATACAGAAATTTTTGCACATGCTAGAAGTGATTTCAAATTTGGAGAATAAACAAATAATTTATTAATTGTGCTTGGGCCAACTGCTGAAATGAAGTAAAGCCAAACAGACTACAAATGTCTATGTACCATGAACTCTAGGTAACATGACGCATGCTGTTGTAGTATTGGGGGTAAGGACAGCAATGTCTGTGACTCACTGGAGAACTCAAATCAAAACTAAAGGGATTATGGGTAGATACGGGGGAGACAGACAAAACTGTGATCAAGTAAGCAGTAGAATCTTCAGTAGTGGGCATGATACGGGTGTTTAAAATTCTTTCAACTTTTTATATTTGAAAACTTTCATACTAAAACACTGGGAAAAGACAAAAGGGGTATGTATATAAAATATTCCAGAAAGTATGTAAAAGAAATGTAGGAGAGTATGTATCTGATTCCAGGGTAAGAAAATACCTAAGCATAGAAAAAGTAAAAACTATATAGGGTCCAGCACAAATAATGCCCCTCTTTTACTACAAAATCTTTTATTACAAAATCATAAGCATGTAATTCTGTAACATAATAAAATCACACTCAAGCACACCACATGACATTTTAGGTGAAATGTTCAAATTATAATTACAAATTATTATACCTATATATTACCCTGCCAACCACACTCAAGCAGGCATTACTTCTGCCAAACCCTGTATATTTTTGTAAATTTGAATATATGTCAAAAATACACCACACACAAGATGAAAAGGTAATAAATTAGTAAAAATATCTAAGACAAGGTAAAATATTAATATCTTCAATAAATAATGCTTATGAATTGATGAGAAAAAGTTTCAAAAAATTAGCAAATTTATAAATAATTCCAAAAGAAAAATATAAATGGTCAATAAATATACAAAGTATATTTACATATTATTGTAAATATTGAAAAGTAAATTTAAAAAGATATATCATGTTTTATACATCAAACTGGAAAACAACCCTTTAGTAACAGCAGCGTTGACAAGTTTGGGGAAGTGACTCCACCATATATGCCAAGAGGAAATAACTACAACTTTTCTGGAAGGCGTTTTGAGCAAGCCTTAAAAAATGTATATTCCATTGGGCCCAGAAGTTTCCACAGAATAAATTACTTCTAAATACACACTAAACTGGAAATATTCAGACAATCTGAATAAATTTCATCTTTAAAATAGACTAGAATAAAGCTATAAAAACAACCTCTTTGTATCAATACAAAAATTATTATTACTTGGAAACATGCGTAAGAATATTGTCAATTTTTTGAAAAAGCAGATAATAAAAGTTTTTAACCCAATGTTATAATGAAAAAGATTCTAATCTATAAAAATAAATTGTATGGATGTATAAAATGAAAAGTATAAAGTTTTTAGGGGGAAAGGATCCTGAGAAATATAGGTTATTTAGTTCCAGTCAAGATGGCGACATAGGCAGACATGGCTCACCTCTTCACACAACCACATCAAAATTACAACTAAAATACAGAACAACCATCACTCAGGAACATCAGAGATGAAATTGAATGGAAGTCTGGCAACTACAAAATTGAGTTGAATGGAAGTCTAACAATGATGGAATTGAAGGAGCTACATCCATCTATACTGGTAGGAGGAGTACAGATGCAGAACGGACTGGCCCCACACCCACACAGATAAATATTCAGGAGGGATATCTTTGAATCGAAGAGACCCAGACCCACATTATGTCCCCTAGCCCATGGTCCCAGTGCCAGGAAGACAAGTCCCTACAACTTCTGGCTGCAAAAACGACTGGGGATTGAGTCAGTGGAGGAGGCTGCTGGAGTCCTAAACAGTTCCTCTTGGGGAACCCACACAGGGACTCACCTATTTAGACTCACTCCCTTCTTGACGGGCACCTGTGGTATACAGGGAGAGACTGAAGTGTCTGGCATCGGGGTGGGAAGAGGCCACTGTCCCTCTGCTGAACTTACGGCCAAGACAGCCAGTAGGCTGGTGCCATATCTGAGACTCCATCAACCTGGCTAACACTGTTTGATCTGCCTTGGAGATCCACAGAGGCTCTACCCCACCCAATTTAGGGATCACCCAAGCTGCTTTTCCATAAGAGTAGCTTCTTGGCTCCTAAATCAAACAAGCAACAGCTGGCTTCAGTGAGCCCTAGCAGCCGCCAGATTAGAGTCTCATTTTGGCTTCACTTGGGAATCTCCAAGCCCAGCACAAGTAGCAGCCACCTCAGATTGCTTTGTAGCTCAGGCAGAGTGCCCTGGGTGAAACCCAGGCAGGGGCTGACCTTGGCCTGCAACACGCAGGAAACTCCAGGGCCAGTGTACCCAGTGGACAGCTATAGACCACATCAGAGCACCACCACCCTGCCCCTGCACAGCTGATTGTCCACAGATGGTGGAGGGGGGTGGTCACTGTTCACAGCCAGTCCTTGTAGCTGACTGGCCTGGGTAAATCCCTCCCATTGACCTGTCAACTACAATCAAGGCTCAACCACAAGAGGAGGTGTACACAGCTCACACAAAGGGCACACCTCAAGTACCCAGCTTGGGTGATAGGGGTGGCTGTGCCACTGGACCCTACAGGACACTTACTACATTAGGCCATGCTACCAAGACAGGGCGTCACATCGGCTCTACCTAATACATAGAAACAAAGACAGGGAGGCTGTAGAATGAGCAGACAAAGAAACATGGCCCAGATGAAAGAACAGATGAAAATTCCAGAAGAAGATGCTCAAGGAAATTAGTGAGGAGCTCAGCAGCATAAAAAAGACCCAGTCAGAAATGAAGGAGACACTAATTGAAATAAAGAACAATTTATAAGGAAACAACAGTAGAATGGAAGAAGCCAAGAATCAAATCAACGATTTGGAACATAAAGAAGCAAAAAACCACCATGCAGAACAAGAAGAGAAAAAAATCCAAAAAAATGGGGATATTATAAACAGCCTCTGGGACAACTTTAAGACGTCCAACATTTGCCTCACAGGGGTACCAGAAGGAGAAGAGGAAGAGTAAGAAATTGGAAATCTGAAAAAATAAAGTAAACTTCCCTAATTTGGTGAAGGAAATGGACATGCAAGTCCAGGAAGTGCAGAGAGTCCCAAACAAGATGGATGTAAAGAGGCCCCCTCCAAGAAACATCATTATTAAAAGGCCAAAGGTTAAAGATAATGAGAGACTCTTAATAGCAAGAAAAAAGAAGTTACCAGAAGGTTGCCATATGGGAGGAAGAGGGGGAGAATGGGTGAAGAGGTGAGGAGATTAAGAAGTACAAATAAGTAGTTACAGAATAGCCATGGGGATGTAAAGTACAGTAAAGCAAATGGAGTAGCTGAAGAACTTATACGCATGACCCATGGACAGTGGAGGGATTGCCTGAGGGAGTGGGGGTGCTGGGTTGAGGGGATCAAAGAGGGAAAAATCAGGACAACTGTAATAGTATAATCAATAAAATACAATTAAAAAAAGAAATATGTTATTTTAGGTTCTCTTTACACGAAAATAAATGTGTACTATTTTAAAACTAAAAATAATTTTAAGACATTTTATTAATTTTAAATATAAGAAGACATGTTTTTTGTTTTAAAATTACTCATATATCCTTTATTTAATGTCAGAATCATGAATGTAATTTTTAAAATATGGCAGCTGGACTAATAAAATACACTAGTCACATCTAAGTCATCAATATGGCAGATTAACATCTTAATTAACACCTAAAATGAATTCGAATAAAGCCTTCAAATACCTGGTCCATTTTGTTGACTGCAACCGCAAGCTGAGTGACTCCGAGAGAGCGAACCAAGAGGCCATGCTCTCGGGTCTGCCCCCCAGTCTCAAATCCAGCTTCAAACTCGCCTCTGCTGGCATCTACAACTAAAACAGCTACATCTGCCTAAGGAAGAAAAAAACAATCAAAACTAGAAACAATGTCACAGCATTTTAATTCAAAGGACAGATTATTCAATTAATTAATTATGTTGGTCAGATTTGAAATGCAGAGTCTAACCTGACATCAAACGAACACCAAAGTAAATCAAAGAATTACACTGATGGATTAAAATGTTTACATTAAATAAAAGTACTAGCATTTAGAAGAAAAAAAGACAAAGAATTAAAAAATTCCATATTTGATTAAACAACAATAAAAATATCTAGGTAAAGGAGGAAAAGTATAAACAAAATTAAAACATAAATAAACAGGGACAAACACTTTTAACATATAAGGCAAAAGTTACAATCAAATAAGTCTTTACCAAAAGAAAGGAAAAAAAGACATAGCTGTAAAAAACTAAAGAACACAATTTGCTAAAGAAACAAAATAGCCAAAAACATGAAAAAATTCAAACACATTAAGAAACAATAAAAGGCATTAAAAATATACATATTCCTCCCTTTTCCCACTTTTACAGATCACACTGGCAAAGACTTAAGAGACTAAATGTTCACCCTGAGGGTAGAGAGAGAACCTCGCCTGTGGGACTCCAAGGGTACAACCTGCTGGAGGGCGTTTTCACAGGACGGGCTAAGAGACTTAAAATATACATGTATTTTGTCTCGCATCAACTCCACCACTGGGAACTTACCCTAATAAGTAATCATGGATCTACAAAGGTAATGTCACACCATTGCTTGGACTCATGAAAAACTGAATAAATGAGTTATCAAAAAATAGCATAGGCACCCTCTACAGCCACTGCAAAAGAACCTTGAATGACAAATAACCGTTGTGGACCATTTTAAGAATCAGATGAAAGACATTTCTCTTCTCATACACAATTACACAAAAGAAGGCTTAGCTGTAGCTCATTTTCCTCATTAGCCTTATAGATACTAGTTTTATAGGTTCCTACTGCTCTCCTGTGTGATGCTTCCTTACCTGAGTCCACCCATATCATGTGGGTGCAGCCTCTGAAAAACTCTGAAAAGTCCAGCCTGCATCGCGTGGGTTGCAATAAAGTCTGCACAACCATAGATGTTCTCCATTTTCATTCTCATCAACTATTTGTCAACGCACTGTCAGGACACTTTTAAAAGAACACTTCCATTTTTCCTTTTTATAGTTTTTGCCTTGCATGCATACCTGTTCTCCCAGAATCTGCTTTCCTGTAATCCAGGATACAGTGACTAAATCTGGCATTCCCTCTGACTCCCTCAGAATGGTACACGATCATCACCCTCTCTCAGTCTTACATTCCATCCATGTGAGCTGCCTGGCCTTTTGGTCGGCACGGAGTCCACAACAGCTCTGGTCTTTGTTGTTTCCTCAATGACACATGTTTGTGGTATCCAGTTTTTAAAGCACTTCACATACATTATCATATAATCCTCACCATAGTGGGAAATAAGAGGGGCATAAAGTCAGCAAAGACTTTATCAGATACTTTGCTTTGAACGCACCTTGGTAATTTAGAGCATCATCCACATGCTAGGGCAATTTACACTATTATTTCATTTCTGTTTTCTTACCTAAATATTGCTTCTGTTTTACTCCTACTCTAGTGCAGCAGCATTCATTTCCACTCCTTCACAACTTACAATGGTGAACTCTAACTTCTTGAATGAGACCCAGTTCTTTGGTCAGGGACTGTTAGTTAAGAGCACAAACTGGAGCAACCAATTTGGAAGTTGGCCCTTTCACTGATGTCACTAGCAGGCATGACACGTCAAGCAAATTGTGTAATCTCTCTGGGTATCATTTACTCACTTCACAGAAATACTGAGGAGGAGGTTAGTACAGTTTATACAACACACTCAGCCCTAACCTCCAAATCCAAATCCAAACTGTAAATCCCTCTCATCAGGTTTTGCTGACAACTGTCAAGTTACATTTACTCTCTGAGGTTAAAATTGAAATTCATTGACTTAGTATTAAGATACCTAAGGCCACAGTATTCTTAACCATCTTTCCTATTACCTTTTCCAAAAAGTTACTGGTCAATCTCTCTATTCTTTCTGTGCACCAGCCTATCTTTGAAAGCGCCACTCCCTACACGTATTCAGGACAGCCGTTCTACGCCGTACAGAGCTCTCTCCCCTCATCAGGTACATCGCACCTGTTCTGCTTGCAGTGCAATTGTGGTACTCTGTCTTTACATGGCTTGCCTTCCTACACTGTGATTTCCTGGAGAGGTGGCATGTCCTGTATGCTTCTTTATGTCCCCAAAGCCTACCACAGTATTCTGCATCCTGGGTAAATGACTCAATAGTTCAAGTCTACTTCTTCATTTGTCACATAACGGCATGCAAAAAGATAATCACTAAAATCCTTCCTAACCATAATTCCACAGGAATATGAAATAAATGACCTTTAAGAATACTCTGGTTCTAGAACTCAAAAATATTTTACTGTAAATACTTGTTCTGGTGTTCGCCATTCCCATTAAACTATTAAAATGTGCTTTGTAGTCCATCTTATCCCACACTTCCTACCATAGTGTTTGGAACACAGTGGGTATTCAATGAGTATTTATTAAACAAAGAAACAAATATACACACATATACATACATATGTATATATACACATACAGAGATACATACATAGAGAAAAAGAGAAAAATATGCTATATCCTTTGGTAAATGCAATGAGAAAAATACTGATTTAAGATGGGGATAATTTGTACTACAGAGAGTTGTTATAAGGATTAGATTAAACTAAATGCATACCAAAAAGATAGTACAGTGCTTGCCCATATTAGGTACTAAAATCAAGAGTGATTTTTATTTTTCAATTTTCATTATCTCATTCAGCCCATGAACATTAAATTTAATACCCTGGAATTATATATCAACTTTCTAAAATACTTTCTCATCTATCTTCAGATGTATTTTAATTTATTCATATAACATCCTCTTTAGCTTGACAAATGCTCGTATTAACATTCCCTTTTAATGAGTGGAGGAAAATGGTCAATTGCTGAAGTCACACTTTTGCCAAGTGACACAGGCAAACTTCTGAACTCTCTCTGTTTTCCAGGAGTGACCTCACCTATTACAAAAGAAATCAATGTCCTGTAGATGAAGTGTTATTTTCATTGCTCTAATTACTTTGATTTTTTTCAGTATTTTTATTAAGTACCATGTAAGTTTACAAACTGTGATTGTTTTTTAACCCTATAAAGAAAGTAAATAAACCACAAGGGGAAACTCCCAAGCTTCATTACTTCTATATGAATTAACTCTTAATAAATATATAGGACTTGAATATAAATACAGTAAAAAGGCAGATGTGAAAACAGGTCACTCCAACTTAATAAATGAAATGCAAAGCTACAAATACCTCATTAAGCATTTTACCATTATTTTTACTATAAAGAAATTCATCATTTCAACATATTTTTCTTTGTAATAAATTAGAAAAGGTGTTATAAAGTACTGATAAAAAGATTATGAAAAATATTTCTCTATTATTTCAAAATATTTTAAAACTTAGAATTTTTAAATATTTTAAAAGTTAGAACCCTAGAATTAATCCTCAGCATCAGGAAATTTTATGTACAATTACTGCACAATAGTTAGGGAAATATCTGGTACCTGGGCCGCTCCTGTAATCATATTTGGAATGAAGTCCTTATGGCCTGGAGCATCCATTAATGTAATGACTTTGGTTGTGGTCTCAAACTTTGTCATACCAACATCCATTGTTACTCCCCTTAAGAAAAAAATTAAGTGGTTAGAATGCAGTGTATAAATAATCAGTGTTATAGATTAAATTACTTCATAATATAAGTTAAATGACAGTCTAAATTCTTAAGTAATAATGGGAATTTAGTTTCATTAAATAGTCTACTATTTTGAGAAATTACGCTATCATTTTTGGGTGGAATTTCTGCTGCAACAGTATTAAAGCCACATAGCTTTAAAACAAAGTTGTGGCTGCAGCAAGAACTTAAACAAAGCAATAGATACTTCTCATTTCCTTTTGGGGGGCAGGGAGGCAAGCAATGTAGACTGCAAGGAAAGAAAGATATCTGGGGGCATCTACAAAGGAGGGAACAGCGAGCACTGCACACGAGAAACAGTAAAATGAGGAATGACCACTATCAGGAGGTAGTGTTCCTCCCCTTCTTATGTTTATGCTTCACTAATTACAGAAATAAACTTATAAAACTTTCATTTGTAAGACCGGTCAGTACGTCACACATTTAGAAAACTGAAAATGCCAAAGGAGATGCCCACTTTTGAAAAATTAATAAAGATGAACAGTAATTTGTTTCATATCCCACTTCATCCTTCTTGGAGACCACAGTCACAAAAACGTACAATAGATTCAGATTATAAGAAAGCCCAAGGAGGGTCTACAAAGGTCCTAAGTCACCCTAGACTTCAGAAATTTAGATGAGAAATCATGTGTGCAGTTAACTAGGTGATCATTCATCTGGTTTGCCCAGGAAACTCCAGAGTAGTGAATGAGCACTCCCTTTAAATGCCTAATACCCCAACAACTGTAAGGGTAAATTTCATGTTCGCCCTAGCGGTAAGGTCACTGTGGGTCTCCTGACTCCAGTCACCCAGTTTAGTCTGAAACCACGGGCCATGTGAGCTTCTGAAAAATGATGCTTCGTTCTCTTTAATACTCCCCAAATAACTGCTTTGAGATTAGTGATGATCCAAGACTTACTCCAAGCCCCTCCCTAGACTTCTTTGACTGCAATACACTCCTTTGACCCGGCTCTGGCCTGGATCTGTAAGCCTAAGGATGTGAAAATGTCACTCACTTTACTAATTTCTGTTCAACATTCAAGCAGAGCAGAAGATTTATAAATATTTAACATACTGGGATAAGCCACACATTATATATCTGAAATGTTATTAAGGAACACACAGTAGTGTGTTAATACTCCCATTACGTATCTGGAAGCTTCTCCCATCTGCAGAATGAAGGAATATTCTAAAAACTGCATCAGGCTGAACAACAGAGAACTAGCAGCAGCAAAACTATGACAGATAACCAGCAGGTGTATTATTAAGAAAACCACTAAAATGATTGATTATTCTCGGAATGAGATTACTATCTTACTTGTCAGCTCAACTTACATATTAAGTAAATTCAAGCAAGGCATTCTAACTTATAGTGTTCTCAATCTGTTTACCTATTTAAGAGATGACACAAAGAAAAGTTATATATTTTAATAATCTGCGTGGTAAACTGATAGATGGAAGTTATTTAGTCTTCTACTGCTTTCCACTATAAGTTTTCTAATAAGAATTTGCAGCTATCCCCCCAACTTTTCTTACAAGTTCGGAAACAAGCTTGTGATACTATATACAAACTGAAGATGGCAACTGTAAGAAAATTCCTATTTATCAGAAGAGCTAAGGCATAATGTGACCTCCTTTGTTGAGAATTACCTCATATATTATAATGTAGACTATCCAATACTCCAATAAAAACACATACTTATAAGAAGTATGCAAATCCAAATATATTCTCTAATCATATTCAGGATGAAGACATCAGGGAACAGAGAATAACCTCTTTGTTGAGTTAGGACTTTTAGAGCCTTTAATTATTTTGACACAGTTGAAATATCTGCCATTTCACTTAATTATTAAGGTGTCCTCGTTCTTCCCTCACATAGGTGCTATTGCCTACCCCATTCCTAACAGTTCTAAGGTGAAAAACGAGGTCTGTCCAGAAGGTATCCAGCCATGTAATGTGAAAAATAGAGCCATTTATTGAAGAAGATAGAATATACAAGAAACACTGAACATAGGTGCCTACATTCCCTTCAGAGGAGGCACCTGGGGAGCTCACACAGTTCTCCCAATCGCCATCAGCTGCCCCATTGTATTTTCCTGAATCTCATCAATGGACTGAAATCTCTTCCCTTTCAAAGGTGATTTTAGTTTTGGGAAAAGCCAGAAAGTCTCAGGGTTCCAAATCTGGGCTGTGGGGTGGCTGAGTCACATGGGCAATTTGATGTTTCACCAAAAAACTGCATGAAATGTGATGAAGCTGCCCATCACCAGCTGCCCATAGCTGCGGCCTTCTGAATCATCAGAATAGTTTCTGTGGAGGAATATTCAAGCTTAAGGCAAAATTTGATGCAGATTCATTGCTCTACTCACTCAGTAATTTTGAATGCGATGGCCACACAGTACACATGCTCACTCAATGGCACCTACTGCCCCCACTGACTAGTACAGTGAAATTGCGGTTGCACACACATGTGCTTTCCAGTCCACAGTACTTGGCTGCCAGGTTACACTGATGTCGCACAAACAGTTCTCATTATATTAACAATGGCTGGACTTTTTCTGGGCAGGCCTGGTATATCATCACCCCAAAAAGACCTCAAAAGAAGTAATATTTTTTGGCCAGAGCTGCACTCTCCTACTAGAATTGCCCCGATATTAGCACTGAACACAGTATCAGATGCAGAAGTAACTGAGTAGATTAAATCTATATGGTAAGAAATAGGTGTAATCACATGTTGACTTCGGTCTCACAAAAACATAGTACAAAAATTATAAAATGACTTAAGTTTGGCCATTTGCATTTACTGGTCATTTTGACTTCGGACAGAAGACAGTTGACTATAAAAAGTTATCTTTCCTTTATAACCTGATGTAAAATTAAAGAGTCTTACTCATAATTTTAATTCAAGATCAAGTCAATTTGACATATAGTTAGGGAAGTAACAACAGAAACTTCTCCCACTGAATAATTAGCTAAGTGTTTTTACTGCTTTTTAAAAACAATTTTTAGTAAATGTTCTCTTAAGCTATTGTCATAGAACTTGGAATAGTAAAAAACACATGTAGATTCATTATGTATGTAGTAAGGAAAACTACAATAAAAATATTTCCCAAATAACTGAAAGCTTTTTTCTAAAAAAAAGTCTAAAATATTTCATGGTATGTTTCACACATATTCAACACATTTTACATACTTAATTAAAAGACTATATCATTTCAAACTGAAAATTTTGAAATATAGTGACTACCTTTCCCTTTCTTCTCCGGTCTCATCCAAGACCCATGCATATGCAAACGAAGCTTTGCCAGCCTTTTTGGCCTCTTGTTCATACTTATGCATAGTTCTTTTGTTTACATTACCCAGGAGATAAAGCATATGGCCCATCAGAGTACTTTTCCCAGCATCAACATGACCTACGGAGAATTGATTCAGGATTAATACTAGGCACATTTCCCAGCAGTTGTTCACATTGAGGCATTGCATGAATATATAATTCGATAGTGCATGTCAGTGTTTAGAGTAATAAATCCCAACTTTTAACGAAATGTTACTTGAAACATCTAAGTGGAGGGAAAAGAGCATGACTTATTAGAGAGGAGGGGAATTTCCCTGAGTTTGAGAAGTTAAAGTTGCCAACAAGACATGCCATTTTCATGAAATGAAAACATTACAACGAAGCCTAATGACCCCGGTAACCTGGCATCATCCCACCCAGAACGACTGGAAAGCAGCACGACGCAATGCCCCCTTGCTCTCTGTCCACTCCACCCACAGGGAAACTCAGAGCGGAACAAGAGTCTCCACGCTGCACCCAGAGAGCTGTCGGGCTATCGCGAGCTGAGAGCCCAGAGGAACGAAGGACGTTACCAATGACCACTAAGTTAAGGAGCTGCTTCCCTCCTTGCCGCTTCTCCAGCTCTGCTTTGATATCTATTTGTTGCCGCAGCTTGCTAGACTTTTTCACTGGCGTTTGTGTTGAACTCTGCTCTTCTGATGCTTGAATGGTGTGGGATGGAAGAGCTGATTTAGAAACGGTCTCAGGAACTTCAGAAGCAGCAACGCTGGTATCTTCACTAGGAGGTCCTTTTTGAGGTGTGTGGAAACTATGACCATTTTCTTCAGCAGTTACTCTAAAGAAAGCAGAGATAGGAAAAGAGGGTTTAAACCAACTCCATTGATGTCCTATAATGTCAAAAGGGCGGAGAAGTTCTCTCTTCATACTCCTTACACTTGCAAACCTAAAACGACCTCTGCTAATTGGTTAGAGTCTGTCAAGGTAGAATGATAAGTAGCTTGACCCAAACCACACAAATACAGACTTGCAAGATCCCAGGAGAAAAACATTCTACCAAAACTGTGACAAGAAGAAAATATCCTGTAAAATAACTGAAATTCCAAGTCTAAGCCCCTGGACTTAGCCAGATAATCCTACCAAAACAGACAGCAGAAAGGAGACTTCTTCTAAAAAGTGACACTAACTGTGTTCCTGGATATAAATTTAGTATTAAAAAAATAGTTTTAGACCTAACACATTCTTTTACCAGAAGAGAGACTTAGAATCTTGCCTGCTCCAATACTATCTTTAAGGCAGTTCTCTCTCAATGTCTACATATCCTTAATACTTTTGCCAAAGGGGCTTCAGTTCATTAATTAAAAAAATATCTGATTTACTAAAACATACAACAGATACTAAACACTAATGTTGAGAAGAAATAATGATACAAAAATGAGAAAGTTATCTACTAGTCCCAGAAGCTCACAACCTAGGAAGGGGCTCAGACACATAAAGTCAGAACAAGACCACCTAGCCAAATTTAGTCTCTCCTTGCCAAGGAAGGTGCCTGCAAAAGTAACCACTGGGCTCAGCTGTCCATCAGCGCTCTGACCATTCTCCACAGGCACTCTAGCAGCGCTGCCCCCTCGCAGCCACAGAGCGTGCCCTAACCCACCGGACTGCCGCAGGGCTTACGCTTCCCTCACGGACTATAGAGAAGTAGAATTAGGACAAAGAACAGGCCAAATTGCAAGTTACTAAGAATGAAGCCAATTATATCCAATTTAATGTGGAGCTGGCTAAGAACACACATAAAAAGTAGTTTATAAAAACCACTTAAGATTGTATCATAATGAAATGTGTAAGAATAGTAAATTTATACTTTCTTCTTCCCTGCTGTACCAAAAAAGAGACTCAGTTTCCCTCTCAGGGCACTGACCCTTAATCTTATGCCTCAGGGAAGGGACAGATTAGTTACAGTTGTAACTTTGTTAAAAACCTCATAACCATTTCCATTTTATTTTGCTTTGCAAATCTCCACTAGTCAATTTTTGTGTTCATATTTAAACAAAGCTTGGCCAGACTAGCTTCATCTTGAACGACAGAGAAAAAATTTTACTAATGTAAAAGATACTCCCATTCTTTTAAAGGATTCCAACAGGCCAAATTAAGTGAAATCAAACTCAGATTATACTTTGCAAACATTTATCTGAATGTCCAGAGCTAGCTTTAACACCAAAACATGACAACTCTGTATTTAGGAGTTAAAAAAAAAAAAAAGAACTCAACTAGAATGACTACACATATGATACAGAGAGAGCTGCTTGGTAACACCCAGGCTTTGCTTCTAATCAGAGCTGGGAGAAATAACAATCTTCGCTTCACATCTCTCTGGTTTTAGTTACAGAACCTTCCCAAACATGCTGACTCCAACATGGAAAACAGATGAAGGAGGAACGGCTATGATTGACACAGCAGGTAGAGGCCTGAAGCTCAGCTCACCCACCAACCCAGGCAGGGACTGCTCAGGATAGCAAGGACTTCACAAAACATGAGTCTGACTTGATTATTTCACTTACAATTCAGTAACATGAAAAGTTTGCTTTTTTCTCACTTTCATGATAATATTCTTTTTTAAGTATACCTAAGGTAAACGAAAAATTAATTCACTAAATTATTTACAGTTAGAGGAAAGTGACTAAAGTAATTAGAAAAGCATTCTGGGTAAATGTGTACTTAATAAGAAGGTCTGCATATAACGAAATAAAACTTAGTATTTTAAAACCTTGAAAAACCTCTAACACAAGTCTAAAAATGACCATTCAGGCTCTAATTACAGACTGATATGAAAAAAAGAGTAACTTGGTTGAATGACTGTTTATTTGGGTGCTTCCTGATATAATTTTGTAATTTTAATTATTATTATAAAATGATGTGTTTTGTTTCTACACCATCTTTTCAAAAGTGGGAATATGAGCCTAGAGGCTTAATCTTTCTTCTTGTTTAAATGATGCTGGAAAGCTTATTTGCATGCTGCTTTCTAGGACTTCTGAAACCTTTTGTATGACGATTATAAAGTCCTTAGAACAAGAAATTGTGTGACTGATTGATCTCTCAATGGAAATAAGCCCATAATAGGATTAAATGGTCCTCAAGACATAAGGGTAAAAGAGGCATTTATGATTCTGACAGCCCAATCCCAATTCAGAGAGAAAAGACATACATTAAAAGCTTTTTGTGATTGAATCAGGGTTTAAAATTATTTTCATGGACTAAAGTTATTCAAATTAAAAGTTAACTTTTTCATTCATCTAATAATTCGACTAACATACACTGAACACCTACTATGTCCTAGATATAGTGAGTTCTTTCCCTCACTAAATCTGAAATCTTATAAAGTCTTGCTTTTAAAAACCAAATAACTGAACTGGGAGACCACTGATTCTTCCTAACCAAGAGGCACGATATATCCATTGACTTACGAGAATGTAGTAAGGAAGAAAAAAAAAGTTCACTGAGTTTATATTTCTTGGAAGGTAAAAAAAATTCCTTTACTGTTTATATTTGATACTAGTGCTTTTTATCCATCTAAATGGCAAAGAAGATATATGTAAGTAAAAATTTAGGGAATGATTTAAAAATCTACAAATTTTAAAGAGGCTAAAAGTTAGTGTTTTCCAGCTGTGCTGTTAAGCCTCAAGCAATCCACTTCCCTTGTCTATAGAAACTCCTGGGAGAATTCTAGAGACTGAGGAGAGGGAACAAATGACAAGTGTTACCAATGTATGACTTATTGTCATCTTTCACTAGATAGCTGAAATGTGAGGTATGTTTCATTTTACATTTTATGACTTTGTTACACTGATACATTTTAATATGACAATTTAAAAGTGTTTAAATAATTAGCAAAAAAAATTAATGATTCCTTGATTGACCAACCACAGTACATGTAGTTCCCAAATGCTGCTTACGTACGCCACCTAGTGGCATAAGTAGTCTCTACCTCACAGTGTTAGATTTCACAAAATCTTAGGTTTTTTGTTAAAGTAGCTATAGATAATTTAATTGACATGAGGAAATGGATAGAGGGATAGAATAAGTACCATACATAGATAAGTCTAGAATTAAGTCTAATTTCTCATCCCCTTCTCTTTGTATCCTGATCTATTGAAGACTGTGATAGTTCAATGTTAATAATATAATTTTCTTATAGTCAAATAGGAGGCAAACTAATTTCAAAAAAAGCTGGGGGTTATAAACCTTACCCAGGCACTTCAAATCCCATGGTTTGCTTCCTTCCAGATACAGTCATTTTAGCGACCTTTGGCACGATTTCAGATTCACTTCGGGATGACTGGGTATGTACTGATTTTCCTAAAGAAAGAGTAGAATATGAAGGCCTAGTTAAAGTTCATTTCTGGAAACATACATTACATATTATATGTCACATAAATATTAAGGTAATTACATTTCACAGAATTCATGTCTTTATGAACACATACCTTTTCTCTAAAAAATTGTAGTGAAATATTAAAAAGCTGAAAAAATTCTTCTGTCGCTCTACTCTGGAAAACCCCCTATATCAGATCTTTGTTATGCTTAACCTCCACCAAATCTCTTCCTAATTTTGAATTGACTCTTAAGTTTCATTATTAAGAGGTCACAGGACGGTTTCTGCACTAAGCCTTGTTCTGACAATATACACAGACCCTCCATCTCCCTCTCCCACCACACCCTTTCACAATACTAAAAGCGTTCGGTCAGTTAACAGATGGCTAAACTATTTTTAATCCTGTGATACCTATAAACTGATGAGAAAGTTGAGTCTGCTGAATTGTGCTGAACACTGCATTTATTTTACTTGCACACAATCCTAGACTCAGTAAGATATATGCTATCTATAAAGAATATGGGGGAAGAGGCCAAAGTAGAAAAAGAGAATTAAGAACACAGAATAAATTATGAGCTAGATCAAAGTAAGACTTAATGCATTGGATCCTTTAAATATATATAATAATTATGTAACTCAGGAAATTCTTTAGTATCATTATAATTTTCAAGAAGAATGCCATCCGGATCGGGCCTACATAAAACTACAGAAACTGCATACGCCACACTGGTAAATACATATATGTGTACACACACACGCACACACACACACAGAAAACCTTAGAAGAGATTAACGTACAGCATTCGTTCAAAATGTATGTTATCCACCTACTATATGCCAAGCACTACGCTGGAAATACAATAGTGAGCAAAAGCAGCCATAATCCTTGTTCTGAGAGAGCTTGTACTAGTGGGAAAAGGTTTTAAGTGATCTCAAAAAATAAAAGTAAAATCAAAACTATTATTAGTGTTACCATCTGCATAGGGTGCCATAAGATTTTGTGATACAGCACCTGAATTAAAGCACTTCTGTAGAAAAGTGAGAGTTGAGTGAAGATGCAAAACACAAGTAAGAATTAACTGCAGAGACAGAAGGAGCATTCCGACTAGAGGCGGTTGCTTGCATACCGGCCCTGGTGTAGGAGGCAGCATGGTATCATTTCAGAGGGAGGAAAAGTAGAAGGGCAGAGGGAGCACAGTTAAATGGCAGGAAGAGGCAGTGGCCAGGCAATGCAGGACCTTAAGGCCATACCAAAGACCCCAATGTTTGTTCGAAAAGAATTGAAAGTCACCAGAATGATGTACACAAATGGGTACGGGAGGAAACACAGGATAAAGGGTCAGGCTCAAGGGAGAGGTCTGGGCTAAAGCATGTGTTTATGATTTATATGCACATAATTAGGGCTTGAAGGCACAGACATGAGTGAGATCATCCAGGGTAATGCAGAGAATGTAGAGTAAGAGGAGGAGTGGTCTTAGAACAACGCTTTGGAATAACCCAGCCTGTAAATAAAAGATAATAGAGGACAATGAGCCTGTAAAAAGGTGCCAGCAGAGAGCCAGGAGAGGACCATGCCAAGGAGGCTAAGAAAAGAGAGTGCTTGATGGAGCTGGTATCACTATGCTGGTGAAATAAGAGCTGAAAACATGCAAATACCTAGGGACATGATCCTTTTAGATAAAGGTCATTTGTACAGTTTTAGCAAGAATCATTTGAGAGAAGTGAGGAAAGTAAAAGCCAGAATGGGTTAAAAAAAATATGAGGAAGATAAGAAAACAGAGGTAGCCATACATGCCCGTGATCTCCTAGTTAAAAAAAATATGAGGAAGATAAGAAAACAGAGGTAGCCATACATGCCCGTGATCTCCTAGTTAAAAAAAATATGAGGAAGATAAGAAAACAGAGGTAGCCATACATGCCCGTGATCTCCTATCCATTATTTTAAAAGCCAAGATCTCTGAAAAATTAAGGGTTTTTGTTTGCTTTGTTTTATTTAATAACTCTTCTGGAAGCAAAACCTGACCTACACTGACATGAAGCTATTCACAGCCCATATTTATCCCACCTATGGTGAAAAGCTGTAAATTTTAGTACAAGATAACAATGGGATAACCACAGGGCTCACACCATAGATAGGATGTACATGTTAATGCTTTTCTAAACCCAGAAAATGCTGAATTCTGAATCAATTCAGGTCTCAAAAGCTTTACATAAGAGATTATAGATGTGCATAAATTGCTCCTAGTGTGGCTGGAAAGGGAGGAATGTAGTCAAAGGGCAGCCAAAGGGGATTTTGGGAGCAGCTGACGGAAAAGACAAAAATAAAAGGGGATGTTTGAAAGTACCGGGAAGAGAAAAGATCGTTTGAGGTATTTTAGAATTTCTGAAAAGGTAGAAAGGGATGGGATCCAAAGCACAGGTAGAAACTGAACTAAAGCAGAAGACAGGCTCTTACATTGTAATAGAAGGCAGATTTGTATGTCGAGGAGCTGGAAGATGAAAATTCCTAATGGTTAGCTTCTATTCTCTCCATAACATAGCAAGCAGCTAGTTACCTGCTGGGACTAAGGGTGAATGAGGAGAGTAAAAAGCTGGTGAAGCAAATAAAAGTTTTCAGTAATCTCTACACAAAGGAAAATGATTTGAACATAAAAAAAATTAGAATTGTTGGATAATATTGACACTTAAGCCCACTTAAGATCTGTAACAATGAACTTATAATGAAATCAACCCGCGTTTCTATGTGACTTTCTCTAGCAATGTTCAGCAATTCAGGAAGAGGCACAGAGAAGACACTAAATGCCTCATCCAGGGCTATGTTTCTACCCAAAAGGTACAAAAAGAAAGCAGAAAGACAAGGTAGTTGAAGGTAGTAACAAAGGGAGAAAGTTGAAATTACAAGTCATAAACCCTAAACTGGATTTAAAAAATAAAATATAAGAGTACTGACACACTTGGGGGAGGCAGAGAGGTCCACAGGTCAAGAAAAGGTCATGACGAGAGAAGCACAACCAGGTGGCTGTGGTCAGAATGAAGCGTGTCAACTTGTAATTTTGAATAAGGGTGCATTAGCAAACTGCTGATAAGAGGTGAAGGTCACTAGAAATGAGGTGGTCAAGGAACTGAAAGCCCAGGGTGTCTAACCTGGTGTTTCCCCACTTCGATGCACAAGTAATCTATGGTCATGAGGAGCTTGGGTTGGAGAAGAAAACTGTGAGCCAGCCTGCAAAGTCTCCAATGAAGAGGAAAAAGAGGCCATGAAGTGGCTCAGATGACAGCTGTCAGGACTAACCAAAGGCTGCTTCAGGCAAAAAGGCAGGAACTTTAACGGAGCAGAGATTTAAAGAAAATAAAAAGGATGGAGCAATAGCAATGCTGGAAAAGTCAGCGAAGAGAACAAATTTGACCTTCCAGGCACTGAGGTTTCAGAGGATATAAATGAAATAGGGAAAGGAAATGGACAAAAAATACCAGGAAAACATTGAAAAGAGATGATTTGCTTTTCATGAAAAAAGTAGTTCCTAGAGTCACAGTAAATGTGGAACAAAGTGAAAGATGAGTGAGGCTTAGGAAGGAGGAAACAGAGCACTATCCTGATGTTCTGGGTATGAGTGTTTGGAGGGTGACAGTGAGGGCGGAATGCCGTGATTAAGACACGAAAAAGAGGCGAGGTGAATTTTGGCTTCTGTTGAAATAGGGGAGAAGAACCGTCAATGTCTCAACCCAGGCTATAGAAGACTAACTCCCACTTCCCTTTGATTCATTTGAATACCTTCCAACCATTTTGCATGAGGAAAATTTCTTGACCCGCTCATGTACATTGAAATACTGTAATTCTGACTTAAAAAAAATAGGTGGATCATAACATAAAAGGTCTCTAAGCATAGACAGAAATCATAACATGATTATATAATATTTCTGGGGATACAATAAATGTATTTTTCATTCCTGGTGATTATTATTTATAGGACATCAAACTCAAGATGTAGTATTTCAAATTTTTGGTTACATAAGTGCAAGTATTTTTTTTGAGAGAAAAAGTTTGCTATTATGGATCTGAATACCACCCACTGAGTTTTAAACCTTTTATTTCAGACTCTTGTGGATTTTAATGAAATCTGCTTGCACATTGACATAATTCAGCCTCTTCAGACTCACTCCTTTGGTCTTTACACACACTCAGTATTTGACTACCAGCTCTTTGGGCGTGGAAACTGCCTCACAGGTGTGTTCCCCTAGTCCACGGACCATGACGCACAGCTCTGCTGACAAGCATTCCATAAACAGAGTTTAATGATTAAACCCTAATGGTTTAAATTTTGAAACCATGAGTTGATCTCTACTGTTTTTGCAAGTTATCTTAGATCTCTTCTTGGGACAATAACCTCCTCAGTTTACCAGCTCTACCTACTTCTTGCACTTAACACCAGCTACCTCCTAATGTTTAGAGATCTGGATCCAGAAAGCCAATGCGGCACCTGCCACAGGCACTTTCATGCGCTCTCCCACCAGGCGCTCTACGTGCTCTCTACCTCCATAACACCCATAAGGGCGGGTTCTTATTCCTACTGTAGAGTTGCTGAAGGCCATCCAATCTGTGACCCAGCCAGATTTTTAAAAAAGATACGAATCGTATGACAGCTCCTATCAACGAGTTCATACACTACTGAGAGATAAGTATAAAAGTTGTGGAAATGAGTTATAGAGACAATAAGCAAGATAATTCAAAGTATGTACCTGACTGATTATGGAAGAGCTTAATGAAATGAGATTTAACCTGACTATAAAAAATAAAGAAGACAAAAGTAACATGACAAAAGGCATTTATTTTAATAAATGGGGCAAAATTCTGAAAAAGACAGGGCAATGATCAATGAACTTTTATAGTAGGACTATATAATTGAGCCTTTGCATGAAAGGCCTTTTTTTAAAGAAAAAAATATCTTTTACAGACTTGTTTTTAAGGATCCTCTTTTTCTCATCTAATAATTAAAAAAGTACAGAAGAGTAGTATTAAACATTCTAAATTAGGAAAGATAATTACTGAGACTGTTTACAAATGGAGAAGGCCACACTCAGATTAGGTAAAAGAAAAACCATAGAAACCTATATGTGATTCTTCATAAATTTGGCTACTATGTCTCATCATTCTATAATAACTTTACTTTTCCCAAGCCACTGAGACACTCCAGGCTTCAGTCTTAGGGTGCTATTTAAATTGAACAGGTAGTGTCTACCCTGAAATAATCAATTTAATTAGTCTAGTTTGGCTAGAAATCTAAGGCTCTGCCATTAGAAAATTCCAGAACTTAAGCCTTGATCTAATCATCAAATATTCCAGAGACTGAGTTTATCCCACTGCAAAATGAGGATATCACTACCTACATCGTCTATCTCACAAAGATGTCGGAACAAATACTAGTTATGTGAAAGCACTCAACTATTAATTAAAAAAAAATATTCTCAAACAAAACCTTCCTTCTAAGGAATTATCTCATCATTATTCATGTAAAATCCTTGCCAGAAAACTAAATCAAAAATAGTTGCTAAGTTTGTGGTCAGTACGTATCCTGCAATTTTTAGTTTGAATACTGCTACACCATTAATATCCCTTTTTAAAGTGATTTTAGGTGATTGTAGGATGATCAAACGCTAGACGCACCTAGTCACAGACAGTAACACAAAAAGTATGCCGTACCTTGGCTTGAACTTAGTACTAGCACTTTTTTATTTACTTAAGTGTCATGGGGGAAACAAACAAACAAACATGAATGACCTGGTAGTGCAAAATGTAATCAACGGGACCATCTGAGAAGAAAACAAGCTGAGTTGACATTGAAGTTCGTCTGGAAGAGTAAAGGTGAGAGGATGCACAATAAAATTTTAAATTAAGAATGACAGGGAAGCAGAACTACCAGATATCAAGACCTCCTATGAAACTGAAGTGAATTAATATGTGGTAAAGGGACAAGAGTAGCTTGATGAATCAGAATAGAATGAACCAATTAATAAGAACATATTTGTATTCCTTATATACAATAATACTTCAGTATATGGAAAAATACAGAGAGAATATATCTTATACACACTCATAAACAGAATTCAGTATTTGCAAAGAGTTGTTTCAAATCAGTGGAAAAAGATGGGTTATCCAATATTTTGTTGGGAACACTGGCCATTCATTTGAGTAAAGGGCTCTATCATGTCTATGGTGTATCATATAAATTTCGTGTTAATTAACAATATTAACAAAGAAGAAAATTATAAAAAGTATTTATAATATTCAGATAAGATTGATGAATCTTATATAAAAATTTAAAAATTTCTCCCTGATTAAGGTTACCACAAGTGAGCATAAAGTACGTGGGGAAAAAAATACAAGGGGTTAATATATATAATAAAAGAACTCCTACAAACCTATTAAAAAAATACTCAGAAAAAGTGAGCAAAAAATAGACCAGATCAAAATATACAACTCAAAGAAAGGTGTGGCAGAAAAAAGGGAGGAGAGGGGATGAGGAGCAGGAGGAGGGGAGGACTGAAAAGAAGAGGTAGTAGAAGAGGGGTACAGAGGGAGAGAAGGGGGGAGGAGCAAGTAAAAGTATTTTTACTTTTTTATTAGCAACTAGTGTTGCCAAAGGAAGCGGGGGAAGAGCGCTATCTGACACTGTTGGCTAGAGTACCACCTGGTACACTTTTGGCAGGAAGAAATGGGAGAAAATCAAAAGTTATTACTATGTACAGTATACTTCTGGAAATGTGTTCTGTCTTGACTTTTCTTAGACTAAATTAAAACCTATTTAGCCATAGAATGAGTGTACCACAACCCGAACACTTTCCTTCAATGGCCCTGATTACAACATAATACTGAAACATCCACTGGAAAGTTCATGTTTTGATGTTACAAAGTTCATCCAACCCATCATTCAATGACAATTTTATATTCTGACTGTTCTAGTAAGGCTGAAAGTAATGCTCTGAACAATTCTGTCTTTGGTGTTAAGTTACAGAATTGTTCAGTAATCAATCCCCCTGTTTAGACTCCGGGGCTCCGGGACAGCAGGGACTGCATCTTTTGGATTTCTCTACTTCCAGCACCCAAGTATTTGATACATTGTACAAAACTATTTCCTGATAGGTCTTCCAATGCTCTGATAAATTCCTAAAGAATTGAAGGTGAAAACTGAAAGGTAATTATAATGTGATTTCTTTGATTTGTAGGCAGCACTTGATCCCCTGAGCCACACCAGCCAGGGGACTTCTTTGAACATATATTTTTACTAGGTTAAAAGTAAATCATGGTAAAATCCATCCTGCCCTTCTAGGATTCTCAGTAGGATTTCTCAACCTTGGAACTACTGACATTCTGGGCAGGGTATTTCTATGTTTTAGAGGGTTGTCTTCTGCATTTTAAGATGTTTAGCAGCACCCCAAATATGTCTCTGGACACAGCCAAATGTCCCTTTCTGGCACCAAATCACCTCCAGTTGAGTACTACTCTAAACAGTTATTAGCAAAGAATTTAATATATATTACAAACCCTACATACATTCACCACCTCGTGTGTGTGTGTGTATATATATGGATAAATACATATACATATATATGTATAAACACATATATATATACATATGTATATCTTACCCTCTTGCCCACAAAATGAGCAATTCTAGTCTTTTCCCATCCAGCCAAGCTTGAAACCTCAGTTACTGATTTGTTTCCCCTCTCGAAACCTCTCTATCCAATTAACAGTAATTCTACTAACTTTTCCCTCATAAATATTTCTCAGATTTGTCATTTCCTTTCCCGTCTTCCTGGGCCAGGCCCTCAGATCTCACTCAGGCCTGAGTGTTGGATTGGGGTCTGTCTGCCTTCTGTCTTACTTACCAAACCATGTGCTACCATTGCCGCTAGGTTTCCCATCATCTCTTACCAGGTAAAATACATTCAGTGGCCCTGGACGAAAAATAATCTTTTATATAGTTCTTTGAAACATGACCCCAATTTACCTTTCAAGACTCATCTCTTCCTTACTACTCCCATAAGCAGACCGGGATTCCCTGGCATAAACACTTTGCTATCTCACGTCTGTGGCCACGGTCCATGCTATTTCCATGTTCATGCAAATGCCATTATTTTCATGAAAATTAGTAATACAAGGGAAGTCAAGGCTTCTTGATAATGCATGAATCACAGAGGCCAACCCCACCATTGTATGACCAATGACTCTTGGATTCATTCCACAAAGTTTTACCAAACCTACGAGGTAAAACTACTAATCAAGTACATGGAAATTTGTTTGTGTATTTTTATGCTCGCACAGGAGAGCCCCAGTAACCACTACACGTCAAAACCTTCCAACTCATCGGTTACTCAGTGTTTGGTAAAGTGGGTGGGACATGGACTCTGCTGCCAGAGAGCCTGGATTGAATCCAGGCTCTGCCACTTACAAATCATGTGAATTCAGGAGAATCAGTTAACTTCTCTCTGTACTAGCTTCCTCATCTATGAAATGAGAATTATAGAACCTGCCTAGTAGTGATGTAGAACTAAATGAGTCACTGTATGTAATGTGCTTAGAGCAATACCTAGTATATATTAAGCACTCAACACTTCATACCACGACATAAACATAATCTGTGGGTCTCTGATATCACCAAAATATCAACTTTCTTTTCCTCGCTTAACACCAGGAAATCTAGACACAAATTACTCTCTAGCAGTCACATATTAATTCATGATGGAGAAGAGGGAAAGGCCAACCATGTGACACTACGCTAGGTACTGAGATAAACAGATCAAAGAGTAAGTACGATTCCTATCCTCAAGAAACATAAGTCTAACAGAGACACATCACAAACATATTATTATAATGTTAACTGCTATATGCAGGCACAATGATAGTGCATATAAAAAGTACTAACCCACTCACACTGAAAAAATTACGCAAAGTTTCCTTCAAAAGGTTCCTAATGAATCTTGGAACAAAAAAAAAAAGGAAAAGGGGATCAGGGAACACAACACCATGAGTATGGCTGAGACGCAGGGAAAGAAATTAACTGGTGAGACAAAATTATGGACAGAAAATCAGGCAACTCACTCAGAGCTGTGAACAACCTTTAAGTACTTGATTTTGAAATATAAGAGCCACTAAAAGAATTTAATCACTGGAATATCACACTGTGATTTTAAAACTTATTCTGACCGTAGCATGAAAAATGGATTGTGATGCAAGACTGAAGGACGAGTAGTTAGTAAGTTGTGCTAATATGTGTAAGAAACGCTATGTACTGATCGAAGAACAATGGAGAAAGGGGTATCTAAAAGATATTACAAGGTAAAATTAGGAACGCTTGACACCTTGACCCATGAAGGGAGGTGACAGAAAGGACAGTTCTCAAGAACTTTCTAGCAAGGAAGAAAGAGGGCAGTTATGTCATCACCAAATAGAGAATACGAATTCCAGAGAATGAGGAGAACTAAGAGAAGTCTGTTGTCAGGAGCTAACTCCTCTTGGACAGTCCTCTCATTAAGTGCAAAATAACAGCAGTGCACAGAGGAAACACTTCCCCCTAAATAAGTGGGCATCACCACCAAAGACATTTTTTTAAACGCTTCCTAGATACTATCTCAGGTCTTTACATTTTTCAAGTTAAACCATAACATGTTCTTGGCACTGAGGACACAAAGATGAGTAATCGTCTATTTTCTTTCAGGTAGCTTTCATTCTAGATGTGATGGACATGTAGATAGACAAGATGGAAAGAAAACACAGACGAGTAAGTAAGAGAATTTTGCAGAAGACTGCAAGTGCTATGATTGCAGCTGAGCAAGTACAAGAGCACAGAAAATGAGTAAGAGGGGACAGGCATTAATAGTGGTAATAAACGTTAGGGAGGCAAAAAAAAAAAAAGAGAGAGAGAGATCTAAATTCCTAGGACTCTAAATTAGATATGAATATAAAACACATTGGATTTGAGATTCTTTCAAGACAAACAGTAGTAGGATAGAAACCTGGATAGTCAAGTGTGCAGAGCACAAGTGAGAGCACTATTAACACATAAAGCAACTGAAGACCTTGGAATGGATGAGCGCGCCTACAGAAGATGAAAGGTGAGAAGCCAGCCAGTGAAGGATTCTAAGAGGCAGGCAGAAAATTTTCCTTTTACAAGGGAGGTAAAGTTTACAAAGGAAGGGAAAATTTTCCTTCCTTTACAAGGAAGGTAGTCACATTCCTTGTAAAGTCCTTACATGAATTTAGATTTATAAGATCATGCCATTTTGTGGGCTGTATTTTTGTAAGAGGTCATTTGGTTCAACCCATTATTTACAGATGAAAATTTAAGTCAATCTCTAAAGATCACAAGCCTAATCAGGGAATTTTGCTCTTGCTTTCTCCAGGCTGCTTCCAAGGCACCCACCGCCCCCTTTCCACTCCGTTTCTGGTTGTGCCTCCTCATGGAACTGATTTTCCCCCAAGATGACTGAACCAGGTTTATTTTGAAGTTAAATGTACATAGAAACTACCAGATTAAGTACCTCCCTAAAATGCTCTGTCCTGATTATGATTTTGTGATTTTGGTGAGCCTCATAATTATCACTTCAGACACTTCTGATAATAGTGAATAATAAAATCAATAATCCTGATTTGGTTTAATATTTGCATTTCAAAATCTCCTAAGATTATATGTAGTTAGAGCCTAGCAGTTAAACCATTCTCTGCTTAATAAAGTTTCTAATACAATTTAAATTTCTGATAGGAAACCAGAAAGCTACCCTACCATTCCTAATAAACACTTGCACACTATCTTCATACCTTTTGCTTATGCTGGTTTTAGGTGGGGAATGCATCTGCCATTAATTCTATCAGTTTCCGGTCACACATAAACTCAAATTCTTGAAAATGATAACGCCAGTCCAAAAATGATATGACTTGAAATCAGAAACCTTTATTGTATATCCTCACGTAGGATGTTTTCTGTCTGTATCATAAAACATCAACATAAAGAATGTGCCTTACCTCTCCAACTAATCTATGAAAACAGAAGGGTACTTTTGATATTTTCCATAATATATAACCCAGTGCCACGCACATATTGGTCACTCAAACATTTGATAACATTACATAATTTTATATATGAAAAAAAGGTAATATATTCTCTAAGCCAGTGATTCTCAGCTTGGGAGATCAAAAAAATAAATAAATAAAGACACCCTTGCCTCTGTCCCTTTGAAAATCATTGTTACTGGCAGATACTAATGTTGACAAGAAAGTGTTATATCTCTCAAGTGTCCTGGGAGAGAAAAAAAATGATTGGGAATGACTTAGCTGGTATAAAACTAGTATTACAGATGAAGAGGTGAGGTTTGTATACGCTATACAACTTGTCAAACCCAGCTTAGCATTCTTTGCAAATTGTTAACTACCTAGCACTGGATGACTGGTTTTAAGTTCATAACTAAAAAGACATTTAAAGATCTGCCACAAATCAGGAAATTAGTTCAGATGACCTTTTAAGATTCCTGTTCTCATAATCTTATTTTTTTTAAATAACTATTTAACCTATTCAGTGAGAATCTCTTCCCCCTACACACACATGCATCATTAATCACTAAATGACATCAACTGAAATTTTTTTGAAAATTTAATAGTAGGTTTGAAAATCAAATAGGTTATTAGCTAATGAAAACTGTTGTTGAAAACTAATATTCTTAAATCCAATCAAAAACAACCAAGGTTTGGGGGTTTTTTCATATAAAATCTATAAATAAACATAAGAGCTATTACTAAGGACAATTTTTAAAGGTAAGCTTTTTTATCTGACAGCATTAAGTAATTTCAAATTTGAACAATACCAATAAAGATGTGAAAATACTAGTTCAGAACACTAGTTTTTATTTTAAATTAAAAATACTTTCTATTATTTCTTAATCAAAGTTATAAAAGTATTCTCAGAATCAAAATGGGACCTAAAAAAAATGATTCCACATTTAAAAATGTGTGTGCAGACTGGCAGATAAGAGGAATATACATAGATATAAATAAAAAGAAGAAATATATAGGATATAAAATTGTCTGTGTAATAATTATATGTAAAAACCTTAACAAAAAAGAATAAAAATGCATCAAAAAAAAGGAAAGAAAATATGGCAAAACATAAGACTGTTGTCTTTGGGTAAGAAAATCATGAGCAACTGTTTCCCCTTTTTCTACAGCAAGAATGTATTACCTTGACATTGAGGAAAATAGTAAGTTAATAGCTGATTTGAAAGATTTCGAAGGCAGAAGCAATTTGTTGTATTTATATGGTTAGGAGAAATATTCAACATAAATTCACAATAAATTCTTAATGTAAAACAAATTCACAATTTAAAGTCATTCAGATCAAAACACCTTAAGCTTAAAAAACATTTTAGGTTATTTAGAAAAAGAAAAAAACAAGTTTTACAGCTAAGTTCACTTTATCAACCAATATTGTTCCTATAAATGTTTCAAATGCTAGTACATATTGGTGCAAAGAAAAGTAAGATTCAAAGAAATCACTGTTCAATTTTCAGTGAAAAATTACTTCAAAATATGAAATCTTTTCACTGAATCTGACTACACATTTAAATTCTAGTTATCAGATGTACATTCAGAAAGTATACCAACAGGCTACAGAGAATAAACCACTTCCTTCAATTATACAGATGCACTGTGATTTATAATTCAGTATGAATTATTTTTTCACTTTAAAACATCCTTTATTGCATAACTTGCCTCATCAAATCCATCATGCAGCATTAATCTCCACACACAGAAGAAAAATACCTTTTTATCCCAAAAGATTCATGGGGATCAGAGTTCAAATTTCTGTAACTGAACTAGCAAATTTTTTTAATTAATAAACTTTGGATGAACAGATTTCAACGTGTATATTAGACTACTCAAGGTAGTATGTACACAATTTATAATATAATACAGGCAATGAATTTATGATATTAGGACCATTCTAAATCAACAGAAATTCTTGCTACTTGAAGAGTTAAAGAATAAAGGCAATATTGTGTTACTAATCATTTTTCTTAAAAAAAGAGAAACCATTTACATCTTCTTACATCCTATTTGTAAATATTTAATGCTGAGATAAGAATTTTGTTAGACCAGAAAGAGGACAGCCTACAGATGTCTTTTTATTTTACAGAATGAAACTATGTAAATCAAAACCCTTCAAAAAATACTAGACAAATACATCAGTGTTCCTTGCCATGCTTCCTTTGACCTTCTGTTTCACTTATTATAAACTCTCCTGAGAGATCTCATCTATATCCTTCCCACCTGGAATTATCTACCTTTAAGCATCTACCTAACAAATCATGTTAATCCTTCATGTCTTCCCTTTAGGCATGATGTTATTATGGGCAAAGCAAAGAATGTATATTTGAGAAATAACCTACTCAACAATTCAAAGTAATCTAACTTTAACGAGCTCCTACTATGTGTCAAGAAATGCTAAATTGGCTTTATATATATTTCATTTAACATCACAACTACCCTAAAAAGTAAAAACTGTTATTATCCTCATTTTACAAATGAGCAAACTGTGACACAAGGTGTTAAGTCATTTGCCAAGTGGTTCAGCTGGGATATAAATCCCAGAAACTACGCAACTACCAGTGCTCTTCCAAATTACTGTGGGAACTAGCAGTGAGAATCAGCAACTTCTAGTCATAAAACCAGAAAAACACTGAATATTTGGGACAGAGGAAAAAGTACAGGGGAAACAGAGGTCTCATAGTCTGCATATGAGCTAAAATAAGAAAAAAAATTTACTAGAACGTTGAAAATTTTAAGACAGGGGTCCAACTAGCAACAAATGATAAAAATTAAACTGCATTAATCAAATCTAAAAAGTATTAAATTTCACTATCTCATTACTTAGATGTCACTTACACTGTTACTTTAGTGACTATAAAATACACACACATGCATACAAAGGCCTACACAGATTCAATCTAATCCTTATCTCAACCTAGTTCCGAACTTCCTTCCTAAATTCTGCCTTTGGGATTTCCAAGGGCATGATCTTAAAGACAGGGAGAGGCTACTGTACTTGAATAATCCTAAACATACTTAAGCTTCAAAAAGATAGACTGTAAATCACACAATATCTCTAGACATCATGTTGAATTCATATATGGGACCAAGAGCCATTCCTAAACAGTTTAAAACTTGGTAACATCCAGTATTATTTTATTTACAGAAATAACTCCGTAATAATGAATGTAATGAATTTCAAAGCAATTAATAAAATGAAGGAAAGGGAAACTAACAAGGCTTTAAGAGACTACTATATGGTAGATGCTAGGTTAAAGGAAAAATCACCATAAACTTTGAAGTAAAAATAAAAAAACTTTGAAGTATACATTATTGCTATTTTGAAAAAAATGCACAAATGTAGAAAAGTGTCTACTGAAGCATTTTTTGTAATAAGAAATTGAAAAACTTAGGTTCCTATAATAAGTGGTTAAATGGAGTAATAGAATGAAGTACTAAGAAACCTACAGTTACTGGCACACAAAAGAAAAGATCTATGCGTGGTTGCTAGGGACTGGAGAAGGGGTAACTGGAGAGCTGTTGAATGACTATAGTTTCAGTTTGCAAGATGAAAAAGTTCTAGAGACCAGTTGCACAACAATGTCAATGTACTTAAGATTGCCAAACTACACGCTTAAAAATGGTTAACATGGTAAAATATATGCTTTGTGTGTTTTACAATTAAAATAAAATTTCACCAAGTTCTTAAAAAAAGGTATGTCAGTACTTCTATAACATGTGATTGTTTAAAGAGATTTAAAAAGTAAAGTGTGTCCTCATATTTTTAAAAAAGAACTTACATTCCTTATATGCAGAAACACATGCAAAGTATTAATGAGGGCAGGGCTTTGACATTAGAAGCATCTTATTTTGAATGTTGGTTCCACTTACTATTCTGAAGCCTTTGACAAGATGTTTACCCATTTTTGAGCTTGAGAGCCTTCAACTTTAAAACTAGGATAAAAATAATCTTTACTCTAAATGGTTATTGTGATTATCTCATTTAAGATATAATAGTACAGTATTTTTTCTACTGCTGGCTCATTTGAGTTTTCTAGTTTTACTCAATACACATAAACTCAAAAATAGAAAAATATTACTTATTGAAGCATCTGCCTAAAAATGGCAGCATGCCAGCAACTTTTAAAAAATACATTACTCAGGATTTTAAGTCAAAAAGAACTGTTGCTTAAGTAAGGAATCACAGACTAAAAACCAATTTAAAATTAAATAACCTAGAAAAGGACTTCATTTCCTAGAACTGTTAATTTGCAAATATTTAGAAACTGATACCCATTCTCTATATATGAATGTCAAAGTCTCCTAAGTAAGACTAGCAGAAAAAAATATACTTGAAAGTAAGTCTTAAATACCTCACTAATCATAAAGCTGGTTTCCCTAACAGACCAGCTTTTATGATTCAGATACTTGTCCACAAAAACCAAATAAGGAAAAATTATTTACAATATAAAATTTTGTTACAGGTAATGTGCAATGAAATGGTTGTTGAAGTTCTAAAGAACTCAGTTTGAGTTACAATTTGTCTCTCAGTAGTCATAAGGAATAAGGCAAATTATTTATGAGCCTCAGTTTCTTTAATCTACCTTAATATGAGAATCATCTCATATTGACCAAACGAGATATATACAAAGCCTAACACACAGTTTACATTGAACATATTAATTCACTTCCCTTTCTTCCCTTGAGAGGTAGCAGCTCCCAGAACAGAATATTTTAAACATAGCTTCTAAAAAGAAACAGGTAACACGTTCAGAGAGAAAACACCTGTCTATATTTGGCACTGCTCTTAAACCAGACTTTGCCTCTGAAGGACTACTATAAAGCTCTAGGGGAAAGTCCGTGACTTACATCTATGTCCCCAATATCAACCACATTTTTCTGATAAAAAGAGAACATGTAATAAATGTTGGCTAAATTGAATTTTGTCCCACCCCTCCTTTCTATCCCTTGCTAAAATACTTACCAAACACTCAAAAAATATTAAAATTATTTATAATTGCCTTGCAATGAAATAAGAAAGTACACAGAAAAATGTTTAACCTGTTTATAATTTGTATGGTAAAAAAAAAAACCAAGATTAAAAGAAAACTGCATTTAACATTCATGCAATCCTTACATGGTTCTGGCTATTCATGAAGATAAGGTGTTTTGAGTCTGTAGCAAATTATTTTTAAATTAAGCAATTCATGTTTCAATTTTTCCAGTGTAGGTGTATATACAAAGAGAATCTTAAGACATATGAGAACATTCTGAACTAGTTTTTTTCACTCAAATAAACCACTTCCTTTCAAAAGCCCACATAATTTTAAAGCAGAAGCCAATTGATTCTGAAGTTTTCTGTACAAGTATAAAATTATTTTGAATGCTTGAACAAAATTAGTGATTGAAAATTTTTTCACCAATTTATCTAAGAAAAACATATTTAAAAGAGAACATCAAAAAGTTGTTAAATATGCCTACAAAAAAGGATTTACTAAAATGAAATGTATAAGTACATTACTGAAAAGTTCATATAGATTTAGAAGCATTCCTAACAGCCATATTAATATTTTTGTGATATAGACTTTCCAAATTAACCCCAGGATTTATTTCCAAGATAAGGATAAAATCTTGTAATACATTTGACCTGAGAAAGCAGTTACATCTCCTCCTAAAAATCTCTCTTCCATTAGTTCATCAGATAACCTCAAGGAAAGAGAACAATAAAGTAGAAAAAAAATGATCTTGTTGGAAGTGTTTACAATTCTGCTGTATCTTTAATTTCTTGCATCTTCTCTATAGAACAACCTGCCATCAACACTCAAAAATATCCGAGTCAACCCCTGAGTACAGATATATTACACATATACTCAAATAGTAGTATACAAATATACTATATGAAGTTTGTTTAGCAAACTATTGATACTACAAAACAAGAAAAACAATGCTAGCCAATAGCTGTATCTTCATTTTGTAAGATTAGGCTTTATTTTCTGAATGAAACTTTACTTGAAGGGAAAACCAGATGAAATTCAAAGGGAAAGGAAAATGATGCAAAATAGGTTTCTAAACATCACAAAGCAAACTAGTATTACTACGGCAAAACCTTTTCAAAAATAGATCAATTGTACAGTCCAGTATTAAAATATATTTCTCCAAAGCCCCAACACTAAAATAAACAACCAATTCTCTTAATGGTCTGATTAATATAAACATTTATTGGCTACTTTATTTGTGAGCAATGAGAATATCAATTTTAAGACCCTTAAACAATGTTAAATTTAAAATACACAATTCCTTTGACTTATCTGTAGACTATTTTTTCTTAATGCTTTTTAAAAATCAACTGGTTTTCAAAAAGAATCAAAATAAATCCTAGGTTAGAAAAAGGCTCAACAGCAATCAAAAGTAAAACCTCACTTCTCACAATATTCATTTTGTCGAAGCTATTTCTCTTTCAACTTATGTTGACTAATTATAAAATTTTACACCAAAACAGTATAAATTTTTATTTTTTTAACAATGAATGTCCCTTTCAAATAATAATTCTGTATATGTATTTCAAGCTCCCCAGTTTTTGTGGAATAACAAATGACACTCTATGTTACTCAGTTTTACAGTTTTGGGAGCGTTTTCCCTCTTGGGTGTTTTAAGTTGGAAAGGAAAATACCATCGGAAAACTGAAAGACTGTCCCACAATATTACTCCCTAAATATTTATTTGTTTAGGAGTCCATTCATATAAATGTATCAGAAAGTTATAAGATAACCCATTCTAAGTTTACTTGTATTTGCTATTGGTAACTTTCGATATTATTAACAAAATGAACCAAAATGTTTATCTAAGTTAGAGAGACATAATAACAGAATATATTACTTGAGAAATTACAGTTCTAATTTATTACCATGACAAAACGCTCATTTTTATACAAGTATTTAAGTTCTCATTTCAAAATCTAAAATTATAAAAATATTGAAACATTCTCTAAATGAGTAATTAAAGAAATTTTGCTTCTAGACCGTTCAGTAAAATGTCATGATATGGATAGTGGAGTCATTACACCTAAGCATTGAACCCTCTGGGACGAGGTCTGCCGTATCACACGTAGAGGTAGAAATTACAGGCCTCTCAAATCAATCTAGTTTCACTGGAGAAAAGGGGGTTTAATCTTACGAAGTATACTAGGGAAAAAATATCCAATTAAAGAGACAAAGTAAAGATGTTTCTATCCCATTTTTCTCCCAATAAAACACAGAGAGTGGCGGGGGACAGGGAGAGAACAAAAGAAAATGTGAATAGAATGTATTTGTTATATTATTTTGTTTGAAATTTCATAAATTAACTTTAAAATGAACAATGTAAAATATATTTAAGTTCAATTAAATGCTCCACACAGAAAACAGATTAGGTGTTATATACAATATGTAAACTCCCTAACCAATGATTTAAAACCAGCAGAACATATTATCCATTTAGGAGACAATCTTTGAGGGAAAAAATACATACAAGGTAATAAATCGAGAGAGAGAAAAAAAAGGTTGGCAAAAAGGGAAAGTAAAAAAAGACAGTATTTAAAATAAGAATGGAGATTTAACCACAATGTAGAAGAATCTTAAAGAAAAATAAGGCTGTTTTATTCCAAAACTATGCCTTTTGGGATACTGATTTTAAGCTGATTATTAGGAAACCAGACTCAGAAAGAACCACTGATCACCCTACTTTCCTACCTAAGAGAGTCAATGATAAGGCCCATTCCAAAAAAGGTCACTTTAGGATGCTAACCATCAGCCTAATTGAGTGTGAATGGAAGGGAGGGCTCCAGACAGGGTCCTGGCAGCAAGACCACTCTGTGTCACACTGAAGCAACCACCTGCCTGCCATGTGTGTCCTGCTATGTTCTTCTTCAGCACCCTGAAAACTGCCTATTTCCTCTGAAATCTCAGAACCCTGCTCCCCCTTCTGTTCAAGATAACATCTATACCTAATTTTACCTCACTGTCTTTGGAAATTTTCATGCTATGTGAATTCCCATGCACAGATATTAAAATCTGATTTTTCTCCTTTTAACCTGCTGCATGTCTTTGAATTATTAGCCCAGCTAGAACTTAAGAAGGTGGGAGGAAAAGTAATATTTTTAGCCCCATCTGTCAACCTGTATAAAATGCATGGTTTCCTAAGAAAATTAAAATTTCAGAACTGACCACAGAATACTGAGAATGATAAATCCTACCATGAAATATTTCAATGTCCTTTAAATTATTTAAGGAAAAGAAAAACTTTCTAAATGTTCAATAAAAGCATCACAAGAGAAACGAAAGCCAGAAAAAAAAAAACCATACACATACCTGCAAATTCATTTTATGAATAAAAATAATCTTAAATAAAATATTACCAATGGCAAGGAAAAAAAATCTGAGATGTCAATTTAAATTAAAATGACAGCACCGCGCAAGCTGGTACTTCTTCCTTGCGGACTTTGCTGGGCCTATCCCAGAATTAGCACCCCTCTACCATCTCCCATTCCCCTTGCCTACAGCTAACATAAATCCTTTCTGAATAACTTACATTGTTCCCCCAGCTACTGTATGTTTGAAAATGCTGGAAAACTCTGGGATGATGGACATGCTGTCTTCCCTACCTCAACAAGCTGCTGGTGATGTAGACTCCATGCCCCAAGAAAGGTCTTCTTTATTTGCTAGCAAGGGTCTAATAAAACTTTTTTAAAAGACTTTCAGCTGTGGAAGTTAAAAAAAAAATTATTTTTTACAACAAAAAAAATCTATCAAAAGACTAGCCCATCCTGACTAATCAGAATTGTTCCAATGTTCCAAGACTAGATAAATACTAGACAATCTATTAAAATAATAACAATGTTTAGTAGTGTAATGTCTAAAGCCTTTTGCATCTATGAAGACTATATCTTTTCCTCCAAAAATCTCTTGATAACATCAAACATCTCAGACTTCCAGCCAAGATTGAGGCGTAGGTAGGTACACTGTGAGTCCTAGCACAATCCAAAGGAGGACAACAAAAAACTTAAAAACAAAAAATAACCAGAACTGCCAGAAAATCAAACTGTATGGATGTCTGACAACCAAGGAGTTAAAGAAGAAACCTTCATCCAGACTGGTAGGAAGGGTGGAGACGGGCAGTTGGGTAGAGAGGACTTGTGGCAAGGCAGTGGCTGGCAGACTGGGTAGTCCCACATTTGCTTCTGGAAAAACTGGGAGGAATAACTGGGGAGCAAGACAGACCGTGCAACTCAGGGTTCCAGCGTGCGGAAATAAAGCCTCAAAACCTTTGGCTGTAAAAACCTGTGGGGGTTGCGGCAGTGGGAGAAACTCCCAGCCTCACAGGAGAGTCCATTGGAGGGACCCACAGGGTCCTAGAACATACACAAATTCATCTACCCAGGAATCAGCATCAGAAGGCCCAATTTGCTTGTGCGTAGCAGAGGAAGTGACTGAAAGCCTGCAGAGAGCTGAGAAAGCAGCATTGTTCCCTCTTAGACCACTCCCCCACATACAGCACCACAACACAGTGACATGGGTTGCCCTGTCCTCGTGAATACATAAGGCTCCTCCCCTTACTATGCAACAGGCATGCCCAGACAAAGAAATATGGCCCAAATGAAAGAACAGATCAAGCTCCAGAAAAAACAGAACTAAGCGATAAAGAGATAGCCAGCCTATCAGATGCACAGTTCAAAACACTGGTAATCAGGAGGCTCACAGAAATGGTTGAGTGTGGTCACAAAACAGAGGAAAAAGTGAAGGCTATACAAAGCAAAATAAAGGAAAATGCACAGGGAACCAACAGTGAAGGGAAGGAAACTGGGACTCAAATCAACAATTTGGAACAAAAGGAAGACATAAACATTCAACCAGAGCAGGATGAAGAAACAAGAATTCAAAAAAATGAGGAAAGGCTTAGGAACCTCCAGGACAACTTTAAACGTTCCAACATCTGAATCATGGGGGTGCCAGAAGAAGAAGAAGAAGAGCAAGAAATGGGAAACTAATCTGAAAAAATAATGAAGGAGAACTTCCCTAATCTGGCAAAGGAAATAGACTTCCAGGAGGTCCAAGAAGCTCAGAGAGTCCCAAAGAAGTTGCACCCAAGGAAGCACACTCCAAGGCATATCGCGATTACATTATCCGAGATTAAACATAAGGAGAGAATCTTAAAAGCAGCAAGAGAAAAGGAGACAGTTACCTACAAAGGAGTTCCCATAAGACTGTCAGCTGATTTCTCAAAAGAAACCTTACAGGCAAGAAGGGGCTGGAAAGAAGTATTCTAGGTCATGGAATACTTCTGGAAAGGCAAGGACCTACATCCAAGATTGCTCCATCTAGCAAAGCTATCATTTTAATGGAAGGGCAGATAAAGTGCTTCCCAGATAAGGTCAGGTTAAAGGAGTTCATCATCACCAAGCCCTTATTATAGGAAATGTTAAAGGGACTTGTCTAAGAAAAAGATGAAAAATATGAACAGTAAAATGACAACAAACACAACTATCAACAACCAAACCTAAAAAAACAAAACCAAAAATGAACTCAGCAAGCAACTAGAACCGGAACAGATTCACAGAAAAGGAGATCCCATGGAGGGGTTATCGGCAGAGAGGGGGAGGGAGGGGAATGGAGGAAAAGGTACGGGATATAAGCAGCATAAATGGTAGGTACAAAATAGACAGGGGAAAGTTAAAAATAGTATGGGAAATGGAGAAGCCCAAGAACTTACATGTATAACCCATGGACATGAACTAAGGTGGAGGAATGATGGTGGGGGCGACAACTGTAATGGCATAATCAGTAAAATATATTAAAAACATTAAACATCTCAATAAAAATTACAACTGCATATTTTTCAGTTACTTGACAAGCTCTTTCAAAAGCTCAAGTGCGTAAAAAAGATACGTGAGCTAACTTGCAAAAAAAGATTTTAAAAGAGAAAGCAAGATAGCCTACAAAATATTTAAAAATCTAACAGTACTAAAAAAAAAAACTACAGTAATCAAAAATGTGGTACTGGCATAGAACAAAACAAAGAAATAGAGTCCCCAAATAGACAAACAGATGAACAGAGAGGAATTCAGTATGTCAAAGATGGCATTTCAAATCAGGTTAAAAGAGAATGTGTAATTCAACAAAAGGTACTGTGAAAAATCCAGTTATTGAAAAGAAGGATGTTAGTAGAGAAACTGAGTTCCTAACTTACCCACTAATACCAGCTGGATCAAAGAGTCAAATATTTTAAAAATTAAAAAAATAAACCTATCATACATATTAGAAGAAAGAATTTTTCAAAAATTATCTTTTAGTGAAGCAGGAATTTGAAAGAAAAACCCATGAAAGATTGATAAATACAAATATATTAAAATTAACAATTTGTCTTCTAATGACTTTACAAAATGATACTCAGAAAAAGTATGTTCCATGCATATCACAACACACTAATTTACTTACCATTTAAATACATAAATCAAATATAAATGTATTAAATACACACATACATTCCTAAAAGTCATTATGAAATATAACCAGCAGAAAAATGGGCAAAGATCAGGAACAGTTCCAAGGAAAAGAAACACAAAGAATTTAAGTATATAATAAAGCAGTCAGCCTCATTCATTAAAGACATATAAGTAAATGAAAAAATGTTTCTAATTATCAGGTTGGCATAATATCAAAAAACAATAACCATATCTGTGAGAATGTGAACAGACACACTCATATACGCATGGGAAAGAAGTTAGGAAGTTAGTACTACCTCTATTAAGGACAATTAATGCAGTAGCTATTAAGAATTTCAAAGTACACACTTTCTGGCCTAGAAACTCAATTTCTAGAAATGCAGGATGTTTATCTTGGGGCCATAAGCAATAGCAACTAAGAACACTTAAAATGTTTATCAACAGTGCCTTTTAATGTACAAACGTCATGGAACTCTACACAGCTTTTAAAAACAATGAGATTGATCTCTGTATGCTGATAACAAAAAGACTTGCAAAATATTCTAAGTGATACAGATATAGAAGTGTCTGGTGTCCTCCCATTTGTGTAAAGATATATATGTACATTTATATATGTACAATATGCAAGTTTCTAGAAAAATGAAGAAACAATATGCTTACAGATTTATTTATAACTTCCTGTGGGGAACAAGACTGTGGAACTGTATTAGGAGTGACTCACTTTTTACTTTAAATCGTTTCCCACATTTATGTGGGCATATTCTAAGCTGGGGATACGGCAGTAAACACATAAAATTCTCGCCTTTGTAGAAATCACATAAAGGAGTGGGAAGCAGTGAGGAGACAGGTAATAAACCGAACAAGCACGTACACACACATGGCAGCCGATGTAAGTGTCGTATGGAACAACAGGAAAGGGACTACTTGTATGGGGCAGGTATGATTTTTACGTAGGGTGGTATTAGAAGAAATATAGTGAAATACAGTGCATGTGAAGGTTTCCCTGTGACAAGAAGGGGAGTAAAGTGATAAATAAACTACAGCCTAAACAGCAATTGGCCAAGGGAAGAAATAACAGTGGGGGAGGGAGGGGCAAAGCAGAGAAAACTCAGGTAGGTGTTCTTGGGTGGGTTTGGGAAGGGGGGCACACAAACAGAAACCAGTTCATAAAAAAAGGTCTTATAAAATAATTTAAAAGGTTTCTACATGGAAACAGAATTAACGCTATATTTTAGGGAGTATAAAATGTGTTTTGGAGGAAATAAACTGAGAAAAAACCAGTTAGATGTTTCAATAGCTTTGTCCAAAGCTAAGGTGCTTTATGAGAAGACAGTAATAAGGACAGAGTAGTAAGTCAAAAAACATACAGTAAATCTTCATTATTTGCAGATTCCAAATTAGCTAATTCACCCACTTGCTAAAATTTATAACCCCAAAGTCACCTGTGGCACTTTCACAGTCACTCACAGACAAGCGCAAGGAGCAAAATATTTGACATTCCCAGCGGAGGTTGAATAAGGCAGCACCCCATCTTCTTTCAGCTCTCATACTGCACAGAAGTGTCCTTTTCACGACCTGCTAGTGCCACATTTTTTGCATTGTGATTTTAGTTTGTAATTTTGCTGCTCAAAATGGCCTCCAAAGAGTCATGCTGAAGTGCTATTTAGTGTTCCCACGACAAGGCAGCTGTGACATGCCTTACAAATGCAAGATGTGTTAGATAAGCTTTGTTTGGGTAAGAGTTATAGTGCCACTGGCCATGAGTTCAGTGTTAATGAATCAATAACATATAAACAATATATATTAAATAAAGTGTCTTTAAATAAGTAGATAAAATAAGGTTATGTATTAAATTGGTTGATAAAAATATCATGACCAAAAAAAAAATCACAGGAACCTAACCTTCTCCTTCTCGTAGGAGCTATGGTTCAGTGTTCACACATTTCATTCAGTGTCTGCTAGTATATAACTTTATAAAATAGGTAACATACAACTGTATATGTATACACACATATTTACTTATTTGTAAAGCAAAAAGGACTGGTAATGAGTTATAAGAAGTAAATGAAAGTGAAATCAAAGATTATGTTAGCTTGGTTTCTGGCTTAAGCAACTGGACGAGGGTGATACTACTGATAAAGATGGGAAACAGGAGGTGGTGGCTGCTTGGATCAGGAAGGCAAAGACATCAGCTTTGAAGAGTGTAATGTTGTGTACCCCACACTGTAATAACTACAACTCTGTGTTTAAGTACTCAAATCCCCCACCCTTTGAGAGTTAAGAATCATCTCTCTGTTCATCTTGGTATATCTTCTGCAACTAAATGATGCTTTAAGTAATATAATATAAACAAGACATGTCAACACCAGAAATGTGCACTTTATCAATCCTGTTAACTTCCACTGCCACCTTTCCAAGTACATTACTCATGTTCACCATAACCTGTAACAGGCATTTCTATGTGAGCCCTAAAGAGTACAAATGCATACAATTTTACTTTTTTGAAGGCAAGAGTCTAAATGACAAATATCTTACAAGAATTCTGCATAACCAAGGAGTTTGTTTTTTAACTTGTTTACAGGAAAATAAAGCAGTACCTTCAGCATAAATTATTAATATATTCTGAAGTACCAAGCTTATATAAAAAATCCTAATGGATAAATTGTGGAATGATTTCACACTTGATTTAAGAAAACTTCAGAATTATCATTTATTGTACTGAAGCTTTTACAAAAATGTACACATATACTCAAAAAGTGACAAGTCTTTCTATACCCTAAAAATTATAATATACAACTGAGTTCTATGTAACTATAAAAAAAACCTAATAAAGATATTCAATCAATCCCTGTCCAGCCACTTGTCTCTTTTCCAAGGACTAATGGCCAAGGGTGGAAGGGACAGGGGTTACTCTTAATTCCACCCTCTGAATCACAAGACTGTGACACTTCCTTAATCAACAGGGCAAGTGCATACCATGTACCTGCCTGACAGACCAGTAGCCATGACAGAAAAAAAAATGGGAGCCATTTAAAAATGTGGTTTTTTTAATCTTTGTTTATATATGTAACAGAAACCATTTTGTAGGCTACTACAAAACTGATTTTATAACCAAATATTTATTTGTGTGATGTGAACACAAAACAGAAAACTTGATACATAGTTCTTCCTGAATATATAATTGTGTATTTGTTTATTTGCAGTGGTCTACATAGAGATTCAGGGTCACTTTAAAAGGTAAATAATCATACGAGAATCCATTATTTTTCTCCTTGTTTATCCTAACAGTGCTTCCCTTACATACAAAGAGAAGCACTGCATTATCTTTTGTGTGACAATTAGTTGCATGACCTCCCAATGAATACTAAAAATTAAATATATTAGACACTGGGAGTAGTTATTACTACTTCTATGATAAGAAAAAGCATGAAGGAAAAGTTCAGGAAAGAAGGATTCAAAGCCAAAAGGAGAAAAAGAGGTTACTTACAATGCCACTTTAGTAACTAAGAAATAAGAAAAAGGTAAAACAAAAAAAGGAGAAGTTAAGCAAAGTGTTCTGTACAGAGAAGTAAAACACTAGTTCTTGGCAATCAATGGTAAGAATCATAACCAAAGAAGCCAACCAAAGACTTTAGAATGAAAAAAGACAAAACATCTATGAACATCAGATCTTTTAAAAAATAACAACAAAAAAATTCAGAGTAAAATAGTAATTAAAAATTTTTTTATTTTGTATCACTTAGAATGTAATTACAATATTTCTATTCCTAAAGTAAAATATTAATGCATTTGATCATAATGCAAATAAAAATGGCTTTGCACCTCACATTTTATATTTGCACTGGAAAACAAACCCAAAACACTTAGCATATCTGAGCTCCCAAGACAGTGGTGGGGGCAGCAGTTGGTGCAGAATATGAACTTAGAGCAAGTGTTATCCCCAGGAGTATATCCATGAACAAGCAGCCACTTGTCTCTTTTCCAAGGACTAATGGCCAAGGGTAGAAGGGACAGGGGTTCCTCTTAATTCCACCCTCTGAATCGCAAGACTGTGACACTTCCTTAATCAACAGGGCAAGCGCACACTAGTGACAGACCAGTAGCCATGACAGAAAAAAAATAGGGAGACATTTAAAAATCGTTGCCTTCCCTATCATCCTGTAATACAGGACTTTTTCCCTTAAAATAATTTCATAAATGGTAGTTATAATCCTAATCAGCCAACAAAGGGAGATTTAGATTTAGTTCATGCTGGAAGATGTACTATGTGACTTAAAAAGTAATGTGTTTCCACTTGAAAAGTGGTTTGTTTAAAGGAAGGTATGACAGAGTTCAACTTCAGTATGGGTTAGGAAGTATTTGCGGATTCACGTGCAAAGTGGACCACATATAAGTGCTACTCAGGAGTAAGTCCTGAGGCAGCACTTACTCTATCAGGAATTACTGTCAGTTGCAAACCAACTCTTAGAACACAATTCACTTCTAAGTTGGAGACTGCCTATATATAAATCTAGGTACGAATCATATACTAAACATTCAAAATAACTAAGATGTTTCATCTAGAAAAACAAAATCAACAGTTGAAGTAATTGAAACTTTAAAATCAATCATAAAATATGTGATTTATATGACCTAAGCATCAGCATGATGTGCACTGAAATATTCAATTAAAAATAAAACCTGAAGACATCATAAGAAAGTATCTGGTCAAAAACAATAAAGACATAATGCTGGCTTAGGCTTTCCCCTCCAAACAGTGAATATAATGTAAGACTGGAATGTCATTCTGCAAATAAACAGAAAATAGAAATACAAAAAAAGTTTATCAAAAGTATAGTGAAGCAGCTGCCAGAGAAATGTATTTTTTTACTGGTAAAAGGCCAGCCATTTCTCTTTTCATTAAGAAATATTATTTTAGATACTATTTTTTTCCTCCAAGAAACACTATAATATCATTTCCTCTTATGTAAAGACCATAACTTCTATGTAGTAATTTTTGGGTACTCCTGATTACTAGAAAATATGAATTATAAATTCAAGTTGGCTAAATAATATTCTAAGGATCTGCAATTCCTTCCATTCTACTGATTTCTTTCTCTAATGCAGTAGTTCTCCAGTAGAAGTTGCACATCCGAATCCCATTGGGACTACTGTGAAAACACACATTCCCAAATGCCACCCTCAAAGACTGGGTGACCACGTCTCGGGGGAAGCCACAGTACTGAAAAATTCCCCCGGCGATTCTGATCGCTAGCATGAAGGAACATACTTGTTCTACAGACCAGAAGAGCTCTGACTCGGCTGCCACTGCTGAAACTTAGACTGTAGCACACACAGCGGTCAGGAGCAAAGAGGAAAACTCCACATTTCATTACTTACAGTAAAAAAGAGATATGATAAAATTATCTACTCAAAAAACATGCGGCCAGACTTGAAAACACTTTCTATAAATTTATTTTAAAGTATGCATTTAGGAAAAATGCTTTTGAAAAGGTATAAAAATAATTTCTGTATTAATCCAACTTCAGTATTTACATGGTCCCTTAAAGGATTTTCATTTTATTTTCATCAAAAATGTATTTCAACAACCTCCACAGTATTCTTCAAAGTCAGGAATTTAAAGATTTTTCCAATAGAAAATTTTTAGGATTCACCTACAGAAAACTAATGAAACTAGGGATGATATCATTAATATTTTAAAATGTAATTATGTCTCAGCTATGCTTATGTTTAGTGATTTTTAAAAATCTTCATCACTAAACTATAACAACACTAAATAGTAGCATTTCATTTAAGAATAAAGCACAAAAAATGTCTCATTGTAAAAAACTTCAATTCTTGAAACAAAAATACTGTGTCTGAGGTTTGATTTCACAATATCAAGTTTTCATATGCAATTTGTAAACACACACCCATTACAGGCTAGCAACTTAAATAAAGCCAGTTATCACTAAAAAAGATAGAGTAAAAACGAAATTTCAGTGCAAAAGTATGTATCAACTAAGTTTATCAACTGATTTAAGACTATTTTAATATAAAAATCACAACATAAATCCATGATATAAAGTCATCCTATAGAGACTTTAAATCACTTTACCATAAAAAGCTCTGTAACAGTTATCAAGTTTTCCTTTTGTTACTATTCTCTAGTAAAAACTTTCTTCTGATTAGCTTTTACAATGTCATCAGGAGATGCTGATTTGAAGTCAAATGGTGTTATTGCTATAAGAGGACTTATTTCTTTGTCTTTTATGTCTTTAACTTGTCTACTATACAGAAAAGTCTTATAAAGGTCAAGGGTGCGTCGCTTGCAGCCTTTCAATGGGTAACGAAGACACAGTGTTGAAGCAAAAGCTGAAGGTCTAGCAGCGAGGGCTTTGGTCCAAGACAAAGAAAAAGGTGGTTTCCTAGCCAGCGAGCCTTTCTTGTTTTTCTTATTATCCTTAACAGAAATAGAATTTTTCCCTAGCTTTGAACTCAGAACTTGAGTTCCTGGTGCTGAAGCAATTGATTGGTCTACTACAGGTTTTAGAACAAAATCTGGGGTTTTTATAAGAATGCTAAGATCAATATTTGAATCTATTTCAGGTGACCTCGTTTCAGATAAACTGAGCTTAAAGGAATCTTTCTTAATCTGAGAGTTGTCTATATCAATTGTTTCTGCAATCAAATCAGAAAGTGACAAATTCTCAAAGTCTCTTGTAGGAGAAGTTTTACCAAACGCCAAAGATGACAGAGATCCTGTTAATTCTGATACTCCAGTTGAAGACTGACACCGATTTGCTAGTTGTGACAGCGGAAAGGATCCCAAACTTAGATCTGAGAAACTGGCAGATGGCTGGTTACAAAGATCAGATAAAGAACAGCATTGACTTGAATTGTTTTCTTTGTGGTCCTGAAACAGTTCAGCTAGAGATGAACTTCCACATTGAGGAAACTGAAAATTGTCATTTTTTAAAATGTAATTCTTCACACTTTGTTCAACTGAAGAAACATCTCCAATTTCAGTCATTTTATGATCATTTAAATTATCAAGAGCCATATTTTCCAGTGAGCTAGTTAAGAGCAAAGGATTATTTAAGCTTTCTAAACTGCTCTGTCCTGAAATGTTTTGCAAATCAGGTAGTGAATCATTTTCAACAAATAAAGAGTAATTTGGTGTTGTGTTCTTTATCACTAAGGATTTTAAATCTGGTATTCCTTTGAACACAGAATCATCTTTGGAAACACATTCAGATGCATGAGCACTTAACAAATCAGCATCTAGACTCTTTGAAATTAGACTTTCCAGATTACCTGTGGATGATAATCTGACCGATGGCTCACTTTTACAAGAATCTCTTGGCATATCATCAATTAGTTCAGCTAGTGACAGCTCTTTGGTTAACTTACATGATTCTAGTTTCTTTTCACTATTGAGCCTGTCAAGTTTCTTTTTTTTATGAAGTAAAAAATGACTTGGTACAAGTGAGGAATTATGATATAATCCATATTTTGCTACTGGGCCAGAAAAATCAAATGCTTTGCTACTGCAATCCAAATGGTTTACAGACTGAGGACAAGCGCTTTGAACATTATCAGCTGAAACTTCGGAGTAAGATACTAAGACTCCTTACCTTACAAGAGCCATTAATTTTCAGATGAATAGGTTCGCACATGCAGAAGACGGTCACAGCAACCAAAAGGAAACATGAAATGAGGCATTTAATTACTAAAAGCTTCTTTTGATTATGACATGAATAAAGTGATATTTGGTGATCATTTCATAAAAAATGAATACTCTAAAAATCAATAATAAAAGAATTTTACCTTCTTTTAACCATCTAAAGTGACCTTCATACTTTTTTCATTGATATATACAAATGTAAGTACCAAGTTAATCAATGCTCTAGTTTCCACAAAATGTTTAATGTAAAGTTATAACATACTTAAATTATAGTCAGGATTGTCTCAAAATCAAAATGTCTAAAAACCTAAGTTTAATTTCAGTATTTTTAATGTATTAAAAAAAAGCAAACACCACCCTGTAATTTAATTTCTACAATGATCTGGGATAAACTACTGATACACATGACATATTACAAACCCATTCTCACATTGGTCAGTTAAAAGTACATTCCCCTCAAATTTTTTAAAATTATAATAGAAAATAAAAACCACCCTTATTTCATGGTAGCAGACTGCATGTAACTTTTGGCAAAAATCTAGTCTTCAGCTTACAGCAAATACCAACCCAGTTAACAAGTCCTCAGGTTCCTACTAACAAATCTCATACCAAGGTCAACTAAATCCCAAATTTAACCCCAGATTCTACAAACTGAAAATTAAACATCTGGCTATAAAATGCAAGAGTAGTATAATTATGATATTTACAATATGTAAATATAAGTAAATTACATGTATAAGTACTATAAGCATAAAGGGATTTGTTGACATTGTTGGGCTATTAATTTCCATCACCTGGAGTTAAAGAACAACAATAATTTAGAAGCTCTCTAAGCTACTAACAAAAAGCAAAAGTGTCTTGTCTTGTTTTTAATAGGATTTTATTTCCCCTATATCCTGTTAGTTACAAAAACAAGCAGGGGGTGGGGGGTGGGGGAACAGGCTTTGATAGAGGGTCATGGACTCAGCTTAGAAATTTGCAAACTAGAAAATCAACTGATGATAATGTAGAGTTATTGTAACATGCAAAATTTTCTGCCCATTTTCCTTAACAGCTCAAGCAAATCAAAATCTCTTTTAATGTATTACTATAAAACAACTAAAAGAACAAGTAAAAGCATACCTTTTGCTATCTTTCCTGTAGGTATTGCTGCCTCACTGCTGACCTTCAAATTCTGCATTTTATCTTGTTCCAGAACCATTGACAAAGCCTTCTCCACATCAAACTCGTTCTTCAGAACTGCTTCCATCAGTATGTCATCTGGCACAGCATCTCCAAATACCTCTCTCATGTGATCAAGGCATGAATAAAGACGAGCTAGAAAAGACAATAATGAAAAGCTACACCAAATGGTGTCATGAAAAAAACCTGAATCTTCAAAACTGAACAAAGAATTTGAAACTATAATAGGATGTTCAACTCTTCTTTTTCCTCCATAACTTATATTTTTATCCACAACATACTGATATTCCTTTATCAAAGGAACAATTTCACTAATCAAGAAATAACTATAGTAAATGTCTCGTAAATAATACTAATGCTTGAAAAAATGTAAACTGTGTACAAGAGGGAACCCCCCTCAAAAAAATGGAATTTATTTATAAAAAATTGTGTATTTATTCCAACATGTTTAAACTTCAGTCATCCATTGGATGCAATACACCTATTGAGACCTTTTTTCCACTGCTCAAAACAGTTTTTGAACTCACCAATTTTGGTGCCTTTTAGTGCTTCTGCCATTTTTTTGTTTCACCTCTTCCACGTCAGCAAAACGTTTCCCTTTTAGGGCTTTTTTCATCCAGGGAAATAAAAAAAAGTCACTCAGGGCGAGACCAGGTGAATGGGCGGGGTGGTGCATGAGGGTCATGCCGTGGTCAAAAGACTGCCGAGCACTCAGAGTGGTGTGGGCAGATGCACTTGTAAAGCACCCACCATGAAATGGCCAAATGTGCTGAATCTTCAAAAAAAATTCACGGAAGCTGAATGCAGCCTCCAGCAAAAACACCAGCTGGTACATGAATACAGATGGGTTCCTAGAACACTCACCTGGAGGGGGAAGCCTGTACTACAAGGGGCCTGCCCTCCACAAGATAATTCCGGTTTTGGGGGGGTCTCCCCCTTGTATATTAGTATCTATTTTCAATGATGATGATGTTTGCACTGACTTTGTACATGTGTACAAAGGGAAGGGTAGGTGTGAAAGTATTTCTAGATATTGTGGAACCCAGTCAATCACTAAGTATATTTCTTAAAATTTATTAAATTATTATTACTTTAAGTTTTCCTTTAGGCTAGCTTCAGTTTTCCCGAGTCGACTAAAATCACCCTGAATAACTCTTTAAAAATGGGCAAGATAACCTAATATTAAAATGTCATAAAAATAAGGAAGTCCAGTAGATTAAGAGAATGGACATTCATTTTAAAAATAAGTATTTTAAATCTGAAAGTCTAATCTTTAAAAAATTTTTATTTTCTGATGACCATATTAATTATTTCTAAAAGGTAATTGCTAATAATATTCATTAATGATGTAAATTCCAGGAGAATTATATCCCTGGATCCTAAAACAGGACCTGGTAGAGGTCACTACTGAGTAAAAATGGATGAATGTATTAATTTTATTTGTATAGCATTTGACAGTTTTCAAAATAGTTTATATATTTTATAGTCCTCAAAATAACTCTATAACCTAGATATATCAGGCAAATTCTAATTCATAAGTATGACTGAATATCATGGAATTACACCCTACAATGAAAATGACCACTTTCTTTAAAAATTCAATCAAACACTACTGAAAAGTTTTAAACAGAACTGAGGTGTGCAGACTCCCTACTCCGTAAAACCATTTCATAAAATGTAACTTACGTTGCATTTTATATGCTTACATGTTGAACAGGAATCTACTGGCAATACCCTACCTTTGCTAAAAATAAAAACAGTACTTGATACTTTTTCCATTGCTTTCTTTTTAATTAGGCATGTGCCACATGGTCAACAATGAACCAATACACCATGGGGTCCCACAAGAGTATAATGGAGCAGAAAAATTCCTATCATTTAATGACATCACCTCTTAATGTCCTATGTAAGGATGTCTAACCCGTGGCCCCGCAGGCTACATGCAGCCCAGGATGGCTATGAATGCGGCACAACACAAAATAGTAAATTTACTTAAAACATTATGAGACTTTTTTTGTGTGATTATATGTCACAATGTATTTAAAGTGTGGCCCAAGACAACTCTTCTTCTTCCAGTGTGGCCCAGAGATGCCAAAAGGCTGGACACCCCTGTGAGCAACACAACTCACTTGTTTGTGGTGATGATGGTATAAAAAAACCTACTGAGCTGCCAGTTATATAACAGTACAGCACAAATTACGAAGTGCAGTACATGATACTTGGTAACTATAATAAATGATTGTTACTGGCTTACATATTTAATATACATTTTATCATTACTTTAGAGTAGCAATTTTCAACCACTGTGCCAAGCATGCAATACCTGATGATTTCCTCAGGGGCACTGCGCTCATTTCACTTAGACTGTCAAATAAAAAAAGGACAACAGCCAACACAACAGTAACCGTATGGTGTGAACGGATCAAAATTACACTTTTTTTGTCACATCAGCAAAATCCATATTTTGGTTCGTGCTGCAGAATTTTAGTAATTAGTTTCCGTGTGCCATGAGATGAAAGGGTTGAAAATTGCTGCTGTAGAGTGTACTCTTTCGACTTATAAAAAGAAGTATGCTATAAAACAGTATGCCCCGTTACACAGGCAGCAGCCGCATATATCTCATTTCCCGAGTCTTCATTTCATCTTGTGTTCTACACAGTAACGTGCGGAAAGGCTTGTAGGTTAAGAGCAACAGGCATACACACAGACCAGGAGTATAGCAGGCTCTACGATCTAGGTTTGTGTAAGTGCACTCTATGATGTTCGCACACCAGTGAAATCACCTAACATGTTTCTCAGACGTAACCTATTGTTTAGTGGGGCACGACTGTATTAAAAATAAATTCCTCAAATATTTGAGTAATTTTCCTTTGCTTGAGTCCAACATTGATTTTAGACTAACAATATATACTTGAAAACTTATGCCATATCTATTTCATAAATACATGAATTATTGAAACTGGAACAGACTACTCAGTACAGCTAGCATCAGGGCCCCTTCTAATTAACTCTAGCAACTATTTTCTACACATACACAAGGAGCAGAAATACGAACTCAGACTGTCTTGATTCACACCCCAATGCCACTTACTAGCTGGTACAGTGTGTCTCATTCTCCTCACCTCTAATATGAGGACACTTAACTGGACTACCTCGTAAGGTTGCTGTGAAGATTAAACATATTAACACCTGAACGACATCTAGAAGAGTACCAGGAAAGCATTTAGTAAAGGTAAGCTACCATCATTATTACTGTTATCATGCAGTTAATTACGTCAGATGGGAATGATTAACTTTCATTCTCAAACATAACTTTGTTCCATACCTTCTCAATCATTCTGAAGCACAGCTGAAATATAAGACTTCTACTCTATTCCCATCCTCTCACTCCAAAATGACAACTATAACATTTTCTTGAAATACACAATCAAATACTATTAAGAGTATATATAGCAGCTTCTCTACAAACTTTTATCCAGATTGTTAAATGTATTTGCAGTTGATAAAGAAATTTTTTAAATTCTATCACTCAGTGAAATCACCATCATAACGATTCCCTTTCTAATTTTGTATATTTGTGCTTTCTCTGCTTTTTTCTTGTTTTGGTTAGCAACTGATACATATTTCACTGACATATTCAATGATCAGCTCTCAGATTCTTAAATTTCCTTTTTATTTTCCAAATAATTGTTACCAATTTTCAATTTATCAACATTTTAGAACAAAGTCACACTCTAGAGAAAGTAAATCAGCTCAACCCTGTTCACTACCAAGAGATGGTTTCACTATGATACCTGGCCATTTTAGCTCTGCTCCACTGTTTATCTACCTAAGGCTTGAGTGTTGTTATGTTTGAAACTATGTCACGTTTGAAATTTACCTGTAAAAGACCAAAGCCAAAATACAAATATCTGTTAAAATGTTTAAGAGAATTGAAAAGATCACACTCAGAACCAATTTGTTACCATTCACGAGTTCTATCTTGAAACTTAATTTACATGGATATGACCCATCAGGATACTTGTATAGTATTACTTTGGACCTAAAATATTTTAAAAGAGAAAAAAGTAAAAAACAGCCTTCTGGAACCTAATGTTTTACAAGGAAATGAACTTCTCTAATATAATCATAAGCTCTACATAGAGCATATAAAGAAATAAATATTATTAAAAGACAACAAAAGTTTGTCTCCTAAAATCAGATGAAGATTTCAGTAAAAAAATTCCAGCTACCAAATAGCCATACAATCAATTTTCTTTTTTTTAAGTATATTTTATTGATTGCGCTATTACAGTTGTCCCATTTTTTGTCTCCTCTTTATCCCCCTCCGCCCTGTACCCACCCCTCCCACCAACATGCCCTGCCCTTAGTTCATATCCAAGGATGGTACATGTAAGTTCTTCGGGTTCTCCATTTCCCATACTATTTTTAACTTTCCCCTGTCTATTTTGTACCTACCATTTATGCTGCTTATACCCTGTACCTTTTCTCCCATTCTCCTCCCTCCCCCTCCCCACTGATAACCCCTCCATGGGATGTTCATTTCTGTGAATCATTGCTGAGTTCATTTTTGGTTTTGTTTTTTTAGGTTTGGTTGTTGATAGTTGTGTTTGTTGTCATTTTACTGTTCATATTTTTCATCTTTTTCTTAGACAAGTCCCTTTAACATTTCCTATAATAAGGGCTTGGTGATGATGAACTCCTTTAACCTGACCTTATCTGGGAAGCACTTTATCTGCCCTTCCATTAAAATGATAGCTTTGCTAGATGGAGCAATCTTGGATGTAGGTCCTTGCCTTTCCAGAAGTATTCCATGACCTAGAATACTTCTTTCCAGCCCCTTCTTGCCTGTAAGGTTTCTTTTGAGAAATCAGCTGACAGTCTTATGGGAACTCCTTTGTAGGTAACTGTCTCCTTTTCTCTTGCTGCTTTTAAGATTCTCTCCTTATGTTTAATCTCGGATAATGTAATTGTGATATGCCTTGGTGTGTGCTTCCTTGGGTGCAACTTCTTTGGGACTCTCTGAGCTTCTTGGACCTCCTGGAAGTCTATTTCCTTTGCCAGATTAGGGAAGTTCTCCTTCATTATTTTTTCAAATTAGTTTCCCATTTCTTGCTCTTCTTCTTCTTCTTCTGGCACCCCCATGATTCAGATGTTGGAACGTTTAAAGTTGTCCTGGAGGTTCCTAAGCCTTTCCTCATTTTTTTGAATTCTTGTTTCTTCATCCTGTTCTGGTGGAATGTTTATTTCTGCCTTTTGTTCCAAATTGTTGATTTGAGTCCCAGTTTCCTTCCCTTCACTGTTGGTTCCCTGTGCATTTTCCTTTATTTTGCTTTGTATAGCCTTCACTTTTTCCTCTGTTTTGTGACCATACTCAACCATTTCTGTGAGCCTCCTGATTACCAGTGTTTTGAACTGTGCATCTGATAGGCTGGCTATCTCTTTATCGCCTAGTTCTGTTTTTTCTGGAGCTTGATCTGTTCTTTCATTTGGGCCATATTTCTTTGTCTGGGCATGCCTGTTGCGTAGTAAGGGGAGGAGCCTTATGTATTCACGAGGATAGGGCAACCCATGTCACTGTGTTGTAGTGCTGTATGTGGGGGAGTGGTCTGAGAGGGAACAATGCTGCTTGCTCAGCTCTCTGCAGGCTTTCAGTCACTTCCTCTGCTACCCTGAAGTGAATTGGGCCCTTCTGGTACTGATTCCTGGGTGGGTGGGTTTGTATACGTTCTAGGACCCTGTGGGTCCCTCCAATGGACTCTCCTGTGAGACTGGGAGTTTCTCTCACCACTGCAACCCCCTCAGGTTTTTACAGCCAGAGGTTTTGAGGCTTTATCTTCCTGCACTGGAACCCTGGGTTGCAGGATCTGTCTTGCTCCCAAGTTGTTCCTCCCAGTTTTTCCAGAAGCAAATGTGGGACCACCCAGTCTGTCAGCCACTGCCTTGCCGCATGTCCTTTCCACCCCAGCTGCCCATCTCCTCCTCTCCTACCAGTCTGGATGAAGGTTTCTTCTTTAACTCCTTGGTTGGTCAGACTTCCATACAGTTCAATTATCTGGCAGTTTGGTTGTTTTTGTTTTTAAATTGGTTGTTGTCCTTCTTTCTGTTGTGCAAGGAAGTGAAGCATATCTACCTACACCTCCAGCTTGGCCAGAAGTCTGGCTAATTTTCAAATATACAGTTAATCATATACTCTGCACATAATGTACTTAATAAAATGTAAATTTTCTTTGAAAATATAAGATGCATTTGTACCTTCACTACCCACAATCACTATCATGAATAATCACAATGAAACTGGTAAATTCTGATAAACTGATTATTAATCATTATACAAGAAATACAGACTATTTTTACTATACCTTGATCAAATCCACTTCGCTGATGGTTCAAAAGATAATCAGAGGATTCCTTCAGATCTTCATAATCACATTCATCTACAGGCTCAACAACAGGTTTGTCACGTCGTGAGTAAATAAACTGAGCAGCTAGAATATAAAATGATGGAAGAAAATGATTGAGGAATGCTTTTGGAAGGCCATTTCTCAATAACTTTTTAACAAAAGTTAACTGGTATTCTAATCTACTACCTATAGCCATTTATCTACATTCTAAAATAATGGATCAAAACAAAGACAAAACATATCATACCCTAGGGGTTGTCCAACCATGGCCCAACATGGCTGTGAAAGTGGCCCAACACAAAATCATAAATTTACTTCAAACCTTTTTTTCCTCATCAGTTTTTGTTAGTGTTTGTGTATTTAGCGTGTGGCTCAAGACAACTCTTCTTCTTCCAGTTTGGCCCAGAGACACCAAAAGGTTTTACACCCCTGCTCGGAGTCAAATGTCCTAACTACTCATTAGCCTCTTTTATAATCATCTTTCTTCTTTCTTCCTATCTCCAAAACCATTCCTCTGAGCTCACTTTTTCTACAGTTTTCAAAACTACCTTGCCTAATATCTCATTTGCCTAGTCTCTATCTTCCTTAAAAATTTTCTCTTCTTTGGTACAAATATTCCAAATCTCATATCAAACTTGCTTATCGGGGAATTAAGAAAATACTGAAAACAGACTAGGCTTCCAATTTCCAAGAACTGCTAATTTGCCTGAACCGAAGAGTTGACCAAAATCATAGTTCTTAACTTTAACTTTTCAACCATACACTGATACTGTATACTAATGCCATACACCTAAATTTGACTCTCAGACATTAGTCTGCTACTCTGGACTCCTGGTCCAGTGTCATCACTCATACTGGTACAGTGCTATCACTCAATATGTAATTGGGTATTGTGTATTTCATTTAAAGGAGGAAAGACAAAATATCAAAGTGTCAGTGTATGCCTGAGTATCATATACAAACTCAAGTGAGCAAAGAAGAAAATCATCATGCATGGCCAACGCGTCCACTCCTCCACCTCAACTGAATGCCCGCTCAACTCAATTCTTGGAGACTGAGTTCTATTGTGAAGGAATAATGTTAAAAAATCAGTTAAAAAGGATAGAAATATCAATACAGTATTCTAAAGGTGAAGAGTTATTAGGGATTTTGTGTTATTTAGCTTTCTGGAAGAACATGTGACATATGTCTACTGCTTAGCATTCCCACATTTGACTTTTGTGCATGTTTTCAGGAAGTCACTATCTATGAAAATAAGGAAAACTACCTACATTCAAAATTTACAGATAATGCATATGTAGACAATAGACAATACTATGACTTATGTGTAAAACCTGTTCTAGAACACCATGGCATAACTGCTATCTATTCTTAATATAAATCAGTGATGGCTTACAGATTACCAAGAAGGCCACAAGAAAAATAATAATAAGTAATCACGTATTTTAACAGCCAAATAAATTGTACAGATAACAAGTGCTGCAAGAGCACAAAAGACGAAGTAATCGTTGAAGACTGGAGTAGTTATAACAAGAAAGAAAGAATATCAGAAAAAGTGAAGAGGTGGAAGACATCTTAGACAAGAACAAAATAAGAGAACTAAGGAACAGGTAAGAAAATTCAATCTATTCCACTATAATGCACATTTCCTTAATCAAATGAGCTCATGCCAAATGACTAACAGGGGAATAATGAGGGTATAATATTCAAGTTGCTTTGGTTTACCAGTTTCCCCCCCATACTTCAATGTTTTGCATCACTCCCTAACAGCAGCAGGCACAAAGTCTGGTAACACCAACCATAGACTATTCTACTGTAATTGTAATTTCTTGTAGTACCAGAGAGCCCCACGTTCTTTCCGTGGGTCAGTTTGTCCCCATGTTTTGTATTTGTGTGTGCTTACTGTTTGGTTTTCTAAGATCTGTAAGCATTTTGCCTTTGCAACATTACTCATTAGTTTTAACTCTTTCTTACACCATACAGGGTCTGCCCAGGAGGTATCCAGACGTGTAATATGAAAAATAGAGACATTTACTGCAGAACATACAAGATACAAGAAACACTATACACAGGAAAATGAAACCTCAGTCCCCATCCAAAGTAGGCACCTTGGGACCTCTCACAGTTCTCCCAATTGTCATCAGATGCCCCATTGTATTTTCCTGAATCTCACTGACAGCCTGAAATCTCTTCCCTTTCAAAGGTGCTTTTATTTTGGTAAAAGCCAAAAGTCAAAGAGCGCCAAATCTGGGCTGTAGGGGGCCTGAGTCACCTGGGTGATTTGATTCCACCAAAAAACTGTATGAGATGCGATGCCTGAGCGGGCACATTGTCGTGATGAGTCTTCAGCCTTTTGAATCATCAGAATAGTTTCCGTGGAGGAATGATTAAGCTTTACACAAAATTTGATGCAGATCTGTTGCTCTACTCGCCTAGTCATTTTGAATGTGACAGTCACACAGTACACATGCTCACTCAACAGCATCTACCACCCCCCACTGACTAGTACAGTGAAGTCATCGTTGTTCACACATGCACTTTCCAGTCCTCTCCTTGGCTGCCAGGTGACACTGATGTTGTAGAAATCGTTCTCATTATATTAACAATGGCTGGCTATCTTTCACACAGACCTCGTATTTCTATCAGGCTTTCACCTTTTAAATGTCATGTCCTATGTTTCCTGGAATATTTATTTAGGAAGTTTACGTACCTTTTCAAATGTGCAAGAATTTTTATTAAGATGATTACTGTTTTTGTTAGTACTTCATAGTTTGAGTGGTCTGTCGTGACCCTATGTTTTCCAAGAAGTTCTGTTATTTTTTAGCATACAATTTTGAAGACTACAAGGTGATCACTTTTCAAGAATGTGTATATTATGTGGTGTATATACATAACTATTTCTATTTTTCCCCTCTTGTGCAAGAAGAATATAATGCTGCTATTATACAGTCAGCCTGGCTAAACAGCAAAAGAAACATCCTACTTCAGAGATACTCTTTAAGATGACCTCTTTTTTCATATTAAAGTATCAGAAGGAGGGAATATTGCAAGCACATGGCATGAGCATTATGTAATAATTAAGACTGATGGCTAATTTTTCTAAAGTAGTGGTACCATAAAATAATGCTATGTCTTCTGATCCAGAGCATCTTAAATTTAATAAAATGTGGTAGGACTATCAAATGTAAACTGGGCCACTTTGTGGTTATAACTTACAAATTACTTTCCTGTATGAAATAAATGCTTGTTTAGCCTAAAAGTAACAAATACGAGTATACTTTCCCCAATTTCCTCTCATAGTTCTGACTTGTCTTAGGTTTAACCTAAGACAAAAATTAAGTGAGGCAAGAAATTAGATACTTCCCTCAACAATTTTCGCTTAGGAACTATTGACAGAGAAAGGGAAGTTGCCAATGTCCAGGCTACTACTCTATCTCCTGGGAGCTGTTTTTTTCGGAGGGGTTTTTCTACCCCAAACCCACACACAAATCAACTCAGAAACCTATACTGTGGCCATTGTCTTAGAAGTAGTAATGGGTGGACTTCCAGGGGAGTGGGGACAGGAGGAAGACAGAGGGGAGAAAAATGTTCAAATATAAGAAGTTGAAATGAGAGCCCAAAAGGTAACAAATACACTAAAAAGAGAGAAAAGCAATGGCAGGAAAAAAGTAAATATAAAATGCTATTCCTTTCTAAAAAATTAAATGCTTTCTGAAAAACTGGACACCCATTGTAGCCTTTAAATTTGAGGCAATTTGACAAACATAAAAATTCAAAGAATTAGAAACCTGACTCCTGAAACTGTTTCCTAAACACCTGAAACCAAAAACCATGTAAGGCATTCATTAAAGACTTGGTTTCTGGGTCCCTTCCCCTAGGGACAGCTGGATTCAGTGGTCCTGGAATAGCGCGGGGACTCGGCATATTTAAAGTCACCCCAGGCTGATCGGCATCTTCAGGGAAGATTAGAAAGCACTAGCCTACAAGGTTCCCCTTTCATCTGTCTCACCCGGAGACAGTCCACTTCGTGTCACGTCACCAGTTACTTTCCTAAAATCCTCCCCCTTACTCAAAAACCTTTAATACGCCGATGCTACATGCCTAAAATTAGGAACTGCCTTCCACAATATGGCTCCTGTTTTCTTCCCAAACACACCTCACTCAGAGGCCACTACTCAAGCACTGTTTCCTCCATCTAGGATGCCATTCTTAAAAGGGAAAAAAGTTTAACATTTAGAAATCACCTTTTCATGAAGAAAATTGTGCTTCGTAGAGTTAAAAAAATACATTTGCTGATGAATTATAGAAACTCCAACTAATTGATAAAACCACTCATTATCAAAATTCTTTAGACCAAGAACATAGTCATCTCTTCAATGACATTAGCTGCTTCTATAAGTATCTGTCTAAAACTATTCATTTTCCATTAATAATCACTTGAAAAATATGCCACTAAAAAGGAAAAATTTCTGATATGATATTGCTATTTTACACAGTCGGGCACTGCTTTACAGCAGGGATACATTCTGAAATATGCAGCATTAGGAGATTCCGCCCTTACGCAAACCTTAGAGTGTACTTACACAAACCTAGATGGTATGGCTGCCCGACTACACACCTAAGCTTTGTGGTATGCCAACTTCATACACATGGTCTGTCACTGACTGAAATGTTATTATGTGATACAGGACTGTACGTGTTTTGAAAAATTCAAACAACCCAAAACCACATGCTCTATATAAAATACCAGTTTGCCACCAAAGAAATTCAAAACCATTTATCTCTTGCTTTGATAAGATTGGCTGACATCTTGCTGTGTACAAAAGTAACTCTCAAAGAGTCAGTCCGTCCTGGATGTGAATCGCACACAAGACACACATCAAGAGCTGTCAGAGACAAGGGTAAATTCTGACCTCAAGAAAACTAGGCCATAAATGCAAATCTCAGAAAAACACTCTCAGAATGCCTAACCTTGTGTACTCATAGCTCGTTACTCAAGATTAAGCATGACTTATCCAGATAACACTAGATAAATGAATGCGTTAACCTGGAATAGTAAGATGTTTTTCAGTAGTCCCTCTCACTATGAAGGTTTTCACCCTTGTGCAGGCCACACTCAACCGACTTCCAAGTCCTGTAGACCTCAATGCCTGTAATTATCTCTCTGAACCTACGAGGGCTGTCCAGAAGTATCCAGACATGTAATATAAAAAATAGAGACATTTACTGCAGAAGGTACAAGATACAAGAAACACTGCACACGGGATAATGACACCTCAGTTCCCTTCAAAGTAGGCACCTTGGGACCTCACATAGTTCTCCCAATCGCCATCAGTTGTCCTATTGTATTTTCCTGAATCTCACTGACAGCCTGAAATCTCTTCCCTTTCAAAGGTGATTTTAGTTTCGGTAAAAGCCAGAAGTCAAAGAGTGCCAAATCTGGGCTGTAGCGGGGCTGAGTCACCTGGGTGACATGATGTTTTGCCAAAAAACTCTGCATGAAATGTGATGCATGAGCAGGTGCATTGTCACAATGAAGCTGCCAATGACCTGTTGCCCATAGCTGTGGCCTCTGAATCATCAACATTCCATGGAGGAATGTTCAAACTTAATGCAATATTTGATGCAGATTTGTTGTTCTACTCACTCAAGTCATTTTGAATGTGACAGTCACACAGTACACATGCTCACTCTACCACCTACCACTGACTAGGGACAGTGAAGTCATCATTGTTTGCACATGCACATTCTAGTTCTCTCTCCTTGGCTGCCAGGTTACATCAATGTCACACAAACTGTCCTTGTTATATTAACAATGGTTGAATATTTTCCTGGACAGACCTCATATTCCCAAATCCAATGCTATCAACGTTGTCTCAAACAAATGGTTCTCAAAGCAAGTCTCAGAATACCCTGGAGGGCATGTTTAAACAGTAGCTATACCCCACCCTCAGAGTTTTTGACTCTGGAGTGGAGCCAAGAATTACTTTTCTAACAAATTATCAAGTGATGCTAATGGTACATGGACCACATTTTAAGAACACTGTCTAAAACATCTTCACCTTTTCCAAATCAGTGTAAAAGTCTCCAACTAATCTACATACCTCTACTCATGGACCACCTTCAATCCAGTCTCTATTATGTAGAAGAGATTTTTTTTATACCCCCTAACTATCACAGCTACAACATCACCTCAGTCCATGAACATGCCATGCTCTCTACCGCACTCAGAATGAGTGATCGAATCAGTACTATCAGACATCACTGTCACCAGGTCAGCTATAATAATGAACTGTAGGAGCCCAAAAGGGTTATCCTCAAGCTCTACAAAATGTGGTCTTTTGAACCCCTGAATGAGCTTAAACAAATGCTGATTAAGCCACCTCTCTGCTTCTAACCAGCCTTCTTTACTGCTTTGTGACACTAGGGTTGAAGTCTATGCAAAGCACGGTTCTTCTTTGACAGCTGGCTCCCTTTTAGGACCAGCCATGAGGCTGATGCTGAAGGAAGACTGGACGGCTAGAGGAGGAAAACAAATGTTCCTCTCCTTTTCGCTTCTTATCCAGAGACTGTCACCCTTGCAACACTTCACCTTAAAGTAATTTGTTCTGGTAATAGCAATTAATATCAGTGTGTAGTTTTCCAGAAGTCCCAGAACCAGCTTCAAAATGCCCCGCCCCCCACCCAATCCTCAGACACTATAATCACCCAGTTGTCTAGAACTGCCTCTTCAAAGGCTGAATCCAAGCTCGGAGACACCAGTACCAGCCACGTCCTCCTCAGAGGTCTGAGTCCCAGCTCTACAGCCCTTCTTCTGAACTTCAAAGGCAAAGCAACAAAGCAGAACCCTCACAACGTAGGTCAAAGTCTCAGCTCCGAGGAGCCCCTCCACATGCTTCTAAAAGGTTGATTTCCACCTCATCCATTTGTTCCACTAGGAACTAGGGTGGTAAATGCTTCCTGAAGTTACTACCTCCTTGACACTTTGGTTGTCCTTTTTGCATTTTTGTTCTCTAATACCTACCTGGTTAACAACTTTGTATATTAAATTCTCCCTGGCAAAATAACTGATACAATTCCTGTCTAACAGGATACTGACTGGTAAGAGTGTAATATTAAAGGAAAAGAGAAAAGGCCCTGATTAGTTAGGCTATAAGAGGAAAGTATTTAAAAAGAGCTATATGTATTTCACAGTAACAAGAAAAAATGACAGAAAGAACAGAAGTACTAAGACAACTTCTAGAGGACCTGTGGCTTTATAAAGAAAGTGGGAATTCTAGAAAGTCAAAGAGACATATTTGGTCCAAAAGTGATACAGGTTTATAGAACAACTCAGCAGACCATAGTATATTAAAGAAAAGTCAGACTGATGAAAATGTTAATACATAAACCATTACACTTGAGGAAAATAAGTTTTATGAATTATATTTATGCTGTACCTAACTATATTTCATTGTACCCCCCTTTTATGACATAGTAAAATTTAGTATGGCATTTTAACTGTTTATAGAGTAGACTGAAATTTGAAGACAGATGTATTGTTAGAGAAATTAGTGAGAGAAAAGTCTGAACCAAAGATTCAGTCTTTGCTGGAAAGAACATATGAATGTTTTCTTTATATGGTGGCAAAGAAGAAAACTTTTGGCAGACTCAACAGAAGAGGCAGCTCTGATGTGGAATCCTAAGGGAATTTGAACTCTAAATCACTCTACGGCTCCATGAGAAGTCTGAACTACATGTATCTGGTTTATCTGCCCAACTGTTTAACAAGAGATAGACTAAAGTATTGTGCGAAAGAAATTCTGTGCACAATACCTCAATGTTTCTAATGTTCAGGAGACTCCTGAAAACATATAATTAACTGCTGTCTGCTTTCAGAAGTTTTAGTTTTAGATGAAATTGCCATTTTAGTTCAATTTAGATTAATTGCATGTGGCAAAGAATATTGGAGAAGCCAGTTTTCTGAGTTTTCTTCAAATTGTTTAAAGACAAATGATGGAATCAAAACTTTAAATTCTATCAACAAGTAATTATTTTATATACTTTTTAAAGTAAACATATAATTACCTTTTTAAATGTTGTATAATATTACAGTCTTATGGTACACTCTAGTACTAGAATGACAATAATACTTACTGAATATTTTTAAAACAGCCAGGTAATGAAAATCAAATTATTTCTCACCTGTTGATGGCGAAATACAATAATCATCCTCTACCGACTGACCATAGAAATCATCATCTTCAAAATCTAAAATAAAACCACAAGAGATAAAATTCATTTACAATTCTTTTTATATTCTTAGTTGTTAACAAGAAAGCGTCTGAATTTTTTCCAAAAGAAATTAAATTGATCATCAAAATTAAAGGAAATTGGGCTCTGATCGGTGTGGCTCAGTTGGTTGGGCTTCATTCTGCAAAGTGAAAAGTTGCCAGTTCAATTCCCAGTCACGACACATGGCTGGGTTGCGGGTTTCGTCCCTGGTTGGGGTGTGTACAACAGGCAATTGATTGATGTTTCTCTTCCTCTCTTTCTCCCTACCTTCACCTCTCTCTTAAAATTAAATAAATAAAATCTTCAAAAAAAATTAAAGGAACTTAGAATGTATACTTTTCAAAAAAATTCTAAAAATGTTATGTACACAGTAGGTATTTATTGACTTTATATATTTACACATTTATGGAGACATACGTGGTTCTTCAGTTTTTAAGCTAATTGGATTTTATTAAGTTACTCCAATTTGTCACCTCACGTGATCAAAAAGTAATACATAATCCCCCAGACTGCATACTTAGAATTGCTTTTCCAGTGCTGACAAACATCCAACAAAAAATCCACACATTTTTTTCACCAATGCTCTGTATAACCAGAGCATTTACTTTTCATACAAATAACTAGTACAGGGTATATAATCAGACCATGAAAGCAGTTTTTCTTTATGTAAAACAAAGTAATCTCTATAAAAACCAGTTTATTCGACACTCCCTTGAGGTCATTCTGCTTCAGCTAATTGGCCTTTTTTCCTACTGACTAGAATATGCTTTTAACCAAATTTTCCTAAGGCTATTTCCTCCTCTTGGAGGTTCCCACTCAAATGTCACCTATTTGCAGAGGTCTTCCCTGACCAGTCTGGGTAGAAAGCAGGCAGCCCCCCTGCCATTCTTACTCTCTAGTATACTCCTCCAATTGAAAGTCTTCGAACCTCTATACCTGCTGCACTCCAAGAGACCATAAGCTTCTTCAGCGCAAGACTCTCTCTAGCCAACTACCTGGCACATGTTTGGCACTAAATTAATACTTGTTTTATTATAAATGAAAGAATCAAACCATTTAAAACTAAAAATTCACAAAGAACATAAATATGTTTGCATAAATTATTTATTTACGCAACAAATACTGACACTATGTCAGGGACTATTAGAGACATTTGGGGTAAAACAGTGAGTGACAGTCACATTCCCAAATCTCTACAAATCTGAAATCTAACAGGGAACAGTCAAGAAAATGGGCAATTACAAAACCATATGACAAGTGTTTGACATGAGAAATACAGAGCTATTGGGGAACACACATATGAACAACAAAAATAGAATTGGGAGTGGGGTAGCTAGGGAAAGATCCCAGGGATATTTAAACCAATTTCAAAGGATAGTTAGCTAGTTTCTGAAGGTATTCATGCAGCAAGAATGCATGTTCAAAGACTGAGACCATATGTCTATGGTGAAGAAAAATTAGATAAATGCTACTATGGGATTAAAATGTGTAATTCAATAAATTAAATCACAATCCTGAATTAATGATAACTTATTAGTAAATAAATGAGCCATTCACAAAAAAATATTTTGAGATATAAAAAACCAGCAAGAATCTTTTTTACTGGCTCAGTTTTTCAATACTAAAATTGAGCCTAAACGTAACACAATATAAAAATATAGAGAATTCTTTCCTGGGACTTTTGTAAAGTAGTTCCTTTTCTCAAAAAAAATTTGGGAGTATTTAGTTCATGCCATCAGTGTGGCGGCTACTAGAGTAAATATCAAGTATGAACTCTGCCTTCCTGGCACTTTTAAATTAGTAGCTAAGGCAGCCATGTAAAGTGCTATCCAAATTACAGAGAACAAAGTGAGAGTTAAATAGAGAAACCAATAGGTTTTGGGGCACAAACTCTCTCAGATGAAGTTATATTAGTTTTGCGAATTTTTAAATTATCCTGAGAGTAAAAGGGAAAGCTTAACTTGGAAGAAAAGAAATAAACTGAACTCATAAAATGAGTAGAAATTTTGTAAGCAGGAAAAGGGGATGGCCCTCCTATGCTAAGGAATGGCTTGGATATGATGCCATCAATTGTCCCCAAGAAACCTAACAACCTAGCCTGGCGTTGCCAAGGTAAGAAGACACTTAGCATTCACTCCTTCAGGCCAAGCACTTCTCCAGGAAGCTTCCCTCACAGAGAACTCCTACTCAAACTCCTCGAAGCCACTCGGAATAAGGTGCTCGCACTTCCCTAGCTTCCACGGAACTTTGTGAGCACTTTTTGAACCATCTCATACTCTAACCATCCTTACTTGTGTACCTCCCCCGTTAGACTCCCTCAAACATCTTATTATCGGTCCCCAAAGCTTAGAACAGTACTCTAAGCATTCAATTAATGAAGAAAAAGCACCCAATTAATGTCGGTTAAGGAAATGGTATTTAATAAAGAAGTACATTACTTTATTAAAGTAATTAGGCCTATTCATGTCTTTATAGCGTATATGCAAAAATATCTCCCAGGCTAAAGTCATTTGCAGCTAACAGTGGTCCACATCCAATACTAACACCCACTGCAATACTTAAAACCACCCACTGCAGCCTCCACTGTGAAGTGAACACCAGGAACCTAACTAACATATGTCGGGCTGACTGAGTCAGTCTCCAAAGGTAGCTCAGGGTGTTAGCTACCCTCCACTATGGTTAAGAGCATAACAGATGTTCCGCAGTAACCTGCTGGGAGAGCCAGTAATAACTACCAACATACTAAGCACACTATATGCTCTGCTCTTTACAAAGCAATAGGTCGTTATGCCTCTTCTGTACTCGATCATATTTGTCATCGTTTTAGTTTGTATGATACTTAGCGTGGCCCGTAACTATTCACTGCACAGAGATGTTGTGCTTGCTCTAAACTAATTCTAACTTCTTTTAAACTCCTAGAAAATATTCATGTACATCTGCTTTTACTTCATTTTTTAAAATCAGTAAGTCCTTTACGAAGCCCTCTTTCTTCTATTATTGCTTATTTTTCCATTCCAAAATACGTTTGTATTCAGAATAATCAACCAAGAATTACATATACACCTAATACCATCTAAACGACTTACTCTTTAGGCCTTTTTAATATGTATCTTTTCTACCGTCTCCTAAATTTCCAATTTAACTTGAAACTCATAGAAAATAAATTAACCATTTGGTTCAAGCCAGATTCGATACTTAATATGTATGAAAACAAAAAAAGATTTACCATGTAAATCTAACACAGTAGCAGCAAACAGCTGAATATGTAACCATTAAGTCAATCTGTGTTTTACAAACAGGCAACGTTTCATGGGCATTTTTGAAAGGGAGTTAGGGGGTCGGGAAAAAGAGCTGAAAGTAGGCAGTGTATTCTGGACATGGGAGGAAGAAGTGACAATGCTTACGTGCATAAATGCCACCGGGTCCCAAAGTCACCAAGTCCTTCCCATATGACGCCGTACAGGACCTCCCCCACCTTAAGTAAGATCAATCCCATAAGGCAGAAATCACGACATAAAACAAGGCCATTCTCTGGCATGCAGATGGCCTATTATTTTCTCCAACTGAAGTCTCAGTCGTTATGACTTCCAGGCACACACAACTGACCAGAAACTCACAGAAGAGAATGCCAACAAGCTGGGATCCCGGCTGGAACGGAGAAAATGACATCCGGCATAAGCCTGCCACCTACCTTCATCGTAGTTATAGCCTCGAACATTCCGATGCCGGGCCATGGCACCGAAGAGGGCGGTCGCCACAGCCCCTTACAAAACACCGGCTCAGAAACTGATAACGCGCCAACTACAGCCTGGATAACACCTAAACGCCATTTTAGCTTCCGGCAAGCCTCGGCGCTGAGCGCCTGCGCACGCCTGACGTCTAGTCTGCGCACTGCGCAGTCATCCGCCTGCCTGGGAACGCATGCGCACTCGTGGAGATTGGGGTTCAGTTTTGGCATGGCCCCGCCTACTCGCAGGTTGACTGACGGAATTCCGCAGAGGCGGGATTCCGCGGCTCACAATTTGTTTATTTGCACCAACTGTTGCTAGCCATTGTCTCGTTCCTACACACCCGCGCTCCAGATTATTTTCCGAATTTGGTTTCTGATAATCTAGTGAAAAAACTGTGTGGGGAATAAGAGCCAGCATCCTGTCTTGTACAACTTTCACCTTCGAGGTCTCTTTAGGCCCATATCACAAGCACTCACAAACTTGTGATATTTTTAATGAATTAGCCCAAACTTTAAACGAGGAAACAATACTCTTTTTAAGTGGGTATATATGGTTAAATTGAGAATCTGGCTACAATAAATCACCAGGCTTTCATGTAATTCACAGTTTCATGCACATGAGCCCTTCATCAATACCTCTAGTAAACTGCCCTTATTATCTGCCTTATAAATAAAGGATCCACTGAGCATTCATTCAACACATAAGTCTGTGTAACATGATAAACTATTAAATACAGCTTTTTAGACATAGCACATGTAAGGCCACTTATGGAAATGATGAAGGTTGTTGATGAATTAATCTATAACCTGCTATTAAATGTCCTCATTTCTTTGAACAAAGTGAATCAAGCTATTTAAAAAACAATCTCATTATTTTATTGAACAAACTACCCTTCAGTTTTAGCTTGTATTTTCTAAATGGTGATACTTTACAAAAAGGATAAGTTCTCAAATTCTAGAAATGAATGAAAAGCTTAATCAGCTTTTTATTACCCGTAATAGAAAGAAAAATATAAACTCAATTTGTAAGTGGCTTGGAACTACTATAAAGGACACATGGACAAAATCAAGGGGGAGGGTGGAGGTGAGGGAGGGTGGGGGGTTCAGCTGGGGTGGGTTGGAGGAATGGGGAGAAAAGGCACACAACTGTAATTGAATAACAATAAAAAATTTAAATTAAAAAAAAGACACAATTTGTAAGTGGCTTGAAGTATAATTTATACATTTACTTGAATGTGCCTGGCTACCAAAAGTTTGTTCTGAACTATCATTGTTGTTTAATGTAGCTCAAAGACAAAATTTTACCCAAAAAAATAGTTGTTGGCTTAAGTGTTTTGTTTATTTTACGCTTGTAGGTAATTACATTATAAACTGTTTATTTATTAGTAAAATAGAGATAGTAATGTAAAACTCATAAAGTTGTGAATAATAAATTTATGTAAGATGATTTCACATAGATTCTTTAAAATTTCAGATGTTATTAAAATACAAATGGCACTTCCAGCCACTGTAATTGTCAATTACAAACTTCAGTACAACCCACTGAAGCATGAAGTGGAAGAGTTATACATTGACCCCACAGAACTACAGGAGCGATAAAGAAGAAAACATCACTTCTGCCTGAAGTAATATATAATTCTGCCTGAAGATACTATATAATTTTCCTCTGACTCATCAAAAATACACTCCCTTAAAATTCTAAGTACTTGAGAGCCTTGATTGCATCTCAAGCATTAAGGTTTTAGTAGCAAAGCCTTCACCGATTTCCTCAAAAAGTTTTAGGGATTTATCCTGTGCCCCCAGAGTTCTTTAGATGTGCTTGTAAGTTTTGTATTGAGGTTTGATGAAAAGTACCATGACTTTGGAGTCACACAAACCTGGATTTCAGTACTGTTCTGCCACTTTTTGTGCGGTAACGTCTTTGGGCTCAATTTTTTCACCTGTAAAGTGAATATAAGAAGATACGGCTTCTAATATGTGAAAAGTAAATAAAGTGATGGATGTAATAACATTAGCTGTTACATAATAGATGCTATAAGGGAGGAAAAATTCTCTACCTGCTTTAGGTCTCTGATGGGAGTCTAAGAATTAAACTGACATAAGACAAGTTAACAGGAAAAAGCATACAAGTTTAAATTTTTACTGGTACGTGGGACCCCTTCACAAGAGAATTAAGACCTGAAGAAGTAACCAGAGCAGAAAGCTCCTATACCCCTTAGACAAAGAAACAGTAATTTATGAAGAATTGACAAGACAATGCAGCTTGGGCTATGGGCAACAAATTATGGGAAAATGACTAGAAGAGATATGGTGCAGGTGAGGGTGTGGTAAAACCGGGAGAAGATGAGGGTTATTTCAGTAAGTTTGCACAGATCCATTTCAGCACCAATTTCCAGTCTCTGTTGAGAAGGATGCATTCTCTGCCTGATACAGGGACAGCACCTTTCCCGTGGCCTGTGTTGTATAGAAAAGTGTAGGTGAAAGAGACCTCCTTGCATCTGCTGTTCTTCAAGTTCCTTCACCTCAAACTAATCAATATGAAATTTTGGGGGGGAACTCCTACAGTACTCAATAAATGCTACTTCTCCACCACACTAATTGGAAAGCTTCACCTGTGTTTGTCCAACACCCTAATGTCTGGCACTTTGAATGTTTGCTGAATGAATTGCTGAATGAAAAAAGACAAATATAGTGTCTGGCTATAAGATATTTAACAAATGCTATAAATGAGTATACAAATAATTTTTATCCCCGGCTGATGTGGCTCAGTGGACTGAGTGCTGGCCTGTGAACCAAAGGGTTGCTGTTTCGATTCCCAGTCAGGGCACATGCCTGGGTTGCAGGCCAGGTCCCCAGTAGGGGGCATTTGAGAGGCAAGCACACATTGATGTTTCCCTCTTTCCTTCCCTTCCCCTCTCTCTAAAACTGAATATATAAAATCTTTAAACAATATTTAATTTTTATATCAATTTGTTAAAAAATTATAAAAGAAAGTAACACGACTACATTACCGCAGTTTTAACATCTTATTGAGGAATCCTGGACAAACAATAAATTGCACATACTTAAATTATACGATTTGATATGTTCTCACATATGCTGTCACCAATGAGACCATCAGTCCAGTCAAGGTCATGAACCAGATTGCCTAAAGTTTCCTCAAGTACCTTTACAATCTCTCCCTTCTGCTCCCCACTGTCTCTCACCCTGGCCTCTGGCAGCTGATCACTTTTCTGTCACTGTGGATCAGTTTGTATTTTCTAAAATGTGATGCAGAGGAAATCACATAATATGTATTCTTTTTACCTGACTCTATTCACTCGATATAATAATTTTGATATTTACTCAAGTAGGTACCTGAACAATATTCATTCCTTTTTATCGCAGAGGGGAATTGCATAGTGTGGCTGTACCACAGTTGGCTTTTCCAGTCATTTGTGAATATAGAGATTTGGGTTTTCAGTTCTAGCTCCAATAAATAAAGCTGCTGTTATCATTCATGTACAACTCCCTGTATGAACATAGCTTTAATGAATCCTGGGTAAATACCTAGGCACAGGATGGCTGGGTGACATGATAGGTTATTTTTAGCTTTTTAAAAAAACTGCCAAACTATTTTCCAAAGTGGTAGTAACATTTTATATTCCCACCATCAGTGCAGTTCCTTTTTCTCCACCTCACTATCACTTGCTATGGTCTTAAGGTATTGTGTTTATTTGACATTTCTGTATCTTTTTGGTGTGGTGTCTGAATCTTTTTCACGGGGCATTTGTTTTCTTACTTTTATTTTGGAGAGTTCTTTTTATATTCTGGGTATAATTTCTTGATCTGATATATAATTTGGAAATATTCCTCCCAGTTTGTAACTATTCTTTTCATTTTTAATAGTGTCCTTCAAATAGCAGAAATTTTTACTTTTGATGAAGTCCAATTTATAATTTTTTTTGTATCATGGGATGGTGCTATTGATTTTGTATCTAAGAAATCTTTGCCTATCCCAAGGTCACAAAAATTTTCTTCTTTTTTAAAATAACTTTCTCATTGCCGGGTTTTAAATTTAGATTTATGATCCATTTTCAGTTGATTTTTGTATATGGTATAAGGTTTGAATCAAGTTCATTTTTATGAATATATGTATATATATACACACATATATATATATTCAAATGTCCCAGTACTGTTATTGAAAAGAAGGGTTTTTCTCCACTGAACTGCATCTATGTCAAAAAAAATGCATACATATCAAAAATCAGTGTGCCAGCACCACTGTTGAAAAGAAAGTCTTTTCTCCTCTGAACTGCTATTACATCAAAAATCAGTTGTCCATATATGCATGGCTTATTTCTGGACTCTCTATTCTGTTTCACTGACCTACTGATTTATTGACCTAGCTTGACACCAATACCATGATGTCATAACCATTGTAGCTTCATAAATCTTAGAATGAGGTAGTGTCCTTGGAATTTCCATATAAACCTTAAAATGCTATTATCAATTACTACAAACATTCCTGCTGGAGTTTTTACTGGTATTTTGTTGAACCTGTAGATAATTTGGAGGAAAATGGACATGTAAAATTGCTGTAAACATGTAGTCTTTCAACACATGGACATCACATGTCTTCTTCAATTTCTTTTAGTAACGCTTTCGAGTTTTCAGTGACTGGGCTTGCTCCGAAGATTTAATTCTAATTATTCCATTTTTTTTTTTACAACAACAGCCCTTTCTTGATAGACAAAAACTGGACATAACCCAAATGTCTCTCAAGATATACTTACTACTCAGCAGCAAGAAGAAATTAACTAGTTTTGATTCTTGTAACATTATAGATGAATATCAAACTCCATATATTTTATTCTATTGTAAATGTTTTAATTTTAAAGTAAAAGTATATAATTAAACTATTAAAATTAATAAGTTAATCAGTATGATAATACACAAAAAATTGTATATAATAGGGACAAACAGTTGGAAAATAAAAGTTAAAATACATTAGCTATGTTAGCATAAAAGCATTATCAAATACTTAGGATAAATACAAAGAAAGATGTACAGGCCTAAACCAAAACTAGAAAACATTGCTAAGAGAAATAGAGAAATTCACATTAAATGGAGACAATACTACGTTAGTGGATTGGAAGCGTCATTATTATCATGTTATTATGGAAGAGATGTCAGTTACTCCCAATTTAATCTGTATTCAATGTTATCCTAGTCAAATCCGAGCACTGTGTTGGTGGAAATTGATCAACAGATTCTGTAGTTTAAATGGAGCAGCAAAAATCCTAGAAGGGCTAAGGCAATATCAAAAAGAATGAAGTTAGAGAACTTTCACTGTCACGAAGACTTGCTTCGATGCAATAGCGAGGCAGTGTGATAGCAATACAAGGATAGGCAAATATAACATTGAAACACTGTGGAGAGTTCAGAAACAGATCCACACCTATGTGAACCCCCGGTTCACAACTAAGGCACCAGTGCAGTTCTCCAGGAGGAGAGGAGGTAGTCTTGTCAATAAATTGTTCACAAATCTAGAGGAAAAAAAAGGAAACTATTTGCATGACCATGAGGTAGGCAAAGATTTTTAATCAGGGCACAAAAGCACTAACCATTTATGTTAGGTCTTTACGTTAGAACCACTTCTGTTATATAGACCTTTAAGAAGAGATCTACAAATTGACCTTCATTAAAATTAAGAACCTCTGTAATAATACTGTATTGTATATTTGAAAGTTATATCTTAGAACCATCTAAGAGAATAGATATTAAAAGTTTTAATCACAGGAAAACAAAATTGTAACGATGTGTGGTGATGGATGTTAGCTAGATTTGTTGTTGTAATGATTTAGCAATATGTACAAATATCAAATTGTTATGTTGTATACCTGAAATAATATAATTTCATGTTTCAATTACATCTCAATAAAAATACGAAGAACTTTTGTTCCTCCGAAGACAACATAAAGAAAATATAAGAGCAAGTTGCAGCCCTTATATGCAGCGTGAATATCTCACAAAGAACTCATATGCAGAATATACAACCAAGCTTATGCACCCCCTCTACATATTCACCAAATGAAAAATGTTTTTAATAAGTAAAAGTACCAAACAGACACATCACAAAAAAGAATATCCACATGGGCACCAAGCAATCGAAAAGGCCCTCAGCATCACTAACCATTTAAAAAATGCAGATAAAATAATCGTGGGTACACCCCCACAAGAATGACTAAGACTAAAAGCATCGACAACAGTGAGGGGTGGCAAAGACAGGCAGCAACTGGAAGTCTCAAACATGGCCAGTGCACGTGCACACTGGTACAACCGCTTTGAAACCTTTGGGCAGTACGTCCCAATGCTAGAAGTATGTGCGCCCTGTGACCCAAAGATGCTAGTCTGAAGTGCACACCCACCAAAAATCAGTGCTTGTGTACAAGGATGTTTAGAGAAGTATTATTCATAATAGCCCTCAAATGTAAACCAAATAAATGTTCATCAATAATAAATCAATCGGCTCCATTCAATAGGAAACCACATAGCATTGAAAAATCACACAGGAGGTTTTATACATATGTGAATTTTTATTGTTCTATATATTTAAGACTTAAGCACCTCGAAGTATATGTTGTACCTCATTAAAAAGTACTAAATAAAAAGAAAATGAAAAAAACCATTCAATGGAAGTTTCAAACTATTTTTGATATCAAACATATATGTACGAGGACTCATGGACATGGACAACAGAGTGGTGATTGCAGGGGGAGGGAAGTAGGAGGGGAATAATTGGTAATGGAAAAATACAATAAAAATACATTAAAAATATATATGTATCTACATGTCAATTATTTCTTTTATGCCTTCATAGTGCCCGTTCTAAAAACATGAATAAAAGCTAAGAACTTTTACATATCTTGGTTAGAATTCATTCAGCAATCGATTCTTTATTTTCTTTTTTAAACTGAACAATTACTGATCCATTTGGACATAAATTTAATTTTTTCTATTGCTGCTCTTGGCAGCTACTCAAACATTCATAGGAGTTATGGTAAATAAATTACGGTGACGTCTGCACTCAATGATTATGAAAAAGAATAAAGAAATTGATCTGAATCATTAGGAAAGGAAGAGAGAGAGGGAGGGAGGATCACTGTAACTGTGACACCAAACAGGTCGTGTCAGAAGTCTACGAGGGTCATACATCCAGAAGAGTCTACTAAGCATCCTCAGCCTGCTTTTCACTCTATGAAAGTTACAGTGCAGTGTTCAAACATGCTTACATTTAACTTGAACCTGTCAGGATTTTGGAAACTCTTTTCAGCTGAGAATACAATTTCTAAATATAAACTCTTCTCACGATGTAACAATTACATGTGGCTTTAGACATAATAAAACATGTTATCTTGAAAGATATTTGACAGCCTCTAAAACAAAATAAGGTAAAAACAAACAAACAAAAAAGTGCTACAGTTTTCTAATGAAATGCCCAGGAAATTACGGCTTATATTACATACTAAAAAACCACATAAATGTGTAGGAGGATCCTTTTGGCATCCTTTGCAGTTCTGTGATTGTGGCTATACATTAATAACAAATCTTTTTATCCTGACTATTATTGCCAAATATCTGTAAAACCTATAAACAGATGACTTAATTTTCCTACTGATCTAAATTACTTCTATTAACGGTCAGACCTAATGACATTATTCCCCTCCTCTATGGAATTTCCCAACTTTCTTCACATACGATTTATTTTTTCCCTTTCTTCTTTTTTTATTTAAGGGAGAAATTTAGTTGAGTGAAAACTGGCGAGATCCAGTGAATAGGTCCTTCATCAAGACAAAGCTTTGCTCCCACAGGGCTCGAGGCCGTCCAGGGATTGCGTGCTTGACAGAAGCTATGACAGCAGAACTAAACAAACAAGAAGGTGTTCGGGGAAGCTGAAACAGGATCTTCAAAGAAGATTCAGCCGGTGATGTTTAATTTCTGTGTGGTATTACAGAGCTTACTGCAGAACATAACAAAACCTTAAAAAGGCAATGGTAGGGTCGTGAACTTCATAACGCAAAATGATTCTCGAGAACAAAACAATAGAAGTCAAGAGCTTTATATTTAGCTATCACTACTAAATGGGAAATACCAGCAAAGCAATAATGCCTGGGCAAAACCTTCTTCCTCAACAGGTAGGTCCTTTTAAGCATGAATCCAGGATTATTCAGCTGTCAAGCACTTTAGCATGAAATATAAGAATAAAATAAATACTGTCAATCAGTTCTTTATAAGATTCACTTTTCAAAGGTTTTTTCACCTTGTTCACATTGTTCCAGTTTAAAAGCTTTCAGTGGAGCCGCGTTACTTAGGAAGCAAGTCCGAAGCCTTAGAAAGACAAAGGAATCTGTTGTGATTTCACTGTTGCCCGGTTTCCCATCTTTCCTTCCACCACTCCACCACCCTACCTGAGGCACTCTGTGCTTTCAGGGTTTCAAATCCAGCCATGGTCTTCCTGCCCCAAGACGTCTGGCTGCTATTCCTTCTGCCTACCATGCCCCTCCATCTTCACCTCCTCCTAAATTCCCCAGGAGATCCCCAGTAGTATCACACATTGAATGGCACCTCCTTAACTCAGACAAAATAAGTGCCCCCACCCTGCAACCTCAAAATATCTTCGTCTCTGCTATAATATGTTAGCTTAAATGCTTCTCCACCTCCCCAACTAGATATAAATTCCTTAAAAGCAGGACACTCTTAAATTTATCTTACATCTTCAGCATCCATTATAATTGCTAGTACAAAATTAGAATAAATAAAATACATATTGTTGAATAAATATATAACATGTAAAATAAATATACCTGTAAGGTAGAAGAATTTCATGACTTTGGAAACATCAATATCAATAAGATTCTAGAAAATGAAACTGCAAGAAATGAGAGAGAGAGTGGGTAATGTGGAAATAAAGAGTGTGAGTAGAAATATCTAGACTACAAAAGTCTTGTATATATACCCAGAATAAATGAAACATATATTCACACATAAACTTATACACAAATGGTCGTAGCAGCATTATTCATAGTATTCAAAAAGTAGGAATAACTGTAATGTCTATTAACTAATAAATAGATAAATTAAATGTGGTTATCCATAAATCAGAATATCATTTAACAATAAAAAGGAATGAAGTACTGACAATATGCTACAATGGGGATGACCCTTTAAAACATTTTGCTGAGTGCAAGAAGCCAGTCACAAAATAAACACACATTACATGATTCCATTTATGTAAAATGTCCAGCATACATAAATCTATAGGGACAGAAAGTATCGGCTGATTAGTGGTTGCATATGGCTAGGATACTTGGGGCAAATGGGGAGTGACCACTAATGGACAGGGGGGTTCTTTTTAGGGTGATGGAAATGTTCTAAAATCACGATGCTATTCCTACAAATTCTATAAATACACCAAAAACTACTTTAAGAATTGTACACTTTAAATGGGTTAGTTGTATAGTATGTTAATTATATATCAATAAAGCTGGGGTTTTTCAACTCTAAAATGCTTTAATTGAGATACAGAAGAAAAATGTATCTCAATTGTGACTCAAGATATAGATTGAATATTGACTATAATATAGCTTGCACTACTTATAATACAGCTTGACTGTAATACTCCTTGTCTACATGGCGTTTTTAGAGTTTAGTTGATTTATATGTATAAAAATTAAAATTTTTATGTTTTCCCAAAATACCCAGCTGCAAATTTTTAAATTGAAAAGTCCCAGGCTCCATAACATGCTCCCTTTGCGTTGTCTTCTTCCAGCTGCAGCAATCACTCATAGCACACTTGTTCTGACCACACTGAGACCTGCCCTCACCTTCAACACTTTACTACTTCTCCATTGGCCCTACACAAGCCCTTCTCTTCTTTCCCTATTCGGCTTAGGCGTCACGCGAAGCATTTGGGCTCTCCCTTAAAATCCCCGCAGCTGATTTTCACTGTGATATTTGCAATGATTACAACTGTCTTCGTGCTCAGAGAATATGGCCTCAGTCAACGGAGGGAACTGGAACTTGTTAGAATCATTACAGATGCCTGGTCTCCAATCCCAATGGAAACTTCAACTCTGATCCCCAGTCTATCTTTTTTTTTTAATTGAGTTCACTGGGGTGACAGTGCTTAATAAAATTATATAGGTTTCAGGCATTCCATTCTATAAAACATCATCTGTATACTGTATCGTGTGATCACCATCCCAAGTCAAGTCTCCTTCCATTATTATTTATTCCCCATTTACCTTAGTTTACCTCCTCCCACCCCTCTTTCCCTCTGGTAATACTTCCTAAAGCAATCTATAGATTCACCTCAATTCTTATCAAAATATCAATGGTGTATTTTACAGAACTGGAACAAATATTCCAAAAATTTATATGGAACCATGAAAGACCCCAAATAGCCACAGACATCTTGAGAAAGAAGAACAAAGTTGGAGGAATCACACTGCCTGATATCAAAATATACTACAAGGACATAGGAATCAAAATAACATGGTACTGGCATAAAAACAGAAATGTAGGTCAATGGAACAGAATAGAGAGCACAGAAATAAAGCCACGCCTTTATGGTCAATTAATATATGACAAAGGAGACAAGAACATACAATGGAGTAGAGACAGTCTATTCAATAAATGGTGTTGGGAATATTGGACAGATAGGAGCAAAAACAATGAAATTAGACCACCTCTTACCCCATACACAAGAATAAACTCAAAATGGTTTAAAGACTTAAATCTAAGACTCAAAACCATAAAAAATCCTAGAAGAAAACATATGCAGTAAAATCTCAGACATTTCTCATAGCAATATTTTTTCTGATCTATCACCTAGGGCAAGTGAAACAAAAGAAAAAATAAACAAATGGGACTACATCAAACTAAAATGTTTTTGCACAGCCAAGGAAACTATCAACAAAATGAAAAAACCCACTGCATGGGAGGACATATTCACCAATGGTACATCTGATAAGGGTTTAAGATACAAAATTTGTAATGAACTTATAAAACTCAACACCAAAAAACATGCAATCCAATTAAAAGATGGGCAAAGGGCCTGAATAGACACTTCTCAGAGAAGACCTACAGGTAGCCAATGGACATATGAAAACATGCTCAACATCCCTAATCATCAGAGAAATGCAAATTAAAAAACCACAATGCAATATCTATCACCTCGCACCTGTCAGAATGGCCATCAATAAATCAATAAATAACAAGTGTTGGGGAGGATGTGGAGAAAAAGAAACCTTCCGCATTCCTGTGAGTGGGAGCGCACATTGGTGCAGCCACTGTGCAAAACAGCATGAAGTTACCTCAAAAAAATAAAAAATGGAACTGCCTTATGACCCAGCTGGAAATATATCCAAAGGAACCCAAAACACTAATTCAAAAGAATATCTGCACCCCTATGTTCATTGCAGCATTATTTCCAATAACCAAGATTTGGAAGCAGCCCAAGTTTCCATCAGGAGATGAGTGGATAAAACAGCTGTGGTACTTTTACGCAAAGGAATACTACTCTGCTATAGAAAAAAGAAGGAAATCTTAATTTTGTGGTAGCATGGATAAACCTGGAGAGTATTATGTTAAGTGAAATAAGCCAGTCGGAGAAAGACAAACACCATATGATCTCACTTATATATGGACTATAATGAACAAAATAAACTAGCAAACAAAATAGAAACAGACTCATAGACACAGAGAACAGAGAGACAACTGTCAGAGGGGTCGGGGTTTGGGGAGCTTTGTGGAAAAGGTGAAGGGATTAAGCAAAAAGAAAAAGCTGTTTTTTTTAAGTCTCTCTGTTGGAGGGAATGTCAAAGTGAAGAGAGACAGAAGTCTTAACCAATTAGGTTAAATATTTCAGTTTTGAAATTTCACAAAAACTTATGAAAGTGCGAATGACCTAATAGGGCCTTTCCCAAAGCCTAGAAAGAAGCCCATAGAATTTAGGGGCCCTGAAGCTTAATCTTATTAATTTCATGGTAAATTTGCCTGTTTCTCTTCCTTGCATTTGTGTAATTTTCTCAAGAAATATTTTTAAGAGTTTGTTATGTACCTAGCACCATATACTACCAACTGGCATCAAGATGATTCATAGTTTGGGTGAGTTCAGATTTCTGGAAAACCTACTTTAAAATTTTTCATTTGTTGGCCTCTTCAACACTGTTTACATGCATCTTTCACATGCATTTATGCTTTGTGATGAAATTAAAAGTATCAGCCCTGACTTAAGGCAATTAAGTACATGTATTAACTCTGTAAGTACAAAGTAGTTTTTTATAAAAATATGTCAGAATACTAAGGGAGTGATCGCTGTAGAATGAATTCATAAAGAAAAAACTCTTAGATTCTCTTAAAGGAAATTGGTCATCAAGGAACAAGGAAAAGGATTGGGATTGATGGACAAATAAATAAATACATGAGTAAATAAATACTACAAAGATAATCTTGGCTGGGCCCCTTGCTATATTTATTTTAGGAAACTGAGGTCCTCAGAAATCAAGTTACTTGCTCAAGCATGCATAACTACTAGAGGAACAACTTCCAACTGAGCAAAAAGAAACCATTCATTTATCATGCATTTTTAAGTGTCTGCAGTGCGGTTTGTTAAAACTGAATGCTAACAACACCAATGACATTGACTGTATAGAACACCAGCATAGAGAAGGCAGCTACCAGATCCAATAGCATTACTCATGGCAGCCGATACTGTTGTGCTTAATGAAGAATTTGGTAACAATTATTATAAGCCAAACAATACCTTTCATGAAAATACTTAAGATTAGTTTATGGGTTCTGCCATATTTTTTTATTTTTTGAGAGACTCCTCTGAGTTGGGGAGACAGAAATGCTTAAATAAGTAAATAAGAAAATCAGTAAAATCTGATCCCTTCACACATTTTTTATTTATTAAAGGTTACACCCTACATTAAGAGGAAGGTGTGTTAACATCCTCACATCCTGGTCAAATTTCAAGTCAATTTTATTCTCCCTGACTAAATCCTCTCAGTTTAATTGAAGGAAGTCTTCACTCAGCTTCCTCAAAAGATAATAAATATGTCCAGAGTTGTTCAAACTATGCAGTATAATTTAATTCTTAGATTTTTAAAAGTCCACGAACTCTTTATATACCTCTGGAAAAATGCTCATTATATTTAATTTGTTAGCATTTCCCCCAGCAATAACATTTTGGATCTTTATTATATTAGTAATATATGTTTATAGAGCATCATGATTAGGAAATATATTTTAACATGATTATTTTTATATAGCAAAGTATCTTCTTTCCTAAAATGATAGAAAGTAAGTTTCAACTTCCCTTGTATTTTATTTGGTTCACCTTGGAATGCTTTTTAGGCTCACGATAGAAATTCAAGAAAATGTCAACTTCTGCTTGCTTCTTTACTTCACCTCTGAGTTGTCAGTTGTTCTGAATTCTCTATTATGTTAAGGCAAGACATAACTTGGCTTGGTTGTTGGAAAATCCTGGCATCGCAGGAGGGTGGAAACTTGGCCCTAATCCAATTAACTTTCACGATAACCCCCTTTCAGCTTCATTTTGGTGGTTTAATCTGATAACCAGAAAGAAAGGAACTACTTAAAAACATGTCAGCTTACTATCTAGTTCGGTTCACATGTCTAAAGTATAAAATTCTATCACCCATTGCTAGGATAAATGTCACATCTTGCAAAGACTAATCTTGTTCAACGGATGCACTTTCAAAATGTAAATCTACTTGAAAACCAATCTGATAACAAAGACAGGCCTGCAGAAGGATGATTCAGTTGTATCAATGTACTTGTCACTCAGACCTCAACCCCCCAAAAGCTAATGTGACGGGGCTGGGTGGGTGCTAAAACATGCAAAGTCTTGATAATAGGAAAACTTTAGCCACAAGATGAAAAGAAGAAACATTTTTTTAACTTCCAAGCAAAAATTGTCGAATACGTTTTTTTACACTTTATTATAAGAGTGCAAATGGACAAACTGTCAATTTGCCTGCAAAATTAGTAAAACTTAAAAAAGGTTTTATTTGCTTTGGCCTTCATTAGTTTAAAATTGAGGTTATACATATTGTTGACTCATTCTCTAAAGGTTATGTTTGAAATTGGAAATATATTCCTTACTTCAAACATTGTAGTCAATCTTGTATACTAGTGGGAAGGAGCGGCTCTCTTAACTATGCTTGCAGAAAATGTATTCTCTCTCCCCAACATCTCCCAGTTTCTTCTATTTTCTACCCAGAACCTGTAGTTATTTGTAAATATATTTTAATATAACTATACTTGTAGAAACTAGTGGCCAAGTCCAAAAGCCTAAAATTGATAAGTGAAGGTTATTTTCTATACATTCTTTAATACTTTAGTAGGGCACTTTAATTTAACTATGTCCAGTTTTACTCAAGAAGCGGCTCCTCTGCAAGCTAATTAAACAATTCTAAGATAAGAATATATTTAAAAGTTTGCAAAGTCCAGCCCCTCAAAGCCACATTTTCCTAATTAATTCAGCCAGCCCCCCAGTACCTCAGAAATCAGACCCACACATGCATAGGCAAACACGATTATTATTATTTGATATATTGGTTAGGCACTCTATTTTCAGGGGCTTCCGTTTTTTAAAATTATAGTAAATTAAGATGTTATCCTTACTTTGTGAATGTATAATTAATTGCTCTGCACCTGAATTTTCTCACACCTGCTTGACCTTGACGTGATTTTACCACAATATTATGTGACAGAAAGAAGTGATCTTTCCTTTCTAAATTCCTTCCTTCCTTCCCTCTTTTGATTCCTCTCTTCTTTCTTATCACTTACTCTAGTTAAGAAGTTAGAAATTTAACTGAAGAACTTGTTTTATTTTGCTTTTTAATATTTTTGTTTAGTTTGTTATTGTGTGCTTGGGCATATTTGCTTGGTCTAGTTAGAAATTTGACCATACATGCAAATTAAAACCACAATGAGATACCACTTCACACCAGTCAGAGTGGCCATCATAAACAAAGCAACAAACAAGTGTTGGAGAGGATGTGGAGAAAAGGGAACCCTAGTGCACTGTTGGTGGGAATGCAGACTGGTGCAGCCACTGTGGAAAACAGTATGGAATTTCCTCAGAAAACTAAAAATGGAAATGCTTTTTGGCCCAGCAATTTCACTGCTAAGATTATACCCTAAGAGCCCTGAAACACCAATCCAAAAGAACCTATGCACCCCAATGTTCATAGCAGCACAATTTGCAATAGCCAAGTGCTGGAAGCAACCTAAGTGACCATCAGTAAAATGAATGGATGAAAAAACTATGGTACATTTACACAATGAAATTCTATACAGCACAAAGAAAGAAGGAGCTCCTATACTTTGGGACAGCATGGATGGAACTGGAGAGCATTATGCTAAGTGAAATAAGCCAGGCAGTGAAAGACAAATACCGTATGCTCTCACCTTTAACTGGAACCTAATCAACAAAAGGAGCAAGCAAGCAAAGTACAGCCAAAGACATTGAAATTGAGAACAGGCTGATAGTGACCAGAGGCGAGAGGGGAAGGGATAATGAGGGAAAAGGGTGAAGGGTTTGCAGGAACAATTATAAAGGACACATGGACAATAACAAGGGGGGGTGGAAACAGGGGAGGGAAATGGTGAGGGCTGGGGTGGTAGGGAGTGGTGGGTGGAAAAGGCAGAAAACTGTACTTGAACAACAATTAAAAAATGTTAAAAAAAAGAAATTTGATCATACAGAGCTGTGCTGTGAAAGCTCATGTTATTTTTACTATTACATTTATAGAATATCATTTCACCTCTTACATATATTTAAATTTTTGTTAGAAAAATTCACGTACAGACTAATAAATAACTTTCCATTCCTACATCCATTTAAAATGCAAACATTAAAAAATATTAAGTAAAGTAGTGCAATGTTTTCTAATTCCATTTTAGAGACGTGAACAAATAATATTGATATTTTACATTTAAAAGTTTTAAGTAAAGCTAAAAGATCACAACATCTGATTTTGTTTTTGAAGTCCTAAACCTCTAGTGCCTCAGAGAATCCCAAAATAATAGTATTGTCTCCATTTTTATATTATTGACTAAATATGACTCAATGTATTGTTTATTTTTAGGGGGTGAGGGCTTTGGATTTTAAACTGGGCTTCCTAAAACACAAATGCCAAAATCTATAGATATGAGGACCTAGTACCTGGAATCTTGGTCACACACACACACAAAAAAAATCAGTGAGGTTCAATATTTTGTGTAAAGGGAAAACACATTCACCCATATATTTTTCATTCATTTATTGAACACCTGCTATATGATCAGCCTTTACTTAGGAGCTGGAGATACAAACAAAAAATGAAAAATAATATAAAATGTCATCTAGAGAAAGCATTAACAATGACTATGAACTGTTCTCTACCTGGAATATTCTTTTCCACTCCCCTTTCTCTTGACTCCCTCCCAGTTCCCCACCCCACTTCTTATCACCTATGTAACTGCTATTCCTCCTTTAGGTTTCAATTTTAATCTCACCTTCAGAAAGCCCTTCTCCAACTCCATAAACTTGGTTAGGTACACCAGTTACACACTCACAATTTTTCCTTAAAATGAAATGCAACAATTTTATTATGTCTATCTTTTGAAATTAAAAGCAGAAAGCATCTTGATTTTTTTTGCCATGATACCTTTGCACATTTACAGTGCCCATGAAAAGTGCTCAATACTTTTTAAATTAACAAATGAATAGATACAGTCCAACATTTATAAAGAACAAAACATATTTATTTAATAAATAGGTTGATTGAAATAGAAAATAATTTTTAAAGCACAAACTCTTGGATGAAATTCAGACACCTTTGTCAGTTCCCATTCATAACACACATACCTGGTATGAAATTTTGATTCAGTTAAAATGTGTGATAATTCAGTTAGACATTCTTAATTATGGGAAATTAAAGTCACAAATATTGAAGCTAATTTAAATTATTCTTTTATTTACAATATGCTTGTTTTGGGGAGGCTGTTCTCCCACTGAGTCTCACACACAAGGAACTGCAGAAGCCAGCAGCTTCTATGCATGAAGCATGTGTTTTGCTATGAAACACCGTGTGCTGAAATGTCCAAAAAGGAACATGGAAGTTCGGCCAAATTCCAAACATGAGTTTCCCTTAAAAACTTTTAAACTTCAATTAGATGAAGTACGCCTTTATGGATGCTTTTCAGAGTTAGTGCCTTCAGAATTTTTTTTTCTCAATATCCTTTGTATAGACACTTGGATTATTCATAATGAATTTTTATTAATTTAAACAAAAGGCTAAGCATGCTTTGGGTTATACACAAAAAGACATCAAATGCAGCAGAACATATGAAAACATTCTGAAACGTTGCCACTCCATATGCCAGAGGGCATATTGCAGTATTATGGTGAATTGTTGGAAGCATGGTTTCCCTCTAAGATTTTTTATGCTAATAATGATATTTAAACAAACAATCTGTTCAAGACTTCTGCCTGCTCAGTTATTACACTCTAGTCTAATGTAAGCATAACGCATTTATCTCTGTGAACAGCAAGTATCTTTCCGTAGAAAGAAGGTGTTTGTAAGCACTGCCACATGGTCCTTGATGTCTGAACACCATAACACAGTCATTTTTTAAAATTAGAAAACAAAGGCAATGCATAGACTGGAGAGAAGGAGCATTGAGTTTTGTTATTTAAAAATGTTTCCGGGATTTTTTACATTGTTTTCAACCTAAGACACAGAAGTATATGATATGGTACAACAGTAATTCCTATTTTACAGAATGAAAACTCTCTTCCTGAGAGTCGCAAATGTGCCTCACCACACACACAACCACATGCTCAGCCCCTCGGCAGAGCATAGAAATTTACTATTTGAGATATTTTAAAAATCTGCAACCAATTGCTCCCTGACCACCAAGTGAACCAAGCAGGAACTTTAGTGGCCACACGCAACAAACTATACAAGTTCTGTAGAACGAGTTTGGAAAGTCACTAAATACACAGATAGTAGTAGCAACAACAACAACAACAACAACAACAACAACAAATCCTGGGTTTCAAGATTTCCACAGTTGCCCCATTATATTATTTGAAATGTTTGATTTTCAATATAAAAGATTATAAGACATAAAAGCAGGGATGTTTGGCTCATAGACAGGATATAAGTAGTCGATAAAAACTATTGCTGAGGAAGCACAGACATTGGATTGCCTAGACAGACTTGAAATATTATAAATATGTTTACAGAACTAAAGGAAATCCTGTTAAAAAATTCAGGAGAAGTATGTCTCATCAAATAAAGATGCCAGTAAAGAAGTGGAAATTATGAGCCAAGTAGAAATTCTGGAGTTGAAAAGTACAGTAACTGAAATGAAAATGTCACTAGAAGGACTCAATATCAGATTTGAACCAACAGAGGAAAGAAACAGTGGACTTGAAAATTAATCAACTGAGATTACCCAGCCTAAAGATCAGAGAGGAAAAAAAGGATGAAGAAAAATAAACAGAGCCTTAGAGACCTGTGGGACAATATCAAGTGTGCCAAGATAATAAAATGGAAGTTACAGAAGGAATGGAGACAGAAAAGTAGCAGAAGGAATATTTGAGGAAATAATTGTTATAAACTTTCCAAATCTGGTGAAAAACCATTTGCACACTCGAAAATCTCAGTAAATCTCAAGTAGGATAAACTCAAAAAGACCCAGACCTAGGTAAATCATTACCAAACTGTCAAAAGCCAAAGGTTAAAAAAGAATCTTGAAAGCACAGGAGAAAAGTGACATGTACAAGGGATCCTCAGTTAAAAATCTGACTTCTAGTCAGAATTTGTGAATTCCAGAAGCAGTGTAATAACATATTCAAGGTGAGGAAGGAGAAAGATGGTCAACCAAGAATTCTATGCCCAGCAAAACTTTTTCAAAAATGAAAAAGAAATTAAGAAATTATAATAAAATAAACAAAATACAAAAATACTAAAGGTAGGCCTTTGAGCTGAAATGAAAGAAACTAGACAGTAATTCCAATGCACAAGAAGCAATAAAAGCACCCGTACAGGTGAATATAAAAGACTGCATAGGTGCTTTTTCTTTTTGCTCTTTTCATCTCCTATTTGATTTAAAATACAGCCATATAAACAACAATTGCATGACTGTGTTGATGGACTTATAATCTATAAAGATATCATTTCTGACACAATGACAGTACAATGAAGGTGGAGAGAACAGAGCTACATTGAAGGAAAATGTTTGTATACTATTGGAATTAAGTCTTTCTTAATCCAAAAATACAGTTTTAAATTTACATGCTAATCATAACCTCCAAGGAAAGCACTAAGAAAGTAACAGACACACACACACATACAGGGTACTGCAAAAGTAGGTTTGTAGTTTGTATGGAAAATAATATGATAATTAATAAAAAATAATACAAAAATAAACTCTGAAGGCCCTGGCCAGGTAGCTCAGTTGGCTAAAGCATCATCCTGTTATGCTAAGTTTGCAGGTTTGGTCCCCGGTCAGGGCACATACAAGAAACAACCAATGAATGCATAAATATGTGGAGAACAAATTGGTCTCTCTCTCCCTCTTCTCTCCCTCCCTCTCTCTAAAAGTCAATGAATTAAAAAAAAATTTAAAGAGTAAACTCTGCGTTTCATGTACTCTCAACTGTAAACCTACTTTTACCCCACCCTTTATATATACAGCAAGGGAATTAAACTGTTACATGAGAATATAGCAATTTAACATAAAACAGGTAATTATGATTAAATTTCATTTAACTTTTGAACTTAATGTGGTAAAATTAAATGACTACTCCTATTAGGTAAGATGATCATATAGTTGTCCTCAACTTCATTCAAAACAATTTTGTTAGATTGTATTGTGACAGCTGTCCTATCAGAATGCATTTTAAAAAATCTTATCAAAATTGCTAAACTTTTATGTAGCCATTTTAATATTGAGGATGGAAGAAACTAAGCAGCATTTTCAGCATATTATGCTTTATTATTTCAAGGAAAATTAAAAAGCAACTGAAATGCAAAAAAAGATTTCTGCAGTGTATGTAGAAGGTGCTGTGACTGATCAAACATGTCAAAAATAGTTTGTGATGTTGTGCTGGAGATTCTCAATGAAAGATGCTCGGCAGTCAGACCAGTTGAAGTTGATAGTGATCAAATCGAGACATTGAGAACATCAATGATATACCATGTGGGAGAGAGCCAACATACTCAAAATACCCAAATCAATGAAGTTACTGGTGAAAATAAGAAATGTGTCTTTTATTTCATGGAAAAAACTAAACTAAACAGAATCTTTGGCCAATCCAATAGTTTTGAGAGTGACATACAACATTATTAATAATTATGTCAAGATAAGTGGTATACATTGGAACTCTCCCTGGCTAAACAGAATGTAAGATTACCTTACTTTTAAGAGAAATATTTAGATATTTTGAATAATAAATTTAGTTTATATTGTATCAAACATTGTTTGGGATTCCTATTTGACTACTAACTTGTAGAGCAAAGTAGACCTTATGTTTTAACATTCTGATACAATCTGATTATGAGAAATTACTTTTAGTTACTCAAATATGACCACTACCACCAAGTAAATATTTTGTTTGGGATTTAATTGGCTCTATAGTACAATTTGAGGAGAACTGTTTTATACTTTTCATTATGTAAGTCTTCCACCTATACTGTTAAACTTACCCCTAAGTGTTTCATGTTATTGTAATCTGTATGTTTTCAATTTCTTTATTGCTAATGTAAAGATATAGAATTGATTTTTCTTGTATTGACCTTGTATTCTGCAACCTTGATAAATTTCCTTATTAGTTCTAGTAGTTTTTATAGACTTCATTTACCCTGTCAGACAAGGTTAAAAGTTGAAGTACTAATGCTTACTACTGGTGAGAATGCAGAGAAATTAATTGTTTTTGGAAATGTGAATTATTGACACCTTTTGGAAAGTATTTTGATAGCATCTATTAAAATTGAAATTGAAATATACACATTTTTAGCTCAGCATTCTCACTACTGGGAATCTATTTAATAACCAGTATAAAGCCAGATCTACAAAGATGTTCGTTGTTGCTCTCATTTGGCATAAAATAAAATAGATGTAACCTATAGGTGTGTGGTGAACTGGTGGTACATCCACCCTCTGTTTAAGCCAGATGAATGGGTTTCTCAGACTAGTGGGAAAAACCTATTTCAGCAAAAGGACATATAGTACACAAATAACATTTCATTTCCAGATTTCATAATATATTTGCTGAAAACTAAAAAAGTTTAAAGATCTATTACTGTCCAGTGGAAACTTCCTTACTCTTTCTGAAGCTTTGTTTTTGTTTGTTCTACAGCTGTAAGAAGAAGTATCCAGTGTGCAAGGTAAATGTTTGTTCCCTTTGGATTTTCATAATGGACATGCAACTCTGGTTACCCAAGTTTTATTCAATTGCCAGAAAACTTTTATAACATATTCAATAGAATTTATTCAAATACAGCAATGTACCTATTTAACCTATTACTAATTTTTAAAAAAAACTCTGGTGTCTATCTCTCTTCCAATATTAGCTCCTTAAAAGGAAAAACAAAGGAAACTTTATTCCAACAGGTGACAAAGATGACCATGATTGACAAATACCTCCTTTATCACGTTTTTTCATGCATGTGTTTAGTGCTGATGCAATCTGAAATTATTCATGATGTCACTGGGTATCATATCAAATGCCTATTTTTATTGCTCTATTGACATTACTGCACTTTGAAGAAACACAGAATTACCCTCTAATAAAAGTAAAAGTAAAGAAGTGTTACGGTCAGATCGTCTGCAGGGCCATCAACAGCATATTATGGTTATCTTCCCAGGGCTTGACATATGAGAAGACCCATTTATAGCACATTCTTGGAAAAACGACTATCTGGAAGACCTAGAAGAGAGGGAAAAACACAAAGACATGAAGAAACTCAAAAATAAGTCACTTTTGCACAGTCACTAACTGCAGAGAATATGGTTTATGCTCCTATAAATAAGTCACTGGGGACATCTGATGAAGAGAGGACGTCAGCAGTGACAGACACTTGAAATGGGGGCTTAGAGAGGAACACCCAGCCTGGACTGTGAAAACAAGTGGGTTGTTTCTTTTTAAAATATTTTTAAAGTTATAGTTATAATGAAACTCCTTTTTACTTTTTTCTTTATCTGAGACCCCCTTGCTTGAAATGTCCTTATTCTGCTCTAGTGTCCAGTTCTCAGAAATACTATATTTTCTCGGCCTTTGCTATGAACCAAAGAGCTTACATAAAATAGATTGAAAATTAATGCTAAGTGCGTTCTTCAGAGATAACTCATTTCTACTTCAGCAATCCCAGACTGTGAGGTATTCTTACAAGTACTCAAAATTCTTAGAACTATTCATTGAGGTAACATTCCAGGAAACCTTTCAGTCAAAGGAAATATACAACAATAATTTTTTAGTGTTTTCATACATTTGATCAGTATACCCAGCTAATTTCAGTAAGTATGTTGGCTAAAAATGAATATTTTCTTCAGCGTTTTGTAGGTTTTATTTACTGTTGGTCAAACCTTCACCTATTTGGAAGAAAATAAATATTTACCTAAAGTCAATATATTTTATCTATGATGGAATAACCATGAAAACAACCTAATTAGAAGCACTGTTTTTAGTTGTCAAATATAGGAAACCATAATTTAGTAAAGAGTGGCAAAAATAAATGAAAGAATGAAGGATTAAATAGGAGGTTCTGAAATTCAATCCTCACCCTATCCAACCTGTTGATAATGAAATGTATGCTGAAAATGTAAAGCGTGTCTCCCCAAAAATATCAAAATTCATGAAAAACCTCATAAATTTGGTGGAGATGCTCACCAAAATCTCTTAAATTTGGTGGAGATTTCACCATCAAAATAAGCAGTGGTAAAATCGTTATGACCTTAGAGGTGCCTTTTATTAAAAATTATATAGAGGAAATATTTCACCAAGAAAACCCTAAGAAAGAACACAAATCTATGTTATTGGCTTTGGATTGTCAGATCAAAGATTATCCAGGATAAATAAGAGGTGGTGGATGATGATTACAACACATTTTTTTCTACATTGGTATATGTCTTTGTGTCAGACTCGGAGCTCCCCCTCCCCACAAATAAATAAGCCAGGCTTTAAAATTACTTCCAGTTAAGCTCTTGGCTTAGGCCTATGGGTCCCTAGCCAATTTCAGAACATCTGATTTATCCTCCTTGGGGCCAGCAGGGAGCCCCTCAGCAGGGGATGTGGGATGGTGCATGCCCATTCGACATCCCTGGCACACTTCTTATCCCTGTAATCCACGGCTACGCACACAGACGGATGTGCCGCCATGGATCAACTCTAAGGATGACCTGATCGAGGTCATCTAACTCAGCATGACGTTTTAATGTGTTTCTGCATATGCAATCACACCACAGAAAGACAAATTCAGCTGCTTTCACTTTGCTTTCCCACATTAGTTTTCTTAATGCATTTTCTCTTTTTCTTTATGTAATAATTTCCTCAAGCTCACTGGGTTGTAAGTTCATTGTGAACTTGATAAAGTCTCTCAACTTTGTGTTTCTGTATTACACACCTAGTGTCTGTTACTCCTGTTGTGGTTCTACACTCCAGATTTTAAAGCCTCAGAGATGATCATAGTAAGTCAGTACCAGTGGTTCCGTTGAAAATAGCCCATCAGCCAGAGCTCGGCACAGATAACTTTCACTTGAGCACACCAGGCTCTCATAAATGCTTAAATATCTCTATATTTAAAGGATGTGTTACAAGAATAACACTTATTTTTACTTAATTTCAGCAACATTTGAGGAGGATAAGGAAATTTATTCTCAACCCATCACTTGAGTATTATTGTGGTTATTTAATTGCTAAAACTGGGCAAAATTAGTCTGAAATTTGGAAAAAGCAACTAAGTGATTTATTCCAAATTCTTATCCACAATGACTAGACTATGCCCACCCACCCCCCCCAAAAAAACAAACAACAACAAAAAAACCCCAGAAAAACAAAATACTGTTTTAGCACAGTAGAAAGAGTACAGGCTTTAGAGCCACAAATAGACACAAATCCCTGGGTAAGTGCAATTTGTTAAGTATTTAATATCATCACATTTCAGCTTCTTTACCTATAAAATGGAGATGATGCCTCCTTCAAGACATTGCTGTGAGAATGGCGGAATGATGGGTGAACTCTACTCCTTGGCACACAGCATATACTCAGTGTATGGGTTCTGTTAGTTTGAGGAAGGCCTCTTTCTGCCCATGATACAGACTGTGATTAAGAGCCAGACCAGGGTATTTATGAAGACTATGGAGAAAGACTTTGGCAATGTCATGGTCATGGGAATTAAGGGGCAAAACTTTCTTATCCTTTTGTGAGACTCAATAAAAAAGAAGCTGGGAGTGCTGAGGGCTAAACATCAGGGTAATGGTGGTTGAATTACCCAGTGGGACCACATGGTTGAGGACAACCCCGTCCTTCCCCTTGCTAACCCATAAACCCTGTGGCTCTGCGCATGAGCTTTGTCCATTCATGAGGCAGCTAAGATCTCCCTGACAGATGTCAGCTGGCATATCTACCAATGACTTTCACCCTATAACACTTGTTTCCCGCCTCCTTTCCATACCTACCTGCCCTTTCACCAACAGTAATAAATACCTTTACTCTTTGTTATGATTGTGTTTTCTTTCTTTAAGCAAAATATTCTGACAACACATGTGTACTTATATTCAAACTGTAAGTTCCACTATTTTAATAATGATCGCGTGGTTGGTTTTTTTCCCTTAAGGGAATTTTACCTCTGTAAACCATATGGCAAAGGGATAAGACAGAACACAAGTCACAGGACACGTGGGAACAAACAGCCAAACAGCCAGACATGAAGACAGACAGCGTCACAACAACTCCAGAGGCTGGCAGTTTCTGGGCTTCTAAAGCAGATTTTTTTTAACTAGGCAAACCACAGCTACTTATGTGGTCGGTGTGCAGCTAAAGGCCATGTCTCTCCTATCACATGATCTAGCACAGCGCTGGAGTACTTCCAGTGAGCAGGTGCTAACGGACCCTGAAAACAGTTTTTAAAAGAGACCATAGAGGGGTCAAAAAGACACCTCTAACTCTTGTCCCAGAATGGCATGCTTTTGAAATGGAAAGGAACCCAGGTTTCTCAGAAAATTGCTACTCAGGTTGGGCAGAGATTCCAGTGCATGAGCAGTATACAATTTACCCACCATTGATCTCAGTGAGCACCTGCTGGGTGCCAGGCACTGTGTACCTCTCCAGTTTTGTCCATTTAAATCCTGCTTTCTTTAAATCCCAGGGAATCATCACTTAAGGAAGGCCTTTCCTTCCTTTCCTGGCCAAGTAAAATCTTCCTATTATACATGCTGGTGATACTGTGTATCTCTCCTTCACAGTTCTTAGCATGCTGAATTTTACATTTATTCACGATCTTTAAATAACACCAGTCTCCTCTACCAAGCTGTAAGCACCATGAGAGCAGGGACCACCATGCCTGACTTTGGTCATTGCTGTACCCACAGCGTAGAGCAGGCAGTCGATATGCATTTGTTAACAATGTCTTCATGTTGCCTGCAACCCTACACGCTCTTCAGGTGATAGCTCGGCTGACCTGGCCTGGGGTAAGCTGCGATGAAGTGAATAAATATTAATTGAGGAATAGTGCATATTTACTCCTTTGGAAGACAGAAATTACCCATGGTGATGGAGAGCTGGTAAATCAGCCCTCCAAATGCTGGCACTTTAATCCTTTATCAGCCAACACCTTCACTGTAAGTGAAAGTAAGAACCAGCAGAAATAGGCTCAGTGGGCCCCAATGTAGAGAAGCAGAAGTACTGGAAGGGGACTGGAAATGTGCATAAACAGGTTATGTGCTACACACTTATTACTTACTTATCTCCTCACAAGGTAGCCAAGGACTTCTCTTTAGATTTTTGCCATGCCTAATATTTTACTTTTTAGTCATGTATTTATGCTAACATTTATTGAGCAATCACATTTGTTGAGAAAATCTATAGGACCTAAAGATGTAGATCTAAAAAATGGTTAGTTTTAATTATTTAATTATTTGCACCTATCACGTAAACATGACTAAAAATTAACATTGATTTTTGTTAAATAAAAGCACCAGAGGCCAATTATTTAAATGCCTATTGTTTTCTTTAAAGCAGTTGCCTTGGGGAGGGAGGGGGTTCTATATGTATTACAATATTTCCAACATTTACAGAGTCTTTGGAGCTTTCAATTACCTCCATGCTAGCAAACCTTTGACTTTGACATTGGAAGAGGATTGATTATTGGGTACAGCCAACATCACATGGAGCCAAGTGTAGGCTATTGCTCGAGTGAGTGTTAACCTGGTGGATACTACTGGGAACAAATGAGACACTGCTCCCCATAATGGGGTATAAACCTCCTGGATACACACTAAGGACTAAATGCTGCCATACACTGACACATGTTGAAGCCTCTAGCACAAGTATGTACTCCAAAAGCCTTCATTTGATTAACTATAAACTTAAATATATGAAATAAGACCCCTGCAAGAGATCTTAAGGTTGAGAACATATAATAGGTACAAGACTAAAACTGTAAATGAGGGCAGATATGACACAAGAGCCTTTGATGTCACTAGAAAGTCAAACTGGAAAATAGTCATCCTTCAGAACCTCAAATCCACCCACACTGGAAATTGTCACTAACGTACTCTTGCCCAGGAATAACACATACTCTGACTTGTGAAGCTTGTCTGATTCTTTATAATAGTGAGAGGTCAAGGGGCAGAGAGAGGACATTACAGTTCTCATAAAGCCAGGTTGAAATACATTGGAATTTAACTGGGCAAAACATGCTGAACAAATGCAGACACTAAAACAGTGAGAAGTTATGTGGCCCAGATTTTAAACAGTCTAGAAAATCACTATCCTTCTCATGTTCTAAATCTCCATCAGGATAGCCTCTTGGCTTTGAAATATTTTATCCATTCCAAAGGATCAGGCACTTTCCCCTTCACTTAGTTGCACTCTTTGGCTTGTGATAAAATCTTCTGTAAATATCTCAGTAATCAAATACAAGACAGTGGCATCTGCTTTGTGATAAATTCCTTTTGGGGTCTCGTAAAGTATTGGTTGTTGTTTGGCAAGAAAATATGGAGCTATTGTCATTTCTCAAAACATAAATATTTGTGTTACAGACAGTGGTAAAACAGATTAATGGCCTCCATAGACATCCAAGTCCTAATCCCTTGAGCCTGTGAATGTGCCTAGTTTACAAGTAAAATAAAAGGACTTTACAGATGTAAAGATGAAGGTTAAGGACCTTGACGTGGATAGTTTACCCTGGATTATCTAGGTAGACCCAGCACAACCACATGAATCCTGAAAAGCAGAGAACACTTCCCAGCTGAGGTCAGAGCCAGAAGGAGATGAGAATATAGAAGAGGGCTAGAGAAATGTGATTTGAGGAGTTAATCCACTGTTGCTGGTGTTGAAGATGGAGGAAGAGGCTGGTGCCCCATGGCTTGCCAGCAGCCCTAGAAGCGGGAAATAGATTTTCTCCTAGAGTCTCCAGAAAGAAATGCAGCCCTACCAATATCTAATTTTAGCCTGGTGAAATCTGTGTCAGACTTCTGATCTACAGAACCATGAGATCATAAATTTGTGTTATTTGAAGCCACTAAATATCTATAAGTTTGTTACAGAAGCAATAGAAAACTATTACCAAATGTATGCTTCACTGCTTAGTGTACATGCCTTCTTTTTGTACACACTTATCTTTACTTTCAATGCCAAATAATACTATACTCTTTTCAAAGACATCTTCTCTAACAATGAAACTCAATACACGTAGTGTCAACAATGTGTGCCCCGAATTAAATTGAAGCAACCATGATACAAGCCGCCATGACAAGTTCCTGCACGCTCTGGTGATGACAACTACATTATAGCTTCCATCTCACTGACAGAGACTGTGGGAGTGTAAGATGCACCCCAATTTCAGAAATGTTCAAATGCAAGCAAGTAGAATCTGTGAAATGTGGATGATAGGAATTGTGCTTTCCAGTTCTTCACAATCCCCACCATTCCCTACCACCAACTTCCTATGCTCGCTGGCTTTACTTGCCTGGACTCTGGGGTCCCTGGTTTAACCTCTCAGGTTCCTCTTTTGTAGACAGAAAAAATGATATCCACTCTATGGGTTCTGCATGAGGGTGAAGGGTGAAATAACATAGGGAAACGTGTGAATATTACAGATTAACATGCAGATGATCGAGATACCCCGAGGCTGTGAGTTACCAGACTGGAATCTTTAGCAGCCTTTTTTTTTTTTCCTTTTCCCTCGCCTCCTCAATTCACATCCAGTAGGGACTTAGATCTTTCCATCTATCTTTTCTTTTTCCACCACCCATTCCACATGCTCAGGCTTAACTATTTTCATAGCCTCCTAATGATTTGAACTCTAGCTGCTGTTTCTCTTCTTCTGTCAGTTATACAAAGTCATGTCTATATCTGTCTCTCTTGACAAGCAACCCCAAACTTTTAATAGTTCTAAATTTTTATTGAAAAAGCATAAACTCCTCAGCTTGGGTTGCATAAGATAATAGAAAAATATGTGTTTTTAAAGCTATGTTGTTCTCCACAGACACACCATAAACCTGCATGTCTTTACTGAGAACATTCTCTTTACTCTTCTATGCATATCTAAGTTCTAGGAGTTTGTTAGAGTTGAGCTGAAAATCCAGCTCATCCGTGAAACCTTTATCAACCAACTCAGGCCGTGATTGTCCTCTCTGCCCCCTGGTATCACCTGTCAAAGGCCTCTGAATTTTCTGACCTATGCACCGGGCCCGAAATCACATAAGATGGCTGTTGTTGTGATCTGAAGATCTTCCCAGGTGTTTTATTGTCCCTCAACTCTGTCATGCTCACCCCTCATTGGCAGTTTACTGATGCATTTCATTTACTGATGCCTGAAACACCTTGCCCTTGCCTGCAAACTGTCTGAGTCCTACTCACCTTTTAAGGGTCAGCTCAAGTTTTCCACCTCTGCTAGGAGCTTAGCCACTCTAGCTCACAGCATAGATGTCCACCGTTTGAGTCACTGAGACACGAGTCTGTTCTGGGCTACACATCTGCTTATCTGGTCGATGTGTGTAACTCATGGCTTTTCCTCCAACCAGACTTCCAGTACTTCAAGGCAGCACCTTTGTCATACTTTTTGTATATTAGAACTCCGTCCCTGCCACATGCTTACTGAGTGGCCTTGAGAAAGCCACTCACACTCTGAGAGCTCAGGTTTTTTCATCTTCAGAATGAAGCAAATGCATGACAATGGAGCTGTCAAAGTGCCCGGAGTGTAGTCCGTCCTCATTACGGGTTTGCTGTGTGTGTAATATCAGTTTATAAGCTTCCATCCCATCCCACTCCCACCACTCTGTCCAGTTATATGTGAGGCTACTTACTACACTAATTATTTCATCCCTAAACTGGTGTAATTCAATCTTCGGAATGGTTTGTTGCTCGCCACAACGACCACAACTAATGACATGCTATGCCGACACAGACGCTCCCAGAGGCTGGTGCTTTGTTAGTGAGATGTTGAAGGAAAGCACCATCATCTTTGATCCTGTACCTTATATTTTCCATCTATAACAACACTTGCCTCCTTAATGAGAGTTTTGTGAGGTTTAAATGAGATAAATTATAATATGTGAAAGTGTTTTATATGTCTTATAACGTACAATTAACATGTTATTTATTACTCCAATGTCCTTATTTATAATTTTGTTTTAATTAAATTGTTCTCTCAATTACAGTAAAAGGCTGCAAACCATTCTCAAAGATTGCTCATTTATCCATTCATTCTGTTTGTCAACACATGTTTACTGACATGATGTCTTGTTATTGGCAAGGAAGATGACAAAGATGTAGTATATCTGCCCTCAAAAAACTTCATAGGATCCTTTTTTCCTTCTCGCCTTTCACCTTAAACCATCCTGTTTATCAACTGAACATTGTATGTTTCTGCACACGAGACAGGATGGGGTGGAGGAAGAAGCTGAGTGGGTGACCCTGAAGGGGATTCATCTGTACGATCAGCTCCGCTGTACCATGAGAACCACAAGAACTGTATTTATAGTGTAGTGAATCTTCTAGACATGAAAAGTCTCAGCCCCAGAAAGCAATGCCAAATTACAAAAACTCCGAAATCAGAAGAAAACCACCACAGGGTAGTGTTAAAAAAAAGTATACCTACTAAAGATTCTGGCCACATATCATTATGACTCATAGTAAAATGGTCCTTGGTGATTCACTGCCACTTATTTTTTAAGCATGAGATAATTATCTTTACTGCTTAAATTAAGCTTTTTTTTAATTTCCAAAAACAATTTTTTTAAACCTTGAGGCTTTGTTGGATTTCTATTCCATTGTTTAATGTAAATAAGATTAAATACTCTGAGTCTTTCAAATCTAACATGAGACTTGGTAACATTTTTGTAATATAGGATGTAGTTTGAATTTCCATTCTTGATCATTTTTGGAAAGGATAAAAAGTGTTTTTTTAAATAACAGATTAGCTTATAAAGCAGAATTTTTAAAGATATATTATAAAAATGCTATTTCAATGTATTTCAAACATTGAGTCCTTATAGGTAAGCAAGGGAAAGAGGGAGGGAAAGAAAAGTTTATGAAATATTTTCACCTTTACTTAAACACATATTAACCTATTTCGAAACCAATATCAGTTTTATAGTAAATGAGTTTTGACATGTGCATGATTATGGTTAAATTGTAAGTGAAAATGGCCTGGCCTGAGGCTGAGAATCTTCTGCGATACTAACCACTTCAGATATTCTCACTACTGCAGACGTTCACTAATGAGTGAATTCATCTGATAAGAGATTGGATGCAACTGAACTCTCCACGAAGTAATTATGTTTCTGTTCTAAGTGCCTGATTATTTATAAATAGGGAAATAACTTGAAATACTCTAAAGAAACGTGAAGGCATATCCTCCAAAGACCAGACTGTCTCCTGAGTGCAGTCCTTGTTCTCTTTTGTAATTCTACACGTCCACCACGGGGCTCGGCACACCACAGTCTGCTGTTCGGTGTGATCTTTCCAAATGGCAATGAGGTCATGGCAAGATAAAGCAAGCAGAGAGAAAGTGGGCATTTCTGCGTATGTATTTTAACAATGTGATATGACTCTGTGGACAGAAAACAGTACTTTGCCATGAATTTTATCAATTAATTAACACTGCTATAATTTAGAGCATGTGCTTCACCAAGTCCCTACTCCTCTGTTTCTTCATAACTCTTTTATTTATTTGTGAACTAGGAATCTCTTTTCTGACCTTATAAATGTACTAATATATACTTTCTACCTGCCAACCTAGGTAGGATATATAATTAGAATTTTGTGTGACATCACAAACTCATTAAAAGCTGGTGGCCAAGCATATTAAAGAGCAAAAATAAAACCTACACCTGACACCTTCTCACAGAACTCTGTAAAATTTTAGGAAGCGTCAATCATAGTGTCTTGCGTATCTGGAATATATTAAAAAGAAGCAGGCCCTCAGACACTTAGGAACTATCATGTTGCAAGTGTTAATTCTAGATTTGGTCCTAATTATGATGTTTAGTCCTTTTATATTTCTCGGAAACTTCTGTATTTAAAGAAAGCTGGTGAGAAGACAACTCACTGAGCCAAACTAATCATAAATACATATTTTAAATAAAAAAGTTTTTCAAATATCTTGTACCATTTAACTAACCAATGAAATGATGAATTTGGTAAGTTCACTGATTCTGTTTTTCAGATACTGTAATCAAGCAGAGGGCAGGTAGTAAAAAGGTAGGAGGTAGTTCAATGTATACAAAGGGACCTTGCTTGAGAGAAATGTGAGTGTGGCTAGAAGGAATTACACACGTACGAAATTCAAAGAAGTGGACTACTAGCTCTTCAGTGAACGCTGTTACCAATACACAATTAGCCGCTGGATTGTTTGTATACAAGCGTGCGGCAAAAGCAGGTGTACTGTTTTGCATGTGGAAAATAACACAATCACTAATACATAATAATACAAGAATAAACTCTGTGTTTCACATACTCCCAACTGTAAACCTACTTTTGCCCCACCCTGTACATGAATGTCTATATGTTGTTCAACAAACACATTTAACACTTTAATAAGTGCCAGATAGTATTCTAAGCACATTGCAAATTAATCTTACTAAGAAGTTTTGAGAGAGGTAGTATTATTTATCTCATTTTACAGATGAAGAAGCCATGACATAAGGAAGTTAAAGCCCAAGGTCCACACAGCTAGTAAGTGAAGGACCTGGGAACCCAAGGCAACAGTCTGGATTTTAAGCCTCTACAGACACAGCAAGGGTCATTTTCAACAAGTGTGAACTCCTGCCATAATGAACTTGGTACCTTATATTTAGAGGCACTTATTAAGTATTTGCTGGATAGAACTACAGAAGCAGTGAACGTCTTTTTGGTCAGCATAATTTAGTGAGACTTTCTTCGTAAGCCACTGCCAGCAAAGTAAAATCTACTGCCTTTAACTGATGATGTTTACTGGAGCAATCGGGACTTTAGTGAACGAAACAAACTGGAAAGATCACCATACCTGGCTCTGCAACTTAGAATTGAGTAACAGTCAGCAAACTCTCTGGACTTCAGTTTCTTCATCAGTAAATTAGGAATACTTAGTGCCCCGAGGGAGAAGTTGCGAGAATTAGAGATAATACAGTAAGCACTGCAGAAAGTAATATATTATAATCAAGCGGTTAATAATAATAATAATAATAGTAATTGTTATTATTATTTCCCTTAGCTTTAAAGCGTACTTCTAGAACTACAACCTAGGTCTTCAGATTTCCAATCCAGCCTGTGCAAACACTCATTCTTCTTCTTCTCCTCTGTATTATTAGGGGTAAGTTAAATAGATTTTACATCTACTTAATATCAGCATCATACTTTCAACACACACCATTTTTAAGTTCTGTTTTTAAGACCGATTGTGAAAAAATGTTGCGTTGTTTCAAGAGAACAAAGCAATTTGGTCTTTCTGATTAAGGAACTCTACTGACACTACATCAGTATTAAAGTCACTCTGGAAAGCAGATGTTATTATATCAAAACCACAAAATGTTATCAGGGCGGTTCCCTCATAAGACACATACTGGCAAAAAAATATGACACTTCTCAAAAATTTAATACTTTTCTCTTTATTAGAGTTTATGGTAGAAATTATAGAAAGTGCAAAGAAAAAAGGGTAAAACTAAAATCTCCAGAAATACCATCCCTAAGAAAAGTACAGGCCTGGGGCGGGGAGGGGGGGGGGGAGATGGAATTGTTTTAAAGTATATGCAATATTTCTAATTTGCATTTTACTTCTACAATAGATTATTTTATGTCATTAAATATCCTTGTATGAACCACCTTAAAAGGCAATTTGGAATTCCATTGCATGGATACACAGTAATTTCGTTAACTGAGCATATGGTTGTTCGCAGTCTTTCACTTACAGGCAATGTTGCTAGGAAGATTCCTGCGCGTGGATACAGTCCAATTCTTAGGATAAAATTCTGCAAGTGGATCCCTTGGTCAAAGGTTTTAAACATTTTTAATGCTTGCCAAAGTGCTCCCACCAGTGAGTGAACCTTGCCAACAAATGTTATCACTAAAACCCATATGTTTATTTATTGTTTTTTTAATGATATCTTTCTAGGTGTCTTAAACCCTGTATTTTATGGTTACCAACAATACCCAAATTTTGAAATATATTTATCTCTCATTTTATGTTTTTTTGTGAAATATACCTCATCACTTTTATATGGACATTTTTTCTTATTTATTTATGGGGTACTCCTTTGTTATACATGTAGCCATATATTCATCAGTCCTTTTCTTCTGATTTTTAATTTTTGATGTATTTCATCAGAACAAAAAACCCTCAAGCTTTTCATTCATTTTTATGTAATTTAATCCGTTGCCTTTGGCACTAAACTTAGAAATTTACACTCCACCCAAAAAGTGTAAAAATATTAAGTTATTGTCTGGCACTTAAAGATTTTAGTTTTATAAGTTAAGAACATAGTATCTCTGGCATCTTTTTTAGATATTACTTGAGGTAGGAATACACACATACATAGAGATTCTTATGTAAAAGGACATATACAATGTATATTTCATGTCTTCTCCCTCCATATTAGGCATTTGTTATAAGGCCACTTACTGGCTAACTATCGATTTCCCCATTAATTTGAAATTCCACTTTATTTACATACTCTATCCTTATTTTCAGTTGCATGTATGTTCTTTTTGTACTACAGCTGTCTGCTCATTCCTATACTAATTCTACACTATTTGAATTGTGCTGGTTTTATATTACTTTTTAAAATCTCATTGAACAAATCTCTCCCATTGTTTTTCATTTTACAAAATTCATAGCAAGTCTCACTCAAATTTCTTCTAAATAAATTTAAAAGTTATTTTAACATACTTTTAAAGCTAAGGATTCCAAATATGTGGTGATAGAGGGAGACTAGATTTCAGAAGATGAGCACACATGCAACATACAGATGGCATTTCAGAACCATACATGTGAAACAGATAATGTTAGTAACCAATGTCACCCTAATAAATTTAATAAATAAAGCTAAGGATCTACTAGTTGTCCATTAGTGATCTAGTAAGATACTTTATTCCACAAAGTATTTAAAATTGCAATACTTTTGATTGGTAGAAGAAAATTAGGTTGTAGATAATGGAACATGATAGTAGAAAAAGCTGTGAATTATTTTCTCTGTCTTTAGTTCTAGGATAGTCATTTCATGAAAACAAGGTGTTGGGCCCATTCCTACTTAGTCATAAAATTGTATTGATTTTCCCCACATTATTTCTGAAAGTGTGACCTATGTGATTCAGGCCTAGAATCCTGGTATGTTTAAAGTAGGGCAATGTACTCTCTGACCCTTTACAGAAAAAGCATGCTGACCCCTGCTCTTGAGAGATAAAATAAATTGAAAACCAAAATTGTACCATCATATATTGTAATATCTATATATCACAATGTATTGATGAATGTATTTATGCATATATTTTTCATATAAATGAATTTTAATTACCTGATATTTGAATGAAAAAAAGCTTGAAATATTCATTGTGACCCAAAAGATAAAGAAAGAAATTAAGCCCTGGCTGGTGTGGCTCAGTGGACTGAGTGCCGGCCTGCGAACCAAAGGGTCGCTGGTTGATTCCCAGTCAGGGTACGTGCCTGGGTTGCAGACCAGGTCCCCAGTTGGGGGTGTGAAAGAGGCAATCACACATTAATGTTTCTCTCCCTCTCTTTCTCCCTCCCTTCCCCTCTCTCTAAAAAATAAATAACATTTAAAATATATAGCATGCATAAAATAATCTCATTTTTATTAAATTGGTTATGTTCTATCTCGCCATCCATACAACTGCCAGTCCATTTATCCATTCACTCAACTATCTTAAAGAAATGCAGAGAGATATGTCTGAAATTATGCTCATCGTGAGCTGAGGCAATTGGGAGATGTGTCGCTTTCTACTTGGTACTTTCCTCTCTTGTCTAAAATTAATATGTATATGTTATCATTAAAAAAAACTAATAAAGCCATTATCTTTTTCCAATCAGTTAAAGTACTTCTTTTCTTTTTTAATTGGGGTAAAACATCCATAAAATGTACCACTTTAACCTGCTTAAGTGTACAGCTCTGAGGCATTGAGTACATTCACACCGTTTTCAAGTAGCACGAGGTTTTCAGAGTTTACCCATGTTGTGCATGTGCAACTTCATTTCTTTTTAAGGCTAATGACATTCCATTGCACTGTATGTGTACACTACATTTTCTTTATTTATCATGGACATTTGGGTTGTTTCCCGCTTTGGGCAATTGTGAATATTATGGCTGTGAACATTGGAGTAAAAATATCTGTTAGAGTCCCTACTTTCAATTCTTTTGAGCATATACCTAGAAGTAAAAATGTTATATCATATACTAATTCTGTATTTAATCTTTTGAGGAGCCACCGTAACGTTTTCCACAGTGGTACCTTATTTTACATTGCCACAGCAAGGCACAACGGTTCCAATTTCTCCAATTCCTTGGCAACACTTGCCTTTTTTGTTTGTCTGTTTGTTTTTAGTTTTTAGGATAATAGTCATCCTAATGGGTATGAAGAAATATCTCACTGTGGTTTTGATTTCAATTTCTTAATGATCAGTTATACTGAGTAACTTTTTACTGGCCATTTATATATCTTCCTTGCAGAAATGCATGTTCAAATCCTTTGCTCATTTTTTTATTGAGTTACCTGGGTTTTTTGTTGTTGTTATTATTAAGTTGGAGGAGTTTTATTCTGAATTTTAATCCCTCATCAGAGGCATGACTTGCAAATATTTTCTCCATTCTGTGTGTTGTCTTTTAACTCTGAGTCCTTTGATGCATAACATGTTTTAATTTTGATAAAGTCCAATTTGTCTATTTTTTCTTTTGTAGCCTGTGCTTTCATTTGCCTTATCTAAGTAATTTTTGTCAAGTTCAATGTCATGAAGGTTTTCCCCTGTTTTCTTCTAAGAATGTTATAGTTTTAGCTTTTCTGTTTAGGTCATTCATCTATTTTGAGTTAATTTTGTATATGATGTAAGGTAAGGGTCCAACTTCTTTCTTTTGAAACTAAAGTCATTACTGTTTAATAAATGTCATCATCTAACAATTTGGCCTCCGACTTTGAAAGCTTATCCGGGAGAAAGTGCAGTGAGAACCTAAGTGCCTTGGTGAACCTTCAGGACACAGGGACCCAGGGCTGCCATAAGGCAGTCTTCCCAGTGCTCCCACTCGTCACTTCCTGAAGACAGCTATAGACTGGTACGAGAGCTGCTTTTTCCTTTTTTTAACATCTAGAGGCACCTGTTCTTTGAAGTGGGTGTCAGCAGCAGATGTAACACCCAGCATCACATGACAGCTGTTTTTAGCTGGTGGAAAATGCTGCAATACTTTACTGACTTGCCACCCTGGTTGAAAGTCCACAAGCTAAAATTTCCCACAAGGGATAGGTTTTTTCTCAAATAATTCTTTCTTTTATATATCAAAAGGAATCTTTTTAGTATTTAAATATACTATTTTAAATCTCCACTATTTTAAGTGGAAATAAACAAAAAGGCGTATTTTTAAAATAACATCTTAACATGCCAATTGTCACACTGGAAATATTAAAAATTCTTGACAACCTTCCAGCTGGAAAGCCAAATGAATGATCAGTTTAAAAGCCAGCAACAGCAAATAGGGCACATACCACAAAAACAGAAGAGTACAAATCTATAAAGATGGAAAATATAACTCTTTCGTTAAGTAGTCCATCATAGGTTTTGTAGTTAGTTTATATTGTATTTTTTCTCTGAAAAAACAAAATTATAAACTAAGAATATACATTGCATTCCATCAAAAATGTTTTCATGCATTATACCAAATGAGTAGTACCATGAAATATTGCTAGATTACTTATTTTTGGTACCAAGACTGCTATAATTATTGAAACAAGAAATTAGCACACTTCATTAAAGTATACTACGGGAAGATCCTGTGAAATTCTTAGTGACTTACCACCTAGTTCTATAAAATCTATTTCTCACATTCCAAATTCTTTGTATTCTATTCCTCTTTCTCAACTGTAATGAGAAACTATGGTATGTTCCCAGGGTTAGCTACATCATTTGTGAGGCCAGGCATAAAACAAAAATGCAGGGCTATTTGTTCAAAAATTAAGAATTTCAAGATGTCAAGCAACTTTTTAGTTTGATGTTATCCCATTTGTTTATTTTTTTTCTTTTGTTTCCTTTGCCTGAGGAGGTATTTCAGAAAAAAATATTGCTACGAGCAATGTTTTACTGCCTGTGTTTTCTTCTAGGATTTTTAGGGTTTTGAGTGTAACATTTAAGTCTTGGAATCAAGCAAAAAAGAAAAAGGACTCATGAACATGGACAAAAGTGCAGTGATTGCAGGGGAGGGGGCGTGGTTGGAAGTGGGAGAGGGTATAAGGGGGATAAATGGTAATGAAAAAATACAATAAATATGAACTATTACAAAATTTTAAAAAGGAGAAGAATTTCAAAATGTCAACAGCAGAGCATTAGAGCAAGTAGAAGGGCATGCTGAGCATGAAGCCCTGTGCGTCTGCACAGTTTCACACCCATGAAGTCAGCATTATGTGTGCTCGTTTCTCTGGCCTTGTAGGTTTCTGAGAACTCAGTTACAGATGCAGATTCTCAGATGCTCATTTTTTCCATAGTATAGCCATCTTCCCTCCTTCCTATTGCTGGTAGCTCCCATCTCCTGGGTGCTCAGCTAACTTTCCACCTTCCGTGAATGCATGCTGCAACCATCGGCTCTTCTGCCTTTTTTCTAAATATGTATCTAGAATCTACTGTAATTCATATTTATTGTATTGGTTTGGGTTATCCCAAACAGAACCTGAGGGTAAATAATTTACTTGAGAGGTACAACCTGTAGAGGACTTAGGGAAATAATAGAGGGAAGGGAAGACAGCTAATAAACAGTGCATTATTAAGACAGCTACTTCAATCTTGGAGGTACTCCCCCATTCATTACTCCCATTCCCTTCACTGAAAGACAATGGGGCTGTAGTATTTATGCAGCAAATGCTGAGAGTCATCAATTAAGGGTCATTCTTTCCAGGGAGAGGGTTGTAAATCCTCAAGCCTGATGTATAGGTAGGCAAAATGGCCTTGGAAAGAATCCTGAAGCTTGGAGATGGAGGAGCGGCAGTGGCAGTTGGAATTGGGCCAGAGCACACTTAAACAGTACAATCCAAGGGAGGGGCACAGTTCGCACACCTACTTTATCCCAGGTACCGTTCTACATGCTGGGAATATAGGCCACAGACAAAATCCAGGCTCATGAAGTTTATAGTCTGGTTGGGGGAAAGAGACAATAAACTAACATATAGCAAAGGATGGTAAGTTCTATTAGAAGTAATACTGGTATGGGAATAGAAGGTTAGGGAGTAGGAATGGGGAACTTCTTTGGAAAGGATGGCTAGGGAAAGTCTCTCTGTAAGGCGATGTTTGAGCAGAGATCTAAGTAAATGAGGAGGGAAGCCTAGCGGATATCTGAGGGGCAGGGACATCCAGGCAGAAAGATGAGTAAGTGAAAAGGTCCTGAGATAAGAGAACGTATAGCAGCATGTCACTGGCTGGATTATAGAGAGAAAACAAAAGAATGGCAGGTGGAAGAGTCAGAACGGTAGGCAGGAGTGAAATCAGGTAGGGTCTCGTAGACCATTAAAATAACTGATTTCGTTTTGCTTTGTTGTGTTGTGTTGTGAGATGGGAACAAGATGGAGGCTTTTGAGAAGAGAAGTGATTTGATCTGTGGTATCACCAATCAAAATGGGCACAAGCCATATTGTTTCTGGTTTTTACCATATAATAGTCACGAGTAACAAACACCTCTAGGCTAAAGGCTGCCTAGCTCTTTTATGCTGCCTATAATCTCACTTTGAAAACAAAACCCTAAAAATAGTACAGTAAACACATGATCACCCATCCATTCATCCACACATTGAGAAAGCCTTTCAGAGTTGAGTAATTCCTGCTGCCTGGTCCCTACTGCCATCTGGGACAAGCTGCTGTGGGGTGTGGCAACGAGGAGACAGCCCATAGAAGGGCCACAGAGCAGAATAACAAAGAAAGACGAAGATGTTGGCTAACCTAATCATTGCTGCCTTTCATTTTTCCTTTTGTCCTATTTTCTTTCTTTTTGCTTTTCTTCGAATATCTTTCATAGAGTTCCCATATAGCATGCTCCATAGTTCTTCACACACAGAGAGTTTTTAATAAATGTTGACAGATTATAAAAATATCTGCTAATGAAAAAACAGTGATAACATAAAATGCACAATAGCATAAGTAGCAGAATAAGCACAATTTGGAAAAAAAATCACATCAAAGATTTGTTTGTGCCTTGGAAGGCTGACACCACAGGCCAGAGATCATCAGACTGAGTTGATTTTCCTTTCACTAGAAGATTAGACTGTTGGAATTGTCGAAAATGGGGGTTGGGTAATCAGGAGAGAGAACTGAAGCTCCTTTTGTTGAATTGAAAGGTGTCTATAGAATGTTGCTCCCTCCCATGGAATAAGCAGTGGATTAGGAAGGACAGGAAGCACTTCTACCAAAAGACATGCATCCTGGCAACCTCAGACTTTCATGGGGCAGAACAGAAGAAATAGAAAAATTGACTCTAGTTCTCTCTTCTACCAGTGAGATAGCAGCAAATGAGTTTAAAGCGTATGCCCTTGACACAGATTTGTGTGTGTGTGTGTGTTCTTTATCATTCTACTAAAAGCAGAAAAACATAGGATTCATCTCTATATCGCTGGAAGAGAGCATCCATTGTGGCAATGAATGACAAAGGGCAGTTTAGTATATAGCAAAAATGGATGTTGAGGGCAACAAGTTTTGGCAGAGGAGAACAGAGAAGCCCCAGAACGCTTCCTAGTAATGCTGAGTCTGTGACACTGGGCAGCTACCAGGGCTGGCTGGGGTCCAGAAGCAGGGTTGGGGGAGTTCAGGTGGCCCTTCCAAGACTTAGATGGAAGGGAGCAACGTGGGCAGCTGAGCAGCCAGGGCAACAGCAGTGAGAGAGAAGGAGGCCTTCTCTGTGGATTGTTTCGGATTTATAGAACGAGACATGGAAGCAGGACAGCACTCTCCGAGGTCGTTTGCAACACGTGGGTTTAAGAGAACATTAATCTCTGCCTAAATAACTCGAGCCACATTCAAATTGAATATCAAACCTGGAAAGCCAGGAAAGAGAACAATGCTTCTGAGTTTTTAGGACCCAGCTAGGGACCGAATTAACAGAGGGAGCAGTATAGCTTCCTTTGACCTTCCTCGGAGTCTTCTTCTACCCCTGAAATGTATATATCTTGTCATGAGAAAATATTTCATCCATAGAATCTTCTGTTTTTCTAATTTATTTTTCTTAATGTCATTCAGAAACTGCAAACATGGTATCATTGCCCGTTATATCGAGTCCTCAAGTTAAGCTTTTAATGGAATATAATGCTTTGAGTGAGACTGCAAGTGTACTTTTAGAAACTGTAGTTATAAACACACACAGATATGAATATTTTTCACCTACACAAGTATCTACTTCTATTCTTGTAGCTGTTAAGATAGAGGTGTAAGTGGAGAGAGAAATTATAATGATACGTAAAATACATATGGCTTAACAGCTTTTGTAGAGAGTAGAATTTCTATTAGTAACAATAAAACCATGGCTAGTAATACATTTGAAAAGGCACTGGCAATCATCTAATGTAGGAAGGTCCCTTCCGAAACCACTCTGGCTAAGCTGTATGTATAAGAAACAGCTCATCTATGTCACATTCAGAATTTTTCCTTTAATTCCACTCTTAGAGGGAAAAAACTAAATTATTTTAATGCTATAACAAAGACCTCTATTTCTTTCCCAACAACTTCCAGAAGGGAAAAAAAAAACCCTCAAAAGAGAAATACAGAGGGAAAAATCTTCAAGTGCACTCTTCATACTCAAATGTCATAAGGTAACTTCCTCAGAAAAGCCAGTTTCCCTCTGAGTTTATATCATCATTATTTACAAGGGACCTCACCAATAAAAAATTTTTCAATCAAATAGCAGCAACAATACACAAAACCTTTTATAGGACATAAACAAGAAAAACATAAGCAGCATTCATTTAATAAAGTGCTGAAATTTCTACCTCAAATTTGTCATTGTTAAGCTCATTGTCTCCACAGTCCTGGAACCACTAGTTTTGTTGAGAATAAGAAAAAGGAGTAGTGTACATGGCATGAAACAAACAGGAGGAGTAGGCCCTGCCACACACACAGACTGAACAGTGTACTTCTGCGTGGCGATCATTCCTTCCTCAGCTTGCTCTTCACGTTGCTTCCACAGTGTAGAGCTAATGGTTCACAGAACTGTAGGTCTTTGTTATTAGAGAATAATTTGTCCTGGAAAAAGCTCAGGTAAAGTCAATTTACTTAAAATAGAAAACAAATATCATGAACAGAGTAAACAAAAGGTTTAATTATCTTCTTTTTTATACATGTAGTCAAAATTTATATAACTAAGTATTTCATCTTGTATTGTACAGACTATAGGTTGGAGTTGTGGCTATGCAGTATTTATTAAAAGAATTAGTCGAGTGTTGATTCTTTACAAGGTAATCGATTTATCTGTCAAAGATGGAGGCTGGTAGGCTATACCATTCACTGCTTGTTTGATTCTGGCAAAATGATCATAATAAGAACCATTAAAATTATTCAAGAGCTTTAATTTCCCAAGGTGCCTCTTAATTCATTAATATGCAAATAAATGTGTTTGAAACGCCCATTATATTATCATTCTTGTCAATGCTTTCTTCTTTGGTTAATGATCTAATTCCAGTAGGTCATCATTTGTCAATATCTTTGTCTATAAATTAGAAATTTTTATTATTGCCTTCATTTATTTTATTGGCTTTATGGTAAGATTTCCAATTTCACATCACAATCAATATGCATTGTGTTTGATTCATGTTATTAAATGTTTAAAACATCCAGAGAGTGATTAAGAAACTTATCAGCAAACATGTCGATGTGACACAGACCTATGCTGACTTACGGGGAGCGGATGGTGTCCAGAGAGAGCACGCTGGGTTTTGATAACTTCAGCAAACCTCTGCAACACTCCTTGCTTTGGAGGGTAAGGTACCAAAGATGAAAAAATAAAACCCCTTTTATGTTCCCAATAAAATGCCTAATAAATTGACATGCAACAATAAGCAAATATGGAATGAAATACTCAAGCACTCTCTGACACAGAACATGTACTAGCCTATGGAAGTCGGTACACATGAAGTGAGTTGTGAAAAACGTCAAGGCTTAGCTGCTGAAAGCTGTTTTACATCGAAACGTCAACATCAACAAATGTACTCACGAAGTACAACACAAAACTGCTAAAATTACTAGGGCCTGTGGAGAAAGAGCCGCTTTCCCCTAGTTCTCCTATAGATCATATCTTAGAACCAGTAGCAGTTAGTCAAATAAATGCTTTACTTTTATTGTGGCTATTTTCACCCAATGGCTCTCTATTTTCTCTTTACTCTGAGGAGGATAGGCTCTTTGGGCTCATTCTGCATGTTTTAACACCCCAGCAGGAGAGCAGTCTGAGACGGCCTGCAGGTTTAACTGCAGCAAGTATTCCACTCATCTGTTTCTCAGGAAGCACTCGGCCTGTGTAGAAGGGGATCAAACCATGTGTGTGCTGGCCATGGGCGCTCTGGCTATATGAGGCGTGCACAAAAAGTCAAATTAAAAGCCAGACATTCATTCCTAAAGGAGCATACTTGATCCATGATATGCTGTGAGTAAGCAAATGCTATTCTTTGCAAGATGAGCAATATGTTAGAGAACCTACCATAAGAAGATGCTCTTGGTTGGACTGGAGACTAGAGCATAGCAAAAGATGACTTATATGATGAGCAAAAGGGTATCATCACCTTTCCTGAGCATATGTCTATAGGCAATTCGACCCTGTGCTGGGCATTGCAAGGAGATAAAGAGTTCTGTTCTTGAGGGCCTAGTATGTACCAGGTTCTTAACATATCTCATTTTAGTTAATTAACTAGGCAAGTCAGAAATCATCTGACTTCTCTCTAATTTGTTTTTGTTTATCTATAGCTCCCATTCCATCTGAATCTTGGGTACGTATCTGTGTGAATGGATTGTTAGGGAGTCGAACCTTAATTTTTCTAAATCATTTACTAAATTTTTCAATAACATTTATTAACCTTCACCCTTAGATTTAAACTACTGCATTCATTATATCAACAAAGATTGACTTCTGGGCTGTCTATTGATCTTTATGTCATTTTAATAGCAATAGCATCCTATTTTGACTAATAAAGCTTTGTTTTTATATGCAATAATGCAAGCTCCAGTGATTGTAATTTTCCCCTAATCTTTTGAAAATTATTTTTGTACATTTTTTCTCTGAATTTAAAAATTATCTTCCAGAAGAATTTTATAATTAAAATTTTTAAATTTTTTCACTGAATTTTTTCATTGTTGTTCTATTGCTGTTGCCCCAATTTTCCCCCATTGCTCCCCCAACTCCCACAGTCAGTCCCCACCCTGTTATCCATGTCCATGGGTCATATAATTAATTTTTATTTAAAATTCTAGTAATATTTTAGTTGGAATTACACTAAATTTATATATGAATTTTGGTAGAAATAATTTTTTATATAATATTGAGTTTTCCCATCTAGGAGCATGACTTATTTCTCCATTTTTTCAAAGTTTTATTTGACAACCTTAAGAAAAGTTTGATTATATCCTTCATTAGTCTCACACATTTAGTATTATCACTATCATTAAGTATCTTATAAATTTTTGGTGTTGCTATTGTGAATAAGGCTTTTTTCTTTTACCTTTTTATATCAGTTATTGCTGGTATATAAGACACTTTTTATTTGTTAACTTTGCATCTCACCACCTTAATGAACTCTTGCATTTGATATTATAGTTCATCTATTGGTACTTTTTAAATTTCCTGTATAGGTAATCATATCTCCTGTGAGGGGTAATTTCACTTCTTTACTTTTAATATTTATCTTTCAAATTTGTTTCCTCAGTATATTTTTTAGGGCCTTCAATACATATTGAATAGCAGTAGTTTACCAGAAATATTTGTATTTGTAGGAATCCTTCACAACAAGAATATTTCTTTGTAGGAATATTTTATCATAAGTATGTTGGCTATAGGTTCTTGGTAAAGTTCTACTTTATTAATATTTCTATTTTTATGAGTTTTGTTTACCTGTAAATATGTTTTTATACCTGCTGAAATAATTACATGTATTTTCTCTTTATTGGTTGCACCTTAACAGCTTAGAGGTTGTTAACATTACCACTGAAGAAGTTTATAATTGATGCTTTTCCTTTTCCACAGCATTAATTCCTGGAAAATAATAGAAACAAGATGTATATGTTAAAGAGGCTGGTGGGGATAAACATGCTATATAAACCACGCTATCCTATACCACGCCAGGTAGTCTAGTGTGTGTTGGGTTCCACCGAGACTGATACCATGCCTAAGACTGATGCCATGGTCCCTCACAAATATCCACTCTAACCTGCAGAACTGCCACAGCCTCACAAATAGAAGGCTGGGTTTGGAGCGTGTCAGTTGAACTTCAAGGAGTTCTCAGGCGACTCTCACTCTTTCGGACTTACTATCTGTGGTTGTACACCTGCCAGCGTCCTATGCTGTTATTGAAGAACACTGCTGGCCTCTTGCTGTATATCCTGATATTAAAATGACTTCCTTTTGTAGCTCCTAGATAAGTAAATTTTCTTGATTTATCAGGAAATGTCTCTGTCTGGTCTCTCAGTCACTTTGATCCTACTATTGACATATATCAAAATAGTGGGTGTGAGAGCTTTTAATCTAACAAATTATATAAATACATTTTCTAATATTAAGTGATTCTTTAATTGCTGGACTGTATTTCTACTAGTTTATGAGATTTTAATTTTTCATATACTACTAGGACTAAATATATTCAAGAATTTATAACATGATAAAGGCCACCTCTCAATTCAGGGCAGAAAATAAGGACTTTTTCAACATGTGGTGTTGTGAAGAGTGGGCAGTATAACAGAAAAACATTAATTTGGATTCATCATTTACACTAACAAGATACTCTACAAATGTGCTAATGATTATATGTAAACTATCAAATAAAAGGTAAACATAGAAGAAGAAAATATATGTACATTTTCAAAAATAACTTTGGAGTAGAAAAGTCTTTCTTAACCAAGTTTTAAAATGCAGAATCCAAGGATAAGAAAAAGGTTGATAAAGTTGAATACATAAAACATGGGAAAGTTCTACATGGCAGAAAATACCAATGAGCAAATTTAAAATCAAATGACAAATCGAGACACAGCATTTGAAATTCACAGCAGGAGCAATACTTGAAAGGTCCCTAGATTCTTTCTCTGCTCTTTTAAAAGCTCCTAGCAATTGAGAAGGAAAAAGATCAACAATCTGAAAGAAAACCTACAGTTCACAGAAAAGGAAATACAAAGGGCCCTAACATATGAAGAGATGTTTAACTTTATTCATAACAGAAATGCACACTAAAACCCCTCTAAGGCAATATTGTTCCCCTACCAGATCAGCAGACCTCTCAACAGCAAGCTGCGGGAGAAAGTGTGTTCACGTATTTTGGGAAGGCATACAGACTCCAGGAAGCACACTTTGGCCAGGCCTTGCAAACTATATTGCACTTCTGCCATTTTTCCCCTAGAAATAGACCTGCTTGAATGTAAAATTCTGTATTTCCATTGTTATTGTGTGTTATAGAAAAATTTGTAAATGGCACAAAAGGAACCCAAGTGTCTATCAAAAGAGCACTGCTAAAGTAAATTACGATAAATCCGGACGATGGAATACTAGGCTATTGTAACAGCAAGTGAAGGGAAATTCTTTGTCTGGCATGGAAGGATCTGTAAGAGACACTGTTCGGTGAAAAACAAGCAAGGCGATGATTGTCGTGGAGGTAATCACTGGTGCAGCCGTGGCTCTCAAACGCTGTTCTTCCTAAATCCTTCCAGGGACCCACGTGGTCAAACTATTTTCATGAAAATACAAAAAACGATTTGCTCAATTTCGGCCACTTTCTAAAATTTATGAAAACTCCGGGAATAAAGACAGCACTGGACTTACGGATTCAAATTAATCTGGTTGACATTTCCCTTGCTCCGTCATGCCTGTGCCATTATCGATGGCACTTGGGTCAGACCGTGAGGAAATGAACAGACACTGGCAGGCAAGTCTAAGGAAACAGACCGCAGAAGCTGACCACTCGCTTTTACAGGCTTGTCCTTTTCACAGAGAAATTTACAAAAAGAAAAAGCGGATCACAAAATAAAGAGTCTCAGAAGTCAAGTCCAAAAATGCATGTCAAAATTAAACTCACCTCTCTTCCTCAGATTGGCAATGGGAAAAGTCAGCCAGATAATCAAGGTAAGTCCTAGGTCGTAATAAATAAAAATTTAAATGGGCAATTTATTTCTGTTTAACAATTAAATACAGAGCTACTAAATACAGGGCGTGTGGTCACTGCTATATGGAGCTGAGACCAGATGCGTGGTCACAAGGGAAATTGAAAAAGGGTAGAAATCCACCTCTGCTAGCGACAATTAAAAACATACACCATTTGCTGTTTATAAAACATTTCTCCCATGTGTGAAATGTTTCTGAACCATGGTCACCAGGGCACACACTTTGAGCTGTTTTTTCCTGGAGTAGTGTTTCATTCACACAAACTAACCCACATGGTCCTCTGTGATTCTCCATATGACTAACGAAGCATAGCTTTGAGGTTATGATTCAGGGGAATACCTGTGGCCATGGAGTGCACAGCACCAACCGGACCAATACCAGGTTGTAAACATGCTCTGCAGCACAGGTGGCAAACACAAGGCCCGTGGGCCGAATCCAGCCCTCCACCCTTTTTTATCCAGCCGGGCCCCTTGTTTCTACCCAGCAGCAGCGCCGAGCTCCTTGCCCCTAGTTAGAGAGTAGTTACATTTACACAGTCCTAAAATTACATTCGGCCCTTTGACGGCAACTGCGAGGCTGATGTGGCCCCCAGTGAAAATGAGTTTGACACCCCTGTTCTACACAACTGGCTGACCAGCCTCCATTCTCCTCCTTTCTTTTTCATTTTAATTTTTCTAAATGATCTATTTAACTGTATTGTGTTGTTAAGAAAAACTGTGTTTTCTACACTGGCTCTTGACTTATGCCTCCAGTTAAAATATATAGGCCATTAGTTCTTCAGGTTCTGCACAGATTTTTCCCCAAGAGATAGCCCCAGGCTCCATAGTTTCATGCGAGGCCCGTCTGTGGGCTACTTGCATGTCCCAGTTGTCCGAGGCTACAAATTGAAGAGATGCTGCAGCATATGCCCTGAGAATGTTTTTGCCTGCCTGGTCACACTCATCTAACTTAAGCATTCCTGTATAATAGCTCCTCCAATAGATATGTCTCTATATTTACTTACTCACGAATACCAGTAGAGGGAATGCATGTGTGGGTAAGTAATTTAGGTTCTGAGTGTGTTTATTTTCCAAATAATGAAACAACTTAAGAGTAAATGCATTTCAAGCTTATGAATTAATATATAACACTCTCTTAAGGGTATATTAAAATCTTATTTTTATGGCTTTACCTAAAGATAAGTAAGTGCAATAAACACAAGAGTTAATAGTTTCCTAAAATTGGAGTCTCCGCTCCTTAAACAGGCCGAATAATTAGGGTATCACAAGGACCTCAGAGTTCAATTTCTCTGAAGGCCACACATCAGATTTAAATGATGTTTCAATTTCAAGCATCATTCCATTTTTAGCTCCTTTGTTGAACCCAAGATTTAGCATTCTTAGCACAATTTCATTTTAGACGTAATTCTAGAAAAGGTAATCGAACTGCCAACACATCTTGAATATTTGTCTGAATGGCTTAGTCAAGATTGGATTTATAATCTGTGACCTAAAGATGAAAGTTTCTGAATGACACTGACGGCAATCCAATTCTCATGATGAACACGAACACCTCATTTACAAAATGTGTCATTTGATTACAGGGAATCCAAAAGATGCGAGAACAAGAAAAAAAACTAAGCCAAAAATAAAACCATCAGTTGTGCCCAAGTTTATTTAATCTCATCTAGTAATCACCTCTTTACCGGAATGGTATTATCCTGAAATTCTGGTGTCTATAGTTTACGCCTACTATCTTCGGATGTCACCTTCTCCAGCAAGCCTGCTGTAAATCCTCTCTGTTCAGGGAAGGAGAGTGTGGCCCTATAGTCCCTTTTCCTTTCGGCCCCACCTTCCTCATCAGTAAGCTGAAGGTACAGACTGTTGGTAGGAGTTGGGCATATTTAGAAGTGAAATAAAAACAACTGAGTTAATTCTGTGGAACATTTCCACTGTTCTGGTAAGAATGAAAAGCATATGTGTGAACTACAAAATACTAGTGTGCAATTTCGGTCATCCCACCTACCAAGTCAATGCTCTTAGACCGGTTGTGCACAATATCAAGATAAGTGGTAAGATTTCATGCTGATAATTTCAATTTTTTCTTTTTCTTTCCTTAAAATCACAAACGGGGGGAGGGGGGGGAGAAGGGGAAGGGCAGTCAAGGAACATGTTTAAAGGACACATGGACAAAGCATAAGAGGGGTAAGATTGACAAGGGAGTTGGGGATGAGTCGGGGGGACCAGTGGGGGGGAAATGGAGACAACTGTACTTGAACAACATTAAAAATTTTTTTAAAGATTTTAAAAAATCACATTAAATGGGAAATTAAACAAAAAACAGCACAAGTGGGGCAACCCCAAAAGAAAGGAAAAAGCCTCATAGTACCTCTAACTCCATTTTCTCCTGCTTTTTGAACAAGGATCTCTACCTTTTCATTTTGTGCTAGGCCCCACAGAATGGATGGTGTTGGTCATAATGATGCATCAGACAGGATCCTCTGAAGTGTGTAAAAGTTCAATATCTTTCAGAATGCCCACTCTATTCAAAGATGAGAGAGAGAGAGAGAGAGAGAGAGAGAGAGAGAGAGAGAGAGGTAGATACTGTTTATTCATTTTCTTGAAGCAGCACTGTGTGTTTCGGAAGTACGAATACTTGGTACCTCACTTTCTCAGAATCTGCTCACTGACATTCAACGCCTTCATGTCCTGTCTAGTGTCAGGACTAGGAGGTTTTCTCGTCTTTTCAGGACTGCCCCATCTGTGCTGGGCTCGCTCCGGCTCCGCGGAGTTTCACCACCAGTGTGTGGCGATGACCTTTGGGGGAGATCTGGTGGTTCCTCTGTTCTTCACACTCGGAAAGGAAAGACCTGTTTGTAAAATGCAACAAATGTTTCCTGGATTGAAGCCAATTTAGTTTTGATCTTCATTTGATCTTTATTTTGACTAATCCTTTACTTTGTGTGATTTCCTTTTGTTGATATGCCAAAATTCTGCCAACCTGTTTCCTTTCTTGAAAAAAAAAAAACCAAACCCTCACTTCTGTTAAGTTTAATTTAGTATTTGACTTGTTTGCCAAAAGTAAATTAAATCTCCTCTGCCCTAGCACCAACCCCTCCTCGGGTCAGAGGCATGTTTCAGAAAAGTAAAGCCAGAACAGACGTGCAGACGAGCTAATCACCGATACGTTTATTGTGGCTTTACTTTTAAAGGATGTTATATATTGTTCTTTATGGATATGTTTCATGGGGAACTGGACAAGGATTCTCTTTCTAGTTATTCATTCTGATAAAAGAGCATATTTTTATGTCACCGTGATCAAATCTATAGAGTACCAACTATCTAGGTAATGCAGATAATACATTCAGCTGTAAGTTGAATTGCCCAGTAAACTAGCCAAGATGCCTGTAATCCCAGTTCAGGGATGTGATGTGAGAACATGATTGATCCATTCCATTGCCTGCTTTGGGGACTGTGCTCAGCAACCTGGCATTATGGTAATTTGTGCATTCTACTGCAGTTTATCTGTCAGCAAGACCAAAGATCTCTTGCAAAGCTTTACTTAACTCTACACATGCTAAGAGAAAGCTTCTTTTTCCAGATGAGACTCTATTCAGAGGTTTGGGTAAGGCAAACCGAAGCACCAATGAGCATTGTTAGCTCAGCATTTTCAACATGCAAGTTTGCTTCCAAAAACCTCCCTTTGAGCCTGAGTTTGCAAGAGGTTCAGCTCTCCTGAGTTTCACTCTGAGTGTCAAGTTCAAGCAGAACCCAAAAGAAACTCAAAGCAAAACCCACTTTGGACCCTTAGAGTTTCACCTGGCTTCTACCTGAAAGAACCACCCAATGTTCCCTTGAAACTTGGCCCAAGTTTGCATGCAATTCAACCGAAATCCAATTCAGCATTGCTGAAAGGTTTGCAGACCTCCAGAAAATGGGCTGTGAACCTAGGATGACCTTTGAGTGTCTACGGAAGTTTATCAAACTTTCCAACAAATTCGACTTAAACAGGACTCTTAGGACCTGGTGAAGAATGTTATACTTTAAACTATAACTTGCCTCCAGGAAATCTGTGAATCACATATAATTGGCCCCAAGAGATGAGGTATTTCTGCCTTGTAAAATTATTTTTCATCTGTGTATACTCTGTTAAATAGGAAAGATTGTGGTTAATTGATGAGAAAGCAGGTGGCTATCATCACATGCTGTTTCCACCTCACCCTTGCATTCAGCAAACTCCACAAGCTCTGGCACATTGTTAAGCTTTGCCCATAAAGTGGCCCCAGGAATCTACACATTTCTAATGGCAAACAGTTGAGATAATCCAATATCTTAGCACAACACAATGGGTTGGAACAACCTGTCACAGAAGACTAACTTCCACTTTTTCTAATGAAGATAAAACTGCAACTCACTCTTCCTGGCTCTTCAGGCAAAGTTTCTTCCCTGTCTCATCTCTGCCTTGCCCTCCACCCTCTCCTCTCACCACAAAGCCCTACATGTGCCTTCCTGATAACCCCCATTCGCTCTGCCTGCTCTAACCATTCACCACCGTCCCCTTGCTTATTTGGCATACCTGTCCCCATCCTTTCTTCATCTGCCTCTTTGCTTAACCTCCATGCTGAATCTTTCTGACTGGCTTTGACATCGCCCACTTTAGGACAGTGTTGTCAGCGGGTCTCTGCTATCCCTTCCTACCATCCCTGTGCATGCACGAGGGTTCCTTTGCCCAGTCCTGTGCTCCTTGTGCCCAGAGCTGGCGTATTAGAAAACTTCCCAAGAGTGGAGGCTGGTCTGTCCTCAGCGACCAGCACTTGGTGAACTCGGCCAGTGAGCAGCAGTTTGCAACAACTATGGAGGACAGTGTGACTTTATTTCATAGACCTAAACACAAGCAGGAGGAACAAAAATAATAGAGAGTGGGGGAAAAGCATGGATTTTGGAGTCTCATAGACCTATGTGTGAATAGCGTCTCTGCCATGATGACCCTAGACAACTGACTTAAACTTTTGGAGCTCTGGTTCCCTCCCAGTGCAATGGGGATTCTAATATCTACCTCAAATTGATAAGGGAATAAATGAAACAATGCACATCCCAGAGATTCGGTTCATGTTAATTCTTTACCCTTAATAGTTCCTTAAGAGAAAATACTACAGCTCACATGTTAGGTTTAAACCCATATAGTTTAGTGAGGAATTAGAAAGCTGCATGTATTTAGCCTTCTCATGTGGTGCCACTTCTCTGTTCCATGTCCTAAGCCAGCGGTCCCCAACCTTTTTGGCACCAGGGACCCATTTCTTGGAAGACAATTTTTCCATCGTCCATGACTGGGGGGCGGGGAAAGGAGGGGGAATGGTTTGGGATGATTCAAATGCATTACATTCAAGCTCACCTCCTGCTGTGCAGCCTGGTTCCTATCAGGCCCGGACCAGTGTGGGTCCAAGGCCCAGAGGTTGGGGACCCCTGTCCTAAGCAATATGGTAGTTTTGTGCTGAGGCACAAACACCAGACTCAAGGAATTTCCCTGTTTTCTCATTTGGGATGCATATTTTAAAATGCTTGTTTTGCTAGAGCCAAGGTGATTTCATGCTGTCCACTTGGATTAGAGTACTGTTCTACCTAAGGAGAATCTTACTAAAAATAGTACATTCATGATGTACATCTGTACATTGCTCCACAAATAAAACTTTCATTGTTAAATATCATCTAAAGAACAAAGTCAAATTAAAACTTAATAGTGCTTATATTTGTAAACAATTTAATGATGTTCTTAGCATTAACATAAAAATATTAAAATTAAAAGAATTTGGCTCAGATCTTCAGGGTTAAAGTTACAAAGACACATAGTAAGGAATGTTGACATTGTTTGTGACTGTGAGTCAGATTAAAAGCTATTCCTTCTAACTAACAAGGATCTTAATCTCTCATCCATTCACCACACACACCTTTAAAAACTTTATTTTTCTGTGAATGTGTGCATTTTGAGATAAGGCACATTACTCATGGACCTCAATATATTTCATGTAGTTTTTGCCATTTTGGTAAATGCATAATAATAATCATAATAATAAGTGGGGGAAATCTACTTAATACTACATTCTTACTGTGTCTATTTAAGGTTGAGGCTCTAAGCAAGACCAACATGTCTTAACTGAAAAGGAAGAATTCTGTCAATCATCTAGTTTTCTTTTAGAAGGACATCATACTTGAATGAAACAAGATGAATAGGGGTTTGGTGCCATGTGGATTATACTTTATTTTTAAATCTATGTTAGGTTTAACTTTGTACAAAAATTAATTATCTGGCATTGTAATTCCAACAATGGCTACAAGAAATATATAACAATGCTTGTTTTCTTAGAGTCAGTAGAATTTACAGTAGAAAACTTAAGAAAAAAATGCAACATATATAAAAAGAAAAGGTCTGTTACCCTTAACTTTATTATCATGTATAGGGCTCAATAAATATTTTTGAATGAATATGTATTATAATGAGTTAATAGCTGCACCATTCGGCCTAGAAGATGGGGTTGACCTAGCAAATATCAGGGAAAGGAAGAAAGCTGCAAAGATGCCTTCCCCCATCTTGAAGCAGGTTGAACAGGCCCTATTGGGACGCACCAGAGGACAACCTGATAGAAGCATGGCACGGAATGTGATATTAAGCAGAACCCAGCAGTCTGAAAGTAAGAAAGAGAGAAATCACACACAGATGTGAAGTATTAATGGGTAGGGCAGGGAGCAGGATTGTAAAAGCGAGAGTAAGTCAAGAGCTAAAGCTATGCTAGAACTAAATCCTTAAAGAAATAGGTCAAGCAAGCAAGAACAAAAACTTATGAATTGTTTATTTCTGGAATTTTACATTTAATGGTTTAGGATCATGGTTGATAATAGTTAACTGAAACTGTGGAAAACAAGCAGGGCATTAGGAAAGACTACTATAAGGGAAAATAATGCTATGAAAGGAAAAGGGGATAGACAGGGAAGGTAAAAAGGAAGGTAAAGACAAAGGCAGGAAGGTGGAAAGGAAAGAAATTCCCAAAGATTGGGAGGAATCAGTGGGAACCCCACTGGTGTTAGAGAAGACGCCACAGTTCCTTGGCTCATTTACTCCCACCAGTTTCCTGGTGTGTCTGACCAGGCATCTCTGAGGTTTATAGCTTTGGAGCCAAAATGGCTGCAGTCTCAGAAAATAGCTCTGAGATAAATATGAGGGGTGTTTCATTATAACCACAAATTCGTAAGAGTGAAATTCAAAGAAAAAAAATGAAAATATTATGTTTTGTTTGAAAAAGTTTGTCCTGAGGTCATTACCTAGCAATGATTCATTTTACCCAGCAAGGAAAGTTAGGGGTATCCCTTTCATGAGTCACAATCTTTTTCTTGTGGATTTCTTTGTTTTGAATATTTTATTTCTTGGTTTGTTAAACAATATTAATGTCAAGTGATATAACAAATGGAAAATTAGTTGAAGCCATAAGCACCCAGGGCATGAACCTTACAGGGTTCACCTGATAAAGATGACTAAAATTTTCATCTTCTCTAATTAATAAATTATTAATGAGTAGTCAGTTGCAATAAAATGCTTTTGATACTACAAATAAATCCTTATTTTCTCCAGATTTGAACTTAGGATGCTGAGTTTCCAGATATCGCCCAGAACATATATTTGGGGGAAAAAATACTACTTTTATATAACAGAGAGTAAGTTCAGGGATATTATCAGCCCTAACAGTGGCCTGGGCTCAACAAGGATGTAAGAGAAAACAATGAATGAGAGATCTCAAATGGCCCTCAGAGATCCTTGGGTACATAGATAACCTTCTTCCATAAAACAGTTCTTACCTCCACTATTTAAAATGCAATCCTCCCCTGAGAAGATCATTGTTATAGGCCATTAGTAATATGTTAATAATAATAATGATAATAATCATAGTTTACATTTACCGAACATTATTGTGGACCAGGGGTTATTTCAAACATTTTATAATTTAATACAGCCAATCCTGTTTAACTCTAAATGATAGATACTTATTATTATTCTCCCCTCTTTTGATGAGTTGATAAGCCTAGACTGATTACTAGTAAATAAATTACTCAAATTCAGCTCACCAAACCACAACAATTGATATCAATAATAATTATTGGTAATTTGGCAAGGTAGTAAAAAGCTATGATTATTAAGTTAAAAAACTTTCCTCTAACTGTGAAATAAAGAAAGATAGCTCCTGAAGATGAGGTAATAAATAGTTAATTATTTCAAGGAGTTCCAGCCAAGATGGAGACATAGGTAGATACACTTGGCTTCCTTACACAACAAAAAGAAGGACAACAACAAATTTAAAAAACAAAAAAACAACCAGAACTGCCAGAAAACTGAACTATATGAAAGGCCAATGACCAAGGAGTTAAAGAAGAAACACTCATCCAGAGGGGTAGGAGGGGCGGAGATGGAGAGCCAGGGCACAGAAGACACGCAGCAAGGCAGTGGACCGGCTGGTGGACGGGTCAGTCCCACATTCACATGTGGACAACCCAGGAGGAACAACTGGGGAGCGAGACAGACTGTGCAACCCAGCATTCCAGCACAGAAAAAGAAAGCCTCAAAAACCTCTGGCTGTAAAAACCTGTGGGGTTTGTGGCAGTAGGAGAAACTCCCAGTCTCACAGGAGAGTTTGTTGGAGAGAACCACAGAGCCCTAGAACATACACAAAATCCATCCACCTGGGAATCAGCACCAGAAGGGCCCAATTTGCTTGTGGGTAGCCGGGCAAGTGATTCAAAGCAGGGTGAGAGCCTAATGAGCTGCATTGTTTGCTTTCGGACAACTCCCTGACATACAGCACCACAACGCAGTGACATGGGTTGCCCCACCCTAGTGAATATGTAAGGCTCTGCACCTTGCAATGTAACAGGTATGCCAAGACAAAGAAATATGGTCCAAATGAAAGAACAGATCAAAACTCCAGAACTAGAACTAAGCAATGAAAAGATAGACAACTTATCAGATGCAGAGTTCAAAACACTGGTAATCAGGATGCTCACAAAAATTATTGAGTATGGTCGCAAAATAGAGGAAGAAATAAAGGCTATGCAAAGTGAAGTAAAGAAAAATATACAGGGAACCAACAGTGAAGGGAAGGAAACAAGGACTCATATCAATGATTTGGAGCAGAAGGAAGAAATAAACATTCAACCAGAACAGAATGAAGAACCAATAATTCAAAAAAATTAGGAGAGGCTTAGGAACCTCTGGGACAACTTTAAATGTCCCAACATCTGAATCATAGGGGTGCCAGAAGGAGAAGAAGAAGAGCAAGAAATGGAAAACTAATTTGAAAAAATAATGAAGGAGAACTTCCCTAATCTAGTGAAGGAAATAGACTTCCAGGAAGTCCAGGAAGTTCAGAGAGTGCCAAAGAAATTGGACCCAAGGAGGAACACACCAAGACAACATCATAATTACATTATCCAAGATTAAAAATAAGGAGAGAACCTTAAAACAGCCAGAGAAAAGGAGATAGTTACCTACAAAGGAGTGCCCCTAAGACTATCAGCCGATTTCTCAAAAGAAACCTTACAGGCAAGAAGGAGCTGGAAAGAAGTATTCTAGGTCATGAAAGGCAAGGACCTACATCCAAGATTGCTCCATCCAGCAAAGCTACCATTTAGAATGGGAGGGCAGATAAACTGCTTCCCAGATAAGATAAAGTTAAAGGAGTCCATCATCACCAAGCCCTTATTATATAAAATGTTAAAGGGACTTCTCTAAGAAAAAGAAGATCACAACTATGAACAGTAAAATGACAACCAACCCACAACTATTGACAATATAAGCTAAATAACAACAGAAACAAACTAAGCAAACAACTAGAACAAGAACGGATTCACAGAAAGGGAGATCACGTGGAGGGTTATCAGTGGGGAGGGAGAGGAGTGAGAATGGGGGAAAAGGTACAGGGAATAAGAAGCATAATTGGTAGGTACAAAATAGACAGAGGGAGGTTAAGAATAGAATAGGAAACGGGGAAGCCAAAAAATTTACATGTATGACCCATGGACATGAACTAAGTCAGGGTGGGGTGGGGGTAATGCTGGTGGGGGGATGCAGGGTGAAAGGGGATAAAGGGTACAAAAACAAGGGACAACTCTAATAGCTTAATCAATAAAATATACTTAAAAATAGTTATTTTTTTCAGAAATTCAAAACACAATATAGGATTATTTTGTGTAAGACAATTTAGCAAGAATTCTTATTGAATTTCAATGCTTTATACTTGCACATCTGACCTAGGAAATCCCAATCTGAAATTCAACATTTCTTGCATGTATGAAAACATTGGATTCTATAGTTTGTCCCTTCAGAAGTGTGCTCTTGTTGAAGGAGCTTGGGTCAGACACTCAATCACTAGCGCTATGGGAGCACTAGATGAGAAACAAGAGCCCTATCAGCATCTCCACTCTTCCAGCACTGGTCGTATCGCCTTTCTCTGTAAAACAGAGGATAACAATGTTCATCCACCCACCACATGGCTTCTAAGAATCAAATGAGTTATAGATGCGAAAGAACTACATAATCCTTTATTATTTTTAATGATACTAAGTATGAGCATATCAGATGATGGGAGAAATGGAAGGATATATAGTTGCTCAAGGGTATTATAAATTTTGATTATCTTTTTTTAACATTTATTAATCAGGTATTGTGCTTTGATAAATGGGGTAACTACTTGTAATTATAATAATCAATGCATGCTGAGTTATCTCTAAGATGTTGTACGTGTTGTGGTATTAAGTATACATTTAAACAACACTTACCTGAGTTCAAGTCCCAACTTTATACTTACTAGCTGTGCAATGTTATATAATGTCCTTAACCTCCTTAATGTTCTCATCTATAAAATGGGGATAATAATTGTATCTATCTTGTAGGGCTGTTGTGAGGATGAAATAAGTCAATAGAAGCAAAGCATTTAGAATTAATGTCTAACATATAAAATATACTATATAAGCATTTGCTATTACTTATATTGACTCTTGAACAATGTCGGGATTAGGGGTGCCAGCCCCCAGGGCAGGTGAAAATCCATTTCACCCAGTACATGCGCTTTTGACTCCCCCAAAACTTAACTACTAATAGCCTACTATTGACCAGGAGCCTTACCAATAACTAACATAAACAGTCAATTAACGCGCAGTTTGTATTTTATATGAATTATATAGTGTATTATTACAATAAAATAAGCTTAGAGGAAAAGAAATGTTATTAAGAAAATTATAAGGAAGAGAAGATATTGAAAAAATCCATGTGTAAGTGGACCTACACAGTTTCAACCCATGTTGTTCAAGGGTCAACTATGTTATGAGTTATAACATAGATTCACGTAAAGGCAAGTTACATTATTACTTTTCTAAATCACTCCATCCTTATAATCATGAATTTCAAAGCATCATTACATTATATAATTGCTTTCAAATACTTTGAACAAATTAGTATTACGCACATACTATTTACCCAGCACTATGCTAGAATCTCACTCTTAATATCAACAAAAACTTAGTGTTATTCTCCTGGCCCATAAGGGATTTATAATTTGTTTGTACTCAGGGGAGGAGAAGGTACCAAATCATTGAATACTAAAATGAGTTATTTGGGTACCAAAATAAAAAATCAGTATCTGCCCTGGCTGGTGTAGCTCAGTGGATTGAGTGCAGACCTGTGAACCGAAGGGTCGCCGGCTGGATTCCCAGTCAGGGCACATGCCTGGGTTGCAGGCCAGGTCCCCAGTAGGGGACACATGAGAGGCAACTACACATCGATGTTTCTGTCTCTCTCTTTCTCCCTCCCTTCCCTTCTCTATCTTAAAAAAATCAATATCTGTTTCAAGATTCATTGAAGATCACTTTGGATCCTTGCACAGAGAATAACGTGATAAGAATGGCATTTAAGGGAGATTAGTCTGGCAGCAGAATGATTAAAGACCTGAAGACTTTCTCCTGTATTTCCAAACTGACTTGGAGGCAACATCATGCACCTGGTCAGCCAGCTAGCAAATTTGGAATCCAGTACATCTCCAAATCCTGTGACTGTGAGCACCTAAAGACTTTTGCAAAGCACTGTCCAGTCTGAATGAAGTGCTCTCTCCCCTGTAAACTAGGAGCTTGGTGTACCATTTCTCTATGACACCACCACCACTAAGCTACCTCATCTTTTATCTAAGCTATTGCAATTGTTTCCTAGTTTCCCTGATGCTTTTGAATTCCTCAAATCAAACTAATTGTTACCTATCATCTACCTAAAATGCATATCTGACCATTCATTCACTCATTCTCAAATGTTCATTTAGTGCTTACTGTATACCAAGTCAAGTACAAACAATTGTTGACAAAGGCAGTGATGGTCTCTGAACATCATGGAGACATCATGGTGACAGGCGACGACCAATCTATCCTCACTAATGTTAAGTTAAAGCAATGTTGAGCACAACTTTCTAGCCTCAGTTTCTCCATAGTTAAACAGGGGTGATGCAACCAACCTCACAAGGTTGTTATGAGGATAAAATAAGATTACTGTTATGAAAGGATCACAGGGTATATGCTTGATAAAAATTTACTTTGTTTTTGGAAAGAAATAGCAGCAATCAGCCCAGAGATTAGAACAAGAGACCGGGAAGTCAGTGGCAGAGGTTAAGTGGAGATAGAGCCCTAAGAGTGAAGGAATTCTCCAAAAGAAGGTGAGCTAGACAGAGAAAGCTAAGGATCAAGTGCCAGCTCTAGGGCGCAGGAAGGAGGAAGAGGAACCATAGGAAGGAAACTAAGAATTTGTAAGAGAGGCAGCAGAAAAACCACAGCCTTCTGGTATTAAATATTAAATGGCTTTTTGGGAAAGACTTACAAATCATCCTGTATTTGTTTTGTTTTTAGAAATACTTGCTCACACAGACAGTAATAACCAAGTTAAAAGAAGGACGAAAATGTAAACATCTTAAGTCAAGAAAATGATGAACCTTTAGCTAGTCTACCAAGTGTTGCATGCAGTCAACTTTTATTCAACTCAGAAAAACTGAGGGGGAGGCTAGTCTAAGCTAATGAAATTATAAATTATACTCTTTAAACAAATGAAATATTATGGTTTCATATATAGACAATGATATCTTATGATATCTATATGAGGTCCAAAAAAGTACTGCCAAGTAGATATCATTATGGACCTGCTTTCATAAACAGGAATTACTTTATTAACATACAAGTGGAGAGTACATAAACAAATAATATCAAACTGCATACTTGAAAAATATGTCCTCTCAAGTAGGTTAATTATATTCTTGCAATATTTTATGCTTTTTTAAAAAATCCTCAACCGAGGATATGTTTATTGACTTTGAAGATAGAGGAATGGGGAAGAGAGAGAAAGAGAAACATCGACTGGTTGCCTCCCATACACTCACTGACTGGGGCTTGAACCTGCAATCTTTTGGTGCACAGGATGATACTCCAGGCAACTGGCCTTTTATACTATTTTTTTGTTTATTGAATCCACTTACCATAGACAGGCCAAGGATCGTCTTTATCTTAGTCCCATGCCAACCACCAAAAATTCCAAATCAGCAAACCAGAGCAGTGAGGTTTTACCAAACGTAGTGCCAAAGCTAACATTTGAATATTTTTCTCTAAAAATCCAGTTACATTTAAGCTGTTTCTCTCTAGACCAAATTTCCAATGGCTAACTAAAGTTCTTGAAGCAAATAAATGTATTTAATTTCATTACTTGTTTCTTTTATAAGAAATACACTATCTCTGCTAAGAAGGAGTTGGCTCCTTCATTCTGCCCCACCTTCCACCCCTGCCAGGGCAGAGCTGGGGCTTTATCTTTACTTCTGGGCATCACATTTTAGGACAAACTCTAATAAAATAAAACAGTTCAAAGGGAATGAGACTTGGCACCATTTCATATGAGGGGCATTTGGTCTGGAGAACAGATGACAATTATCTGAAGGACTAGGTGCGTAAGAGTCACTGACCTTGTCTTCAAATATAAACCAACAGGGGCAGCTTATTAAAGCTTAAGAAAACACGGATCTGGGTTCCAAAGCTACCACCTGCCAATCAGATGGCCCTGTCTGGAGGAGAACTGAGGAACCTGCCTTCCAACAAGAACCCCAGGTGACTCTGATGCAGGTGATTCACAGAGCAAAACACTGCTTCCTAGGGTGACCAAGCATCAGTGGGCCAATGTCACAAGGAGAGAGATTGCAGCTCAATATATGCCAAAGACCCTTCTAGTGGTTGGAGCTTCTCTAATGGAAAGACAGCTCATGTGGTTGTACACTGCCCGCGTTGGTGGGTCCCATACACATAGCTAACAGGTGGGTAACCACGGTCAAGATGGCATTGAAATGTGTTCACCAAGCAGATGGTTACACCACATGAAAACTGAGGAATCAATTGGTAATCAATGAGAATGTTCATTTCTGAATTTGTTAAATAAATAAATATGCCAGTTGTGGTAATTGTCCTTTACATAGAAGTTACTTACTTGGCAGAGGGACAAATAAGAAAACACAGGCCACAAAGACTCCTATCAATTTTGAAGCAGGGACTATAGTTGATCAATTAACTATTTTTGTCCTTGAAGGATCATGATTAAATTAAATTAAGCCATAATTATGGGGAAATATTAGAATATTTTATTTTAATTTTTATTATGCATTATATTTGCCACATGATGAATTCCTGGGCCTTGTGAATTATTTAGCATGTGTTGACAAAAGAAGATCAGAAACCCTGAATGAAACAGGAGTGAATCTGGAATAAAGAACTGAGGATGTGGTAGCAGGGACCCCACCAGACACTGACTGGTTCTGTGGGGGAGGCGAGCAAAGAGATGAAGGGGGAAGAAAATAATGTACAAAGCATCTCTTACAATTGCGTTTTGCTGATTTTGCTTTCTGCATTTCAGTCGCCAGCCTTAAATTTACTGCAGGCCAAGAGTTCAAAGCCAAAATTAATTGTTCTGAAGAGAATAAAAAAGAAACAGGAAGAGAAATGACATCTCTTCACATCTTGAAGAAGCCCATTTTGATATTGATAGGGAAGGGGGCTGATTCACAACAGGTCAGATGAGATGGGAAGTCATAATGAGACATTAGTTCCACTTGTGGTTTGGCTGTGTGAATCGTCAGGCTGCAGGGTGTGAGAGCAAGCTGAGGGCCCGGATTCACGCCCTTTCCTTTTATGACATAAAATGCCCTTCATTTGTGGGGCAAAGGCATGTGTTTTTTTTAAATAAGGAAACAAGTTTAAGAACAGAAGAAGGGTGTCAATGTATCTCTTTACCTGGTAATAAGGAAAGCTGTGCTGGTCATCGGGAGGCTTCTCTAAGGAGGTACCATTTGAGTTGAGCTAAAAATGACCCCAAAAATCCTGACATTTGAAAATCACAAGAATGGCCTATGACACAGAGGGACCAGTCAATACAAAACAAAAAAGAAAAAAAAAAAACCAGTGCTTGCTTCAAACATACAAAAAAGATGACTTTGCTGAAGGAGCAGCAGCTAGTTTCTGGTGTTGGGGATACTGGGAAGAATCCAGAGTCTGAAAGTAGGGTTCACGTTATCCCTGTGGCTGAAAAGCCAGAGCCACGGTGGCCACTAAAGATGAACAGCTGCCATGCTAGGCTCTGCCCAACAGAGAGAGAGCACTAGACCTGTACCACAGCTGGATGAGAGCCATGGATTCCAGCTTTTCTAACAGCTGCCCAGAGTGCCAGCTAACACAATCCAGACACGTGAGGAAGTTACAGCCCCATGGGCCAACTTTGGCCAATGAGAGATAAGAGACAGGAAGTGGCCAGAAGGCAAATTGCTGACTCTTCCTCTTCTCTGAGGACCTACATGTTTTCATCCAGTCTCTTGGAGCCGTCCTGAGAGACCATGTACCCAGTGCACTGTGGCCAGCCCAGCAGCACAGCCTCCTGTATTTGCTCTCCTCCTTTCCTGCCAAATTCCCTTTCCTCCCACTCCAGTTTCCTGGGGGTTCACTCCCTGCTAGAGTTAGCACATGAGCTTTCCCTGGGGCAGCTTTCTAGAGAACCTATTCTAAGACGAGTCTATTCATTCCTTTAACCCTCACAGAAATCGCATGAGGTAGGTACCACTAATATCCCCACGATATACATAAAGAAACTGAGCACGGAAGCGAAGGAACTTGCCCAAAGTCGTGCCACTGGTGAGCAAACCCAGGTCATCTCCTTCTGCAACCGTTCTGCTCCGCAGTCCTGTAGACGCTGGTCCTGCTCCCCGGCAGTAGCTGCAACCAAGATGGGCCTGCAGCTGCTTGTATGTAGCAGTAGTAGCGCATACTATTCTTTAATTTTTCAATTACAGTTAATATTTAATATTATATTAATTGTGGGTGTATGTGGAGCAGGGACTCCTACCACAGCATAGTGATTAGACATTTATATCTTAAGAAATGAACTCCCTCATAAGTCTAGTACCTACCTGACCCCATGCACAGTTATTACAATATTATTGACTAGATCCCCTATGCTGTACTTTATGTCCCCGGGATTATTTGGTAACTGCCAATGAGTACTTCTTAATCCCTTCACCTTTTTCGCCTAGCCCCTTACCCCTATGGCCTGGCAACCATCAGTTTGTTCTCTGTATCTATGAGTTTCTGTTCTGTTTGTTTACTTATTTTGTTTTTTTAGATTCCATATATAAGCGAAATCATGTGGTATTTGTCCTCCTCTGACATTGCGCTCTAGGTCCATCTATGTCGTCACAAATGAGAAGATTCACTTTTTATGCCATGCAATATTTCACTGTATATACGTGCCTCATCTTTATCCACTTGTCTATTGCTGGACGCTCAAGTGGCTTCTATATCTTGGCTATTGTAAGTATGTGGCAATGAACATAGGGGTGCATATATCTTTTTGAATTAGCAGGCAAACCTCATTTCTTGGTATTTATCTGAAGAAATCCAAAACAGCAAGCCTAGTGTTCGCCGGGAGAACTGCCCGTCTCCCCCGACCCCGAGGAGAGGTCACGCAGCACATTGTTAGGGACCCTTGTCCACATCACTGAACTCTCTGTACTGGAAGAGACCAGGCCTCAACAATCAGCTAGTCTTTATCAGTGTATGTTAACCACGCATCACACATCTATTCTATGCTGAGCACTTTTCCAGCTATTATGCATTTCGATTCCTCAGAAATGGCCACAAAACTCACTCCTCAGAGTTAGAGAAACAAAGCGAGAACAGAGAAGCGGGCCTGGGACTAGGATGGAGTGAGTGAGGCACTCGCCTCAGGCGCAAACTTGAAGGAGGTTCCAAAAAGCTCAGTAATCTAAAGAAATCGTATTTTAATGCAATAATTATAAAGAATCTAAATAAATGTGAAAAATAGCGTGATGAACAAATTATCAAAATTTTAAATGAAGACAGGATCAGCACCGGTGCCCCATCAAGCCATATGGGAGCCTGAGGCAGAAGGCTTAATTAGGAATACTGGTCCTTCTCCCTGGTCCCACCCTGTAGAGAAGATAAATAATTCAAGATGTATATCATCATTTCCTGGGCCCTTGGAGCCATACTTAACCCCAGAGTAGAATCAAGACCCTCCTTTATGACTTCAGTGTGTAGATGTAACCAATACACACATATGAATGCCTTGTACAAGGACTAAAGCGAACAATTTCAGTCTGTGCCCAGCATTGTACTCTCCTGTAGCCAGCCTAGAGACATAAAAATAATATTATTCCCAATTTAATTATCCCTATCTTTGAAAATTAAAAACAACCACTATTTTATTATTGATGACTTTTTTACTCTTAGACTTAAATAAAAAATATGAGTGCAGGTGATGGCAAATACCAGTATTCAGGAATGTTTTGTAAATGAGGAAACTGAAAAGCACTAGTTTATTATCTTTATATTTTATTCTATTCTGTTGCAATGAGTAACAATGAATATGTAATAATTTAAACTTCAAAACTAATTTAAATTTACAAAACTATAAAGTTTTCTTTTAAATTACCAAACTATTGTGTATGTCTTTGTGTATGCTGACTGAGATACTCAGATGAGAAAATGCTCTGTGCCTATGAAGAACTATCTTCTGGGTTGGGGAGAAAAGATTCTTTGAAGGGTAGAATTCTGCCTGAATTATTGTACTGTATCCAAACACATCAAACACTTTATGTTTGGGCATGGACTCCCTACAAGGGAGCAGATCTCGGGGAAAGCGGCTCCCGGGGGAGAGGGTGGGGCACGTCTGGAGCAAAGTAGGGAAATTCCCAGCTCTGGAAGAGAGTGAGAGGGAATACCCACAGAACTCAGTGATAACTTGGCATAAATTTAACTTCCTCTTCCTAAACTTGCTGAAACACTTCTTAAAATCAAAACAAAGTAAATATAGCAATAACAACAAAAAAAACCTTCTCTTCTTTTACAACGGAACGGCAGTGATAATTGTGAGACAGGTCAGGCTGTGACTTGATTAACAGCTTCTGCGCCGGGACAAAAGGAGAGAGAAGGACTACCTCTCCATCCCATCCATCCAGTTCTCATGAACGGCACTTTGTTGGTACTTTCTTACTGCTCCTGCAGCCTACAGTCCTTCTGGAAGTTCTTTGGCTTTTCTTAACACCTTTATTTATATGCCATGTAACTGATAGCAGTCGTGAATGTAGCAAAAAGATAAACTCTCCTCTAGTAGTAAATAACAGTTGGGGGAAAGTACTTCTCAATGAGCATTCAAAATGACTTACGGAGTGAAATTTTGATTATTGGATTCCTGTGTGCATATTCCTGTGTGAAGCTTTGCTAGTCAAAAGTCTAGAGCACAAAAAATAAAATAAATGAGCTTCAGTGCCTTCAGCTATTATGCCTCTAATTAGGAGATTAGTCAGTATAACTATTCCCTTAGGTAAGAGTCAGTTCGAGCTAGCACCCACATACACACACCTAATACACAGTCTAACATTCTTAGTCAGAAGAAAATGGACTGGACATTTCACAAGCATTCATTTGGTTATAAATCTTTCCATTTCTTCCCCTGATCCAGTCATCCAAATATGGTCCTAAATAAAACTCAAGAAACCAAATGTCAATGCTTTTGTTTCAGTGTTTTTAGCATCCTAAACAGAATGTTGCAAAAAAAAAAAAAGAGAATGTAATAAATCTTTATATTCTAATGAGATATGTTTAAAAGCCTAGTCTAGATATATAATAAAGTCTCCAGGTCTTCAGGCCTCTGGTTTGGACACAGATTCTTCTGGAATTTGTGATTGAGTCAAGCTTCGACCTACAGGGTGAGTGAGTGGTGTGTGTTCAGTTCCTAGGGTCAAGCTCTGTGAAAATTCTGCTCTGTGCAATGTCTCAAATATAATTGAATAAAAGCAAATAAGAAACCATAATACCGGTACAGTAAATAAGTAAACTTCCAGATATTTTAAGCCAAAAAGAAAGTGAGATTGTGTGTTAGATGTTATATACCTGGCACAAACCGAACCATCCAGTTTGGAATACCCTCATTAGCTTTTTTCTCCAGGGGAAAAAGTTTTCACGCTCTAAAAACAAATTGTCAATTAGTCTCACTTTAGAATCTATAAATTTCCTCTCTCCAGCTGTGAGATTGGGTATAGGACAGATGGAGTGGATGAGGAAGAAAAAGAAAAAGACAGATAACATAATTTCCACTCCCCCCCCAAAAAAATGACTGCATAAATTATTGGAACACAGATTTCCCCACTAGGACAGGTAGGACATTGTTTGGCCTTATACTATAATCTCCAAAACTTTAAATATATGTGATCAGTAAATATTTCTTTTTCATTTTCACTGGTTGTAAGGGGAAAGCATAGCTACTATAAACTGAGACACCACTTATTTATTAAATAAGATCAATTGAATCCAGGCATGCATCTGATTTATAAAAAATATTGAGTAAAAAAGCTAACCTTAAATCATGTTCCTATTTATTAACTTTGCCTTCATATTTTTACTTCACAGTTACGTCTGACAAAATAGGGAGCGATGTCGAATGATGTCCATGTTCAACCCTCCATCCAGACATGTCCATTATCCTAGATGAGTTGCCGACCACGGACCATTTGTATAAATGTCTGAGGTGTCTTCTGAGGAAATCTTATGGCACCCGTCCTTAAAAAAAATTCAGACAAGCATGAGAGTTATGATCTAGGCTTTCTTTTTTCTTTTCTTAAGCCTTAGTGGTCAGAGAGGGTCAGGGAGAGAGGGTACAGCACCATCCTTGTTGCCCAGTATTTCCCCTGATTCAGCCCCCACGTGCTGAATGGGTTTTTGAAGCTGTTCTCTTAAACTCCTTATGAGATCAGGACACAGAAAGAAGAACCACGGGAAAGGTGTAACCCAGCCCAGGTGCAGAGAAGTGGCTTAGGACACTGCTTCGCTGTGGTTATTAGGAAACTCCAGAGAACACGGGGCCCCTCTGGCTCTGGGAGGACCCCTGCACTGTGGCTGCGGTGGAGGCCAGGCCTGGCGCACATCAGCTGTGCCTGGCAGGGTGACTTCTCATAGGCATGGCAGGGAGTTATGGGGACACCGATGGGTGAGGAGAAAAAGAGTAGAAAAAAAAGAAAATGACAGAACAATATGGTAGCTGGTAGGACTTCTTCTATTGTGAGCAACAGGTGAGACTGTCTGAGGGTCATAACATAATGGGTGAAAGAAAGTATAAAGACATAAATTTATGCGTACCTTTCCTGCATTAAAGTCACGTAGAATCAACAGGGCTATTTTTTCCACGATGGGCTACTTTGATTGCACATTTTGAAATAAATCTAGATAATAAAGTAAATTAATTCATCAACTTTCACATCTGTATTTGTAAATCTCAACCTCATGATTGTAGATTTTACCCTCTGGTACATTAATGTGATTGGACATATATCATCATGTGCCATAACTTGAAAAATGCATGATTTTGTCTAATCCAGCAGTTTAGGGGCACACACAGTTGGGGCCGAAGGGGACAGACCCCAGCCCCCTGGCTCAGAACTAGCCCTGCATGACCTTCGAGGTCCCCCAAGGCTGCCTGGTGACTCCAGAGTTGGCAGGTGAAAGCTCTGGGGCAGACAGCTGGGAAACCCCAAACGGAATCCTCCTGGATCTCGTTCAGCTTCTCTTTGACCTTGGGAAAGTCACTTAACTTTCAATTTTATTTCAGACATTTGCAGAATGGGTTGGGTAATAATAACACCGGCCCCACCCAAACTTTCATGAATGTTACCAGGAGGAATTAGATAATGTCTGCACTGTTTTTCTCTCCTTAAAAGCAAGTCCCTATAAAACACGAGGCAGAAATCCATGAGGGCTGATGATATCAAAGCCTGGGGCCATGAGCTGGGGAAGCTTTCCCCTGCACAGAGAGCATTTACTGTGCTATACTCTAATAACATTCCTCCCCTGAGATTCTAAAATGATTTGCAGGTAGTCATTAACCAAATCTTGCTGCAAGGTGCAATTTGCACTGTAACAGCTTAAAGCTTTATGAAAAAGAAAGCTTAGGTGGAGTAAAGGCAGAACTTAAAAAAACATTTAAAACATTAGGATCCTTAGTTCTATTTTCTAATCACCTTCTCTCTGTATCCATATAATACAATTTTTTTAATCCTCACCCAAGGATATAGTCGATGATTTTTAGAGAGAGAGGAAGAGAGAGAGAGACAGAGAGAGGGAGAGAAACATCAATCAGTTGCCTTGTATGCATCCCGACCAGGATCCAGCCCACAACCTAGGTATGTGCCCTGACCAGGGATAGAACCTGCAGCCTTTTGGAGTACAGGACAATGCTCCATCCAACTGAGCTACCCAGCCAGGGCCCACATAATATAATTTTTATTTAACTTTTAAATTTTCCATTCGTAGAAGCTAAGTAGTGTCATTATAGCAACTCTTGTGGAGTGAGACTCTATACAAAAATAAAGGAAAACAAAACTCCTAAATATCAGTAAATTTTAAAAGCTTTTGGCAACTCTAAAACTTTATGTGAATCCTTAGCTTTAATACGTACCTGAACCAAAAATATTGTCTTCACTCCTGTCTGCTGTGCAGGTCCTTCCTCTCACAGAGGGACAAGACCAGCAAAACCCAAAGGGACCCACTGTTGGTCTTTAGCGAATCCATCTTCCCCAAGTGTCAGGATCTCTTAACCACGTCTTGAGATGTTTGCATAATATTGCCCAAACTCATTTTCTAATGTCTCAACTTGACTGCATTTCACTTTAATTTATTAAACTACACTGGCAAAGTCTCAGAGTAAAACGCTGTGCTATCTTATTTTTGAATCTACATGTTAATCATGTCTAATTGGCCTTCATTTCCATCTGCACAGGCCTCTAGTCCTCATTTCTGGAATTAGCCGATCAAATTGCCAAATCCAACCCAGTCATGACCTTCCGAAGTTCGTTTGACTTTGCCTCGGTGTTCTATCAAGGCCTGGAAATGTCAGTTATCGGTATGAACAAGGACTGGGCAATAAGAAGAAGAGTTTCAGCTTTTGGAATACTCCTTGTTTGAATTTGATCTGTTGAAAGATATGGGTTAAAAACAGTAGGACCCCTTCTTCTCATAACAAGACCGATATGGACTTCCAATGTTTCCTTTCTAGACCCGGCTTATGGAGGAAGATGAGCGCTGGGGCCCGGGCTGACAGGCAATGCACATTAAGAAGAGAATGAATTGTAGCCACTAACTCCTTTTTCTCAAACTCTTCAAGAGTTTTTGCCTTAAAAAAGAAAGGCTCATTCAATCAAGTTCTAAAGAGGGGGATGACTTTCTATATCATCTATATCAATTAAATATAATAGAAACTTCCCCTTCCAAAGTATATAAGCCCTTTATTTCTGCTCACATTAGTCTCAAGGAATAACCCTTAAAGTGGGAGAAATAATTTTGAATGTGTCACAAAAGATGCTCTTTTGGCTAAGTGCTTTTCTCCTGATGGAATGCAAAGAGCCATAATACACCCTATGTCGTCAGTCATTTATACCTTAGTGTGAATGAATTGAACAGATTCTCTGGGCACAGGGGAGGGACTGGCAAAGAAAGCCTAAAGGAATTCTGAGGAGCTGAGGACAAACTGCTAAATTTTACCTGGCCAGGTATTTTCTCAGCAATAAGACAGCCATCATTTTATCACCCTGTAGCAGCTTCTTTCTTCTATGGCTGAAATGGAATATAGACTCTTTTCTTTAAAGTCTACACAGGAATTCTGTGTTAGGAGACTAAGAAGGTGAAGAGGTGGAGGAGACTGAGCCAGAGGTGAACTTTGCCTCCGTGCCCAGGAGGGCATGCTGCTAATAGCGCACAAGCTGGCAGAGACAGCGAGGAAAACCTGCGGCGACACGCCAGCGTCCAGGGTTCCAGGCCAAGGGAGGAGGAGGAGTGCAGAACATTTCATTCTAATTGTGCCAAGGAGTCTGAACTAAAAAAATAAGACCTCAGTAACAGTCTAAAATGAACTGAGGCTACCAAGCTTTAGAGAAGAGATAGTGTTTCCAGTTTTCCAACCATAACAAACTTGTAATTGTGAAGGAAAATTAATATTTTTATAAAATGAAGAATTAATACCCAAGATGAAAGCCCTCGCTTGGTGGAGAAGTGAACTGTGCTTACAAATATGGTCTTGCCTGTAAAGGAAAATGATTGTTTCAAACACACCATCAGCTCTTCCCACTGTTGAGGTCATTCTGGTGGACAGTTCTTTAGTTTAGCAAACAATACAATGAGTTTTCTGGAAAGCAAAGATACACATTGAGCCTACTCTGGAACAAAGTTTGCAAATTAAAAATTCCTAAATCATATTACACAAATGCAGGGGGAGAATGAGGGACAGAAGGTTGAGGGGTAGAGGAGATGCACTAGGGCTTTGAGAGCTCTAGAAAAAGACCACCCGAGTCAGGCCCTTTAGGGCAGGAAGGTCTAATCCTGAAGTCCAAGGCGACCTCTCTTCTTTTCCTGGGGTTGGTTCTGCTTTGGGACTGAGAGAAGACGGGTGGTGGCCTGGTGGTGGCGTGATGACTGCGTGAAGCGAGAGCAGGGTGGGCCGCTGCTAGCAGGCAGACGCAGCAGGAGGAGGAGAGCACACACAGTTCAGAGAATTCAGCAGGGCTACCAGGTGAGAGGTGACCGTGAGGAAAAGGCACCTGTATCCTGGGAATTCCTACTAATCTCAGGGAGAGTACTAAGCTTCCCTCAGTGTTTGGCATGAATGTTTAAGTCATTTTATTTGTATACACAGAAAGGAAAAAAGGGTAAAGCCAGAATGCTAGAGGACATTTTTCATACCTATTTTGCTCTTGCTGTGTAAGGTGTGATAATGGCTGGAAATCACAATCTCTTTCTGTCTCCCAAGACATGTTTCTGCTCTTCCTCAATTCTCAGATTAGGAACCATCTAAAATGGTTGGACTCTGGCCCTGGCCAGGTAGCTCAGCTGGTTAGAGCATTGTCCTGATACACCAAAGTTGTGGGTTTGATCCCTCGTCAGGGCACCCTAAAGAAAAACAACAATAATAAAATGTTTGGCTTCTGGATTTGAGCATAGCTTTACATGATACAATCCAGTGGTGTGCTAGTAAACTGGCTCTCTGGAGGAGGGTGGGGGGAAAGAGCTGGCTGGTTTTTATGGCATGAATACATCCACCTTGGCCAATTTCAAGCTATAAACTTTACAACACCCAGTGTGGTTTTGGGAAGAAATATACGGAATCGGGTCTCAGAAGCTGGCATAAGCGTGCTCCAGTAAACCACATGACAACAAGTCATTCCACTCTGTCCCAGGAGCAGCCACCTGGCCTTCTTTCAATTCCCGTTACTTGTTCTGCTTCCTCCTGCTTCAGGACTTTTGTACTTTCTGTCCCGTTTGCCTAGGAAGTGCTTTCCTTCCCTTTCGCCTAATCCATGTCTACTCCTCCGTTTTCAGCACAATCGTGACTTCCTTAGGCAGCTTTCTCTGACCTCCCTGGCCAGGTCAAGTACCTTAAGTCTAGACTCTCATTGTGCCACTCTTGTTTCCGTCTTAGAATATGTTACGTTACAGGTGTAATTTTACACTTGTTCAGTTGATCATTTTATCATTTGATAATACTTGTTTCCCCTCCTAGACAGTAAACTCCAAGAGGTCAGGCCCCATCTGCTTTTGTTCACATTGCATAACCTCGCAAGTAACAGGTGTGCAAAGACAATTTGTTGAATGAATGACAACCACAGATCACCGCCAATCCTAGTAACTCATCAGCTGGTCACTTTTTATTTGCAGATAAAAAGTGTAGAGCACAGAGATTTAATCTTATCTCTCTTCTTATCAACACCACACCTGAATAAGAGTGTCTACAACCTCTTTATATCTGAAGAACCACATAGTCAACGGGCAGAGGTTTAGAAATCATTTTGTGTAGCCTTGAGATCCACAACAATGTTTTGGTGTGGTTGCCTGATAGTGCCTTCCTCAAATGACCATACTTTTTTCATTCTTTTCTCTTTACATATACCTGCTCGATATACTTGGACATAGCCAATTAAAATTATTTGAATATGGAAAACACTAAGAGATATGGGAAACTTTAGGATATGTATAATTTCCAGGCCTCAAAATGTTAACATTTCATAGTGAAACTTACATCAGCATTAAGTGAATATTTAAATCACATAGCAAGTTGAAAGCTTTTACCAAGAAACTGTTACACGATAGCTAACATGTGTGGAGCATCTATGTACTAACTCCACGTAACAACCACAGGAGGCACAGGGCAGTCAAAGGAAGTGCTCGAGGTCAGACAGCCGGAATGGCAGAGAGCTGGGAGGGAAGCACCCTGACACCGAAGCCCACGCTTTTAATTACTGAGCCCTGCAGCCCAAGGGAAAAAGATCAAATGCAAAGTAGGCACAGTGACCCTTTAGTCAAGGAAGACACCTAATGTGGATAAAGACATTCAAATAGAGTTGGAAGAAAGCAAGAAGAAATTTAAATAACCATGCTAGTGGTAAGAGGATAGGAACATAGGCGGACCATTTTTACTTTTACAATTTCATTTAACTTGTTGCAGAGCAATTTTCAAAGGATTAAAAATGCAGCTTGCATCTTTGGACCTATGAAACATACCCACACAGTCAGGAGCCTCTTGGTAAGAATTCTAAGAGGAAAAGTAGATTTCAGCCTTTTCCCTCTGTAACCGTATGAGCTGTGTCCCTGCCTACTCATAGTAGTAGAAGCATATTTTGGCAGTAAAATCATAGTTAAATTTAGTTAAACTGCTTAGCTATGCATCGAGAGGCAAGAGTTGCCCATATGCAGTTAATACAGCTTTCTGTAAAGAAGCCATTAGGGGCTCAAGCCAGGCTTAAGCAAAAATTTAAAGGACATTTTAGAGACGAAGAAACATCACTTGCCACAGTACAATTAATTCCCTTTACTGATGATTTCCATGTCACTGAGAACTTCCTGTGTGCCAGGCACTAGGCTCCGTAGTAGGGAGGCCCATGCATTATTTTATTTAATTCTGACAACCCCTTGTGATCTACCTACTATTACATCCTCGCTTTAGAGTTAAAGACTGAAGTAACTAGCTCAAGCTGGCACATTCAGGGAAAGGAGGAGCAGAATTCTCAACAAAATTCTTTCTCTCTCATTTATATAGTTCATCGAAAAGCACAAAAAGTTAAAAAGGGAATTTTTATTTGGAAGCTCTGACTGACCCTTCATATTCCATGAGGGAGCCTCTGCTTTGTAAGAAGCCTGACAAAGCAGCCACTTTGCTTACTGGGAAGAAGCAAAGAAACAAACAAACAAACCCAAACAAAAAAAGAAAGAAAGAAAAAAAAACAGCTCCAAGAAATAAGCAGCAGCAGGATCAGAGGAGTAGTTTTCAACTCTGACATATTCAAATGATCTGGGCAATTTTCAGAAAATACTGATCGTGGGGCTGGGTGAGGAAGATGAAGTGACTAATAAGTACAAATTGTTAGTTACAGGACAGTCTCAGAGATATAAATTATACCTCAATAATATTGTGATGGCTATGCATGGGTGCAGAAGGGCATTGAAATATTGGGGTTGGGGACCACTCTGCAAAGTATATAATTGCCTGACTACTATGCTGTATACCTGAAACTAATTCAGAATAATATTGAATGTAAACTGTAATTATAAAATAAAATGAAATAAAATACTGATACTCGGGCCCCATCCCAGACCAATTAAATCAGAATTTCTTAGAGGTGGGACCCGGGCTTGGTGATTTTTAAATGTCCCTAAGCCCCTCATCTGCCTTCTCTACCTCCTCCACCCCAACCATGTAAGTAAAACAAAACAAACCAGAGCAAATAAAACTTCCTTGCATAATAAAGATACAGAAATTGTTTGATGCTGTTAAACTATTCTAGTTAATAGGCTTAATTTGTAAGCTGACGTGGCTGTTTGTGATTGTTGTTCGTTTTATAAAATTATCTACGCTCTGCAACCAGAATTTCCTAGTTTCAGAAGTTATGCCAAAAGGCAGCAGTAGGTGGCCCACTTCTCTCAGAAAGAAAGATCAAAGAATTGTGCAGTAAATGAACGGAACAACACTTTCCTTGTAAATCAGCTTGAGGTAAGGAGTGAGTAAGAAGATAAAAACACGGTGAGGAAAATAAGAAGGTAGAGTCTTTCCAAGAATAAATAAAGACTGAGTTAAAAGAATCACACACACACACACACACACACACACACACACCAGCTAAAAATGGAAATGAGCAAAAGTGATTCCAGTGTATACAGGCTTGATTGATACTGATAATGAAAGTAGTGAAAGTTTGAACAGGGAAGTTGGCAAACCATAAGAGTTGAGTCCCAAAGTTCCCCCTAATCAGGGATTTTTTTCCCCCTTTTTCGGTGAAAGTGAGAATGGAAGATTGGTTTTATATGGACGTCTGTGAGGAAACTTGGTTGTGTCTTTCCCCTGACTGTCAATATGCAGAAGGGTCAAAAAGGCCAGAAATTTTCCATTGCATCATCTATTTTTAAGATTGTTTTCATTTTCACTTTTACCATTTATATTATACTTCAGAGACACAAAGTAACTATACCACTCATTAGAGAGTAATGAAAATTAAAGTCAAGTTGAAGGCTAACTTCTACATGCATAGTCTTCTAAAATGAAATATTTGTCATAATTGAAATAGAGTGTAAGGAGATTTTCTTTTCTTTTTTATACAAGTGTGATTCTTAACTAAATAATAATATATTCTTCAAGAACTTTTTTTCCTTCAGACCTCTGTACATACTCAAGGGATATTCAGTCCCATCAAATAGGAAAGAACAGCTTATTGTTTCCATTTTACAGCTGGACCAACTGAGAGATGGAGAAGAAAGTGATTTGACAAAGATCTTCAACTGAAGCTAATCACATCATCCCCAATCCAGAGTTCTACTTTAAAATGACTTTTCTCACTTTGTTACCTCCACACTGACAGAGGTTCAAAGTTACATTTTCACTGTGGCCTAGTTCTAAGACCTTTTATGACTAAAAGCTCAGAGTCCAACTTTAGTCATTAGTTTCCACTTTTGACCCAAAACTCACTTTGGACCTTTGTAAACCCAGAGACCCACTGTCGTGGGGGGCCAAGAGAACACATGGTTCCCACAGTGCTTGTGACCCAGCCCAGGACTGGATGCCAGGAACTCTAGACCACACTAACAGCAAGATCCCTCTATACACACGCGATAGTACATTATCTATTTTCACATCAGTATGCCTGAAACAGTGCTGAGCTTTAATGTGGGCCTACAGTCCGACAGCGTGTGCAGTTATGGCAATGCATAGCGCTTGCACAGAAGCTCTGAGAGAAAATAGTTTTTCCTTCAAGTCCATTCACTCCCAGGACTCAGGTGAGCAGAAATAAGAGAGTAATGGGGTTGGGCAAGGGTAGACAACTGTGGCTAAATCAATGCCAGGAGCCATGGCCATGAGGGCAGGTAAACAGTGGGTTACAGCTTAACCACATCCTTCTGGCATGAGGTCACTCCGACTTTGGCTCAGTTCTGCATACAGACAGGTGAAGGTCTAAGGATGCACCCTGACTTGTTTATTCTAACTGTGCATGTCAAGTTATATTCAGTGAGGCTGATTCCCATTTCATGCTCGGGATGGAGGGTGTCTGGCAACCCTTTTTAACAGTGCAGAAAATCTCAGCCAATTTACACAAGTGCTTCTGCAAATAAGGGCGGTAGTGGTGGTAATAGAATTGTCCTGTGGTTCATTTAATTCCTGAGAACTTGACTAATGCCGATTGCAACTACAAACAAGTACCGGATCTACTCCTAGGTGCACTACGTCTGTGAACAGATCATGTAAACACATACTCAGAATTTGTTTGATCTCTTAAAAATAAATTATTTTGAACATCTTCAGGAAGTTATCATAACTCCAATTGTCATAGCATTTTTCCACATAAAATTGTCCTATTGTCCTCCTCGGTTGCCTCTAGAAGAACAATTTTCAACCAGCGTGCCGCCAGAGGTACACTGGTGTGTAGCAAGAATTGCTGGTATCTCAGGCTGAGGAAACTTTAAGTAATAGGCTCTAGATGTAGTCTCTGCCTGTTCATTGTAAACTCAGTGCTCAGTTGATGGGCAGAAAGTGCTAATAGATTATACAATCAGCGATGAAAGAATTAACTCCTCACATGCATACAAAATTTGCAAACGGCTGTGGGAATGGAGTTAAAAGTCCGAGAGAAGGAACTAGCTCTTGCTTCACTGCTTTGGCCCCATTGCCGTAGATACTAGATGAATGCAGATTCTCTGACCACCCACCTCAAATTTTCTAGTGCAGTCCAAGATCGCTAGTTATGCTTGTAGAAAAATTTTATATTCTTGCAAATATATTACTGTAATGTGTATAGAGAAGGCCTGTGATTTTTAAATCTAGAACAGGTGGTTAGGAAATAAGAAGAATATATTTTACAAATATAAATTAAGGTTAGCAAGGTATAAAGGACTTTCCTGAGATCAAATTGTAAGGCAGTAGAAAAGTCAGGTAAGCGTGCAGTTTAATTTAATAATAATATATGCTACACTATCCTCGGGGGAAATTTATAGATGACTGGACCTTACTCACACCCCGGGTGCACCATAGAGGGTGACAAATGTTTGCCTATTACACATTTGCCCATGCACCGTCCACTCAAGCATACAGCCACCAGCCGTTCCTTAATTAACTCATTCACTCATTCTGTCTGCACAGGTCTTGTAAATTTTGTCTGTGCGCCAACTACTGCACATACACTATGAAAATGAAGAGTAAGACACCATCCTAGTCTCATAGAAGAGACGTCGAGAGAGGCACTATTCAGTGATAATGCCACAGAGTAAACACAGCAATTGTTATTCACAAGCACGTGAGAGGCAGAGGGAAAGTTAAAACCAGGTGAAAGGCATCAGGGGAAGCCTCCTGAGGTAACTGTTAGAGACAAATTAATGGATAAATGCCAGTTATCTAAATAAAGAATGGACAAAATATTGTGGGGAAAAAGTCTCTGCTTCCAGGGAAAACTGCACTGCCAACGGCATATTCTTCCAGGTTACCTCATTCCACCTTCGCATTTGGCCGTTTTACAACTTTATAAATTGTACTTAGCTGTTCACAGTGCAAAATAATGTCTGCCTATTAGATATGCAAAAAAAAAGAATTGTTAAAACATGCAATACTTGACTATTCAGTCAGAGGCACCGATCACATTTCCCATAGATTGTCAAATTAAAAAATGACAACAGCCAACACAACAATAGCCATGCGGTGTGAATGAATCAAAATTATACTTTTTTTTTGTCAGACCAGAACAAAATAATGTATCTTTTTGATGTGCCATAGAATTTTAGTAATTAGTTACGTGTGCTATGAAATGAAAAAAAAGTTGAAAATTGCTGCTCTAGAATGAAGTCCAAACTGCCAGATAAGGAAGAAGAGGCTTTTTTAAAAAAAGATTTTATTTATTTATTTTTACAGAGAGGGGAAGAGAGGGAGAGAAACATCCACGTGTGGTTGCCTCTTATGCACCCCCTACTGGAGACCTGGCCTACAACCCAGGCATGTGCCCTGAGTGGGAACCGAACCAGCAACCCTTTAATTTGCAGGCCAGCGTTCAATCCACTGAGCTACACTAGCCAGGACAGAAGGGGAGGATTTTTTTAATAAACTATCTGTAACCTTTCTCTCCATCTTTATCTTTTACCACTCTCTACCATCTCTCCCATCCCCCAGAACATACCACCTTCTCCCGCTACCTAGAACTAACTGTTTTTGAATCTGTAATTGGCTAAGATTGTCAGCTGGAGGTCTGTAGACCCATTCATCCTACAGACATGTTTTGTTCGGGCTTTACAGTGTTTAAAAAGCTTTTTGTTTGGACATTTCACAGGACTTGTATCTTCTTGTGAAAAACGGAAGATTCACCAACACTGGACCAACATTCCTGCATGGCAGGAACCAACTGAAGCTAAGTTATGGCCTTCTGCTCTAGATACAGCGTGCAGCCTTTAGTCTCCACAACCTCCACCCCTTTCCTGGATCAGTCATTCATTCGCTCCATCTGCCTGGTCCCTCTAGGGCCTTGTACTTCACAGTCCCGTGTCGTTCCCTCAGACTAGTGCCTTTTTGGGAAATGTTCTTCTGTGTTCCTCTCTGGCAGACTTCTGCCAGTCCCAACTCATTGTCTCCTCCACCTAGAAATCTTTCATTTGTCTCCTTCATCTATGATCCCTTATACACATGCTTACCATAGGACTGATTACAATATTTCAGAGTTTATTATAAGTATCAACTGCCTGGCTACCTGTCCTCCCAAGTTCAAGAATTTGGATCTACTTACTTCTTCATTGCCAGTATATAGCACAGGTGCCAATAAATTAATAAGTATCCAATAGACTCATGATGTACAAAAGAGTAAACTAATTCCCCTGACATTAAAGGAGTGACTTTTTTTCGGAGGCAAGGCATCATTTGTACTAGCAGTGGTCGAAAGTGGGGCAAAAAAGTAGGGTAGCAAGAGAGTTAAGAATACAAGCAGAATCCTTGCTTAAGGACAAAGTCAGAAAGCAGGGCACATTGTACATGCCTCACAAAATACAGAGAGGTGAATAATAACAAAGATGTACACTTGAGGATAACTGTGACGGAAACATAGACACAAAAGTATTTGTATTTATAGTGTCTAGCTGAAAACATCTTCAACTGTAATCACATTGTTTTTACAATTAAGGAAGGACAATTTCTGGAACTGTTTATAAACCTATTCTTTTCATTATAGCCGTAAGAAGTTCGAGCTCCAGATGTGCGTTGTGGAAGAAAAAACAAAAACCAAGAGAAGTAATCTATTTTTCTGAACCTTTCACTAAGGAATGAAGGGGGAGTGGGAGAAAACAATGAATTCATTAACATCTTAAAATTTTGACCAGTGGGCCCTTGTTGGTGTGGCTCTGTTGGTTGGAGCATCATCCCGTAGACCAAAAGGTGGCGGGGTTTGATTTCTGGTCAGGGTGCAACCAATTGATGTTTCTCTCTCACATTAACGCTTCTCTCTCTTTCTCTCTCTCTCTCTCTCTCTCTCTCTCTCTCTCTCTCAGTCTCCCTTCCCCTCTCTCTAAAAGCACTGAAAAATTGTCCTTGGGTGAGGATAAAAAAAAATTTGACAGTGGGTAGACCAGAGGTCAGTTACATTTTCCAAAGCAACAATTACTACTACATGGTCTGTAGCTTTCCTATCCTTCCATCTTAAATTAATTTCAGTAAGCAATAAAAATATAGGAGAACACTTGAACAGTTATTGACTGAGTGAGGCGTGTGAAAAGTAAAAATTATTTGCATTCATCATAACAACCAAACTAGTGCCCTGTGCTAACGAACAACAAAAGCCTGGTCTGTGTAACGGCGTCTCCTTCATTACTCTCAGAGATACGCGTGCTCTCCTGTATAATTCCAGAGCACTTCCTTTAGCTGCCAACTGAAGTGCTCTGGCACATGTGTGCTTACGTGCATTTAAATGTATCCTTTCTGTTACCTACCATGAACCTACTCCTACTTCTTTTCCACTAGCTACTTAAAAAGGAAAAAGAAAAAAGCATGTAGTAATTGACCTAGAAAGACCAGTTGCCAATTTTTTAAATGAAAGAAAGGAAGTGTAGTGTAGTGTCTGTAGGTGACAAGTTTCTGTGGGAGTGTTATTTTAAGCGACTTCAAGGAACCTCATATTTGTCTGGTACGACAGCAAGTTAGTGGTGTGCTCTTAATTTTTTTAAGTGTTCTTTCTCTTACAAAATCCTTGTTGAAGAAATAAAACATACACATCTAAGTATAAGCTACTAATTTCCTCAAGTATTTTCTATGAAGTTACAAAACTCATGATGAAATAACAGTCTCTTTAAACACTGCGTTCAGTATCTCTGACTTCAGTTTTTGCCGTTAGAAAGTGTCTGGCATCAGAACACTCATTCTCAATCCCACGTTCCCCAAACCTTTGCTCTATAAGCAAATTAGAGATAGACGTGTTAAGGGCAAGAACTGAAATATCTTATTCTGGGAAGAAAGTATGCCTCCATGTTATCATTCTAAAACACCTATTATCATGGTCCAATCCTTTCCTGTCACCAGTTTGTTAAATTAAATGTCTTATTGTACCTGAAAGAACAGCAAAGTATAAGCTTTATGGTCTGCAAATATTTTTAAAAGCCTAATTTCTCAAGTCCATATTCTTGATCCTAGGGAGTTAAATTGCTTCCTTTTGAACACTGACTAAAATCTCACCAGGAAATTTAAGACACAGTGACATTAGTTATAGTTTTATTTCTGTTCCTTACCATAGGAGAAAGTGACCTTTGACTTTTAAGAAAAATACAAATTTTTTCAATAAATTAGTCAGCATGAGATCTTGTCTCTCATTTTCCACTGAAATAAACGACCTCCCCAATATAATAGTGCTTACCATAATTCAACTTACTTACCTAAGCATATGCTTTTAAAAGAATGCTTCATTTTGTTTTTGTAGCTCCAGTCTATATTTTGGCTCATTGTGTTGCCTGTTAACATGTGGTCCAAACCATTTGCAAATGGCCCCATTTTTACATGTATATGTCAAGTATCCAAACATAGATGTAGGGAAATTAGAGATGGTAGCAGTCTGAGACCTTTTGACTTCGCCACTTCCTTAGACATGAGAAGGTAGTTATGAGCTAAAGAGAAACACCTAGCAAGGAAGGGGCGTTGGAGATGTGGGGCTGCAGAGCTGAGATACTGGAGTTTACAAGAGGGCCTCACTGAAAAGGGAGAGTTGAATGAAGACCTGAAGGGAGGGAGGGAGCAAGTCATGTAAACACAGGGAATACCATCCAGGTAAAAAAAAAAAAAGCAGGCCCTGAAATGGGAGCATGCCTAGCATTTCCCAGGATCAGCCAAGAGACTGCAGAGATTGGAATGGCCTGAGCAAGAACAATAGGATTAAAGGTACAGAGGTGGTGGGAGCTCTGGAAGGGACACAAGGTGATGGTGAATCACATATATGTGTCATTATAGGGACTTAGGGTCTTACTCTAACGTGGGAAACCATCAGGTTTTGAGCATAAGAGTAACAGGGGCTGATTTATTTTTTAAAAGGATCTGCCGCTGTGTTGAGAATGGAGTGAAGGCAGCCAGTGAGAACAGCATAATATTATAGGTGAGAGATGATGGTGGCTAATAACAGAATGGTAGCAATGGAGGTGGTGAGATATGGCTGCATTCTAGATATTTTTTAAAGGTAGTGCCAGCAAGATTTCTTGATGGATTATGGAAAAATCAGGGATACTGTAGTCCCCCCTTTTCCAGAAGACCCCAGTGGATATCTGAAATCATGAAAGGTACTGAACATTCTATATGACGAGGTCTGTCCAGAAAATGTCCAACCATTGTTAACATAATGAGAACAGCTTGCGTGACATCTATGTAACCTGGCATTGATGTCCAAGGAGAGTGCACTGGAATGTACACGTGCGAACAATAATGACTTCACTGGGGTCATGTGAAGTCACCCCCCCAATCGGTGGGGGTGGTTATACCATTGAGTGAGCATGTGTACTGTGAGGCTGTCACATTCAAAATGACTGAGCGAGTAGAGCAACGAATTTGCATCAAATTTTGCGTTAAACTTGAACATTCCTCCACGGAAACTATTTGGATGATTCAGAAGGCTTTCGGGGACTATGCAATGAGTGCAGCACAAAAAAGCGTGGCACAAATGCTTCAAAGATGGTCAAGAATCTGTTCAAAGTGATCCACATCCTGGAAGGCCTGCAACAAGCAGAACACCTGAGAATGTTGAACGTGTATGGGCTGCAATCAACAAAGATTGGCAACTGACGACAGCACAAGAACTGGCAGCTGATCTGGGGATTCCAAAAACTACTGCATCTGAGACTTTGACGCAGCATCTTGGCATGAAACATGTTGCCACACAATTCATTCCACGGCTTCTGCTACCAGAGCAGGAGGCACCTCGTGCTGCAGTTTCTAATGATGCTGGTAGAACCGTGTGAATTACCAAGGTACCTACTTTGAAGGGGACTGAATTGTCATTGTCCTATGCGCAATGTTTCCTGTATATGTTCTTCAGTAAGTGCCTTTATTTTTCATAGTATGTGGCTGGATACTTTCTGGACAGGCCTTGTATACTGTTTTTTCCCTATACATACAATAAAATTTCATTTATAAACTAGGCATGGTGAGAGATTTACAACAATAACTAATAAGGTAGAACAAATATAACAATGTACCACAATAACAATTACATGAATGTGTTCTCTTTCAAATTATCTGGAATTTTCCATTAATACTTCAGGTGGTGGTTGACCATAGGTAACTAAAACTGTGGAAAGTGAAACCATGGATAAGGGGGGGACTACTGTAATCTCCAAGGTTTATAACTTTAAAAGTGGAGTTGCCATTTACTGACAAAGGAAAGACTTGGAAGGGCCTGGAAATGAGGACCAGGCTTTTAGCGACATGAGTCTGGAGTTGAAGAGACAGATCCAGACTAGAGATGAAATTTCAGAATCAGAAGTATACGGAAGTATGCAGCAGGTATTTAAAGCCATTTGTAAGAAACCCTGAAGCAACAAGGGGACAAACACCTAACACAGACTGAGCGGGCAGAGTAGAGGAGAGCAGAGGAGAAGAACGTTGAAATGTGAGAGGATGGGTTATGATGGTGTGTGGCAAGGGGCTTCAGGGTCAAGGGTGTCAATCACAGCCCAGTGTAACAGGAAACTGGCCACGGGGGAGGGCTGTGACCGAAAGATGAGCAATTCTGCCTTTTTCTTGCCCGTCACTGGGCTGTGATGATCTCACCTTACCGTCAGTTCTTACACCTCAGCCTACTCTCCATATTCATTTAAGGAACACCTGCTTCACTATTTAATTCTTACTTAATTTTTCAACTGAACAGATAACAACTGAACAGGTAAAAGACTTAATACACAAGTAAATAATATTTAAACATTTAGAACAGAAATGTTTATCCGTTAAAGCAAGGTCTTGGAATGAGCTATCCTCAGTTATCATGACATGGCCTATGATACCTAGAGCTCCTGGGCATGCCTGTCAGACTCTGTTCTTGGCCTCTTCCCCTTCTCATCCTGCACACACTCTCCTGGGGGGCTCAAGCACTGCACACAGCCACCACCCACATGCTGATGGTGTCGACGCCCTTTATTTTCCGCTGCTCAGTACCAAGCCAATGAAAGAAGTACTTCATTGGGCATCTCCCATCATTCACAGGCATCTCAAAAGCCACATGTCCCAAACTACTATTTTCTTTCCAAACCCTCTTTTCCTTATCCAGAATTACATCTCCCACAAGATGTAATTTGTCGTTTATGAAGTCTCCAGAGCCAGAAACCTAGGAGTGACCCTACACTCCTTCATTAACCCCTTTCTCAACCAAATATCCAGTTGGTCTTGTTAATTCAATAACTTAAATATTACTATCTCCCTTCTACCATGTCTGTTATTCCTTCATACTTTTACCATTACGTAGGATATTGAAGATTTAGCAATGATGTGTTTCTATGTCTATGTTCCCTATTAGCCTGTGAATGGCTTAAAGAAGGCTGCTGCATCTTCCTGTGGAGGTGGCTGACTAATTCCAGATTTCAGCAGAGGGAGACTAATTGGTCAGGGCACAGCTAAAGACATCTGTGACTGCAGCAAGCGGCACTGAGAAGAAAGGGGCTGATGTGGCATAACAGTAAAAAGCATTGCGAAGTTGATGTTGGATGGTGCCTCCTAGACTTGTGCCCACACATCCTGCACAGACACATGCAAAGGTCTTCATTAAATACATTTGAATTCATGAAGGGAATGTCTGCCATGCAACCGACACCAGGATAGACACTGGTGAGGAATAAAGAAATACCAGACACAGTCTTCCTTCCTCCAGAGCCTTCCATCCTGCTGGAGGAAAGAGGTGGGTGCACCATGCCTGACTGTACAGAATTAACTGATTCGCACAGTGTTCACTGAGATTAGTAATGAAAGACTTCATGCAGGAGTCGAACTAGGAAGGGCCTCAAAAATGGGTAAAATCCAGGAGAACAGGGGACTGTCAAAAGAACACATACGGTCTAGAACGTGTGAGATGAACACGTATATTCTAGAATGGGTTTACAGGACCAGCAAGAGAGTGCAGGTGAGGCTTGGTGTTGTGGGATAGTGGGAAATAAGGCGAGGCAGGTGAAAAACTGAAAAGCTTGGCAGAGAATGAATGTGCAAAGTCTGCAAGAGTCATTAATTTGAGCAAATTATAATTAAAATTTGATCCCATACTCTACTTAAGATTGCTATTTCTCTTGGCTCGGCTGCATTGCCTTTGGTCTTCTTACACAGGAAGCGCAATGACAGGGATCCAGCCGTCTGCAAAAGTAAAGGAAGGGAGAGGGTGTGCCTGATGTCAATCACCCCAGGGAAACATACCAGCTGATTAAGGAGGGGCATTATTTCACTTTAAAAGGAGCCTCTTGTTTCTTCCTATGGCCTAAGTCTCATCACTTCCATAGCAAAGGCAACCTGCTAAAGAATTGAGAGGTGTGCAAATGAGAGCCGGATCTCCACAGCAGAATATCAATTATGGGCTCTACACATGTGTGTTTAAATAGAGAAAAAGCACTTAGAGCCTGCCCCAAAGGAACATCTTTGTGCATGAATGTAATGAAAACAGAAGCTATCAGTTAAAGACAGGACAGGAAAGGAAATGAAAACGAGGCGTGAGGTTTGTCAGCCTTTTCCCTGAGCACCATCTCCAATTCGCAGTGAGTGCAGTGTAACTCCCCAACATGACAGAAAACTCATCATGAAACTCGAGCCAGTGGCAAAACAAAATGAGCAATTTCATAAAACAACAACGGACATGAGGTCTGCAACAGAACTACCAAAGCAAGAAAAGTTAACTGTTAACCCCCCAACAGTTATGTTCTGCCTGGTTTAAAAAGAACAAAATTTAGAAGCCACATAGCTTTAGCTTAAATCCTTAGAGGTAAATGTTTTCCTTTTATAAGCTTGCTTAGAAACTGAGCACACTAGACTCTAGGAGATTTTTTTTCCTGTAATTTGTTGTGCATTATCAGCTATTTACATAATTACTCTAATTAAGCTAGTTTCAGCAGTTCCTGTAAATATGTGAAAGATCACTAAAACATGTAATTATGTCCTTATATCATTAATTAAGCTATATCAGCTGGGGATTGCTGTAACTGTGTCTGGAGGTGTCAGTCTGTGTAATGGAGACACAGAATTCTTTATTGAACTACAATAAAGGGCTCTGCACTAATAATGCAGTGAGAGCACCACTTCTGGTTTTTAAAGTGCCAGATCTCAGGCATAAAAAGAAAATGTATCTTTCATACACATATGGTTTAAAAAGCTAATACAGGTTTAAGACTTCCTTTATTAACAATTTGAGTGGAAGGCAGATTGACAAGTGAGCCCAGTTCCCTAGTGGTCATTCCTGGAATTGCAGGGGCGGTGGACAGAGCCAACGGCCCTCCAGGAGGACTTGCCTGCCTCCCAAGCTGGACCAGCCCCGAGCTGTTACCTCCTGGGTTCTTCTGTACCTACAAACCATCCTCTTTTCTCAGCATTTATGAGTACACAGCTAGTCAAGGTATTAGATTAATAATAGTTGGACTGCCAGGTAAGACTGCCTTTTAAAGGACACACACATCAGAGTAGTGAAAATCTCAAAGAAATACATTTCTAGAGACAGAATTTCAGACATTGTGGGCATGATTTGTGAGCCTGAGAATCCAGCCTTTTGTCCCTTCAAACCAGACATCCTCTGCCTCCCCCTGAGGCAGGCCCCAGTAGTGAACACTTGGAGGTACTTCAAGCTTTATATCAATACCAGGAAACAGTACACTGATTCAGTCAAGAACTGTCCCTGATAGCTCTGCCAGGGGATTGGCAAATGGTGGCCAGCAGCCCTTGTTGATTCAAAGGATGCTTGAAGGTAGCTAGGACTGAAAAGATGAGGGGATCCCCAGAGCTTCAGAAAGATACACAGGAAACCCCCTCCCTCAGAATATAACAAACAGAGAAAGCTTTCAGTTCTTCAAGTGCAAAAAATAAAAGCTTATGACCATAATTCTGATTCACTTTAGCTTAATGTTTTTTTATGGGGAAAGGAAAATGTTAACTTTGTTCTTATACCAAAATCTTACATAAGTTTTCATCTGTTTTAGGAAATCAATATCTAGATTTTACAAGTTTTAATTCTTATTTGACTTTGAGTAATGAACACATACTGCAATAGACAGATGATACATTATAGAATTGTACACTTGGAACCTATATAATTTTATTAACCACTGTCACCCAAATAAGTTTAATAAAAAATTTTTAATTAAAAAATTAAAGTTTTAATTCTTTGAAGTGAACATTTCTGAGTTTTGGAAGGAAGCACATGATTTTATTTTAATAATTATAAAACATAATACTTGCATTTGTCTCCAATCTTTGCATGTAGTGAGTAACATACGCGACTGTGGTTTCATCAAATTCACATTTATGACTAAAAAGTTATTTTAAAACTATATTTAAATTAGGATTTCTGCCTTCTATCAACTTCATTCTCCGAGGCAGAATTAAACTCGTTCTACAGTAGGTCCCATAATAATATACCTCACTTTTGGAGGGCACCGATGACTTCATGACTTTAACGACTACTGTGAAAATTCCCCCCTCGAAAAAATAAAATTCAATGTATTCATTACAATTTACATGCAATTTGAAGTGTCTCCTGAAGTCTACTCCCAGACCCAGGTTGAGAATTCCAGAAATACACTTTGGATTTGTATTATTTATTGGATTGCGAGTGTTCTCTGTTAGCTCTGGAGCAAAGTGAGAAATCAACAAAACACCTGTAATGAAAGAAAACCATGGCTGATAGTAATGTGTAATACAGAATACTGGCAACATGATAATGTAAACACTAGTTTAGAAATTAGACCAACTTCTAGTACACAAATACTACAACGACTGCTAGTCCCGCTCCCCCATCCTTTCTTCCTTTCATGAATTTTCCTATAGACTCAGAATATTTTACATATATAGACTATTTCCCAACATATTTCCAAGGCAACATTGTCTACCGATCCTACAGGGTTGCCATATCCGGCCCCCCAAAGTTGAAGCAGCCTCAGCAGAGCTCTGGGCAGGCTCCAGACAGTCAGCCTCTGTCTTTACCTCAGGATTCACCTTCCTGCAGAGCAATCTGGTCTCAAGGTGTAGCATGGCTCTGAAGGTAAGTTCCTTTCCAAATAAACCCCAGTGATGCCTGGCGGTGGAGGAGCTGTGAAGAGGAAACAAAACTAGAGAGTACTTATAGTTTTCATCATAAAGTTATAACTTGCTAAAGAGAGCAGCTCAGCAGCAGAGATACCACACCAGTTGCAGAGAAGGGAGCTGAGTCTCCTGGAAATATCTGCAGCTTCTCTTTGACTCGGTGACAGGCAGACCATGATCTCAAGCCCTCAGTTAAGCTGTGCGATGCTACCTTCAAAATCAAGGTTCTCTCAGATCTCTATTGAGAAGCAAAAGCATTTTTCATATTGGCCTGAAGTTTCATTCTTCCGGGTAAGTAATTGCAGGAGCTAATCTCTTGGGCAGCCAAAGTCAGTAAGAGTTTAGGGTCACACACCTGGCCACAGAGTTCATATCAGGATATTGGACTACAAATGGAGTTGCTGAAGCCATCAGTGAATTAACTCACCTCACTTAAGTACATAGGTGCTCTCACACAGTTGTTCAAGTGGCAATGGCATGACTGTTTGTTCACATTAAAGAAAACAAGAATCTAAGATGTAACTTTATAGACTTCAGTGATATCCAAAAAGAATGTTTTTGAAGAAAACATTTTCTTCAAAAAAAAAAACATTTTATAGCATGTTGAATATAATGTATATATTATGGGTACTGTATTTATTATAGACATAATTAAGGCCTGGGCAAAACAGGAAAGGCCAGGTTAATTCCAGGTTACTTCCCAAGTCCACCAAGTGGGATATCCTCATTAAGATCGGTCTCCTACCAACTGAGGTTTTTCACTCCAGTGTCTGTCTGATCTGGGCTGATTCTCAATCAAACCTCAACTCAAAAATGAATGCACTCTGAGATGTAATAGGTATCAATGGATCAACATGGTCATTTACTTCAAAGCAATCATTTGAACAGGAGTCTGATAACACCCTAGGGTTACTGTCAGGTGGACAGGGAAAGTATCCTTGGACAGGCCAGCGACTGAAAACGCATTAGCCTGGATTATACAGGAAAATCCTCACCAACACCTTCTCTGGTTGTTTTATACTTATGATAACCTAAGTCCTCTCCCACGGAACTTTGTACACCTTGCATGGTAATTGCTACACTCTGGTCTCCCTTCACTGAGCTCCTTCAGACAGGGAATCGTCGCATTCGCCACTGTAGCCAGTGCTGCAGGACCAGCTGGCAGCTGCGCTGACCTTCAGCTGCATTTCTCCACTGCGGACCCTGTGCTCCTGCTAACCCTGAGAAAGGTGCTCAAGGCCTGCAGCTGTGCTGCCCCTCAGCTGCCTGGGGACCATGCGGGGAGGAGGGGCCGGGCCTGCCCAGAAGCCAGGAGAGGAGGCCAGTGGGGGGGGCAGGGGGCAGCAGAGTCTCTCTTCCCAGGAGGAGGCTGATGGGATGTCCCGGTTTGCTAAGGCCTTCTGTCAAGGCCTTTGCGGATTAAACCCTGAGTGAGTGTTTGCTCGCCTCCAAAGAACTAATAAGATGTTCTACTTACGTGAATTTGGCCAACGCAATACCATAATAACTTTGAATCTTGAAAATTATTGTCTAAGTCCTGGAAAAAAAGAAAGTCAAACATAATTCTTTCCAACTATACCCAAGCAACATAAAACTTGTAAACCACAGCGCTACAGCTGCCTTACACCCCTTCTGGTACAAAAGGGGGATCGAGCGGGTATCTAGATGCATAAATACAATTGAATCCTCGCCTGCTTCATGTTTGGACTTCAGCATAGCTCACCTCTAATGATTTGAGTATTTCCTGTCGATTCCCTTTCTTTTCCCAACATCAAGTTACATGGTACATAAAAGAAAAGCTTTTTGATTTACATGAAACAGTACTACTAAAGTCCATTTGTCTTCATTAATGACTGTATGTATAATTACTGCCAACTAATTCCTGTGGTTGCAGGCATAACACACAGCCAGGAATGACAATAACTGCTGACCTCAGAAGGTGACATACTCCTTCTTTCGGAAGTTATCTGGAGTAAATCACACTCAAAATCCCTGTGGAATTATGTTTCATTCTATTTGTTACAATCTATTTGTTTATACCCACATAGAGATTCCATCACCTCTCTAAGAATGAGTTACATTCTCAGTTTGTTCATTATTTCCAAAAATCATAATTGGATTATTTTATTCCATTATTACAAAGAAATTTAAGAACCTTACCTCTTTTTTGAGGGGAGGGGGTAGTAAAATTTCTAGGAAAGCCCACAGGCTCTGGGCTCAGAAAGGCTTAGGTTCAAATTCTGTCTCTGAACTTGAAAGGTCATGTCACTTTGCACATGCACTTAAACTTTCAACCGTTTCCTTCCCAGTCAAATGGAGATCACATCACTCACATGGCAAGAATAAGAATTAGAGTTGACCTGCAAAGTGCCTGCTATATAGAAACTGCTTAATAAATGGTAGCTATTAGTCTAATGTTTCAATTTGTTAGTTGTAAACTATATTTGTGTTCTCGTGGCAGGTTACCCACAGTTCATAACACACGTTGACCCATATTGCCCCTCAGTCCTCACTTTGGTTCTATAGGATCGTGCATAGAATACGAACCACCTCTGTCACGTAGATGAAGTTACAGGCGTACATATTATGCATTTTGCTTAATGTAATACAATTGGTTGGGGAGAGCAGGGGCCACTTGTGACTCTGACTCCAATCACAGGCACCTTTCTGCCCTCAGGGCACCTTTCTTATCTCACGGCACCCTGCCACCTCTCACTACCTGGTCAGCCTTTTCCTTCATGTGAGGCACCATGCGGACTCTTCAAGGAGAATTCTAATGTTGGATCATCTAAATGAAACCTACTGGGAAAAATTTCCTTAATTCTAGCATTCAAGAATTCTGTAAATCTTATTCTTAAGAAGATGATGAAGGTATCAATAGCTTGATGACAGCTGATTAATGAGCATCTGATCTCGAACAACCCGGTGTTCTACAGCCACGCCGTCTAATAGAGTAGCCGTTAGGTACATATGGCCGCTGAGCAATAGGACTGAGGCTTCTGTGACTGAGGACCTGAATTTTACATTTTATTTATTTTTAATTAATTGAATAATACATTTAAAACCTGACACTCGCTTCAGTTACCGGAAAACTGTTCAATAAGTTTTGAAACAAAGAGAGTATGTAAATTTACTTTTTCAATTGTACATTTTATAAGTTCTCATAACAGATCAAGTATTCCTGATGAAAATTTAACATTTGAGTTGATATGTTCTGTAAGTATAATATATACACTGGATTCCAAAGACTTATTACCTGAAAAAAGAATGTCAAATATGTTCTTCATAATTTTTAATGTCGATTTGCATTGAAATGATAATATTTTGGATATAGCAGGTGAAATAAAATGAAACTGCAAAATTATTACAGTTAAGGTTGTCAGTTTCTCTTTACTTTTAAAAACAGGACTACAAAAGCAATCTAAAGTAAACTTGCAGCCGGCTTTAAATTTCATTTGGCAGCGCCACTCAACAGGAAATCCAATCATCTGTGCAGAGAAAATCACAGGTAATATCGCTTCTCATTTTACTGATAAATTTTAATTTTTGACTAATGCAAGTCTCAGATTCTTCATATTTAAGCTCTTTCAGGGATGTTCCTTTTTCTGAGACAGCTCGACAGAAGGCAAGGATGGGTGGGGATTTTGGGTGAGGTAAAAGTGGAGGGATAGGCCAAAGTTCTAAAAAATCCTAAGGTTGACATAATGTTTAATTTAAAAGCTATGTTCAATCTAATCCAGTTGCCCTCAAACATTTATGGGGTATCTACAAAGTGAAAAATAACTTGTTACATGAAGGTTAATAGAAGCCAAAATACTGGCCTCTGGGGAGCTTGTCATAAACCATTGCAACGGCATGACCTGATTTTGGGTGATAAAATGTTGATTCCTGAATCCCAGTGAGGCCTGTTGAATTAGACTCTCTGTACATGGTTGTTCAGTAATCTGTGTGTTGAATTTGAATGGCAATCCTTATGCCACTAAAACATGAGACCTACTGTTCCGAAGGGTGAGAGGGACATGAAACAAAGGTTGGATATAATGTAAGTATTCTACTAGAGGCACCGAAGCATTCACAGTGTGCCATGGAAGACTACCCAGCAGCAGGCTTTCACACTGAGGCTGGAACGACAAGCAGGAATTCGTCACCAAAGCAGGATGGGAGGAGAGCAGCAAGCAGAGGATCAGAAGGAGCAGGGAACCTCATGGCATATGTAGTGACATGTAAGCAGTGGACTCTCACCAGCTCATAAGTATGACATGAGGCCAGGAAGAGTCTTAGATGCAATGCTAGTAATTGTGATCTTTAACCTGTAGGTCAGTTGTTTTTTGGGGGGAAGGGCTCACTGATCAAGGTGGTAAGGGAGTCACGTGTAGCCTGATGACCCAGATATTCTGGTCCAGAGCCACTGCTATAAGCAAGATTTTAAACAAAGCAGTGTTATGGCCAAGTCTACGTTTACAATTTTTTCTGTCTGACATCTATGGTGGGGATGGCTTTAAGGAGGCAGCCCAGCACTAGGGAGTGGCTAAACATCTAAACTGAGGCAGTGATAAAGGGGATAAAAAGGAGGGACACCATGGGATAAATTTTTAAAAAGTGAACTTAGCAGGAATCTGTGCTTAACTGAATGTCGGGGCAAGAGAGAGTGTAGAGTGACTCCCAAGGTTCTGGCCTGACTAACTGAAGGGGTGCGATGCCATTCACTGAGAGAGAACACGAACTCAGCCTATTCCAATTTCAAAACTTTGCTTGGCATGTTCTTTTGAATGAGTCATTCTATGCAAAACCTGTTGACAGTCTTCAAAAGGAACCAATAAAGCTGTAACGTGGCTTTATGTATCACTCCACGGGAGCTGCATCAGGTTTTGCATGAATAAAATCTGTTCCCACATTACATTTACACAGAAACCTATTTACTATAAAATGCCCTTGGGATTTGAATCAATACTATTGTCATGAAAATTCTGATATTCACATGTTGAAAGGTACCTTTAAGTATATTGCAGTGAGATTTTTTTCTAAGTTAGGAAGGAAGGAAAGAAAGGAAGAAAAAGAGAAAGAAAAGGAGGGAGGGAGGGAGGGAGGGAGGAAGGGGAAAGGCATGCTGGTGAATCGAAAAGATGCCGATTCTCACCAAATGAACTTCACAAAGACTAAGAAAGTTTTTCATATTTGCTTGAATTAAGCACTCATTGATTTTATGACTAGTTTCAAAATGCATGGCTCCCTGAGGTAAAGAAATAGAATTCAATATTCTATAAAGATATATTAACACAAGTAAGTGGAGATAAATATGTAATGATAGAGTAGGTCGGGAAGAAATGAGATTCAGACAAACAATATGTGAAAAAACATGCTTTGAAAGAAAACAGTTCCAGAGCCAAGTTGCCAAAATGACGGCAATCTATGCAAATATCAGAAAGAAGTCACTACTAGTAAGTCAAGCAATGGTTGAGATACAATTTGTAAGGTTATCATCTTTTACTTGAGGACTGGATTGAACATGTGAGGTATTTACAATTTGAGCAGAATTTCAAGAAAATGTAGGAATTAAAAGCTGGAGGCTACCAGAGAGTAGTGGAAAGAGCTCAGGAATTGGAATAAAAAACCTGGATTTAAACAATCCCAGCTCTTCAATTTATTATGTGTGTGACCTTGGGCAAATCACTTCACCTCTCTCAATCTTAGTCACCCCCACCCCAAAATGGGGAAAATAATATGAGGAGGGGGACCATAGGCAGAAAGACAAGAACTATTGTGAGGACTAAATGAGGTAATATATGACAAAGCTCATTGTAAACTCTAAAACCCAAATGTGAGGCATTATTAAGTATATTTAAAACGCACACACAGAGCAGCTCCGACTCATCCATCATCACCGTCATCAGCACTACAGACGTTGACGTGCATACTTGTGCTTAAGACCCTGATCCAAACTTAGTGTGTAGAAAGGTAGAAGATGCTGTTCCTCCCCTCCAGTTTATAGTTAATACTCAAGACAAGGCATATTATAAAAGATAATGTGATAGATGTATAGAGAGATGGACAAAATAGGTAAGTAAATAAATAGCAAAGAAGGTAATACAGGTCATATGCTCAGGAAATGCTAGGAAAGTAGGCATTATCACAACTCACAGGAGGGAGCAATGATTGTGGATTAAGAAAGTCTAAGATACCTTCGGGAGGAAGGCTGGGCTTCACTGAGGCATGTAGGATGGCGGGGGTCACTTATGTAAGCAGAGAGGAGGAAGGAAGGCATTGCAGGCAGGAGGCATGGTGTGAGCATAGGCCCTGAGATTGCCAATGGTTTTTTAGAGGGAGGAAACGGCGTGGACAGAGCGTGGTAGGAGATAAAGTTGGAACATAGGTTGTGCTGTGAAGCACAATGACGCTCAGCCAGTGCTCCCCAGTCGAGCTATACAGGTTGTCTGTAGCCAGGTCCATTCTGATTGGTTGGTACATGAGCCACCAATTATTAAATACCATTACCCCTGGGGGTAAGGTTGTGTGGGCACAGAGGCCAAAGTGAGCTCAGGACAGGGGAGGCCAAATTAAGGAGTTCAGATATTATCTTTTCAACATTTAGAGGCCAATTATGGGTTTTTAAACAGATGACTAAACTGTAAAAAGTGGTTAGAGTGAGGTGAGAATGGGTGGGAGAGAAAGAGACCATGGAGTGGAAAACTAGTCAGAGGCTGCGATGGTGGTTCTTGGTGAAGTAGTGATAATCTAGAAGCAGGTGGTTCCAGTGGGAATGGAAAAGCAGCCCTGAATGGCACGGACCATCTGACAAAGGGCGCAGGTACTCCATGCCTAACCCAGTGCCCAACATGGAGTAAATACTCCCTGTATGTATCAATAAAAGGAATTATGAAACCATTGTTAGGCTTGGAAACCTTATCATTTTGTTGCTTATATAAACCCTTAAATGTTACTGTCATTGTTGTTTCTATTCATGGAAGTTTGCTATTTTGTTGATTGATTGATTGTGTGTGTGTGTGTGTGTGTGTTGAGATAGGATAAAAAATGGGTTTCTTCACAGCCAAAAGTATTTGAAGACCACTACCCCACAATATTTTTTCTAAAAGTAAATAAAAACCTTTCAAAATCGGTTTACAAAATACAAAATTCCATTAAAAGAAGAAAAGGGAACAACGTTTACTTATATGTATTTAGAAAATTGTCTTTGCTCTGCAGCAAGTCTCTTCACCTAGCCCTACAGCCAGTCTCAAGGTCTTTGAACCTCCTAAGTGCTCTCCAAAGACTGTCCCTTGGTTCTATCTCTATGCAAATACATATTAGCAAATCCATGGTGTGGCACAATTGTCGCCTTCCTGCAGATGACTCTTAAATATAGCATTTGACTAGTTTTCTGGGGGAAGGCCGTATTTGCAGCATTTGCTACTATTTGTGCTGTAAATACTCCAACCTTCGCCCATTGCGAGCTGTCCACATGACTTCACTGAACACAGAAATGGAAAGATGTGCACAGTAGCACACCTTACATAGTATTTCTACCATGCAGATGTGATAGAGACAAATAACCTCAAGAACATATGTTACAGAAAAGTGTAGCAAAATAATTAGGAAATGATGAGTTTTAAAGACTTCTTACCTTTTAAAATATATTTAGTCGTAGGTTTATATAATTTCTTTTTTTCTAACATCTGTGTCTAACAACTGGCTCACAGAACTTCACTCTGGCAAATGGGTGCCCTAGTTCAAGCCCTTCAGCAGGCTCTGATCCCACAGTCTATACCACCTGCCGAACAACAACTCTACCCGGATCTCTTCCATAAGAAACCACAAACTTAACATACCAAAATCTAAATTCACTTTCCTCTTTGAATGTCCTTAGTGCACACTTCTCCTCCCCTCTTGACTTCCCTATTTCTATTAATGGTGCCTCCAAAAGCCATCAGTTGCTAAGTCTTGAAGGTTCTGCCTGTGTAATGTCTTTCACATCTGCCCCCTCCGTTTTATTCCAATGAGGGTTACCGTCCTAGTCCAGACCAATGAACTGACCTCTTCCCCTTCACCTTCTTCTCACTCTGATCTACCCGAGGATACTGTTAGATTACTCTTCAAATGCAGCTCTTCCATACACCCACACGCAAACTCTCTCTACCTCCCTCCCTCCCTCCCTCCCTCCCTCCCTCTCTCTCTCTCTCCCTCACACACACACACACACACACTCTCTCTCTCTCTCTCTCTCTCTCTCTCTCTCTCTCTCTCTTTCTCTCTCTCTCTCTCTTTCTAATCTGGCCTTCAAAGCTCTCCTTGCTCTGAGCAATCTAGACAGCTCCTTGTTCCCAGTGCCTGGAATATTCCTTGTGGTTCCTGATTGGGTGTTTATGCTCACACTTTTTCCCTTCCACTGGAATGTCCTTCCCCCATCATGAAAAAAACCGCATACCTTATATTCAAGACTCCATGCATATGGCAATGAAAACATGCAGGTTGTTGTCCTAGGAATATATACATTTATGAGAATCAGGAGGGTGAAAACACAGAGGAAATGCCAAACCCAGGAACTATTTATTGGGTCACCATCTCACATGGAGGCTCTAGGAGACACTGCACTTCCCTCCTGCTTATTACTAAAAGGTTTACTGCGAGTCAACATGAGGTTTATCTCAAACCTATGGATTTCAATTACACGTGCTCCAGCTGTCCATCTTTCATTAACTGAAATGATCAAGAATTGCCTGTATTTTCAATATGTGGTGTTTACTGTAATTACTTCCTTCGTAATGCTCTGAACCAAATTGCGTTGAGGGGGTGGGGAAAGGTGGGCAGTTAGAGACCCAGAGTCCCTAAAGCCTGGTCTGTCACCGTCACTGATAAAACTCATTTACTTTTGGTCACTGATCACAGGCATTAAAGATCTACCACATGCACAGGATTTCTCAGCAGCCAGAAGCAAAAACCTGGAATATGTATCTTCTATACATCTTTCTTCCATCAACTCTTCCCCAATGTTTAGAGTACAATAAAAAGCTTTAAGTGCTTGCTCTCCCAAGGAGAATCATAATGATAATTAGCAAGTGATTCCTTTACTTCCAAATTTCATATGTGAGGCTGAAGTTTAGTAGTAAAGGACAGAGGAATAGGCCGCCATAGCCCTGTGGTCACTTGGTACCTACTTTCCTATGGATTTGAGTTAATTTGGATTTTTGAGAGCCTGAATCCTTAGCCCAGGAGAGGTGAAAGAGAATGAAGTAGGAGAAGGCGGAAAGAGATGAGTGGCAGAGGTAAAAATGTATCAAACCATCCTGCCGTCGCTCTAATATCAAGACTGTCAACCAGTGGTCTGGAAACCACAGCCATTTAGGTACTTGTCTGAAATGCAGATTCCTGACCCTGCCTCAAACCTACTGAGTCTCTGTCTCTAGAGGACTCCCTGGGACTGTGGAGACTGAGGACCACTGTTTCGGTGTTGAACAACTATGGCCTGCAGGCTTGATATGGCCTTTGAACTAAAAATTGTTCTTACATTTTTAAAGGGTTGGTTAAAAAGAAGGAAGGAAGGGAGGAAGGAAAGAAGGAAGGAAGGAAGGAAGGAAGGAAAGAAGGAAGGAAGGAAGGAAGGAAGGAAGGAAGGACAGACACTGGAGGAAGAGTAGGCAACACAGCCAACAAAGTCTGAAACATTTATAATCTGGCCCCTTTGCAAATACGAGCCTGTGTCTAAAGTTAGCCCTGTCTTAGCCCTGCCACAGCTAAAGTAACTGACGCAGCACTTTTTTTTAAATTGAGCATAATGAAAAATATATAAAGTCATCTAAAGATGTGTTTGTAATATATGTGGATAAAAGAAGTGTAGGTAGTTACAGTACACATTCTGCAATGTTTTTGAAAAGATATATTTTATACACATAAGGATTTATGGTAATCCCGTTATAGTCTATCTTTCCACATAATGATGAGGTGGCAATGTATCCCAAATTAGCCTAGCAAGAATTATTACATGTATGCTCTTTATTGGACCAAGCTTATCCCCACATATATTTTAGTCACCCATATGAGGAAAAATGTGAACCTTATCCCAAAATGTCTGGGGAATGAAAATATTATAAATTCTCAAAACAAAACATAAGAAAATGATGCACGAAGGGAATACAGGAATTTGGTATCTTTCTACTTAAAAGGAGTTTACGAATCATAGAGCAGTTTTAACTCCTAAGGATCTTGGGAAAGAGGCTATGAACTCACTTGGGGAGGGGTTCGGATATTTTCATTGTGGCAAAGAGCTCAGTGTTTGGGAATCATGTCAGTTAGAGTCATAAAGCAATCCCAAAGACAGAATGCAATTCTTTAGGGGGATGGTTTCTAGATATTTTTTAAATGCGTTTATTTTTGATGTGGAGAAACTTTATTACAGAACCTAGAAATAAATACTGCCTTTGAAAATATATAAACTTACAAGTGATTTGTCTGTTAGAATTGTGAACTGAAACATCTCACAATAATTTTGTTTCAGTGTTGTTTTTTCTCATGAAGAAAGGAATGTTAAAACCTTACTAGCAACTAACATTTGTGATAAGTATTTAGACTATATTTCAATTTTTAAGAAACAAAGTATAAACACCAAAGTCTTGAAACCTAGCACACTTCACCATTTAATAAAATTATGACTCATTTCAGTAACAAAATGCTTTTTTAGTAAGAAAAATGCTTTCTGAGCTAAGTTCGAACTGCTGGGGCACATGGGACGCCCACAAACCCAGTCAGCAGAAGTCTCAAACTCCTCTAAGATTAAAGGAAAAATAAATTAGTGTGTACAGAGAATGAAAAAAAAAATCCCCAATGGTACAAGTGTATAAACGGAAGTAAAACTAAAACTCCCCTAAAATCCCCCAATCATCAATCCTTATAAATTCAGCACTTATCTTCTCCCTTTACTTCTTAGGGAGCCCCTAGTGAAATGGACATGAAAGTCTTGGGTGATTTTTATCTACTAAAACAGTCCTCAAACTACACTAAGAGTGGATGCGGCCCTCCGCATTACCAATTGTTTAACTTTTAAAACCACGGATGCACACGCGGGGTTTTCTGAGTTCTGCTGGGGGCGGGTGGTTTGGGACCCGGTGGATTTTGCAGGTGTGTAATCCGGGGCGCGCGCTCCCAGAGTCGCGCAGAGGCGGAGGCGTGCGGTGGGCGCTGTCCGGGCTGGGCAGGGTGGGTGGGGCCGGGGTGCGCCCCGGGGAGAGTGATGGGCACGTGACAACGCGGAGGTGGCTTGTCGGCTCCAGGGTCTCGGTGGGAGTCAAAGTTCCGCCGGAGTGTTCCCCAAGTGAGCGCTGATCGCTCCAGTCCCACTCGAAATGTGTGTCCTTTGTCACTAACGAGTTAAACTAGAGAGGTTCTTCATTTTAAAAATACTAAAAAGGACCCAGTCCAACAGCCCAGGAAAACATATGCCCCCATTCCCTATTACTACCGCCCCCGCCTGATTCCCCCACCTTCAGGCAGCTGAGTTTTAAACCCAGCCTCAAATCCGATCCCTAATGCGCGAGTCGCCCCCCACCCCGACTGCGCACCCACTGCCGCCCTCGCACCAGTGAGTCAGAGCCCAGTTCTGGTTCTGCTGCCCCGGAGCGTCCGGACTGGGGCGCCCGTGGTGCGGACCCCGAACGGGAGGAAGGCGGCAGCAGCGCGCGGCGGCGCGGGCCCGGGCGGCCGGAGCCGGGGAGCGGGGTTTGCGCAGGAAAAGGCGCCGCCGCGGGCCCGGGCCGCCCCTCCCTAGCCCTGGGCTCCCCGCCCGCGCGCTGCCCAGGCCTCCAGGCGCGCCAGGAGCGGCGCGGCGGCGCGAGAACCGAAGGGGAGCGGCGGCTGGGCCGGCGGGGCAGCGGGGCCAGCCCTGCAGCCGAGCGGGCGGCAGCCGGGCGACCGCGGAGGCGGCGGGCAGGGCGCGTGCGCACTGCAGGGGCGCCAGATTTGGCGGGAGGGGGAGTGTCCAAAGCTCTTTGTTTGATGGCATCTCTGTTTACAGAGTTTACACTTCAATATCAACCTGTTTCCTCCTCCTCCTTCTCCTCCTTCTCCTCCTCCTCCTCGACCTCCTCCTCCTCCTCCTCCTCCTCTTTCTCCTGAGAAACTTCGGCCCGGCGGTGCGGAACGCCGCTGCGCAGCCGGGCAGGGACGCAGGCAGGCGGCGGGCAGCGGGAGGCGGCAGCCCCTTGCGGTCCCCGCAGCTCCCGGCTGAGCCCGGCGCCCGCCGCGCCATGGCCCGGAGACCCCGGCACAGGTAACGGGGAGCCCGGGCGGGCGGCTGCAGGTGGGGGCGCGCGGGGCGCCAGACTCCCGGAGAGCAGGTGGGAATTCGTTCCCGGATCTTGTGCGGGGCTGTCAGATCGTGCGAGGACCTAGAGCCTCTGCCTCCGCAGCAAAAGCCGCTGGAAAGACTGATGAATGAAAGAATCGGTGCAGGAAATATGTCAGGACGTCGGGAAGCACGCCCTGCGGCTCATTTTGCAAGTTGCATGGGGATGCGTTTCTCTAGGGGAGAAGCGGCAGCCCGTTCCAGCCGGGGGCAGAGTGGTGCCCACCAGCCCCTGGGAGCCCACTAGGTCCCTGGCTTGATGCCGCGGGTGTCGGCGAGGGAGTCGCAGCGTAATTGCTGGATGCACTACGATCTGTTTGGACTTGGACATGCAGAGCATATGGCAGATATAGGGAAAATGCCGGATTGTTCAGTAGCTGCAGGTAGTTTATTTGGGTTTCATTCATTCTTTATGGAGTCGAGGATGAGCGTCAGCTGACAGGCGGCTGGGAAAAGAAAGATTTTAGGGGAGGAAAAGAGTCACTATACTTGCAACATTGTTTTAAGCTCTGGTTCTGAAGGCTGTAATCAATATTCTCTGGGAGGCTATTTTTAATGCGAACATTGCACAGGCGCCCGCGCCGCACATGTCACTGCACTTGGGATGGGTGGATGAAGTCCCCTTACGTTTTGGACGGACGGACGGACGGGGAACAGAAAAGGAGGGAAACACTTGTCCGAACTGTCAGTTGCCGGCGCTGCCGCTTCCAAACCCGTCTCCGGACTTCCCGGGCCGGAAGCGCCGGAGCTCCCGAAGAGCGGCGGGGTCCGGGGGCTGACTCCGCGGCCGACACGGTTGCCACTCTGCGGGAACGGACGGAGGCGGGCAGCACCCGAGGCCGCTGCCTCGCAACCGGGACGCAATCCGCTGGGCAAGAGGTCCGCGCGCGGCGCGCACACGTGGGCATGGCTGAGGTCGCGGCTCCTTCCTGCACTCTGCTCCCACCACCTCCGGTCGCCGGGGCGGAGAAGGGGAGACAAGGCGGACCCTAGCGCAAAGGTTCTGGGATAAAGTCCCTGGGGGCCCAGCAAACCCAGCCTCTTTTCTCCTGGGTAGTTTGACGGTCTTGTGCTCGTTTTTGAACCAGCGGCCGCTGGACCTGGGGTGGCACTGGGAAGTTGCAAGGAGCGTGGGTGCGGGCCCTGCGGTAGCACCCTCGGACCCTGCCTGGCCGGGCGGGGAGCAGCGCCGAAGCGTGGCTGGGCGCCGCGGAAAGAGGCGAACTGGAGGCCCCTGGGTCCCTACTCCTCGCCCTGGGTCCGGCCTAGCGGGGCGCGGGTGCTGCTCCCGAAGTGGTTTCACCTTCGCTTTGGGGACTTAACAGTAGAGAGCCGAGGTCACCTATTTTTTCTGGGAGGAGGTGAGGAGAGAGCTGGGAAGGCTTGCGGAGAGGAGGCGCGGTGGAGACTCCGCGCCGCGAGCTCAAGAACGTCCCCGCGGGGCGGGGCCTGTCCGTTCCCTGCGGCTCCCAGGTAGCGGAGGGGGGGAGGCAGCCTGGAGGGGCGGGAACCTTGAACCTGCCTCCGGGGGAAGAGAAACCCGGCTGCGAGCCCGGAGCCGTTTCTTGCAGGGCCAGCGTCAACTCGGCAGGGATTATTAACCAGGTCAGCGAAATGAGTCTGAACCCCTTTTCTAGAATCACAGAATCGGCCACAAGGCACTTCCTCCCGCTCCCCTCCCTCTTCCCAACCCCCAACCCCTCTCTTCTTTTTCGTTTCTTTGCACGGTTTGTTTCCTTGACAGAACGTAATATTCATAGTTGTACTCTTGTAACCACACCGGGTCTAGCAGGTGGGGGAGTCGAGTGCATCAAGCCTGAAATCAGCCTTTGAAAGTTCTCTGACTGTTGGGTCTGAGATCTTGTCAGAACAGATAAAGGAAAAGTTATTTCAGGTCCTTAGTAGAAATTAATCATGCTACTTAGGAGACCGGGGACAACTTAGAGCATGGAAATCGCATGCAAATCTCAAAGGCGAGACCCCTTGCCCAGCCTGCGGACCGGCCCAGGCGCTGTGTGAGCAGAACGTGGCTCTCCTTCTGCTCCCCTCGTGGCCTCTTCAGCACCTGCAGGAGTCACACACCACGTTTCCCCCCGAGGACTTGGCCTTTGCACATCTCTGCTGCTGTGCTTAATCCTTAAGAGGCACAGAAGACATGGAATCATTACGAATTAGCATTGGAAAGTACCTTAGAAATAGAATCCCAACCCTTTATGTATACGCGAGGAACTGAGGTCCTGAGAGAGAGGAAGTGATTTGTCCAAGTCACGCAGCTAGGTGGAGGCAAAACTAGGACTGGCATCTTGGCCTCCAGAGCCCTAGTCCTGTTCGATGATGCCTGTTCACTCTCAACTGATGTTGGCTGCCCCCTATGGGCGGCTGAATATATTGCTTGTTCCTGGGTGTTGAGCTGTTTCCAAGAGAGTTCTGAAAGTGTGATCTCCACATTCCGCCAAGCCTAAGAAGTTAAATCGAGTTGAATCTATGGCTCCACTTTGATTACTCTGGTTTTCTTGGTATCCTGGATATTTCACAAGGATGCCACTTCACTTCGGGGATTTCCAAGGAGTTCCCTGTGAACCTTTCAAAAGATGCTGACCTACAGCTCTGGGCTTTTAACAATATTTTCACTTGTGATACTTGTGTTTTTTACTAAAGGGAAACTATTGTAATAATTGATCAGAAGCTATGAGCCTGTTACTGACACTGCAGAGCAGGATTAGGCTCTTGTTTGAAGGGATAGACACTAAATGAAAGAAAAGGGTATAGATTATAAATACAGTTTAATGGCCTTTTTTTTAATGATAGCATTTTTCATTTGGGTCACGTCCTACTTGTCACCATGCATCTTGGACTTTCAGATTGTTGCCAAAATAATAGTTTTATACTGTAAGAACTTCTAATTCACAATTTTTAAGCACTTTTGCTTGACTTATAAAAGGTGGGTAGTGTATACTTGTAAGTTAGTTTGGGAAGACAAATCTGATATGAATATAAACTTCCTTTTTAAAAATAATAAGTTGCAGTATGATACTGCTTTATATTATTATTTTACTGGTCTCAGTTTCATGGATTTCTCAATATTACAAACAAATTTTAGTGAAGTTGCTAAGAGTATAATTTTTCTTCATATCTTAATTTTATAAGTAAAATTACAAGTAAACTGTGACTAAAATTGCAGTATAATTCAGTATATGAATTCAGCACATGATTAACAAACATTAATTATAGAGTAACTTCAAAAGTCATCCAAATTCAAAGTTTTGGTCAGCTAGTTAAAAGAAAAGTCTCTTTTGAAGACAATAATGGGTTTTTTTTTAAGCCATCTGGAGGAATATCTCAGTTGTGAATTAGGTACATTTTAAGATGTTTCAAATACCATTCCATTGGAGGTAGAAAAAAACAAGAGTAAATAAGTTTCTGACTATCAAGTGGCCTAATTATTCACTTAGTTACTCTGGAAACTGAGTGTTGTAAACATGGCTACAAGTTGGATCAGCCTAGCCTGGAGTTTTGAACTGTTTGATATTAATGTTCTTTACAAAGCAGATCACTTGATTGTTTTTATCCTTCCTCAGGTTTTTAAATCCTTTCCTTTTAGATTCTCTTAATCTTCTAATCTTTAAAGGATGACTATAATTATATTGTGGGGGATATTACTTCCTGATTTTTTTCCTCTTAATAAAACACCAGTCCCATTGGAACAACATAATTGAGTTGTTTATTGTATTTGGGAAATATTATTTAAGTGATGTCACGTATGCCAAAGACCTTGAGTGTATACTTATAAAAAGGACATGTGCTCTCATTCCTTTTATTGTCCTTAACATTAAGTTTTAAACTTAAACCTTCATTGGTTGGAGGGTTGCCAAATGTGTAACTTGTCACTGGTCTAACAGTAACAGCAGGTTTAAACATGCAGAGCAGTAAGAAAGTGCCAGGTCCGTGGCTGTATCTGTGGAGACCAATAACAGCAGAACCAGTTTACAATACTAGAGCAACAGAATGCAGAAAACAATCTCGTTGTGCAAGTTTTCAAAGTTTTATCATCATAACCTTTGAAAAGGCTGCTGAGGAGTTTTTGTGTGTGTTTTGCAGCCTAGTAGTTTAAACTTTCTTGTTTCAGTCCATATCTGCCTCTTCTTTTGTATTTCTGCAGCATATACAGTAGTGACGAGGATGATGAAGACATTGAGATGTGTGACCATGACTACGATGGGCTTCTTCCCAAGTCTGGGAAGCGTCACTTGGGGAAAACTAGGTGGACCAGGGAAGAGGTAACTAATCATGTTATTGAAACATGGGAAGAAACTAGAATGTACCCATTTGTGAAAAACAAAATTTCAGCCAAACTACAAGTGCTCAAACTCGGGCTTTTGAAATCTTAACCTAGCCTGCCTGTGCGGCATATTCATACTTACCTTTCACCGCTCCCCCATAGGTACACTCTACCATAAATTTCCAACCCTTCAAGTGTCCGCTCCTTCTTACTTCATGTTTCATGTGTGTTGCCCACTGCCTAATCTGTTCTTGTCCTTTTGCTCCACAACTTCTAACTACTTCATTACCTGTGAAGATACCACCTCTTCTATGAAGCCATCCCTCGCTTCTCATACAGGTTAGATGCACCCTCCAATCCTTGGATACGTGTTCTTACTATTGTTGCTGTAACGTGTATGCCTCTTCAGTAGACTACAAGTCTACTGAGGGTAGGGCTACACATCTGTTCATTTTTATGTTCCCCGAACCCAGAATTGCTTAACACGAAATGGAATATTAACAAGTGTTCCCTGAATAAATTGATGAATTGCTATTTCCAAAAACAAAACAAACAAAAGAATAAAGCAACACTCACATAGAACCTGTCTTGTTATAAAGGATTCATTCTTTTTTAAAAAAATTTTTGTCTTTATTTATTTTTAGAGAGAACAGAAGGGAGGGAGAGAGAAAGGGAGAGAAACATTGATCGGTTGCCTCTCGCATGCCAGCTGGGGACATGCCCCGTACCCAGGCATGTGCCCTGACAGGAATCGAACCAGTGACCTTTTGGTTTACAGACCAGCACTCAGTCCACGGAGCCACACCAGCCAAGGCTCATTTAACATTCTTGATATATAATATATAGTATTTCACAGAGCCATATACGTGAAGGTCTGTTCTAAAAGCAGCCAATAATGGAAGAACATATATCTGCTTCTTACCTTTTTCTGATAGTTTATCAAAAGCTTATCTTTGTAGGAATGAAAAAATATTTAAGGAGAAAAATAATTAACATATGGTAAAAGTTACTTATCTTTAAAGTTTCAAAAATTTTACAACTGTTTAAAATTTTACAACAAAAATGTTACCACTCTGTTAGAATTATTGGTACTGACTCTTCAGTTTTGGCCCACCCTACTTCGTTTCAACCAGAGCTCCTCCGGATAGGCAGGCAGGGTTTCCACTGAGGTCCACAGGAAATGAATATTTTACCTGTGCAGATTTGGGCCGAGATGGCCCTTAGAGATACAGAGTTCTGTTGTTAACACTGGTTTCCTAGTTGCCACGTCTGTGTCACACCAGGGATCCACAATGTGTGGGAAGTTACCTTTGCCAAAAAGTGAGGGTTCCCTTCAGCTGATAGAACATGTTTAGAAAGAGTGAGCTGAAAGATTCCCCCCCCCGATGTTTAATGTCTTCTGTGTCCTAATAAGTTTAAATCATAAATATCTTGATACAAAAACTAAATGATTTTCTTACATCATGCATGCCTTCAAGTTTAATTAAGGAAAGTGATCTTCCAACAGCATAGTGATTGAACTGTTTCTCACTCGAGATCCTATCCAATGTCTTGAATCTAACATTGGAGTTCGTTTTTTTCCCCACAGGGTAAAACTTTTAACAGTTACCATGTACTAAACATTCAAGGAGCCAGGCATTAGGCTAAATGTTTTGCATAGTTACTGAATGTCACCCCCAAACAATCTTGTTGACATCATCATTCCCATTGCATAGATGACAATACTAAGGCCTAGAAAAGCAAAATGATATACCCAAGCTTATATAACCACTGTAATCAATTGCTGAGTCAAGATTCAGACTCTGGTCTTTCTGACTTTAAAATAAATCTATGCTCTAAATCAGTATATTACATTAATTATCTGTTGCATTTGTGTATTTTTGAGAGGTTTTTTTTTCCCCTGAATTAGATGATTAGATTGATTTCCCTTTACTTGAATAGATTAGAGTTGTATGGTCAATGACTGATATCCTAGGATTGCCTTTAAATGTCTTAGGATGAAAAACTTAAGAAGCTGGTGGAACAGAATGGAACAGATGACTGGAAAGTTATTGCCAATTATCTTCCGGTAAGTCAGTAAGTTTTTCTTTCTGTAAAAGGAAATCTTACAAAGATCTTTAAGTAAGATATTTTAGGAGCATATATTAAGACATTACATATCTGCTCATATAGAAGAAGTAGAGGGAGAAATACCTCACCCATAACTTGTAGTGTATATTATAATACATATAATTAGTGTATCTAAATATTACTATTGGATTTTATGACATTTTAATTTTTTTTTCCATTTTATCTTTTCATTTGTTAGGACAATATAAATGATCACTTTTGTGATTTATTATATGGTAGATGACTAACCTTGTAATATTTCCCCAAGTCACCTTCTTTTGAGTTTCCTGTTTTTTTGTAAGAGCCGTACTTCTGATACCACAGTTTGGAATTCTGGAGACCTTCCAGACTCACCTTACTCCTCATCCCCTACACCAAAGTAGCAACCAGGGGTTCTGGAAATTCTGTCGGCAGTCCCTTCTTTTCATTCTCCTCTCCATTCCGGCCCCCCTTTCCTCTTCTCTGGATGATTACAATGGCTTCCTACTTAGAGTTTTCCACTTTTTTATCCATTGGAGAGGGAGCTTCCTAATGCAGCTGTACCCTGCCTTTTCAAAACCAACATCAATGACCTCGTCTCACAAATTAAGTGCACTGCCTGGACCTGGCATACAGCGTCCTCCCATGTGGCCCCAACATAGAGCTCCAGTTCTGTTTCTGACTTCCTCTCCGTAAGCACACTCAGTTACACTCATTTCTGCTTTCCCTCTGGGCTTTTGTCCCTGGTGATGCCACTGCCTAGAATGTTTTGCATAGTTACTTCATGTCCTTCAAAGTCCCTATCAAGAGCTTTTCCAGACTCCTCCCAAGGAAACATAATTTCTCGTCCTAAGAAGGCATTCCTTTTCCTACCCCAATATCATTTTGCATTGATTTCTTCTTGCCTATGAATCAAATTCTGCCTTCTACTCATTGTATATTTGTCTTTTCCTTCTTATAAGATTGTAAGCTCTTATAAAGTGGGGCCTATCTTTATTCATTGTCTGAAATATTAACAGTTGTGGCTCTAAATTGAAGCACATCTCTTAGTTTGAATGGGAGTCATGAGAGCGGGTTTCCATAAAAGCTTGACCTTAATATTGAATCTCTAACAAGGCTTAATCTTAGTCCAAGGTACTACCACATGCACAGACTGAGATTAAGACTGAGTTAAATTCACAGCCGTATATGCAATATGATGGTCCTTTTGTTCATGTGGCCGGATTATTGCCCTCAGGAGGCAGAACTTCTCACTTAAAATGCAACTTTGATGTATTATTTGTATGTTTTTTAGCAGTAAGTAATGAGGGATAGATGAACTCTTCAAACATGCCCTTGTATGTTCTTGAACATATTCACTGTATGTTAGCTGTGCACAATTCATGTTATAACAAAGTCTTCATGTGCACTTAGCACATCATATCTATATGACAATGCATACTTTTTTTTATCTAGAATCGAACAGATGTGCAGTGCCAGCACCGATGGCAGAAAGTACTAAACCCTGAGCTCATCAAGGGTCCTTGGACCAAAGAAGAAGATCAGAGAGTAAGTTCCTTCTTCACTGGCATGTGAATCACAATTATGAGTATCCCCCCAAATGTCCTTGTTGAGTGTTTCCTAACTTGAAGAAACAGGTAAAGTGTGCAAACAGGAAGCAGAGGAATCTATTCCTATATTTTCAATGAATGAAAGCAGATTTTTAGAAATTTTCTAAAGAACTTGTAACAGAATGATTACACTGACTCATTACATAACATTAAAACATAGGTTATTTTTGTGTGTTTATCTGAAGGTGATAGAGCTTGTACAGAAATACGGTCCGAAACGTTGGTCTGTTATTGCCAAGCACTTAAAGGGGAGAATTGGAAAACAATGTAGGGAGAGGTGGCATAACCACTTGAATCCAGAAGTTAAGAAAACCTCCTGGACAGAAGAGGAAGACAGAATTATTTACCAGGCACACAAGAGACTGGGGAACAGATGGGCAGAAATCGCAAAGCTACTGCCTGGACGGTAATAATATGTCAAAAAATATATTCATTGGGAAGAATAAGGGAGTGGGTATTGAACAGTCTGTTTTAAATGTATGGTGAGTGAATTACATTCCATCAATCATGTTTCATTAGATAAACCAGATCCATAGCTTTTGGAACCAGAGGAGATCTTAGAGTTTATCTGGTTGAGTCCTGCGAGAGTCCACCCAATGGTGAGCCTTGGGCCAACTCATTGAACTTTCCTCGGGCTCAGTTTCCCCATAACATAGTTTACAGGGCCAATGTTAACATCAAGTAACATACATTTCAAAGCACTTGGTAAACTACAAAACTCTAAACATAGAGAAGGAACCTGAGAGGGACAGCTTGTCTGTGATCTGACTTCACAGAGCTGGTTAAGTGGCCGGAAGGACCTCAGCTGCCATTTTCCTGGCACTAGCATTCCATTATACCACTTGGCTTAATTTTTGTTCTTTTGAAGAAAGAAATAGTGTATTTATCCAATTAACGTGACTGCTCCCACGTTTTTAAATAATGTCAGTATTATGCTTTCTTTTTAATGAACAAGGCCAAAAAATGACCTCATTATGAGGGATATGTATGGAAGCTCACTGTTGTCCATTTTCCCTATTTAAACAACCATAACAGATTTTTTGTAAAGCTTACATAAAAAATATGTAAGTCAAAATATTTTAAGTCGTTTTCTTCAGCTGTATAATCCAAAAGTGGAGGGAGGGTCATTTCAAAGAGGGCCATGCTTCTGATGGCTTATGTAGTATTCTCTTGTGATGTTCCAAAGCATTTCCTCCCTGGCAATTCAGAATAAGCTTAGCGAATTCATGAGATTGATAAATGGACGCCTTTTCTCCCATACGGTCTGAGAGAATGTGCTGTTGATTCTTCTAAAAATTTAAGGGGCAATTGAACTTCCTCTTTCTTTAGCATACATTCCCCACCCCCATCGAAATAGTAAAAAGGAGGCTTAAAACGGTTCTTTTGAATTGAGAAACTGTTTTCCTGAGAATTGAAAGACTTTAGTAAAAATGCTTTGCAGTTGGAAAATATATTGGAAGTTAGCATCTTTCCCTTCTGGATCCCATTTTCCATTCTCACTTCTGTCTGGTTAACAGAACAATTTGAGGTGGTTTTCAAAAAGTGGGAGTTTTTTCCACTCATGATTTCTGACTTGTGCTATTGGAGATAGAGAGAGGACAGTGAGGGGCAGTGGCATCACTGTCATCCACCCGACTTCACTCAGAGCCTGTTGTGGCGTCTGCGCAGGCCCCGCTAGGCCAGACTCCAAGGAGTAACTTTCTAAGACAGCAGGGACTTGCAGTCATATTGGAGTCTTGTACCACGGTCAGAACAAACATGAAGTGCTGTTGTACTGAAAATACTCTTATCAAAGAAAGAAAATGGTTAAAGGATTTCAATATTCGTAGAAAACTACAACTCCATATTATGTAATTAAGAGCTATGAATGGATTTTTAATTAGGTAATAGGGGAAACATGATTTTAGAATGCAGAAATGACTGAAATGATTAAAAAGAAAAGACATTATTGGTGGACCCAAAGAAAAGGTCTCTGTTAGAAACAGTTTTCTGTCAATTAACTCTAATCTGAATTGAAATTTTTGTTTGTGAAATTTGTATGTGATATATTTCTGTGCAGAACTGATAATGCTATCAAGAACCACTGGAATTCTACAATGCGTCGGAAGGTTGAACAGGAAGGTTATCTGCAGGAGTCTTCCAAAGCCAGCCAGCCAACTGTGGCCACAAGTTTCCAGAAGAACAGCCATTTGATGGGTTTTGCTCATGCTCCACCTTCAGCTCAACTCTCCCCAACCGGTCAGCCTTCAGTGAACAACGACTATTCGTATTACCACCTCTCTGAAGCACAAAATGTAAGCCACTCCTGAGAATTTTGTTTAGCGAGAGAGATGGTTATTTTAACTCTAGGTAATGCTAACACCCTGCAGTTTCCTGATTTTCAGAGAGCATGTATAAACAGATCATGGGGTAGATATTGGTCTTCCTGATATGTTTCTGGAAACGAGGGTAGTGAATGATTTGTCCAGGGTTACACAACTCACAGAGATAGTGCAGACTAGAATCCAAGTTGTTCGATTCTGCCTCTGCCTCTAATCTAATTTGAAGTTAGTTTTTGAATGTGAACTTACTTAAGGTCCTGTTGAGGAAGAAGGCAGCTGTAGTCAAATTCTTTTCTCTCCCACAATGAAAGTGAGTTTAATTACATTTAAAGAGGAGATAGATCGACACTGAAATGCAACAGACAATTTTAAGTTTCATTCTGGTCGTGATCGAACAAAAATGTCTTGATTTATTCATTCTGTGTTTACTTTCTTGCTCCACATCTGGAGCAGTCTTGTGGCACTATTCTCTGGTATCTCCTTTTATTCTCCTTGGTGCAGTGTGATCCCTTCTTCATTTCCTGATATTTATATACTTAGGGAAAGAAAAGTTCTTAGTTGGTGGAAAGAGAAGAATAAACAGGAAAAAATTGAGAAGCTCTAATCTTAAAATTAACAATAAGAAACTGTAATTTACCCAAGAATACAGAGCTCATATGCAAATTCGATGCAAAATATATTTGCAGAGTTTTGAGATGTATTTGACTACAGACTTTCCAAAAGGTCTCAGGTGAATGAAGTACCGTAAGAGGCTTTGTGCTACTTATTAAAGCTCATATTATTTCCAGAGAAATATTTTTATTTATAAATGGCTAATGCCATAAGTTTTTCCCACCAAAACTTCCATGCATTTATGAATGTATATTAGATTTTTCATTGTGTTTTCCTCTAATTAAGGAATACTTCGTGCCAGGATTGATGAACACTTTAAATGTCTTTCACTATGTTGCTTTAGTTATTTAGCTGTTATTAAAGGCCTGGCTAAAATTACAGATTAGAAGGGTTTTTTTAAAATGTGAATTTGATCAGTGAAGTTTTTTTTTTCCCTTATCCTTGAGCAAAACCTCAGGAAGCCAAGTCCCCTGAAGCACATGCAGCCGTGAATGACTTGTCCTTTGTTCTGCCTTTCTGTCTAGGTCTCCGGTCACGTCCCATATCCTGTCGCGCTACATGTCAATATAGTCAATGTTCCTCAGCCAGCCGCTGCAGCCATTCAGGTAGGATCATTTTAAGGTCATTTCGTAAAGAAACCCAGCTGTTTAAGGTACCGTTTTGAGACATGCTTTATTTCTTTCTCCTAAACACTTATTGTCACATGACTAACTGAAATAAAAAGAGAAGGGATCAGTGGAGAGGTGGATAGAGCTCCAGCCAGCTGTCCACCACTCTTCACTCCTTGAGTGAGCTTGCTCAGGAATTCTCAGATTCTCTGATGTTATAAACAACTCATCAGTCCGCATCCACGGTAGCCTCAGATGTCACATCGCCCCCTTACATCTAGAATAGCGTTCGCAGAGATTTCTACAGCGGCCACGTGCAGCTGGCATTGGTTTCGTGCCAGGCTCTATCACTGTGTTCCTTCGTGATCGCGGGCCACAGCCATTGTGTTTACAGCTTCCAATCAGGCCCTCATCTTTTTTCCTCCCTTAACTTTTCATTTCAGAGACACTATAATGATGAAGACCCCGAGAAAGAAAAGCGAATAAAGGAATTAGAGTTGCTTCTAATGTCGACGGAGAATGAACTCAAAGGGCAGCAGGCGCTACCAGTAAGAATGTCACTGGGGGGGGGGGGGGGCGGGGGCAGCAGCTTTATCCCAGTGCTGTTCTGTGTTTTTTCCCTTCTCTTCTAAATAACACATAATCAAGACTCTGAGTATCTATTAACAACGTTTAAACATGAGAGGTTGCTTGTGATAAAACGCAGTTGGTATCAGAATTTTGACGAAATTGGAAGGAGTCCTCTATGTTACAGTAGAAACTCAATATCTATTAGTGATTATCCTCACTGGTGTTTTTCTTTAGAAGGACTATAATCAATTCAAAGACTATCAGAGATCAAAGGAATGAAAATATGCATTTTTTACAGAACATTGTATCTGTATGATACCTATTCTTTTCATTTTTTTCTTTATTGTTTTTCTTAACCTGGATTTTCATACTTTATAATTTCAAATGTGATTTGATGGCTGTTCAGTGTACGCCTGTGAAAAGGACGCACACACTCTCTCCATCAGTAACATTAGCTGCTCTCTGTCGTTTGCCTGTGTGAAAGCTGTGCAGACCATTCCTGAATTTTGACATCCTTTGTAGTGATTGGGCAGCAAACTGGGAAAGCACCTTGTACTTCATACCATAGGGAGTTAACCAGCCAAGAGAATAAAAGAGATGTGATACAGAGTGATTAAATATTTTTTGGTTAAATACTAGAATGATTATATGCTTATGTTGGCTTGACCACTTTTTAACTTGAATGTTTTGCAATTTCTCCTGTTGCGTGGTCATGCTGAAAGGAGGCTTCTGTTACTTTGCTGTTCTGCTTTCCTAACCACGTTGATTTGGCAGCCCTTCACTGCATCAGCGCAATCCTTCGCATTCGAAAGGGACAGAAGCAACAAGAATATATGCAGATAAAGGCAACTCTAACTCTTGCACTTTCCAGCCTTTATGGAGGTTAGAAAGAGGAGAGTTCTTAATTCACAGCAAACATTTATGATCCTATTGGAAGTTACATTAACGTAGATTTTTAACTCCATGTGAAGGTTGTGCTTTATAACAGTCCCTTTGTTTGCATTTTTAACAGAGGGAGGACAATTAAGGTAATGGTGTAGATGACAGACTACATGACTATTAAAAAGCAGGGTCTTGCATTGATAAAAGGAAACATCTTGACAACTGGTTTATAGGCGCAAGTTTTGGATGATGCAACTACTTTTATCTTTCCTCCAACAGCATCTGATACCTTGTGCAACTTCATTGCTAAGTTCCTTCTCCCTTTCTTCTCCCCGCTCTTTCTTTCTTCCCCCACCCCCTCCTTAGACTCAGAACCACACATGCAGCTACCCCGGGTGGCACAGCACCGCCATTGCCGACCACACCAGACCTCATGGAGACAGTGCACCTGTTTCCTGTTTGGAAGAACACCACTCCACTCCCTCTCTGCCTGTGGATCCCGGCTCCTTACCTGAAGAAAGCGCCTCTCCAGCGAGGTGCATGATCGTCCACCAAGGAGCCATTCTGGATAACGTTAAGAACCTCTTAGAATTTGCAGAAACACTTCAATTTATAGATTCTGTAAGTAGAATTGCTAAGGCAAGTTAATGTTTTTAGAAGGGGAGTGAGGAAACCCATTTCTCGAATCATTGCCATTTTCTATAGCAGCTGTCATGCTATTAGCATATATTAATGCAAAGGTAAAAGTATGATTTTAGTCTTTGTGTGTGTGTTTTCTCAAAGATCTGATTTCATACGCTACCCAGATAAAAGGTAGATTTTCACACATTTCCTTCAAAATGCCTATTTTTTAAAGTAGTAAAGTTAATGACCTATAAGTAGAGCTTGGGTTATGGGATTGATGTTTTGAGTTATTTTTTTGTCTTTTAGTTTGTTTACTTTGTGTTTCTCTAGAATTGTGCTTTGCTTTTGGATAGCACATTAAAAATTATGTTTACTCAGAGCTTAAAGCAATCTTTCAATATGTTTGAAGGGGTAATAAGTTCACTGGTGGTGCATAGCTTTCTCCACAAAACATTGATTATTGATTGCCAGTCCCATTTGGTTCACTGAGACAAACCACCTTTAGGGAAACAGACTTGAGTTCAGCCCCTCGAAAGCAGACACTCAATTCATTTCCTTTGTTTTCCAGTTGGTCAAAAGCCTTTATTGCATACCCATCAGACAGGGGATGAACACTGCCAAACGTGCCGTCTAGAAAAGGGTTTCTCTTTGCTTTGGATTGCATGTAAATGCTGGAGTAACCAGCGGTCCCTGCATCACTGGTGCAGGACCAGCCTCGGGGCAGCATGGCAGACCTACGTGCAGTGTATCAGAACAACTGTTAATCCTGAAGCTGTTGCTCAAGAAATCAAACGAGGGGGCCGGGCAGGCGCTTTCTTTGCCTTGGGCATCTCTCTCTGAGTGCTGCGTTTCAGGTGATGGCACACGTCATGCGCACATGGTCTCAGAGTTCTGTGCCTCCCACCTTGTTTCAGGATCCTTCATCATGGTGTGACCTCAGCAGTTCTGAACTCTTTGAAGAAGCAGACTTTTCACCTAGCCAACAGCACCCAGACAAAGCCCCACAGCTCCAGCAAGGAGAGGGCAATGTGAATAGACCTGCAAGAGAGCCTAGGAAACGCCAGTTGAGCGAGGGTTCACTTGGCCTGCTCAAGCCCATACCTCCTGCGAGGCACAGCACAATTCCACTGGTCATCCTTCGAACAAGGAGGGGCCATGCCAGCCCCTTAGACACTGGCGACTCTAGGTCCTTCATACTTGCTGACGTCAGTAGTTCAAGTCCCAGTCGGTCCCCTGTCAAAAGCCTGCCCTTCTCCCCCTCACAGGTAGAGCTCAGTTTCTGCACAGCTGTCACTAATTTCCAACAGACAACTGAGCCTTAACAATCTAGAAACTAATCCTTTGGAACAAATGACTAATTACTGCTGCCCTCATTGATTTCATTCCATCGTTGAATCTAGCTGTTGCTAAGTCATACTTCCTCCCCAACTTCAGGCTCTCTGTAGGCTGACTGATGATTTTGTCACAATTCTCTCTTTCGGGTGATATGAAAGATAGTTGCATGAGATGTGCTTTTATTTCCTTCACCACTAGAGTTTAACATTTCTATCCCTTTCTCTTTCCCCTCCCTTTAAAAACTTTAACAGGTTTCTGCCTCTTTGTTCACTTGCCATGTGGTTCACTGACCCAGGGGAGGAGGGAAGCAAACTATGGTTGGGTTGCAGCTAGAAATTTTAAAGGTTCCACTTCATCTTTAAGTGGAAAAGTTTGGGAAGAGGATGAGGACAAATGCTTAAGGAAAACAATTTATGTTTTAATTTTCTCTTCTCAACATTGGCTCTTTGGAGTTGTGCCATAACATTTTATTAGCACAGTTTTTGCCAATGAATATTCTTATTTCATGTAGTATTTTTAAAGGCATGAAAATTATCATTCTTATCAGAAACTTATTTCTTAATTACTAAAATAATTGAAATTAATAGATAATTTGGCACTTTAAAACATGTTTGCAATAATGTCTTGAGTTTGTGTTAAAAACAGCTGTAAGTATGAACAGATGATGCACTCACCAAAATAATCATCTTACGTTTTTGCTTGTAGTTTCCAAGTTGTGTTCTGGATAATATTCATTGTGCGAGATTTTAATAGGTGTTCCAGAAAAACAGCTACATATGTAAGCATATAGGCTTGGGAAGCACTGTACTGCATTAAGTTAAAAATTGCTTTTTTACTGCAGGACCTCCCCCAGTTTTTAATACACTGATGTACACTGTGAATTTCCAGAAGGAAATTATGATATGTGTGTTTCCCAAACTTATTTTACCGTGGAACTGTTTGAGGAATACCTATTATTTTCCCAGAACATTAATGTTCTAAGAGACACTACTCATTCATTATTCAAGAGTTTTTCCACACAGTGTAAACTTTCTATAATAATGTCTCATAGATCATTAAAGAGAGAAAAACAGTATAAGAGAGAAACAATCATTACTTTTCAAAAGCATTTTTGTAATGATTTTAATCTCAATGAAGAGTGCATCCCATTTCTTTAATGGCGAGTGCCATTTCTTGACAATATTTTCTTAGGATTTTGCAAGTTTCCCAGCAATAACCCTAGATTTTGTTTCTTGGAAATCACACTCCAAATCTCGGTACTCAATTAAAATAAAACAATACCCCGTCCAATACTACATGTTGATAGCATCTTTATTATTTTATATAATGGGTCAGTAAAACATACTTGCTTGTATCATGGTGTAATTTTTAATTTGGGCTGAATAAAGAATGACTGTTGAAGTAATTTTTTTTCTTCCCGTATTTAGTTCTTAAACCCTTCCAGCAATCATGAAAACTTAGACTTGGAAATGCCTTCTTTAACTTCTGCCCCTCTCGGTGGTCACAAATTGACTGTTACAACTCCATTCCATAGAGACCAGACTGTGAAAGCTCAAAAGGAAAATACTATGTAAGTCCTTGGTTCAAGAATAAAGTTATTTATCTTATTTACTTATATTTAATTAATGGAATATAGTCCCCAAATGTCTGTTCCATTTGTATGTATATTCCACATTGGGTAGGTCTGTCCTGGGCCCGTTACAACTACCTAGAGGTGGAAGGTGGGAGGATAAGCTAAATTAACTTCTGAAGTTCACATCAAATTTTCCTATATATGCAGAGGTAGTTTTCATATAACTTTTCCACTCAGTTTTTCTGTTTGATCAATAAGGCCTTTTCTTCTTCACTGAAAATCCCTTTTCTCTTTGATTACAAGCCTTAGAATAAGAATGACTATGGTTCTTTTCAGTTCATATCTTTTTAATCTTATTTTTTCCTCATGAAATTTATCCATAGATAGGACCTCTTCTGACATCCCCAGTAATATTACATGATTAGAAGCTTCATAGTGATTAAGCAGTCATTTATATTCAATAAAGGCTTAACCCATTCGAAGAATGTCAGAGAAGATCAATATGAGTTATAGCAAACCTTTCATCTTATTATTTCCAAGTACAATAAGTACATGTTAAAAGATTAACATGTGTTCTATGGTGGGTCCTGTTTGAATGAACAGGTAAAATTGATTGGTAAATGACATCAGATCTTCACATGCTTATGGTCATTTTAGAGACCTGAGGCAGTATGTGTGTCTTCAGAACAATAGAAAAAAGATGGGAAATATTTTAATAGTCTTAGAGGGTACAGTACTTTGGTACATTTGAAAATATGTAATGTGTATATATACACATATATATATAATATCTTCTTCTTAACAATACGTGTAATGAGTAATCAGCGTACCCAATTTCATATCAATAACAGTCTGTTGTGCTCAGTAGAAAAATACTGACTGTAGTAGGTGGAGCAGTGTAAGGGACATATGTTCTTTATTGAACTACCACTTGTTTTCTTTTTAAAGTTTTAGAACTCCAGCTATCAAAAGGTCAATCCTAGAAAGCTCTCCGAGAACCCCTACACCATTTAAACACGCACTTGCAGCTCAAGAAATCAAATATGGCCCCCTGAAGATGCTAGTAAGTGTTCGCAAAGTTCTTGGGTTCCGTTGGTATATGAGTTCAGACAAATTTTCCTCTGGTGCCAACATGCCCACTCTTCCCCTCAGCCTCAGACACCGTCTCATCTCGTAGAAGACCTACAGGATGTGATCAAACAGGAAGCTGATGAATCTGGAATTGTTACTGAGTTTCCAGAGAGTGGACCACCTTTACTGAAGAAGATCAAACAAGAGGTAAATCCGAGATCCTGTGCAAGGAACAGGCTGTGAATCCCGCTCCCTTTATTCCTTGCGGGCAGTTCGATATGCTGGCATCAGCGCTGTGTCACAGCGCCACTTTCCAGACCAGATGCTGTTCAGAGGTCCTGCCAGGCGGCAGGTTTGTGGCCTTCCATTTGGGAAGCCGAGCCACTAGTATCTACTTCATGTTTGAACAGAAACATGCTGGAGAAGATAAAGGAAAGAGAAGGAAGCAGCTTTTTAACTGTACTTTCGTCACTGCCATATAGATGGACAGACCATTGATACACAGATATTTAACTTTCAAGAAGTCATGGAGAATTGAAATTGAAATTAAAATAATAGTATCTTTAATTCATAGTATAAAAGATAGGGAATCTAACTTTCAAGGATCAAAGTTTAGCTTGGTGGCAAGAATTGTTTCCAACAGGTTAGACACAGTACCTCTTGAATTTATTTGTATATGAGGGTAAGTGTTGAAAAGACTAGCCAGACATCTAATGTTTTTTATTCCAGCCTAACTGAGATGTGATAAATAAAGTTGTGAAATATTTAAAGCGTACAATGTGATGCTTTGATATGTGTATACATTATGAAAGGATTCTCCCCCATTGAATTCATTAACATATCCATCACCTCGCCAATTTTCCCTTTTTGGTGAGAACAATTAAATACTACTGTCTTGGAAGATTTCAATGATACAATACTGCCATCAACTATAGTTATCTTGTTAACATTAGCTCCTTAGACCTTATCTTACAGAAATTTACTCTTGAGTGTAAACGTTTCATGGGAAATTCTAGTTCTAGAAACAACAAAGCACTTCCTGTTTGCTTTCAGGTGGAATCTCCAACTGATAAAGCAGGAAACTTCTTCTGCTCAAGCCACTGGGAAGCAGAGAGTCTGAACACTCAGCTGTTCCCACAGCCATCGCCTGTGGCAGACGTGCCGGTAAGTGCAGGCCCGTGTTGGGAGATGTGGGTGCCTCACGGAACTTGGTGTGGCACATGGGCTCCTGCGGTGTCAGCACCCACAGGGGCGTCCACCTCGTGGTGTCTCTGGGCCACCCTGGAAGAAGAGTTCTCCTGGGCCACACATTAAATACACAAATACTAATGAAAACTGATGAGCAAAGAAAAAAGGGTTTTAAATAAGTTTACGATTTTGTGTTGGGCCGTATTTACAGCCATCCTGGGCCACAGGTGGCCCACGGGCCATGGGTTAGTCACCTCTGCTCCAGATATTCTCTCACATGACTCTTTTCTTATTATGATTAATGTTCAATGTAAAGTAGAGGTTTGGTTTATGTGTTGGAAACAGATTCTGTTCTATTGTAGATTTTGTGATTATTTATATTCTTAGGATTTGAAAGTCCTTTCCTCCTAAAAAATCTGTTGTTACATACATGTATTTTTCCATACAAACAAAATGTTAACTTTTACATTTTCTTAATTTATTTAGTTGTCTTCTGAATGTAGTACGTCCTCCTTGTTAAGTTGTCACGTGGTTGGTTCTGTGCAGCGCCGTGCTAACCGCAGTGTCGGTAGTAGATGCTCTTTATTGTGCCCCGTATTGGACTGCTCTGGTCACCGCCATTTTTCAGTAGACTTTATTTTTATAGTGGTTTTGGGCTCACAGCAAAGCTGAGTGGAAGGTACAGAGATGTTCCCATGCACACACTGCCCCACACATGCACAGCCTTCCTTGTTATAAACATCCCCTACTACAGTGGTACATTTGTTACAAGTATCACCCAAAATCCATAGTTTCTATTAGGTGGTGGTATGCATTTTATGGGCTTGGGCAAACCCATAATGACATGTACCCACCACTACACTGTTGACATCATACAGAGTGGTTTCACTGCCCTAAAAATTCTCTGTGCCCCACCGATTTATCCCATCTTCCCCCTCAGCCCTTGGCAACAACCGATCTTTGGTTTTACCTTTTCTGGAATGTCTTATAGTTGGAATCATACAGTGCGTAGCGTTCTTGGACTGGCTTCTTTCACTACTAATATGTACTTTTGATTCCTTCATGTCTCCTCACGGCTTGATAGCTCATCTCTTTATAGCACTTAGTTACCCATTTTTAAAGTTTGTAATTTGTGAATGGTTATCCTTTATGGTGAATCAAAGCTAGTAACAATTGTTAATATTTATTCAATATGTACTAAGTGGTAAGTGCTATTCTAAGAGCTTTAGATACATTAATTCATTTATTCCTCACAACAACCTTACAAGGTTGGTAACATCATTCCCAGTATACCAGCTGAGAAATGGAGGCACAGGGAGGCTTTGTCACTTGCTCCAGATTATGTAGTTAGTAAGTGGGGTTCTTGGGTTACAACTCAGAAAGTCTTTTCAATGACATCCTTTTAACCACTGTACTATACTGCCACTAATTCATAGCTCTGAAATATTTTGTAACAATATATAACACAAGTAGTTCCCTCACCAGAGATTAGTAAGTCTTTCATTTTTAAAAGGCAGTATTTAATAATTCATTTAGCAGAAGTTTTCTGAGTGCCCACCTCATGCCTAACTTGCCTTCGTGCCGGTGCTTGCTGCAGTGCGCTCGGGGTTAGTACACAGCTGGGTTCTCCTTTCTGCTCATCGTGGGCAGAATTTCTGGCAGATAACTGCGTTTCTTCACGCTAATGTACGTCACATCACAGCCATCCACTCTCTACAGTGTCAGAACTGTGTCGGCTCTCACATTATCCAACCCTATTTACATTTCAAATTATTCTCCTTCCCTTTAGAATATTCTTACCAGTTCCGTTTTAATGACTCCAGTGTCAGAGGATGAAGACAATGTTCTCAAAGCATTCACGGTACCTAAAAACAGGTCCCTGGCGAGTCCCTTGCAGGTAATTACTATTCCCACATTGGTTTCTTACAAGCCATTCACTGAGAAACTGTCATTTTGTTTTGATTTTTTAAAAAGATTTTGGACATAGAGGAGTGGCAGTCTTTTTTTTTTTTTTTTTAGTTTATTTTTAGAGAGAGGGGAAAGGAGGAAAAAATAGAGGGACAGAAACATTGATGTGATAGAGAAACATCGACCGGTTGCCTGTGGCACAGGCCCTGACAGGGACTGAACCTGCAACCCAGGCCTGTGCCATGATCAGGAATCAAACCAGCGACTTTTTGCTTTGCTGGACGATGCCCAACCAACTCGGCCACATGGGTCAGGGCAGAGGAGTGGTACTCCTAAACAACTCTAGATATCTAAAACACTCCTTAAATTCCTCATTGCCACTCATATGAAACACACTGGACGTTTTTATTGGAGCAGGTTCCCAATGAATGATGAAGTGAAGCATTTCTCACGTGTCTGAGACTAAGATCATGTAGTACACAGTGTCAATACCTCCTTCTGCTTTCAAATATTCTGTAAAAAGTTCATTGGCATAGTTTACTTTTTGTCCTCCAAAGGTTTTATGCTCCCTCAAAACTCAGACCCTGTTTAGATTTTAAATGAAGTGTAAAATCAACTAACTGAAAATAATTACAATTTATTTGACTATCAGAGTAATGTCATATGGTCAACCTGTTGTTGACCATCTGCTGCTGGGTTTTTTAACATCAAAAGAGATTTCCTTTGTAACTCTAAAGTCGGCGTATGTTGATGAAACACAGCAAATTCCAAATTAATCCTGCGCCAAATGTAAATAAGAATGCAAATTTTCTTCCCTAAATTATTTAAAGCAGTTCCCAAACATTAAATAGCCCAAAATGCAGCCACCTGCAGAGCCTTCCCCTCCACCCCCCTGAGCTATACTGAGGGGAACCTCACAAACCCTGGGGCATGTAAAGAACCCGGATTCAGAAGCAGACAGTCATGTTTGGACTGGGAGTTAAGTGGACTGTAGTAGGATGTGTGCTTTGAGAGCCTGCCCTTTTCTTTAAACGGCTTTCTGATCTTTGTGTAGGCCTCTCTCCAAATTGTAAGTATCTTAAAACGTTCCCTGTTTAAGTATCTGTAATATTTAGCATGATTTTTTAAGTGATACAAGTAATACAATGCAAGCAATACAACTGCAAGGGCTACAGGCATATTCTGATGCTTCAATCAGGTTGCTTTCCTTGTGGCCGCTGTGTGACCCACCTGCTTTGGTGAAAGATGACTGTTGCCTGGAGTGTGGACAGGGAATGTCAGTGCTTGTGGGGAACCTGCAGTGGGTCCTGAGGCAGTCAGGCCTTGGTGGGCCCCCTGTGCAGAAGATTCAGAACATCACAAAAAATTGGGAGATGGCAAAGGGCACGAACCCCACCGAGGTATAGAAGGGACACAGAAGACGAGTTAGAAGGATGGCAAGGCAAAGGTGGCTATTTCAGAATTTTACCTAGTGCTGATCCTGGCACCAGGGAAATGCCTTTCAGTTTTTCTTTCCCTCTTAGTTCCTAAATGTCTTGGCCCTTGGTTCCCACAGCATAGAATTTGACTAAGTTCTGTTCTTAAGCTAGATTAAGTTTTATGTATATTTGGTAGCTTAGCCTGGGACTCAACCTACATTTATAGTAGTACATAAAAATTTTCAAATTTTCTAAATTTGAAAGAGCAAACGTGAATCTTTTTGGGGACATTTATCATTAAAATTCTTGGTTATTTTTCTAAAATAAAATCTAAAACTTTTGGCATGACCAAATAGTGTCCAGCCAAAACCATTGAGCTGAACGTGGTACTGATACATAATGTATAAAGTTGGCAGGCTGTCCGTATAGTTGACCCGGGAACAACGTAGGTTTGCACTGCTCAGGTGCACTTACACACTGATTGTTTATCAATAAATTTATTGTCGTAGGTCTTCTGTATCCTTGAGTTTTGCACCCACAGATTCAACCAACTTGGATAAAGAACAGTACTTTCGATCCGTGATTGACTGAATCTGTGATTGCAAAGGACTGACTGTGTGCATTGATCTACACCATTTTACATAAAGGACGAGCATCCATGGATTTTGGTATCCATGGGGGTCCGGGAACAGTTCCCCACAGATACCAAGGGACGACTGAGTTTTGGGGGCATCAAAACTCATACACTGATCTTCACCTGTGCATGGGTCAGTGCTCCGAACCCCATGTTGTTGAAGGGTCAGCTGTACTTGTAAAATGTTGGGTGTCCAACTTCTTACATTCAAGTTTTTATTGCTGTTGCATTTTTTTAAAAACCAGTATTGAATTTTATTATCAACGTATTTATATTTTATTTCATGAAAACACTACTTCTCTTTGACACTCAGAATTAAGTAGTAGCTTTATTTTATTAATCTGCATTTCTAGCATATCTGTGAGTCCCATTTGGCACCGTGCAGTTTCTGACACCTGTGTACGGAGATTAACCAACTATGCACATCACGTGGTGAAGGTGAGGTTTGTCAGTTCTACTGAACTGAATGACTGAGACCCAGAAGCTGATTTTAGAGGTGGTGCTTCCATCTGCACTTTGTGGTTTACTGATTGACACTGCTCAAAATAGTTTAACAATCTTTTATAATAGATAACTAGTTTATTTCAAGAAACGTTTATTAAATGCACCAAGTATCTCCTTTGCTTTGTGTCATGGAGATCTGGCTTCTGATACCATAGAGATCCATGATTTCTAAAATGTTTCAAACTTTTATTGTAAATATTGGAAACCGCATCAGGTAATTTTAAATACTTAAACATATACTGCCTATATTTCATATAATCCGAATTCAACAATATTTATATAGGTTTTTATGAAATTTTCTAATTTTGTTTAATTAAAATGGTGCTTTATTATATGTTTCCGTTGATAATTTGACCTAATTAGATAGATTTCTCAGAGATGGTATTAGTGATCATATTGTGCCTTTGTTCAATGACACGGCTATTTGATTTAAGAGTACTTTCTATAACCTATTACTTCTGTAATCGGTACTGATAATAAGTCAAATATTAAGTGAGATTTTTAACCAAACAATCTATATATTTTTATCATAGTGCTTTTAATTAAAACAACTAAATATGCTTCCTAAAATATTTTGAAATTCTGACACTTCTAAGAGCGGTTTACTGAAGACCACAGTAACTATGCAATTCTGTGTTTAGTCATCCCTGGCTTAAGTATGGCGATAACACATTAGCAGAACAATTACTGTTTTTGAGGCCCAGCTTCTGGGCTTTTATGGTTCAGCTTCAAATGGACATATAAATATACATGCTTATACAGAAATATGTGTGATACATGTAATATTTTAAAATTAGAAATGCAAGAAGCTATGAGTTTCACATTTCATTATGATAAATCTCAAACATAGAAGTATAGAGAATATTTTATGATTTAGATTTAACAATTATTAACATGTTGCCATATTTATTTCATCACATTTTTATGAAGCATTCTAAAATTCCAGACAATACAACATTTTACTTTTATATATCTCTAAAAGTAAGGACACTTTCCTATAGACCCTAATACTGTTCTCACACATTATTATTGACAATACTTCCTTGATAGTCTAATTCTTGGGCTGCATTTAAAATTCCCCATTATTCCAGAAAAGAGCCTTTATTATTTGTTTGGTCAAAATTGAAACAGTTTCACACATTGCATTTGATTCTTAAGTCCCTTAAATCTCTCGATCTTTGAAGCCGTGCCCAGCGGAAGCTGTGCAGCGACGGAAACCTCCCAGGTGCCTCTGTCTAGTGTTCTAGCCAGTAGTCACATGTGGCCTTTGAGCGTTTGAGATGGACCTAGAGCCACTGAGGAACAGAATTTTTAACTTTATTTCATTTAAATGGTCTTAATGAAATAGCCACATGTCCTTCCTTTCTTCTGGGAAACCAACCATTTCCCCAAGGTGCGCTGACCATTCTATGTATGTAGAGACCAAAATCAGGGTGCTGAGTGTGCCCGTTTGGTATTGGGCTGCCATTGAGAAGCAGTACATTTTAGTAAATCAGAACTCTCCATAGATGCCCTAATACATGAACTATAATGCCTAACTAGAAGCTATTATGCACACATAATGTTATGTTTGATTTTTTAAATGATTTATGCTTCATTTTTTCCCAAAAGTAATTTGTGCTGGCTGCATAATCTTATTATGACTTGGATTTCTTGTTTTCTTTTTAAGGTGCTTTAGCTTTAATTGTAAAAGCAGGCAGGGATTCATAACATAAATGTTCTGAGACCTTTTTGATATTTATGTCTTCTGCGTAGCTCAGAATGTATGAGATTTCCACGCTGGGCAGTCATTGTTCCACATTGTATAGGGGGAGGGTGGAGTCCAGAAGCTCAGAAATGATCACGAGTGAGGACAGAAACATTCAGCCGAGAAACCTTGCACTCTTCAAAAGTTACCCTGAGCGCAGGCTGGGTAGCTCAGTTGGTTGGAGTGTTGTCCAGGGCAACAATAGGTTGTGGGTTTGATTCCTGGTCAGGGCACATACCTAGGTTGCAGGTTCGATGCTGGTCGGTGCGTGGACGGGAGGCAACTGATCGGTGTTTCCTTCTCACATCGATGTTTCTCTCTCTCTTTCTTCCTACCTCTCTCTCTCTAAAAATTAATAAAAACGTATCCTCAGTGTGGATTAAAAAAAAAACCCATTACCCTGAGAGAGCCCAAGGCGCACACGCACGAGCTCCCTTCTCAGCAAGGAGCAAAGAGGTGCCTAATTTTCTCAGTATGCTCTCAATTTGCTTTACATTTTGAAATAAATACATTTTACCACCAAACACTTTTTAAAGTCGACATTTTCATTAGTAGATCTGAAACTACTTAAGTTATCAGCCTTCTGAACTTCTGTATTTTTCTCTTAAATTATAATTTCCTTTTATTCCTATTTAAAACCCAAGTGTAAAAGATGTGTTCATTTGCTTTCTACTCACTCACTTTCCTCTTTTTGGTAACCACAGAGTGACAGCCTTAAATTTTAATTTCCTGACTTGGCTTGCCATGGCCTTGCTTCTTTAAAAAGTGAGTTTAAGTAAATTTCTCAAGCCATTATTATTTAAACACATTTGCACAGCATCAGTGAGTTGTAAAATATTATTGCAAGCAACGGAAACTCATTTTTCAGTTCCATGTGTTTTGGATTGCTCCTGTTTTAGAGGAATTACTTATGAATTTTTTTAAAAAAATAGGGCGAACCTTTGTGCATAGTCAGTGTTGCTGAGGAGTGTAGTAAATCAGTGTGCAGGCGCCGAGGACCTGGGTTCTGGTCTAGACGCTGCCACTTTCTAATTGCGTGTCTCTCACTCGTTAACCTCTTCAGACCAAAAGGCTCTTGTGTGTGAGTTGGGATCGTAGTCCATCCTTCACTCACCGTCCAAGGTTGCTGTGCAGTCCAAATGGACACAGCGATGCTTTCAAAATGCGGCCCACTTGCCAGTGCACATTGGTGGTGTCTGTTATTAGGCAAAGGCCACATGTGTTCTTGAAACACAGGCAAGGAGGCCTCAGCAACGCCCCGTCTCCTTGCCTTGTGGTGTCTGATTTCCTCTAGCACACACTTTCTCATTCCCTGTTCCACTCTTGCAGAACTGTGTCAGTGGGTCACCAAAAGAGATAGCTGATTCAACTGATTCCCGAAATAAAGGTAGTCATATCTTTGGGGTTACGGACATGAAACAACTGATTTACTGGGTTTTCTCTATTTTTCTGCTACTTGTGTTGGCATGTCAACAGATATGGGAACAGTCTCGTGTGACACAGAGCCTTCCAGGCAGTTTTAAGTACAGGGTGCTCTTGCTGACCTGCCTCCCCCACCCGGGATACGTATACATGCATTTGGTTCTCGCTTTGGGTCACTTTTTTCCACTCGTCCCCGCAAGAATTTACGTAGCTGTCAGTAGTATAGCAGCAACCTGCTTTTAATATATGTTATAAATTGTTCAAGTCTGGTGGGTGGCGGGAGGTAGAAGCGGGTAAAGAGGAGATAAATGGTGCTAGAAGGTGACTTGGCCTTGGGGGGTGAGCACACAATACAATATACAGATGATGTGTTACAGAGTTGTAAACTTGAAACCTACATAATTTTATTAACCAATGTTACCCTAATAAGATTCAATAAAATTTTTTAAAAATAAATTAATTAAGCAAATTTACTGGGGATAGTTTTGGGGTTGACCTGAGAAGGGCTAAATGAATGGGAAGGTATGTCAGGCTCTCCACTTCATTGCTCCCTGCCCTGGATATGTGTGGCCTTTTGGTTTGGTTGGGTTGGGGTGGGTAAACACTATGATGTTGAGTTGACCTCTGGCCAGCAAACACAGACTTGCTTTAGAGCAATTTGGCATTTGTCTTCATCTTAATAGTCTGGAATGAATAGGTGACTAAGGAAAGAGCTATTCTTCCAAAAATCTGTGATGCCCTAGGCTATGTGAAATGAACTGTTGGAAAGTCTATAAACATGTAAGGGAAGAGACCCCTAGAGATATCTGGGACAAACTCCAAATTTAGGCAAAGTCCCTGCCTGTTAACAATTGTTAGCTTAGGCTTAGATGGGAAGTAGAGGTACTGGTGGATTGGGCAACTTCCTATGACTACCTGGACCTTCTGTCCCCTAACTTCAGGGCTCTTTTCTGTGACCCAGGGGACATTTAATGGTTTTGTGCCGTATGCATCGGGTAGCATTTATGCATGAGCAAGTTCAGGGAACATTAACCTTGTCTTAGTGACAGTTCATCTCAGGTTCATCCCTGACGATCAAGGTGCAAGTGAAGATTTCTGCGTTAGCTCTTACAGCTGACACATTGTCAAAAGATGCCCCTTTGGGAAGGAATTCTGACTTTTAGAGTTTTAGTCCAAAGTATTTTCTTCAAATGGGTAAAACAGAATAATCAGATCATTCTTATTTTTACTCTTTTGGACATTATTCATATCTGCTCATTAAAAAACAAAACAACAAAAGAAAAACAACACCATCTCACAAGCTGCTTTGGTGTTACAAAATCATTTTTTGATGATTTATGCAAGTTTCTTATGAGGCCTATGAATTGTAGAGCACATACTTTGCCAAGGCTTTTGATATTAGCAGCTATTGTGTGAAGTTGCTGTATGAATATCATAATAGGAGTAGTAGTAGTTTTTCAGCATGATGAAAAAAATATTCATATTCTAAATGAAAAATATGAACATAATCTGACAGAAAACCACTTGCGGACCTGGTCTTGTCTCCTTTTATTTATTCTGTTTTCTACAAGGGATCTGAGTACTTATTTAGAGTGCTTTTTTAGCAGGATATCCCAGTTAAAGCTTTGACAGTGTATTTACAGTTCACTTCTGCCCGGGGCAACGAGAGACAGGGTACAGGATAAGTAAGGCGACTCGCGGGCAAGAGCAGGAGGGTGAGCGGTAGGATCCTTGATGCTGAAATGAATCTGGGTAGAGTGACATGTCTGCAATAGTACCGTGTGTTTGTAATTTCACAAGAATGCATCCACAAATCTGGAATTCTTATCAATTCTTTATTGTAAAGGAAACTAAATTTTAAAGAGGGGGAATATGGAGGATGCACAAAGATCTACATGACAGTATTAAAAAATATTCTTCCAGCACAAAGACATTTAATCCTTGTTTGTCAAACTATTCTGTCTGCTTGAGAAATTGGCCCAGGGCCCCGGGGCTTCGGGGTGAGGAAAGAGACGGAAATAGCAGAAGAGCAGGCAGCTGCCACTTGGGCTGTTGGATTGGAGCGTTTCTTTTCTTACCCGAGTACCTGGCCTCCTGCTCTGGCTTTCATGCCAAAGCATGGGTTTGTGTCCACTCTGACCTGTTTTACTCATTCATTGTCGTAAGGAGTGCTTGCTTTGTGCTCTCGTAGTACAGAAAAGGAGGCACCCACACGCTGGCTTTTTGTTCAACACACAGAATCTTGTACACAGTGGCTGTTGTGTCCTGGTGTCTGTCTACCCTGGAAGATTCGGGTGTTTTGAGTCATCTCGCCCCTCCCAAGCTCTGAGCTTCAGGGCTTATATGCCCCTGAAATGTTCTGCTTTCCGGAATTCAAATATTTCCATCAATTTGATCTATTTCTTGGTAAATTCCATTTGACTTAAGAGAAGCTGCCTGAAGAGTTTTCTCAAAACCCTAGTTGAAAATCCATGGTACCTTCAATCTACTGATCTTGTCTTAAATACCCGGTCCTGGAGGAGGAACCCACGTGAATGAAGTGATGAGCCGTGTGTGAGGTCCAACAAGAACGGAAGTCCCATTTCAAGTTGGAAATGTATTAAGCTGATAACACTTGGTATGAGATTCTCCTGAACACATTCTGGGAATTCTGAGTTAACATAAGCACTGTAATGCCAAGAATGAGAATTTGACTTTTAGCAAGAGGCATGGTAAAAGCAAACATAATAGTTTCCACATAGTGCTTTAGGATACTTAGTTTACACATTTAAAAAATTAAGTCTATACTAATTGAAGCACAGCTAAGTAGAAAAATTCTTGACCAGGGAAAAACAAAAACCTCCGTCCCTGCTCCTCCCTTTTATCTCCACTCTCGCTCTCATTCCCCTTTCCCCTCCATGCGTTTGCATGCAGTCTTTCAAAATGTGTATTTTTGGTCTTCGTGTGTATCTTCCTGTAATTTTACATTTACATATAGGATATTAGTATCGTAAGATGTCTCCTTTTGCTGCTTCTGTAGTCGCTTGTGCTTTAAAATCCACGTACTTCGTTCTCCGTGTGCCGTTGGCCCTGCGCACGGCCCAGCACTACGTGGTGGTCACTGTACATCACATCGCTGCAGTGGCCGCAAACACACGCTCGAGTTTGGAAAGGACCACTTTACATTTTTTTTCATTGGGGCTTTTTGTGTGTCCATTTGGTGTTTCAGAGCTGCACTGAAAAATTTGAGCAACCACATGTAAACCATTGACTAAACTAAAATATGAAATTTGATGGACAGACACACACACACCAGAGAAACATCCCTTATTCAGAACCACTTCACAGAGTGCTGTGACCACCCTGGTGATTTTTGTTCGGGAGAACAGTCAGTGTGGCTCAGTGGCAGAGTCACGCCCAGTGTCTTGTTTTTCCTGTCATCTCTGTGAACCACAGCTGCAGGAGAACCCTGCGACACTCCACCTTGCTCTATAGCAGTTCAGGCTCCATGCCGAGCCTCTGAGCAGAGTGAACGTGCAAATGTGGCCGGTGCCCTTGACGGTGCTGGTGAGATGGCATGGCAGATCGAGCGGAAGTGGGCAAGCCCAGTTTGTGCCCTGTGAAAGTTCACAGCTTAGACACATGGCACTAGAACCCTTATGTGACTGAAATTTTGTTCCAGCCACTCGCGGAGGAAACCCCGTTACCGTACAAATACCACATTCATTCAGAATTATCATACCTCTTTGCTAAAGAGTCTGATAACCTTGACACGCCATCTCCGCGCTCTTCCTCCGTTCCAAAGCCCTGCCGACCCCACCGCTTTCCACTGATAAGAGCTGCAACGGAAGCGGCATCTTATGCCCACTAGGGCCCGGATTCGAATTCTTGCTTCATCACTTCTTAGCTGGGTGACCTTGGGGACGTGCCCTAAATTCTCTCTTCCTCTGCAATTGCCTGGTGTATAAACGGCTGCAGGGTGTGGTGTGTTTGGTGTGAGAATCGAATGAGACGACACACGTGTGAAACACTTGGAGGCATGGGAGGCACATAGCGAGCACTGGCTCAGGGTTGTCATTTGGTGCACTCTGTTCTTCCTCCCCCCCTCCCAGGCCCTCCCGCAACCAACACACAAATGTCAGCTTCCTGACTCTCATGTCATTCCTCCACCCGGGTTACACCCCCTCTCCCCGTCTACCCAAACCCTGCCTACTCTTGCCCTGTCCCTGGAGCAGCGATTTTCAACCCGTGTGCCGCGGGGAGTTTTAAAACGTGCAGTACCCGAGTATTTGGTCAGGGCACTGACCTTCTTCCTTAGATTGTCAGTAATAGTCATCTGGTGGCAATGAACCCAAATTGTACCTATTTGTTGTCAGATAAGCAAAAAATATAGTATGTGGCGTACCGCAGAATTGTAGTAACTTGGTTTGTGTGTGCCATGAGATAAAAAAGGTTGAAAATCGCTGCCCTGGAGCACGGCCCTGGCAGTTCCTGGGTGGCCGACCCTTCACGTCCTCCTCACCGGGGCCTGGCACCTGTCCCACTGCCTGCATCACTCCTCCTACTTCACGTGTGTTCACCTTCTCTCCTAAAGGGCACTCGGGGCTTTAGAGAGCAGAGGCCTTTCTGTTGTGCTGTTCCACAGAAAAGAAAATCTCTGACGTCAATACCGGGAATAGTTGTGCTTTTTAAAAACCATTGATCAGTTGGTTGTTCCCGCAAAGCGAAAGGCCGTTGGTTCCATTCCTGGTCAGGGCACGTGCCTGGGTTGCAGGTTCACAGGCAACCGATTGATGACATTTCTCTCTCACACTGAAGTTTCTCTCCCTCTCTTTCTTCCTCTCTTCCCCTCTCTCTAAAAACAAATAGGTAAATAAATAAACACTATTGGTTTCGTTTAGAGCTTACAAACACCACATCTTATATCTGCTTGTGTGTTTATGTCCCTCTTTGCACTGACTGCCGGAGAGCTCAGAGCCCAGGTTGAGGTCTCCATCCGGCAGGTGCGTGGTACTTCATGGCCAGTGTTTTGTATACAAATCGCCCCCCACCTTCATGGGATTAACTGTCAGTGCATTTACCTGTGACCCTGCCATGTGCACAGTTTCAGCCCTGTTACTTTATTTTGTAAGCATCTTACATCCTTTGGGGAACAAAGTAAGGCACAGAGAAAGCTATTTTCATTTGAAGGAACACACAGCGAAGGCAGGAGCCAGGGCTGTTCAAGGCAGACCTGGATTCAGTGCCCCTTCACTGCTTGCCCTCGCAGGGGCCTTGGAGTGTTCTGTCCACTCTGAGTGTCCGTCTCCTGCCTGGCGGAGGATGGATGAGCCTCCCTCACGGGGTGGTTCTGCTGCACACATGAGACCGTGTGTGTTAAGTGCCAGACACGGGGCCTGGATCTGGGTGCTGCCAGGAGGTGTTAGTCCTTTCGTATATCTTCCAGTGTGTCTTTAAAAAGTAAGCTGTCCCTCCCTGGCCGGTGTGGCTCAGTTGGTTGGGTGACAACCCGCAAACCAAAAGGTCATGGTCCGATTCCTGGTCAGGGCACACGCCTGGGTTGCGGGTTCAGTCCCCAGTCGGGGTGCCTTTCAGTGTGTACATAAAAACAACCAATCGATGTTTCTCATATCAATATGTCTCCCCCTCTCTTTCTCCCTCCTTTCCCCTCTCTCTAAAAAATAAGACAAAATAAAATATTTTAAAAAGAATGCTGGATCCCCGGTTGTCGGAGAGGTAAGGTTTTATCTGACAAAGGCTCCCTGGCGTTCACCGCTTGCTACCTGGCGGTCAGAATCCCCTCTGCTGCTCTGCTGGGACTGGGACTCCACGTGCGGTACACACGCTGCTCTCTGTCTGACCTTGCTGTTGCCTTGTTTGTCCCTCTTTAGCCGTGCAGCGGGGCCTGGGAAGCTGCATCCTGTGGAAAGGTGGAAGATCAGATGACAGCCTCGGGTCAGGCTCGGAAATACGTGAACGCCTTCTCCACCCGGACTCTGGTCATGTGAGATGCTCCCAGAGAAGCATTACGGTTTCAGAACACTTCAGGTCTACGTAGGGTGCACCCATTCCTCTGCATGGAACTGTTCATGAATGGGAGAGGAACCTGTTTTTGTTGTGGTACAACAGTTGAGAGCGGCACCAAGTGCAGTTTAGGTGGATGAGGTCTTACCGGATTTCACCCAACTAAAAGGATTTTTTTAAAAAAATAAATAACAGTCTTACCTAAATTATTAGGTAATGAATTGTAGTCGGTTGTTAATATCGTAGTGAAGATTTTTTTAAAACATAAAGCAATTTGCCTGTATTCTAGAAATCCAACAGACTCATATTTTTTCATAATGAGGTTTTTGAAATTTTACGCACAAGAAGGTCCTCCAATATTTCACTTTTCTCAATCACTAAACACAATGCATTACTATAAATGTTGGTTTCAGTACCTTGGGGTAACTAATCAAGATTGTAAATGCTCATTTATGGTTCACAACATTGGAAGTACATTTATTGTACTAAACCATTTTATGAGTTTTTTGTTAGCTTGCTCTAAAAGTTATCACTGTATGAAATAGTTTTATAAAAAAATTTTATATTTTTATTCAGTAATTTAATTTTGTAAATGCCAAATGAAAGATATGTTTTGCTGCTACAGTCTTAGCCTGTAGACATGCTGCTAGTATGAGAGGCAGTAGATCTTTGGGAAGAGAGAGAAGAACCTTGGAGTTTGGTAATTGACTATGCACTAGTGTGTCGAACCTTTTTATTTTTTATATATACTTTTTTTCCTTTTGTAATACATTGGAAAAGTTATTTGGGAGATTTCTGCATTTGTTCATGGTTGTTGTTGTTGTTGTTACTCTTGGTTTATAAGAGCATGTGTTGCACTTCTTTTTTTTTGGGAGATCTATGTCGGTGGTGTTCTATGTTTTATTTTGAGTTTACCTTCCACTTCTTTCATTCGGGAGTTACAATGTGTAGTTCGCCATTCCTCGTGGTTTCCAAGTGCCTGGTTTCAGAACTGCCACTCATAACCCTGGTTTGCAGCTGGTGAAGGGGGTCTTGGGTCTTTTAGAAGCATCTGGTACACGGTGGCTAGCCCGACCTGTTGGTATGACAGTGTACTAACTGCCTCAGAATGAAATAAAGCTCTGGCCTTATTTTACTTACTTTTGACGGCTCTCTTACTTGTGATTGTGGGTGTCAGTTATACTTTTTTAAAAATGGAGAGAACTCAGACTTCTTTCTTCTGTTCATGGGCACACCATCTGCATGTAATGGGAAGAAGCCAAGAATCATTACTTTGGAGAAAGAAGAACAGGAATACCAAGTTCAGTAGTTCTAGCAACATTCAAATGAGGATAATCCAAGGAGTTCATTTACAAGGGTACTGATGCCACAGATGTGGGCAGGGAATAGGAGGACCACAGGAGTAGTGCACGCCTATGGGTACAAGCCTGAAGAACTCTGCCCTGTGCAGGGGGAGAGTCAGAGAAAGCAAGAGTCCTTGGGAGGAGCCGTGACCTTTGGAGACCTTACAGGGACAGCCAAGTATAATCCTTAACCTCCCCCTATCCTTCCCTTCTCTGCCAAGGTTTCTCCTCACTGGCAGAACTAACCAGAAGTTAGAGAGCGCCTAGATACAAGGCAGCCAGCCAACCTCCTGGGGCAAAGCCCAAGGACATTTATCTGCCGGGGCAAGGACAGAGCGTCCCAGCCAAGTCATCCAGTCCAGCTCCCTGCTTTACAGATGAACTTCCCCTGGCTTCTGTGTCTCAGCTCTGTGTTCTTTTCACTGCACTACAATATCCCGCTCACATGGGTCCTTATAACGTCCTTCAGTCACTCTTTCTCAACTCAGACTGGGATTCTCATGCACGTCATGCCCTTGGTGTCCCTGGAGCCAAGAATTTGTCACCCCTCGTGACTAGTTTTCAAAACTTCAGTGTTCTTTGATTGTATTTCTGATAGATAATAATACACCATCCCAGTGTTAGGAAGCTTTTTATACTCATGCAAAATACTCTTAAAGTATTTTCCAGGAGCTGACTCTGCCACTTACTAGCAGTTTGAACTTGGACAACTCACTAACCTCTGTGCCTTCTTTCTTCATTTGTGAAATGCACTTGTTAAACAGTGCACCATACAAATGTTTGTTATGACATGTGCTTTCCATAATTAAGTGATGCAGGTCATGTAGTATATCAGATGTTCATCTGGCCGATAACGTGCACTGCCGACTGCAGAATTAAAGCCAGGGGTCCTATGGTCACTATTAAACTAATGCCAAGGGGGAACTCAGCATCATACAGAACTGAAGTAAATATTTACTTTTCCAACAACTACGTAAACCAACAACTAGAAACTAAAAACCTAAACTCATGAAAAGTAGTGTAATTTTAGGTTTTATATACAAATATATTCGTATAACTCCCATTTCAAAAGCATCTCTAAAACATTTATTTATCCTGGTCATTAAAAAAAATCTTCCTGCTTTCTGCAGCAGAGATTCCAGTAGTAACATAAATTGAAACAGTATCACTTACCACACAAAGGAAGGTTGTCCTTTTGAGTTACGATGTGTTCAGTTTGTGTCCTCACGTGCAAAGCTGGAGGACAGGACCGACGCTGAGAAGATTCTGAATTATCTGCCGGCCTCTAGTGTGACTGCTAATCCAAGACGAAAAGTATGTGCAGTGAAGACCTTTCTTGTTTCATTAGAAATGATACGCTCTTAGAACTGGAAAGGACCTTAGCCATCATAAGGGTCTTCTAATAAGGGATTCACCACATTGATTTATTGAAAGAAAATCCAATTTGGAGCCCAGCCAGTCTTGGTTTAAATTCAGACTCTGCACTTTACTGGCTCTGTGACTTTGTATGACTTTTACTTAATCTCTCTAAGCTTCTTTTTACTTATATTGGAGATAAAAAGTACATCTCAAGCTTGGTGGGCATTGTGAAGAATCTGTGAGATACTACATACATTCTTGCATCTTTGTAAAATGTCACAGTGACTACTCATTGGGCAGGCCACTGTAATGAGTGATAATTAAAGGAAAAACATAGCTATTACCCATGAGGCCCATGTCCCCGATCGTGTGTTAAATTTATTCTTTGCATGAAAATTTAAAATCTAAGTATATCTTCTTAAAATATTCATAATCATTCTAACATGTATTGAAGTATGTGGGGAATATGGTGTATAGTTTTTCTTAAACTTGTTGGTTTCTAACTTGCAAAAAAACCTAGTAGATAAAATGTGCTGTGCATCAATGCACCACATCTAAAATACGAGTTTCGGTGCTTGTTCTCTCCCTAACCAATTGCTGTGACAAAGTCTTCCTTATTCACCATTTGTAGAGGGTAGAATTGAGTAAAGGAAGTGAGCTAAAATGCAAACCTCTTTTTTTTTAATTTATTGGGGTGACACTGGTTAATACCATTATGTGGGTTTCAAGTGTACAATTCTGTGATACATCATCTGTATATTGCATTGTGTTCACCCCCCAGAGTCAAACCTCCTTCCGTCACCATACATGTGACTCCCTTTTCCCTTTACTACTTCCACGCACCTCCTTTCCCTCAGGTAATCATCACACTGTTGTCTGTTTTATTTGTTCATTTGGCAAAACTCTTGCCCACAGTTTTGCACAGTAATTTTGGGAACTGCAGCAAGAGAAAGCTGAACTATAAGTCCCAGAGAACTTGTCGATGCTTTTGGTAATAAATAGGTAAGAATTCTTTTAAATCAACATTCAATGCAAATGTTCTTGATGCTAATGTGGAAATTGGAGACATTGATATCTGCCCTTTGAAACATTTCTTTTATTCAATTAGTATATGTTCAGCACCTACTGGGTGCTAAGTGCTATGTTTGAAGTTGGGATAGAGCTCAGAACAACATAGATGAAAAAATCTACTTGACTACTGTGAGCTTATGTTTTGCTGGCAGCCACAAACGAGTAAGTAGATAATTACAGTATGGTTGTAATAGAGGTGACGGAGGCCAATGAGCGTATCGGATCTAGACTTGGAGGGGCAGCACAGGTCTCCCACAGACTGAAAGGTAAAGCCAAGCTAAAGGAGGGGCAGGAGTTGGAGGGAGCAGCGGGGTGATGGTAGCCTCTGAAATTTGCAGAAGGAAAACACCCCAATGCAATGACCTGTCTCATTTCAAATTGCTAATGGGCACTCAGGCAATTCTGCCTGGGGATATTGTCTGGTATATTCTTTCCCCAAGCTCCAGCAACAAGTTCCACACCCCTTTGTCTCAGACTCTCCAGCACATCACCACCCAACGCCCAGCTGATAACCTGGGGTCGTCCATCCAGGAGAACACAGGAGTATTCACCTTCCCCCATCAAAGCCATCCCAGACCTGCACGGGTCCTGAAGGCCCTGCCTTCCAGTTGGCCTCTACAAAGCCATCCCCTGTATCCTCCAGGGCCTCGTACTGCGGATACTATCGCTTTCTCCAATATCATATCTTCCTCCAGAATCATTCTTACCACATGAACAGGGTCTGCATCTCCCAGTAGTAAGATACAGTCCCCCTTTATCCCACATCGCCATCACACTGACCCGTTCATGCGCCCCTCTTCTCAGCAGGACTGCTTGCTGTGGTGTCCCAGCTGGGGCCGAGGCCGCGTGCAGTGCAGGGGGACTGCAAATGCGGCCCGACACAAAATCGTAAATTTGCTTAAAACATTATGAGATTTTGTGTGTGTGTGGTTGTATGTTGCATAGTATTTAATGTGTAGTTCAAGATAATTCTGCTTCTTCCAGGGTGGCCCAGAGACGCCAACAAGTTTGGATACCCCTGGAAGGGATCTTCTACAGTTGTGGTGGCCGCGTTCTCTTGTTGCCTTTTCCTGCAGTCCATGTCGCACGAACTGTCATCGTCCCTGCTCCACCTTGCTTGCCCTGTCCCTGTCACCAATGCCCTCTGTGCTGCCAAATCTTAGGCTTCGTTTTGCTTGGCCTCTTGTTAGCCTTCAACAGAACTGACACTCCCACTTCCTGGAGCCACTCTCCTGGTTTCCCTCCTTTCTCCCTGGTTTCTTTTGTTTGCTGCTTCTCCTGCCCTCCACCTGAAAGTGGCCATTTCCCTCTGTATCGTTTTCCCAAAGGGATTGCATTGTTGCTGTTGCTTTAAATATCATCTCTATCTTCTGGAATTGCAGGCTCCTGTGTCCTATTCCAGGTTAACAGCCTCCCCTCATAAGCATCTTACATTTTGTCTAAACAAAACAAAATTTGTAATCCCTCAATGCTTCTAGTTTTCTCATTCATAGTAATTACCCCCATTTCTTAATTAATTTTTTCATTTCTGAGCCAAAAATGTGTCATCTTTGATTTCTCCCTTTACCTTATTACCTCTCTTACACCCAAGTGCTCAGAAATACCTGAATGCTCTGCCTTGAAAACACGCGTGTATTTTAAACATGCCCACTTTTCTTTATTGTCAGTGATGATATTATTACTAATGACACAGTATTCGTGAAGTGCTCACTGTGTGCTGGGGAGAGGGAGAGAGGAAAGGTTTCCGGCCAGGAGGAGGTAATGGTGATGTCCGAGATCAGAATGAGGAGTAACGGGAAGGGAAGCCTGGGGGAACAGGAAAGGGAAGAGGCTGCAGAGGGAACCCCAGCAAACATTCTTTAAAAAAGTGTGAGTTGTGTCCTGAGAGAGATGGGACTTATTAAATGATTTTAGGCAGGGAAATAAAATGATTAATTTATACCTGATTTATATGAATAATTTTGTTCAGGTCCCTTTTTCATAGACAGTATAAAATTAAACCTCAGGTTGGCAGGGCCAGGTGATCGCAGTTTCACATTTTATCATATATAATTCAGTGCAGAAAGAATTGTTTGCATTAAACACTTTTCTCCTTCAAGAGCAGAATATTTCAACCAATAACCAATAATTTATATAAAATCTTCCTTGTTTTCAAACACCAAATCTCCTGTTGAATTTTTAAAATATGGTAAATCTTTGATTTGCCTGTTATTTTGTCCAGTGATGAATCCATCCAATATTTGTTCTTGAAGGTATCATTTGCTTAGTTTATATTTATTTTATTTATACTCTCTAATCTAGAACACATTTTCTTGTCCAGTGATTTTCAGACTGTTTGGGTATCAGAAGCATACTGGGGACTAATTTAAAATGGAGATTCTTGATCTCACCCTCATTTGTAGGTCTAGGAATGTTTTTCTAAGATTTTATTTATTTTTTTTAAGATTTTATTTCTAGAGAGAGAGGGGAAGGGTAGGAGAAAGAGTAGGAGAAAGAGAAGGAGAAAGAGAAGGAAGGAAACATCACTGTGTGGTTGCCTCTCATGCGCCCCAACTGGGGGCCTGGCCTGCAACCCAGGCATGTGCCCTGACTGGGAATTGAACTGGTGACGCTTTGGTTCATCGGCCAGCACTCGATCCGTTGAGCCACACCAGCCAGGGGTATTTATTTTTAGAGAGAGGAGAATGGAGGGAGAAAGATAGGGAAAGAAACATCGATGTGTGAGAGATACATCGACTGGTTACCTCTCACATGCCCCCAACCAAGGACCTGGCCCACAACCCAGGCATGTGCCCTGACTGGGAATTGAACTAGTGACCCTTTGGTTCATAGACCAGTGCTCAATCCTGAGCCACACCAGTCAGCATGGAATGTTTTAACAAGCTCCCAGGTGATTCTCCTGTAGGTGGTCTGAGTGGACCACACTAAAAATCCTGCCTTGGGCAAAACCTTTTACTCCCCCAACCCTGTGCTTTCCTTCTAGCACTACCCAGAGCTTTCAATTCCTGTGGATCCTATCATTCTTTATTATAATGCCCACTGTTCTATAGAATATTCGGAATGTGTTAAGCCCATAACTGTAAGTAGAGTTTCCTCACTCCAGGGAATCACTATGTTACAGATATTAACGTAAGCTAACCTTAGCCTTCAGGTTCATCTTTTTCTTGATTTTTACAATATGTAAGGAAGTATAATTTTACATCCAATATGTCTCTTTAACAATATAGTTTTATAGTGCATGACCTATCAAAAGGGAATTTATATCTCAAGAGGCTTAGCACACAAACAAAATAAAACCAAAACAATGTTTTCATCCAGAAGTCCCTGGTTCTAAACCAGGCTCTAATCAACTTGCAGAAAAACCCTTGTTCAACTCACTTTACACCTCAGTGCTTTGGGATTTCTATTTAAGTGGAGGAACTACTTAATTCTGTAAATTCTGTAATAGTTACAAAGCATATGGAAGTCCTGACATCAAACACAAAATTCAAAGTAGCTTGAAGACATTCGAATACTTAGAATTGTGAGGTTTTCTGCTGGAAAATATCCTCTGAAATATATTTGTAAGTTTATAAATCATCCTTAGCCTGTTTTGTGGTAGATGTTAAGGACAGAACTAAGATTTGTTTTCATCCAGTCACTTTTCTAAAGAATGTAAATCCACCCACCTATTCTTTAATGGTCTCACACATCCAGCAATGGGAACATCTCCTGCCTTTACTTCCTTGGCCAGTGTCTGAGTCAGTGCAGGCAGCGACCAAGTGGACAGACTGAGGACACTACAAAGATGGCCACTGGGTGTGACAGTAGGTACTAGGCTTTATTCAGGTCTTCCCCAGTCAATGTTTCTCCCTTATTTCAAATTGGCCAAAATGAAAAGATGTTAGAAATGTATTCTGGTTAAATATAGTGCATTAAAGATGAGAATTAATGCCACTCCTTCAGGAAACTCTGCCGATTGACCATGAAGGGGGAGGGGAGTAGGGAAAGGGCATAAATATATAAATCAAAGAGAATAAAAATAACAGGTAAGAGATTATTTGACAAGAACCTAACTCACTTATTCAACAGATATTTATTGAGCACTTCCCATGCAAGGTAGAATTCAAAAGTATACATAATTTGATATACATAATTTTCAAATCAGTGGTAGAGCAATATGGTCTTGGATACCCCCAAAGCACTAAGAAAACGGCCTGCTTCAGGTATGTTTTAACTTCTCTGACATCAGGCTGTGTCTTTAACATAGCCTGATTTTTCTTTCTTTGAAAACTGTTGGCCCTGGCTGGGTAGCTCAGTTGGCTAGAGTGTCCTCCCAATACACTAAGGTTGTGGGTTTGATCTCTGGTCAGGGGACATAAAAGAAGCAGCCAATGAATGCAGAAATAAGTGTAACAATAAATCAACATTTCTCTCTCTTTCTCTCCCCTTTCCTCCTTCTCTCTAAAATCAATACATAAAATGTTTAAAAATTGTTATTAAATCCACAGAGCCTTATAATTGATGATGCCATAAAATAAAGGAAGAGCTTGGAATTTATAAGCAGAAATCTTAGAAAATACTCCTAGTTCCTTATTGGTTATAAAACCAACAAGCATTCAGCCCGCCACAAACTTTGTCCACTTTCCCCAGTCACACCAAAGCCACATAATTAATTGCAGCTCCTGGGTTAGTGCATGTCTAAACCATTTCAGGGTGGGAAGCCCCTTTTTTCTCCAGTGCCTGACCTAATGCTCCACACGTGGCAGGCGCTCAAACAATATTTGGAAAATCCATGAAAGAAGGTGTTTGCAGTTCTACATGGTCTTGCCTCTGCCGATCCATGTGACGATGGTCAACCTCTCCATCCCTCTGGGTCTGTGTTTGCTCAGCTCTAAGAGGAGCTTGGTTAAGCTCAACTATAGACTCCTTTCAGCTCTCACCATCTGTGAGTGAGTGAAGTCATTAAGATGTGGCAAATGGGAAACTAGGGTGATTTTAGAGATTTGGCATGTGTCTTGCTCATAAAGGTAAAGCTTCTCATAATTGTTAAAAGCTGAATTATGCTTACCTCCCCAAACTCACATGTTGAAGTTCTAACCTCGAGTATCTCAGAATGTGACTATATTTGGAAATAGGGCCTTGAAAGGGGTAATTAAGTTAAAATGAGGCCATGCAGGTGGACCCTAATCCAACGTGACTGAAGTCTTATAAGAAGGGTTTAAGACGTAGACCCACAGAGAGAGACAATGTGAAGATACAAGAAGACAGCCATATGCAAGTCAAGGAGAAAGGTCTTCGACGAAACTAACCCTTGTAATACCTGCATCTCAGACTACCAGCCTTCAGAACTGTGAGAAAATAAATTTCTGTTGTTTAAACCACTCAGTCTGTGGTACTTTGTTATGGTAGCCCTAGCAATTTGCTAAACACCAACTGTATAAGAAAGGAAGAGGAGTTTCCACACTTCGGGGCTCCTTCCATCTCTGTCCCCAAACCTCACAATTGCTGCTTATGTGGGGGCCCTTCTATTCCAAGGAGCTCAACAATACTCTATTGTATCACTTGAAAGCTAGTCAGCATATGGAAGCTCTCTGTGTCTTATAGCTACCTCATATAACTTTACCTAAATTGACTAGCCAGCTGTTTCATCGCGCAAGAGTCTCAGGCAACTTACATCCAGCACTCTCGTGGAAAGTCCATACCATCAAACTGGGGTTGGAAAATTAGGAACTTTGGCCAAATCTGGCCCACTGCCTGTTTTAGTAAATATGGTTTTATCGAAACACATCCACGCCCTTTTACCTACACCTTGTCTATGGCTGGTTTCCCGTGACGATGACAGAGTTGAGTAGTTAAAAGAAAGACTGTGTGGCCTGCAAAGTCTAAAATATATACTATCAGGCCCTTTGCAGAAAAAGTTTGTGACCCCAGCCCTGGAGAGAGAGTAATCAAAAATCACAATAGCAGTTCCATTATTAGTGGTGAAGATCATGAACTCTGCTCTAGTTAAACAGACTAATTGAGTTTATGATTTCTGCATTTCCTCGGCCCTTTTGTTGGATACATGCCATGACTGTTTTGTTTGGGAGTTAAGAACATCTATTAGGTTAAGCCATATTTAATTGCCAACATTGGACAAATTTTGACCTACAACTATGGCAACTTTATGTGACCCAACCTAGTACTTCGGTCCCCTTCAGTTTCAATCCCATTTTCCCTTTGTAGTCTTCCCACTACCTCAGTGGTTCTCAATCTTGGCGACCTATGAGGTGGCAGCATACGAGAGGAGGTTGATGCTGCTAGTTCAGGATCTACACTCTGAGAAACATTGTGCTATTACCGTCTTCCACGGGCACAGTGCCTAGCTCACAATGAGTCTTTCATGAACGTGTGTTGAACATACAAATGGGAGAATTGTGACAGAAGGTAAAGCTGATGATGCCTCCGTGCTAGGTGCTAAGGCTATAGCAGTGAACAAGACAAACAGGCTCTGTCTTCACAGAGCTTATGCTCTAGGGAGAAACACCAAACTTCAAGGGTGAATATCAATACTGTAAAAGGGAAACAAGGAACACTATAGCAGCACATAGAAATCCCCTGGCCTAATGTTTCCCAGGCCTCTGAAAAACCCCTTCTAAATTCCATGTTGTCAAGTTCTAAGATCATCACTAGATCAGCTGGAATTCAGGAACAGAACACTCACTTGGGAGAACGGATAAATAGGTAGAGATAGGAGAGAGAGAGAGAATGATTAGTGTATGAGTAGGAGAGCTGGTTATAGATAAAAAAGAATGGCAAAAAGTGTTTGACCAGGAGTCAGTAGGTTCCTACTTCCGTCATACTACCACTGTATTAATTAGCTGGGGTTGCCATAACAAAATACCACAGACTGAGTGGCTTAACAGCAATTTATATTCTCACACCCCAGAGGCTGAAAGTATGTGATCAGCATGGTCAGGTTCTCTTCCTGGTGAAGTTTCTCTTCCTGGCTCATAGATGGCCACACACTTATCACTGTGTCGTCACATGGCCTTTCCGTGGTGTGTGCATGTGGAGAGAGCAAGAGATTTGTCTTTCTTTACCTCCTCTTATAAGGCCACCAATCTTATCAGATTAGGACCTTACCCATATGACCTTATTTAGCCTTAATTACTTCCTAAAAAACCTTATCTCCAAATATAGTCACCTTGGGTGTTAGGGCTTCAACATACAAATTTTGAGGGGATACAATTCAGTCCATAGCAACTACTGACTATAAACATAGCCTATTAATCAACTATAAAATTATATTTTCTCTAATATATCTAGAATCCAGATGCTTCCTAGGAGGAAAGACATGAAAGGGTGAGTGAAGGTTACATAGCTTATCCCCCTGCTCCTCTCACACACATACAGAGAGCACCTTAGAATACAAGAAGGTCTCCCATTTTCAGTGCTTTGAGCTACTCAAGACTGCAAAAACACAATCAGACTTGGGTCTTGTGGAGAACTGAGAGTGTCTGGGATATCATGGCAGCTGTGATGGTCCAATCACCCCAGAGGTCTTTCATTCCCACAGCTCAGTGGCTATTTCCTCCTGTCCACTGTGGTTCTACAGAGCTTCCCACCACGAGGGCCCCTTGCAAACCCCCATCCCTCTCTCTCACACTGGTCATAGCCTCATACTATCTCCTTAGCCAGTTAGGATGACATGAATGTTTTCATCCTGAGCTTAGTTTCTGGATTCTTTTCTATGAACTATTACCCAAGACCCTTACTTTTCAAGCTAAGGTCCAAGTAAGTAATCTTGTCCATCAGGAAATTCATAAATAATGTACTACATTAATAACAGACTTAGATGACGTAGAATTTTCCCATACTCTTCATACTGCAGGAGAGTTGCTCAAATCCCTCCAGAATTTCCTCTTTCTATTCCCCTGAATGCCCCCTCTGAGTGCTCTCTGGGTAAGTAGTAACAATCTACAGACATCTGCTTATCCCCAAACAGGGTGGCTGTGGTTTTAGCGCCATGGGGGGAGGAGTCGCTGGGCTTCACTCGCTGGAGAAACCCCCATCAGCCAGAGTCCAGCAGCCATAGGACATCCCCCAGCCGATTTACAAAAGCTGTCAGCAGACATTGGAATTTGTGGACCTCCCAAACCCGTAAGTTCCAAATCCTTTGGCTCAATAGTTGTATTAAGTGAGTGGAATAAGGCATGAAGTGGCACATTCCAGGGACAGAATATCGGTGAGCAGGCTATGTGGTGGGCATTATGGTCTTAAACTAGTAGTGGAATATTTCCAGGACCCACTATCCCCACCCCCCCCATGGCACATATTGATCGCTTTTTCCTTCTAACATCTAGCTGTATCACTCTTCTGGAGGTGCCTTGCCTCTTCTTTGACTCATCAGTGACTTTTCCTTTCATCTGGGCACAGGGCCCTTTGGCACAGTCACGAGGTCTCCTGTGCCAAGGTCTCCTGCCCTTCCACATCCATGATTCCATGGCTTCTTGTATGTCTTCTTTTATTTATCTCACTATTGAGAGGGAAGTCCCAGAAGGGGGGGGGGGGCGGAGAGAGAGAGAGAGGGAGAGAACAAGCGAGAGAGAAGAGAGGAAAGGAAAAAAAGCCCCAAAATATGACTCAGAATTAGAGCTGCAGTAAAAGGAACATTCTCTGGGCCAGTGGGCAAGAGTTGCATTCTCGCCAGCTCTTCCTATTAGCAGCAGGCAGCGTCTGCATTCAGATGATGCATGTCATTTTGAAACTGACTGCAGTTGGCGCTTTAATTGGCATCCTTCCTTCGAAGTTGACTTTCAGATCATCAGTGGTTTTGTGTGCAGACCCTGGTGCCAAGGTGAAGTGATAAAACTTTGCTCACAAAGCAATATTCTTGACAGTGTTTTCTATGCTGGGCTACTGAACAGCCCGACTAGAGGTGGATACAGAAGAATTGGCAGTTGGGTAGGAATAGGTAGATGGGTAGATGATGTGATAGAGCAAGTATTGTAAAATATTAATTATAAAAACTAGCAGTGAGTATATAAGTATTTGCTTTAAAATTATTTCAACACTTCTGGATGTTACAGTAGTTGCAAAACGTTGGGGGGAAAGAAGAGCACAATGTCAGCAGCGAGGTTAGTGGTAGATTGTAAACACTTGAAAGCTGAGCATGAGCATAAGACTGTAAAAGTTTTATATATTTTTAAATTAAATGACTTGTTATAGTTACTTGTTTTCCTACTTAATATTTCCCAAATTAAAGATATTAATTTCATGCAAAAGGAGACATGATGAACATTTTGAAGATCTTAAATGAAACATCCTATCAAATTCCAAACCACTGATTGTCTATTAACACGCAGAGAAAGCACGGGCTTGGGTGTCAGACGGTAAAGAGAACATGCCGTGCCTCTTCCAAGTTACTCATCTCTCCGAGCCTTGGTCTTCTCGTGTGTAAGATGGGGCAGGGGGAGGAATAATACCCACATTTTTAAGTTATAATGTTTAAATGCTCTGTAAAGAATAAGTACCTTATATGTATTACTTATAAAAAGAATAAAACAACTTTTTTTTGTTACCCGGGTGTTTCAGACACGCTCCCTCCCCAGCCCTCACACCCCTAAGCGTGGCCACTGCCATGTGAACAGCACCACTGACCTTTTGAAAGCCCCTGAAACTCATCACACATTCAATGTTTTTTCACTCTTAGAGAAAAAAAAAAGATAGAAATAAAATATTGTGACTTTTAACTGTCCTTCTTAAGTAAATTATATAAAATTGGTGTGTACCTATCACAGAAAGATAATTTGCCCGTTATTGAAATAGGAAATGTGTCACCCTGGCAAAGTTCCTGTGAGAAATCTTTGTCCCAGTTACTAATATTGCTACTACAGAACAGAGTGGGATTTGCCCCTTTAACCTGCCTCCAGAGAGAAATGGAACTGTGGCAGCGTAACAAGGCAGTCCCAAGCCTAGTGTGCTCAAGTAACAGCCGTGAGTTATTTCCTGTGAGCCCCATTGCTGCTGCTCTCAGCCAGGTTTCCTCCAGCGCCCGGAATCCAGGTGGGCCTCTGGGGCTGGCACACGGTGCCGGGCTTGTTCACCTTGTGGCTCAGTAGGCTCTGGAGGAGCAGGCGGGTGGGCACAGTCTCTAGTGACCTGAGCTCAGTCACTTCCTTTGTCTTCTGTTGGTCAATGAAAGCCACAAGGTCAGCCAAAAGTCACAGGGAGGGAGAACAGAACAGACTCCAATTCTTGACGGGGATTGCTACAGAGTCACCATGAGAGGGGAACCAAATAATTATCGCCACGTTTGCAAACAGTCTATCCAAGCAATCACCCCATCACTCACTTTTACCCGGGAAGATGCTACTAAAAAGGGTCAGCACTTCTTCCTCTTCAAAGCAGATGTGCAGCTGGGGACCAAATCCTGGTTTAGGATTGCCCATCAGAAGGTGAGAGGCCTAAAACAAAGATATTTTATGGGAAACCAATGTGACGGTACCTGAATATTTTATAATAACACTTGGGACAGACAATACAGCAACAGATAAGCTGTTGGCTGTCTCTGAGTGTCTTAATGCCATGAAATTGACGTCCTGACGTCATGGTTTATTTTTAAACAATCAAATTAGATGTAACTCAGAAAACAGGTACCCCTGAATTAGACGTGGAAGTACCTTTTCCAGTTTGCCAGCACATTGGCAAGCACGGTACACCGGGAGTTCCAGCAGCGGCTTGATAAATGGCTCTGCTTTGGTTGAGATGGTGAAAGCCCTGGGCAGCCTGGTCTCCGCAGGAAGCGCCTTGGGAGCTGCACTCCTGAGAAGTCTTCCGGGGTCCTCAGCTGGAAATAATCTGCAAAGCATCTTGTTCTTCTCTCTCTTTTGACACTTTCAAATTCCTCCATTATCTTTACGTATGTAGCTCATCTTTCCCACAAGATTTTTATGTCAGATCTTTTTTGAAGTTGTCTTTGTATCTCCCATAGCATTTTGTCAAGTGCCTCCTAGATACTGGAGCACAGCAGGGCTACTATGTATCTGCATCACACATTCATGGCTAGTGTCCATCCTGACTGCTCAGTAGCCGTGCTGCACCATCGGTAAACACACACACACACAACAACAACACAAATTCAATCAATTCATAACGAATCAGTGGACATTGAATCCATCATCACAGGGGCCTATGGACTACAAAAGGCCCTCTTATTGTCACGTAACTAGACCTTACGTAAATCTCAACAAATATACTTTAAAAATAATTTTAGTATAACAAGAAAGCAGGATAACTCTCTAAGCTCCCAACCCCCCAACTCAAAGAAAACAGAATAAGATGATAAAGCATAGAGACAAAAATCTAAATGATAAGCAGCAAGTAACTCCAAAAGCTGAAGTTGCCCCAGGGGAAAATACTCATGCCAACTCTGGAATATGGAGCTTCCATGTGAACAAAAGACCCTCCAAGGGGACTAAAGTTCTTCTTAGTTGGTTCCTGGGGTAGGCAGAATTCTAAAGACTCCCCTTCCCCCAAGGTTTCTGTACCCTATTTACTCAGTCAAATGCTAATCTTGGTGCTGCTATGGAAGGATTTTTCACATGCAAGTTCCAAGTCAGTGGATCTTAACAGAGAGCCTATTGGTGGGCTTGACCGAGACAGGTCAGCCTTTAAAAGCAGAGAATTTTCCCCAGAAAGTAGCAGAAGTGGAAGTCAGAGAGATTCAAAGTGTGCAGGGGACTCCCTTTGCTGGCTTTAAAGATATAGCGGGGCTCATACAAGACCCTGGAGAATTCTCTAGAAATTGAGTTGTCCCCACCTGTCAGCCAGCAAGAAAATGAGGACCTTAGTTCTAACCAACCACAAGGGACTGAATTCTGCCAACAGCCTGGATGAGCTTGGAGAACCTCCAGAAAAGAGCTCAGTCTGGCCAGCACCTTGACTTCAGCCTGTGAGGCGCTGAGCAGAGAGCCCAGCCAGGCCCCCCTGGATGGCTGGCCACATAACTGTGAACTCATAATAAATGGGTGTTGTTTGAAGTTGCTAAGTCTGTGGTAATTTGTCATGCGGCAGCATATGACTGTGTAGTCGAAAGGTGTGAAGCTTAAAGAGGAGAGGGAATGTGAGCAGTCTGTTCTCGAGAACTGCTTATAAGGAAAACTGTCACCAGGTGAAAGGGAGTTTCAGCTAAGGCCCAGAGGGGGAGACAGCAGTAAGTTTAGCGTGTGCCTGTCAAAATGAGACAATGATGTAATTAACAGAAAGATGCTGCCAACGCATGATCAAATGTGGGGGTCTGGCTTTCTTTTCTTTTCCTTTTGTAAAATCAAGGGATATGTGGAAGTTTGTGTTTTATAAAGATAGCTCTTCATAAAGCAGAAGATAACACGGTTGGAGGGAAGTAACTCTTCCCAGGTCCCCAAAAGTTCCCCACAGGGACATAGAGCCCCAGCCGTGGACTACACTGCCATCCTAGAATGCGGATTCGGCCAGGTATGAAGAACTTTGTTGCCTCCTGGCGCTTCTCCTACCTGACGTTGTAGAAACCCTGCCTTCCTGCAGCTTACCAGCGGCAAGGCACTAGTGCAAAACAATCCCGGGATGTTCTCAAATGGCTGCTGGGAGATGGAGGGATGTGAAGGCAAATGTCCCAAGGGCACCCTCAGCAAGCCCAGCTGCCAGCTGGCCTGAGGTCCACACCCACAGGGCTTCCTTCGTGACAGAGAGGAGCATCAGAGGGCTAGAGAAGAGTCATCTGAGGTACATCAGAACACAGGCCTGGGACTCAAAGAAGTGTGGGCCCTGTACGTGGTGCTGCCGCTGTGGGCCTAGTGGTGTTGGACCACTTAATCCCTCTGATGTAATATACTGTGTGTAGCCCTGGCCGGGTGGCTCAGCTGGTTAGAGCATCCTCTCGATACACTAAGGTTGTGGGCACAATCCCCGGCCAGGGCACATACAAGAAACAACCAATGAATGCGCCAATGAGTAGAACACCAAAGCAGTATTTCTCTCTCTCTCTCTCTCTCTTTCTCTCTCTCTTATTTCCTGTCTCTCTCTAAAATCAATAAATAAACATTTAAAAAATATACTGTGCATAAGGTGGAGAAAAGGCTGCTATGGGGTGTAGGGTGGGGGGAAGACGGCAGCCCTCCTAATTCTCCTGAGAGAAGTGTTTTTGTGTTTGTGGTTTTCATTTAGACACAGGAGAGAACTGACAAAAGTGCATAAAACCAGGGGGTGAATTCAGGAGCATAAGTCAGGATTCCACGGACCTTGTACCAGTGCAAACATGCTTCTCCTATTCGAAGAGAAGCCACGGGCACTGAGGTGTGGCTCGGTGCGAGATGGAAGCGCAGTGACGGCATCTCTCCCCGTTCTGCCCCCTGTTTCCCTGAACTTTCAGTTCATGCAAACATTTACACATCTTTGAATATGAACTGTGTTTGACACATACATTTTTTTTACTTTCATATTTATTAACTTGATCAGTTATGATTTCTATATTGGTAACTGTGTTTGGGGAAAAATCCAAAAGAAAAGTCCTAGTTACTGTTTTTCTCAAAAATGTGTAAGAGATTACCCAGGGAGGCAAGCACTATTACGAAAAAGGTAAAAGCTAAACTGTAGGTGCTTAATCTTCATACAGTCAGATGTGCCTAGAGCGTTCTCACATAGGTGGGTCTGAACCATAGAGAATCCACGAATGCGCACCCCAGAAACTACATGCACAGTTTGGAGAAACTGTGCTGTTTTCCTTAGAGAGCATCTGTAGCATCTGAGAGCCCTTCAGTCTCCATGATACTGGTTGGGATTTTCGTGGATGTGAATGGCAGAACACAGTTGAACTACCTGAATCACATCTTCTATCTCAGCCACACCTTGGAGGGGTCCTGAGATGCCTGAAGGACAGCTGGAAGCTGGACTGCGACACGTCAGGGCTGTCTCTGCTGCTTTCTGTGGCTCAGCTTCCTTGTTTCCAACCAGCAGCAGCAGCAGGTGCCCCCTGACAAGCTCTCGACCTCCCAGCTCCAGGTGCAAAAGTCTCAGGCGGAGACATTGACCCAGCTGGAGTCAAGGCTGGCTTGGGTCAGGCTCCCTAGGAGCAGGCCCAGTCAAGGAAGAGGCTGCGTGTTCAAGTCATTCAGAATGCAAGTGCTTTCAGGAGAAAGGGAGCAGGGGAGCCAGGCAGGAAGGGGAAAGGAACCACATCAGGGTGCTATTTCAGGCAGTTTCCAGGTTTCTTCCTAATCCTGGTGTACAAATGGCTCTCAGAGTTTTTCTGGACGAGGCAAGTTTGAGGCACTTTCAAACTTCCACACCAGCTAGTCCTTGGCTACAGGCCACCAGAAGAGCATACGTTCCTGACTCTCTGACACTCTGCACTTGCTTGCAGGTGCTGTGTGAAAGCCAAGCCTTTCCAGGAGTCTGGGACAGGCCTCAGAAGAGTGACAGGTGTGAGCTCTTGGATGCAAAACACATCAAAGCTAGGACACAGGCATACAAAATAGGTACCCGCGGGAACCAGTGCAGAGAACCAGGAGTGGTTGTTACACATGGCTTTTCCATGGTCAAGGATTATGGTCAGGACCTTGGGATTCTATGTATCTTCAATAAATTCAGAGACTTTCCTCTTGAGTAGGCTCCATGGCCAAGTACAGAAGGTTCCATAAATGATGGCTGCTACCATTTAGATCTCATGGTTAGAGGCAGGGGAAGGAGAAGTTCCTCCAGAGGAATGTGATAGGCAGATAAAATATAATTGTCTACAATAGCCACTCCCCAGAGATTAAGAACAGCAAAACATTTCCAACCAGAATTCTGCAGATAACTTAGAAAGTTCAAATAATCTTGGGATGCAACATTCTGTTCTATCTGATGCGTGTTCCTTTAAATAATATTTACTCATGGGGATGCTATTTATTAAAAAAAAAAAAAAGAGTTTCTAATGGAGAGAAAAAACTCTGGAGAAATTGAGAAAACACGCATAAATCAAGTATTTGACCTCATAGCAATGTTTGAGTCAAGACAGGTTTATGGGGAACTGATCTGGCATATTAGTCCCTGTTGTTCTAGATTTCAGGAAATAGAATATATGTGTTGATGTTGACAGTATTTATTTCCTTGCACACAATGTTTACAGTTAAGAGGGTATATGTCTTTCTGATTTTAAAAAATGTGAAGTTGGAATACAGTTAAAAGTAAATATTATGACTTACAATTGGTTCCAAAAAAAGTATACATTTCAAACCAAAATATTGAAGAGTATCACAATGTAAATGTGTCTTCAGCTTATTCAAAAATCTGTAATGAAGCAACTGAGATCAAAGATTCATCGACAATTTGAAAGCTCCCTGCAAAACACGAACATTGTGGAAGTCTAACAGATGCTGGGATGTCACTGAGACAGTTTCCACAGGGCTCGGCAAGCTGCTTTCTCATTCACAGAATGCACGGCCAGGCTGGGGAAGACGCTGCTAACACAGAGGGAAATTCAATGGGGTTGTAGAAAAGTGCTAAGAGGAAGAACCCGAGGTTGGGTTATGCACCAATAATCATGTGAAGTCTGTTTTCTGATTTATTCTTGATCTCCAGGGTTCTAGATTTCTTAGTACCCTTTCTACCTTTCAAGGCTAACTCACTCCCTGGGGACCTGATTCTTGACATTTTTCTCAAATAAGAATCTGGAATCCTCTTCTTGGCTATAATTTGTGTTGTCCTCTTTGTCCCTGTCTGCTTCAGGCTGTTGTGAGCAAAAACTCATGAAATCCATTTTGGCTTTGCACAACCATTGCTAAAATATCCTACTCACCTTATCTCAAGTAGTACAAGAAAGAATCTCTCAGGTTTAAAGAAATACCATCAACCCCCAACATGATATTTTTAAATCTGATAATATGATATTAAGTTTCACTTCAAAGAAGGATTAGGTTAAAATATCAAAGAGTATCCTAGAAAAAAAAAAAAAGACTAAGAAGGGGAGCCAGCACTGCCCTCTATTAGCAACAATAAATACATGTTTACAGCTGGGTGGGATAGTTTTAACAGCAATAAGAATTTAACACATCATAAGGGAGGCCTCATAAAATGACCAGGAAGGAGATCGAAGGTGGTTAATAGTTAGTGATTAGGCAGAAAAATCCATTTATACCTGTATCACAGATTATAGAATACAGTAAAAACCTAAGTATTTTAATTTGTAAAAAAAAAGTTGAATATTTATCAAATAATAACAAATAATAAATGCTGGATGGTTTTATTAACCTTAGAAGTAAAAGACTGAGTCACAAAAATATCAGTCAATAGATTTAGCTAAAGAGACACTGAAAGCCTTCACATCTCCAAAAAGAAAGTCTTTTTTAACCAACATAAAAAGCATACAAAAGACTGTGAAAAAAGATATACAGCAAATATGATAAATATAGCAAATTCTTTCATACAAATTCATAAGAAAAACAAGCAAAACCCCAGTAGACAAATGATTTGAACTAGAGAAAGCATAATTAGCAAACAAAAAGACTTAAAATTATGAACCTCCTTAAAAATAAAAAAGTATACATTAAAACATTTTTAACCCCATTTCTGGAAATGTGGTTTAAAAGCCAAAATAAATAAGAAGCAGCAGGATTTATGACAGGAAGAAAGGAAGACAGAAAGGAAGGGAGGAAGTTAAGAAGCTGGAAGGAAGAAAGGAAGAAAACAATAGGGCATTAATTGTGGTGCAACGCAGCCATTTGAAATATTATGTAAACTACAAAAAGCGAGTAACACTTAATATTTAATATCCAGTAAAGGAAAGCAGGGTATGTCCTTTGCACAGGTTAAGCTAGCTACCATGCAAACGTTGAGCAGAAATATCATCAGCGTGAGGAGAGATTTTCAAAGGTGAAAGTAGTTGGGATTTACTCCCTCTCTCTTCCAAATGTCCTTTCCTGTCCCTTTCTGGTAATAGAACAGAACTAGCATTGCTGAGGAGAAAGCTGATGCACTCACCAATTCTTCTAGGCCAGAAGGTGAGAACAGTTTTTAATTGACTTTGGAAGTTTCTGGAACAAGGATAAAAAGAAAAAAATATTGAGAAAAAATGAACACTTTATTTACTTCTTTTATTGAAGCCAGGAGAAGCCTAAGAACATTCACTTTCCACAGACACATGGGAGAAGATCATGCAGGTACACGGTTATTCGTATTTCCATGACAACTTCAAAAAAGCTCCTGATAAAATCTTCTGGATAGGAATTGCGATTTGGGCCACTTTTGGGTGCTTTTTGTATCAATCATCACCATCAAAGAAACTGTTTGTTACTCAGTAGCACACAGTGCTCCTCTGGCCTTTATCTGATAGCAGTGGGATCCAACCTAGTAACAGCAGGCACCTTTTCTAAGAAAATGGGAAGACCTAGCCCTTGGACAGGCTTCCTCCCGTCGCAACCGCGGTACCCGCGTCTGAGCACTCGGTTCCCAAGTGTGGTCAGAGAGGAGGGCGCAGAGATTGTCTGCCCCGCTGTCGGTTTGTCCCGCTGCTCTCTGGGGACAGGCTTTCCTTTTCAGTGATTAATAACAACATGGTGGATTTTTTCTATTGTTCAATTGTCATTGCTAGGCTCTCCATGGCTGTCAGCCTGGCAGCCAAAGAAAACAAAACAAAACAAAACAAAAAACCCCTCTATCTACCCCAGAAACCGCTGCGTTGGCTCAGGATCAGCGAGCAGCAGCGTCTCTGAACTGACAGCTTCAGGTGGAAGAGATGTCAGATTTACAGCCCGACCTGCTTTTTTGCCTCCTCAACTGTGAAAAGCTACAAGTGCCTGTTTCCTTTTAACACCTCAGCCCAAAACTACAACATAAGAAAAAGATTTCTATTTCCTGCCTTCCACTCCCATAGTTGCAAAACTGTCCTTTTTGACAGGTTATTAAAATCCTTAAAGTTGTGATGTGGGTTGTGTTTTGGGCTTTTTTTTGTTTGTTTTTCAGTGCTCACATTGATGGTTTTAGAATATCTTGAAAAGCAAAGCATGATTTAGGTTTCTGAGGACACCATTCAGTTGTATAGCTCTGGCCCTGGTCTCCCAGAATCCACTGGGCCCTGACGAAGATTCTAGAAAGGGGCCTTGGAGAAAGAGGTGGCTATTAGTTAGCAAAGGATTACTGCAATAGGAATTTTATGTAAATAACTAACTGTAGGCCCTGAAAATACTCCTAGTACAGTTCTGGCTGACAGGTCGTTTGCCATTCTATATTGGAGAGCTGGTATGACTTGGTTCTTGGTGAAGAATTCACGGCCTTATATAATCTGATGTAGACAATGACTGGGACGGAGCAAGAATCCTGACCTCTCAACACAGGCTGTGGCGCGGACTGTATAGATTCACATACCTATCCAGTTAAAAAGACAAAAAGTTGTGTTTTATGTATGGAATATGGGATACAATGTCTCACTTGTCTCACTGAGAAAATCTTTTTTTATAAAAGTGCTTTTCTCAGTGAATTTATTTTTCTCATTATTTATATAAATATTTCATAGAACATACCAGGTACTTAGAGAACAAGAAAATTTTCCAGATGGAATCATGGTGTGACAGAGAATTAAAAGTGGCTTTCAGAAATCTTTAGGTCCACATAAGTATTATTGCAATTTTTGACTAAAGAAGTTTAGTTTGCAGGGAGTGACTGTAGGGTGCGCCCAGGACATGACTTCTTGGCAGCCCTTCCTGGTGGCTTTTTCAAGAAGGGCTGATGAGTATCCATCTTCACTGGGGACCAGGGTCAGTCAGGCCGTGCTCTCCCCGAGGGGCTGTCAGGGAAGAGGCCCTGAGAGCAGGAGGCCCCAGGATCTGCATCCTTTGGGGGCCTGTTTCGTGATGGATTTAGTTCCCTTCTCGTTTATGTTCTTCCTTGATGTAGCCAGGTCTCAGTTTCCTCTTCTGTGGCAGGGAGACAATAAATATTTCATGGGATGGTTTGAAGGAATGAAGACGTTTGAATGAGTAAAGTGCTTGGCACAGTTTATTGCTGGTGGAAGGCACTAAACAAGTGACAGCTAAAATTAATTTAAAAAATAGAATATCATAATAGATGTGATTAAACGGTTTAGTTAGAAAGTCTGTTATATTTCATGTGGTACATACATACCCTTTTACAAATCTTGCATACAGAGGCAGTAAGTTCCAGTCCGTACATTTATTCTCATGTCATATCCTAGGGTCCCTTGGATTAATATGGAAGATTACGCAAAACTATATTTTATTACCAGGACCCAGATCTCCTTTTCTTTTAAAAAAAAATGGAATTGCAGAATCCAGTCAAAGCTTCAAAATGCACAGAACTCTATTCGCTGACTCCCACATCTCTTTCTATGTTTTCCGATTCCATCCTACAACAGTCGTGCAGATTCCGTGTGAATAAAGGAACAAGCCGGTATCTTCCCTTGTGATCTCCATCACTCCTGGCCTCAGCTCGGACATACGAGAGCTTTTGTTTTTAAGATTTTGTTTATTTATTTATTTATTTATTTAGAGGAGAAGGGAGGGAGAAAGAGAGGGAGAGAAACATCCATGGGCTGCCTCTCACACACCTCCAGCTGGGGACCTGGCCTGCAACCCAGGCATGTGCCCTGAGCGGGAATCAAACCGGCAACCTTTCCGTTCGCAGGCCAGAGCTCAACCCACTGAACCACAACAGCCGGGGCTGAAAGTTCTTTTCCATTAAGTTTGACCTCTTTTCTGCCACTAACCAAAGCTTAGTCTCACACCCTCAGTGATGATTTACAGATTTCACAGACCTCTGGGATTTTAAATATCTCATTCTTTGATGATCATTTTGATATCAAGGCAGAGTTAGGTTTTAAGTACATCAATTCTGTAGTTAGTGATTCTGTGTTTTTAAATTCCTTTAGATATTTTGTTTTCTCCAGAAAAGTATTATTTGGTTCACTGTCATTACATTTTACTTTACATTCAAGCTATCAATAGGTAATACTTAGGAAAGAGTACAGTGTATAGAATTTGAGAAATAAAATATTATTTAGTGATAATATTTATAATAATTAAACTAGTATTTGTACTTCACTGAGGTAGTCCTAGAAAGTAAACAGAGATCAGTGTAAGTTCGTGTTCCCTCAACATGAATGCAGGGCCATCTTTACTTTAGGCAGAGTTCCACTTTAGTGTCCGTGGGAAATCACCAAAAGTGTGGGGAAAATGACCCCTGCACAATGAGTGACTCACACAAATGAAAAAGGGTGGGACTTTCAAGAGATCTTGTTGTCCAGGCTCCCTGTTTCTAGGTACGTCTATAGCTGTCTCAGTAAACAAGGGACGCAGCTCAGTTCTCTGTCGTCTGTGGATTGGGGAGCTTTAGTGTTCAAGAACTACGCAGGACTGCCCCGGATCGAATGAAGAAGAGTGACCGTGTGCGTGTGTGTGTGTGAGTGTGAGTGTGTGTGAGTGTGTGTAAGCCACTTGACCCTGGGTCTATAGCACTTCCAGCACCTTTAGCCAAGACACTTCATCATCCACCTCTCTGACCTCTGGCATTAGAATTCCCCGTGTGCAGACCTGAATCGGAGGGGTAAACACCGCCTTCGGAAACTAAAGGTCTGTTTTCAGTGTTTGACATGTAGTGAAGAAATGTGTCAGCTGGCACAAAGGACTAGGTTGTCTGCTGAGCTCCTCAGTGGGCTCGGCAGGCCTACGGGGGCAGGGCCAGCAGCAGGTTCTTTCTGGCCATCAGGCCTGAGGATGTGGTGGGGGCACTCCCAGGGAACAAGTGAGGCCTCCCCTAATGAAATGTGACAGTGTTCCCACTGGTGGGAGGCCGCCCGGGGACGGGGCCAAGAGAGGAATGGTAGTTAGGGAAGGATTTGCATAATTACATTCACCTGAGGGGCTCCATTTACCCAACAATGGGTCTCATTGTGGCGAAGCCTGCAGCTGGCCACACTGCTCCAACAATGTGAGCGGAGGCCTGGCTCTTCCGAAACCAACGCCTGGACTCTGGAGAATGACAATTAGCATTTTAAATGCTATATAGCTATTAATAGTACAAATGTTAGCCTGGTGTGTAAAACTCCAAATTATGGGGCAAGTATTTATATGCAATTCATGGATTACATCATACTGTAGCTGAAGAATTATATACTATTAATAATACCATATTTATATGTGCCCTACCTATACTGTACACAGCCTCCTTTATATATAAACATATACATATACATTGAAGTGTCCGTGTGTCCCTGCACAGAGTGAGATGACCCTTGAACCGTAAGTTTCCTCCTCATGTTTGGAAAAGAACACGTATCAAAGGCTTTTCCTGTGTAGGGCACTTACTGTTAAGTTCTGGCACAGTGTCTTTTGTTCTTTGACTCCAAAAGCTCACAATGGATTTCAGAGATGCTAATCAGACTCAGAGAGGAGGCAATTGATGGAAGAGGCTGCAGGGCTCACACACAGCCTTGCCCCATCGCTGGGGGCATGTTTACCCAAGACTCCAAATAGACAGAGTGGAGATATGAAGACAGTAAATACTGTGCCCGGCTCATTTCCTGGAATTGCCCACATTTACATTAAAAAGGGAGGTGCAGAGGGTGGAGGCTGGGTGGCTTAGAGGCAAGTCCTTTCAGTATGCCCAGGAATTGTTATATTTTGTCCTTCAAATTTAGAGCACAGGAAGCATTTCCAAGGGGAGAAAAACCACTAGGTGGGTTTGCCTAATCTCAGCTTTAATTAAGGACACATTTTAAATAGCGTTTCGTAAGCACAGCGACACCTAAATTTCACTCCAGCATTTTCCTGAAGAGTAGGAACATCTTGGAGGACTTCAACTGGAAAGGAAGCTGGGCTTGTCTGATGCAAAAAAAAAAAAAGGAGGGAAGTTTGGCAAGCTCCTGACTGACGAACAGATACAGAAACTGGCAGCTTGCAGGAAGCGGAGCAGGTCCAGTCAGCCTTGGCTCTGTCCTGACTTACAGAGACGGTGTCCTCACGAGAGACAAACAGACTGGTTTGTGTCTTCCTTCAGCAACAGGCAGTGGGAATTACAAGTGAAGGAGAGACACCTTGGTGCTATGAAACAGGCTCACTCCACGGGAGACAGGGTAGCACCAAGTATCAGGATGGATGACAGGTGTGCACCCATGGGAAGCCTCAGAAGGACCCATGGTTCAGGCCACGGTCAGTTTGCATGGCTGGGCCTCCCACTTGGTGTCTGCCCTGGCAGCCCACCACTACCTGTCACCAAGGTGGGCTTTTTAAGAAAAAAAAAGAAAAGGAAAAAGAAACTTCCTTGAAATTTTCCTGATCCTCATAGTCCATGGCAGAGGTGTCCATAGCCACCAGGCCTGGTGGCACCTCAGAGACATCTGGGCATGACCCGACCCCAAACCTCAGGGGCAGGTGGACACCGAAATCTGTATTTATATTTTACTTTTCAATTCCTCCAGCTTTTTGGAATCAGAGCAATACAGAAGGTCCTCAAATAACATCATTTTGTTCCAAGTCATTTTACTGTAACAATGATAATGTTGAGATGCCCTAGGAACTTAACCTTGTTTGTATCAATTAGCTAAATTTGGTTTCATTAACAGAACTGAGACAGGATAATGGGAAGCTAGGAAAAGTCCTGGGCAAGTGGAATAGGGAAACTGAGACAGACAGCTGAACACAATGGCAGAGCAATTTACAGCCAGGTGCACATGGTCACCAGGGCAGAAGACCCCAAGTCTGGCAGGGGGCAAACCTGGGAAAACAAGGACCATGCCCCCAGGGTAAGCTTTTCTCCCTGGAGTCAACATCTAGGCCTCAGTTTTGTTTCGGCTCCAGGCCCAGAAAAGCAGCAAAACCAGGTTGGTGAGGCCAGAACCAACGGCAATGACTAAAGACCCCCTGTCCCGTCACTGACCACTCAGAGGAGACCATGACCCTGAAAGGCACACCTGGAGAACTGGGGAATATTCCATGGAAACGCTCCTCTCAGTCCTCCCCTGATTTCCTGCCTGCAAGAGAAAAAAGGCACTCTCCCTCTGGGAAGCAGCCGGAGTCATTTCCTTTCCCTTCTTTTTTCCCACTTCCCTCCCCACAGGCTCGCATCTCCCAAACTCTAAGGCAACAGGCAGTGGCAGCTTGTCCCAGGCTGATCCCCTGAACCTGTCCCCAAGGCCCCTGTTTCTCTGACTTTCCAGTGAGCTAAAGCAGCCCAGCCCAGGCTCTCCTGTTGCTTCTGTGCTACGACCTTCCTTGTTCCACTGTCTTCAGCTTTAATAAATGGATCCTCACAGTCCCCTGGACTCGTGTTGTGAATCTTTCCTCCATGGAGTCAAGAACCCACACACGGCAGCTGCCCCAGGCAGACCCGCTCAGGGACAGGAACCTGTCCGGTACCAGGACCAATGGACGACATGAAATGAGGACTTACAACTCCGACTACGTGAAAGGACTCAAGCTTCCGTGATAAATATTCTCAAAAGAATTTTATTTCCCTCCTAAATTGTTCTGAAGCTTCCTGAGTTAAAGCGGAGAGGGTTCTTGGATTTTTCTTGTTTTTGTTTTTTTCTTTTTCCTATTACCCCAACTCAGAACTCTTGCCTCCAACTTCTTCCTTTGATCAGTCAGTGGTCTCCCTGTCCTGTCTTCGTCTCTTTGCCCCAGCCTTCTTTCCCAGGGCATCGCCACCACCGGACTGACACTGGTTAGTGAATAGTGCACCTTAACTAATGAATAGGGGGAGACTAAAGACAGTGCAAAATAGGAAACGGGGTACTGTTCAGTATCGGACACCACGGCTCCTGAAATGACTTGTCCCTTCCCACCAATAGAGAAGTAGCCAGATGGTTGTCACTGTCCTTACGCCCTGACCTCATCCACCCCCAGCTGGAGACCCTTCTTCCCATCTTCCCTTCCCTCCCCTTCCCCAGTTTCAAGTTCCTTCCTTCAAGCAACTGAAAGTTTCCCTTCCCCCAAATTCATATGTTGAAGCTCTAACCCTAAATGTAATGAATGCATGTTTGGAGGTGGGGCCTTCGGAGGTGATGAGGGTTACATGAGGTTATGAAGACAGAGTCCCCGTGATGGGATTGGTGCTCTTATGAGAAGAGGAGAGACCGGATCGGATTTCTCTCTCTCTCTTCCCTCTGAACACACAGCAAGAAGGTAGTCATCCACAACCCAGGGACTGAATCCACTGACACCTTGATTTTAGACTTCCCAGCCTCTAGAGCACAGGCGGCAAACACAAGGCTTGTGGACCGAATCCAGGCCTCCACATTGTTTTATCTGGCCTGGCATCTTGTTTCTCCCCAGTGGCAGCGCAGAGCTCTCGTTTAACTGTTAAGGAGTAGTTACATTTATACACTCCTAAAATTATATTCGGCTTTTCGAAGGCAACCGCAAGGCCGATGTGGCCCCCGGTGAAAATGAGTTTGACACCCCTGCTCTAGAACTATAAGACACAAATGTTTGTGGTTTGATAGATGTCTATAGTCTTCCCGACACCGTCAGATTTTTTAAATTGCAAACATCTCCCTTGCTGGAACCCCGAAAAGCTTTCCAGTTGACTCTGATGGAGTCAGTCCCCTGACCGTTACCAGGAACCACAGCCTTCCCCTCTGCGCAGTGTCCCTCTCGGAACGCTGTCCACCTCAGGGAGTCCTGCTGGCCCCAGAAGAGTCTCTCTGCTCTTCCTCCCTGAAGCTTTCCATAACTCTGCCCAATGTAGCTTTCCCTTTCGTCGTGCCGTTACACTTTGTTTCTATCAGTACGAAAGCATTCATTGTGTGGCAATGGGATTTGGGGGTTGCCACCTCAGACTGTCCTGCTGGTCCAAGAGTACCTTAAGGGCGAGTCTTGCTCATTCTGGTGTCTGTGGAACCCACCATGCGTGGTGCAGAGTGCAGTGTTTTGTGGTTACTGAATGAAGTAAGATGTGGAATACGTATGGGTTGGATTAGGAAATGAGGAGGTTACTGGTGACCATGGTCACTCCAGAAGAAGTACTCACTGGACACAGCCCGCCTTTGGGGCTTCTGCTGCTGGTTGGGCAGACTGGGACCTATATACAAGTGCTTGACTGGTGGGCTGGCACAATGAATCATAACCATGTCCACTCTCCTAGCCCTGCCCTCTCTGGCTTTGTGCCTCAGCCCAGTGGAAGGACACTGTTTACTTACTGATCTATCCTGAGGGTCCCATTTTCTGCAGCTTGTCAGCTGCGGGCACTGCATGTGCTGGTAGAATCCCTGCAGATGTTAGCTTCCACCTCCTGAGACTGGAGACAGCAGTTGGAATCCTACTGATTCATTTCATTCCTTTTTCTCTGTGAAGGGGGGAAACCTATCACAAATTTAAAAGAAGTATTTTAGGAGGGCCATTACTGCCATGTATTTGGACAATGTTCAAAGAGCTCAAGATGTTTCCACAGGCACCTCAAACTCAACATGGGAAAAATGGAAGTCATCCCTTCCCCTGGATGGACCTGTCCTCTCCTGCCTTTCCTTTAGTGGGTACATCTGGTTGCCCACAGGTCCTACTACTGGGCTCACTTCAAAAAGCAAATTGTAAGTCTCTCCCTTCCATTCTTTCACCAATGCCCTGCTTCAGTCCATCATCAGACTATTCGTCTACTCTTCTTCAGATCAGACTCTTGCAACTGCTTCCTGTCCTCTCCTGTTGTATCTGATCTTTCCTCAGAAGTTCATCCTCCAGATGCCCTTCAGATAACTTTCTAAAAAGCAGGATTTTGTTCTCCTGCTTAAAGCCCTTGCAAGTCTCCCTGATACTCTCATCCCACTAGGTTAGTATACAAGTCTGGCCTCTAGCTTAGTATACGACTCCATTCACTTCTGTGCCAACCTAGCATTCTGCTCTTTTTCAGATGCTCCATACCATTCATTAGCCAGTTTCCTAAGGGTGTCATGTTTCATGAAGCTTCTTAGCTTTGCACATGGTACCCTTAACTGTGTCTTCCCCCTTTGTCTGTCAGTTTCTTCTCCAGATGAATCTGAATTCCCCAGGTTCCCTACCCCTTCTCTGTATAACCATACACTCCTACATGGTAGCACTTCAAGTTCACATGAAATCATTTGTTTAATCTCCCCCATGGGAACTTGAACTTGACTTCATGAAGGTGATGTATCATTCATTTTTCTCTCCCCAGCATTAATTGAAGTGTCTAGCATTTATTTTGTGCAAAGTAAATGCTTGTTGAATTGAAAGTCTATCAACAGAGACATCAGGAGCTCTCCTATGGAATGACAGGCAACTACTAAGAGGAGTGAGTTAGATTCACTCATACTGATTATAATCTCAGAGCGATATGTACGGCACACCTCTAGTTTTGGTAAAAGGTAGAAAAACAGCTCTTTACATTTGTCTTTGCCTAGTTGAATATAGCAAAATGAATGGGAGACATTCTAAATGTAATTCTTGGTTAACCTAGCAAAGCAGATTATAGGAAGGAGGGACAGGTGATTTTGTTTATAAGTCTATTGTTTGACTTGTCACAAAGAGCTTATCTTGCTTTGTAGAATCAATTAAGAAAAATAAATGGTTGATGAATGAGTAAATAAGCTTCAGGAAAGAAGTTTGCAGAAAAGAGAGAATATTGTGCAGACCCTAAGAAAATCTGAAGAAGAAAATAAACTGCACCCCCCACCCCAAACCTATAATTAGGGTATGATTATTCACTTTGCAAGGGATTTCTCTCTCCTCTGAATGATCTCCACAGGCTCCTTTTTTGAAAAAGGCAGTTGCATTAAAGCTCTGGCCCATTTGTTAACAGATCATTAACACAGTGCAGTGCTGGTGGGGCCAAGGAGGAGAAAGTTTAGGAGTCCGTGCCAGGTGTGACTGAAAGTCAATCAAAGGAAGATAAGCTGTGCTGATATTAGAATGCCATTATCAGGGAAATTATTACATTGGAGACATTCAAAGGTCACACAGTTTTTCTGGAGAGAGGGCATCCAGAGGTTCAGGGAGAAGGGGAAAGTGCCTAACTTCCTGGGGTGGGGAAGGTGGGCAAGGCCAGAGATGTGAGAGCACCGTGCTCACCTGGCAGGTACAACCACCGAGCACACATCTCACTAAGAAAGAGAATCCTCTTCAAGTGTCTGGAATGAGTCAGTGAGGCGAGGTAGTGGGCAGAGAAGAAATCTTTTTTTTTTTAAATTAAAGAAAGAAAAAGTAAATTAGATCTGGCAGTCACCATGAAAACAGAAGAAACTCTAAGAGACATTGTACCATAAGATGTGGACATACCTTTGTCATTAAAGCAGAGAACAATGAGAGCTAATGACTCATTTATAGTATTTAGTAAAAAAAAAAAATCAATTGGGCTTGCATTAGTGACTTACCATGTGCTTGTCACTATGTGATCATTTTTAAAAATGTATTTTTTAACCAAAATAAAGGAAATCAATCTATAGGCCCCTTGGGCTCCCACCCACAATATTTATACTATAAAAGTCAAGTTAAAAACAATAAGCACGACCTCGAGGGCAAGAGGAAGATGGCACAGTGTGGCCATGTATTCAACTCCTCTGAACCACATAAAACGGGGGAGGAAGGCTTTTTCTGAAAAGAGCCGGATAGTAAATATTTTAGGCTTTCTAGGCCAACAGATAAAATCTAAAATAGTATGCAGGCACTTTTATAACAAGAGAGAAAAATAATTTTTCCACTACTTTTTCCTTTGACCAAATTTAAAGCTCTATTTATGGACAGTGAAATTTGAATTTGATATCATTTTCCTGTACTACAAAAGAGTATTCTTTTCAAAGTGTTTTCAACCATTTGGAAATGTGAAAAGCATTCTTAGCTCTTGGGTCCTACAAAAACAGGGGGTGGGGCTAGATCTGCCCTTGGGGTATAGTTTGCTGACCCCAGACATAGAACATGAATGAGTCGTTACAGGGTTCTGCAATCAGTCAAGGTCCTGGAAGCTCAAGCTGAGTTTAGGCATAACTTCGGAATCCTTCTCAACACAGCAGTGCTGCCAGTGGCAACCACAGGAAGTGGGGAAGGGCAGCCTCCCTGCCATGCAGTAGCCGTCTCTATAGTGGCTACTAAAGAGCGGGTAACTCAGATATCAGCTAGGTTCTCCCTTTACCTTTCAGATCTGGGAGCAATGGGCTCAGTTCTCCATCCTCAGCCTCAGGGAAGTCAAAGAATTGGGTTATTCCTTCAGGAGCTTGCCTGCTTGTATCCATGAGCAATTGCTTCTACTGGCATTAGGTCATTTTATGGACCCCTTGCCCTTGCTTTCATTACTATGTCAACCAGAGTGGGGAATTCAGTTATTACCATTTTAAATATTTTTAAACACACCCACAGACTTTAAACCAAAGGTTTGGGGACTCAATGTTGATTTACGTGGCACAGAGAGAGCATCTGCTCAGTGTAGTTTACATCAACATCATAGCCAGCATTTCCAGGCAGCTGCTTGTTCTCTCAGACACTCATATATTATCTTACTTAACCCTTCAATAATCATTAGAAATATACTATTTTTAAAAACAACTATTATTCTATTTTTCAAAAAAATTGAAGCTAAAAGAGATTAAGAAATTTGCTAGTCACAGAGCTAGTGATCAGTAGTGGTGAATAGTCAGAGACTCAGAGCCTGTTCTCCTAAACACTGCGTGTTCTTCAGCACTTTAAGTGACCATCAGGCAGTTTTGTCCTTGAAAGTCCTTTCCCCACCCCACTGGGAATTCTCTTTGGCCAGACAACCCCATGGAGTATGGTGACCTCTAGCCATTTTCCTGACCCCCTCCTCACCTGCGTCTTTCTCATCTCTTCTCCCAGGTTACTTCCATGAACTTCCAGTACCTTGATAAAATTACTTAGACTGATTAGCTCTTGTCAGTTTATATTCCCAAAGTGAGCCCTAGAAAAAGCCTTCTTTGAGAAGCGATGTCATTTTACAGAAGGAAAACCTCAACACGCCAACTGGCTGTGGAAAGATAAGACAAGGCCTATAACAGGAAGGTGGAAGAAATGAAGCACAGTAGGAAATTAGAGAATTAAAGAATTTTCTTTTCTTTCTGAGAGGGGGCAACAGATATACAAGAAAGGATGGAATCGGTGATTGTTGAATTCAACAGAAGAGAAGATACAGGACTTTAAGAAAAAAAAGAATTTGCTTTGTATGTAACTATTCAACAACATCTTCTATGCATAAAAAGGCCTTGTGAGAATAGGCAGAATATGTGAAATCAAGAAATGAAGAATTCGATAGAGATGGGAGGTAGACAGTGGATGTAAGCTCTTTGAGAATTTAAGGAGGTTCTGTAGATTTTTTATGTTGCATGTTTGACATTGGACTTCCCACAGGATGTGCTAATGTTATCCAAATATTTGGGGACAGGGTGAATTGACATAGTAACGTGTAAGCCCACAGGGAAGAGGACATTCTATCTGGGTGGGGAGTAAAGAATGCAAAAAAATGTGTAGAGGGCGAGTAAGTGGTCATGTTAAGACCATCTTAAAAACCATATAAAGGGGGCCTGAATAAGGGGCAGGATAATGGGGCTGGGAAGGATGACATGAACAGGAGAGAGATGATAGCACTGGCTGAGGTTCAGGTAGGTGTAGGAAACAGTGACTCTTCTGGGTATTTTAACGAGAAAGGGGCACAATGTAGGCAACTGGGTTATTTCAAACTTTTTTTGTGTGAGGGCATGGGAAGCAGACTCTTAAACCACCCCCAGAAATGAACAACAATGCAGAGCGGCCCATGTGGGGATTGTACCCCTGCCTCAGTAAGAAAAGTGGGGGAATCTGGAGGCCAACTTCAGCCCTGTAGAATTCTGGGAAGGCCTACTGCTCCTGTGACAGGAGCTGCTGTCCTTCCAAGTAGTGGCTCTAGAGCTCTACTGTGCCTGCCGCACGTGTGACAGCAAAATGTGCAAGCCCCAGCCTCGCTTTGCAACCCTCGCTGTAGCAAGTGGCTGAATGCTGGAGAACAGCGACACTTGCTAGCAGAAACCAGCATAGAAAGACACCTTCCACCTCATTTCTGCCTTCTAGATTTCACCGAATGCCATACCAAGCTGTATAGGAGACAAAAGCAAAAGGAAACACCAGTAATATCACTTTACATTTCAGTTTTTAAAAATACCCCATTAACAATATTTACCTTGATTGCTCAGTTTTTTGATGACTGAGGTACCTTACTTGCCTCACCTTATTTTCTGCCATGTTGAGAACCCTAGCTGCAAGGGAGTCTTAGAAATACAGCTTTTAGCTTTTCATCCCCTGCAGAAAGCACAGTGGGGGCGGTCGGAGTGGAGGCAGAGAGGCATCTGTGAGGGTTAGTTGTATGTGTCGCCTTGGCTAGGGCACGGCGCCCAGTTGCTTGGTCAACCCCAGTGTAGATATTGCTGTGGAGGTGCTTTTTAGATGTGATTAACACTCCATGAGATGGGTGTCCTCATCAAATCAGCCAAAGGCTTTAAAAGACTGAGATTCCCAGAAGAAGAAGAAATTCTATCTCTATGATTATGTGAACTAGTTATTTAAAATAAATCTCTCATATATGTGTGTGTGCATATATATGTATATATGTTATACATAGATACACATACAAACAACAAATCTCTAGATATTTCAACCAGAAAGGGACATAATATAGGGAATTGGGTTCTTTCAAATGTTTCTGGAAGGGCAAGAGAAGCAGACTCTTATACCTAATTGATCCTATTCTGTTTCACTGGAGAACCTTGGCTAATACACGTGGAAGAGGCAGTGGTTCAATAAGTCTACCATATTGAGGTAGAATAAACAATACTGAGTTACAGTTTCCATGTAGAGGGAGGGGAAGAGAGAAGGAGGAGACTATTGATTCCCAGGGTCCCAGTGTGGTGACCAGCTGGTGCCTCTGACCACAAGAAGAAAGACAGATGCAGTACCAGTTATCCCCATGAGACAAAGAGCACGTGCTTGTCACCCTTAGAAGACGCAGTTAACATGTTTCAAACACAGCCATGCCCCAGTGCATGAGATCCACCCCATACAAGTCACTGGTTGCCTGGGACAGGTGTTTTGGTTGTTCACTCAGTTATTCATTTGGTTTCTCATCCATTAAATAAATACAAGGGTGGGCAAAGGTAGGTTTACCATTGTTTGTATGGAAAACAATATAATAATTGCTAAATAATAATACAGGAATAAACTCGAATTTGTGTACTCACTACTGTAAGTGTCTACCAGCATCTGGTATTGTTCTAAGCTTTGAAGGCAATATGGTGAATTAGGGATGAGATGGTTTCTTTCGTGATGTTTTCATTGTAATTTAGGAAGATGTGATAAACACACACACACATAAACAAAAGAAGCCATTCCAGGTAGTGATGTGTGCAGTGAGAACCACAAACCAGGAATGTGATGGAGAGTGGCAGGGCGTGTAGGGTACCCGGGACATAGTTATTCAGCGTGAATACACCTGGACCCCGCAGGGACCCGAGGGGCAGGGGACAGCGGAGCTGCCATGTGTGTGACCCACCTGGAATGAAAACAAACAGCCCCAGGCTTATGCGATGAGTTATTAACGCAATGCAAGTGTCTGCAATGCACTCCTTCGTTCCGCACACTGAAGAGGACTCAGCAGTAACTGAATGAGACCGCATAAGGCAAGAGATGGTGAGCTGGGTGGCAAGGGCCAGGGCCAGGGCCAGGACCAGGGCTGAGGCTAAGAGCAGCATCTGCATCCCAACCAGAGGCTCCCTGGGGTGAAAGCAATGTCTGGGGTTGTTGAATTCCCAGAGTGATGCAGTGCCTGGCACAGGGCAGGCCCTCTATACGTGTGGGTTGGTGGATTAAGGAATCCCATGACTGAAGGCGGAGGGAGTGGCGCTAGCAGTACCGGGGAGCCTTTGCATTCTGCATGGTTTCTTCACACTTGGGAGAAGCATTTGCCTCCCCCCATAAAACACGTCCCAGAGATGCCTCTAATTTTGTGCACTTGATTTCAGCACTTGCTATCCCCCCAGGGGACTGTGATTTGTTTTTAATGCTCCTGCCATAGTCTGGCCCCAAATCCTTTCCTTAGGTTTGTCTCTTCAGCAGCTGAAACCTGGGAATTCTAGAAGTCTTCATTAAACGCTAAGGAAGTAGAAAAGACTAGTGAGCCAAGAGGACACAGGCAGGATAAGCTAGCAGGTTTGTGTACGCTGTATAGTTTTCTGATCTTTCTAGACCTACTGGCTCTGGTACCACGTACTATGGAGAAAGACCACTCACATCCAACCCAAAGGGTGGGTACAGCTTCACAGAGGACATGACTCAGCTGTGGGCCCATCTCCACAAAAAGGGAGCAAATCTGACTTCCTTTCCAGCCTGAAGCTGGTATTTGCCACTTGGATAGCCTCGGCACATCTGGCAAATGAAAATACAAGGCACCCGGTTAAATTGGAATTGCACATAAATAACAAAGACTTTTTTTAGTATGAGTACACCTCAAATATTGCATGTTCCAAATGGCTCACGTGACATATTACGAATGACTACTTTATCTGAAATTTGAATTGGACTGGGAGGCTCCTATTTTCCCTGGCGACCCTAGTGAAGACCACAAGAGAGATTTGAACTTGCCATCTGCATATCATTTTTCCTCTCGATCCTTATTCTGGGTTCCAGCCCGGGGTCTCCCTACCTCCCTTAGGGGTGTGGGGAAGCTTTTACATAGTTCCCGTAAGTGACTTCCCCCTTTATTTGAGACCCTACCCACTTCCGTTTCTCCACATGCAGGGGGTCCTGCCTGTCTGGACAGAGTCACAACATCTGAACATACCATGAGCATGTCATCCACACAGCAGAAATCACATATTTTGTCACGCTTTTCTCCAGGCAGCCTACGAGAACTTTGTGCTTTTCTTTGGGACTATCGAGCTCAGTTCCCCAGGGGCCGTGCTCAAAATCCCGAGGACAGTGAAGCTTCATGGACAGTTGGTAGGTAATCAGACTAGAACACTTCCATTTCTCTTACTTGTCAGAGGATTAAATAGTCAACCAACCATATGACATGCCTAGCAGCTATTTTCGGCTCTGTTTTAACCTGTTGAACCCTGGATTGCAACTTCTGTATTTTTCTCTTAGTGTAGGCTTCCTTTGAGGCAGTGAGTCTAGGGCAGTGAGGTTAAAAAGGAATAACTAACAACTTTCAAGAAAACAATCTAAATTAAGCACTTGGGTAGTGATTATAAAAATATACAGATTTCCTTTGCTTCTGCTGGTGATGCTGGGGCCCACACATTGGTGATGCGTCTGCTGCACGTGATACGCACTCACCCACACGGTTCTTTTCCATTTAACCTTTTAGGTCAGATCTGCTAGATTTCCTGCCCCCACCCCACCACATGATCAGTGCAGGATTTCTTGCTTTCTCATGTTGAAGCGCTGATAATACTGTTTAATCCTTAACTCAGATATAAAGGTTAATGGCCATATGTGCCATTACAAAATATGTCCAAAATTTAGCTGGAATTCCTGGTCCTGGTTCTTGGACTAACTCTGGCTGTGTAGACAATGTTCAGAAGTGTCACTAGTCACCTCCCTTTCTCCTTTATGTTAAGTGCACACGAGATTGTGACTTTCTTCAATGGTCTGAAAATTCAGTGAGGACCGGGACTTAGTCCTATTCATTGCTAAAATCTTCTGGTAGGGCTGCCCCAACAAAACACCACAGACCAGGAAGTTAGTTTTCCACAGGTCTGGAAGCTGGAAGTCCAAGGTCAAGGTGTCAGCCGGTTTGTTTTCTTCTGGGCCTCTCTCCTTGGCTTGTAGACGGCTGCCTTCCTGCTGTGCACTCGTGTGGCCGTTCTCTGTGTGCCCTGGTGTCTCTGTTTGTCCAAATTTCTTCTTATGAAGACACAGTCAGACGGGATTAGTGCCCACCCCAATGGCCTCACTTTAACGTAATTACCTCTTTAAAGGCCCTGTCTCCAAGTACAGTTCTATTCCGATATGCGGGGCATAAGGACTTCAACATAGAAATTTTGAGGAGACACAAATCCAGCCCAAACCACCCCTGTATGTCCAATAATGAACTCAGTGGTTGGTGCATGGTAGACAATACACATTTTTTGAATTAATGCAAGAACTTCGATAATGTCTTTGGTGGGGTACATCCCTTAAGAGTTTCTTGGACCGGTGAATCTGCTTTTTAGGCTTCTTTTGTACCTGCCTATTTCACTGGTCGCTAATTGTGTAAATGGAAAGTACTCTGACCAGATGTAAAATTTGTGACACCGGAGCTTCCAGAGATGAGGCAGCATGTGAGGGCATCCTTCCCACTCTTAGGCACTGGGCTCATCACTTCCCTGGCATCTCCCCTCTCCCCATCGGGCTGGTGATGGCGGCTGTCAATGCGGTGGTCCCCAGCTGTCGCTCTCCAGCCCTCCTTTCAGCAGAGGCTTGACCTTGCCCTATGGAGGCAGCACCTCCCTGCTTCCGTTATTTCCTTCAAACTGGGAAGAAAAATATATAACCCCCCAAAGGTCTTCTCCTTTTCTAGGGGAGAATGGGCACCTCAACAACATACCCATTGTCTGATCTGAGCTTTGCTCCACTAGCCTTTCAGGGGGAAAAAATAAGCCCCAAAACTTTGATCCCTGGGGAGGTGAAGCGGAAGTTGATCTTCACCATTAAATTTTTTTATAGATAGCAAAGTCCATGCTTCCACCTGCATCCAGGGCACAGAGGCAGCTGGCAGAACAAAGCAGCAGAGAAAAATAGCTGGCCGGAGTCTCTTAAATTGCCCAAGTACAGGTGCAGCTTGCTTTTCATCTCGGTGGCAGTCACTTGTGATTGACAATGTTTTACCCAGAGGATTTAACCCTTTTTTCTCCTTGAGGAATGAGAGAAAATCTTATGGTTTAGAAAACAAGTCCTACCCTGTCTGTTTCAAAGAAATTCAACCCAAATGGATGGTAATGGGACTTTGGACCAATGTTAGCTTCAATGAAAGAAGGAACAAACGATTTCAGACAAAAATTTTCAAAAATGCTCTGTAGGCCTTTCCAGCTTCGCTGCCAAGGCCGATAGGACCCAGGTAGAGACGGCGTGTGAAGGAAGCTCCTCTAGAATGGGAGTGACCTTATGCCTTGGATTTGCTTGATGTTCAGTAAGACTTAAAGTACCTGACCTAGAAAACCAATTCCTGTTTGCTCTCAGCTTTTTCCATTACCATCAAACAAGGCATTTTGGAGGGTGAGCAGCAGACAGAGGACACACTGTCACGCAGCCAGCTTTGAAACTTTCAAAGATGGAGAGCTGAACAGACTTGTCTCACTGGTTCTGTGCTGGTTTGTTGTTTTCTCCCCCGATGACTCCCACGGTGGGGCTACTTTCCATAGTTGGCACGAGGACAGCAGCCATTTGGGGAGTCACCCTGGAGGGTGTGGAAGTCCAGACAGACTAACCGTGTGCACGGTGCTTGCTTGGGCAGTCTTTGGCAGTGGCACGGGGGGAGGGGGTGAATTGAGCGATTAGACCGGGAGGGGGGGCAGTCTTTAACAAATGAACGAGCCGACATCGTGAGGGCTGCACAAACGGCTTTCAGAACCTCCACCAGAGTGGAAGAGATGGAAAGAGGCCAAGTGCATGGGGAAATGATCTCCGAGGCAGTGAGCCCTCCTAGTGAGGAGGGAAGTTTGCTACTGCTGACTATAAGTTAGCACTTCAGGGGAAGGCTCCAGAGCTCTGGGGTGGACCCCTCAGTTCTCTGCATCCTCAGCAGGGTCCCAAGCCCAGGGAAAGAGATTTTCATTGGTGGTAGTGTTGTGGATCAGATGGTTTCATGTTCTGGTAGGTGCATTTTAAATCACCTCTGCTTAGCACAAGTGACCTCACAATGAACATTGCTGGTAATTCAAGTGCCTGGAACACACCGTGAGCACACAGCATGACCTCAATACTTCTCTCCCAGCTGGGGAGTGATGGTTTGACTTCTGAATGGAAAAATGACATGCAGACAACTCTGACACTTCCTGAGAGAGTCTTAGTAAGTTTCCAATTACCAAACACGCTCAAGAAGCCACTCTTTCTGTATCTTTGGTCTTGCCATGGCCTTTCAAATGAGTCCATGCTAGGTTGAGGACATCTGTCCAGATGTTCACGTCTCCACACTGAAACCAGGTAATCTGCAAGTAAAATAATTAAAGGACCTCTGTGTCTTAGAAACCAATCTACTTCATTCATAAATCAAACCTTTTGTATGAGTCCTGATATATCTACGTGGCCAAAGCTATTGAATGTAAAATTTTTGAATTTTCATTATTTGTTTTGACCTCAAACATGGATAACAGCTACTAGTGATTGTGCATGAAATAAAATACCGAGATTATACAGAAATTACAGGCTCAGCACCACAGTGATAATCTAACGAGGCGAAAGCTTGGACCCATGTCAACTTCACAGGACAGCAGCGCTGGCAGCCAAGCAGGGTACAGTAGGAAGCACTGCCTCAAAAAGAGTTGGGCGGCGTGGCTCCTCTCCACCCGAGTTTATAGTGGGCACAGGGCACATGCTTCTGCTTCAGCCTGATTCACAAAAACTTCCGTGTGAGTGGTGAGAAAAAATCCTAAATTCGACTTCAGTATTTACTTCTGTCACTTGGACATATGTCACCGCCACCATCTGGAAGCAGGGAGCTCCCAGGCCCAGAGTGAGCCGTGGGCAGCTGAGGGCTGCGATCTTTTTGCTTTGGTCATCGCATGAGGAACAGTCTTTCTAATCACCACACGCAGTCTAACAGATCTGTGCACCGTAAGGGGCTGTAGAGAGTGCTCTAGACTGTGGATATTCTTGGCCTTGGAAAAAAAATTTTTTCCCCTAAAGTTTGTGAAGGTAATTACCATTATTTACAGTGCTGAGGCAAAGCCCCACCCTGGGCTTCAGGCCAGGGGATCTCAGACTGGAGTGTAGTGAGGTGAGCCAACTCCAAGACAAAAGCACAATTATGTTCACACAAAAACCAACACTGGTGGTAGTGGGATGAAGGAAACACCCACGCAAAGGGGGAGGTGGGTGTAAGGAGGGGCTTCCTTTGAAGTTTTGCATAGACCTGGTCATTTTCCCCCTCACAGTGCTGGGAAGGGAGATTCTGGGTTTTCATCTTGTGTCTCTTATTAAGCTGTGCCATAAGGAAATGGACTTCCTTATTACTTGATTTGCCAATTTTAAAAACTGAACTCTAAATAAAAGAATTTGGGAAGAATTAAGAAAACGGGAAATGTTGTGTAAGGTGTTAAAAAGTTTTCATCATTTCTTGGCAGAAAGGAACTCCACTAAACACCAAAAGGAGGTGTCTGTAGTTTTAAGCCCACTTCACTTGACTTTCTCATTCATGTCCACTGTCCCTCTGGGAACGTTTCAACTGTGAGGTTGGACAAATTGTTGTCACAGTATACCTGGTTCTCCTGGTCAGAAAATAATTACCTTATAACTACTTGCACATACTATTTTCTTGTTAACTGTTGTATCTTTTTCTTCCTGTCTGGATTAGGGTCAGATGATTATTTGTGCTAATGTTATGTATCAGTGACAAGAAAAGAGTGTAATGGAAGTGTTGACAAGCCTTGCAATATATGGGCCCCTACAAGGTATCCATGGGCAGTAAGTAACAGGCGAAACCCACCGAGCACTCCCCACCTGGCCCTAGAATGGCTGGGTGCACTGGTTCTCAAACCACAGGCCCCCTAGATCATCCACAGCTCAGCTGTTCAGGAAACAAACAAACAAACAAACATAGCAAGTTGGGTTTTCTCTCTGAGTCCAGGAGGAAAATGCTCTTTGGGAAACACATGTGGACATGTGAAGTCCCTTGGCCATGACCTCAGGGAAGTCAAAGCTGAAGACATTTTGGAGCATCAGCCTACCCCCTACTCCTGCACAAGCCAGAGGGGCAGACATACCCGATAGAACTCAGCAATCAGCTCTGCACACCCAGCTCTCAGCTGCTGGCAGCAAAGAGGAAAGGGGAATTACGGGCGGGCTGGACTTGAAACACTGCTCTGGCCCCACCTGAATTGCAGGTGCCCCAGGGAGTGCTTTCAACCACCTGGAATTGAGGCTGTTTCAAGGTACAGATGCAATATGTGTTTGTCTTGCTTTTGTTTGCACCTGAATGCAAGTACCAGGTGGAAGCCAGAAGGTGTGGAGCATTGCAAACAATTTTGACTATAAATAAAGAGAATGTAAGGGTTTAAAAGCCATTGCTGTGGGCCTGAGTCCTGGAGAGGGAGTTAGAGAGAGAGCAAGGGGGGAGGGGGGAGGAAATGCAAAGGGAGGGAGGAGAGAGAAGAAAGGAGAGAGGAAATAGTTTTGCTAGAGGAAATGGGAAAATATATAGACATTCGTAATGATGTGATACCGCTACATATTTCCCATGATATGTTAATATCCCTGCATACAACTCATCCTCAATTTATCTATATGTAGCAAGTAAGCCTTTGGCCCTGTGATCTTCCTTCTTCAGTACTGAATGTACCTACTATGTGCCAGGCACTAAGGTAAACGCTGGGAATAAACAAAGAAAGATAGCAGACAGCAAGTTAAGACTTACAGTGTGATGGCTGCTACTGTGAGGTACCACGGGTCATGATAACGTAAGAAACCACCTGTGCTTCCGTAGGATAGTGAAGGAAGACTAAAGAGGAAACACCAAAAAGGAAGATCTTACACAAACTTCTTCTTTCATCTGCCAAAGCAACCCCAACAGATACAATTCCCACAAAGGCATGAAATGCATTGGTGTGTGAGTCGTTCCTTTTGGATAGGATAACGTCTCTGAGGCATGTAAAGTTTAGAGATACAACCTTTTACTTTAACACTAAAGGCTGATGTGAATATTTCTAGAGCCATGTGCAACTTCGAGACTCAGTTTTGATCAACCTATTTTGTTGAAGATTGTTCTCCAGAAGGCATTCAAAATTTGGAAAATATTAACTATTTAGCTTTCTTATTTTTGAATGTTACTTTTTGTCAGCTGTGAAAGAAAAAGGCACTCTAAGTCATTGCATTTAAAAGGAAATGCAGTATGCATTATGGTGAAATAATTTGTTGAGTGGGATGACCCAGAAGTGCTGAAGACATTCATTTAATAGGATAAATGTCCAAATCACATTTCTCTGGCTGTGTCGACAAGAGTGAGTGTCACGGGGAGGTTACCCACAATGGCCTCCATTCTCAAGAGGCTGACCAGGCTAACGTTTATACTCAGTGGTAGTTACACTAATCCTAAGAGGACTTATACGATCAGAAGTTGAAAGCACATCAAGACAAAAAGTTAAGAGTGTTCAGCAGCACCTCTAACAGCAGTCGAATAGAAAGCTGAGTGCAAAGTGTCACAGCCATAAGCAGACCTGACATAGCCGAACCCTTTGCCAAAAGATGTTGAGCCCCGGCTCTACTCCAGTCGGTCGGGGATTCCTGTGTGGATTCGTACCCCTCTGCCCCGGGGGGTCTCCACACTTCTTATGTAAACACTGCTGCTCCACAATCTTGGGCTTGCTAGTTGAACAAAGAGTTGTTTGAAGCTTCCAGCCTCTTTTTTTATATGGGTGATGAAAGTGAGTGGATTTCCTTTACTGGCATGAAATACATAATGTGAGTCCTTAAAATTAGATGTTCAGACTCAGCAAGAGTGATACTGTGGACTTTTGTACAAGTCTAGGAATATTTTCTTTCAGAAAACTATAGAAATTTTAAGAAAAGAGAGTCAAACTATCAGATTCACAGACAACAGAGTTCAGATATACAAATTTCAGAAGGTTTCTGAAGGATTTTTACCCTCAGATGAATGGGAATGCAAAATACTATGCAAATCAGATTTAATCTTCCGGATGGATAATTTGCCTCAATAAAAAAAAGTGAAAGATATAAAAAGAAGACTACATCCACATTTTAGGATTGCGTTTTTGTGTAAATGAGGTTCCACTCAGAATGTCCTGGGGGCTTGAACAGAGGAATATAAAGTCACTGCCTGGATGGGTCCTCCGTGTTGGATTCCTGAGCGTCGGGAGCCCACCGAGATGCCATCAGCAATGGTGTCAGTAGATTAATGCTGAATTCAGTGAATGCCACTGGCTGATGTCGGGCAGGGAAGGAAACAGTGAGCCAGAAAAAAAAGGAAGAAAGAGGAGAGTGTGAGAAAGGGAAGAGACGATGAAGAGAAAAAAGACTGATGTGACCATGGAGAGGTGTGGTCGAATGACTTAATGACAGATTCCTTCCTTAAATTCCCTATTGTTGTGGGACATTCAGAATTTTTGCAGAGTATATATCCCACTGGAGAACATCTTGTGATATTGAGCATAAGCAGATTTATAAAAGTTATCTCAGGCAAACCAAACATGTTAGACAATGCATTGACTGATAGATTATGTATTAATTCATGTTAAATAGTACACTGATGGACAGACCGTCAGTGTTGATGTCATGTGCCGCGAGTCTATATGAGAACACAATTACCCATCATAAGGACAGGAACCTCAGTGCCTGTGACACTGGAGATGAAACTCAAACGGCAGTGTTCTGCAAAGGCTTTGGGAAACAGGTGCTTTCAAGTCAAGGGCTTGAAGCGCAATGGTCCTTGGAGTGAAGTAGCGTGGCCTCACAGCAGTGCGAACAGAGGGACACCACATGTATTTACAGAACGGGACAAGCAGCAGGGGAGAGGTCCCATGCTCAGTCATTTGGATCTTCGTTCAGATATCGACTATGTTTCTTACTTTTGCTGTCTTTTCCAAAATGCCTGTTTCACCTGAGGGTCTCTTGTGATACTCAGGAGCACAGGACTAGATTTATAGGAATTATTCTAAACCAAACAGTTAAAGCTCAATGAATTTAGTGATGGCGGATGGGGGTACCAGGGAAGTTCTAAGCAGGGCATGACGTGGTCCGGTTTGCATTTTATGAAAGGTTCTGTTGTACTTCCAAGATGGTCAGTTGATCTAGTGAAGTTCTAGGTCAATGGAAATTGCCCTTTAATAGCAAATGTAATTGATTCGGTAACTTGAACTATAGCCATTGACTTGAATATACAATGCATGAAATGATTTTGTTTGACTTGATTTACAAAAAGGTTTTGGGAAAGGAACTTGGAAATTTTCTGCACACCTCCACCCTCCTCTGTCTACAAAATACAATTTAAAAAATTGCCAGATGCTATTATTTGGATTCTGTTACAATTTCACATTTAACTTTCTTGTATTTTAAAAAATATTTAAATATAGGATGGCAGCAAAAACACAAATACCTGAGTACAGATCATAAATGGATTCCAAAAGACACATATCTAAATTAGTACTAACTTATAGTTGCACCAGGGACATATACTGGCTTTCCATATAATTTATTCTATATTTTGCACGTCAGAAGAGTATTCCTGGTTGGAAAGAACGAAGCCCTGGAAGCACAGCTGGGCTCTGATCAATAGTTGTTGGGCGAGTCATTTAATCTCTTTGTGACTTGTTTGAAAAATAGGGGAATAATAAGGCTTAAGTTTGGTGATGTATGTGGAGGTGCCCTGAAATCACTGTAGGTGTTGGTGGCCGTAAACATGTGACCGTTTCAAGGTAATCAGTAGAAGAGCAGAGGCTTCTGGTTCGACTGCCCATTCAGCTCCTGTCCAACGCTTGGCAGATTGGCATTTGATAATAAGCGTTGAATAAGAGAATATTCATGTACACACACATTTAAAAACATTAAATGTGTTAAAAACTATTGATGATTTGGAATTATAAAAATATATTTAAGGAAGCAGTTAATAACTCCAGCTATTGGTATGTAAATAAAATCACTCCCTATCTCTACCCAATTGTCAATATAGCAAAAAAACTGGAATCAAAGAAGCCAAACTCTTTGCCCATGCATGCCCAGACCCCTCACTTCTCCAGACCTGATGTCACCTCATTTACCCCTTCTTCCTACTTTCAACCCTCACTCACTTAAATGCATCACTTGTAATATCCTAGTTTTAAAGGGAATTTATCTGAATGTAGACCATTCTCTGGAGAGGATATTTCCTATTAGTTGTGTTTGAGACTGAGAAAATTTAGGGCTTGTTCTGAGAATTAGGTTTTAATGGTGCAGCTGTAAGTTCTGTGAGAATGTTTACCCAGTAGATAGGAGTAGCACCTGCTTCTGGTTTCTGTGATCCTAGATAAGTTATACTTAATTACGGTGTGTGCAGAAGGGTCTTTGGCTTTACTTTGGGGACACACACACTCATCCCATTTCAAAGTTCCAGGTAGAAGGGCTCTGACGGGAGCATTTCAGGTGGAGGCAGTGCAAGGATTTAAAAGCTTTTCCACAATATATTGTCTTGTTCATTTTTCCCTTGGGTTATTCAGTTTGGAGTTGATATTTGTTTTTTTTTAAACTTTGGCCCAAGTAACAGACTTCTCATGTCCTCTGAGGCAGGATCCATTTTCAGTAGTAAGGCTACAGAGAAAGACTCTTACTAGAGAAAATACAAAGAACATCAAGTGTTTACAGTTAGTCCTGGTAACCGGGCCGGAACCACTGGCCCTCGCCTGGCTTCTCACACCCGCCTGGCTTCTCACACCCGTCTCCTTTGGGCAGGACCCATCTTACTCGTTACCACCTGCGACCTTTCCCCCTCACTGCAACTTCCGGATTAAGGTTCCCAGACCCCTCTGGGTGCTCTCGTTTGCCGTCTGTAGACATCCCGAAGGAAACGGCAAGGCTGTGACACTGACCCAATGTAGATTTCGCTTTTTAGGGGTGGGTCTATCTCCACTCCCCCAGCCAGGAGGAGCCTGTTTACTACGATCCACCCTTAACATCAACCACTGTAACACCTGTATCGAATCACACACGAGCTCATTTTTTCAAACTGATATGAAATGATGAAGAACTTACTGTTATATAGAAAGATCTATTTTGGCCCCCCCAAAAGGTTATTATTATTTTTTTCTTTCTTTCTCTGGATTGGAGGGGGTTGGAGCAGATTTATCTGTGCTCGACATTTGCAAGATGGCAGTGTTGTGGCTTCCAGAAGATGAGGAGACACAGATGCAGGAGGTGGTCTTGAGAGTCTTGTTTATAGGAAAGGTGCGCTCAAGCGTCTATCTAGACAGAACTGACCTTCAAATCTCCCAGGAGAGAATCCCATCCCACGCAGCGCCAGGCAGGCACGAGATGGGTTGACCAGACTTCTCAACTCCCTACCCAGGCCTGTCCCTCTTCAGGAAAAGACCACACAATGCTGAGAACTCATGATCTCAGCCTGGGATCTTTTCTACATCCTAGATATTCTTATTTTGAAATTCCAAAGTAATAAGAAGTCTGCCTTTGGCTATAGGGCAATGTAAATATAATAGGGCTATACTCATGTTTGAAAGGAAAATCTATCTTCACTTTATGTGACTGCAGGATCTCCAGCAAGTATAGTAAAAAAAAAAGTCTGTTGCAAGTGTATTGGAGGTTTCAGTTTGCCAGACCTGTCATGATAAATTAATTACAGGATGTTGCAGAAATGGCAAAGCTCCAGCAGCATCTTGCATAGTTTAATATAGCCCCATTTCCCCATTTCAATGTATTTGTGGTTAGATAAATCCTCAGAAATTTACAGCTGCTATAGACTAGTTTATTATGTACTCTGCCTGCACACATGATAAGTATAATAAGAATTTGATGTTCTTAAAGCGTATAGATTTTACTGACATTTCTTTACCACGATGGAAATATTTAGTTGCTAAAAGTAGCATATGCAGATACTTCTGAACACGAACTTCTGTGTACCAGGCAGGGATCGTTAAAACATTACTGTGCTTAGCCATCTTCCTTTTACTTTAAATTGAAGAACTGTAGCTCAGAGAAAAATGATACGGACCGTTTATATAAAATGGTCCCGTGAACAAATAGAAAAGAAACTGCTACTGATTTTCAGTTGAAAACACTGAAAAAACGAACTGAAGCCACCATGCTTTTCTCCAGGGAAGCTTCTTCCTTTGGACTCGTGACTGGTTTTCGCAAGCTTCAGCTGTTCAAGTTTGCTCCGGCAACAAGATTATTTTCCTCACCTTCTTGCTTTTTTCCCTTACTAGACTCTGTTTTTTTTCTTTCTTATCTTCATTAAGCAAATTATCCCCATTCCAAGCAATTTTTAATGACTGACAATATGTAAGTTTACTTAGATAAATGTTGTAGAACAAACCATTCCTACATTTTCCACTACTATATTCTTTCACAATTCTTGAAGAGATCAAATGATAATTTAAGAAATGAACTACAATAGATTAAATAAAAATCAGATTGTTCAGTTCTTTTAGAAATGACACAAGCAGATAAAATTGGACAATTCTGACACAGTATTAGAGGTGGAACATGTATGGTTATAGACTTTTTTAGATTGAGAGTAGAAATTAAAATTGCAGATTCTTAGCATTGCCCTCGCTAACTTTTTGAGAAAATAAAAATAACTCATCCATAACCAGAATGAATCTGAGGTGTTAGAAGAACAATTTCAGAAAACTGGGAGCTCACAACATATGCTTGATGTAGACTTGAAGAGCATCATTAGGAAAAAAGCATTCTTTGTGTTTACAAAACAAATGTTTTTATACTACCTAGTTCCTGCCTTAACTTAAAGTCTTTGCTATTCACTTTAATAATTAGAGCAGAAGTATATGATGAATGAAGTGCCTCATTACCAAGTTTGCTTTCCGGGTCTAGCTGTCTGCTTTTGCCTCCTTGGTCCATTGTTAACCCTAAATGATGCTGACATCCAATTCCCCTGCAGATAATTGGATACGTCCAAAGATTGAGTTTGCCAGTCAACAGAGCCTTTTGATTGACACGAGTCTTGATGTTTTTATTATCTCTGATACGACTGGAATGGCGCCTAGGCTGCTTCTAGAATACTACGCTACTATATATGTATTAGTTTGATTCCACAGGCTCTGTTTCTTAAGAAAATATAAGAATTACAGTATGTAGTAAAGATTTATCAAAATAATTATGGATAAACAAGTTATCAGTTAAATTTTTTTTTACCCAGAGGTATTTCATTTTATTTAGGTCACTGTTGCATTGAAGACATGTTCTAGTACCTGGATGTGGTTGTTCGGTAGTTACTCTCGCGTGTGCTGGAGGATCTGACTATAACCATTTGCTGGCTTACTGGACACAGCAACTGAGACCCAGCACTTCACAGACCTCCCAGTGGACGAGTGTGACACGCCTCCATTCACAGCTAACACTGACGTTTACCGGCCAAGTGCACTTGGACAAGTTCCTTAGCCTTCAAAGTCTTGGTTTCCTTATTCGCAGTGCAGAAAAGATTTTATCTACCCGATGGGTTTGATGTGAAGAGTAAATGAGGTCATGCACCTAAATTGAAGATTTGGGGAATATTTTCTGTAGTGAAGTTCAATGATGTAGACATCAACAAATACATATAGTTTAAAACGGTTGGACTGTTGAACAGTGTTCCCATAATTTACTTAACAGGTATAGCCCTCAGATGGAAATCATTTAAATATTTATTAAAGTTTAAGTTCAAAAATTTTTGTTATAGTTTATAGAACTTTCTAACCCTCTTAAAAACACTTGTGAGTTAAATACACGACTAAAGTGACCTGTCACATAAAGCTATAAAACTGTAAGTTATTTCCCAGATATAATCTTGCTGAACTTCTTAAGGAAAAAATGTCTATAGCTTAAAAATACAATTAAGGTCAAGGATTTGCTTTTATGGAAACAAACCTTACACAAGATTTCAAAAACCCCAAGTGTTAGCATTTTAAATATAAAATTGAATTTATGGTATAAAATATTTCATGCTTTAAATCTTTTAAAAGCTTGCTCTGTATTCTAGTTTTGCAAATCTTATTCATTGACAGTTTTGATAGCGAAGAATATTTAATCATCAAACTAGAGTATAATCAATAATTGGGAAATAAATTTCTAAGAATGGTTTAAAACATTTCTTAGATCTAGAAAGAGTGTCAAACTGTTACTTGTTTGGAAAATAAAAAGACACCAAATGGGATAAAATTCAATAGTTTCAGAATGAAGACATAACAAAAAAATTTTTTTTACTAAGAAAATGTATGGCTATCATAAATCTTCAAATGGACTCTTTTGTCTGATTCTTCTGCTTGATTATAATTTGGGATTATTACTTGTGGGGCATTTTTATGATCTCCCCCTTCTGATCTCATCTCAGAGAACGTGGTATAAGATGTTTTATTAATTTACTTGTGAACGTAACCCAGTCTTTCTTCGTCAATGACAAAAATGACTGGGCTTTGAGTGGAACCGACTTTTCCTGCTGTTTGCCTCAGTGGTGATTTCGTCTTCAGGATTTGCAATATAAGAATAACCCTTTATTTTACACATGAACCTTGAGATCTCAGCTTATGTTTAGCTCTCCTAACATATTCTTTCCCTTGCCATGATTTAAAATTTTCTGCAATGTGTTGAAATTCTTTGCGATTAAAACCAAAATAAGAGAATCAACACACAAATCAAAACTATGAGCTGAACCCACAGAGAGAGACACATATTTTTATTTAATTATCCAGGGCAGTCACAAGACAGAAAACACACGCTTGTACATGGCGGCTGAAGCTGGCTGCGTCCAGCTGACCTTGAAGGGCAGAGAAAAGCATCCGGAACGCTGAGAACTCACTGCTGTCGGAACAGCCCTTTGAGCTGATCCCAAGGGCCTCCGCAGTCATCACTACCACTCACCACTGTGAAAAACGCCCCTCCCTTTAGTTCCACACCGCAGGGGCCTGTTTACCAACTTTCCTGCCTCTACAACATGTGCAGGGATAAGAGCCAAATATGTTTTTACTAGAAGCTACTTCACATCGGGTATACATCTGGGCAAGGTTCACACCTCAATGCCCAGCGCTGTTTTTCTCACTTCTTATTTTAATGGAATCAATTGTCTAAGTTGGTAAATAAGCTTTCTAATTTTACATTATTTTTGACCTTTTGGGGTTAAATATTTCATTGACAGACTTATAATCACATAGTTGAGAAATGAGAAGTCAAGAAAAATGAAATAAACTTTCCTATTATAAGATTACACTTCAAAATATAAAGTCACATAGTAATGACAAGCATTATTCTGGAATTAAAAAAATAAATAATGCAATGTAACCATTTAAAACAAACATTAAGACTAAAATAAATATTAAACATTGTATGTCTAGAAATCACTTATATGCTTAAATGTGAAATGCTTTTTTTTAAAGTAAAGAAATTTAGAACACTGTTGCCAGTCTAGCCAAAAGCATTTTAGTTTATCTGTATCGAGTTATACATATAGGATTCATTCAAAACAAGTCTTTTCCCTTTTAATGCCTTTCTTACTTGGAATCACTTTGAAACTGCTTATATTTTAAATAAAATTACATTTCAGAAGCAGATACTTCATATTTTGAGCATAACATCACAGCTGTTCCAACATCACGGATATAGTATTAGATAATTACCTAGTGAACGTCCCAACAACACAAACACTTGTTTTCACATTTGCTGAGTAGCAATTATGGTTTTTACTTTATTGGTTTTGAACAACAGTAACATAATTTTGATGTAATTACTAATAAGTACAAGTACCGATACTTTAAGCAATAACAATCACAATGGTTTATAACAATTAAGCTCAAAAGGCCACACTTATTTTTCCAAGCATACCTCCTTGCTTCTGACTTTTCTAGATTCTATCATATGGACGAGAATGGTGGATTCTTCCTTTCTTCCTTAGTTTCTGAAAATTCTGAACTCTGAAGAGCAATTCCATTTGATTTAATTTGTCATTTCATTTCTGTGTATTTGGTTCTTTGTCTCTTCATTCTTCTTCAACTCCTTACTAGGAGAAAAATACACAAAATTCACTAAATGGACTCAATGTCTTTTGGCCACGGTCAAATCTTGGCATGATCAGGCACAGTTGCACAGGTAATAAAACACACTGCAATGCACACACACACAGCCACCAAAACGTTAATTACAGTACCCATCTTCTGGTGTGTCTTGTGAAAATACTGTTAACCTCTTTTAGTACCATCAGCGGTTGCTTAAAGCCCACTCTAGCACTGGCCAGTTAACTATAAGAAAACACCAACAACAAACAACCACTTGTCAAACACAGATACTAAGTACTCCAAGCACTGGATACCTCCCAGAAATTAAGAGCAGGCAATCGGAGTTCATAAAATCCTTCATTCATTGGGAAAAAAGATTGTCATGGATCATGCTTCAGAGTTAGTAACTGGGAAACATGTAGACCATTTCATTAAGCAGCATTCTTTCATTTAGTCTATGGCTGTGTCTAGTTTGATAAGTGGGTAAACTATTACATACTTTTTTCAAATAAATCTAAAAAAATGTTGTGTGTCATTTTTGATGGACAAAGACAGTGATGGTTAACTATGCATCTAAGTGCAGCTTTGAGATAAAAAAAAATTACACCATTAATGAAAACCACAGATGCAAAACCAAGCTGCCTCTTTAGAGCCCACGTAGTAAGTATACGGCAGCTGAGGGCGATAAGCAAGTGGGGTGATAAGTGAACCTGAGATTTTTAATACGATTATTCATATACTAGTCATGAATAAAAGTATCCGGACTTACACAAAAACATCTTTTCCCTAAACAGAAAGGCTTAACACCTGGCTGCTCTTCAAAAACAGACTGCAGCCTAAGAAGGCCGGCATTCTGGTTAAGGTGGTGGTCCCTCCACTGGTCGCTCCCGGGGGAGGTATAGGCTGGCGCGTTACAGCAGGAAAGAGCAGGCCAGCTATTTCCCAAGGGCCTTCCCTGGTGGCCCAGAAGGGTTAGGGAACATCTGTGCCTAGGGACAGGCCCAATCCTAAGGAAATGACTGCACTATCTTTTCATATGAAAAACATTTACACATGAGGGGAAAGAAGTCGTCTGTTAGTCGGTGCTTCCTGACTTTGAATTTGTTAAACAGACTAATCATAGATAAGTTGCTATGACATAGAGAAGCCCAAAAATGTTTTAAATGAAGCTCACAAAAGAAACTAGAGTAGAAAATGGTACAGATATGGCGTCCAAGGTATAATCTCACAGGAGCAAAAAAACCCCACAAAAAACCACATCATTTTTGTCCCTGTGTGGATACAGGTCACGTACATAAAACTTGCAGCAAATTAGGGTCTGATGAAAGTGGGAGAATAGGAAAGGCACAAATAGACGCTGGGCACACGTCACCCAGAGTCTTGTAAACATGGGCAAGGGACAGAGAAGATGGTTAAAAGGCTCTCAGAGGACTAGTAAGGCACAACAGAGAGAGGACGTTGATGACCGTGGAAGGCCAGAGTCGAAGAAGGAAAGCAGAAAACGGAAAGGGTGTGGGGACATCTGGAAACGAGTGAAGGAATCCCGCACATACAGAAGACGTAGGGCCAGTTCAATGAATCAGGCGGAGACTGCACTGTGAGAGGTCAGTAAACAGAGAAGCAAGGAGGACCCTCTGGAGAGGGAACCCGAGAGATATCTCTGGAGAAAAAGCTGCCGGAGGCAGTAAAGATAACATCTCTAAGGGAAATGAACGAGGCTAAGAGGAGGAAGGAAGGCTGGAAGGGAGAAAAGGGCCTGAATTACAGAAGGAGAAGAGATGGTCAAGTGTACACCTCTGACAACCAGGGAAAAGGAGTGGCCCCTTGTCATGATGATGGGGACAACAACGGGCTGAAAAGCTGAGAGACTGATATGCTGCGAGAGGGAAGGGATGTCACCTAACCAAAGACACTAGAACGAGTCCAAATCCAGTCTTCCTCCGAGGTCTCTCCTCCTAAAGTATCCCAGGGAGCTCACGGAGGAAGTGAGTAACAAAGGGCCTTTTTAAAGGCGAATCCCATGAAAAGAAAGAGAAAAACCTGCACAGCAAGATTTTGAAAATGAGTATGAAACCACGCTAGTGTTTGTGGGTATGTTACATGTAAAAAAGAAGATTCACGAAAGTGCTGGGCTCTACCCCACAAGAAATTCAATCCGATAAATACTCCCCGAAGGTTTAGTACCTGGCAAGTCCCCAGGCTCAGGGCTGCCCACAAGCAGGTATAGCCCCTGCCTACACGCACTTGCCATCTACACGTATCTGGTCAGAGTTAACAGACAAAGTGTTGTGTAACAGAAATAACCTTGAACTTGGAGCCAGAAGATCAAGTCCTAGTTTGGGCACTTTTTAGCTGTAACTCTGAGACCGTGATTCCTTTACAATGTAGAAAGAACAGGCTGTGGAAAATTTCTGAAATTACTTTCATTTTAAAAGAAATGATAAAGTAGTACATATCAAATAGGCTGAGTAGAAAAGTGAGAAAACACACTAAAATGAAAGTTCCAGGTATAATAACAATAATAAACGCTAGGAGCCAAGAGGTCTTGGTGTTTGTCACTGATTGGCTGCACGGCCTTGGCCAGGCTCCTCTTTGTGAAACACTGCTTGAAGGAGCACCCTTTTAGCTGAGTCTCTGCATGTATTCTCGACTGTTTTTCTCCATTAAGGGTCCTGGAAGCCGAACAGTCAGGTCAAAGGACACCAGCAGGGTTTGAAAAATTAAAAAACAGAACAACAACAACAAAAAAAACAAACCACCCTCCACAAAGAATGGATCAGTCTTACACTATTGCTATCAGTGTATCAACTCTGGTACTTTAAATTTGAAACTTGTTGCCATTTTGTGAAGGATCAGGTATTTGTTTTAATTTCTCTTCATGTGATCACTGGAAGTGGATATGTTTCCTATGTTCACTGCCATTTATACTTATACACACACACAAATTCTTCCTTTTTTAAAAAAAGGATTTATTTATTTTTTAAATTTTTTATTATTTTATTTATTTATTTTTTATTGTTATTCAGTTACAGTTGCCTGCATTTTCTCCCCATCCCTCCACCCCACCCCAGCCAATTGGATTTATTTATTTGTAGGGAGGGGAAGGAAGGGAGAAAGAGAGGGAGAGAAACATCAATGTGTGGTTGCCTAGCATGCCCCTTACTGGGGACCTATCCCGCAGCCCCAGACATATGCCCTGACTGGGAATCGAACTGGAGACCCTTTAGTTCACAGGCTGGCACTCAATCCACTGAGCCACACCAGCCAGGGGGCGTGTGTGTGTGTGTGTGTGTGTGTGTGTGTATTTCTTTAAGAATTACTTTAAGAATTCCGGCCTGCTAACAGAAAGGTCTCTGGTTTGATTCCCGCCAGCACACATGCTTAGGTTTTGAGCCAGGTCCCCAGTTGGGGGTGCATAAGAGACAACCAATTGATATGTCTCTTGCACATTAATTTTTTTCTCTCCCTCTTTCTCCCCCCCTTTTCCTCTTTGCAGAGATAAATAAATAAAAAACAAAAAAGAATGCCTTGTTCACACTCTTTGCCAGTTTTTCTACTGGTGTCCTTTTCCTTGTTATTTCTTAGAGCTTTTCATATGTTAAGGGTATTACACTAACCCTTTATCTGTGATACATTTTATGAAGCTCTTCCCTATCTTAGGCTCTTGTATGTTTTAGACTTTGCTTACGGCGGTTCGCGGCCTTCCTCCACTGAGCGAGTCTAAGGGCTCCACTTTAGCAACAGGCTCAGATGATGGCCAGCATTTCTTTTTATCAGTAATGTGTTTTTAAATTAAGTGTACTATAGATATAATGCTATTGTACACTTCACAGACTACGGTATAGTGTAAGCAAAACTTACATATGCATTAGAAACCAAAAAATTTATGTGAGTTGCTTTATTGCAATATTTGCTTTATTGCAGAGGTCTGGAACCAACCTACCCTGTCTCTGAGATATGCCTGCACATCGTTTTAAAGTTTCTATTATTTGAATCTAAAAATATGTTTCGAAATGGTTTCTAATTCTGCTATCAAGATTTTTTTTTAAAAAAAGGCATTACCTAACCCACAATTAGGTAACTATTCATCTATATGCCTTCTATACAATTAGATTTTATATTTTTACAGTTAAAATCTGAAAATACTGATGAAAATTTTCAGTCTAGTTCCCAGAAAGTGAAAACTCCACAAAAGCAGACACGCCAGAGCAGCACATCCGCTTTCAGCAGAGAGGTCCGTGTCCCTAACGGGAAAAACAGGAGTCTTCTGAAGGGCCTTCTTATACTCCACCCACCAGAAAGCGTGGCCGTGCAAACACACCTTTCCTGCTTGCTGTCTCAGTGGAAAAGGGCCCCCCTGCCCCCGTTTCACAGTCTGATCCTCGGCATTTCCTTAGGTCCCCTGAGATTTCCCTCTTATCTATACCTTCGATGGCTTCTCTCAAGGAACAATTTCCTCCCAGTTTGTACATATTCTTGTCATTCCCCTCTGTATCAAGATCTTCTCTACATCCGTGTTTTCTACTGGTTACTGCCCAGCCTTTTCTTTCCTTGGAAGGCAGCCTCTTAGAGAAGCAGTCCATTCTGACGGCCTTTTCCCTTTGGGCAGGAGACAATCCGATTCCTGCTTCCAGGGCTCCACCAAGCCATCCTCTCTCTGTCTTCTGGGGCGCAAGGGCACTTCTCAGTCCCGACTTAACTTCTCTCTTGGGCACCTGTCATTGCTGACCACGTCCTTCCGAAATCTTTTCCCACTGACTCTATGACACAACTCTCTCCCAGTTGTCTTCTTACCTCTATGAGGGTGACTTTTCGGCCAGTTTGCTCATTCTTGTTCACCTGCGTGTCCATCACATGTCCTCGGTCCTCATGGCCCTGTGCTTTGCCCACTGGAGAACTAGAGGAGGGAAAGATCAGAAACCAGGAGCCAGTAAGAAAGCTGCTGCAGCAGCTCAGACCAGGCTCTGATCTCAGAAAGTGGCAGTGGGAACGCAAAGGGGAGATAAGTGTGAGGACCTGAGAGGAACACACTTGAGAGACCATATGAGTGATTACACATGGGGGTGAGAGACAGGGAGTTGCTCAAAATAATGCAAAGACATAAAACTTTAGCTGGTTGAGCTCCCCCTTAACCATGATGAAGGGAGAAGAATAAAACAAATTTTACTACTCCCAGAAGGATGTATGGGACGTCCCTCAGAAAGCTGTAATCAAATTAGATGGAAAAATGTGTGTGCACGCGCATGCGTGTATATGTGAAAGTATGAGGTGTTCCTTAATGACAAAGAAATGAATGAAGAAGTTTGTGTGTAAGAAAGTTGTGATATTCTAACCTGTGGAATGGGGAATGCAGCTTTTCAAATGGTTCAACAGTGATAGTAAAACATAAAACAAATATTAGTGGGTGATTCTGTTCTACTACAAAGTATGTTAGAAGAAAGAATATACAAAAACAATGTAAAAAGGGAAAAAAGTCAGCCCAGGCTGGTGTGGCTCAGTGAACTGAGTGCTGTTCTGTGAACCAAAGGGTTGCTGGTTTGATTCCCAGTCAGGGCACATGCTTGGTTGCAGGCCAGGTCCCCACTAGGGGGCACATGAGAGGCAACCACACATTGATGTTTCTCTTCCTCTCTTTCTCCCTCCCTTCTCCTCTCTCTAAAAATAAATAAATAAAATCTTTAAAAGTTTTTTTTTAAAAAAGGGAAAAAATCAAAGAGTGGAAAACAAAGGAAAAGAGTACCTCTTTTCTAGGAGGTCCAGGAATGGTGGGAGATACCAAAACAAAAGATGAAAAAATTTCACAATCAAGTAATAAGTACAATTGAATAAAGAGTGCTATAAACTGATGTGCTCTCTTATAACAGATAAGTTGAAGCCTTAACCAAAAGGAATATATTTAGAAATAGGGTCTTTAAGGAGGTAATTAAGTTTAAATGAGGTGGTAAGGGCAGAACCCTAATCTATAGGACTGGAGTCCTTATAAGAGGAGGAGACACCAGAAATCTTTCTCTTCATACATGCACCAGGGAAAGGCCATGAGAGGACAGAGCAAGAAGGTGGCCACCTGTGACCCTGCTGGAACCTTGATCTTGAACTCACAGTCCCCAGAACTGTGGAAAGATAAACCACTGTTGTTTAAGTCACCCAGATGCTGGTACTGTTATGGCAGCTCAAGAAGAATAATACAGAGATGTGTAAGTAAAATGAAGTCCGATGACTGAGAAGCAAAAGGTCAGAAATTACAAAGATGAAAGAATAAATAAAGTATAATTAAGAAAGAAGTAAAACGATGAGTGAGAAAGGAAAGGTTGAAAATGAATATGAAACTAGGTTAGTGTTCTGAAAAAAGAATTAGTAATTTACAATATTAATCAATCTGCAGTCCACCCTTTCCACCTATCTCCAGGGAATCTATGCTGTGGCATTAAATGATAATTTTTTTAAAAGATTTTATTTATTTTTAGAGAGAAGGGAAGGGAAGGAGAAAGAGGGAGAGAAACACCAACGTGTGGTTACCTCTCATGTGCAGCCTACTGGGGACCTGGCCTGCAACCCAGGCATATGCCCTGACCTGGAATTGAACCGGCGTTTAGGTTTGCAGGCCTGCGCTGAATCCACTGAGCCACACCAGCCAGGGTGCTGTGGCATTAAAGTAAAACTCAAGTGTCTGTGCGGATCAGGTGAGAGAGGGAAGGTGCAGGTAACACAGCATCACTGTGGTGAACTGCAGAAGGGCTGACCCACTGGAGGGAGGCAGCCCAGAGGCTCAGCCCCAGCTGATAGGTGCCTTGGAAGAAGGTAGAGCTTGTATTATTTCCAAGAGAAGTCAAAAACCTGCATTTATGTAAAATATTTTTATATTTGGACAACTAATAAAATTACACACAGGCACAGTGGACCCAACCAAGGATACCAGGAAAAATACCTGGAAAATACATAAGACATCTGGGCATTGCTTGCAGCCAAGATGGAGTAACTGAAACCAGATGTACCTTCATGCCTAAACCAACCCAAAAGACTGGACCAAATATAGGAACCAATGGTTTTCAAGATTCTAAATCAGAGGCAACAAAGAATAGTTTCCCAAGATATGGAAAATAAAGGACATGAGCCCTGTGACGGGCCAGCATACTGCCTTCAGTGTTTCCGGGCCATGGCATGAGACCTGCATGGAACCTGGGGACAGCCTGAGAAGAGCTGAGGGCCTGGGAAAACCAAAGTGGGCAGGGTTCACAGAAAGCCAGAGAGGAGGCAGCCTCATAGTGAGAGAGCCCGAACACCTGCAAAGCATTCCCTTCAGTATTTGGCAGGGCACTGCTGAGCGCATGCATCTGAGGAAATTCAGCAACAGTGCCTGTTCCCATCAGCCAGGTTGGAAAACCTCACAACTCAGAGGGCATCGGGTAGAAGCGTCTTGTGTCAGTGGTGAGGAATAAGTAGCTCTAGACTAAACATGGTTCCAGTCCCACCTAACAAGCCTTAACAGCAAGACCTGAAAGTATCATACAGTTTTCCAGTAGCGTAATTACGTTCTAGAACAGAGCTTAAGAATATTTATGGGAATACAAAAATATCTAACAGCCAATGATAAAATTTCCAGTGTGGCATCCAATAAAAATTGACCAGAAGAGAGGTAAAAAAAAAAGGGGGGGGGTTGGGGGAATACAAATTATAACAAGGAAAAAAAAAGAAACCAACCCAGAACACCACAGATGTTAGAATTATCAGACAAAGACTTTACAACACTTGTAATTGTATTTTACCTGCTCTAAATGTAAAGAAGACACATGGAAGATTTTTAGAAGATCTAAACTGAGTTTTTGGAGATGAAAATTAAAATGTCTGAGATGAAATATATTCTGGATGGGATCAAAGGCAGATTGGACATTGCAAAGAAAAGATTAGAAAACTTGGAAGCCATAGCAATAAAACTACCCACGATGAAACACACAGACAGAAAAGAATTTAAAAAATAAACCAAGCATCAATGAGCTGTAGGACATCTTCATATGGCTTAACGTACACGTAATTGGAATCTTCAAAGAAGAGCAGAGAAACAATTGGGTACGGGCAAAAAAAGACAGAAGAAAAAGTGGCCCAAAATGTTCCAAATTTGATGAAAACTATAAACCTACAGATCCAAGATCAACTAACCCCTAGTAGTACCAGAAACACAAAGAAAATCACAATGAAGCACATCATAATTTAATTACCCAAAACTAATGATAAAGAAAAATCTGAAACAATATTTTAAAATTTTTTATTTTTGATTTTAGGGAGAGGGGAAGGGAGGAAGAAAGAAGAAACGTCAACGTGAGAAACATCGACTGGTTGCCTTCTGCAGGTGCCCCGACTGGAACCTGCGACCCAGCCAGGCACGTGCCCTAACCGGGAATCCAACCGGACTTTCCGCTTTGTGAGCAGACCCTCAACCAATTGAGCCACACTGGCCAGGGTGGTGATAAAAAGAAATTTTCAAAGTAGTCAAACTGGGAGAAAACATGTTATGCCCAGTGGAACATATTACTTGTTGGGAAAAACACAAGTGAAAGAGACTGGAACACCATCTTTCCAGGACCAGAAAATAAACAAACAAGCAAACAGAACATCTTTTAACACAGAATTGCATTCCAGAGGAAAACTGCATTCAAATACAAAGGTGAAATGGACCTTTTCAGATATGCAAAAAAGTAAGGTATTCCTTCTTAGCTAGCCAACACTACAAGAAATGTTAAAGGGAGTTCTTCAGGCAGAAGGAAGAGGATCGATGGAAATACAATTCTATATAAAGGAATGAAAACCACTGGAATTGTAACAAAATGGGCAAGTATGAAAGACTTTAATATTTTCCATCTCTTCAAAAGATGTTAGTATAAGCAAAAATACCGACCATGCAGTGAGGGGCTTACAACATATATAAAAATAAAATACGCGACTACAGAAGCATGAAGGTCCGGAGAGAAGGAACCGAAGCACACTGTTCTAAAGCTCTTGAAGACACACTGTGTGGTAAGGATTTGTATGATAAGCCCTAGAGAAATCCCAAAGACAGCAAAGAAATATATATATGTATTTCTTTTGGATATAGGAAGCATTTCTTTTGGATAGGAGATTATATATATCACAGCAAAGTATGAGAAAAGTGTCTCAGCAGGTAATATCAATAAAGAGACACAAATTACAAAAACACCAAATCTACATACAATCTCCCAGAAAACTGAAAGGATGGGAATACTTCCTAAGTCATTCCATGTGGCCAGGTACCCTGACACTGAAACCAGACCACAACAGAACAGAACAAAACAAAACAAAGTATAGACCCGTGTTCTTCATGAAAAAAATGCAAATGAAAAATTTAAATAAAAGTTTAGCCAGTCAAGTAAAATAAAATCAATTTATAAAAAGGATAAGTGGGGTTTAGCCTATGAATGAAAAGTTTGGTTTCACATTTATATATCAATATAATTTACCATATTAAAACATTAAAAAAATCATATAATTATCTTAACATGCAGAAAAGGCATTTGACAAACATGCGACATCCATTCCTGATACAAACTCTCAGCAAACTAGAAAATGGAGGAATACCTGAAAAGGGCATTTATTAAAAAAATAAAACTTTATAGTAATATCATAATTAATGGTAAAAAAAACCTGAATGCTTTCCTACTCATTCTCCACAAGGTTGGGAGGAAGATAAAAATGTCTGCTCTCATAACTTCTATTCAACACTGATCTGGAGGTTCTGGCCAGTGCAAGTAAATCAAAGGAAGAAAAAAAGAAGAAATAAAAGGCATCCAGATTTGAAGGAAGAAATTAAACTGCTTTTTATTTGCATGACTATATATATATAGAAAATTTGCTGAAATCTAAAGAGCTAGTAAAACTAACAAGAGAGTTTAGAAAGTTGGCATGATACAAAGTCAATCAATATACAACTATTTGCAATATTTCAATAAGAGCAACAAATCATTGTAAATTGAAATTGAAAAACAATACCATTTTCACATGAAATACGCAGGAATAATTTAGCCAAATGTGTGCAAGAGTTATACACTAAAACTAAAGATACAGTGCTGAGAGAAATTAAAGACTGAAATGAATGGAGAAACATGTCACGTTAAAGAGTGAGAATATTGAATATTGCTCACATGTCAATTCTCCCCTTACTGACCTGAAGATTCAAGGCAATCCCAGCTGAAAATCCAGCAGGCTTTCTTGTAAAAATCGACAAGCTTACTCTAAAGTTCATGTGGACACACAAAGGACCTTCAAGAGCTAAATCAACTTTAAAAAAGGACAAAGTTGGAGAACCAGTATTATCTGACTTCAAGATATATTGCAAAACTAAAGGAATCAGGAGAGTGTGTTGTTATTGATGCAGAGACAGAATCAGATCAAATCAGACTGGAGACCAGAGAGAGACCTAATCACATACTGACAACTGATTTTCAATAAAGGTTATTCGGTTGAGGCAGGGCTGTGTTTCAACAAATGGCACTGGAATAATTGCAAACAAAACAAAACAAAACTCTCTTATCCAAACTTCACACCATATACAAAAAGTGAACACAAAATAGGTCACAAACAAATATAAAACCTGGTAACATAAAACTTTCATAGGAAAACACAGGAGGAAACTTTTGTGACCCCGGGCAAATGTTTCTTAGATACTACACTAAAGCATGATGCATAAAATAAAAAACATGGTAAATAGATTTTCATCAGAAGAAAAAAAAAAAGTCCGCTCTTCGAAAGCCACTAATAAGAAAAAGAATAAAAAGGCAAAACAGAGACAGAGAAAATATTTGCAAATCATGTATCTGATAAAGAACATATTTGGAATGTATCTGATGCCATCCACCTGACAACGGATAGTTCTGATTTCAGAAATGTGGGTGTGCATGGAGGGTTAAGAGGCCAAAAAATAAAGAACTTAAAAAAAGTTGCCAGTAATGGGGTATTTTAGGGAAAAAAAGGTAAACTACAGCTTTCTAATGAAGACAAGAAGAAACTGAAGGAGTCCAGAACAGGATTATAATAACAAAAAAATATACAGTGGAGGAGTGATAGAATACTTGGAATTAACTTGTCACTACACTATATTAAGAAGAGATTTCACTCATTCATTGAGTTCACATTTGAGCACAATATTTATAAAGGACTTTAATATGACTGACCATGTAAATTAACTTCTTTCTGACTCAAGTTGTTAATAGTAAAGCACCCTCTGTTTTCAAAATCCCCCAACAAACTCAAGATAAAATATGTTAGTCTCTAACTAGGGAACACCAATACTATTTTACTTATATCGATTATAACATATTTATGGAAGTTTCGTTGGAAACTCTGACTTGGGCAGCAGACAGTAACAACATAGAGTCATGAGGTACAAAAGTGAAAGTTCAAGACTTTCAAGAATATGCTTTTGTTAAACTAAGCTAGAGAAGTCTCTTCTTCATATCTTAAAAATAGTGTAGCTTTAACTAAAATATATATAAATGGTTTGCACAGAAGTGATTGGCATTTCTAAAAAATAAAGGAAGAAGCAAGACAAGAAATTCAAGTAGAAAGTTGTAAAAGGTGGTCCTTTGTGACTCATTTTGGTCAAGCAACTAATAGTTAGATGGTGCAAATGGAATGGCCAGACTGCAAAGAAACCAAAAAACCAAAACCCACAAAAAACACCAGCCTCTGTCCATTTACTTGGGTACAATGGACTCACTTGGGTACATGAAAGAAATAAGGAGGTGAATTGTTTTGTACATGCTGGGCTATAAATAGTATTCCCACCTTCCACTAGCCTGCAAGTTTTCAGGTTATGAGAAATGTATCTTAATTCGTACTTGCTTCTAAGAATTTACTAGTACAGGGAAAGCCCAAAGGCTTTAGATGAACTAGAGCACTTAGACATATCTGAACTGCTCACGAAAATTTATTTTCAGATGCTCCTTAAACATCCATGTTCAAAAGGAGAAACCAATCTGTCCTGAGCGCCTTGAGAAGCTGGGATGTTTTGTGAGGCTCTTGGACTTGAATCTGGAAAGTATGGCGAGGATCTGTCCATCACCTGAAACTGGGTATCCCACGTAGTCACAGTGACGAGTCTCTCACTCGCTTATGAGCTCAAACATTTTAACAACGTGTTCAAGGACACCAAGAGCATTGTTCCCGTAATGTATTAAGTGTGGTCATTTTTTGGTTGTTGAAATAGAGTTTGTCCTTATTGTTCCAGTCTGCTTTTTATATGTGCGCACTCTTGTTGAGTATAACCTCCTCACAGTCAATAACTATATCATCAATTATATGTAAACTTTCAATTATTCAGACTGGAACTGAAAACGTGCCTGGCAGATAAAACAAAAACAAAAACCGGAAGGATCTGGGACGAGTGCATGCACCTCCTGACAGACAAGGAGGAAGACGTGAAAGGAACAGCGATGAGGAGGGAGGGACCTGTGGCCTGGCCCTGGCTCTGGCTCAGCCTCCGCTGCCCGCAGCGGCCTGAGCCCCGCCGCAGCCTCTGAGCTTGTTTCTCCTTCCGGTTGCATCTGTCCCAGGGAAACGGGGAGAATCAACTGTGCCACTGCCAGGGACTGTGCTCTGAAGCGCAGGGCTATATATATATATAGTTATATGATTATTAATAGATTTTCTCTCTCAAAAAAAGATTTTAAACTTATAGCAAAATGGCATCTTACTAAGGAGCCTGACAACACTGAATATAGCTCAAAGCACATACGCATGCGGTCAGGGGATCGGGCGGGAGACACGGTCTTGGCCCGAGAGCGGACACAAATGTGCCCCGTGCGATCCGCACAAGGCCTTTCCTATTCGCTTTCTGCACTGTACAACAGAAGCTACAGAAAGAATTTCTATGCCCCCTTCTAGGTCATGATTTGGTGACTCTCTTAAATACCACTTGAAAATTGTGTTGATCTTTTATCTGTAGAATGAAATATTATCTTGTGAGATAATGCATGCTTTCATTTGATAATTCCTGTAAATTAGACTGTAATCTGAGTCAGGATTTTTGAACCGGAAGACATTTCAAAATGTCAAATGTGTAACAGGGTTAACTTCAACAGATATTTTCCTGAAGAGAATTCAGCAGGGAGTATCTGTGTGCACATGTGTGACAGCATGCACTCATGTGTTTGGGGGGGTGATAGGAAGGCATGACAGATACCTAAGCTGTTTGAGGCATGTTCAAGGCATGTGATGGTTTGCTAGTGATGTCTGAGTATAAAGTTTGGGCTTAAAATTAGGTACAAAATGATATTCAATGATAAAAATTGAGACAATTTGGGGGGAATGTTTTTATGTAATTCTTTTGAAGTAAAAGAGGGATTGTCTATTTAATGAATTAAGTGATACAGCAAGTACCAAATAAAAATACAAAACTTCCCAGAGATCTTTTAAAATAAATACCTCAAAAGAAATTGCTCAAATACATTATGCATTTGTAGAAAATATACAATGCTAGTGTTCTGGGTATTAGCATTTTTTCTTTAATACCTGGAAATAGGCATTTCATATTTTTTTTACCACATATTGTTACATGTTTTCAGTTAATACATTTCAAAGGTAACTCAAACAAAAGTAAATGACAAAATGGGTCCGTAAAAATAAAAATTTAGTGTGAGCCTTGGACGATACCTCAATTGGTTAAATTCATTATAGCATTGTCCTGATATACCAAGGTTGGGGGGTTCCCCCGCCCTGGCGAATACCTAAGGCTCCACCCCTTACTACATAACAGGTACGCCAAGACAAAAAATTATGGCCCAAATGAAAAAACAGATCCAAACTCCAAAAATAGAACTAAGCAATGAAGAGAGAGCCAATCTATTAGATTCAGAGTACAAAACACTGGTAGTCAGGATGCTCACAGAAATGGTTGAGCATGGTTGCAAAACAGAGGAAAAAGTGTAGGCTATGCAAAGCAAAATAAACAAAAATATACAGGGAACCAACACTGAAGGGAACAAAACCGGGACTTAAATCAACAATTTGGAACTAAAGGAAGAAATAAACATCCAACCAGAACAGAATGAAGAAACAAGAATTCAAAAAAAGGAGGAGAGGCTTAAAAGGAGGAACCTTCGGGACAACTTTAAATCTTTCAACACAGAATAACAGGGGTACCAGGAGGAGAAGAGGAAGAGCAAGAAATTGAAAACTTATTTGAAAACATAATGAAGGAGAACTACCTCAATTTGGCGAAGGAAATAGAATTCCAGGAAGTCAAGGAAGCCCAGAGAGTCCCAAAGAAGTTGGACTCAAGAAACATACACCAAGGCACATCATGATTACATTATCCAAGATTAAAGATAAGGAGAGAATCTTAAAAGCAGTAAGAGAAAAGGAGACAGTTACCTACAAAGGAGTGCCCGGAAGACTATCAGCCAATTTCTCAAAAGAAATCTTACAGTCAAGAAGGGGCTGGAAAGAAGTATTCCAAGTTATGAAAGGCAAGGGCCTACATCCAAGATTACTCTATCCAGCAAAGCTACCATTTAGAATGGGAGGGCAGATAAAGTGCTTCCCAGATAAGGTCAAGTTAAATGAGTTCATCACCACCAAGCCCTTATTATAGGAAATGTTAAAGGGACTTATCTAAGAAAAAGAAGATGATCAAAAATATGAACAGTAAAATGACAACATACTCACAACTATCAACAACTGAACCTAAAAAACAAAAACAAAAACAAATGCAAACAACTAGAACAGGAACAGAATCACAGAAATGGAGAGCACAGGGAAGGTTATCAGTGGTGAGGGGGAGGAGGGAGAATGGGGGAAAAGGTACAGGGAACAAGAAGCATAAATGGTAGGTAGAAAATAGACAGTGGGAGGTTAAGAATAGTATGGGAAATGGAGAAGCCATAGAACTTGTATGTACGACCCATGGACATGAACTAAGGAGGGGGAATGCTGGTGGGAGCGGTTGTACAGGGCGGAGGGGAATAAAGGGGAGAAAAAAAATGGGACAACTGTAATAGCATAATCAATAAAATATACTTTAAAAAAAGAAGCAACCAATGAATGCATAAATAAGTGGAACAACAAATGATGTGTTTGTCTCTCTCTTCCTTGCTCTCCCTCTCTCAAATAAATACATCAAAAAAGATTATGTTCAAAAATTTTAGTGTGAGATTTTAATTTAATTTCTTGTAATTTTTCATACACATTCTCAACATCCAAACCTTAAACTATTCTCCTTGCTCTGACCAGCATGGCTCAGTTGGTTACCCATCGTTCCATAAGATGAACGGTCACCAGTTCAACTTCCCAGGGCACATGCCTGGGTTGCGGGTTCGGTTGCAGTTGGGGCAGGTGTGAGAGGCAACCAATCGATGTTTTTCTCTCACATCAATGTTTCTCTCCCCCTCTCTTTCCCTCCCTTCCCCTCTGTTTAAAAAAAATTAATAAAATTAAAAAATATATATTCTCCTTAAACCAACTAAACTCTTTTATCAATTATCTGAAATCTAATTCAGAGTATGTTTTGAGAAGAAAAATGAAAGACTGTCCTTAATAAAAAAAACCCCAACTACTTATTGCTGCAAATTATGTAGGAAGAAAAGTTGCTCACTGTGTCACAGACTTGTAGCTCCACTGGACATCCTGAGACTTGTCCCTGTGGACTGACTGCTGTGAAGGAAGAAAAAAAGCAAACGGGCAGCCAAAAATCAGAGAAGACAGCACAGGTAATATTCACATACTGAAAACACACCAACGTGCCGAGTGAGGAGGGAGCATGCCTGTTCTGAACATAAACCAAGAGTTCTCAGATTGCTGAAGCACTCCATAAAGAAAGCCGGCTTCCAGGTGTGCGGCAAACAGCGCCACACTGAATCAGCCTAAGTTAACCTGGTAATATGACACGGGGTATTACTTACGTTCTAGATTTACCTTTCAGCATTGCATCTTGACTTCATCATCTTTTCAGTATACTCTACATTTTCATAGTAGACTCACTGAACTATATGTAAAATATTAAATCTGAGAGCTCTTTATATCTTCTACAAAATTTGTTCCAAGTACCTGTGTTATTAATGGCACCTCTATGAGAAAAACAAATAAATAAGTACTCTCAGTGGTGTTGAATTGTACACTAAGGGTTAGATGGTTCCTCTAGAATATGAACATGACTTCCAAATAAAAGTATACTGTGGGGAAATGGTGTTTGATATAGACAGTTTTTTTACAAATCAACCAAATGTTGCCATCAAATAGACTGCAAATGTTTTCTACAGATAATTACATGTTATGAAAAGGGTCCACTTAAAGTTCACATAAAAATATAAATTGTTACTATGTTAAATTTTGAACTATTCACAAATTGAATCATATGCAAATGAGGGAGATATACCACATCTATTTATTTAAGTAAAAAAACTCAGAAAACAAAAACCAAAATGAAAGAATAGGAGTACAACCTTCTCCCTTCCATCTTAACTTGTTTGAGTAACTACTCTTTTCCCAGTCTTATCTCTACGGAAGCTTGTTTTGATTTTTTAGATTTCTTCCACAAAGAGATGCCTGCAGGATCATTCCTCAGCAAGATTCAGCAGTGAGTATTTTTAAACAAGTATTACTTTTCTTATCAGAAAGACTTCAAAAGGATATTATGTTTTTCTGGACCATAATTATGTGATATTATTACTAGCTGTATAGCATTAAATCAAGCATATAATAAAACAAGAATTATAGAACAAGAAGACTTAGTAGTGAAAGGTTTTAATAAGTGACCCAATTTCAAAGAAAACAAAAGAACCAATGACAAACACCTTGATTTTTTTCTAACGGTAAAGATGATCTGACTCAGTTAAAACGTGTTTGTATGGAAAATTCAAACTCAAGGAGTAATTCAGATTGCAGAATACTTTACTTGCCTTAAACCCAATAGAGCAAGAAGCTAAGAAAACCATTAAACCTAGCTCAAAAAGCATCAATTATAGTGGAATTTCTTGAGTTTTTTTCCAGACTTATGAAATAAATACACTAAGCATAGCCATCCAAACATAGCCATCAAATTAAAGGTAAGATGTTTTACTCTTTACATGGTCTAAGTATTACTTGTATCTCTTTGCCCATGGCAAGACAAGTATCTTACCATGAATATATTTACATATATGAAACTTTTATAAAATGGATAAAAAAACCATTAACATAATGGCTTTAATTAGAATCTGAACTACTCCGAAGGTTGAGGAAACGTCAAACAGAATTACAGATCACTAAGACAATGTTACTTTTAAGTACTTGTGGCCTTGACAGATGAGTGTAACATATTAGCACATGTAGGTCTTACCAAACCTGCTTCTAATAGTCAGTTCACATGAAATGGATACTGTGATGTCCTCAGAGTTGGTCTAGGTTAAACATCGTCCCTGCCATCTTTCCTACTATATTATTACATTACTGTAACTGTGTATCCAAAGGTGCATGATGAGTTCAAATCCTATGAATCCCAAAGTTGGGTGTCGACATGACAAAGTTTTAATACTTATTTGTAAACGGACACACATTTAATTAGGACCAATACTTCACTTCTGAACACCTTTACTCAATCATTCTTGGTCTCGGCCGCAGCACGCCATATGGGTAGTTACTCATGGAGGCAGAAGGAGGGGCAAGAAGGAGGTGTCTCTGTGAGCTGTTTTGTTTTATTTTCTCTTTAAACAAAAAAGCCCCTAAGACTACAATATCATCAGCCCATAAGCACCCCCACCACGCACAAGGCCAAGGAGCATGACTCCCTTCTTTCCCTCCTGTCCACACACACCTCTCAGACAGTTGTTTTGTGACTTCGCTTCTTCCTCATGGGTACCCTTGATTGGAGAGGAGGGGATGAAGAGAGGAAGATGAGCAAAGCACAAGAGATGAATGAAAGGACCAACATCTGCAGACTCCTGCTTCCCAAAACCTTACAACTTCTTAACAGGTGCTTTTACATTTAGATGCAGTGGGACTTAAACATGAAAGGAATGATTAATGGAATGATTTTAAGTGCTTCGACTGATTACATGGAGATTAACCAAGAAGAAACACCTCATAAATAGCTCTGTAAAAGAGAAATGGGCCATGCAAACAACTCACCCAAATATTTCTTATATATTTGAAGAATGAATGTAAAATTATGTAAGTGTTCAATCCATGTCTGTTGTAACTAGCACCCCAGCTTTAAAGAAGGCAAATTTAGTATTAAAAAAGTATAGCATAGCTCTTTTACATGCTGTTTATATAATCCTGATATCTATTTTTTCTATATAATTAATATCCAGAACTTGTTTATATCCCCTTTGTAGGATTTATTTTTTTGGACAGAGAGAGAGAGAGAGGAACAACAATCAGGGATGGTGGTTAAATTCTAGTCTTGGTTCTGTCATTAACTCTCTCTGTGGCCTACGTAAGCCACTTCTCTTGGGAGTCTCATTTTTTATCTGAAAACGAACAGCAGGGGCTCAGAATGAAAGCTTGAACTCTCGTGGCACCACTCTCGTATCTTACAGATGAGGAGATGGAGGCCCAGAGTCACTACAAGGTTGGGGAAGTAGCCTGGAGGTTATGCTCCTGTTTTTCAGAACAATTTAACAGTAAAGTAGTTTTTCAGTACAATTTTGTTTGAAAACCTCATATACAAACACTTACAGGTAGAATTACTCTAGGTAAAGCAAGGTTTGGTGGCTGGGCAAACCTGCCCCCCCCCCAACAGAGTCCTGAGGAACAGGGCTGTCCCTACAGGAGAGAGTTGACAACTAGACTAGACAATTTCTTCGGGTTTCCTCTGTTGCTAAAATTCTGTTTTCAGGAGCACAACTTTACGATTTAAATATCCATATGAGTTTGATGTTGATTCTTTGATTTTAAGATTTATTATTATGTGATTTGTATTTGACGCTGAATCCTCCAATTCTAATGCTTTTCCTTAAGGACAAAACATTCTTTTGCATTAAGATGAAGTTTCTACAAATATACCTAAAAGGGAAGGCCTTCTTGGTGATTCATGATTTGCAGTGTTGGAGGCTAACGGTGCCAATTAAACAGCAGCACATTCCTGAGGAACACCACTCTGCCAGCGAGGTGCGGTGCTGGGCTCCCGGCACACAGAGCTGAGCGGCCTCAACTCTAAGGGAGACAGGCATGGACACGACAGACAATGCAGAGGGAGGGACGTTACGATAAAGGTGAAAAGGAAATGTGGAGAAGAAGAACAGAAGGCTCAAATTGTAACAGAGGCTTCTGAGAAGGATTCAGAGGAGGAAACATTTAGTTAGATCTTAAGGGATAAATTGAAATTCTGATAATTGGGGAAGTAGCCAAAACCCCACAGTTCAAGAAAACAGGGTGAGCAGAGGTTTGAGGGATGTGTCCGTCGGGCAGCATACCAGCAGCCCGTGTTGGAGGATGAGGAAGAGTAGGTCAAAACTTCTTTTCGATCTCTGAGGATGGGATCCAAAACAATTTGCAAGATTTGGACTACACAGACAAATGCAGAGCCACTGACATTTCTGAGCTGGTCGTTCACAGGGCTCGACTTCTGTTTTAGGAAGGGATCTCCAGTAGGCAGGCGAAAGGTACATTAGAAGTTGGAGAATGCAAGAACGAAGACTGCCGTAGCTGGGCACCTGGGGGTGTTTCGTAGCAACACCTTTCCCGAGCTCTTCCCCCGCAGTTCACTCCGAAAAATCCGGCACCCTACACCGGTTCCTACCCTTTGTCCTTTTTATTCTTTATACTTTTCTGCTCCCATAGATCCAACCAGCACGTTTATGGTAATGACTTCCAAATCAATGCAATGAATTCCGATCTCTAGTTCTCTTCATAAGGATCCAGCAATTGTTAGTTTTCGCCAAATCTTATAAACACAATCGTTTTTCGAAAGACACACTTGGATCTAAAAATTTTCATCCAAACTACCTTGCAAGTTTTCAAATTTTTCTCGAGTCCCATAGAAGCCTTCAGGAGATCTGCAATTGGCAGCTGTACATATACGGCAAACTTCGCGTGTCTCAAAATTGAAGTTCTGATATTTTTATACACGGGGATGTTCAAATTAGAAACCTAGATTTCTCCTTTTTTCTTCTTGTGGATTTAGTCACCAAATCCTACTTTCTCAGTGTGTTTGGCTTGGGTTACTGCAATGGCCTTTCCTGGTCTTACTTCCTCCAGTACTGCTTTTTCCCAGTCTTTTCAGAGCTTCTAGAACGAGCTTTTGAAATAAGCAATCTGATGTCATCGTCCATGCTTTATATCCTTCGCGGCTCCCTACTACCTTGAGGATAAAAATCCTGCTCCTAAACATGCTGCACAAGGCCCTTCGTGATCCTGTCCACTTGTTCAGGTTCAGCTCAGCTTTCACTGTGCATCCGAAACTCCAGCATGATGAAATATTGGTGGTGGCCCATGTGTATGGGCCTTAGTATATGTCTGCTCAGTTTGCCATAACACTCAGTTTAGAAATTAACTCCTCTGGAAAGCCTTTCCTGACCGGGCTCAGGTGAGGGGCTATTTCTATTTGTTCGCCTAGCATTTATTGTAGAACCCTATCAAAAACACTTATACTATTATGCTACAAACCCCGCTGAAGTTTGACTACCTGCCTGCTCTTTTGACAGAGAACTCCTTGACCTTCAGGGTAGGTGATCGTTCCATGAACACCCTGGAATATAGAAGAAAACTCAAGTTTTTAAACATGGATTTGATTTTGGGCATTTTGTACTCAAGATTCCAGATGATATCTATGTGAAAATTTCTAGTTGGCAGTTAGAAATACTGGGGGAATTCAGAACAGGAGCCAGGGTTACAGATGTAGAATATACCAAAGTAATATTTGCAACTATAAGGGTAGAAGGGGAAAATCCAGAAAAAAATATGCAACAGAAAAATAAAACAAACAAAAGATGCAACATGTATCTTGGTGAAAGCTTCTATTACAGTGGCAGGCAATGCCAGAGACAAAGAGAAACAGGAGAGGTAAGTGCAGTGTTAAAGTTAAGGAAAAAGTAGAGACAAAGGTGTTAATGACCCAGAACACTGGGGTACGGAGCATTTCTTCACATGGCCGGGAAACTGCTTGATTTGGTCCCTCCCTCCATCCTGTGTTCATTCCTTGTCCCTTCTGCCTGTGAGCAGCTGGTTTTTCAGTCTCTCTGATGAGCATTTCTGGACACATTAGGGCTTCTGCACATACTATTTCTAATGCTCCCAGTACATCCTCCTGCCTACTTGACCCACCTTATAGAAACTAACCCATCCACTTCTTTCCACTTGGTCTCATAATTCCTTCATACCCTTTTACTGCTTATATGTTTAATTTTGTGACTTATTACAGTTACTTTCAATCATTAGACTGTCAGTTCTGTAAGTAGAGGGACTATTTCCATTTAATTCACCATTATACCACCTGTATCATATTCCACCCTCATGCCAGAAAAACAGCAGGCATTCAACATGTACATGTTAAATGAATAAATAACAAAGATGCCAGAGGGGTGAGGAGTGAGGATGGGGATCACTGATCGAGCGAGGGCTGGAAGAATGTGGGAGGGGAACTGTCAGCCATAGAAAGGAAGGGCACTTCTTTCTTGAGATCTGAAAGCAGCAGAGAAGGAAGGTGAAATTACAGAAATACAAAGAAGGTAGGAATGAGAAGTTGAGGCAATTAATGTTGGATTCTTCTCTTCAAGAAATAATGGAGACTTGTGGTCAAGATGGCAGCATAGGCAGACATGGCTCACCTCTTTGCACAACCACATCAAGATTACAACTAAAATATAGAACCACCATCGCTTAGAACCATCAGAAATAGAGTTGAATGGAAGTCTGACAACTACACAATTAAAGAACCCATATGTGTCCTGACTGGTAGGAGGGGCACAGATGTGAAACAGACTGGTCCCTCACCCATGTGTGGTGGATAAAAATTTGGGAGGGATATCTTGGGAGCGAGGAGTCCCAACCCCATACTACAACCCCAGCCCAGGGTTCCAGTGCCAGGAATATAAGTTCCCACAATTTCTGGCTGCAAAAACCAGCAGGGATTGAGTCAGTGTAAAAAACTGCTGGAGCCCCAAGCAACAACAGCTACCAAGGCTCAACTACAAGAGGAGGCTGTACTCAGCCCACACAAAGGGTGCATCTTGAGGGCCCAGCTTGGGTGATAGGGGAGGCTGTGCCACTGGACCCTATAGGACACCTACTACATTAGGCCACACTAACAAAACACAGAGTCAAAGCAGCTCTACATAATACAGAGAAACAAACACAGGGAGGCTGCCAACATAAGGAGACAAAGAAGCATGGCCCAAATGAAAGAACAGATCAAAACTCCTGAAAAAGAGCTGAATGAAATGGAGATAAGCAATCAATCAGATGCATAGCTCAAAACACTGGTTATTAGGATGCTCAAGGAACTTAGTGAGGACCTCAGCAGCATTAAAAAAGATCCAGTCAGAAAAGAAGTATATACTAATTGAAATAAAGAACAATTTACAGGGAAACAACAGTAGAGTAGATGAAGCTAAGAATCAAATCAATGATTTGGAACATAAAGAAGCGAAAAACAATCAGAACAAGAAGAATAAGAAAGAATCCAAAAAAAAAAAAAAAATGAGGATAGACTAAGATTCTAGGGCAACTTCAAGTGTTCCAACATTCACATCATAGGGGTGCCAGAAAGAGAAGAGAAAGAGCAGGAAATTGCTCAAATATCTATTTGAAAAACAGATGAAAATTTAGAAGAAATTTAGGTGAAAAATAGAAAAAAATGAAAGAAACTTCCCTAATTTGGTGAAGGAAAAAGACATGCAAGTTTAGGAAGCAAAGACTCCCAAACAAGATGGATACAAAGAGGATCGCTCCAAGACACATCATAATTAAAATGCAAAGGTTAAAGATAAAGAGAGACTCTTAAAAGCAGCAAGAGAAAAGAAGTTAGTTACCTGCAGGGGAGTTCCCATAAGACTGTCAGCTTATTTCTCAAAAGAAACTCTGCAGGCTAGAAAGGATTAGCAAGAAATATTCAAAGTCATGAAAAGCAAGGACTTACCACCAAGATTGCTCTACCCAGCAAAGTTATCACTTAGAATCAAAGGGCAGATAAAGAACTTCCCAGACATAAAAAAAACTAAAGGAGTTCGTCATCACCAAACCATTATTATATGAAATGTTAAAGGGACTTATTTAAGAAAAAGAAGATCAAAACTATGAATAAAATGGGAATAAATACAAATCAATAACTGAATCTAAAAAACAAAGACAGAATCATGTATACAGAGAGCATTCTGATGGTTCCCAGAGGGGAGGGGGTTGTGGGGGAATGGGTGAAGAGGTGATGGGATTAAGAAGTACAAATAAGGAGTTACAGAATAGCCATGGGGATGTAAAGTCCAGCACAGGAAGTGGTGCAGCCAAAGAACTCATATGCATGACCGATGGACATGAACAATGGTGGGGGAACTGCCTGAGGGAGTGGGGAATGCTAGGTGGAAGGGGGAAAAAGGGGGAAAATCAGGACAACTGTAATAGCATAATCAATAAAATATAATTTTAAAAAATGTGGAGACAAAGTCAAGTTGAAGGAAGAGCGTAGGTGCTTCAGAAAGGTGGACGTTATTTTGGCCAGGCACTGTAAGCAATGGGGTAGGGAATCAGTCAGGAAGAACAATGAAAGGGTGATCAAGACCATGGGCCTCACTAAGGCTGGAATTCCATATATGACACAGAGATGACCGATACAATTGTGTGATTTTCTTCAGCAGGGATAAAACTCCAGGGCAGAAGTGAGAAAAATGGACAACTGGTTTACCCCCAGGCCTGGGGACTAGTAAGACAAACATGCTAACAACACACTCTGAGTACTATGTATGTATCTGGCATCAAACAGGTAAATATTTGCTCCCATGCGTTTACTTCCTGGTGGTCTAAGTGACCTGGTTAGAGTGAAAACTGCAGATAACCAGGAAGGCAGGAAACATCACAATGCCACGCCTCTGTCCCCTTTTTAAAAAATTCCTGAAAACTAAAGAATCATTTGGATTTTCCACTTCCTCTTTTGGATAGAACTATTCCCTAAAGATTGGAGACTAGGAAAGAAAACTGGACAGAAGGAAGGAGACCTGGGCATACTGGGCCAGAGCTGGGGTGTCAAACTCATTTTCACTGGGGGCCACATCAGCCTTGCGGTTGCCTTCAAAGGGCCGAATGTAATTGTAGGACTGCATAAATGTAACTACTCCTGAACTAGGGGCAGGGAGCTTGGCACTGCCGCCAGGTAGAAACAAGGTGCTGGCCGGATAAAACAAGGTGGAGGGCAGGATTTGGCCGGAGGGCCAGATTCGGCTAGCGGGCCTTGTGTTTGCCACCTGCGGACTAGAGATTCCAGAATGATACCTATGTGAGCATTTCTATTTGCAGTTAGAAATACTTGGGGAATTCAGACCAGGAGTTTCACGAAGTCCACTGTCCCCCTTTGCGCACTGCTAAATGTCTGCCTGTGTGTCTCCGACAGAGGCCAGGTCGGACTTGGAGAGTAACAAGCATCAAAGAACAGTCGCGCCCATTTGTTTACCCAATCCTTTATTCAGTAAACATTTATTCATACCCGCTTTGAAACAGATGCTTGGAATTCAGCCTTGAATAAGACAGTCCCTGTCTTCAAGGAACTTTTAAGGCCTTATATTTCTATCCAAAGAGGAAGGAAAAGAAGAAAAAGGCATGTACGTGAGCCATGCTGGGAGAAGCAGTCAATTATTCTTTTCCCTTTGACCTAATTTCCTTTACCTAACCTTTCCCTCCTTCCATCTTTATTATAAAGACCCACAGGTTTTATGAAACAATTGTCTTTATTTTTAATAAAATTCAAACACTTATTTTTGAATTTGAATCTTATTTTTAATAAGTTTCAAAAGATAGCAGATCCTCATTATTTGTAGATTTCCTATTTGCAAATTCGCCTACTTACTAAAATTTGTTTGTAACCCCCAAACCAATTCTTACGGAGCTTTCGGTCATTTAAATACATGCGCAGGCGCAGGCGGTGAGAAACCGGGCTGCCCAATGCACGCCCCTTCTCGGCTGAGGTCGGAGCGCAGTAAGCTGCCAGTGCTGGGGCACGTTTCTAATGCCCTCCCCGGGTTGTCTTACTGTGAATGAGTGTCCTTTCTGTGGTTTGTGTAATGCCATGCTTTTTGCACTTCTGTGCTTTTTGTTGGTGATTTTGCTATTTAACATGGTCCCTGAGCAGAGTTGAAGTGCTACCTAGTGTGACCAAGTGCACAGAGGTTGATGCGCCGTATAGAGAAAACACATGAGCTAGGTAAGTTTTGTTGAGGCGCGAGCTATAGTGCTGTTGAATATGAGTTTGACTTTAATGAATCAACAATCTACATATATTAAATAAAGTGTCCATAAACAGAATATATGTAACAAGGTTATGTATGGATTGATAAAAATGTTGTGACCACAGGCTCACAGGGACTGAATCCTATATTTCCCCTAGAGGCGTTTATTCAGTATTTGCTGATTTACTGTTTGTGACAAATCTATAGAACATAACTACTCTGAATAATGAGAATTGACTGTATATTTTTCAGCATGGCTTCCGTGCATCTGCCACATAACAATTTTACTGTTCTTAGTTGCCACCTTCTTTACTGTTATTCCTGACATATCTCTGAAGTTTTGGAGAGTTCTGTCTCAGTCAAATCATAATTGTTCATTGAGACTATCCTATAGTAAAGTACTAAGGTGGGGACTTTGGGAGAATATGACTACTATACAGCTGATTCCCACCGGTTTCACATAGCTACGTGTACTGGCTTATAGACTGTTCTACACTCGGGTCAACTGGAAGTTTATGTTCAGAGATCAAGGGGCCCAAAGTAGGTACTATTCCGCTGAGAGGTTGGAAGAGCTTTCTTGAACAAAATTGTGTCTACAAAGGCGGCTTTCAGGAACATAATGGAGTATCTGCCAAAGATTAGCATATTTAGGGTAGGGTCTGGACATTTTTTTTAAATTGAGGTAACTTATTTATTATGTAAGTTTTGGGTGGGCAACATTATAATTTGACATCTGTATATACTGTATTGTGTTCACCACCAAAAGTTTCCATCTGTTGCCATACAATTGACCCCCCTTAACTGTTCTGCCTTCCCTCCACCTCCCCTTCCTCTGGTAACTACCACTCTGTTGTCTGCCTCTGAATATTTTGGTTTGTTTGTTCATTTGTTTTTATTAATGTTCCATATATAAGTGAAATTACACAGAACTTGTCTTTTTTTCCTTCTGACTTATTTCACTTAGCATAATACCGTCAAGGTCCTTCCATGTTGTTGTAAATGGCAGGACTTTGCCTTTTTAATGGCTGAGTAGTATTCCATTACACACACGGCACATTTTTACCCATTATCTGTCAATGGACATGTAGATTGTTTCCATTTCATGGCTATTGTAAATAAGGCAGTAATGAACATGGATGTTTGGGCATGGGTATTTTTACATAATGATCTAAAGTGATTTTGAGGCATAGCAGTTTGAGAAAGATTAATGTAGTGTATGCTAAATTGGCAACATGTAAGGGTAAGAATGCTCAGATCCAATTCTTGACTTGTCTGAAGCTGACTAGTAGCCTATAAGTGTGGACTGTTGTTATCCCTACTGTCTCCTCCCTTTCTTCCCCCTTCCTCTGGTTTGAATCTCAACCCTTCCCTACCCTTCCCATGAAGGATTTCAGTTTCCCTCCCAACAAACCACAGTAAGCAGACACAGACATCGAGGGCAAATGTAGGTATACGTAATTTGGCACTGAGGTAGAAGGTGTTAAATGCAGTATACCACAAGGTTATGGGACAAAATGCGATCCCTCTGACCAAGTGGCAATTCTGGACAGCCTGTCCATAGCCCAATCTAAGAGACTCCTTATTCCTCATCATCTCATTGTATGTACATATGTATGTATGTATATGTGCACATATAGTCAATATGTATTATTATTTAAAATACTGCTTTGTCATGTTGCTTTGAAATTTGCTATTCAGTTGTCTTCTTTAATAGGTTTATACCCACTATGTGTATCTAAGCATAAACCATTTTGTTGATATTTATAATGTAGACATCAGCAGCTATAACAGACTAAATAATTACACAAGGTATTTGTGGTAATCAAAAGTTGCAATAAAAAAACGTATTCCTGCTAGTAAGTTTAAGGACTGGGCAATAAGCAGCCTTCGTGACCTTGTAGGAATGTTTTCCTACAGTTATCCGGGGTGCGATACTTTGTAGTCAGTGACTAGAAATGACATGGCAGCATTTTTTCTCAAAGGAGTTGTCAACCTTTGGAGGTCTGTCACACGGTCTGTCTGTGTTGTGTAAGATGCACCGATGTGTAAGAGGCTGCTGCTTAAACACACTGACAGTAGTGGGGAAGCAGCGATAGGGGTACAAAGAAAGAAAAGACCCCTTAAGTGCAGAAAAGTTCAGTAAAAGAGTGATAAAAGCAAATCTGTTCCAATATGTTGAAAGAGATCAATTATATATATGGTTTATGTGGCTAAAAGAGACATTTATACAAAGAAGGTTCTTCCCTTGTTGTATCAGCCAAAGGAGAACCACATTAAAATTAGAGGCCATTATAACAATGTTATTGTAACTGCTAAGCAATAACAAGAATATTAGCATACAGTTCATTTTCAATGGTTTATGGAAAGAGTAGCATACAGTTAATTTATCAAGCAAAGGAAATAAATGGTAGTGAAGAGCTATCTGAACTAAAGCAAGAGACATTTTTATATAAACTCATCATGTTGAAGCTTGCATAGCTGGCTGGATACAACTTTATGTGAAACTGTTGTTTTTAAGTAGGGTAGTCTTGAACTCCAACTACTACTTATATAGTTGCTGGAAATGAAAAAAATGAAAGCAAAATTTCATTTACAGGATCTCAAAATAAGAAAAATTTTAATTTAGGGAAAAACACATATCCACACACACACAGTATTATCCACACCCTTCTACTAAAAGAGAACAGTTCACAGTGGTGGGTCTGTGTGATCTGGACCCCAGGGAAGATCTGACAATGTCTGGACGACACTTTTGATCATTAGAACTTGAGGGGGTTGGTGCTTCTGGCATCTAGTGGACAGAGGCCAGAGATGCCACTATACACCCTACAAATGCATAGCACATCCCCCCCAAATGAAGAATTTTTCTCTAGCCCCACATGCAATAGTGCCAAGGTTGAGAAGCCCTGGAGTACTTGACAGAACAAGGGGACAGCAGAGTCAGGGTGCCGGAGGACTGAAAAAGGTCATACTGATTGTCAAGTCAGAAGCCAGCGTGACTGATAAGCATCAATTCCACCACTATCTACAGGACAAGTTACAACTAGGAGTGATTGGTTGCTGGTTCTCTCAATAACATTTCACATTTGAGATCTGTAAGATTGTGAGAGGGTGTTACTCACTTTTAGGTTGACCATTAAAAATAGAATCATGAAGAGCAAACGCTACCAAACAGCCGTCAGGGTCACTGTCAGAGAGAGCAGTACTGGGCCAAGCAGAACATGGGTTCGACAGGCGCCACATTACTTACTTTATACTTTTTGTATACTCATTATTCAGAGATTAAAAATCCCTACTTGAAGCAGTTCCAATAAAGCACTGATAACTTCTTATCAATGATGAAATCTTTATTGAGAATTTATATTATTCTCCAAACTGAGTTTTCATGGAAGATCCGAGTAAGAAAATGAGATAGAGGCAGGGCTCAGAGATTCAAATCAGCTGGATAATCAGTGGGCTGCTGGAATAAAAAACAATTTCATGCTTATTCTGTTTAGTATAAATTTTAAGTAACTTGAGTTACGAAGACGTCAAGGAAATGACAGACTGGACCTCCCCGCTCCAAACCTGGTTTTGGGGTAGAGACTGCAGAGGGATTCTCTCACAGTCCATTTATTTCAGAACCATAGCCAATTACCTGGTTCGTACCCCCAGGTTAGATAAACTGAAAGGTAAGCAGCCAGTCGGGTACCTGTTTGTTGAGGGTACTAGGGTCCCGGAAACTTGGAGGGAACTGCCCAGGGTAGCGAGGAACACAGCTGCTCGGGGAAGAGACAGAGCAGCGCTGCGGTGCGTGTGTCAAACCCAACGCTGAGGCAAAGGCACGGAAAGGAGAACGCGCAGCAGGCTGGTACCGAGGGAAGTCAAGACCTGATGGGTCCCTTTCAGGGTACGAGAGATCCTGAAGGCTCCGAAAGCTTCTCTGCGCAGAACAGTTAGGGACTTCATTTTTGAAAGTGGACTCTGCGGGTGTGAAGTGACTCACACTGGCTTTGCAGCCATGTCACTGGGGTCCCACTCACTTTCTCTGTGGGACACAGATATTTTCAAAGGCAAATGACACTTTTTAAGTCAATAATTTTTCCTTAAAATACTTCTGCTATTGAAACAAATTATGGGGAAAAAGAAATACGTATCAGTGTTGCTTGCACTAAGACTCTTCATGGGATACAAATTCTTCACTTTTACTTATAAGATTTTGATTTTGTTCTCTTCAAGTAAAGGAAAAAAAATTCAAATATTCTTGAATTTTAAAGCAAATCCAAGCATAAATTATCTCTTTAATAATAAATCACATAACTGCATTTTCCTTGATAAATAATACTAAAGTATAAAAAGATATAAATATCATTCTTTAGCAATAGGAAGGACGCAATAATAATTATGATTGTATTTTCAATGATTTAGTGTATATTAACTAACTTCTAGGTATTTAGAAAACCTGCTTGGCTATACCAAAATAACTACTGTCTATTATAAATTTGTTGTTGGACTTAACGCAGTAATAAAATCCTATTATTCCTATGGTTAAAAATAATGTAGATGAACTCCTGGTACAAAGGCCAGTATATGGAAAAACATTTTGTTCCAAATGAAGTGGTTTTTGAAAATAGTGATATATGGCTTTGAATCCAGGCTTTAATAAACTGCCTACTTTTAGGATGAAGAGGGTGAATGAAAATTAGATATTTTTTAGACTAAGACAGACACATGCACATTAAAGGCAAATTATTTATTTTCTACTGTTTTTCTGAGAGGTTGACAGAATTATCAATGTAAAATATTGTGTGTGTGTGTGTGTGTGTGTGTGTGTCTGGCTGGAAGAGAAACCACCATGGAGTTAGTTACATGATCCCTTTGCGTTCTCTCTGTTTTGTTTTGTACTAGACAACAAAGCAGCTGGCCCTGAACTGAAGGGGAATATGCACTTTGTTTTAGGAGCCTGCTCTCTTTTGAACTGACCCAGTCAGGTAAAAAAAGGAAAATAATTACAACTGTTGTCACACGAAGAGATAAGATATAACAGATATTTTTTATAATTACCTTAGAATGGCAAAACCAGAAACTATTATTCACTTGCTGATTTTTCAGAGAAAGACATGAACAAAAACATCATAGTAATTTCTCCACATTCACAGATAAAATCTGACATTCATGTGCATAATTGTTATTATATGTCTGGCCTTAAAGAAAACATATTTGGTTTTGTCAATGTTTAAACATTTACAGAAGATAGAGGGTAATTTTCTACTTTGGTGTTTTTTTTTTAATAAGTATTCTCAGAAATTGAAAAAAAGTCATTTTAGGAATTAAAAAAAAAGAAAATTAGGCATTTTAGTACCTTGAAACTGTGAAACAGAATTGTCTGTACTAATGAGAAAGATGTTCAGGGTATACTGTGAAAGAAAAGCATCAGAATATTAATTATGACCCTGGTTTCATAGAAACATAGACATGAATAAAGACATGTATATTTACACACGCAGAGAACATTTTAAACAGGAAATGCAAGTCAGAGTGAACATAAATATTAGCAGGACAGTTTTATTTTTCATGTACAGTATTCTTTATTGGTTGAATTTTTAAAACTATGACCATATATCACTTTAATACAATAACCTAAAATAATTTTTAAAAAATTTTTAAAGGAATTTTAACAACTTTCCTCTCCAAATAAATGAATGACATAGGTACAGCAAATGATACAGGTTAAATAAAAAAGCCTAAAAAAAAACCCCTCTTAAAAAACCAAAGTTGTCAGCAGGGGTTTTTCTTTTCTTTTCTTGTTTGAATCCTCACCCAAGGATGCTTTTTTATTGTTTTTTAGAAAGAGAGAGGAAAAGTCGGCGGGGGGGGGACAGAAAAACATCAGTTGGTTGCCTTCTTATATGTGCCTGGACTTGGGGTAGAACCTGCAAACCGGGTATGTGTCCTGACCAGGAATCAAACCCGGGACCTTTCAGTCTACAGACAACGCGGCCAGCCAACTTAACCACACTGACCAGGGCTGCTGCTGCTGTTTTTTTTTTTTTTAAGCTTCTGAGTTTCTTTGTTCCTGGAATGCACCAATATTCTCCCCCTCTATTACATGCAAATTTACAGCACACTGTAATAAAAATGTTCTGGAATGAGCTTGAGGAAAACATTCTTCTACTCTCCCATCCCGGTGACACAGGTAATTACTGATTCGCTGGGGACTCAAGCCTGTTGTGGAGAATCACGAAGTCAAGCCTGTGCCCTCCTCCTGCAGCGGGAGAGCAAACACTTCCATCACCAGCTACCATTTCAATGACCCAGATGCAACGCTGGAAGGGACCTGGCACATTTAGCAACAGGACAGGTGTGTTCCACTTGGAAGAACTTAATAAGATCCAGCAGCTGCCAAGCTATTAAAAGGTATAATTTTACTTCTCATTCTGCAGTTTGAATAGAAATAATTTAAAAAGAAAATAATTCTGGAGGTTTCTTTTCTTTTCTTTTTCCTTAAAAAGTATAAAGAATGCAATTCTAAAGACTTCCACATGAAGAAGGGTACAATGAAATAAATATAAAACAGGGATGTGAAAAATCAATGTGACACAGAACGTGGCCAGCTGTGCAGGCGACAGCTGTCTGGGTCAGTGACTCGGTGGTGGGGGAAACTGGGCACTGGCCTGAGAACATGGAGCTGGAGCCCCAAATTAGGACTGTCGCTTCGAATGAGACTCTTCCAGCCTTTCTGGACCTTGATTTCCTCATCTGTAAAATGAAGGGAGCTGACCAGAACCACAGGGACAGCCCCTGATGTTCCTTCCAGGTCACCAGTTCTAGAATTCTCTGAACTCAGGACTCTCCCCAACTTCCAGTCACTTTTCAGAGACAACTTCTCATGTTCTTCTTCTTCTTTTAACATATCTTACATATGACAACAAAAGTAAAACCTGCACACGAAATTAGACATCTGATAGAATTTGTGGTAGGTTTATAAGGCAGGGTCTTGATAAAATCAAACCATACACATTTTGATGAAGGAACGAAGCTGAAGACATGCATCCATGCCAGGTGCTAAGGAAGCCCAGGCACATATTTCTCAAGGGCTGGCTGCCTGAGTAAGGGCGCATGACTCAGAGTGCACCTGAGGTAATTTGATTACCAGGGTCAACATTGCCGTTTCTCAGGAACTTCTTTTTACATAAGTGTAGATCATTCTTCACACTTTCTCCCACAGACAGTGAAACATTATCAAACTATACACGTGGTACATTCCTAAGAGGAAAAATATATGTAGGAGTCTATTCTAACACATGGATTCGGACAAAGCAGGTCAAATCATGTTCTTCAACAAAAGAAATCTATGTATCTCCAACTTTAAAGCCCAATTCGAGTTCCATCGCCTTCACGAGAACCTTGCTGCGCCCCTGCCCTTTGATTCTTATCTTCTGCAACTCCCTTGCTTTGCCTAGTTTATGTTTTTAAGTGCTTTACTTTGTATGTCTGCAAGTTCCTTGAGGTCTATGAGAATTAGGGTTCGGGCAGCAGTGGGTTAGCCCGAAGCACTCCTCCGGGATCAGGAAGAACTGGTCTGATGTGATGTGAATATGAAGGTGTATTTTAAGCACGATCGGTCTGTGAGAGGAAGAGGCACAGAAAATCAAAAAACTCAACCACAGTGTAAACTAAGACTGTGATGCAGTGAGTTCTAAGTAGAGGAGTGGCACACGTAGGGAGAGCTGGGGAGTCTGGGAAGCAGGTAAGAGGTCCGTATCCATGGTAACACAGGAGCATCAGGAAGAGGAAGGGGTGATGCCAACTTCACAGGCAGCCAGTAAAAATTCCTTGAATCTCCTCTGGCTGAGTCAGAATTAGTTCAAGGCTATTGGTTAGGGACATGCAGAGGCGGAGGTTAGGTAACCCCAATTTCAAAGATCAGCATGCTGGAGCATCAGGGATACCAGTAAGCCACTACAAGTAAAACCGTGTCTCTCATGGCTTCTCACACAGTTCCAGACACAGACTACAAATATTATTAGCTGTCCTGGTGACTCCTTGTGCCAGTGTTACAAATATTTTGAAAATTTACATTACCATCTTCCTAAATTCTTAAATGTCGTGAATTCCAAACAGTGGAAAGTACACATGTAGCAATTGCCCATAGTAAAATTCCTTGCCAACCCTTCCAACTGCATCCCGTGTAGTCCCCATGCCGTCCCAGGCAGCCTTCGCCATATACCCTTGCTGTGTGTGCAGCTGGTGCTTTACCGAGAAACCGTTTTCCTCTCAGTTCCCTGCAGTACAGGCTGTTCATTCTCACACAAGCCACGAGCCACGGGAGTTAGCACTGGCCTCTTAGCTCTCTGTTGCTGATTTTGGGCATATATATTCAAAGCACTCCTCGTTGGGTGCCTTCACACCTGGCTGGAACATGCTCTGTGTAGCCTCATAGACGCCGCTACCCTCGGACATCAGAGTCACTCTAACACAATGGTTCTCAATGTTGGCTGCACGTTAAAATCACCTGGAAAGCTTTTGAAGTCTACCCACACCGAGGTTCCATTCCAGACCAATTGAATCAATTTGTGGGTGTGGGGACAAGCATCATTTTTTTTTTTAATTTCTTAGGTGATTTCAATGTAAAGCCAAGGTTGAGACATGAGACATCTGCTTGACCACAAGAATTCAGGACTTCAGCTCTTGGTTCAGTATCCCCTTGACCCCAACTCTTGCAATCATTCTGGCATTTTAATGTCCAAGGAAACAATCTATCCAACACTTGGACATAGTTCCTTCGCCAGCTCAATTCTAATAACAGGTTCTTCACTTTGACTTCAGCTCTTACATACATCTCTGTGAATTTATCATAACCTCGAGCTGCTTAACATCTGAAATACTAATTAAACAAGCTTCTTGATTTACAGGCCATAGTTCCAGTCTGTTAGCTCCAATTCTGCATGACACTATGCCTCCACGTGGGCATGGGTGGCTTATGGCAACCTTGCAGAGAACTTTGCTTTCTAAGTTGGCCAGTCTTCTGATTCCACATCTTTTCCAATCTGGCTGATCTTCCATAACTTAATAATTCCATAATTTTTGCTGTCAAATCTCTTATGATTTTGGCCTCGATCACACCCACAACTCCAACTATTTATATATCAAACCAAATCTGTCTTTTCTACCACTATGTCCTAGACGCTGAGTATGACTGAAGGAAAAAACCCAACTACACAGAACTATGCCCCCTCCATTTTTACGGTACTCAGATAGCAGCTCCTAGAGCACTCAGAAATCCTGTCATGTGTCCCAAATGAGCTTCTGCCCTATTGTCCTCACATGCATTCCAACAGTCACTATTCCTCCTACCTCACGCCTTTCGCCCTCACATCTGACGTGGGCCTTCCTTTCTGTTTTTGAGAACATAAAGATATCCTTGATTTCCAGATTCCACTTTATTAACTTATTCACAGCCTCATTCATATTAACCTGTCTCAGACAGGTACTGCTGTAAGCTCAGCACTAGTGGCATTTTTGGCCGGACAATCCTTTGAGGAGGAGGGCTGTCCTGTGCATTAAAGGATGTTTAGCAACATCTCTGACCTCTAACCACTAGATGCTATAGTATCGCCTTCCTTGAAGATATTTGCAAAGAGATCTCCAGACACTGCCAGATGTCTCTTTGGAGGCGAAATCACCCTGAGTTGAGAACCATTGCTCTAGCCAATAATAACCTATCAACCTGTCTTTGCAACAAAAACCTCCTGCTTTCTCCAAGACCCTGCGTGCTTTATCTATCTTCAACCTCAACCTGTCCATTGGCTTTGTCTTCTTAGAATATAATTTGATGTGTCACTCCAGTATTTAAAAAGTCACTCCTAGAACTGGGTCTCCCTCCAGCGACTGCTTGACTTTTTTTTTCCTTCAAGTGAAGCTCTGGGAATGAGTTCCATGAGTTCACCTGCTGAGGCCCATTCTCCTCTTCAATCCTTGCGGTGCTACCATCAACCCCGATACCAGGGCAAAGGTGCCAAATGCATAGACAACCTGACTGACTGGCATTTCTGAAACGACTGACTGTACCCTCCTAGCACCTCTCTTCTCCCTGGCTTCCAGGGCAGTTCTTCTTCTTTTTTTTTTTTCCTGGCTCTTTCCTCCCTCTTTGTTTATTCTTTCTTAATATTCTCTTCGTTTGATTGCCCTTTAAATGTTAGTGTTCAACGGGGATTCTGTCCTTGGACTTTTCTCTCAGAACTCCACAATGCTTGTTCTGAGCCATCTCCTTCATTACAAGCTTCAACTCTACTGATGTAATACAATAAATACTAACTCCTCCCCATTTTATTTCGAAGCCCTACCTTCTCTCAAGTTCTAACCCTGAATGTACCTGGAAGCACCATAAGCACCACTAACAACCCAAAATATCTAAAAGTGAACTCATCACATTCTACTCCCTACCACTCCTTGTCTGTATCTCCCCTAACCTTCCTATTCTTTTATTATTTCTGTGATACCACTATCCATTCACTTATATAAGCCAGGGCCCTTAGCACAGTTCCTACATTCCAACATCACTAATCGCATCCACTCAGTAATAAAATCCTCTCAATCATATCCCTCCAATTCAGGCTTTTATATTTCATTTTAATGGATTCCTAATTTACAGTACTTCCTTGTCCCAGGTCTTAGCTACCTCTGACCCAGTCACCGTGCTGCCAGTAAAACGGTATTTTTAACATGCAGATGTGTACATGTCACTTCCTTGATTACCTCGTCCAGGGGATCCCCTGTGTCTGAAGAATACAATCTAAGCTTCTTAGCAGACTCTCCGTGGCCTGACTCCTGCACTTCTCTGTCCTTCTCTCCATTAGGACGTACACTTCACAGCATAACTGCATTGTACCACACCTTACTCAAGTTGATCCCTTATCTACCGAGCAGCACTTACCTTATCCCTTAGGTAAGATCATCTACCTAGCACACACTTTTTCATCCTATAAGCCTCAGCTCAAGCATGACCTCCTCTGGGAACTCTTCCTGGCCTCCCCAGGGCAGACTTAGAGGGTTTTTTTTCTGTGTGTTCCCAATACATTGTGCACATGTGTTCTTTATCGTTCCTACCACAGTCTGTTGGAATTGCCATTTGCAGGTGTCTCACCCACCAGCCTGCGAAGCTCAAGGGCAAGTGCTTTGCCTTCCCAGTCTTGTTTCCATGAGGATAATGGAATGCTCAGCATGGAAGTAACAAGCACTCAACAAATACAGGTGAATGACTAATGATACAGGACAGGTTCAACTGTCAAAAAACTGTATATACCAGTTCATATTGTCAAAAAGTGAAGTTATTCAGTCCGAGGCAAAAGCTAATGTCACAGAATGAAATAAGTTCAATAAGTAATACAGATGATGGCACACTGCTTATTCAACTTTGAACCAAAGTACTAGTAACATCAGAAGAATACTGACTGAGGGTACCTGAAGGCCCAGGCTAAAAAACATGACATTTTTCTGGCCGATAATATATCCACCACACTCATTTTAATCTGAAAATATTTTAATTACTATCAAGTAGAAGGAATACTCCAGGAAGAGAGAACATCTTTATTCTGTGGGCTCTAGTGACTTTCAGCGTACATTCAGGTGGGCTAACGACAGTGTCACTATCACTGTTACAGAAACAAGTACAGGGCGGCAATAGTGTCACACTTCAACTCGCAAGTTCCACTTCGGGTCCTGTTCCATTACTTGGGCTATGACTTCCGGTCTACTTTCACCTCTGAGCCTCCTCAGTTTCCTTATCTGAAAAATGGCTATAATAATATTTGCCTTATATATTTCATAATGTTGGTGCCAATATTGCAAGAAATAATAAGGTAAACAATGAAGAATGTAAGCATGAAAATAAAGTAACATTTTACCCAGAGAGAGTGAAAATCAAAGTACATACGCTATACATATTCTTGAAAACATTTACCTTTTGAGAAGATGAAGGTTTTTCCATTGTGTTTTTTCCCTTGGGGCTTAAAGGAGGGGATCGCTCCTTTATCTCTGGAGGCAGTTCTTGATACAATGCTGGAATTAAAAAAGGAATTAAAGTAATCAAATGGAGCACCACTGTTTCACAGGGGAGAGAATAACGATGGAGGAGGGGCAGATGTGAAACTGAGAAACCGATATTCACTGCTTTGCTGTACAAATAGCTACCTAGCACTTACTGTTAAGGCCATTTGTACTCTTACACGTTAGTTATCAAAAGAGCATAACTGGTGATTGTAAAGTTATGATCAGCAGGATTTCAGAAACGTGGAAGGTGTCATTTTCACTCACTATGTGGTCACATAGATGTTTATTTCATTTTATTTCAATACACATTTATCAGGAACCTGCCACCTGCACGGTTATCTGCTAGATACGCTAGAGGAGACATGCAGACGATGAAAGCGGTCTTTGACCTCAAGGAGCTTACAGTCTGGTTAGAGGCATATGTTCACAAGGAACTGTAACATAAAACAGAAGGTGACACTACTTAAGAGAGAAATAATAGCAAAGACACACTTATGTGGGGACAGCAAATGCTTAATGGAAGAAATGGGTGCGTCAGACTCTGTAGAATAGGTAGGATTTTGCCAGGCAGAGGTGTGGGTGGAGAAAGGATAATTTGGGAAGATGGTATGAAATGAATGAGCACGGAGCAAGGACTATACAGGATATGAATCTAATCAGTCTTAAGTCTATGATTCTTACAATGTAAAATTATAATCCACATAATCGCTTTAATTTACACACAGTGCTGAATCTAAAAAGTCAGGTGGGAGTTTTAAAGGGCTAAAAAGAAAATCTATTTTGGTTAAATGACTTGAGCAACTCTGAATTGCAAGGAATTCTTAAATTACACCTAATCAAAATTCTAAGATTATGAGATATATTAATTGACTTTGTGTATGGGTTGATTTTATTATTGGCTTTCTTTATCTCTTATTGGAAAAGATGATAGGTGTGATTAAGGGAAGCTGATCATGTTTTTCTTCCCAATGACTTAAGATACAAAGGGAGTAAGTCCTTTATAACAATGGGGTACCAATGTCTTCTTTGCGCTGTTCTTTAGAGGTCACGGCTCTCAACAGCTGGTACAAATTCTATTCAGGTACGTACTTTTAGATCATTTGCTTTGTGTACTTGGCTTTGGATAAAATAAAGGACAAACTTCTCCTACTATTTTTTTGGTGAAATATGCCTCTGACAGTCATTTTTTTCTCTAATGTTAAAAACAATTGTGTAAGAAATGCAGGTAAAGAGTAGGATAAAAGGGAAAAATAAATCCCTGATCAAGTGGGAATTCAATCATCATATTCTCAGGTTTTCTGAGGATTTTTTCTATTTGTTCTGGCCTTTACAAGGCTTTTCCAACAAGCAATAACTGATACCAAAAGAAAACATCAATTATTCTGGGAGGCAATAAGGAATTACGGCAAGTGAAGAACAGTCACTACCCCAGACCATTAACTTCTGTACATAACCACTAACCATCATTACGGTACGTGTCAGAAGTCTCACTGTGGTTATTGAGGAAGAAAAATCTTATTGGATTTTTAGCCAACTGTAGATCAAATATCTATAGCCTCTCAAGATTTGGAAGCCCAAGAGGTTATTTCTGCAAACTAAATAGATTCTAAAGTTAAAAGCACTTGCCCTGGCCGGTGTGGCTCAGTTGGTGGCTGTCATCCTGCAAACCAGAGGGTTGCAGGTTTGGTTCCTGGTCAGGGCACATGCCTGGGTTGCAGGCTCAGCCCCTGGTTGGGGTGTGTACAAAAGGCAACCAGCTGATGTTTCTCCCATTGATGTTTCCTTCCCTCTCTTTCTCCCTCCCTTCCCTTCTTTCTAAAATCAATAAGCAGGTCCTCAAGTGAGAATTAAAAAATAAAAAAATAATAAAATAAATTAAATAAATGAAGTTAAAGCACCTAATATCATCTGGCCCAGAAATACACAATCTTTTTAAGTTGTCATGTTAAGCAATGTATGTTTTCACTGTATCTGTATTAATAATGAATAGTCACATCTAGTTAAAATAACAGAGACACTCTAGAGTAACTATGACGTGTGGGTAGCTGGTGATTTAAAAACAGAAGCTGAATTCCAGCTGTTGACCCCATGGAAAAGCCATCACTGGGGAGCAGAGGGAAGAAACTTGGATATTTGAGACAATCTGGAAGTTAGAAGTGCAGGTGACTGGGTATTAACCAGTCCTGAATTTCCTCCTTCCACCTTGCCTCATGTTTCCTCCACTATGCACCTTCTTTTGAACACAAAAATATACCTCCAATAGAGTTTAAGAGCTATCAGCCATTTACTACTCAGAGAAAAAGAATGAAAATGATGGCACAGACGAACTTCAGAATTTTGTTCTATTAGGGAGAAGTGGGTCATTTTTGAGACACTTGGCACTTCTGAGGGGAGGAGTTTGCTGAAAAGAGCAGATAAGCTGAGGCAGGAAGCTGCCACGAGCCCAGGGGCAGCCCTGAGAGACTGACAGGGGAGCCCTGGGAGCGCCAGGCTTCGCACAGGGCAGGGAGGGGGCCAAAGAGAAAATCTCTTATCTGGGCTTAAGCCAGCTCCCAGTACTCATGGAAGGAATTCTTCCGTTGCCATCTCCTTTGCTCTCAAAATTCAGAACTTAGGTCAGGAATCGACAGTACTTTTGTTCATCCATTGTTTCAGTTTAAATGGGGTTTTGTACACTAGCCTCAAAAGCAACTATTATTTATAATAATCACTTCTTTGCAAAAACAAAAGACTTAATAATAAAGATGCAATACGGTGTTCTCAAGGCTGCCTATACTACATTTTAAATCAGAACTATATCATTTGAGTATTTCTGGAAGAAAACTTAAGAGATGACAGAGCTCAACTTCCTCATTTTCTAGGAGGAAACTGAGGCATATCACTAATTGCCGTGGAGGAGCAGGATTAGCACTCGGCTTTCCTGAGCCCTAGGAGTAGTATTTTTCCTACCACACTATGAAGTTAACTGCTGATAGGCAGCATTCTTCTGAAGAAACATTACTGTCTTCCCCCCTTTCTATGCAGTCTTTATTTTCAGGCTCTCCTTGTTCTATTTTCACCTCTCAAGGTGAAATCTACAGCTAGTAGCCTACCACTTCCAGAAACTGTTTAGAATTCCTTCTCTAGCTCCTGTCTTTTTCCTTTCACAAACGGCTTAATTTACGTGAGAAAGAAACAGCCAGCTGTAGGTAGGTAACAGCTAGGCCTGAGGTATATAAAGTAAGAATGGGAGTTGGGGAACTAGAGGTTCTTAAAAGGTGACTGTCAACTGAGGAGTCACTGGGCAAGAGAGGAGCTGACATAATCATGCGTGAAGTGTGTAAAGCAGGTGGCAGGAGAAAGGGGCTGAATGAAGAAGGTTGTTAACTAGATGGGCAGGCCCCCTGGGATGAGAAGTTTGTGAAGCAAATATTCCAGAACAAAATTGCTTTCTAGTGTTCTGGTGCCTCCCCCTTTTATTTTTTTGCATCATGAAAATGAAAAGCAATACCCACTGGTAAACATATGCAAAAGTTACAAAGACAGTAAATTAAAGGGTAGAAAATGATAAAATCTTGTACTATCAGTTATACCATATTAGTAGACCAGGAAGGGAGCATAAAACTTACTTTCGCTAGCCACATGATTAGCTGGAAAATAACCTTCCTGTCCCTTTCCTACGCTGCCATACCACCAGTCTTCATTATCTTTGAAAAACACTCGGATAATGTCTCCGCGATGGATGGTTAGTTCATCTGATCGATTCGCTGTGTAGTCATAAAGAGCCACTACCTAAGAGAGAGATAAGACCACCACAGCTTTATCACAACTGTACCACAGAGAAAACCCCCAACATTCACTTCCTCTTGCAGAAGAGCAGCTGAAACCAAAGCAGTACTTTGGTAAGTCTGAGGCGGTCTCGAAGTTTGCTAATGGGATCAGGGGTGGTGGGAACACAGCAGGAGAAGCAAGATAAAAGACTGTGGGATTGAAAAATGGTTAAGGGCATTCAATACACTAAGATTAGCTTCAAAATAGCAGATGTTAATTTTTTTAAAGTAAATTACTTGTGAAGCAAATTAAAAAAAAGGTCACACACCATTCACTTTCTTAGAATTGCTTTATACTACCTCTAGTTCTCATTCTCTGTGCTAAGCAGATGCATCTGAAAAAAAATTCCTCAGAACATCCACAATTTTACAAAAAGGAAAACTCAAAGGAACAATCCAATTATATAACTTCACCGTGATCACTTGGTATATTGTTAATGTCTCTTTTTGAGATATAGTTCTTTACACAACATGCTTCTGGTATTTTATTTCAACAATCTAATCTTCTGACTACCTTTTAAAATACTCTAATAAGGTCATTTTCACTAGATAGAAACTCAAGAGGAAAAGCCTTTTTATGAGGATCCTCTCTGTTGTTACAATAGTCACTATAATTGATTTTTTTCTTTTGAAAAATCCAAATCAAAATGAATGACCACACACACATTTACAAATCCCTGATAGCAATTATAAGGAGACAGACATCGACCCATTTTAGATGTGACACATTGTATAAAGCAGCATAATATTGGGTTGGTCAAGGAGTCCATTTAGTTTTTTCCATAAAATAAAAGACATATTTTTCATTTTCACCAATAACTTTATTGATTTGGATGTTCTGAGTATGTCAGTTATCTTCCACTATTGGCTTCTAGTGGGTGGAGGCCAGGGGTGCTGCTAAACATCTTCCCATGCATAAGACAGCCCCACAGCAAAGAATTAGCTGTCCAAAATGTCAATAGTATCAAGAAACTTCGCAAGCCACGTTTGACATGTTCGATCCGTCACAGCACCTTCTCCATACACTGCACAAATCTTTCTTTGGAGTTTCAGTTGCATTTTTACCTTTCTTGAAATTATAAAGCATAATATGCTGAAAATGGTGCTTATTGTCTTCTAGCTTCAATATTAAAATGGCTACACAAAAATTCACCAATTTTGTTTTTTTTAAAGCACACTGATATGACAGCTGTCACAAAACAATCTAACAAAATTGTTCTGAATGCAGTTAAAGACAACTAAGCACTAGTAGTTGTGCTTAGTAGAGCTCGGAAAAACTAAACAAACTTTTTGTCCAACCCAATATAAATACTACAGAACAAACTTTTTTCCCCCTTTAAATGGGACTTGAAAATTTACAGGTTATATGCATTTATGTTGGATACTGACTCATTCACTTAACAAGTATTTACGGAATTCCTAATGTGCCTGGTACTGTGCCAGAGGCTAAATATACAATGATAAGCAGGATAATTTCTGGAAAGGGTATCTCATTTAGGCTTTGCAGGAATAAAGGATAATCAGGAATCAGCCAGGTGAAGAGATCAATGTGTGTCTCAGGCAGATTACACAGCATGTGTGAGAGTCCAAAAACCAGCAACCCAAAATAGTTCGATATGTTGGAAGCCTGGGATGAGAGTTAGGAGCCCAGAAAGAAGGGTGGGGGAAGCCGAGGCTACAGAAGAAAGAAGTGGCCAGATCATGCTATTGAAAGAGTTCACGTGTCTCATAATATGGATAAGAGGAAGACAGAAGAGTATTAAGCAGAAGATTCTATAACAGTTCACCAGACTCTTTGTGGTGCCTTTTAATTAACTTACAATATAGTATTAACACATTTACCGGGAGATTTTAGTGGATGAATTTGGAATTAACTGTTGTCACCATATGGTATAAGGTCAGTGATACTTTAATTCAAATGGTACAAATGCAATTCCTATTGTACTGTTTGGCACAGCCTCTAATTTCCAACATGCTCTGCAGGATAGTTAAAAACTTTTCTAGTTTATTGATTGGGGGGGTGCAGAGTGAGTAAGGGGGAGAGAGAGAGACATTGATTTGTGTTCCACTTATTTATGCATTCATTGGCTGATTCTTGTATGTGCCCTGACCGAGGACTGAACCCACAACCTCGCATATCGGGATGATGCTCTAACCAAATGAGCAACCCATCCAGGGCTTATGCAGGATATTGTTTAAAGATTACAAATCTTTTATAAGTTTCAGCATATTGATGCCCAGTCACTTACGTAAAAGTGGAACTTTTAACGTTTCCCTTTATTCTTCCTTCTCCCAATCTCGTCTCCTTTACTCCCCTACCCGGCACTACCACAGAAGAGGAAAGCCAGTGTAAGTGTTCTGAGTGCCTGTCGTGTTCTAGGTGCCACACTAGCTTGCTTACATAAGTACCTTAATCTTTATGACGATCTCGTGAGGGCATAAATTCCCATTTCCACTTTGTAAATGAGAAATTTGATGTACAGAGAAATTTAATGCCTCACGTCAAGCAAACTAATAAACTGTAGAATCAGGACTTAAACTTGAGTTTTTTCCATAACTAAATACATTTATAGGCTGTGTTTATCTAGAATCAAACACGGGGAAGCAGCAGGAGAGAGGAAAAAGGAGGATCCGGAAATCCTAATCACTCATTAAAGATGACACATTTTGGGGGATGGTAGTACTCAAGTAGCTGGCAGTGCGGAGAGGATCAACTATCCTCAGTCACCTGCAGGCCCACTGTGTTCCTTTCGTGATGCAATCTAGTATCGGCAAACTGGGGGTTTGCTCTTGTTGTTCCTTAGGCTGGCTTTGGTACACTGAGACAGCACAACTCTGATGATCTTAAGCAAGTATGAGGTCGATGTACGCTTATTTGTCTGCAGCCAGAGGTGGCTACTGGGAAGGAGAGCAGGAGAGATTCAGCTTAGGCAACAGAATCATTTAGGAAGTCACACATCAGTCTTATATACTTGTGTGGGCTATTGACAATCTGGAATTCATCAAACTGGAGTCAGAAAACCTTCCCTGATTTTTCCACCAGGCTCTGTTGAGAAAAAAAAAAGTCCCTTCAGAGGTACAGGGATCCAAAAGAACTGTAAAATTCTACATTTCAATTCTTCTATTACAGTACCCACTGATTGTCTTCATTACACAATCAAATACAGCACACCAGTTTTACATGGCCCTTTATTCCTTGGATACCTGTTCCATACTCTGTGTCCCTGTCATGGACTAAATTGTGTGTCCCCAAAATTCATAAACTGAAGCTCTAGCCACCAATGTAAGTGTATTTGAAGACAGGACCTTTCAGGAGGTAATTATGATTAGATGAGGTCATATAGGTGGGGCCCTAATCCAATAGGACTAGTGTTCCCTATAAAAAGAGGAAGAGATACCAGGACCACATGTGCACAGAGAAAAAGGTCCTGTGGGGACACGGTGAGAAGGAAGTAACCAGCAAGCAAGCCGAGGGCAGGGCTCAGAAGCAACTAACCTCTCAGCCTCTAGAACTGTGGTCAAATGCACTTCCGCTGTGTAAGTCCCTATTCTACGGCACTCTGTTACAGCAGTCCTGGCACACTTGCAGTCCTGCAACCTGACGGGTCACATGAATCACTCATTACCAGCCCACGCTGGTACTGCAAATGGGCAATGCCACACTCGTATCCATTGTAGGTCCTTACCAGCCAGTATAGTACTGTTTCTTCACTATTACAATGCTACCTCCCTGATGCAGAAACAATGTTCTTGGCACTGAACTCCACAACCAACATCCAGGCAGGTGATAGATAATTGGGGATGTTACATCCCCCAAAGCAAAGGAACAGTCTTGGGGAGCATATCATCATCATACCATTACTGACATTTACGTGCAAAACTGCTACACAGGAGGAATCGGTGTGTTTCCCATGCCGAAAGCCCACATTCTGGAGTGGAGCTCAGACCATTCTCCTACCATACTGACAGAAGCCATGCGGCTCATGAATGTTCCAGGATGTTTCTATCCCAAATGTTATCTTCCCATCTGAAGACCACTTACTCTCTTCTGAGCATTACTGTATACACAGTAACTTCTTTGCTTGTTTCAACTTGGCAGCGGGGTGTGCACAACACACCCCTCTCCAATTAGATTTTGTTGTTATCTCACCTCTTAGGGTAAATTAAAGCTCTGGGAGAAAGGTGGGAGGCAGAGCCTTCAGCTTCAGCGTGGCCGTGTTTCTCCAGCATCACCTCAGAGACCAGGAGACTGGGTCTGCGCCCTGAGGAATCTGCCCCACAGGACAACAGACCTGCTCGGCCCATCCTGCTCGGTTCTCCCCTGACGACAAATACTCTAGACACTGAATCACCATCAAGAAATGTTTCAAGGTGCTGATGACCCAGCAACCATGCCCTGTCCTCTGACGACCCCTTAAATTTCATTTTTCTCCTGCCACCTGCTACCCCACTGAGCTGTCCTGAAACCAAGCTCTTCCATCTGTGGGTCTGGAAGCCTTCTTACCAGCCTTGCTCTTTGGAATCTGGTGTCGTCATTACCTTTAATCACACGTGTGCCAGACTATCGTATTTTTGACTCACTGCCAGGTCATTAAAGTAATTTGAAAGAAAAAAAGTTAAAAGTTGAGAGACACAATCTCATCGAGAGGTTTGTTTTGAATACTGTTTCTACTTTCTTCTTATTCTGCTAGTTCTTGTCACTATGTACCATTCCTTGCACACAGTGGTCTGGCATTATAGGTATCAATTATAGGTGACAATATCTCTGGCAGTATGTTCCAGAAATCTTTTTGCACTAGAAGTTTAAAAACACGAGTTTATGAGCAACATGCGATCACGTTGGTGATAACAGGTCTGGGACATGAGATGTTCCGCAAAATCCACTTGGTCAAATTTTGTCCACTCTTCACATATTTGAAACAGAGTTCCTTCTCCTTCTCAAAGCATGACAACTTGCTTGGGCATAGTCATGGTGGACGTGCCATTTTGGGGACATTCTTCAGTCCTCATAGCAGTGCCTGCCAGATACTGTTTTTTGGTTTAAGCACTCTGCGAGGCTGTTATAAGACATTTTGGTGAATTCCTCTTAATATTATCTTCAGATATTTTTTGTTATTATAATTGTCTCTGAGACATTCTCAGTGGTTCTTGAAACCAGTGCACTGAAGGAACATTAACCAGTATTGTTCAGCAGATGTTCCTTACAACTTTATCCATAAGAAAATGCACAAATCAATGGTCGTAATGGCCCCAACTCATCCAACAAGCTGAGTTATGATGAGTAAACTCACGTTTGAGCACTTTCTCCTCCAGCACTGCTTCAGCTGGGCCCATAAAGGCCGAGGAGATTGTCTGTGCCAGCCGGCAGCCAGTGTGGCACCTGGACCGACCACTTTCCCTCTGCTTTCTCCCTGCCTAACTTAATTTCAGACTTCTGGCCTCCAGGAAAGTGTGAGAACCAATCCCTGTTTTAAGCCACACCAAGTTTGTGGTAATTTGTTACAACAGCCCTAGAAAACTAATACATGTGAATTTTACTTTGGTGAGTGCTGGATTTTCTTGTATTTCTTTAAAGAGTCTTGGACCTTCGTTTGGCCTGTAGTTACCTGAGATCATTTTGACCCTTTCTAGGTTGGCTTTTAAGTTTTGTTAGAGCAGATTCAGAAAGACTTTCCCCTAGGACTCAGAACCCCCTATTTCCAGGGTGTAAATTTCCTCCTGATAATTTTACCCGATGCCCCGTTATATTAGGAGGTTTTCCCATTCTGGCTGTCAGGAATGCGAATTATTCCCATCCTGTTACGTAGCCTACTGATTTCAAATGGCTCCTTTCTTAGGAAGTTTTATCTCATACATGCAAAGAGCAGCACTCAGCCACAGCCTTGTTAGGGTACTGCCTATGGTTACTGGCAGGGTTGCCAACTGATGCGAGGTGAAATAAAAAGTAACACTTTAGTAACAATATGCCAGAAGCCTCGTTACAGTGTAATGCACACTAACTAAAATGTGTACATTTTTGTGTTCATGATAAATGCAATTATGACCTTATTGCAGCTTCAGCATCCTTTAAGAAAGCACATTAAGGCTCAATATAGAAATATTTAAGTTACACTTAACTTGTGCTTAGGTAAGAACAAAGCATTTGTTCTTCTTTATCTTACACATTTTCCCCTCAGGTATGGCCCATCTTTTGTATCCCTGAATCAACTTTTGGTTACGTGGCTGGCCGTTATTTCGCCACTCTGGATATACTGAAATAGAAAGCACCTTACACTCAAAACAATTAATTGGAACAAAGGGAAAAGATAATTCTTTGTGCAGATTACATAAAGCCTATGTAGAGATGTGTATGGTCAAACCAGAAAGCTCCATTTATGGCATGGTTTGTTACATAGTTCAAACATGATGTGATTATAGTTTTTTAAATTATGGAACCCTTGAGAGACTATACCTTCTAGGTGAAATAAAGTATTTATAATAGATTATGAGTTCAGAGTCTGTCTGTTGCTTTTCGAACATTTAGGAAACACTCAATGAATTTTATAGAATTCTGAGGATAAGGTTTTAAAAATATATATATTTAATTTTTTTAAATTTATTGATTTTAGAGAGGAAGGGAGAGAGAGAAAAAGCACTGATTTCTTGCTCCACTTATGCATCCATTGGTTGCTTCTTGTACGGGCCCTCAACAGAGACTGAACCCGACCCTGGCGTACCAGGATGATGCTCTAACCACCTGGGCTGCCTGGCCAGGGCCAGCAAAGGGTTTTTCACCCCCCTTCTTTCAAGTTTTAAACTTTTTCACTATTTATAAGAGGTCTGGAGTGTACAGCTGTGCCACTTCGTATGCTTTCTCAGAGGAATGGACCATTTCCTTGGCCACGGAAGATAGTTCTCAGGTAATCAAACAACAGTTTGTACATCTTGATCCTATTCATTTTTTTCCTGTGTTTCTTGGGAGTTAAAATGGCTCTCACAGCCTCACCAAATACAGTCTTCAGTCCCTTCTGCGCTGAAACCAAACGCCGCACAAAGCGCATGTTCCTATTTCTTTTGCTTTTATTCTTGTTCCACAAATACAGGTTTTTCTCTCATATCATTCAGTCTTGCTAAAGTTTTGGGGTCACCTCAGAGATCAGTCTGAGTTGCTATTAATAAAAAGGGCACGTAAGACATCAATCAGTGGATAAGATAAAGGTCTCAGACAATCACCGTCTTCCTGTGTTATCACAGTTTTCCTGTCTGGCTGTGTCAGGGTCCCAGGAGGTGCCACTTGGCCCCAGTGGTGATGCTGACTGTGTAGTGGTGGAACATGGTGGGCACTTACTGCTCTGTGAAGGTGCCTTTGGCACAGCTCACAAATAGGATGTTTTGCCCACTGTCCTGTCGCCAACCACCATGCACTGGAGAAGCAGTGTACTTGGCAGTGAGCCAGGCTGCTACTAGACAGCCTCTGGGCATGGTCCTAGTGGTCTCCACAACTATGCCTGCCCACTGCCTCCTAGTAATTATTTAACAAGCAAAATAAAATAAGCTTTAAGAAAGTCTTGTTTCTCAATAACATCAATAAAGGAATATTTGGTCTTTACTATTAAAATAGAAACATAGAGCAGATAAAAAAAGTTAGTAGAGCCCTGACCAGTGTGGTTCAGTTGGTTAGGGGTCCTCCCACAAAGCAAAGGTTGCTGGTTCAATTCCCAGTCAGGACATGTGCCTGGGTTGTGGGTTCAGTCCCCAGTTGGGGCACATTTGAGAGGCAACTGATTGATGATTCTCTCTCACATTGATATTTCTCTTCCTCTCTTTCTCCCTCCCTTCCCTTCACTCTAAAAATAAACACATAAAAATCTTTAAAAATTCCAAATTGTACAAAGTACATTATTAAATATTCAAATGACTACTTTACTATTAATGACACTGGGACTGTATTTTTATTTCACCAGAGGAATAAACAAACATATAGTCCTAATTCTAGCATCATGTGATACAAATATGTAGTCTTTTAGGATTATTTCCATGAATATTATGTAAGATGATCTTAAAGATATTTGTAAGAAAGAAACCAAGGTCCTGTTATTTTTAACTGATCTTATCTGGGTAATGATAGATTAAAGAAACACAGATAAAGAAAGTAAATAATTGCACAAAGTTTATTGTCTCCGTACCAAACTATCTGTTCCTATCCTGCTATAAAATGCTAGCGTATGTGAACCTTAAATACGTCAACAAACAAATGTTTGAAAATATTTGATTCCAAGTACCTTTTGGTAAAGTAAACACCAAGGGCAATGGAAAGAACACCAAACTAGGACTCAAGCCAGTGAGCTTCCAGCTCTGTCTGGCCCTCCGAAACTAAAGTATGTCACAGAACACTCAGACTGAGTGTCTGTCAACTAAGGGGACTGACCCAGATGATAATTTGGTATACTCTCCAGCTTTAAAATTCTATCATACCAGGTACTCCAAAACCTATTCCAGAAGAACAGCAATCATACATTTGAAAGTAAATTCAAAAACTTAATCTGGCGGATAGCAGTGTGGCGGTATTATTTGTAATCATATATGAATTGGAAGAGCTAGTTTGATTGCTACAACACTATACAGGGAAATCCTATAGTAACAATTAAAACAATAATAATAGAGCATTTCTTCTGAATTTGCCACGTGGAAATACTTCTTTCTTCTTTGACAAATAAGAATAGCCTGACCTTTGGAGTTCACAAATAAGCAACTCATTTTATATGGTGATTAGTATCAATTAAGCCTTTTCTTACAGAAATCACAATTCATATATGTTGTTCCAATGAATTACTAGTGCTTCACTGAAAAGGCTCTAATATTTATCTTTTTATTGGTTATTTCCTTAAAAAAATCAAGAGCATGAAGCGGACCTTTATAAACTAGACTACATACATATTTTTGTTGTTGTTTTTAGCAAAGAAAAATTATAGTGTACTTTAGTTTTCTTTTTTGGGAGGGATAGTAAACAGAGGATTATGAATCACTGGTTTCCATGACAGTTCTCAAAGTGAGGTCTCCAGACCACAAGAGGCACCTTACCTGGAAACTTTGTTAGAAATGCAAAATTCTTGGGCCCCTTTCAGACCAACTGAAATCATATAGTCTGGGGATGGGTGCAGCTGTCTGAGTTTTAAAAAGCCTTCCATGTGATTCTGATAACACCTAAAGCTTAGTTAATTCTTTATTTCAACCTCTTTTATAAACCACATACACTGTTCTTTGTATCAAGTATCAAGTGCTGCAACTGAATGGGTAAGAAACAATTTAAAATAGAAAGTTAAATCTTGTAACAAATTGTTACTGGCAAAACCTTAGAGTAAGCCCGTTCCTCCTTCCCTTTTAGTTTTTCTTATCTTTCTTGGTTTCCCTCTTGTCCCTCTGAGATGCTGACCTGCTCCCGATCTGAGTAATCTCACATCCACTTCGTCGTGTTTCCGACAAGGCCGTGCTCCAACCACAGCCAGGGGTCTTAGTCGTTACCTGTTAGGTTGCCCTACAACCTCTTAAGGATTGGCAAAATTGCTAAAATAAAAAAACTAGCAAAATTGACAAATTACATGTGTTTATCCAGCTTTGTTAAGCACCAATAGGTGTCTCGGCTGCTCTTGCAGGCTGGAGAGAAAGCCTGACCAACAGAGAAAAGTCTCTGCCCTCGGGAGGCGTCCGTTTGATTCGCTGCTTCATTGTTTTTGGTCTGGGGCCCTTTCTAAAAGAGAGGTACCTGAATCTCTCTTCTGTTCCTCAACTTTTAAGTTGACAATAAACAGTAACAGGGTGCATACCAATACTGAATATTAAAATAATATATGAATTACTTCAGAAAAGCATAATACATTTCTTTAAACTATCTTAATGAACCATGAGTTATGACTACATTTAAAATTACTAGTAAAATAACTAAATACAGACAATATTTTTAAACAAAAATAAATTCAAGTATTTGCAAGTAACATTCATAATTTGTAGTTTTAGTAGTTATAAATTTTATACTCCATAGTTCAAAGCAGTGATTTATAGAGATTATGTATAGAAATAAGTCTCTTATAATGAATGAAATAGTCTTCTTTTTACCCTACTGCATTTATTACTTGGTTTTATTTACCCACAGTCACAAGTGCTGCAAGAGGTAGTAAAAATCTTTATAAGAAAATATATAAACATACAAACTTGTAAATATTAAAATGAAAACAAATTATTAATTAAAGTTTTTAAGGATATAAACACATGAATACATAAATATTAAAATATTTGTGCTTAAATATATACATACTAGAGATAACAGACCTATTAAAAACAACATGAGGTCTGGAGACAAGTCTTTTGAGAATTGAAATTAAATCTCTGATGGCTCGTGGCATCTCCAAGACTTCCTGAGCACCAACTGGAGGTTCAGTGTAGGCCTCCGTATCTCCAGCCGGTCTGTACAGAAACTCCTGACAACTACTTAGACGCACTCCGAAGGGCATTTGCTAAATTCTGAAAGAGTTATACATACTTTCTAAAAAGATAAATTAATATCTCGTTCTGTTACTAAGTATCTTTAGCATGTGCATATACGGCACTGTACATTTGTAGCAGGGGAGTAAGGAAATGAAGCATACAGTTTTTGACCTGAAGATGCTTAGGATATAATTAAGAAAAATATATTGTTTCAAATATCATATGCTTAAAATATTTATTCTTTGTTTAGCATAAATTAGTATCTTTATAATAATCTGCTGTTTTATGAAGTATTTTATTTAAAAATAAAACATCTCATTTAGATGTTTTAGTTTCATTCAACCAAGGTCTTAAAAGTCACTAGTTCTAAAACAAATACATAAATCTTAGTTTGGGTTTTTCTCAGCATCTTGTACATCTACTGTTATTATTTAATAATCTGCCATGCTATGGATATGTTTGCGTGTCTGCCTGGACATATCTAGAAATACATGTATCTACCATTTATTTAATGCTTACTGTGTACCAGGGATGTGCTAAATACTCATATATATTTTATAATACATTATATAGTATATACATACTGTATGATGTATGTAATATATATTATACAAAGTACATTTTACTCTACATAGTTCATATATATATATGTACACACCCTTTGGCTCCTTAGTTATAAACTAAAAGAACTATCATTTGTCTAAATCACACAGTTTGGCAGATTCTGGGTGTTAGCAGGTCTGCTTTTCTCTTAAGGCTATGCTGTTAATCATTAAACCTACATTCTGAAGTTGAAGTCAGAGGCCTTCACATAAACAAGTAAATACAGGGATGCGGTCACTGCCTGTGATTTTCCTTAAGATTATGCCCAAAGAAGGCTCTCAAAGACTTGGAATTTCTATAAAGAAGGCACCTGAAGATCACAACAGCACCTTTCTTCAGCTTCTCAGTCTGTTTGTTGAGGCCACCAAAATGGGAAATAAAAATTGGTCTAAGATGATAGTTTATCTATGTATATTAGCATGTGTATCTACTCCGTCACTGCAGTTTATATTTAAGGGTGGGGGGAGTTACTGAACTGACTACAGGTGAAGTTAACTGGGAGAGACTTTCTGAAAGAATCTTGAGTAATCAATTTAAACAGAAAGAGAAAAGCTTCTTATGATGCCGACAGCCAGACATCACTATTTAACTGCTTATCTATTTAAACACTCAGGTTTGTCTAGTTCTAATCCTAACATCAACCCAAATACTCTAGGAAAAACACATGAACACATATGTGAGCATTTGCTTTAGTGGGTAAAAAAGAGAAGAATAGAAAAGTAGAAGCATGAGGAAGAAACTTAATGGAAATGCTCCTATTTTAACCATATAATTCTAATTGTGGCAATGTGGAGATGTAGACAATTGAATAGGATGCAATAAAACTTACCAAACAGTATTTCCAATGGCAAAACAGAAATCAGCAAATAGAATTTTTAAGAAGCAAATAAAACTTTCTGAGCTTAGAGACAAATGAGGGGAAGCACTTCTGGAATGGGGGAGTAATAAAAAATTGGCTTTTTCATAAAAACAAGGACACTGGTAAAAATTGTCAAAATCAACTTTTAAGAACTCTGACATTTAGCCAAAGGTTTGTAACAATCTAAGGAGCAATGCAAGAAAGACAGTTAAATCTTGGTAAACATAGCAAGCAAGCTCTGTGCAGTTTCAAGCTGCCCTACTCTCATGATCCTCTTGCCAGCTCCATGGGGGCCTTCAAAACCAACAGACTCACAACTATGGCAACTCTGAAAACTAGCAGGCTAGCAGTCACGGGAGAGGGCAGGACAGGTTCACAGTGCCTCCGAAACCCCGTCTCCAGAGGAGCGACACTATATGACCTATGTGGCAGCTCCTGAAAAGCTCCATTCTCAGGGCTCGTCTTTATTTGATGTGACTCAGAGCCAGTCTTGTGAACAGCCACATCCCTGGGGCACTTGTCAAAAACAATCAGTTGCAACTTAGGTGGTGACAGAAGTTAGGACAAATAAAGGGATGACCAGAAAATTAAAAGGAAAATGACATGTCTACAGGGTACTCTGAAAAGCTCCGGCACATTTCTGGAAACCTAGAAGGCCACGAGTGTGTGCAGGACTGTGTGTGTGCCTGCACACAACCAGAGAAGGCTCTACTCTTTCCCCTCTGGCTGACCTTTAAAGTCTGCATGAGCAGAAAGTGAAATCCCTGTACTGCAGAGCCATAAACTCCTACTGAAGCACCGAGAACAAGTCCCAACACCACACAGAGCCCCTTGGAAAAGGCTGCAGGACTTGGCTCCAGGCCTTTAAGGAAATCTCCACCTGGTCTTTAGCTGAACACCAAGTGGTGACTTCAGTTCAGTGGTTGTGCAACACAAAAATTACAGACTTTATATAGAATTACTCCAGGAAACTCACTAACTAAATAAGTAGTAAGAGTAACAGTAACAAAAATGATAAACCATGGAAGGGTGGGGGTAGGGGTTTGATTTCCAGGTTTGCCACATTATATTATCTCAAATGTCCAGTTAGCAACAAATGTTTTACAAGACATAAAAAAAAACCCCAAAACAGTGAAGTATAACCCTACTCAGGAATTAAAGTAGTCAATAAAAACTGTCCTTGAGAAAGCCCAGATATTGGATTTACTAGACAACAATTTTAAAAAGATGTTATATATGTTAAAAGATCAAAAGGAAACCATGATTAAAGAATGAAGAGAAAGTATAAGATGGTATCTCAGCAATGGATAGTATCAATAGAAACTTAGAAATTATTTTTAAAAAATAGAAATAAAAAAATAGAAATTCCAGAATTTTCAAGTCACTTTCTTGAATATTCAAAGGTAAAATGAATTCAAGAGAGTGACTGACTCAACCGATCTGAATCGGCAGAGGAAAGAATCAGCGAAGATTTAAGATAAGCAAACTGATGTGATCTAACTGAGCAAGAAAGAAAAAAAGAATGAAGAAAACAAAGCAGAAGCCAACATTCTTTCCTGATAAAAACACTCAACAATGTAAGAATACAAAGGAACTCCCTAAACCTGATAAAAGCTATACTAAGAATGGTGGATGTTTTCCAAGGCTTTTCCTGTATCTATTGCTTATCGCGTAGGCTTTCATCCTTAGTGCTACAATATGACCTATTACATTGACTGATTTCCACATGTTAAATCTGCCCATCATTGCTGAGCCAAATCCTACTTGGTCATGGTGTGTAATCATTTTGATACATCATAACTCTGTTAACTAGAATTTTCACTGATGCTCTGATGTCCATATTCAGAAGAGACTTTGGCTTAGTTTGGGATCACAGTAATACCGACTCCACAAAATGAACTGGAAAATGTTCAGTTCTCTTTTAATTTTTGGAAGAATTTGTAAAAGATGGATGTTACTGCTTCTTTAAAACGCTTGGTAAAATTCACCAATGATGCATTCTGTGCCCCGGGATTTTCTCCGTGGGGTGTTTTCGGATTGCTAGTTCAATCGCTTTACTCTCGCGAGTCTATTCAGTTTCTTTTTCTTCAGTTTTAAGTTGTTTCTTCTCATGGATTGTCCCTTTCATCTAGGTTATTTAATTTGTTAGCATAGAGTTGCACTCTCTTACAACCTTTTTTATGTCTCTAAGGCCAGCAGTGGTATCTCCTCCATCATTCTGATTTTATTAATTTGGATGTTGCCTACTTCCCCTCTTTGGGTCAGTCTAGCTAAGATTTTGTTCATTTTCTTGATCTTTCAAAAAACCAATTTGGGGTTTAATTAATTTTTTCTATTCTTTTTCTATGTGCTATTTCATTTATTCCCTTCCTAATGGATCTGCTAACTTCACCTAAATGTCTAAAAACAAAAATTTATTTCTACATTTTGTATAAGCTCTTAATCCTATATATCTATATATCTATATATCTATATATCTATATATATATATACACTAACATGTTTAAAAATATGTCTAATGTATATAGTTATATAGTAAAATAATTTGCCAAATCAGACAACTGCCAAAAGATTTGAATAGATTCTCCAAAGAAGATATACAAATGGCATTTTACAAGATGCTCACATCATTAGTAATTAAGGAGATGCAAGTCTAGATCACAAGGTTCCACTCCCTACCCAGGAGGATGGCTACGATAACAAATAACAAGTGTTGATGAGGCTGAGGAGAAAATGAAACCCTCATACTGACTGGTGGGAGTGTACGACGTCTCAGAGCCACTCTGGAGAATGTTGACAGTTCCTCAAAATGCTAAACCTGCAGGTAACGTGACGTGGCAATCCCCCTTCCAAATAAACACCTGAGGGAACTGAAAATACGTCCACCCAAAACCTCTATGTTCATAGAGCATTATTCATAACAGCCAAACACAGAAGCAACTCAAATGCTCATCAGTAGATTAAAGGATAAATAAAAGGTGGTATGTCCACATAATAGAATATTATATTTGGCCATAAAAAGGAATGAAATGTTGACTCCTGATATGACATGGAGAAACTTGGACATTATGCTAAGCGAGAAAAGCCAGATACAGGTCGTATGTATCATATGACTGCATTTATATAAAGTACCCATAACGAGCAAATCCACAGAGACAGAAAGTAGTTTAGTATTTGCCAGGGGCAGGGAGAGAAAGCAATGGAGGGGGGTGGCGACTAACGAGCACAGGGTTTCTTTGTGGGGTTGGGCTGAGTATGTTTTAAACTTGGAAAATGGTGATGGTTGCAAAACTCTTGTGAACATATTAAAACCCAATGAATTGTAGACTTTAAAAGGGTAAATTTTATGCTATGTGAATTATAGCCAAATGAAGCTATTAAAAAAATCATAGGAATTGTGGTCATGAAGGGCACAGTTGGTTATGATGAATAAAGCAACAAGAAAAAAAAATTCAGAGGAGACCATCCCTCTCCATGTCAGACACGTCAGACAGGAGAGCCTTGGTTCTGGCTAAGGAAATGGAAATGTAACACAAGGAGAAGCAATATACAAGAGAAACAGACACGCTTAATGTATCACAAGGTTTTGCTGGTAAGGACTTAAGCTGCTGGCAGTACAATACCAATGACAGAAAATTAAATGGAAAGGCTTGATGAAGTGTCGGGGAAGACAGCAATTTTATTGAGGTGTACTTATTTTTATATCCTTCAGGTTACCAAATGGTTAACAGTCTAAGTGCTTATTATAAAGCTTTCTAACATAAAGGAGAAGAGGAAGAATAATTAAAATTGGAAACATCAACTGAGGAGTCACTCATACTTAGGTGTCAGCTCAAACTTAAGGGTATACAATGAGCTTTGTAAGTAGGTCTCAAGGAAGAAGCAAAAGAAGCCAATCGCCTCATTCTTGGGTGATACTCAAAATTACCTTCTCATTCCTTCACTCCTGCTCTTCAAACAGCTGTCTGCGGCATGTGGGTAGCAGAGTTTGAAGTGTAGCAGGTGTTTGTGATTTCCTTTCTCAAGGTCACAGGTGACTCTGCCGGCGCACTAGAAAAACCACAGCTTCTGGGCCCCTCTCTTCCCACCAAACCCCAAGATCCCCTTCTCACATCCAGATTACTCTCTGCTACTTATGTCTTTAACTCACCCCACAGCTATTCGACTTAAGTGCCATTACTCCTCAGAAATCTAAGCCTTTCTCCACTAACCTCAAATCATCACTGATTAAAATTTCTTGGTGGGTGGATGGGATATCCTCCAAGAAAAATTTGTGAAATTACCTTTCTTAGATAACTTCCAGGGTAGATTGATCAAGAAGAGGGAAACTGTACTGGTCTATTGCCCCTCCTCAAGTCAAGACCTTCATGACCCTTTTCACCTGTCACTCCGGGCAGCCTTGCCGGCAGTGCCCAGGACCCCTCATGACCACCCGCTGCCGAATCCCATTACAAGTCGCAGTGGCCACATAGAGATCAGAGGAGAGAGTACACAGTATGCAGCGGAGCTTTTAAAACTATAAACTGTTTTTTTAAGTGTTAACTGCTGTTAATATTACCTGAACTGCTTCCAACTTCCACAGAATCTGCTTTGTTGCGCTGAGTAGCATTTGAGCTTAAAGGTTTATTCGCATGAACTGATTCAGCTTTTAGGGAGTTAATATTGTTGGCTCATCTACCATAATGCATTAACACATTCGATTTAAATGATTCTAGGAGACCCTTAAAGACCTTTTGTGTTTCAGTTTCCCACTGGGAAATGATGACAATACTTTTCTCTTATGGAATTATTGTGACATTCAAGTGAGAAGATAACTTACATAGAACACTTTGTACAGTGCCTGGCACAGAGTAAGTGCCCAATAAACGTTAGGTATACTTATTATTATTCAATTCTTAACGTTCTCCCAGTTATAGGGAAATAGTGTCTTGTAGTAAACTTTCTGTAAACATCTACAACTATAAATGTGATTATATTTTCCAAACCAAATATAGATCTACTCACTTCAATGCCACTTCTGAAAACAAAAACTTACTTCTAGCTTTGTTAAAGCAAGCTCTGACTCCATGAAGTGCCCCCAGAGAAGTCTGTTCATGTTGCCATAGATGTCACCAGGCAGAGGTATGGTGACAAGAAAACTTCATGAAGTTTCATCTCCTCCCGGAATTTATGTCAGTCTTTATGCATCACACTAATCTGTGACCAGTCACGTGGTCACCCCAAGAGGAGGCTGTGTGACTGACCACCGCGCTGCTCTCGGCCAAAGAGTGATCTCGGGGGGCGCTGGGATGGCCACCGGGTGAGGGGCAGCGCGGGGCGGACACTGGGCCCACTCGCAGGGGGTATGTGGGACATTAGTAGTGGCAGTTGGCAGATGGTCCTCTAGGCAGGAAAAACAGAGCACTAGGTTCATAATTTTTTATTTAATTTCTCCCCAAATTGAGAATATTTCATAAAATGATGACAGTTAATTTTTTTCTTTTCTAAATATTTGTTTTCTTCATTTTATGGCATGTTCTATTCAAGTTTTGGTTTCTTCTATGGGTTACATTAATGCTTCCTTAAAGGGATCAAATTTTATATTAATTGGTAGGAAAACTTCAAGTAACCACCAAGTCTTAATTTAATAAATATGCAAGTAAATGCTTTGATAAGCACAATGCCATGGAATGTTGAAATTGCTTTTAAATAATTACACTCCCCAAACAAAATGACATAAACAAAAACTTAAATTGTACACAGAAAAAATTTTCACTGTTACAGTTTAACGTTTTTCTAATGTTCTGAATAAAGACAATTAATAAGGAACTATTAAATTTGTCAATGTTAAACAGTTTGGAAGAGAGTTACTGCCATGGATGAAAAGATTAGCATTCAAAAGAAGTTTACAGGCTGGATAGCGAGTCAAAACAAATTAATGAAACTCAACAGCAATAAATGCACAACTTTGCACTTAAATAATAATAGCTGAGAGATTACTAATTTAGTGTTACGCACTGTAATCAGTACTTGAAACAACAGAACAACACTAATAAAGTGGTTGTTATCTCCATTCTAGAGATAAGGATTCTGAGGCACAAATATATAAATAATGGGAAGATATATACTGATAGCACATCTTTAAAACATCAAGAAGTTATGGCAGGTCAAAGTTCAGTATCAACACAGTATCCAGGTTACAGAAACCAGTAATACCATTAAGTTTTCATACTACAATTAGAACATTAACTCCAGTTACGGATGCCCCTTTTCAAGGAAAGCGAACACCATAGGTTAAGATAAGTAAATGGATATGATACAGATATTCTCAGACATCTTAAGAGCTGCATTTATGGAAGAGGAAACTGATTTGTTCGAAAATGGTCTAGAAAAAGAGCACAGCTAAGATACTAATCATTTGTAGTAAAGTACAAAACTTGAGGTAATAAAAAACACAGTGTTTTAAGATAGAATTCGTTTTTCTTTTCCAGGAAAGAATGTCTCCACAAGTAAAGGGACTTTTTCTTTAGTAACCGCTGACACATCTTTCTCATATGTTGAAACTAAATGACTGGAAACGTATAAAGATTAGAAATGTCTCAAAACTCTTCTGACAATATCCCATTAGTAGCAGAAAAGGTGGTCTCTGGAAAAGTTTGATGCAAATATCAGGAACTCTAGAGGCTCTTAGGCAGCAGCATGTTAATGAAAAAAGAGCCTCCTGACTCCCTGTGCACTGACTGTGGTCCTGCGCAAGCCTCTGCACCTTTCGGGGCCTCAGTTTCGTAACCTGTGGGAATAATACCACCTACCTAAGAACTATGCAGGTGAGAGGAAAGTAGATATACAGATATACTGGTAACACAGTAAGTATTCAAGACATATGTACCATTAGTCTTCACAACGAGGGACTGATAAATTAAATGATAATTCTGCATTATTTTTAAATTGAATTTACTGGGGTGACATTGCATCGTAAAACACGCAGGTTTCAGGTGTACAACCCATCGCCTCAAGCAAAGTCTCCTTCTGTCCCCATCCCCCCAACTTTGCCCACCTCCACCTCCCCCCAAACCCCTTTTCCTCTGGCTATGGCCACTCTGTTGTCTATGTCTTTGTGTTATACACAACATATATAGTTTTTGCTTAATCCCTTTATGTTATTTCACTCAGTCCTCCAACCTTCCTCCCCTCTGACAGCTGTCAGTCTGTTCCCTGGGTCCATGCCTCTGCTCCTATTTTGTTTCTCAGTTTATTTTGTTCATGGGATTCCACAAATAAATGAGATATGTTATTTGTCTTTCTCTGACAGGCTTAATTCACTTAACATACCAATCTCCAGGTCCATCCATGCTGTCGCGAAAGGTAAGATTTCCTTTTTTTTTAACTGCCACGTAGTATTGTGTAAATGTACCATAGCTTTTTAATACACTCATCTGCTGATGGACACCTGGGCTGTCTCCAGATCTTAGCTATTTTAAATAGTGCTACTATGAACATAGGGGTGAATATATTCTTTCATATTAGTGTTTCAGGTTTCTTAGGATACATTCGCAGAAGTGGGATTACTGGATCATAAGGCAGTTACATTTTTGGTATTTTGAAGAAACTCCATACTGTTTCCTTGAAACACGAGTCTGCATTCCCACCAACAGTGCACAAGCATTCTCTTTTCTCCACGTCCTTGCCAATACTTGTTTGTTGATTTATTGATGATAGCCATTCTGACAGGTGTGAGATGGTATCTCATTGAGGTTTTAACTTGCAATTCTCTGATGATTAGTGATGTTGGGTATTTTTTCATATGTCTATTGGCTAGCTGCATGTCCTCTTTGAAGAAATGTCTATTCATGTCCTTGACCCATTTTTTAATTGGGTTGTTTTTTTTGTCTTCCTTGTGTTGAACTGTGTAAGTTCTTTATATATTTTTGAAATTAACCCTTGATTAGATGTGTCACTGGTGAATATGTTCTGCCATGCAGTGGGCTGCCTTTTCATTTGGTTGACGGTTTCTTTTGCTGTACACAAAAGCTTTTTAGTTTCATGTAATCCTATCTGATTAATTTTTTCCTTGCCCGAGGAGATAAATAGGCAAAAAAATTGCTATGAGAAATATCTGAGATTTTACTGCCTACGTTTTCTTCTATGATTTTTATGGTTTTGTGACTTACATACAAGTCTTCTATCCATTTTGAGATTATTCTTATGTATGGTGTAAGCTGGTGGTCTGGTTTCATTTTTTTACATGTATCTGCTCCCAACACCATTATTGAAAAGACTGTCTTTACTCCACTGTGTCTTTACTCTTGTGTCCTTTGTCAAATATGAATTGACCGTAAAGGAGTGTGGTTAACTCATTCCGGATCATTATAAATACTGGCAATATAATACTAGTTATTGATAATAACTGCCGATGCTTCGCAGAGTGCTCAGACTGTACTGCTGAACAGAGCGCGCGGATCCCCCTCTGGATCGAGGACACGTTTTACCTGGGGAGACATTTGCTGAGATCTAAAGAAACAGACTTAGGAAAGATCACAAAGAACAGAGATGTGTCATCACTGACCAAGGCAAATATCATCCACACCCTCGTACAATTACTATGCATAAATGCAAAAGTAGGACAGTGGGGAAAACTGATAGGAAAAAATTGATTATTTTGAAATGTGTTGTTAGAGAAGAGTTCTATGAATACCCCAGACCATCAGAAAGATGAACAAGTGGGGTCCTAGAGCAAATTAAGCCTGAAACATGCCTGCAGGCAAAAATGACAAAACTGAAGCTGTCCTGCTTCGAGCACATCATGAGAAGGCACGGTTCTTTGCAAAAGACAATATTGCTAGAAAAATGGAAGGCAGCAAGAAAAAAGGAAGACCAAATATGAGCTGGACCAACTCCATGAAAGAAGCTACAGGCAGGAGTCCACAGGAGCTGCGCAGGGCTGTGGAAGACAGCACCCTGTGGACGTCACTCATTCACAGGCTCAGCAGGAGTTGGAGCCAACCCAATAGCATGTAACACACACGAAGAAAATGCTTGTTATGCGAAAGTGTGCCTGTTCCTCACAGAGACCAAATGTTCAAAGGCCTGTGTGTGCGTAGGTAACAGCTTGGCCCTGTTCAAGAAGCTTAGCGGAGAGTGTCATGAGGTGATACTGATGAGGCAGGCAGAGAGCAGATTGTGAAGGCCCTACAAGTTCCTGGGAGACGGTTTGGGTTTTATTCTAAACGTGGGGAGAAGTGATTGAAGAGTGTTAAGGAGGATAACACATTCTGAATCACATTTTAAGAAGATCACTTTGGCTGTTACGACTTTTGAATTCATGAGTAAAGTGATTACATGTGTAGGACAGCCGGAGACAATCCCAGTGTAAGCCTGTTGTCCTGCTAAAACTGGACTCCTGCACGGACTCCAGGCAAGAGTCAGAATATGCAGATAAGTTGATGCAGAATCAAACGAACTTCAAAAACTGAAAAAAGAGCCCTGGCCAGGCAGCTCAGTTGGTTGCAGCATCATCCTGTACACCAGAAGGCTGCAGGTTCAATTCCCGGTCAGGGCACATACCTAGCTTGTGGGTTCAATCCCTGGTTGGGGCACCTATGGGAGGCAACTGATCGATGCTTCTCTCTCATATCAATATTTCTCTTTCTCTCCCCTTTCCTTTCTAAAATCAATTTAAAAAATATCCTTGCGTGAGGATTAAAAAAGATGAAAAAAGAAAAAGAAGGCAGGCTGGTCAAGACACAGGAAGGTGGCTGTGGCAATTATCTTCACATTCCCTTGTTCCTGATGTCCCTGACCTAACTGGGACCCTGGGTCCTCCCTCTGATTCTTAACCTAAGACATCTTCTCAGGCTTGGGATAAGTTCTTGTCCTTATTATCTGCCCATCTCTTGTGATTAAATTATTACTTCTCAATGTGAAACACCCAGACGTGTTTAGGATCTGCAAGTAACTCAGAGTAGCCAGAGTGAGTACCGGGGAAGAGCTGGAAATAAGCTTAGAAAGGGAGAGAAAGGGCTTCAAATGGCATGCTAAAGAGCTTTTCAACTGGTAGGAGATGAGGTACGGCACGGGATCCTTAAGTGCGATGACGCTGATGTTGTGGAGAAACAACGTCGTGGAGGATGGCTTTGGGAGGGTAAGTAGGCAGAGACTGGTTTCTGACTCAGCTTTTTCTGAAGACTGGATATCTGCCTCCTTCCTGGACAGGGAACTTTGGGTCCCCCTCTAGTGAAGAATCCGCCTGCTCCCAGCCCGTGATGACACAAATGACTTCCCACAGCTAAAGCCTGAGCCTTCGGACCGCTGGGTCTGCCTTCTGCACTCCGCAGCTTCAGAGTGTGGCTCTATCAAGTGTAACAAATCCAGATCTTCAAACACCCCCTTTTCTGAGATTCAAGCCTATATTCTCAGTTCTCTGAACATTTCCATTTATTCATGGACTTCGGTTACCTGAAATTTAACATGTCTAAAATCGAATCTATTATTCTGAGAAAAATCAGCCTTCATTCCTTTTCAAAAATAGTCTGTTATTAGAGTCATCATTCTCTCAGTTTGGGAATCACCTTTGACCACTTTTCTTCTGAGTCCCTATCATCGATTCTAATCTCCAAATCTTCCTCACGAGCATACACCTCTACTTCCATGTCCACTGCCTCTCCTTACTCAGACCCGAATCACCTCAAACGTGGATTGCAGTAGCTGCACAACTCATATTCCATTACCATCCACCTTTTCTTTCAACCTAATATTGAAGGGGGTAACAACATTACCCCCTTGGACATATATATACAACAAAATATTACTTGGCCATAAAAAAGAATGAAATCTTACTCTTTCCAACAGCATGAATGGATCTACAGGGTATTATGCTCAGTGAAATAAGTCAGTCAGAGACAGACAAGTACCATATGATTTCACTTATATGAGGAATCTAATGAACAAAATAAACAAATGAACAAACAAAATAGAAACAGACTTATAGGTACAGAGAACAGACTGATGGTTGCCAGAGGGGAGGGGCGTTGGGTGGCAGGGTTAAAAAAGGTGAAGGGATTAAGAAGTACTAACTGATCATCACAAAATTGGGATGTAAGGGAAGGCATAGGAAATACAGTCAACAATGGCATGGTGGTTGTCCACGGTGCCAGGTGGACACGAATTATCAGAAGGAACACTTTGTAGAGAATATGAATGTCCAGCCACTGTGATGTTCATCTGACACTAAAACAAAATAGTGTTGGGTGCACACTGTAATCAAAAAATAACAAAATAATTGCCTCCTTGATCATATTCTTTGCTCAAATGCTTTACTATTGCTTCTATTGAGAAAGTCCTGATTCTTTATCTAACATCCGGTGAGCTTTATGAATCACGCCCACATTACCTTTTCTAATCTTCTAGCTCGTGTTCTTAAATACTCTGCTTCAGTCAAACTGCACATCCATCTGTGTATTTTCCTGCTGTGGATCTTTGGTCACACCGTTACTCTGTCCAGAACATTCTATTCCTTTTCAAATCCATCCTTTCTCATTATCCAGTGGCACCTTCCCTAACAGCCTTCTCTAAATAGTCTTCCCAAACCACTCTAATTATGGGAATCCATGTAGCACTTGAGGCCTAACCCACAGGTGGCAAACACAGGCCCATGGGCCGAATCTGGCCCTCCACCATGTTTTGTCCTGCCCGGCACCTTGTTTCTACCGGGCGGCAGCACAGAGCTCTTGCTTAACTGTTAAGGAGCACTTAGATTTATACAGTCCCCAAATTACATTTGGCCCTTTGAAGGCAACTGCGAGGCTGATGTGCCCCTCCCCCACCAGTGAAAATGAGTTTGACACCCTAACCCACATTCCTTAACTTGAGCACAGGCTGCCCTGGGGACATGACATCTGTTTCACATTGATCTAAACCTTTATCCATTTCATATATTGGGACTTAACGGTTTACAGCTAATTTTTCTAAGGAGACTAAGAGCTACTCAAAGACACAAAGCATGTTTTGTATTTTTACATTTCCAATTTTGCCATACCACTCTCTCATCTATCCGGGGCTTGGTACTATACTATGCAATGCACATTCCTGATGCTTACTGATAATTTAGAAAACAAATTCAGATTATGCCACTATTATGGTAAAGTCCTCCAGTGATATAAAATTTTCAGAATGTTAAAAGTTTACCAGATAGAAAAATTCAGAATAGTCAAAACAGAATTAAGGGGAAAAGTCTAGGAAAAACATAAATGCCAGTGGAGTGTGCTGATGGGAAAAATCAACATAACTTAAAATTTCTGGATAAAAAACTACTGTGAAGATACTAAAGAAAAATGTTATACTATGGACAACTTATAGTAGTCTTAAAGGAGAATCTATTTTCTATTTATATTTGAATTTCAAAAGAACTGCTTTGAATTGCTACTTTATTGATAGGCGAAAACAGATTCTTTTATGGCTCCAGCTATAAAAGCTTATAGTTTATCAGTTCCCTCTCCACCCTGCAATTACCTACAGGAAGAGATTGGCTATGGGTTCTATTTTATGAGTTTTATAGGGATACATTCACCCCAAATTACATACTATGAATTCCTGTAAAATTCTACAAACTGAAGAAAATAAAGTTCTTCCTTTGGATCAAAGACATTTTATTTGAAGTCAGCATTTATCCATAAACAAGCTGTCCCAACTATTACGTTAAAATGCGGAAAGCATATTTTACATAAATATATGGATGAAATATATTCTACATGGTAAGAATGCAATATGCAGCCCTCTTATGAGCCTACAGGGTGGGCTAAATAGTGATAACAACCCCACAACTCAGATGTGGCGGAACAGGTACAGATACCATGAAATCTGAGAGTCTCAGAATGAAATTAAATTTGTAGAATTCAGGTAAGTACACTTATGAATAATGTTACTGTTAAGGGCAAGCAATATCACAAACATCTCAGCTATATTTTCAGAATAACAAAACACTCTAAAACACATTAAAGTTTATTACTGATCAAAAATTATGTGACAAAAATTTACCTACCAAAGCCCTTAGAAAACCTAGAAGTGTAACTGCCAGAATGAACGAATCAATGGCTTGTAAAGTGCTCGGTCTTACAATGAGAAAGAATAATAAATCAACATTTAAATTTCCAATCAAACTAGGACATTTTAATCCCTAAGAAGTAATGCAACCCCGGGACGGATGCGGTCTGTCGATGAGTGTCCCAGGAGATGACCCGGGTGCTGTTCCAACCCGTGGTGGCAGATGTGTAGGCTTCTGTGGAAGTGCCAGCTGTTGCTTTATAAACTGCCAAAAAACCTATTTGTTAAAAGAATACTGTTCGTATTAGTGGGGTTGCGGAATCACTTAATGAAATAAGAAGGATGACGTAATATCAGTCAGTGTGACAGTTCTGGAATCGAAGCAGCTTTACAGAAATGGATGACTGATGACCCAGGCCACACTGATGCCGTCTGAATTTCACTGCATCTGTTTTCATTGGAAAACATTCAAAAACAATTCTCCTCAAATCACAGTTATTTATAATATTCAGCATGGTGTACTGTGTTTTAATTCCACCAGACAACAGGAAAAGCTATGGGAACTGCTGTGCATATGGTTTTAATTAAAGGGCAGGTATGTTTTAACTTTATTCCTCATGTAATAATCTCAAATAAGAAAAGATCAAACATGTGAGGGAAGACTTCCTTATGCTAGTTACTGTTTCTCTTTGATATGCAAATGGGTCCTTCATTTAAGGTAAATATGGGACTCAAGCTAGTACCGACTTAACTATTAACTGACTTTTACACCAGTTTTGCAGGGTTCAGACAGTGACCTTTGATTAATCCGAGTTTGATATTATCCTTAACTTGCTGTAGACTACAAGCAGGTGTAGCAACTAGTTCTTAAAGTGGCATGATCTAATTATTTTCATATAATCTAATATTATGATGTTCTAATGTTTCATTTGCTTTTCCAGACTAAAATGTCTGAGTGAATACCATTCAGGACAAAAATCAGTGAAAAGAAGTCACACATTTACCCATTAAATCTGAAATAGGGCATTAGGTATAAATAAAAGAAAATCCGTAATACACAAGCAGGCAAAACAAGCTACCTACACAGAAGAGTAACTACTGGTATACAGTGTCTCTCCTGAACTACTAAATGCCGGAAGCCAGAGCTGATCAATGTCTGCAGCGCTTTGAGAGGAAAAGGCTATGCCGAAATGATGAAAACCCTGGCAAGCTGCCTTATGCAAAGACAAGAAAGAGATATTTTAAAATATGTAGACTCCGATAACATACCTCTTTCAATTTACATTTCTTAAAAATGTAACTTGAAAATACACTCTTAGATATAAATTAGGTTAAGAACTCAGAATGCCAAAAAAAAAATGAGTAATGACTGCATCTAGTAAAGAAGAAAGGTTTGCTTCTTTTTGATGGAGGGGGTAATACCATGTGGGGATATTTTTTTTTTACCTCCTGTCAAAGGCATCTCAAAAACAGATATGATATTATTTATATCAGAAAGAAAAATTTCCAAACACAAACATTAAAGTTCATATAATAAATTTTTAAAAGTAAATTAAAAAGAGAAAGAGAGAAAACACAGAACAAAGATACACAGGTGATTTGTGACAGGACAGCCTATATTTTCTTAAGGAATACTACACCCTATTACAGTGCTGCAGAATCAAACTATCCTCTGCAACCACGTATTCACGGAAATGTTCATTCTAGCTTGGGATGTGAGACACATTCTGGCTTGGGATGTGAGACACACGACTTTCCCTGCTAGAGGTTTGGGAAAGTCTCTTTCCATCACCTGATGACTAGTTGTAGCTAGTATTGTGCACTCCTGTAGACACAAGACATTCATGGTGGTACTTACAGCAGAAGGGAACTGGGATGCTAATGCATAGAGAGAAATGAGCTGGAAATGGTGGGTTAGGTACAACAAAGTCAGGAAGTCACTTGGGGCCCCAGCCTCAGCCATTCTGAAATCCTAGCCAACTCCCTTTCTATTTTTTCCTTAGACTCCAGGAATCTCTCTCCTTTTCAGGCCAACCTAGTACAAAAAGTTTGAACTTACAAATATCCCACCTTAAATTTTTCAGACTACCCTACCTGGTGTGGTTCAGTGGATTTAGCACAGGCCTGTGAACCAAAGGGTTGCAGGTTCAATTCCTAGTCAGCGCACATGTCTGGGTTGCAGGCCATGTCCCCAGTAGGGGGCACACAAGAGAAAACCACACACTGATGGGAATTTCTCTCCCTGTCTTTCACCCTCCCTTCCTTCTCTCTAAAAAATAAATAAATAAAACCTTTAAAAAAAATTTTTAGGCAAGCTTTTTCCCATTTCTTCCATCTCTAAATATTTTCTTCTCTTAATTACTTTAAAGAAAATGAGAGCATATAGATGCAAAGGATGGAAATTAGGTAAAATTATATTTTCTGTGAAAATCAGACTTTACCTTCCAGGACACTGAGTAATGAACACACCTTTGATTCTATTTACAGGTTATGGAGAAAGGGCGAAAGTGGTCAGTAAGCAGGGGACTGTGGAGGACAGGGGTAGTAGAATATACATAGTTTGTAGTAAAGAGAGAGAAGAGAAGAGCTTCAAAAAAAATGTAAAAAGGAAATCTAGCTCAAGTGAAAACCTGGAGAACTGAGTGTTTGGGGAGTGCCTGTATACACCAGGTATATTAAAACTTATTGACTGCACAGAGTAGAAATGTTATTAATATAATAGGAACTAACATTTAACAATTTAAATGGGGAAAACAATCAAAAGACCAAAAGTACCTAAATGATTATTATTAGATACTGGTCCTAATTCATTGGAGTTATTTTGAGATCACTACTGTAAATCTTAATACCGTTATTTCTCATGAGTTCATGATGATTTGGTTCTATTATTTTACCACTTAATTCACGGGAGAATCTATAATCGGCCTACACACAAAAAACTCTGCCAGGATGCACTTTTCTAAGTTCCACAGTGTACAAAAACCCCTCCAGAAATGGAGACACAGGTGCCACAGGAATGCCTGCAGGAGTAACATAAATTTCAAAAGTATGCAAAATAATCCAATGAGTATATGATTCAAATACATTAAAACAACATATTTTCCATAATTGCTAATCTTTAATTTTAAATATCAAAGAATAAAACTTACCTAAGGCTGTGGCTACTAAAGGATAATTGGAACACAGGATAGCCAACTGTTTTTTTAATACTACACTGATGATTAGTTCCTCAAACACCAATCTTTATTGCAGCTCCACATACTACGTCATCAAATATGTTGAATTACTCATATGGATTTATTACAAATAGAAATTGGAGTCAATCTGCCTTTGAGGAAAATATTATCAATAAAATTCAAATATAGTAGAATACTGTCTTCATTTTCTTGAAAAACATATTAGATATTACCAAATTTTTCTAACCGCAGGAAATGATGAGTTATATGAAATACTCAATGAATACAAAGGACAAGAAATAAGATTATCTTTGTGACGAGGAAGATGCCCTCTAGTCTATATCACCATAAATCTTCCAAGTGGGAACTACCAACCAGTATATATTTCATGTAAATGTTATATTCACAGACAAAATTTAATCATTTTCTTTCTATATCATCTTTATAATTATTTTTAATACACTGAGTGATACTGCAATTGTTAAATGCCTTTTGGTGCCTGGTAGTAATATAAGAAAGATAAGAGAAAAGATTTCACTTGGATAATAATGAAGCCCAGTAATCTGTAAGGAAACTGAAGCATAATGACCTTCTTCCTCTGCTGCAAAACATTCACTCTAAATGAGGCCAGTGCACAAAGTAATACTCATTTTAGAAAGAGTGTAAATTAATTTGCATAGAGATTTACATTACTTTGTCATAAGTATGAGGTATTTTTAAATTAAAAACCATTCTGTTTATAACATTAACAAGTACGTGTAAAAATGATACAGATGTTATTTTCTTACACCTTGGCAAAAATTAGTAAATTTTCTTCATCAACTAGAAAACGTGAGATTCATTTTCTTGAAGGGATATAATTTCCGACAAAAGGGAGGTGCTAGGAGTTTTCTACAATGCCGTGACTATAACCAGCACCACTGTGTAGCTTCATAACAGTTCTAACAAAGCAGAAATACATTGCCTTACCGTTGGTGCTTTATCTACGAGCTGGTTACAAGGCATTCTTTCTGTGCTGGTAATTCCTATGAAAAGAAAAGACTGTGAATATTTGCTTATTATACCTGTTCATTTTATTTTGAAAACGTGTCAGTAAGACACGACTCCTACAGCTTACAAGAAAAAAAGCATCGCTTCCATGGCAGGGTCCTTTAAAGTTGTATCACGGATTCTATGGTCACAAACAGCTGGGGACTTTAGCTAAGAGACTCGACTTCAGGTGAGATAGGCCAATTTCCCCATTCCAGTGGCCTTCAGCAACAGTGCAAAACGTGTCCGCATCCTGCCCTCGGCTCAGAAATTATGTATACACCATCATCTCTGCTCTGCTGCATTTCTTCCTTGAAAGTTTATTTCTGAGTTGAGGTCATCAAGTTTTCATAAAGAAGAATCACAAAGGCTAGAAGAAATCACTTCCTTATTTTCTAAAAAAGAATAAATAAATCTATTTGAATTTCTCTTTGATCTGACTTCCTACTATGACACATTGTATTATTTACTCAGTCACCATGGAGTATCTGGAAAATTAAAATTCCCTTTGATTCTCCCCTTTAAAATGATAACACTGACTGATAAACTTGAGAAAAATCCTTTTATCATGTGTGGATTTATCTTTTTGCTCCCAATGTTCTTTAATCCATTTCTTTGTAATAAACAGCCCCTAAGGATATATAACACACTGCGTCTCAGCTGTAAAGACACTAGTTCAAAGTCAGCTCTAGTTAAAAATGAACACAGGTGTGGGTCTCCTTTACTTGACAATCTGCTATCAGCAAACCAGTGAGTTAGGATCTTAGAATAGCCTGTTCAAATAATCCTAAAGGCTCCCACAGGGCAGGGATGGTTAGAAGTGAGACTGCAGAGTACTGTTAGTGGCAATTAGCAAAATTCCTAGTTGAAACAAAATATTCGTTCTTCTTATTTACAGGCATTTAACTTACTTTTCTTAAGGTATGATTGAGATTAACACAATCACTTTTTATCATTTTGCAAGAGTATATTCAAAATAAACAAAGTAAAAAATAAACGAAGTACCACGAAACATGATTAAAAAATTTTTTCTCAACATCTATTATTAGCCAGTGCAGTATAAAGGACAGTACTACCTTTATTTAATCAACTAATACATATTGAGTGGCTACTTGGCACTCAGTAATAATAGATAAATTATAAAGGATAAATTATGATTTCTGACCTCAGGAGTGCATGAAAAAAAAAAGATATCCTTTTTCAAAGAAGCACCACACAGCAAATAAAAGTTTTGTATTAAGTGTAGTAACAGTTTTTAAGGTAATTTGACACACTTTTATTCATACAGTAACACTGGCCTTGGATTTAAAAACATTTTTTAAAAACCTTAGTAATATATATTGTAAAATATTCAAATAATGCCAATTCTTTTTTTCTATTTAAAGTGAAATTGTAATTAAAATTTTTTTTTAATGTTCAAATACAGTTGTCTCCATTTTCCCAACACCACTTCCTCCCACCCTACCCAAATAGTGCTAATTCTTAATGCAAGACTTTAATAATATCAAAGTATTTATAGAACAAACGGTGAACCCTCTCTTTCCCAGCCCCCGAGTCCCCACAACGATCCCTAGGTGCAGCCACTAGGACCAGTCTGGCGTGATGCCCGTGTCCTTACTATTGTCATCTGCTATAAGGCGGACCTAGACTGATTACTGATCTTAAAATTCTAACCAATTACAAAGCAACTTCAAAATGATGGAAATTAAACAAAAAGAATCCAAAAAAATCTATATCTTCAGTTTATAAAATTAGAAAACAACTATATAATTTACAGTTTCAATTTTGGGATGTGTAAAAATGTGAGTTTTAGAAGTGGGTTATACAAAGATATAATCTTAGTTTTAAATAATATCATTTGGAAATACAATCATACATGTTTGTTCAAACTTTCAGTGAAGAATATATAGAAAGTTACATTTAAGTTAAAATATCCCCAAATAGCTCTGTTCTATGTAAATTTTACCTAAATAATCTATATTGATCTATATTTGTACCTTATTTCACCTTTATTAAGGTGAAAGCTCATGATAAGTAGCTTGCAGTGGGGGCTGTTTTTGTGTGTCAACTTGGCTAGGCCACACAGTACCTGATACATGGTCAAACATCCCACATGTTCCTGGGAAGGTGTTTTTTGGATGGTGTTAACATTTACATTAATAGACTTTGAGTAAAGCAGATTATGCTCCCTATTGAGGGTAGGTCTCATCCAATCAGTTGAAGGCCTCCAGAAAGACTGACCTCTCTGAAAAAGAGGGATTTTTGCCATTAGACTGCTTTTGAACTTGATCTGTAACTCTTCCCTAAGTTTCTGGCCTGCCTGCCTGCCTGAAGATTTTGGACTTCCCAGCCTCCATAATCATGAACCAATTCCTTAAAATAAACCTATCTATATGCACACTGTATTGGTTCTCTGTTCCTGCAGAGCACTGACTAATACACTTATTTTATGGGAAACATTAAATGTTATTACAATATTTATATTCTAAGTTAAATACTTGTTCACTAACTATATTAATGATGTAGAAATATAGTTAAAATGTACAATTTAGAATGGAGTATTTTAAAATTAGAATACCTCAAAGTGAACTTAAAAAAATATAACATCTATAGTTAATCAATCTATCAATACATTTATTTTTATTTTTATTGTTATAATTGTCTGCATTTTCTTCAATAAATTTTTTAAAATATAAAATCAATGTGTCAATACATATTTACTGCTAGATTGTCTAGTCTGACAATCTCTGCTTTTTAATGCTTGGATTATTTACATTTGATGCAATTAAAGTATGGCTGTGCTTAAATCTGTCATCTTGCTCTTTTGTTTCTTCCTTTTCTGTACTCTTTTGGAACAATACAATATCTTTCCTATTCTACATTATATATCCTGTATGGCTAAATTTTTCGATATACATCTTTATATTTTTTAATGGTTAATCTATAGGTAAAAGACATCTTCATTACAGTGTACATGGAATTAGAATTTTCCATTTCACAAGTAATATAACCATCTTAAAACAGTATTATTTAATTTATCCTATCACCCTTTATGCTACTGTTGGTTTATATTTTACCTCTACATGCTATAAATCCCACAATATATTGTCAATATACTTGTTTTAAACAGTCAATAGTCTTTGAGAATTTTAGAAAAATTAGTCTTTTATATTTAGATGTACAGCATTTGGCAGAAGTAAGGCCTGCTTGAGAGTGGTTGGTAGGGTAATAATATGCATGTAATAATTTATAGTTTTAATTTGAACATTTCACCTAAAATGTCATATGGGGTGCTTGAGTGTGATATTGTTATGTTACAGAATTGCATACTTATAGTTTTGTAATAAACAAGGGGCGTTATTTGTGCTGGAACCTGTATATTTATCCTTTCCATTCCTGTTTTCATTCCTGTGTGTAGATCCAAAATTTCATCTGAGATCATTTAACTTCCTTACAAAATCTCTAGTAGGATCAATCTGCTGGTGACTATGTTATTTTTTTTCCTGAGAAGTCTTTAATAGGTATCATTTACGAAGAATATTTTTGCTAGGTATTGAAATCTAAGTCAATAGTCATTTTCTTTCAGCACTTTATTTCATTGCAATGTTTCTTTTCTTTAAGGATTCTTCTTTTTAACGATTTTATTTATTCTTAGAGAGAGGGGAAGGGAGGAATAAAGAGAGGGAAACATGTGTGGTTGCCTCTCATTTGACCCCTACAGGGAACCTGGCCCGCAATCCAGGCATGTGGATGACTGGGAATTGAACTGGAAACCCTATGGCTCGCAGGCCAGTGATCAATCCACTGAGCCACACCAGCCAGGGCAAAAGATAAAATTTTTTACTGTATCTGAGTTCCTGGTGTGTTGGGCAAGGGGTGTAAGGTAGGAGAGCTTTGTTGTTCTTGGCACTGAACAAGGACCTATGCAGGGAAAGCAAGATTCTTCCAAAAGAGTATACAGAAATGGTTTTTTTTTTCAGAGTTCACTGAGGGCTCTGAGCTAGCAGAAGCTCTAAGTCCTCTGGGGAGCTGGGTAAATCTGCCAGTTTAATGTCTGCAGTACATCAAGGGCCTGGCAGAGCCTACGGCCCACACTGGACGCCCGCGCCCAGTCACTGGGAGATGGCTGCAACATGAAACTGCTAAGACTTGAAGAGCAGAAGCCTATTCCTGTGTCCCTGCAGAAGGGTGACCAGGTTTTTTATTTTTTGCAACTGCTTATGCCTCCCTCGTAATAGCTGGAACCACAAACCCTGAGCATGCAAACAAAACTAACAACTCTCATAAGGAGTTTTAGTAACCTGAAGAAGACCAAAGATAATAATGGAAAAATTAGATTCTCTCTTAAAATAAAACAAATGAAACTTAGCAACTATGAAGAATTTGAGGATAATTAATTCACAAACAACAAAGGAACACTCATTTGAAAAGAGGAAACATGGCTTACAGGAAGTGAATCAGAAGATGGGTGACATTCCCAAGGTCACACAACCAAGGAACAGCAGCAGCAGGACTGAAACCACGCATCTAAGTCACAAAACCTCCCAGACTCATTTATGTGTTTGTTTAGCCCCTGTGGTCAGGACCTAATTTTATTCATCTTTGTATCCACAGTACCTAGGCCAGATGCTTGAAACACAGAAAGTCCTCAAGAGTTGACTCAAATACTGACTGAACGAATATAATCTATGGCATATCCATGCAGTGTTAACAAGACTGCATTAATCATTGGAATGTTTGAGTTAAATGTTCTGGGACTGATTTCAAAAATGTTAATTTACTACTTCCTTTGGTAATGTTTTTAAATTTAATATAAAACTGAAATGTATTACTTAAAAGTTTTCCTAATTTTCCAGATATTAACACACTCTAGAAAAAGTAGTGGAAGAAATTTTATGCTTCTTGGGAGATGCTTTAGGTATTTCATTTTGGAGGAGATCAGAATGTGACATTTTTAGCCCATTTGTACTTGACTGATCTCAACAGCTGAATTGCATATATTTTTAGTTTCCCTAAACTCTACCAACCTTCAACTCAGGATCATGATCAAAGGAAAGAGGGAACAAAGACGATCAGATTTATTGCAGAAGCAAAAATAAGGAGAAATATGTGCCAAATTCTGAAGCCAAAATGTACATCCAGCCCTCTTACGTATCATCACCAAATGTGTACGGGCGATCCACTGAGCACAAGGCACTGTGGTAGGCAGGAGAACTTTTACTTCCCCTTTCGTTATACCATTTTAAGAGGTTTTTGCTTCAGGTAACTCTATAACCATGCACCCTATTTGAGTTTCGGAAATCACCATGAATCTTTAGAGAGAATTATGCTTCCATTATTTATGGCCAGGAAAAAATAAAGAAGTATTTATTGTATTTCAGTAGAGGTTTTTTCCCCTTTCTTCTTCTTTTTTATTGTTATTCTCTTACCATTGTCCCAAATTCTCCCCTTTGCCCACCCCCACCCCCAGGCAATCCCCACACCTTGTCCACATCCATGGATCATTCATACATGTTCTTTGACTAGTCTCTTCCCTTTCTTTCTACTATTATCTCCCTCCCTCGTCAGTCTGTTCCACATTTCCATATCTCTAGTTCTATTTTGCTCCTTAGTTTATTCTGTTTATTAAATTCCTCTTATAAGTGAGATTATATGGTATTTATTTGCCTTTCATCGACTGGCTTATTTCACTTAGCATAACATTCTCCAGTTCCATCCATGCTGTCACAAAAGGTAGTTCTTTCTTTCTTTCTGCTGTGTACTATTCCATTGTGTAAATGTACCACAGTTTTTTGACCCACTCATTCACTGATGGGCACTTAGGCTGTTTCCAGCACTTGGCTATTGTAAATAAAGCTGCTATGAACATAGGGGTGCACAGGTTCTTTTGAATTGATGTTTTGGGATTCTTGGGGCATATTCCCAGCAGTAGAATTGCTGGGTAAAAAAGCAGTTTCACTTTTATTTTTTGAGGAAATCCCATACTGTTTTCCACAGTGGCTGCATCAGTCTGCATTCCCACCAACAGTGCATTAGGGTTCCCTTTTCTCCACATCAAATGAACACTTAATGTTTGTTGATCTATTAATGATAGCCAGTAGGTAGCCAGTTAGCTACTTAAGAATTAGAAAAAAAAATAAAACTTTTTCAGATAACAATATTATACCTAGAAAGTCCAAGAGTTAATGCTAAAATTAACAAAACCAAGAATAGAACTAATAAATGAGAAAGTCAACACAATATAAAATATAAAAAAATCAATATCCTTTACATATTCAAACCACCAGTCAGAAGAAGTAATTGAAGAGAGTATCTCATTTTTAAGAGTGATAAAAGATAGAATACTTGAATAAATACAAGAAATGTACAAAAGTATACTAAAAAAGAGTTAAAATACTTCAGAAAGACATAAAAGTAGTCTTGAACAAACAGAAAGGCATCCTTGTTCTGAGACAAGACAATATAACATCATACAAGTGATCATTCTCTTCAAGATAATATATAAAGTTAATGTGATTGCAATTAAAAAGGTTTTCCCCCCTCACATTAGACAAGTTGATTCTAAAATTCATATAGAAGAATATGCAATACCACCTAGAAAAATCCTGGGGTGGGGGAAAGAGCAGTGAGTGAAAATAAACTCTACTAAATATCTGTATCTATATCAAGCCTCTGTAGTTAAAACAATGAGGTAATGACACAGGAGTACACATGCAGAACAACAGAACACATTACAATGTTCAGAAATACATCTAACTACAGAAGGAAGGATGATACATGAAGCCGAAGAAATATTTTTTAATGTATGGTGTTGGGACAGCTGGGTGAACATTTTTAATTGTCTTTTTTTTTTAATCCTCACCAGAGGATATTGGATATGCTTATTGATTCTAGAGAGAGAGGAAGGGTGAGAGAGAGACAGAGAGAGAGAAACGTCAGTGTGTGAGAGAGAAACATCAATCCATTGCTTCCTATACACGCCCAGACCAGGGATTGAACCCACGATCTAGGTATGTGACTGACATGGGATTGAACCCGCAGCCTTTCGGTGCACGGGACGATGCTCCAATCAACTGGGTCACTCAGCCTTGGTGAACATTTAAAAAGAAAATTGGATCCATACCGCATACCATAAAACAGAGAAGTTCTTAATGGGTCAGAGATTTAAATGATAAAAATGAAGCTATACCAATCCTAGAAGAAAACATAGCAAATACCTTTAAAAACCTAGGCATAAAAAAAGGTTTTGTAAACAAAAGTTTTGCGCTGAAGAGTCAAAGACAAATGGCAATCTGGGCGAACACGTCTGTAACCTACATTACTGATGAATGGCAAGTCTCCCAATTACATAAAGAAAAAGCACACAAACACAATGTACAGTAAAGGCAATTTAAAATTTGAATTGGAAACATCAGTATAAACTAATTGAGTTTTAAAAACTTGATTTGCTAGATATGTCTACTAAAAGATCTTAGAAGCAATGATATCCTGATAGCAGTAAGTGTACTTAATTCTAGATATTAGTTTCTAAATTCCATTGTCCACTAAATGGCACCAGTGATCCCTGGAGAAATGACTGATTCCAGCTTTGGGGCAAAGTGCAAGGTGAACCTAGGACACAGTAAGTGAGGAAGTACTCAAAGGCTAATAGGTTCGTGTCAAAGAACATGGGAACAGATGTGAATGCGCTCTCCACCAAATTAGGGACAACCTGAGTAACACAAAGCAAATGACAGTAAAGTAGTATAAGAAATTGAATTAAAAAGTCTATAATACTCAAAAAGGGGCCATAAAAAAAAAACAAACGGAATACTCTTCCTGGCTGCCCACCAGCCAACAAATGTAGAAGCAATTATAACATTAGAAACCCACCATTCTGCATCACCCTGACCAGTGAAATAGTTAATTCAGGCAAGGACCATTAATGGATGCTGAAACCATTGAGTAAGGTTGTTGGGTAATAGGATATTCACATGTCTCAAAGTATCATCCCCCATTTTATTCAACAATTACAAAGGGAAAAATTTATCTTTACAACAGAGATCTGGTATCCTCCCTTAATCAAGGACAAAATTAGTGACATGAACAGTCAGACGACCTGGCATTGTATGTCACCTAATGTGATGCAAAACAGTACCCATCACAGTATTCTGCACAATCCCACCTACATCCCCCTTTTAAAAATATGTCTCTAGGGAACACTGCCAATGCTAGGGATGGGGTGGTGTTCTGCACTTCATTTACACAAGGTTCTGTACAATCTGGGCCTTCGCTATCCCTCTGGCCACATTGTCTTCTATCTTCCCCCTCATTCCCTCCACTCTAGCCATACTGGCCTCTACTGCTCAAAATGCACACCAAGCACACTCCTAACTCAGGATCTTGGTTAGGGGATAACATGGTTTTCTTTCTCCTTCAAAATTCTGCTCATATCAGCTTCTTTGTGAAGCATTCCTTAGCCATGCCACTTAAAACAGCAACATAACTCCACTCCCCAGTTCACTTTTATCTCTTTTCCCTGCTTTGCTTGCCTTTTATTCCATATTTGTTTGCTTATTGTCTGTCTCTCTTCACTGGATGGTAAGATGAACAAGAACATGGATTTTTACCTGTTTTGTTCACAGATAACATTTACATAACACCTATAATAGTGCCTGAGACAAAGTAAGTATTCACTGGGTACTTTCGAATGTATGAATGAATCTTGCTTTCCCAGTATCTGCATAAGCAGGAATTAAACATCCTTTAGTATTTAAAAACACAAAAAAAGATGAAGTTAAAGTGAGAAAGGATTTAATAATGGAAAAAGTACTTTTGTTTATTACACCAGTATGGTACTGAGACTGAAGGAAAGTAAGAACTCATTTTCTCAGTTCTATCCATAAAAGGTATAATTTAAATTCTAGGGATGGATAATAAATTTCAATTCTGAACATAAGCATGATAATTCAGAAAATGGTTTCCATAACGCAAAGAGAAGTCATTTAAAAAATAGCCTTATCATGCTGTATCAACTCTTCCCCTACAAAAGTTCAATGAATATTAAGAGGTACATTAATTTGCCTAACTTCTACACTGTGCATTTATAACTGCCTTTAACATCGGCTTTTAAGGTGTTCTACTTTCAACTCTTTGTTAAATCTTCTCTTGAGAATATACAGATTAAAAAGACGGAGATAATATTAAATAACAAGCCTCATAATGTACAAAAATAGAGAAGGAAACAAGAGACAATCTTCCTAAAAACCCCCTACCCCCGAACTTTGTTGATTTTGAGTTGGCCAAAATTAAAAACCTGTTTTGCTCAGACAAAATTTAACAGCTGTGAGATGTGAAAGACTTGATTCCTTTCAAAAGCAGGGCAAGTACATATACACACACACAGTCACTCCCACACATTAATACGAGAGAAAATGGAGGGCTTTATAGTTATTCACTCCTTCCCAGAACACCAGAACACCCTTGGGAGGCAGATTTGAAGCATGGAGCACAGTGACTAAGACTATTACATGACTTGTGACACTGCAGACTGCAAGAAAAGCCAGACTCCTAGCCCTCTGCGATCATTTGGAGGAGTCTTAGTTGGACAATACTGTTCTGTATTATATAGACAACAAAGAAGTCTATGCAGGGCCATGAAACTAAGTGCATTTTGTAAGGATGATATACTTAGATTTATTCCTTTTTTTTATGCTCCCCCAGTGTATGCTTATTGCCTGTTGAACTCAAACCCATCATACTGTAACTGTGTCTTTGCAGCTGAATTCTTCAGCTACCCTGGGAGGACTTTTCAGGGTAGTATTTTTCTCCCATTTCTCCAGGGCTTGGCCAATCCCTATCACATAGTGGGTTCTCCAAAAACATTGGATGATGAACTGTATAAAATTTTCATTAATTATAAAAAGTTTTTATTTTTTAAAGTGGCTAATAGTTTTTTGTTAGGGTGCTTCCACTAAAATATAGTATTTTTGGTTTTGCTAAAAAAAATATGGATATTAGTCAAAAATCATTCTCAATTTTTATAATCCTTGTAAAATTATAGTTGATTTTATAGTAGAGAGAGCTAAGGGTAAAAAAGTTGCTTAAAATTAGAATAATATTCTACTTTTTACTTAATAAGCATTTACAATGCAAAAGCCTCCTAAGTTATTTTTGAAAAATGACCAGTCACTGCATTTACTCATTTTTTAGTTTCCATATCTGTCATCGACCTTGCTCTCAAACGCATAGGCAGGTTGCTAGGAAATATACAGATGGCGTCTTCACATTTTCATTCAAGGAAGCTTCCTGAGAACACACATTTAAAATTCTGGAAAATACAAATCAACGCTACATAGACACCTCTTTCATTACCACAAGGCCTGCTTCCTAAACCTAATTTCCATCATTAGTTGGCATTTTCAATAAATGATGGATATTCATTTCCAGAAAACATTACCAGTAAGTTCTGTGACATCACAGACTGTTCACTATCCAGACCAAACTGACTAAACCACAAAATGCAAAAGCATGCACTCAGCTCGTCTAAGGGAAACCTTAGGGCTACTCTGCATTTTAGAAAAGTATAACCTGAGTACAAGTATATGAGAACTTAATTTACATATCCCGTTTCTTCTGCATTTCCAAGGTCTTCCTATGAGTTTCTAGGGCCTTCAGTAGATACAACCAAATGTTTAAAAACTAAAGTGTTTCTTGTCATTGATTTTATTTTTAAAAAATTACTTTAGGACATAGACATTTAGGAAGAAAACAAAAATTTTTATTTTTATGATATAAATGGTATTTTACATTTTCTCCTTGACTGGGGAAGGGGTGCTTCTTTGGTTCTTAGCAGTGCCTACCCCAAGCAAAATTAGTAAGTATAAAATGATTACTAGCTTTTAAAACTTATTATTTTTCACAGAATCATGGAACATAAAGGCTAGAATAGAAAGTGATTTGAAATATGCAAAATGGTAATGTTCAGTTATATAAAGGGAAGAAATAAATATGATTAGTATGGACTAAATCTGACCTTTTATTTTAAGTATAAATTAAAATACTGTTCATATCAGAGATATGAACAATGTTTTCACATATAGATATACAGGTCAACATTTTCATATACGGATATATTCCTTATAATATTGAAAAACTAAAAGTAACCATAATATTTAGCTACTGAAAAAAAGGTTTCAACATTATGGAATACTCATTTTTTTCAAGACCATATTATTACTAATTTTATAATCAGAAAAAATTATGGAAGAATCTACTTTAAAAATTACGTATTTGGAACTATATCCTACACTAATATTTTTTATGCCCAATTGTCCTAAAAATTAAAAAGCTGCCAATTTCAGTTTGAGATTATAAAAACAGTAAAAGGCATCATATGTTTAATATTAAATAACAGTAAATGTAGTCTTATTCTCAAACTATAAAAACCAATAATAAAGGAGTACTTGTTCAAAAATAGTTTAGTCATCTTATAACCCGCTCTCGCCCCTTCCCTGCTGCAGCCCTGCGGAGCTGTTGTAATTCTTCCTCTAACCCTCACTTTCAGCGTACTGATGGTTCCATTTTACCTTGGAGGCACAGCAGCAAATTCAGAACATTCACTACTTTCACCATGATATAAATTATGTTCTGATAAAGAAGTTGAAACCTTTCAAGTCTTCTTCTTTAGAATTATCTAATAAAAACCACTACTGTCTTTTTTTAAAAGACTTTTATTTATTTTTAGACAGGGGGAAGAGAGAGAAAGGAGGAGAGAAACATCAATGTGTGGTTGCCTCTCATGCGCCCCCTACTGGGGACCTGGCCCGAAACCCAGGCATGTGCCCTGACTGGCAATTGAACCAGCAACCTTTTGGTTTGCAGGCCCACACGCAATCCACTGAACCACAACAGCCAGGGCAAAACCTCTATTGTCTTGGAAAATGTTTAATCAGTATGCCTAGAACTTGTATTTTGAAAATATACATATATGTACTAAAGCAGGGGTCCCCAACTTCCAGGCTGCAGACTGCTCCCAGTCCAGGCCTGGTTAGAACCGGCCTGCACAGCAAGCAGGAAGTGAGCTTGATTGTAATGCACTTGAATCATCCCAAAACCACCTCCCTACCCCGCCATGTAAAAACTGTCTCCTACAAAACTGGTCCCTGGTGCCAAAAAGGTTGGGGACCGCTGTACTAGAGGATTATGGATATTAACATAAGACATTCACTAAGTTTAAATCTAAGACCATAGTGATTTCTCTTTCTAAAATTTAATGGGAAGTTGGATTAATTTAAAACAAAAAGTTTTAATAATTAAAATAGAGGGGTGAAGGGATTGAGCAAAAAGGAAAAAGGACACATGGACAACAGTGTGGTGATTGCTGGGGTGAGGGAAGTATAAGGGGACTAAATGGTAACGGAAAAAATACAATAAAGATAAAATAAAAAAAAATAATTACTTGGTCAAGATGGAGACCTAGGTAAACATGGCTCTCCTTGCACAACCACAGCAAAAATGTTAACTAGGCTGCAAAGTAAACATTGTGTCACAAAATTGAGCTCTATGGAAGTCTGACAACCAAGGAATTAAAGAAGCCACATTCATCCAAATGGGTAAGGGGGCCAGAGACACCGAACAGGCAGTCCCACACCCATGTGTGGTAGATAAAAATCAGGAGGGATACCTCAGGAGTGAGGGATCTGAGCCCCACACCAGAGACCACCCAGCCAAGAATTCCAATGCCAGGATGATAAGTCCCCATAACTTCTGGCTGTAAAAACTAGTGGGGATTGGGGTGGCGGAAAAAACTGGGATTCTCAGCAGTCTCCTCTTAAAGGGCTTATATGGGATGTAGGACTTACACAGACTCACTCCCTCTGGGCTTCAGCACCAGGGCAACACCTGGAGGGGCACCAGTGCCATACTGGGAGAAACTGAAGTATCTGGCATCAGTGAGTGACAGGAGAGCTTCCTCCTGGAGAAAACACCAGAGGCCAGGCAGCAGCACTGTCCCCTCTCTGAGCCCTCCCCCACATAGGCCACAGAGTGGTGACCCAGGTTGCCCTGCCCTGGCGATTATCTAAAGCTCTGCCCCATCCAATTTACAGGTGTGCTTTTCTTCATTGGGCCATGCTACTAGACAGGAAGTCAAAGGAGCTCTACCTAATAAACAGAAACAAACACAGGGAGGTTGCCAAAATGAAGAGACAAAGAAGTATGGCCCAAATGAAAGAACAGATCAAAACTCCAGAAAAAGAACTAAACAAAATGGAGAAATAATCAATCTATCAGATGCAGAGTTCAAAACATTGGTTATTAGGATGCTCAAGGAACTCACTAGGTACTTCAACAGCATAAAAGACCCAGTCAGAAATGAAGGTTACACTAAGTGAAATAAAGAAAAATTTACAGGGAAACAACAGTGAGAATCAAATCAATGATTTAGAACATAAGGAAGAAAGAAACACAATCAGAACAGCAAGAAGAAAAAGGAATAAAAAAAAATGAGGACAAGCTAAGAAGCCTCTGGGACATCTTCATATGTGCCAACATTTGAATCATAGGGGTGCCAGAAGGAGAATAGGAAGAGCAAGAAATTGAAAACTTATGAAGGAAATAGACATACAAGTCCAGGAAGCACAGAGAGTCCCAAACAAGATGGACCCAAACAGGACCACATCAAGACACATCATAATTAAAATGCCAAAGGTTAAAAAGATAAACACAATCTTAAAAGCAGGAAGGGAAAAGCAGAGAGTTACCTACAAAGGAGTCCCCTTAAGACTATCAGCTGATTTCTGAAAAGAAACTTTGCAGGCTAGAAGGGATGGACCAGAAGTATTCAAAATGATGAAAAGCAAGGATCTACAACCTAGATTACTCTATCTAGCAAAGTTATCATTTAGAATTGAAGGGCAGATAAAGAGCTTCCCAGACAAGGTAAAGCTAAAGGAGTTCATCATCACCAAGTCATTATTATATGAAATGCTAAAGGGACTTATTTAAGAAAAAGAAGAAGATCAAAACTATGAACAATGAATGGCAATAAACACATACCTATTAATAATTGAATCAAAAAAACAAACTAAGTAAACAAGAAGAACAGAGAATCATGGATACACAGGGTGTTTTGATGGTTGCTAGATGGGTGGGGGATGTGGAGGAAAGGGTGAAGATGTGAGTGGATTAAGAAGTATAAATTGGTAGTCACAGTATAGCCACAGGGATGTAAAGTACAGTATAGGGAATAGAGTAGCTGAAGAACTTATATGCATGACCCACGGACATGAACTAAGTGGGGAGAATGGCGGAGGGAATAGGGGTTACTGGGTGGAGGGGGGAATAGGGGTTACTGGGTGGAGGGGGGCATAGGGGAACAATTGGGACAACTGTAATAATATAATCAATAAAATATATTAAAAATAATTAAAATACTTCTGAATATACTAAAAGATAGTATCTATAATTCTTATTGTATTATAAGTCTAACATAGGTTAATTTCACTTGCATTAAACTCTATCATCTATTTTCAAATGGCAAGTCACTATGATGAAAAACTTGCTCCAGGTCACAGCATAAGTAACAGAATCTGGATCTAAATTCAGGTGTCTCCAATTGCTTGGCTAAGTGCTACTACATCATCACGTACTGATTTAAATACAAAATTAAGAAAATTTTAGAGTATTCAAGTTAATCAATATTGCTCATTAATAACATCTGCAGAATTATGATGATGAAATATGAAATCTTCCATATTATAACTATGTATGGTATCAGTTATGGGTACTGGAAATATCAAGGAGAATGCTCTGTAAAGGATATGATTGTCTAACCACTAAGCTGTACACCTGAAACCGATACAAAACAAAACTGAAAGAAAAAAAAAGTAGTTGCTAAGGAGATGGGAAAACAGAATGTGGTGTCCTAGAGACCAGTGTATAAGAAGTGATCAAATGTGTCAAATGTTCATGAAATCAAGTAAAATAAGGACAAAGACTTGACCATGGGAATTTGCAATGTTAAAGTCACTAGTGAGCTTGAAAAAAATATTACAGGTTTGAATGAATTTATAGAAGATGGACAGTGATTAGAAACATGTCAGTGAAAACATTATGGTGAGCTGCAGGAGATACAGAATCTATCCGACAAGGAAGCTCAGAGGATCTGTGAGTACAGATTCAGCACTTTTGGTAGGCGACAAAATAAAATGAACCCCAGGAAAATAACTGAAGGCTTGTGTGTAAAAAGTAACCCACATAGGCTGCAGATCCCACATAAAATGGATGCTGTAGGGCATTCACCCCAGGAAAAAACGAATCAGTGGAATTGTCTCTAAAAATAATATTGGACGAAGCACTGGGAAGAGTAAAGACCTCTAGAGTGGATAATGTTGTCCCTCTTATTCTCATTCTGACAAATAGTCTGACAGCTGGACCCATTTATCTTGCCTGCTTACCCTAAATACAAGCCGCGAGTTAATATGTCTTGTCTATATACACAAAGTTCTCAACAAACTTTCTGGTAAGGTGAACAACATAGTGAGATCACAGAGCTATTTACGCAACGGAAGGGGGACACCATATTTGTACCCGGTCCTCCATTTTGTTTTTTTAATTCTCACCAGAGGACATGGTCATTGATTTGTGTAAGAGAGAGTGGGGGGACAGCAGGGGGAGAGGGAGAGAGAGAAACATCGATTGGTTGCTTCCCATTTGCATCCCAACCAACTGGGGACTATACCTGAAACCTAGGTATGTGCCCTAACCTGGGAATTGAATCCACAACCTTTATGAGAAGAAACCCCCACCTACTGAGCCACCAGGCCAGGGCCATTCTTAAAAACAGACATGCCAAGGACCACCTGAAATAAACAATCATTGGCATGAAAGAAAAAAACAGGATAGATAAACATATGAAATAGCTGAACAGAGAGGAAACATCACTTCAGAGAAACGAGCTTTACGTTCCTATTTAGAAAGATGCCATGACATCCACAAACTCATACTAGAAAACAGGAGCTAACAGGACAAGAAAGAAACTATCAAGATTAAAAAGGATGACTGGTGAAGAGAGACTTAGAATAAAGAAATGAGAAGACTCTGAGACTGACTAGTTCGATAAAGGAAATGAGAAGAGTCAAAGACGAATCCAGTTTCCAAGTGAAAGAACGGCAATGTTATCGCAAGAAGTGAGACAGAGGAGTCAAATACAGAGGCTTCTTTCAGGAAGCTGAAGCTCACCAAGGGCAGTGATTACATTTCTGTCACATATGTGACAAAAACTGGTTGGCCTAGCTATCCTGCTACACAAGTTTGAGGATGAGTATCTTTTCTGTGATTAGACTTCACACTCAGAGCCATGTATACTACAACAGCTCTATTAAATTTTTACTGGCCTCTCACAAACTTTACTAGTCTTTTAAATATGAGGCTGTATGCAAATAACTTCTATAAATCTTCAAAATATAAAACAAATTAAGAAGTTAATATATCAATTGGCAAACATCAGAATCTTCTATAAAATACAAATTCAATAATCTAGTGTGTACTTTTACTATTTTGCATTAAATCATAGTTTTCATATCCATTAAATCACTAAGATCTCATTTTAATGGTAGTTTATGACCTTCAGCTGCTTTTTTTAATTTTCACTGAATATGAATATAATTATTTCACTTTTAAAATTAATCCACTGGGCAAATGCTACAATATGCTTTGACAACTGAATTTAGTAGGTTCACAAACGAAACGTGCCCCCACCATGCAAATGTGACTGAAAAAGAATAGCCTCAAGTAAATTTTGTATGTTTAACAGATTGAGGAACAGGGCTGAAAATGTTAAGGTTCAAACTATACGCACCACATAAATACCATATAAAATAGCTTCTTACAAAATAAATGGCTAGAAAATAGCATTTTTTAAGCTCATTAAAATCAGCAGATATAAATTAGAAAAGCTTGCATTTATATTCTGCCCTCAGAGAATATTAGGAGAAATTTAATATCTCAAAGGGGACATTAATACTACATGCATATCCCTGTGCATGAGAACAATTCATTAATTATATTAATATTTAATAGTTCATAAAAATGATTTTTAAATTTTAAAATATACAGAATATACTTTATTAATAGCATTAGAAACACTTTACTAATTCATATGACATTATTCAGGAAATAAAGGGGCTTTTATTCCACGTGAAAGTAAGTTTTAATCTTTAATAAGTGGATTAACTCAGCTCACTGGAGAACTCAGTGAAATTCTGATATTGGTTACTAAAATGGTACCTTATACCTTTAATTTAACAAACATCAATTTCAGAGAATCCAGTTATGAAAGAGCAACAAAAAAAAAGTTGAACAAATGAAATCTCAGTTTTTGTGGAAGGGAAATGTAGAATAGTCATGTTAAAGGTAAAAAATCCACATGATCAAGGTCTTTTGCTCAGTGTCCAGGAAAATCCAAATATGAAAATAGTCTCACCTCCAGGGTTTTTTGTTGACTGGTATTTATGTGGAAAGCCGAAGTTTTAAAAGTTAAGTGGTTTCTAGTGGATTATTTAAAGTTTGCGATGCTTGTTTAATAACTCTCCTCTTAAAATTACTTCACCTTAATGTCTTTTTTGGCATGCTTCTAAAACTTCTATACCCATTATTTGCCTCTCTGACATGTTCTTTTTTTCTATAATAATCACTTAACACATTTTATTAAATCACGTCTTAAAACAAGATTTTCTCCATTCCTTTGGCCACAGTGCAAATTGCATAATTTCAAACTTTAAAAAAAAATGGAAAGAATCTCCCATAAAAACTCATGTTGTTTAGTCTCCCAGTATCTCATGCATTTCAAAGTATTTAAAATATAGTTCTGATCCTCATGATTCCATGAAGCAGGAAATTTAAAAGAAGTTGAAAACAGAGACATTATGCACAGAGAGAGAACGTAAACTACCCAAGGTAACAGCTCTGAGAAGTGCTGGCTAGGGCTCGGGCCCAGCTCTTCTGGCCTTGTGACCCGAGGGCCACTGCTTTTTCCATAGTAATTCATGAGTCCTGAATTCATATTTGAAAAAATCTTGCTTTTAAAAACTGTGTAATAGAACCCTTATTCTTTTTAGTTCCATAGAGCACATTTAAGGACTTTTGTCTACAGAAAATCAGTTAATTCCGTAGTAGATTATCTTTACCTATGGTAGTGAATTAATTCCTTTCACCCATCCTACCATCTAAACTTGAATTCCAAGGTTTGGAAAGAGGATTCAATAAAATATTTTTTCCAATTCATAGTTTAAAGTTCATTAAGCAATACTAACAGAAAACACTGCCAGTTCTGATTGGACGAGAAAGTTCTTTGAAGTTCACTTTACCTTCCTTAAAATGGAAACTCCCTTTTAACATCAACTGTGTTTACTGAGACTTATTCTAATTCCTAATTTTTGCCAAAAATACATATTTTTCTTCTTTTGAAATACAAGAATCATCTTGTTTCCAGCTTACTTATAGTACCTTCTGCAATGGGTTAGACAAGGGTATCATGGACTCTCTGGTGAAATTATGGCCCAAGCAGAATTCATCTTGTTATTTTTTTCTTTTTTAAATATATTTTATTGAGTATACTGTTACATTTGTGCCATTTTTCTCTCCCCTTTACACCCCTCTGCCCTGGAACTCCGTCCCACCGGCATTCCCCGACCGTAGTTCATGTCCATGGGTTGTACATATATGTTCTTTGGCTTCTCCATTTCCTATACTATTCTTAACTTCCCCCTGTCTGTTTTACACTTATTCCCTGTATCTTTTTCCCCATTCTCACCTCTCCCCCTCCCCACTAATAACCCTCCATGTGAGCTCCATTTCTGTGATTCTGTTCCTGTTCCAGTTGTTTGCTTAGTTTGTTTTCATTTTTTTTAGGTTCAGTTGTTGATAGTGTGAGTTTGTTGTCATTTTACTGTTCATAATTTTGATCATCTTTTTCGTAGATAAATCCCTTTAATATTTCATATAAGGGCTTGGTGATGATGAGCTCCTTTAACTTGACCTTATCTGGGAAGCACTTTATCTGCCCTCCCATTCTAAATGAAAGCTTTGCTGGATAGAGTAATCTTGGATGTAGGTCCTTGCCTTTCATGACCTAGAATACTTCTTTCCAGCTCCTTCTTGCCTGTAAGGTTTCTCTTGAGAAATCAACTAATAGTCTTATGGGAACTCCTTTGTAGGTAACTGTCTCCTTTTCTCTTGCTGATGCTTTTAAGATTCTCTCCTTATCTTTAATCTTGGGTAATGTAATTATCATGTGCCTTGGTGTGTTATTCCTTGGGTCCAGCTTCTTTGGGACTCTCTGAGCTTCCTGGACTTCCTGGAAGTCTATTTCCTTTGCCAGATTGGGGAAGTTCTCCTTCATTGTTTTCAAATCAGTTTTCAATTTCTTGCACTTTCTCTTCTCCTTCTGGCACCCCTCTGATCCAGATGTTGGAATATTTAAAGTTGTCCCAGAGGTTCCTAAGCCTCTCCTCATTTTTTGAATTCTTCTTTGTTCATTCTGTTTCAGTTGAATGTTTATTTCTTCCTTCTGCTCCAAATCATTGATTTGAGTCCCCATTTCCTTCCCTTCACTGTTGGTTCCCTATATATTTTTCTTTATTTCACTTAGCATAGCCTTCACTTTTTCCTCTATTTTGTGACCATACTCAACCATTTCTGTGAGCATCCTGATTACCAGTGTTTTGAACTCTGCATGTGATGGGTTGGCTCTCTCATTACTGCTTAGTTCTATTTTTGGAGTTTTATCTGTTCTTTCATTAGGGCCATATATATATATATATATATATTTTTTTTTTTTTTGTCTCAGCCCACCTATTATGTAGTAAGGGGTGGAGCCTTAGGTATTTGCCAGGGTAGGGCAACCTATGACTCAGCCTTGTGGTGCTGTCTGTGGGGGAGGGGTCCGAAAGGGAACAATGCCACTTGTTCGGCTCTTGCCCTGATTTTAGTCACTTCCTCTGCTACTTACAAGCAAATTGGGACCTTCTGGTGCTGATTCCCAGGTGGGTGGGTTTTCCGCCACCTTGCCATGCCTCCTCTCCACCCCAGCTGCCCATCTCCACTCCTCCTACAATACTAGCTGAATGTTTCTTCTTTAACTCCTTGGTTGTTGGACCTCCATACAGTTCAATTTTCTGGCAGTTCTGGTTATTTTTTGTTTTGAAATTTGTTGTTGTCCTTCTTTTGGTTGTGCAAGGAGGAAAAGTGTATCTATCTACCTCAATCTTGGCTAGAAATACATTTCAGTTATCTTAAAAGTTGTGCACTTCTCTATAACAAATTAAACCTTAAGAAATGATAAAATCTTGAAAACAATAAAAATGAAATTTAACTGGAAAAATAGCTCCTAATTTTAAGAGTTAATTTTAATTTTTTATTCTCAAGGGAACAAATATATACTTGCCAAAGACACACAAAATAAATATAAAAATACAGCTTTTCAAGTTATATTCAAAATGTAAAGCATAAAAGTTAATTTGACAGATATCTTAACCAATACCAACGTCATTAGAATGATGTTATGATTTTAAGTCAAATAACTTGACCATTTAGGGTATGTTAAAAAGTTAGATTTAACGACTGGCTATCAAGTTTCATATGTGCTTATATGACCTAATGGAGAGTGAAAAAAAAATGAAGACAGAAGCTACTGGTTGTTTTTAAAACCAAGTTACACTCTGCCTCCCTCTTCAAACTCCAAGTCAACAATTGAAAAAGACGAAGTAAAGATTATATTAATAAAATGATTCATTTCATTTTGTATGAGCCATCTATTAAATATGAATTGAATTTAACACAATGCTGTGAAAAGGTAAAACAAGTTCTTAAAAATAAAACATGCTGTCTTTCAAGTATAAACACAAAGATGATACAACTACCCCACTGCCAATAGAATAAGCACTTCTGGCTAATTTTCAGGACCCCCACAACATTGATTAATTTTATTTTTTACTAAATAAGCCACATTTAAAAATTTACTTCTATATAAGGTCTCCTGAGATGGTTGAATGAGTTCTGAGATTTTGAAACACTGTCACAGAACAAAATTTCTCTGCAGAGAACTTCCTGAACTGACTAAAGACTAAACACCACAGTTTCACTAGAACCAAGCTTTTTAAAAAGAATCTAGTAACTTGCAAACACAGAATTTTATTTAAAGGCAAAAAAAATCAAGTTTATTAATCCTCAGAAAATACCTCCCTGATGCCTCAGTTTTACAGGTATATGTATTCCAAACAGTGCTTGTTCAGGTTATTACTTGGCAATACATCTAATGCCAGGAACAATGGTAACACCCACAGCCAGTGAGACCTCCCGGCAGAGTGGGAGAACAGTGGGCCAGGAATGAAGGAATGGCTCCAGGCACTGGCTCCCTGAGGGTCCTGAGCAGGCAGTCTCCTCCACCTCCTGCACTTGTGTCCTTCTCTGGGAATAGGCAGTTTGGCCTGGTAAGGATGATCCTGAGCTAGGAGTGAGGAATCTGGCTTCAGGCATGACTGCCACTAGCTACCTGAACTCTGACAAGTCAGCTGCTTTGCTTCTCAGTTTCACTGTAAAGGAACTGAAGAGCAAATTCCAAGGTCCTACCAGGGGTGTCCAAACTGTATGCGTTTCTGGCTTACACTGGAAGAAGAGATGTCCTAAGCCGCACATTAAATACACAAACACTAACAAAAACTGATGAGCAAAAAAAAAAGTTTTAAGTGAATTTATGATTTTGTGTTATGCCACATTCATATCTATCCTGGGCTACATGGGGCCCACAGGCTGGACACCCAATTTAGATGCTCTAAAAAGATTCCACTCCTTATGACTTCAATGTTTACCCTACTTCTCAAAGAGAATTTGTTGTTGTTGTTGTTGACACTATCTGATGTCAAAGAAGGATATATATTAAAGCACTTAATTTTGTATACTGTTGGGAACCGCCCTGCCTGGTTTCAGAAGCTGTAACCCCCCATGGCTAAGGCTGAGGGAGAGACCTTGGGACATAAGCCACTAAGGAGACAAAGTTTATCCTCCTGGCTAGGGCACCGCCTCTGCCCCTTTTACTTCACGCTACTTGGCCCTGGGCAGATGACTGCTTAGACAATGACTGGTAGGATTCCTCAAGGAAGGGACAACCTAAGACAGGCATAGTCACAAAGGGGCCATCAGGAAAGGACTTAGGGGACTAAGAAAAGGGGTGATGGACCCTCACCCCTCAGCTTTGTCACAGCCTGAGTCCTCATTCTATTTGTAAAAAATCTCCTAATCTCTTGGCTGCCTGCAACCCCCACCTGACTTAAGCCTAAAACAATGCAAGAGGTAGGTGTGGCCCTGTGCTGGAATGGGTGATTTCTGGGGCAATCAGGCCTAAGAAAGCATGCATAAAATCCCGTGAAACCTGTTTTGCTAAGAATACCCTCAACTTAAATGATAAGGGCCCAAGCACAAAATGAATTTGTTTTCCAAAGTTTTATGGCCCTTTGGTGTCATTCTATCTATCTGACCCTGACTCAGAATAAGCCCTCATAGTTCTCTGAATGTTATCTATTGTTTGATCATTACTACTTGACAATGATCAATGAGCTTTATACGCCCTGTATTCCTATACAAATTAAACCCAATAAAAGCCCATTGAGGAACAGGCTCAAGGCCCTTCTCCTTTAAGCAATTGGCCACCTTTCCTCCCCAAGCAGATCACGTCTTGGTAGACTTATTCTCATCCGTAGTGGCCCAAGGCAGCTTTGCTGGATGAAGCACCCCCACAGTATACAAACACAAGTTGCTGTTATTGTTTTAGAGATTTTCTCCATTATACTAAAGTATGAAAATAGTTTTGAGATGCAGTATAGCATGTTTAATACATGGTGATGCATTATGAGCTATTACTACAAATTAATGTAGAATGTTAAAATTATAATCGCTTTTCTTTTTCCCCAGCTTTATTAAAGTACATTTGACAAATAAAATTATACAATTTTCTCTTATACAAATTACTCAGGAAAGATTTATAGTTTTAATTTTAATAGGATTAACTGATTTATTTTCTAATTAAGAAGATAGAGTGGCAGCCTAATTAATGAACAGTTCCTAAAGTATCTCGTAAGAGTTGTATCTAGATTTTTTCTCTCTAACCCATTCCTCATTCAGACACCAGCTGTATTTTTTTTAGAGTTGTCAACAAAACTTCATTCACTGGAAACTGAACCAGAAGACCCCTCAAAAAACTGCATGCGCCTAGGCCCTGGCCTCTACTGCGTTTGGACCCTAGTGCAATGTGCAGTGTGCCCTCCCCAATGTCAGGGAGTGACAAACAGAAGGGAAACGCCATTTTTCTCTGTGATGTGGGGAGTGAAAGGGATACGAACAGAAATCTGCTTCTCTCTGCTGAGGCTTCCAGTGGAGCTGGGGTATGAGGGTTCATGGTCACAAAGATGGGTGCAGACACCATCCTGACCTCAGCCATTGGATCAGGTTGGGAATGAACCTAAAAAGTGGTAACTCAAGGGCATCTGAGAGATACTACCCCCAGACCTACCAAGTAAAAGTTCAAGATCATTACAAGGTCCTTGAGATGCCAAAACACCCAAATGACATTGATGTGTTGTAGTTGCATAAGATGGGAGGCAGTGGGGATGGGGCAGGGAAAGGACCTGCACATCTCCCAAAGAAAAACTAGAAGCACAGAGGGGGTGCCCCAGAGGCTAGGTTCTGGGTAGGCTCTGGTAAGGGGGAGGGGAGTCCACAGCAATAGTCTCACCACCCTCAGCATCACAGGGACCCACAGCATAAAGAGAAGCTGTTACCCTGCTCCCACTCAGGTCAGTCTTCCAGGGTGTGCCATATCAATGTCCTGGATCTATGGTTTGGAGGCTTGGCACGACAGCCATGGGGGGTAGAAGGGGATGAAGGCCAGGACCTGGAGATCAGGTGTTAATAGTGTCCTAGCTCGGGAGGCTGTGCAAAGCCTGGAGCTGGAAGAGTGAGCAGGGAGGGAGGGAGTTTTCAGAGGTAGACATTGAGGGTCTGAAGAATGCTCCGGAGGTGGTAGATTGGGTGTTGCATCAGGATTTCAGTGCAGGCCTGGGACAGGAAAAGGTGCTGACAGGGCAGAAGCAGCACCATCTTGCTCTGGTCCTGGCAGATGATGCCCTTCTTCCCCTCCTCTTGCTCTGTCAACAACTTCCATGGGCAAAAACTTGCCCATCTACAGGCTCCTCCTCACTGAGCCTCTCCTTGCCCCAGGCAGCTGTCACTCTGGCCACTGTAATTTACTCCTCTTCTGCCCCTGATCTGGACCCTGCTTCAGGAAGAGTATCCTGTTGCCAGGTCCTGGCTGAGGGCACCCTTCTAGGGCCAACTTGGGGAACCCCAGGTGCCCCACCCTGGTTCGGCCAGCTTGCCAGCTACAGGCAGCGGCTCCAGACTCAGTACCAAGCCTTTAAGTCCAGTGGTAGGGGAGACAGCTGCACATCTTCCCGAAGCTGGTGGAAGGATGGATGGCAGTAGAGCTGAGTGCCCAGGTGGCCAGCCTCATGGTGAGGTCCAGGTGCAACCCTGTCACTGCCAGCATGCAAGCCAGCAGCACAAGTGGAGACAAGCACAAAGCCGGGCAAGAGGTGGGGAGGTGCAACCAGGAGTTCCAGTGCTAGTTGGCAGGACATCAAGGAGGATGGCTATGACTTCAGCACTGCTGGAAATGTGAGTTAGGAAGGTGGCCATAACATCTGGCATCCTCCATAGTGGCCCCATCACTGCATCCCATAGGGATAGCAACAGGGAGAAGAGATTACGAGTACCAAAGAGGCAGATGTTGACCAGGCTGGTGATCACATAAGCCATCAGGCTCATGGCAATGGCACAGTTATCACAGGCCAGATGCAGCAGAGCACTGGAGACCACACTGAGGATGCCCTGGTGTAGTATATCTCAGCTCCTCAATGCTCCCTGAAAGGCTTGGTGCCCCAGGAGCTTTAGGCTCTGCAGACCAGAGCAGTCACTGTAGAGCAGGGTACACAGGTGTGAAAGCCCCCAAAAGTGAATCAGACCAAGGCTTTGATCAAGGCCGGCAGTGAAAGCAGGACTCCGTGATCCAAGTGCAGAAGACTAGTCAGTACACCGTGTGGCAGGTGGTAGATGAAGGCTAGGAGCCAGGCCAGGGGAGCTGGGAGGGAGGACACCAGCAAGAAGTTGAGGCCCAACACCACGGTCAGCACTTCTGGCATCAGGCCCACACCATTCACCACCAGGTACCCAGCCTCCGTGACAGGCCTTTGGAGGTCAGTCAAAAGGAAGTCTAGCTCCCAGTTGAGGGGGGTGGCAAGGTTGCCAATATTCTGGGGAGGGTGATCAGGGATTAATTTGGAAGAGAAGTCAGTAGTTTCCAGTTAAGGGAGAGAATCAAGAATCTGAGAAGTGGGTTAGAGTTAAGTATGGTCTCAGTGGAGGGAATGGGGCCCAGGAGCGGGCCCAGCAGTCCCAGTTTTGGAGGCAGACTATTTGGGAGGGAAGAGGCCAAATATCTCTACAGTGGAGCAGAGCCTGGGCTGGAGCAGAGGCTGTCAGCTTTGGAGACCCAGTGGTGGCATACCACATCCAGGCGATGAATCAGAATGCGAGAAGACCGAGAATGGCTGGGATCGGGGTGGGCTGGGTGGGGTGGCGCAGGCTGGGGGCAGGCTCAAGGTCCAGCTACACAGGTGTCCCTGTCCCAGCCCAGTCCCTGTCCTCTGGGCTCTCAGCACTCTGGGCCCAAAGAGGGAATGGGAAAGAGAGTCAACCTCAGCAAACTCTAGGAGCAGCCTCCACTCCATTGTGCTGTCCTCTTGTGTCACCACCTGTATTTTTTAAAAATACATTTTATCATCTCTTACACAGTCATACCTCTGGATAGCTCCCTTTTTATTAGAGAATAAAATGTGAATTCCTCAGAACACAATCTGACCCCAATGTACCTTTGCAGACTCAGTTTTACCTAATGCATCCATCTCACCATTTCCTCCAGCTAAACTAAAACTTAAACCATTCCCTAGCTATGCCAAGCTCTCTTCCAGGCATGATCTTGGGCACCATGGGCTCTTTCCTGAAGCCTCACTTGCAGATGAGGCCTATGATGAAGACAAAGGCAAGATCATGGGAGGTTTTATGAGACAGGGCAAGGGCTCTGGGACTTGTCCTAATTGTGATAGAAAGCCATTTAAGAGTTTTAAGCAGGGTAGCCACATTATCTAATTTATTTTCAAAGAATTATGTTGGCTGCTATGGGGAGAATAAGCTAAGAGACAGGAGAGAAGCAGGAAAGTAGAAGGGAGGAATCAGGAATGGCTCCTAGTTTTACCGAAACAGCTGGGTAAATGTGCTGGGATTTGAAGACCTGTGTGGCAGGGGAAATGGAAGTGAAAGGAAGTTCTGGGGCAGGGAATCAAGAGTTCTGTTGGAACATGTAAAGTCTGAGAAACCTCTCAGCTGCTCTATCCCTCTTTATTCAGTGACACTTTGTTTACACTGTGATTTTAGAATCTACCCCACTCTGAAAAAATTTGCTGCATGCTCACTTGTTTTCTCAGCCAGAGACTGTAAGCTGCCTGAGAGCAGAGGCTGTAATATTTAGTCAATATACTTAGATGAGGACCTTAAACAAAGTATCCACTTAAAGTAATTTTAGAATGAATAAGGGTAGCATTCTAGAAACTCTGAAGAGAACAAACCAAAGAAGGAAGAAAATACTTTATTAGCAGTCTCCACCATCCAGAGCTCACCCTGAATAAGGTCAACAGAAGTTACAGCAGACCAGAGGCCATAAGCCCACCTTCCTTCCAGCACATAAATACACAAACACACACACACATCAACCCCTGCTCTTAAGGAAGATGGGTAGTGGGTCCATAGAGGCCAGCTCTGTGTAAATAGCCTTTCTGTACAAAGCCAAACACCTACATATATCATTTGAATATTTAGACACGATGTTTAAAAATAAAAATCTTACACCACAATTCCCTTTCTTTTATCTCTCCCCCTACTGCCCAACATGCTAAAAGGAAAGAAGGCTAAGGGGAAGAAGCTGGCCCCAGCTGTTGTGAAGAAGAGGCCAAGAAGGTGGTAAATCCCTGTTTAAGAAAAGGCCCAAGAATTTTGGCAATGGACAGGACATCCAGCCCAAAAGGGACCTCACCCACTTTGTCAAATGGCCCTGCTACATCCGGCTGCAGCGCCAAGGGCTATTCTGTATAAGGGTCCAAAAATGCCTCCTGCCATCAACCAGTTCGCCCAGGCCTTGTACTGCCAAGCCACTATTCAGCTCTTAAGCTGGCCTGCAAGTATAGACCAGAGTCAAAGCAAGAGAAAAAGCAGAGATTGCTGGCCAGGGCAGAGGAAAAAAATACCAGCAAAGGGGATGTCCCCACCAAGAGTCCACCTGTCCCTCAAGCAGGGGTTAACACTGTTACCACCCTGGTGGAGAACAAGACCTAGAAGTGATTGCACACAGTATGGATCCCATCGAGCTGGCTGTCTTCCTGCTGGCCCTGGGCCAGAAGATGGGGGTTCTCTAGTGCATTATCAAGGGAAAGGCCAAGCTGGGGCATCTGGTCCACAGGAAGACCTGCACCACCGTCACCTTCACACAGGTTAACCTGGAAGACAAAGGAGCTCTGGCTCAGCTGGTGGAAGCTATCCGTACCAATTGCAGATGAGATCTGCCACCACTGGGGGGGCCACGTCCTGGGTCCAAAGTCGGTGGCTCGCATTGCCAAAATAGAAAAGGCCAAGGCTAAAGAACTGGCCACCACACTAGGCTAAGTATACACTGTTGAGTTTTCTGTACTAAAAGTAATAAAAATTCTTCTAAATAAATTAAGTAAGTAACTTACTGAAAAATCTGTCTACGTTATTTGTTTTTATACTTCAGCTTCTGATAGATTATTTGTATTAACTCTTTGTATAAACTTAACTATCCCCTCTTAAAGCTGGTTTGAACACTAAAGAGAATCACAGAATTTTTAAGAAAGAAACTCACCAAATCCAGAGCCTTTCTTACCTATAGGAGGGATAAGAAAACTGAGGCTTGAAAAGAAATTGTTCAGCACTCCATAGTCATTTAGAAATGGAGACAGATGCAGAAAGCAGTTCACCTGTTTCCTAGTACAGGATTCCCCCCGGCCCCCCAGAAGACCGGCTACTTATAGTGAACAAAATGGATTAATTTGGCCATTTTGTAACAAACAACATATTTTGTTTTTATAACTATTCCATACAGCGTTACCTCAATAAATTTTATAGGAAGGATATGCCTTAAAATGAGGTCAGGCATGTTAATAACTAAAGCAAAATCAAGTGAAGCAGTGTTATCGTTTGTGCCATATGGCTTAACTGTAAGGCTTCTGAGATAGTGGACACCTAGAGGGACATGCATGGCACAAACACCCCAACTCCAGGCCCGCTTGGCCAGAGGGAACTATGTACGATGGTGGGTTTGTAAGGCCTGTCTTTATCATACCCAGCTTTCCTTTTATTCTTTATCTGTCTCACTGATAATCCCTCTTCCATTTCAAAGGCCTTCCTATCTCTCCTCTCTTCTCTTTTCCTTCACAGAAAAGGAAGACTTTTTTATCTATCATCTACACTTGCTAGCTGACAAACTTAAGACACTACCTGAATGAGTTTTAATCAATATATTAACTCAACCAAACATTTCCATTCTATGCCTTTAATCCTAAAGTGTGAAATGGAAGATTTGTTCTCCAAAGCTTTTTAGATCTGAGGAGAAAGATGACAGGGATCAAGTGGTGGAGACAGATTCCCTCCGCCCAGGTCCTTAAATGACCTGGTGTGAGGCGAACCAAGTACGCAGTTAGGGTGCGGAGAGCAAGAGTCTAAAGGGAGAGTGCACTGTGCATAAGCACAACCAACACTATTGCTCCAACTTCTGGCAGATATCTGGAATGTTAGAAATTTAAAATTTCTAATGTTTGGGACAATTGTATCATTTATTGACTTTAAATTAGAACTCAAAACAGCAAAGCTAGTGTACACATACTTATCATGTTTACAATTTAAGTATGTTATATTCGTATAGTGCCTTATGCTTACAAAGTATTTGAATGTGCTATGTGATCTGAACTTCAACAGTATAGAATGTAAACATCTTCTAGTTTCCAAAAGAATATTCTTAGGTAACAAGTCACAACAAAAGGTACAGCCAGGAGTGAACATAAGAGTTCTTGATCCAAGTATTTTCCTACCATAATAAGTCACTTATAAAGCAACATTAATATAATTTGCATATGTAAACTGCAAACACTTTCAAAGTAGAAAAGTAACACTGTCCCCGTATTTCTAAGTAAATTATGTCAATGTTTTCAAACTAACATTTCTTCTTATTATAATCGCTTTGTCAAAGATAACTGTTTAGTTATTCTCAGTGGTCTCATTTTTATAAAAACTCAATACATAAAATACTGTCAAAAACATATAGTCATTGCACAGAAGTAGCCTTCTTTCAATCTCAAAGTCAGATTCTCAGATAAATGCTCTTCCTTTGATGTCCTCTGAAAATCTTATTCAAATTATTTAAAATGGCCTAAAAAATTGCAATTGTACAGTTCATTTCAACTCAGTGATTCATGTAGATTTTTGTAACTAGCTTCTTTACATTATTTTATTAATTTGCCAACTTTGAAGAAACAAAGTATCCCTGGCAGGTTGAATCCTGTTTCTGCCAAAATGCATTTTGCCTTGGATTCCTTGAAATGAACTATAACATATAAAATCAACTATGATTCTTTTACCTAAGAGAATTGAATCAGATTTAATAGCATACATGTTTAAACCTAACGTTTTGCTATTTTTTGTTATCTGTTCAACCCTGGCTGGTGTAGCTCAGTGGATTGAGCGCAGGCCAGTGAACCAAAGGGTTGTCAGTTCGATTCCCAGTCAGGGCACATGCCAGGGTTGCAGGCCAGGTCCCCCGTACAGGGCGTGAGAGGCAACAACACATTGATGTTTCTCTCCCTTTCTCCTTCCCTTTCCCTCTCTCTAAACATAAATAAAATCTTTTAAAAAAACAAATTATTATCTGTTCAATGGAATAGAGGCTGAGAGAGTATCTACTATTAAACAAATTCAATTTGCTTTTGAAATAACTTGAGTGATTTTTAAAGAAAAGAAGATGCTAGAAGGTAATTCAGGTGTGAAAATGGACAATTAGAATGCTATGAGCTGTATTTCTGAAGTGAAATAAATGACACTTGTGAAAAACAATAGTATCTGAACATTCAGAAGAACAGTCGAAGTAAGAAAGGGCTCACCAGTCCGTGTGAAACCCGTCTGACGCAGAGCTGGGTGCTGAGTGTCCAGCATGTCAGCCTGTTCTAACTTAGACTGCTGTGAGGAGGCTGATGTTGAAGCAAACGAGAGATTTTTGTTGACCTGTAATAGGAAAGGCAAATCAGAAACAAAAACGTAATTTCCTGGGTTACTGATGCAAAAGCCTAGTGAGAAATATTTGCTTACGATGCAAACCATGACACATGGCAGGCCAAGGGGAGTGGTAATGATTTATATGCTTAATTTTCAAAGTTTATAAAACAGAGGAGTTTTTATCAAGGAAGGAATACAATGGTAATGAAGCATAACTGTATGAAAGTAAACCTGCCTTACTCAGTAAAACATGTTGGCTTATTATGGAACTGACATTAATAATGTAAAATAGAGTGGTGTTAAAAGTTATGCAAAGAAATGCAAAAAATGAAAGTGACTCCTTGACAGCTTTCAATTAAGAAAGAGTTAGAATGTTTCCGACCCACGTCTCTCTAGTGTTTTGTAAAACAGTAGGGACTTCCTTTAAAAAGCCTGCACAGAAAACACCTGTAACATTCATGTTTACCTACATCGGGGTGACACAGATAGCACAGCTGTAACCTAACCTGCCCAGTGAAAGTTTCCGCTGTGCCAAAAAAACTTTATTCTTAAGACACAGTTTAAAAACAGCATTAAAAATCTGAAATTTTGAATTTCTAATTTACTGAAAAAATGTAATTTATGAATTAACAAAATGTTAAATGATAGTTTACAGTAAATATTTGTATATGAAAATTGCTACCCTTTCTCTCTCTTTTTTTAAAATAATCAAACCACACAGAGTACTTCCATGTATTAGCATTTAAAAATTCCCTTTCGATGTTTTGTATTAGTGCATTGTGGTTACATGCCCTTATTTGACTCATTCTTGTTTGTAAATGCTGCTCTTCTTTCAAACAGTGATCACAAGTGATTTATTCCAGATTAAGTTTTTCTCCTTGAGGCAAAGAGCTATACATAGTTGGTGAAAAAACCAATTGATTAAGACCATATGATAATATAGTCCTGAAGTTCCTAAACTGTTATGATATCATCTTAAGAAAAAATATATTTTTCAAAGTAGTTAGATGAGGTCAAATACCATATTAGTTTTAAAAAGATTATCCTGCTTTAAAAATTCTATCATGAGCCATTATTAAACCTTGGCCAAAGTTAATGTTGATTATTTACATTAATATCATACCTAAAGTAACAATGAAATCATCTAACATTTTCAAGTTTCATTTTTCACCTTTAAGTGGAGATAATAAAAATAGCATGTATGCTTCAATGGGAATGTGGGCTGTAACAGCAAAAAACTAGTATTAAAGAGTGCTGTTCATATATGCTGACCCATAAAGCACCAAATAACATTAAATAAGAAATATATTAAATAGAGCATGTTGGTAAAGGGAAATCACAAAGTGCTATACAAGTAAAGTGCTATATAAACATTCGTTGTTATTACTAACATCACTAGAAGAGTAACTAAAAATACACATAATACAGTAAATTTTTCATAGTGCTATGCTTTTAAATGGAAGTACTTTACACAAAGTTATGCATTTATCACTTAGCTATTTAGTCCACTTCTCTTTTTAGAATCATTTTTCAGTTTTACTTCTGTGTTCTTGAAAATTTTTTATCCTACGTGTCAAACAATGCATTTTGAAATCTGGTGCAAAAGAACAGGTGTGTGCTGGGCACACACATGCACACACGCTTCAGTCTCCCTCTTCAGAAATTTACTTGTGCTAAAATCAAAAGGAACACCAGGAAAGCTAGAATAAAATACTTAAATGCATCCACTCAGACAGAAAGACTTGTCGCTTTTAAAAAATAAAATGCTGTTAAAAAAACAACTATAACCAACAATTATATGTTCTTCCTAAAGCATTTTTATAATTCTGCTTTCTTGACACATTTCTTTAGAGACAATCAAATGTCCATGAAGTGATGAGTAGCAACATAAAGCGGATGATTCAATTTTTAAGGTTTGAGATAACTGTTAATTATTATAGTGATTTGAAATTAGGACTCAGAGTATTTGCAAAGCTAGCCCACACATATTCACTACTTCATTTAGAGGAAGAAAAGTAGTAATAACCATTAAATACAGTGAAGCAATATCTATTTTTGAAATACATGCTGTGGAAAAGAGTTGCTTAATAATTTTACAACAACAGAAAGGTTGACTAAGATAGTCTACCCCACACCAACCTGCTCTCTTTTCACAACACGCTTTTCTGCTTGCTTCATGCAGAAACCACAGTCTGCCAGAGTCAGTTTATTACCTCCAGAATGGGGAAAACTAAACACATACAAGTTTAATGAAACTGACAATAGAGAAAAAAGAAAAAAGTCACCTGAACTTCTGGCAAGTTATTTATAAAACTGTTTTGCCTACTCTTTAGGGGTACAAGTACCTTTATGCAAAACATACAAACGCTAATTTTCTAGGAAGGGATTGATTTTCCTGTTAAACAAGTTAAAACAAGCTAATAATCAGTTTATCTTTGGGTGATTAAATTTTAAAAACTTTGGGAGAGATATATAACATTCATTTCATATATACTTATGTGGGGATTAAAAAAGTAATTTTTTTCCACCTTCTCAGTCCTTCTAACTGGGCTAATAATTAAATTAACAGGAAAAAAAACTGTCTGAAGTTTATTATACAAATGCACATTTGGGGGTGCCATAAGAATGAGACCCAAAAAGGCATTGGGCAGTTGAGGTATTAAATGCCATTACAGGCAAAGGAGTAAGAGGGCAGGGAAATGGGGAAAAAAGGAAATTCACAGGCAGCTGACATGAGCAAAACACACTGCCTAGCAAATTCCTGCCTGGCAGCCCAGAAACAATGGGCCAGTGGTGGGGAAGTGGGATCGCAGGCCCTGCTCGATCCTTCCTAGCTAATGCTGTGGAATAGGCTTTGATTTCCTTCCTGACACAGGCCTTTCCCTGTGAATCTCTTAGGCTGGAAAGGGGGACGGTCAAAGGTTCTTTCTGAGTTGTTTCTGAACAACCTGTTTAAAATCAATATCCCAAAAGGCACACTTTGGGTGGCACAACTTTGGTCCACTTCACTTGCAAATCCAATCATTTTAGCTGACTTCAGGTTACACACTACATTTACATTTACACTACATTCAAGCTGCCTAGAAACTTCAAATTGAAGTTTGAAAACTGAAAAGATGTTAATACTGTCTATATTTATATTCACAAATTTGTCTCCCTTTCTCCAGGTGGCTGTTTATTTTTCCCACCAAGTCTGAACAACAATGCAGATAATACTTTGAGGGAAGTTCTGGTGGCAAAAAACACCAACTAGTAAGGAAATGTTTGGTTGCACATCACACATCTGTTATAAAAATTAAAGTACAAATTAAACAGAAAACTTGAGCCAAAGTGATATTCAAGGTATTTGAAGTCTGGCATCTTAACATTCCCCTATTATAAATTCTAACAGCAGGTTACGATGTCCTCTGATATCTAGGTTAGTAAAACCTAAGAAATGAGTAGCCTATGGTGTCATAAAGAGACATTAAAACATGATCTCTTAGGTCTTCAGCTATTTCCCTTATAAGCCAGGACAATGAAATGAGGAATTAGAAAGAAACACTGATGCTATTAAAGAGAAATTTTTCCAATGGGGTAAGGTGCCAAAAACCTCCCTCAAATCAGTTCATCACTACTGCAGGAACTAAAATCGGAATTAAAATTTAAATCATGCGTAACTAAGTTTTATTTGTAATATTTAATAAAGATTTTTTGAGCCTTTGATATATACACCAAGGCCTGGTGGCTCAAAGATGACCCATACAACTCCTCTGCATGAAGCTCAAAATTAAAATTTAGTCCTGGTTGAAACCATGTACCTAAAAATATGCCCTAGTGAAAGCCAATTTACCTCAATGATTCTTGGTTTTCTCCAAATCTTTACTCCATTTTCTCAATACATTTCCTTACTTCACGGGAAACTGGTCTTGAACCCCTGAAAAACCTCACCTTCAAACCCATGAAAATAGAGACAGAGGCATGGACACATGGAACAGACTGACATCTGCCAGAGAAGAGAGGAGGGGACTGGATGAAGGAAGGTGAAGGGATTAGCTAAAGAACACATATGTATCTCACAGACACCCACAACAGTGTGGCGAGGGCCAGAGGGCAGGGGGCAGGGGGCGCAGGGGCTGGGTAGAGGTGGGCAAAGGGTGAGAACAATAAAAATAAAGGGGAAAAAAAGAACATACTGTACCTCTTGCACCTTCCCTCATCTCTTTTCTTCTAGCATCAGAGGAAGAGGTACCCTTCTGTTCAAGATTAAGCCCTCCATTTCTTCCTGGGAATACCTTAAAGGTCTTCCGAATTCTACTTTCAAAATTTCAATGGGCTCTTTCCCTATAGGCTATAAGCATAGATCTTTCTACTTTAACCCAAAAACAAACAGCAAACGACAAAAAATTTTCACTATGATTCCATAATTTCCCTCTGGCTTCACTGAAGGCTAAACTCCTTGAAAAATAGCATGTTACTGCTACCTATATACCTCAACCATTCAATTTTAACCAGTTACAACAAAGCTTTTCTCCATCAGAACATTAAATCTGAAGTGAAAGTCACCCTGGACTTCAAAAGATCCATTTCAGCAGATTCACTCAGGCCTCAGAGACCAAACACCGTTGATCACTGTCCTCTCTCTGTTGCTGGAAAACCATTTCTGTGGGTTACCCTGCCATTGCTTACCAGTGTCCTCTGCCAGACCTGTGGGGCTCTCCTGTTCCTCCAAAGCACACTGGTCACCCTGGGCAGTAACGGTTGTTCTCACTGCTACACTGGCCGTCTATGCAGACATTTCTCAAATCAAAAACTGTTCTGATCAGTAAGTTCAGAATTAACTAACATGTCCCTACTATTTACTTCCTCAGGGAAAGCTACCCCTATCACCTAGTTGTCCCAGCCAGAAAGACGAGAATCATCCCAGAAAGCTTCCGCACACTCTGCCAGTCCCAAGTCAATTAGGTGCTTTGGCCTCTGATCACACTCCTTCTCCAGTTGTCGGTGCTTTGGTTCAGGCCTTCCTACTGCTCGCGAACTACTGCAATGGTCTCCTGATTTGTTTCCCTAGCTCGTCCGCTTCTCTAATTATTCTGTACTGCTAACAGGTGACTTTTCTAAAATGCTGATTTTACTGAGTAACACTTCTGCTTAAAACCTATCATCAACTGTCCCACTAGATGGGAAGTCCATGCTTTTTTTAGGATGGCATACAGAGCTTTCTATTCTTTAACAACTACCTAGCTTGACGACCTTGTTGCTCCATTTCCTATCTCTGGATACAACAAACTGCATTTGTCTCCCAGATGCGGCAGGCTGTTTCATGTCTCTGTGACTTAGCTCATGCTGTTCCTCTTCTCGTTTCTGGGAACAGGCTTCCCCTTGGCACTACCTTCCTGGTGGATGTCAACTCTTCTTTCCATCTTCAGCTCGCGTATTACATCACGTATGAAAAGCCTTTTATACTCTCCCAACCAAATTTACCTCTCCCTCCTCTGTTTCTCCGACATGTCCCATATCTTCTATTATCACAGTACTGGTGACACTTTAGCCCGCCTATTTATTTCACTGATTGCTACCCACCAGACTCTGACTGTGAGGGTAAGGACCAGGTTTCATCTTGTTTTAGTAAATGGCTGGTATAGCACTAAGATAGAAGTCAAATGAATTCATACATGTAAACAGTGCATGTTTTAAAACCTTACCCAAAGCTAAGGTATTTTTACTCAAGGCTTCTCAAAGTGTAACTTTTTGGTAAGAATTACATGGACTTAAAAATAAGAAACTTTTTAGTTCACATAGTTTAATATTCAAATTCAAATCCACAAATAGGAGTGTAAAATAATAGAAATATATATGTATATTGGTCCCTGATCCTGATTTTTGTAACAGATATCCTAAAACCCTTGTAATTTCCTACATGATAAGAACACTAGAAGCATCTTTTGTTCTAATATTTGGTCTTTGACTCTGATTTCTAACAGTGAACTCTCAAATCCCTCAGAATTTCCTGGATGATAGAAATGTCTTTTGTCCTAATCAAGTGACTCCATGTGGGCTCTTGGATGAGGGCTGACCACCAAAAAGAGCCAGCAATGCTTAGAAGGTTGGAATCCCCCTGTCCTTATTTTCAAGAGAGGGGAGAGGGGCTGGAAATAAAGTTAATAAACGATCATGCCCAACTGATGAAGCCTCCATAAAAATTCCAATACTGTGGAGTTCAAAGAGTTTCCAGGTTGGTGGACACATACATGGAGGTGGTGGGAGAGTGACATGCCCAGAGAGGGCATGGAAACTCCGTACCCCTTTCCACGTGCCTTGCTCTACACATCTCTTCCTTCTGAATGTTCATCTGCATCCTTTGTCACATTCTTTTATAATAAACTGTAAGTGAGTAAACTGTTTTCCTGAGTTTTGTGAGCTGCTTTAGCAAATTAATTAAACCCTAGGAGGCCGTCAGGGAATCTTGATTTACAACTGACTGGTCAGAAGCACAGGTAATGCATGGACTTGCAACAGGCACCTGAAGGGGATGAGGGAGCAGTTGTGCGAAGGGACCCTTAATCTGTAGGAGGTGACACTCATCTCAAAGTAGATAGTGTCAGAACTGAGGTAAACTGTAGGGTACCTGGGTGGTGTTGCAGAACTGGCTGGTGTGGGAAACCCCCACACATCCGATGTCGGAAGTGTTGTGTGTCAGTAGCTTAACAGTAAAGGAGACACACAGGAGGGAAATTTGTTTCTCCTAAAATTTTCCTGTTTTCTAAAATTTCCAGTAAGCGAATTCCATAATTGCTCTTAGTGGTCTATTGTAGCTTGTACTATTTCTTATAGTCAGGCCAATCTTCCCAATACTGTTAAAATAGTACAAATTAATTTGCTCTCCTGCAATGCCATGAAGAAATAATTGAGAGCATTACAAAAAACATTTAAAAAACTCTTCAAATAACAAAACTACTATTCTACTCAAATCTCAACTTAATTTTTTCCTCTTCATGATAAAAATATCCAAACTTTTTAAAAGGGGATTTAAAAAATTATTTTATCTTGATTCTCTAGTTAAGCCTTTTTATTTTTTAGTAAAAAAATATGGCCTGTATAGATTAGACTATAATATAAATCATTACTGGTACAACATTTGTTAGTAAACTTCAGCATGGCTACATTTATATTTATCTGCGGTAGGTAGTATTAATAACTGAAAAACAAAGGTAAAGTCTCATGGCTGCAAAATGCTCACAGAGGAGTATAGAGATTCAGACACGTGAAGATTAGAGGTGGAACACTATGTAAATTTAAAAAGAATTTTTTAAAAAGGAAAGGAAGAAAGGGAGGTGAGGGAGAAAGGAAAGAAGGCAAGAGAGACTTGTTCGGCCTTGAGAGAATTAATAACTTAATTCTGGAAAAGACAGGCAGAATCAATTATAATTTAAGGCAGAAGAGGCCCCATTATATAATAAGTAGGTATGAGTAAATATGCCTGGGAACATGAGATAAACAGATTAATTCCATTTCTGAGGAAACATGAAAGCTTAATGGAGGTAGGCTCTAGGCAGTATCGTTTCTGAAATGCGTCAATCCAATCCTAAAGCAAGGAAAGACCAAGAAAATATGTGAATTGCAAATTCATATGTGGTTATTCTAGGGCCACTGCAATTCAGAGCAATACAAGGCTTCTAATAACAATTTCCATCTTGGAAGCAATCAGATGAGACCTCTTTAATTTTTCTATCATCAAAGCTACACGTGAACATCAGTTTCTACCTATCTGCCTATCAGAAAGGATGAAAAATCCCTTCTGTTAGGCCAGTTTCTCCATCGGTATTCTGGATTACAGCCCCTCTCACTTATTCAGGGACCTGAGTCCAGTAATCACCACCTTCGTGGCACATTACCAACCTTGCCATCACCACTGAATTATTCCCATCAGCAAACAGATATGCTTTAGTACTGTCCATTTAATATTCCCCTCTAGCTCCTGTTTCTCTGCTCCTCAGTCAAAATTTCTTAGAAGGATGCCTGTACAGTCTCTGCCTTACCAGCTCTTATTCTGTCTTCGACCCACATCAGTTGTGCTTTTGTCTCTGCTGCTTACTGAACTAGCAGCCTTCACGGTAAACCAAAGGACATCATCTTGCTAAATATAATGGTCAGTTTTCTGTCCTCATTTTCCTCATTTGCTCAGTAGTACGTGAGGGTCCATCAGTCCTCTTTCCTGAGATGCCATCCTCCAGGCTTCTCTGCTCTACCCTCCCCAGGACCAGCACCTCAGGTATTCAGCTATACTCTCCCCTCAGGTAATCTTATCCAATGTGACAGATTAAAAAAAAATGACTATACATTTACACAATGGAATATTACTTGGCCGTAAAAAGAAAGAAATCTTACCTTTTGTTATAGCATGGATGGACCTGAAGACTACTATGCTAAGTGAAATAAGCCAGAGAAAGACAAGTACTACATGATTTCAATTATATGTGGATTCTAATGAATGAAATAAAGTAACAAAATAGAAACAGAGTCATAGATACAGAGAACAGACTGACAGCTGGTGGAGGGGAAGTGGTTTGGGGGTGCTGGGTGAAAAAGGTGAATGGATTAGGCAAAAACAAACAAACTAAAAACCTCTTATACAGATAATAGTATAGTGATTGCCAGAGGGAAAGGGGGATTGGAGGATGTAGAAAAGGATATAGAAGGGATAAATGGTGATGGAAGGAGACTTGACTTGGGTTGGTGAACACAGAGTAAAATATACAGATGATATATTATAGAAGTATACACCTGAAACCTATATAATTTTATTAACCAATGTCATCCAAATAAATTTCATAAAAATTAAAAAAATAATTCTGAAAAAGAAAATAATGTCTTCTTCCCTGAGCTCAAGACTCTTACCCACCTTCCTACCTCATGGCTACCTTCACATTGAAAGTTCCACTCCTAGTAAGTGCTCCCCTCACTCCAGCATCCCATTAAAACACAAAACTAGCACCTGTAATGTTGCTGAAAGTAACACAGAAGTTATTCCTAATTCCTCTTTCTTTACTTATACCACATCCAGCCCATCACCAAGTTGTGTTGAATCTACTTCCAAAATATACCCCAATTCTGTCCATCACCTGCGTCTTCATCACCACCAATGGTAAAAACAATCAAACAAGGAGGCCATCAGACTGAAGCAGCTCGAATGCCTACATAAGCAAACTCTTAAAAGTGAACAATAAGAAGACACAAATTTTTTTTAAAGAATGGGCAAAGGATTTGAGCAAACATTTCTCCAAAGAAAATATACAAATGGCACATCAAAAATGCTTAACGTCATCAGTCATTAGGGAAATGCAAATCAAAATCACGAGATATCACTTCCCACCCAGGATGATGGCTATGATAAAAAAGAGAAAACAACACATGTTATTTAACAAGGATGAGGAGAAACTGGAACCCTTAGTCACTGCTGGTGGGGTTCTAAAATGGTGCAGACACTTTGGAAAACTGGATGCTTCTCAAAATGCTGAACAGGATTATCAAAGGACCCAATGATTCCAATACTACGTAAATTCCCTAGAGAAATGAAAACGTGTGCATTCATGTTCATTGTAGCGTTATACTCAGTAGCAAAAAGTGGGAACAACCCAAATGTCCATAAACTGATGAATGGGTGAACAAAATATAACCTATCCATATAATCAAATCTCATTTGGCAATAAAAAGTAGTACTTATATATGCTACAAATGAAGGAACCTTGAAAACTTTAAGTTAAAGAAGCCAATTACAAACGACAACATTTTGTATGATTTCATTCTAAAGTGTCCAGAATAATCTACAGAGAAAAAAATCTATAGAGAAAAAAAGTACGTTAGTGAGGGCCAGAAGTTGGAGTCTCTCTCTCTTTGCCTCTGTTTCCCTCTCCCCCACACTGTGTGTGTGCGCGTGCGGGCACACACTGAAATAAAGAATGACAGCTAAAAGAAATGGGGCAGAGAATGACTGCTAAGATAAATGGGGTTTCTTGGTTTCTTTTTGGAGGGAATTCAGAAGTTCTATAATCAGATAGTAGTGATAGTTGCACAACTCCGTGAATACGGTAAAAACCAGTGAATTGTACACTTTCAAAGGGTAAACATTCTGACATGTGAATTATTTCAGTAAGACTATAATTTAAAAATAAAAATCTAAAGACACTAATAAGGTTAATCTTTCCAGACCTCACTTAATTTGCAAATATACCATATTTTCAATGAGCACTTATTCTATTTTTGTCGCATAACAGGGCTATCAAGATGCATAACATGACCCTCCACCCTCAGGGAGTTTCCAGACTGGCAGAGGACATGCTCCACAGAGCCTGCCAAACATGTGCAGAACCCTGTACTCTGGATAGAGAGCATTTGAAAAGAAGGGCACACAGTATACTTGTTAGAATAAAAACAGCTCTGAATTACAGATCAGAGAATAAACAATTTTTTACATACTATGCATACGTAGGGAGATTAGCAATCTTGGAGGTACAATCATCACACCAATCGTCACTATCAGGAACAAGTTTCCTGACCATCTGCAGCCCAAATCAGAATACAGCGTGTTCTTTTTCCCTTTGTCTTCCTTCCCCTTGCCTACATTCCATATCCTGTTGACTGGTGATAATTAGGTAAAAAAGTGATTGGTTCTGACTGATACCAGACAGCTCAGGGATAGGGTGAGCCCAGTGTTTTCTGACATGCTTCCTCTGTAAGACGCCCCATGTAGAGACAGCAACCGACTTACTTCTGTATTCCCAGTGCCTGCCACATAATAGTAGGTGTTTACTGAATAAGAAAATATTCCTACAGCACAGACATTATTTAAAACAATCTTTGAACACACCAATACCATTCTCATTCTCTACCTTCTGGGTATCTCACCCTTTTACTCTGTGACACATAAAATTAAATTTGATAAAGAACAGATGTCTAATTATTTAACTTAATTTTGGGAGTGGACAGAAGAAAAGAGGAAAGGATGCACACGGGGATGAACACATTTCAATTCTTATACATTAAAATGTATTCTCCTAACTGAGTTAAAGGCTGTATATAAAACACACTTGTTTGTAAAAGGAAGGAAGCTGCTGTGTTGAAGGCATCTCGATACAATTTAGCTGATATTGCTTAAAATTCAAAACCTATTTCGTATATCTCTATGTTTAGATGAACTCTGGGGTCTTGGGCAAATCACTTAACCTTAATAAGTCTTGGATTCCTCCTTTCTAAAGCTGGAATGATAATACCTAATCTGTCTCTCAGGATTGTTAGAGTTAAATGGGAAAAAGTGTGAAACCCTGCTATGAATGATCAACAGCATTATCAGCATCATCACTGCTATTACATGCAGCTTGCACACACTCAAGGCTTATACAATTTACTCAGCAAACAACCACTGAAACCATACTGTCTCTCCTATGAAGTATCATGTAATATTTTTCCAGAAAATAAAATGACCTTGTTGGTCCTTTTCTGAGAGTGTATCCCAATCACTTTGTATTCAGAAATCTAAAAAAATATGAAGAGGCTTCCTAAATTCTTAGGTCCCAGTAATATAATTCCTTGATAAATTGAAGCTCAAATAAGGAAAATATCAAATTAACTTTTGTAAAAGTTTTATGGAAATCCACGAATGGTGGATTTTAATTCTTCAGTGCATCACAGTATAAGCTACACCTTGAAAGTTACCTTCTTGGTAATAAAAACTACCCACCTTTTCAGCACAGGCTCGTATCACCTCCTAAAAGAAATACAGTAAGTAAAGAAATATTAATAATTTCATCTTAATAAAATACCAACTCTTCAACAGTCAGATGTTAATATTTTAATAACCAAAACCTACATTTGGTAGAGTTTCTTTATTACCCTGCAGTTACCACCATATTGCTTCCAATAAGATGAAAAGCAAATCTAAGTTAAAGACTCACTGACATATTCGTGGTAAACCTAACTGGCCCAAACAAAATGCACGGATAAACGAGATTCTGGAAGGCCCACGTGTAACTACCTCAAGGAAAACACGTCTCCTCAGTGAACTTGGCATAAATACTAAAATTCTGCACCAGGACACTGGTGTGTCTAAAAGACATACCCTGAAGTAAATGAAGTATAATAATTATCCCCGTAGGTACCATAAATATAATTCCCATGTTAATAATATATTTCAAAAGAAATCTAATACTAACACTAAGGAGTGGTGAAGTATATGCCAGTTCTGACGGAGCTAGAGAAAGGAATTGCCTCCAATTCATGCAGCAAGGCCAAGAAAAGGTCACTTTTGAAAAAGAAACTGGTGAACAATCAACAGACTCGATGATTCAAAATCTGCTACTGAGGCAAAAAAACGTACTCAAGTCAATTAACGTGGGCCAGCATGTGTCATCAGCCTAGTACCGAACTACAGAAAAATAACAACTAATGTGGAGCCTAGAGGGAAAAAGAGAACTCAAAAGAGAAATACGAATGTTTTTATCCAGAAATTTCTAAGGGCCAGATACTGAAAGTCTAAAGAACAGTAATCCAATCACTAAAAGCAAACAGTAAACTGACTGTGGACATGGGATTCCGACTGCCTGGACTGCCCATCAGCCCCAGTGCTTACATCCGTGTGACCTTGGCAATACTGCTTTATCTCTGTAAGCCTCAACTCTGTCTTCTGTAAAATGGGGCAATACTAGCACCTACATTATAAGACGGGTTTGAGGATTAACTACAATGAACATGTATAGTACTCAGCACACTACCCAAAATTCATTAGGTCAGTTATTCACCATTAAATACGTGATGTTAGTTATAATCAATCGTTGTAAGGTGAAATCTCCTGTGATGTAAAGAAAATTAACATTTTCCAAAATAGGCATACAGCATTTTAAAATCCATCTGATCCCTATTTCAATGACTCTGCTTAACAATCAACACTGTGGTCACTGACTTGAGTTTCTGGTTAATTTTAAAAAGGGAGAGTGGTCTTGAGTGTTCAGGTAGCTGGTCTCTCAAGGCAGTTGATCATAGGTTTAGTTTAAAACTGGTTAAAAAAAAAAATGGTCAAGCTATCAGAGGAGGAAGGAAAGGGATATTATTATATTAAGTGCCAGGCACTGTGTGAAAAGGTGAGGACACAAGGCACAAGCCAGCACAGTCCTTGCCTTTAAGGAGTTCAAGGCCAATTCTGACTACAAGAACTATTATGGTTAAAGAGCATGAATATTTTTAAGGAAGTTTGTTTCACTATATTTTACCACTTATTTTTTATTTTAACTTTTTTTCTTTTATTTCCTCTAGAGAACGGGGAAGGGAGAGAGAAAAGAGAGGGAGAGAAACATCGATATGAGAGAGAAACATCAAATCAGTTGCTTCTTGCACATGCCCAGACCAGGGACCACACCCGCAACCCAGGCATGTTCCCTGACTAGGAATCAAACTGGCTACCTTTCGCTTGGCTGGATGACACCCAGCCAGCTGAGGGACACCAGCCAGGGCTCACCACCTATCTTTGAGAAAGATCTGACAGTCTTGTATCAACAGAATAACACACTAATTTTAACCAAGCATCCTCCTCCTCCTTGTCATTATCTATTTTCCAGTTTTATGGGCAATACATGGTTTCTGGAGACTTAGGAGTGAGATAGAACTTTTGAATATGTTTATGACACATTCATATCTACTCTTTTTAGAAATACATGTTTCTTTTATTCAGATCTTTATTGAAGTCTTTTCTCTTTACTGTTTAGTTTTTGCATACAAGGCTGTTCCTTTAATATATTTTACATATATATTTACCCAGGTTGGTACTGGAGTGTTGGTGTGTGTGATATGTACATATATGCACACATACACACACTAATATTTTTAAACAAAGAAACAGTTCCTGGGCTGGTCTTTACAGAGATGTCAAGTCAGGAAAGCACGACAGATGATCCTAAGTTCCGTCTGTGTATGGAAGTTACTGATTTTAGAACAAGTACCAGAAAGGAACTATAAGTGTAAGAAAGCCCAGCTTTAAGTAAAGTAACTTACTTCATTCAATTAGTACATATTGGCATAACAATGTAAAATAGGATATGAATGGTTTTCAAAATTCCAATTTCTCAATTGCATAAAATAAACATACTGTGACGGAATCGAGTCTTTGTTTCACTTGCTGTATCTTCATTGAAGAATCCTTAGCGTGGACATAGTCATCAATCTGAAAAGAGCCTTGCTGAGGCAGTTTAGGAGAGGTGCTCAAAGGATCTCTACTTTGGTGTATTCCAGGGAATGGAAACGTTCCATCGCAGCGTTTGAACATTTCGGCCTCCTGCTGGGCGACTGGAAAAATGAATCCATGTCAGTTCAAAGCATTATAGCAAAAGTATAATGAAGTAAATAAGCCACAAAACAGTAGCATTAAATAAATGATAAGAAACCGCATAATACATTTCAAATGCTGAGTAATAATAAGACAAGATGACTGGTAAAATGTAAAATTATTAAGTACTCTAAAACCATAAAGAAGAAAATATAATAATTTCACAGATAACTTCATACCAGACATGTCCTGAAGGCCATGCATATCTTTGTCTGGCAAATATAACAAACTGAGTGGGAGCCTGAGTTGAATATATATGTGGGTAGAAAAAATAATATAAAAAATCAAAGGTATAATATAATTAAAGAACACGCAAAAAATAAAAATAATTATACATGAATCTATTTCCCTAAAACAAAGAGGTAAAAACCATTTCTAACCCCCTCCTAATCTTTATACATATATACATTTTATATATCATGATAAATGCAATTTAACATTTAAAAAATTTAAATGCAAACACCTTTCATATTTACACAGCAATGTGTAATGTAGTTTTCATCTTTAAAAGCTTTACAATATCACATCTAATGAAGCACCATAATTTATTTATGCATTCTTCAATTATTAAATATTTGTAATGTTTTCTGCTTTCCCTCATTACAGATCATGTGTAAGTCCTTCATAATTTAATTTGTTTCTTAACTATTCTTTCTTTGGACTGAATTACTAGAGGGGAATAGATGACTCAAAGGATTAACGCTATTGATGATGATGACGATGATGACGATGATGACAAAGGCACTACCATCAGAAAGGCACTTTATGGTTTTTAGGCTGCTTCAACGTGTATGCTCTCTCTGATCACTTCAAATATGTGAATTTATAAAATTTAATAATGTCTGTACATACAAAGGAAAAATATATAAAATAACCATTTAAAAATGATTTCCTAATTGTTATCAGTCTATTCAGGCTTTTTGCTTCTTCTTGATTCAGTTTTGGAAGATTATATGTTTCTAGAAATTTGTCCATTTTGCCAGGTTGTCAAATTTCTTGGCATACAGTTGTTCACCATTATTTCTTACAATCCTTTGAATTTCTGTGGTATCGATTGTCATTTCTCTTTTGTTTCTGATTTTATTTATTTGGGTCCTCTCTTCTTTTTTTCTTGATGAGTCTGGTCAAAGGCTTGTCAATTTTATCTTTTCAAAGAACCAGCTCCTGGATTTTCTGATCCTTTGAATTGTCCTTTTAGTCTCATGTCATTTAATTCTGCCCAGATCTTGACTGTTTCCTTCCTTCTACTCACTCTGGGCTTTATTTGCTGTTGTTCCTCCAGTTCTTGTAGATGAAGGGTTGGGTTGTTTATCTGAAATTTTTCTACCTTTTTTAACCTGTACTGCTATGAACTTCCCTCTCAGGACTGCTTTTGCTGTGTCCCATAGGTTTTGGGTTGCTGTGTGTTCATTTTCATTTGTTTCCAGATACTTTACAACTTCTTGCTTGATCTCATTGTTAACCCATTCATTATTTAATAGCATGTTATTCAGTCTCCATGAATTTGAATGTTTTTGAGTTTTTTCCTTGAGGTTGGTTTCTAGTTTCAAGCCATTGTGATCCAAGAAGATGCTTGGTATGATTTCAATTTTCTTGAGTTTGTTGAGGCTTGTTTTATGATCTACACATGGTCTATTTTTGAAAATGTTCCATGTGCACTTGAAAAGAAATTGTATTTTGCTTCTTTGGGGTGGAAGGTTCTGTACATACCAATGAAGCCCCTTTGATCTAGAGTGTTGTTCAGTGCCACAACATCCTTGTTGATGCTTCGCTTGGAAGATCTGTCCATTGTCGACACGGGGTGTTAAAATCCCCTACTATGAGTGTGTTGCTGTCAATATCTTTCTTGAAGTCCTCCAAAATTTTCCTTATATATTTTGGTGCTCCCATCTTGGGTGCATATATGTTTACAAGGGTTATATCTTCTTAATGGGTTGTTCCCTTAAGTATTATATAGTGTTCTCCTTTATCTCTTTTTATGGCCTCTATTTTGTCTGATGTAAGCATTGCTACTCAGCTTTTTTTTTCCAAGTCTGCTTGCTGGGAGTATTTTTTTTTTTTACTTTGTTTGTGTAGATCTTTTGTTCAGAGGTGACTCTCTTGTAGAGGGTCATGTTTTCTTATCCACTCAGCTGCCCTATGTCTTTTGACTGGAGCATTTAATCCATTTATTTACATTTAAGATTATTATCGACAGGCACTTATTCATTGCCATTTTTTCTTTGTTCTTGTGTTTCCCTCTCTCTCTCTTTTTCTTCACCTTCTTAAAGCAGTCCCTTTAGCATCTCTTGTAATGCTAGTTTGGCGGAGATGTGTTCCTTTAGCCTTTTTTTTTTTTTTTTATTCTGAGAGGCTCCTTATTTTGCCTTTCATTTTATTTTATTAAAATATATTTTATTGATTATGCTATTACAGTTGTCTCATTTTTCTCTCCCCCTTCACCCTGTAACCCCCTCCCACCAGCATTCCCCCACCTTAGTTCATATCCATAGGTCATACATATAAGTTCTTTGGCTTCTCCATTTCCTATACTATTCTTAACCTCCCCGTCTATTTTGTACCTACCTTTTATGCTACTTACTTCCTGTACCCTTTTCTCCCATTCTCCCCCCCTCCTCCTCCCCACTGATAACCCTCCATGTGATCTCCATTTCTGTGATTCTGTCCCTGTTCTAGTTGTTTACTTAGTCTGTTTTTTTAGGTTCAGTTGTTGACAGTTGTAAGTTTGTGATCATTTTACTCTTCATATTTTTGATCATCTTTTTCTTAGATGAGTCCCTATAACATTTCATATAATAAGGACTTGGTGATGATGAATTCCTTTAATGTGCCCTTATCTGGGAAGCACTTTATCTGCCCTTCCATTCTAAATGGCAGCTTTGCTGGATAGAGTAATCTTGGATGTAGGTCCTTGTCTTTCATGACCTAGAATACTTCTTTCCAGCCCCTTCTTGCCTGTAAGGTTTCTTTTGAGAAATCAGCTGATAGTCTTGCGGGAACTACTTTGTAGGTAACCCTCCTTTTCTCTTACTGATACTTTTAAGATTCTCTCCTTATCTTTAATCTTGGGTAATGTAAGATGATGTGTCTTGGTGTGTTCCTCCTCAGTCCAACTTCTTTGGGACTCTCTGAGCTTCTTGGAAGTCTATTTCCTTTGCCATATTAGGGAAGTTCTCCTTCATTACGTTTTCAAATAAGTTTTCAATTTCTTGTTCTTTCTGTTCTCCTTCTGGCACCCGTATGATTCGGAGGTTGGAATATTTAAAGTTCTCCCAGAGGTTCCTAAGACTCTCTTCATTTTTTTTGAATTCTTGTTTATTCATTCTGTTCTGGCTGAATGTTTATTTCTTCCTTCCTTCCAATGATTTTGTCCAAATCGTTGATTGGAGTCCCAGTTTCCTTCCAATCACTATTGGTTCCCTGTACATTTTCTTTTATTTTACTTTGCCTTCAATTCTTAATTTTGCAACCATACTCAGTCATTTCTGTGAACATCCTGATTACCACTGTTTTGAACTCTACATCTGATAGGTTGGCTATATCTTCATCGCCTAGTTCTATTTTTGGAGCTTTGATCTGTTTGTTCACTCGGGCCATATTTTTTTTTGTCTCAGTGTGCCTATTACATAGTAGTGGGTGGAGCCTTAGGTATTTGCCAGGGCAGGGCAACCTATGTCCCTGCATTGTGGTGCTTTATGTAGAAGAGCGGTCCATGAGGGAACAATACCACTTGCTTGGCTTTCAGCTGGCTTTCAGTCACTTCTCCTTCTACCACAAGCAAGTTGGGACTTTCTGGCTGATTCCCAGGTGGGTGGGTTTTGTATGTTCTAGGGCCCTGTGGGTCTCTCCAACAAACTCTCTGTGAGGCTGGGAGTTTCTCCCACTGCCACAATCCCCACTGGATTTTATAGCCAGAGGTTTTGAGGCTTTATTTTCCCACGCTGGAACCCTGGGTTGCACAGTCTGTCTTGCTCCCCAATTGTTCCTCCCAGTTTATCTGCACACAAATGTGGGACTGCCCAGCCTGCCAGCTGCCACCTAGCTGTGAGTCCTCTCCACCCCAGCTGCCCATCTCCACCCCTCCTAGCAGTCTGGATGAATGTTTCTTCTTTAACTCCTTGGTTGTCAGACTTCCATACAGTTGAATTTTCTGGCAGTTCTGGTTATTTTGTTTTTATTTTGTTGTCCTTCTTTTGGTTGTGCAAGGAAGCCAAGTGTATCTACCTATGCCTCCATCTTGGCCGGAAGACCCTGAATTCCATTTTAAATGAGTCTTGCTGGGTAGAAATGAAACTATACCACCAACTTACACCATTCACCAGAATAAACTCAAAATAGATTAAAAAAACTTAAACATAAGCCTCAAAACCATAAAAGTCCATAGGCAGTAAAATTTCAGATAACCCATGAAGCAATATTTTCAATGATAAATCCTGTAGGGCAAGAGAAATAAAGGAAAGAATAAATAAGAGGGATTACTTCAAATTAAAAAGCTTCTGCACGGCTAAAGAAAACATCGTCAAAATAAAAAGGGAGTCAACCATATGGGAAAACATATTTGCCAACAATACCTTGGAGAAGGGTTTCATCTTCAAAATATATGAAGAACTCATATGACTGAATGCCAGGAAGACAAACAATCCAATTAAAAAATGGGCATAGGACCTGAACAGACACTTCTCTAAGCAGGACTTACAGAGGGCCCATAGGCATATAAAAGGATGTCAGTATCAGTAGCCATCAGAGAGATGCAAATTAAAACCACAGTGAGATACCACCTCACACCAGTCAGAATGGTCATCATAAACAAATCAACAAACAACAAGTGCTGACAAGGATGAGGAGAAAAGGGAACCCTAGTGCACTGTTGGTGGGAATGCAGACTGGTGCAGCCACTGTGGAACGCAATATGGAGTTCCCTCAAGAAACTAAACATGGAACTGCCTTTTGATTCAGCGATTCCACTGCTGGGATTATACCCTAAGAATCCTGAATCACCAATTCAGAAGAAGCTATGTAACCTGATGTTTATAGCAGCACAATTTACAATGTCCAAGTGCTGGAAAGAGCCTAAGTGTCCATCAGTAAATGAGTGGATCAAAAAACTGTGGTACATTTACACAATGGAATACTATGCAGATACTATGCAGCAGAAAGAAAGGAGCTCCTCCCCTTTGCAACAGCATGGATGGAACTGGAGAGTATTATGTTAAGTAAAATAAGCCAGGCAGGGAATGACAAATACCATATAATCTCATCTATAAGTGGAATCTAATCAACAAAACAAGCAAGCAAGCAAAATAGAACCAGAAGCATGGAAACAAGGAACCGACTGACAGGGACCAGGGTGCAAGGGAGGAGGATAAGGGAGGAAAGAAAGGGGAAGGGCCTAGTTAAAGAACAAGTATAAATGACCCATGGATATGGACAACAGGGTGGGGACTGACTGTGGGAGCAGGTGGTGGGCAGGGCAGAGGAGAGCAATGGGGGAAAACTGGGACAACTGTAACAGACCAACATTAAAACAATAAAATAAAAACAACAATGATTTCCTTAATTATATACTTTTGAATGGAAGGCATTTCTAAACATGACACAAAAAGAAATGAAACAAAGATGTGCAACATGGAATCCACAGAAGAGCCTTCAAAGATTCTGTAACACTAATGAAGTTACATACAGAAATATAAGTATGTTTGTAAATGTTTCTGGAAATAAGATCCATAACTTTTATCAGATTAGCTATCAAAGATTTGCATGAATCAGAAAACATTAAGAATTGTCAACATAAAATCTGGGCAAATTTTGCTACCTGAATATTTAAAGAGTCTTCAAACAAGCCTTGGCCAGGTAGCTCAGTTGGATGGAACATCATCTCATATACCAAAAGGTCTGGTATATGGGATATATGTGGGTTTGATTCCCAACCAGGGCACATACTTAGGTTGTGGGTTTGATCCCCAACTGGGCAAGTGATTAGTAGTTCTCTCTCCCTCTCTCCTCCTCTCTCTATAAAAATCAATAAATATATAATGGTGTAAAGATAGTCTACTCAATATATGTTCTTGGGAATATTGAACAATTATGTGCAAAAAAATGAAGCTAGACCACTTTCTTACACCATATACAAGAATAAACTCAAAATGGATAAAAGACTTAAATATTAGACTCAAGACCATAAAAATCCTAGAAGAAAAAACAGGCAGTAAAACCTCAAACATTTCTTGTAGCAATATTTTTTCTGATGTATCTCCTCAGGCTAGGGAAAAAGAAAAACAATAAACAAATGGGACTGCAACAAACTAAAAAGCTTTTGCACAGCAAAGGAAACCATTAATGAAATGAAAAGACAACCCATTGAATAGGAGAGCATATTTGCCAATATATCTGAAAAGGGCTTAATATTCAAAATTTATAGAGAACTTATAAAACTCAACACCAAAAAACCAAACAATTCAATTAAAAAATGGATGAAGGAAATGAATAGACACTTCTCCAAAGAGGATATAGAGATGTCCAAAAGACATATGAAAAGATGCTCAATGTCATTAATAATCAGAGAAATGCTAATTAAAACCACAATGTGATATCACCTCACACAAGTCAAAATGGCTATCATCAGTAAATCAACAAACAACAAATGCTGGTGAGGATGTGGAGAAAGGGGAACCCTTTTGCACTGTTGGTGGGAATGCAGATTGGTGCAGCCACTGTAGAAAACAGTATGGAGTTACCCAAAAAAATTAAAAGTAGATTTGCCTTATGAGCCATTGAGTCCACTTCTGGGAATTTATCTGAAGAAACCTGAAACACTAATTCAAAAGAATATATGCACCCCTATGTTCATTGAAGCATTCTTTACAATAGCCAAGATCTGGAAGCAGTCCAAGTGTCCATCAGTAGATGAGTGGGTAAAAAAAGTGTGGGACATTCAAGCAATGGAATACTACTCACCCATTTAAAAAAAAAGGAAACTTTGCCTCTTGCAACAGCGTGGATGGACCTGGAGAACATCATGCTAAGTGAAATAAGCAAGTCAGAGAAAGACAAGCACCATATGACTTTACTCGTACATGGAACTTAATGAACAAGATGAACTAACAAGCAAAACAGAGACAGACTCAGATAGAGAGCAGGCTGACAACTGTCAGAAGGGAGAAGCTGGTAGGGAGGCTAGGGGGATGAAGTAAAGAAAGGACAAAAAGAGAACTCATGGACATGCCCAACAGTGTGGGATTCCTGAGGAAGGGAGGTAGGAACAGATGGAGACGTGACTTGGTGTGGTGAACACACAACGTACTATATAGATGATGCGTTGTATATATAGATGATGCGTTGTAGAATTGCGCACTGGAAATCTATATACCTTTGTTAACCAGCGTTACTCCACTAAACTGACAAAAAGAAGAGAAAAAAAAAACCAAAGGGGACTTACACAACCTGTCTTCAAGTCTTATTATAAAGCTATAGTGATCAAGATACTTTGTTATTGACCTAAAGATAAACAAATAAATGAAGAGTACAGAATAAAGACTCCAGTATTTATGTACAATGGGTAAAAGCAATTTTGGGAAAGAAAGAACACTCTTTCGACAAGGAGCGCCAGAACTGGATATTCACATGTGAGAGAATCTATTCATTCGTACCTTATACCATGTACAAAAGGGAACTCAAAATGAGTAACAAATCTAAATGTAAAACCTAAAGCCATAAAACTTCTAGAAGAAAACACAGGAGAACATTTTTGTGAGCCTGGATTAGCCAAATATTTCTTAGATATAGTATCAAAATCTATAAATGAAAAAATTAATAATTTTGAGCTTCATCAAAAATTCAGGTATTTGTTCTACAAAACTATTAAGACAAATTAGAAGACAAGACAAAGACTAATTGTAGTATCTGCAAATCAGCATCAATTGTACATGGAAAACCTAACTCCCAAAAATCAATAATTACAAAACAAGCCAATTTAAAAAATGGGCAAAGATTTGAACAGACCCATTACTTAAAATGATATGTGGACGGCAAATAAACACGTGAAAGGAGCTCGACATCATTAGTCATTAAGGATAAGCAAATTAAAACCACAATGAAATAGCACTGCATACCTATCACAATGGCTAAAATTAAACAGACTGCCCATTTTGAATTTAGCAAGAATATGGAGGTACTGAAATATTTATATACTATTGGTGGAAGGTTAAAAGGCATGACCACTTCAGAAATGTTTGGCAGCTTCTTAAAAAGTAAACATACAACTACATTAGGATCCAGCCCTTCTACTCTTAAAAATTTATTAAAGAGAAATGAAGGCATATGTCCATACAAAGACTTGTATACGTGAATATATTCACAGCAGATTTGTTTGTGATAGGTAAAAAGTGGATACAATCCAAATGCCCATAAACAGGTAAATGGATAAACAACCTCATATATCCGTACAATGAAACAACACCCAGAAATAAAAAGGTTGACCTATTATTGATAAACTGTAACACACAGATGAATCTCAAAGTAATTACGAGTGAAAGAAGCCAGATAAAACCATAGTACATGGTATGTACTGTTTCACTATATACAATTCTAGAAAATGCAAACTAATTCATAATGATTGCCTGGTGGAAGCAGGAGATAGGAAGAGATCAGAAAGGAACTTTTGGAGCTGATGAATATGTTGTTCATTTCTGATTGAGGTGATTAGGGTCTCACAAGTGTATAAATATGTCTAGACTTATCGGGGTATAATTTTAAATATATGAAAATGTACGCAGTTCATTGTATGTCAATCATACATCATAGAAGCTGCTCGCAAAAAAAGCAAATGATAAACTAATGATAAAATGGGTTAATATTCTTAATATGCAGAGTCCCCATAAAATCAATTAAAAATGGATAACCCAACAGAAAAAATGGGCAAAGGATCATTACAGAAAATTCACAAGAGAATTATATAACCCATTAAAAATATATTCAACCTCACTAATAATGAGAAGGAATTAGTAAGAAAAATATGGGAATTAGAAAGTGATGCTTTTTTAAAACATGTTTAACTGACCCATTGTACATGAAGATATTTTTTCCTAAGGAATAAATTCAATGAGGATAGCCAGGCATTTACTAAAGTATTTTTAAAATTCTTAAAAAACATGTAACAGTAGAAGTGTGCAACAATAGCTGTTTAAATGAATTATGACATTCATTTAATGAAAGGAAATTCAGCCACTAAAATTATGTATAAAAATATAATTATCATGATGGAAAATTGCTCATAATGTATTATTAATTGTAAGAAAAAATAGTTTATAAAACAATATAATAAATATAACATACAAGAGGGTGATTTTTAAATTATTATTTTTTAGTTATCAACCTTGGTTTCACTAACCATGAATTTGAGACAGCACATATTAAAAATTTTAGGTCTTTGTTCTTTATATTCACGTACTAATTCATTCACACACTCTAAATAATGAGTGTTCTCTCCCTGCAGACCTTGATGGTCATAAGTACTAAGGAATGGGAGAAAGCCTGCTTACCATCACCTGTTCAGTGATGCACATTCCTTAATACCAATTACTGGTCTTAGATGGAAGTGCAGCTGTTTCTACACTTAGATTTTTCTGGGTTTGACTACTACTTTTCAGTACATATTTTGGACCTCTTTTCATAACACTCAGAACATTTATTTTATTCTCAAATATTCAAAGGTAGTTTAAAGAACAACGGAAACTTTACAGGTAACTTGTGGGTTGGAATTTAGAAGGTTTAACATTAGTACATACGTCAGGAATGAATAAATCAACACATGAAAATCAGGTTCCAGGATCTTTGCCTTACTTGCCTTTCAAAATTGTCCTTGTAACATTTCATTGATTTTTGCTGCTATGAATGGAAAGTAAAGCTGAGTTTCACTATTTAATGGCATTTTCTAACTCCGTATGTTTTCGTATTTGCAAGATTCACACTAGCCATGATTTCACTTTAAGCTCTGGGCCAGAGGCCATGCACGGAAGCACATACACGGATACAAGCAACAGTTACACAGGAGAGCAGGATTTAGGTATTTATCTTATTCTTTTTGCCAAACCGTAATTTGTAAGTATGATGCTATGCTGAGCATGATTTTTTTTTTAAAAAAAAACAGGATTTTAACTAGTAAAGAAAATAGAAGTCTTTGCCTAAATATTTATCTCTTTATTTTTCCAGGCATTAAGATGCCTTTGAAAAAAGGGTTAAAAATGCCTTAAGTAGATGCAGGTAACAAAATAAACTCCAACTATGAACTTGGTTCAGTCGTCTAAAGGGAATTTTCTATACAAAAGCCCTCTGACTGAATTTAAAGGGATCAAATCAACACCCTACTTTACGTTCAGCACCTCTGTTCTGTGGAGACAGCCATTAAAAAATTAACAGAAATGTTCAGAGACCTAGTTTCTCAGCTATTAGAAACAGGAGGAAGCGGCTCGCTTCTGTTCTTCCACTCTTCCCCTCCCCCACCTTAAACAGATTATTCATCTATTTGTGTAAGGTCATACCCATTACCTCACTGTAAAAATAGCTTATAATAGACAACTTCTGAAATTCCTTCAGCTCTATGCATCTGACATTTCAAAGGTTTCTAAAACACTTTTACAGAGGCCATCGCTGGAGTATGTATGATGTTGCAACTAAATAACTGTGTTTCTTCATTTTCTCTTCTTTGTGCTAACTTAACTTTGTACACTTAAAACTTAGCTCTACTCTTTCCTGGTATGTTTAAAACTCAATTTTAAGAGTCTCACAGCCATTTTTAAGGAGTGCCCTGTAACAGACTCTGCAAATACAAGGATACCAACCTCCTCTTGGGGTCTGAATCTTTTAGAGGTCAGTAGAAAATTACCGCTATGTGCTTAGCAGCATAGCAGAGAAATGGACACGGTGCTGAGAACGCAGAGGTGGCAGCTATATTTGCTTAAAGGAATGTTTTTCAATCAAAATACCTCTAAAATTACCTCCATTAGCTATAATTTTGGATTCTAAATTTTGAAGAATTAAAAATAACTCTCAAAATGTTTTCAGAATTGATGGTCCTTCAATTTATGTAAGTTCTGTGTATCTTCTGGACTTAACCAATTTTAAAAAATAATGTGATTTTCTCAGGAGATTTTTTTATCTTTATAGGAGGCAGAATGGAGGAAAGAAGATATTTTAATCCAGTGTCCTTTGCTTTTGGGTCAAATCCAAGGTTTGTTATTACTAGTATCTTTATGTTACTGACTTTATAATAAAGTACAACTAAAATCACAACATATTCTTCCACTTACACTATATTAACAGTGAGATTTCCTTTTAGTTTAACATTTAATTTCTTTGTTCAAGACCTGTTATTATGTACTACCCTGCTACTATATAGTCATCCCACTGGATATCTCATTCCTCAGCTTCTAAGTTATTCTATTTCTAGTTACAATATGATTAACGTAAGCTGGTAGGCTACTTCTCTGGTTTCCCAGCATTCAGCAGTCATGCAGCACCCTCCTTCTCTTCCTCTAACCTTTGCTGTACATGGAGAATTTCTGTAGTGTCTGTGCCCTCCCCTAAAATTCATCTGTTGAAATCGAATGGCCAAGGGGATGGTATCAGGAGGTGAATTTTTTAGGAGGTGATTAGATCCTGAGAGCAGAACCTCCATGAGTGGGATTAGTGCCCTTGTGAAAGGGGCCCCAGAGAGCTCCCTTGCCCCGTCCACCAGGTAAAGCTGCAGCCAGCAGGTGCAGTCTATGAATGAGGAAGCAGACGCTCACTGGACACTGCATCTGGTGGTGCCTTGGTCTTGGACTTCCCAGATTTCAGAACTACAATAAATAAAATTCTGTTGTTTCTAAGCCATCCAAATAGACTAAAACAAGACTGGTCAAGGGCTTATACTGTTTTTTATTGTATTTCACTGGGCCTGACTTGTTCCTGTTTCAGCCAATCTTAAACTACTATGCAGACGAGTCCGAGAAGCTCTACTGAGTAACACTTACATTCTAGTAGCTGGGGTGTATTTGAGGGTGTGTTAGTAATCTTGTATTTCCTTGACACACTTTATATGTCAAGCAAAAATAATAAGTGTTACTAAAAAAATTGTTCAAAATGCTATACAAGAAAGTGGAACAGATTCATGTCTCATAGCCAACCAAATGGGACAGCAACTGTCATCATTTGGCAAATCCATTAGCTGAACACCGAAATACAGTATATTATTTCCAAATTCCCTGAAATATGTGTTATTGTCCTTTTGTTGATTTCCTAGTCCATTACCAACTCATAATCACTCATCATGCGAATCCACTGAAAGTGTGTCATGCGTCTATTGTTACAGAAAATAGCTAGAATTTTTCAACTGCACCTTGGCTTCGTTTTGCTTTATAGTTTCATTTTATCCTTTGACAAAATACTGAGATCAAACAGAAAAGGTATTATTTAAATTTTACAGGTTAAAAACAGGTGCAGAAACATTAGATTATTGTACCATGATCAAACAAAGCGATGGCATTTTGTCTAGAACTCCAATACTCTTAACTCCTACTCCGGCCTTTCCCACCACACTGTTGTTTATTTTGCACCACACCTTTCTTCTTTCTTGGTGTACTTTATTTTTGTTATTGATTGATTGATTGATTGGAGAGAGGGAGGAAAGGAGGGAGGGGGAGGGAGGGAAGGAGAAGAGGAGGAGACAGTGAGGAGGAAGAGAGGGAGGGAGGGAAGGGGAGTGGAGAGGAAGGGGGGAGGGAGGGGGGAAGAGAGAGAGACAGAGACAGATACTGATGTGATTTGTTGTTCCACTTGTTTATGCATTCATTGGTTGATGCTTGTACGTGCCCTGCCCAGGGATCAAACCCACAACATTGGCATATCAGGACGATGCTCTAACCAACTCAGCTAACCAGCCAGGGCTTGGTGCATTTTAAAAAGCACCAAGACCTGGATGAAGAATTTAGGGGTCTGGTTTATGCTCAAAGCCATTAAGTTGACTAAGTGTTCCATGTCTTAAATCCTTACATGACATAAGCTTTCAAATCAAAGTATCCATTAGTGAAGAATATTAAAATAGATGATTCAGGATATAACCAAGAAATAGGTAATTTCAGCATGCCTTAAAAATGTAGCATATTATTTTTTAATTTATCTTAATAGGCTAATAATAGACATTTAAAATTCTGACTTACAATTAGTTACTTTTGTTACTGCATAATCTTATTCAAGTATGAAGATTATAATATCTGCACATGCCTTCCAATTATTCATCATTAGGACTTCAAGAATACCATTAAATTACACATAAAACTATGGATAAAAAGTTTATTTCAACTAGACACTACCTTATTGCAAAGAAATACTGCAAAAGTAGTTACATGAGAATGTAATGCTACATAATAAAGAAAATGTGTATTTTAGACTACATTGAGAATGGTGTGAGGCATTGTCATTACCTTGCAAATTTATGAAGGAGTAAACTATTAACAATAATACTAGATAAGCAATGTTCCTTTTAAACTTAAGGGGTTCTCCGAAATATTAAAATTGAAAACAAACAACACGTTTCACCACGGGAATATTTTCCTACATTCTTAATTTAAGGTCCTCCATGACACAAGAAATGCACAGATCACATCCATAGCTGTGGCTGACAGCTTAATGGTTGCAGAACAGGGGCTCTGGAGTCATACAGCCTAGAATCAACGGTAGCTTGACCATTCACCAGCTGTGTGGCCGTAGGTAAATTACTTCATTCTCCCGGTACCCCAGCTCATCATCTGCAAAATGAGGATAATAGTTTCTATTTCACGGGGTGTGGGGAGTTCCACGTGAGATAATATATGGGAAGTGTTCATAACAGTAGGAGACACATAGTAAATCCCTGACAGATCTTAGCTACTACTACCACTATTATCATTAGCCCCAAATCTATGAACTGACCCTGCCTTTCATTCTGTAATTTTGTAACAGTTAAGGGAAGCATGCTACTTTACAGAATCTGTGGTTCTTGTTTCAAACACTGATTGCACATCAGTAGTATACCAGATGCTGTGTTAGTCACAGGGCATTATGAACACCATGGAAGTTATATAACAGAATTTTTATAGGAGTCTAAAGCTATACATTGCTCTGAACTCTGGTAAAGCATGTCACAATGTGAAAAATAAAGCTACTGACAATGACAATATAAGTGGTCATTAATAAATATGAATTCTACAAATAAAATAATATTAATGTCAATAATAGAGATTGCTTTTCAGTTTAACTAAAGTTCTCCCAGAGGTTTAATCAACTCCTTCGAAAACACAAAATAATGGAATACAGCATAATAATCTGAGTGTGATTCCTGGGTTTCATAGCCTTGTTCAATCTGAAACATTACAGGTGCTTAATAAAGATTTGTCTTGCCGAAGAGTGACTGAAAAGCACTCCAGAGTCAATACTGACTCAAGAGAAGATACTGCCCCCTAGTGAAAAATTAGGCTTATTACCTCAAATTATCAAGTTCTCAAATAATGCTGAGAACTTCCCAAATTTGGTACTATTTAAAATACTAAATTTTTTTTTGTACCTACCATTTATGCTTCTTATTTCCTGTACCTTTTCTCCCATCCTCCCCCCTCGAGGGGGAGGTTAAGAATAGTATAGGAAATGTAGAAGCCAAAGAACTTATATGTATGTACAACCCATGGAAAAGAACTAAGGGGGGATGAGGTGGGAAGGGAGGTGCTGGGCAGAAAGGAATAATGGAGGAAATGGGACAACTGTAATAGCATAGTCAATTAAATACATAAAAAATAAAAAATTCTAAATGTATATTCATAATGTGTCATCATTCTGACTAGGTACTGTACTGCTAATTCAAAGACAAACAGGGCATTATAAATACCTGCAACCATGGAGGATACAAAGAAACACATACTATACAGAGAAGCACAGGGTAAATGGCATTGTAGGGGAAAAAAGGTTCGCTTATTAGACAACCAAAAACTATTATTTCAGGAAATTTGCTAAAAAGGCAGTTTAGTGTAGATCACTAAAGAGATCACTAATAAGATCACAGACTCCAAGTCCAGCCTCTACGGATCCAAGACCCGGCTCCTATAAATTGGGGTAACTATAGAACCTATCTCATAAGATTATTGTGGGAAATCGAGTACATGTAAAGTGCTTACAACAGTCCCAGGAATATGGAAAGTGCTTTGTAAGTATGAGCTATGATTATGATTAAATGTAGAGGGGGATCCTGGAGATTGAGGTAGATAAATATTGATCAATAACAGAACGTTATTGCTAAGGTCTAGTTTTGTAAATTTAAGTCAGTAGAAGCCGTTTCTCTGACTAGTACTCTTGTTATTGTGGGAATCCTTAAAGTACATTGCTCTGTGACTAAATTTTGTATTACTAGATGATTAAACCGTTCAACATCAGGCAAATAAAACTGCCTTCTGAAAGTAAAAATCATATTTCTTACCAAAAAAAGCAAGAAGTCAGTAGGATGAAAGACCCAAAAGACCACAACCTGAACATATGCTTAACAGAGAAAGATGCTTGCTGACTCTTCACAGATTTTGCTAGAACTGAAAGATGGATGATACATTTAGCTACCATTGTGGTCTCATTTGCAGCTTATTTAACTTATTTTTAAAAAACCTTCCTCCATTTTCCTTGAAAATTACCTAGTTATCAGCAGCTCTGATAATTACAATTTAAAAGCCATGTAACTGTTCTATATTTTTCAAATTTTGTACTGTTAAAACATTTATGTAAAGCTATATATATACTTTTTTTGCAGACAAGAAAGTCTGGGCAAAATATTCCCCTATTAAAAAAATAAATAAAAATGTAAGGCAAACTTATGTCAATAATAAACATTATAATTTTCAATAAAATATTTAAGGCTATTGCACTTGATGATTTTGGCCTATATTTAATGAGTAAATTACGTTAGAGTCTGAAACAACTTTTCATTTTTTTATGGAGATAACATGCACAAGAACTACATTAAATCTTGGATTTCTTGAGATTATGTAACTTCTTCTGAAGCTGCTTCTGTTTAAAAGCAAGCAGCAAAGAGTTAGGAAAATGTGTTAAAAACATTTTAAGTTTTCATTTGTTTGTAAAGGTGTGTTAGAATATTTTAAAAATGTGTTCTAAATACATTGCACAAAATAATTTTAATTTCATGTGTATTATTTGATCATTTCTAAAACACTTGGAACTCCTTCCTCTTCCATGTTAAGGTAGTGTGGTTATAACATGATGTTCTTAACATCATGAATTTATTTTCTAATACAATTGACCTAAAAAGGTATACACTCTAATCAATAGAACAAAAAGGCTGCCAAAAGAAAAAGATAGGAAAAAAAACCTTTTTCAATTCTGTTCCATATATAGATGCGTATCAGCATCCGAAAACATAAGTTTCCATAAAGTCAAGTGTGTACTGGTCAGATGAGCATGATAACAACGTATTTTACCTTTCTTTGTTTATTTTAATCTAGTGCTTACTGATTTACAAAGTACACTCACAGCTCCTGTCTCAGGGTATCTTCACAAGTAACTCTTTCGGTAGCACAGGTATCAGCAGTAGTAGTACCATTCACTAGGTAAGGAAATGGAGCTTTAGGAGGGCAAGAGCCTTGTGCCAGGTCACTAAGGCAGCAGAACTGAACCTAAAACCCATGTTTCTGCTCTCCTAAAACACTGCTCTTTCTACTTATGCTTCTAAAATAAACTTCTCAGTTGAAAACCTATTATCTAAAAACCAGATGGGCAAATGTGACTGGGCTAATCTAATGATGAAATCCCTCTATTAATGACAAAACAAACAAACAAACAAACAAGAAAACCCTGAAGAAAAAAAAAGATAACAGTAGAACTTACATTTGTAGTGAAAATTTCAAAAGCCTAAAAAGTAAATTAGAAATTGAATGAAGACTGTTGTGAAACTTCTCGAGTCTGAGGAAATAACTGTGCTGCCTATTTCCTGTACAACAGTTCCAATCATGAAGTCCTCAGGTGTAATTCTTCTCCTTCGTGTGAAGATTTAGGGGCTACAAAGGAAGACCTGTTTCTAGACACATGTTTTAACCAGACTTGGACAATGGATAACTTGAGAAACCCATTTGTCTTTCCCTGTAATTAAGGCAGTGTTTATTTGTGCTAATATTCGCTTGTAGTCGTAAATGGTCTTGTGTTATTTAACAACTCTACCATTAGTAATAGTGTTCCATAAACGTGTACACTAACAAGATTCATTATTTCTTCTCTGTAGAGTTCTTTAAAATGTCTCAATTTTACACATTATTTTCTAAAATAATTTGCCTGAGGAGACATAGTAAAATCCATAGTATGATAAAAAAAAAAACTTCAGGTTTAGAACTTAATTGTTTAATAACTTAGTACTTAACACAACCATTAACCAATTCGATCTGTATAAATGCAATAGACTTAACCATTCACATTTTATTATTTTAAAGCATGTTGTTTAAATACTCCCACATTAATGTTGCCTATATATACATTTTTGTATATTAATGCAGTTATGACAGTGTGTGCAAGCTTTGCTAGCTTAGCAAACACAGTGAATAATACATGACACCCTAAACAAATCAAAAAACTGAATAAAATTTTTAATACATGAAAAAAATGAATTGCAATTTTGAGATCGACAGTACTATCAGTACAGTGCAGAACAACAAACTCCTATTATCAGGACAGAAACTAAAGAAATATATTAAAAAGCTTGAATAACAATAAAAATTTAAAAAAAAGAAATATATAAAAAATAGCATAGATCCATATATTCTTGCCCTGTTATTCCTGAAAAATGTACCCAGTCTTTATTTCCTTCTTTTTCAGAATGATAGAACAGTGAAATTTTAGAGTAGAAAAAGATACTAGATTTTTAATTCTGGGTCTTTCTTTCATTGACAGTAGTTTCTTGCCTTCTCTTCATGTTACGAAACTCTTAAAACTACAACTTATTAAAATGATGTGCTTTAGTAAAAGAAAAAAACACAGAATAAGAAATTAACTCAGTATTCAACTGAACACATTAAAGATCCATATTTCCTAAATGTTACTTAGCTTTTAAATTTGGTTAACATTACCAAATAATTTTTGGGTGCATTTTGTTTATTTAAATTGATTTATAAAGAAAGTGATATCTACCTTTCTGTGGTTCCAACATAAGGGTACAACTGTTACATGTGTTTTTGCTGATATATAAACTCCAGAACAACAGTACTTAGGGAAAAATAAAATATTATAACATAATAACAATCTATTTTATCTGCTTGGCTCTTACAATATATTCAAGAGAGTTTTATTAATACAAAGAATGACAGTTTTCACAGAATTCATGATTCCTGGTTCAGTCTAAATGTAATACTCTAAATATTATTTACTTATCAAGAAGTGGACTTACCATGGAAATCATAAATATACAGAAGAATTGGCTCATTCTGCCCAAATGCACAAAATGCAACCATATTTTCAAGTGGATGGTAAGAAATGTCTCGAATGGGTGACTTAAATGGCAGGTCAGAATACACTGCTACTTGTTCTCCTAAATAAGAAAAGACATTCAATAATTTGTATTGCTATTTCTCATTAGAAGATTATTCTGCAACTTATCAAAAATATGTACAGAAAGTAATGATGAAGCTCATGGTATTTATGTGAAAACTTCAAATACTTATAAATATTTGAGTACTGCTGTATTAAATAATGATCTTTATTTTTCATTCTTTTGGCCCTCCTCTTCCTACTTCTCAATCCAAACTCTTCCATGAGGTTTTAAAGGCACAAAGGAAAGGCGGAGTTCAGAAGCAGAGAGGTACCCAACTCTGCCATCTGACAGGGCTGAGCCAATGTCAGCTAGCAAAGAACTCCAGAGACAACGGGGAAACTGCAGGGCTCCGAAACTAAAGAAGCTCTCAGCTTGGGGGAGGCTTGGTGGGGAATTAATTATTTTCCAGATGCTGTATGAGGTACCATCTGCTTTAAAAATATGTATGATTTTTTTGATATGTATGACTAATGGCCAGAAGAGGCCTACAGCAGAGGTCTAAAAAACCTATGAAAAGTAGAATCCAAAGAGCAAAAACTCTAGATCCATTCACTGAAGGGGAAAAGAGATTTAACATTTTTGAATTGATACTAACGTATCAAAATGCAGTTAAGAAAAGAAAGAAAAACCTAAGTGAACCGACTAGTCAAAAATGCCTAAAGGGAAGACCAGGAGAATAAACAAAAAGTAATTAAATACTGGTCATGAAAATATTACATATACAATGAATTTTATAAAATTCTTTCCATTTATTGCTAAAAATATTTATGTAGTTTTAGCTTTTTTTTTTGAAAGACAAAGATAAGGCACAAATGAACTTCCCAATGAAATAGTGTGTTTTATTAGATTACAGTAATTCAGGTGAACTGCTATTAAGTTTCACACATCAAAAATGTTGACAGGAATGTTTCTAACAAGAATACATTGTAGATGTTTCACCACTTGTATATCTAGTTATATTCCAAATTCAGCTCATAACATTTGTATTTTATATTACGGTCATCATTAAATACTTCTCTAAGATTCACAATATCTCATTATAGACAAGGAAAGAATAAACCTTAAATTATAATGTAAAATTCAAAACCCATGAATATATCAAAAACAAGGAAGAGAATTTAATATAAATTTAAACTGCAGTTGATTTCCATTATCAGCGTTCCAATTCTGAAAAACATAATCTGAACCTACAGTCAGAATTTCCTTGAAAATTATTCCATAAAATGGTAGTTTTTACACTTCTTCAAAAACCGAAAGAATTTTTTTTTGCAGATCAATGAAGGATTTACCCGTTTCTGGGTTCCACACATACACTACCCCATCCTCGCTGCCGGCAAAGAGAAAAGTCCCGCACGGGGTCAAAGTACTGTGAATCTTCTCCCGGTAGTTTGCTGCTCCTACAAATTTCCTTGCTGCTAATCTATAAACAAAAAAAGATTTTACAAATGTAGAATCTATGTGGTAAAGACTTTTAATATTGGTAAAAACTTTTAAATACTTCATTTGCATTTAACAAATAATTTTTGAAAATCTGTTATGTGGGAAACATTCTATAATGGTTGCAGAAGAAAGAAGAGATAGTGCTAGAACTCAGGGAGCTTAAAATCAATAGGAGAGAGAGGAATGCATCAATATAAAATAGAAAGTGGATGCAGAATTGCCACAAGATAAGAAAAGAAAGAGTACTTTGCAGATCTGGGTAAGAAAAATTATCTCTAGCTATGAAAAGAGACTACTTTATAGAAGTAGCATTTGAGCTGGTTGCTAAAGAAGGGACAGAATTTTTATATTTTTTGATGTGATAAATTTTAAAAATCACACTTGATCCTTGCAGAAATATTTGACAGAACATATTATTAAATCATCTATTAAATATGATATACAGCCTTCTAGGCTTTTTTGCTTATGAAAAATAGCTAACACTGTTTAATGCTTACCACATGCCAGTTAGGTACTATTAACATCCCTAGTGTACAGAGAGGGTATTACACACACCGTTCTGTTATCTGCTTTTTCCAGTCATCAAAATAATCAGAAGCAATGGCCCTCCATACCAGAATAGAGTATGCAATATCATTTTAATAGGTACATGTTATACCATCATCTAAATATATCTTAAGAAATATTCTGTTGCTAAACATCGCACAATGTTTCCAGCTTTCCCCTACCACGAACATTTCTATGAATAATCTTGTGTACAAGTGTATTTTTTGCGCTGCTTTATTCATTTTTATTAAATTTATTGGCATGACACTGGTTAATAACATTATATAGGTTTCAAGTGTGCAATTTCATAACAGATCATCTGTATATTCCACTGTGTGCTCACCAGCCAAAGTCTAGTCACCACATATTTGACCTCTTCTTCATCTCGCACCCCCTTCCTCTCTGGTAACCTTCATGCTGTTGTCTAATTTCTTGCACTGTTTTATATTATCTTAACATAAATTCTCAGATCTGAGGTCACAGGGTCAAACATTTCTGCAGTCCATGCCATGTGCTGTAATATTTTAAGTACTTTACATGTATAAACTAGTTTATTCCCCTCCAAACCCTTATGAATACATATATTATTTCTTCCATTTGAGTGATGAGAAAAGAGGCACAGAGAAGAAAATTAGCTAGTAAGGGGTGGACAAGGCCACATTTCATTCGAAGCAGTTTGCCTCTAGGGATCAAGTACAATCTTAAACTGAAAACTATGTTGCTTAAAAAGAGAATAACCAAACTCCTTAGGCCTGATCTTCGGAAATCTGACTGTAACCTCTATTTGTAAAAAAACACGCTCTCCGCATTCCTTATCAAGAAACCTATGCTCATACAGACTAACTCCCTCTGTCAAGAATACAACTTATATTATCCCACCTCTGAACATTATTCCAGGCTTTTCACACTTTTCACCCTAAGATGCTTCCATCTTATCTAAAGTCTACCCATTCTTCGGATTGAGTGCAAAGGCCAGCCTCTCCACAGAGCCTTTAACAGAAAGACCATATTATAGCTACCGCCTGTGTTGCCTTGAAAAATATAATCCTTATATTACATATTTATATTCATTAAAAACATACACTGAGTACTTGTTGTCTGCCAGGCACAGCATGGCTGCTGTGTGCAGAGACAAGGAATACACAGACCCCAGTCCCAGAAGATCTCACAATTTAACCTAATTAAATGTTCTGGGTGTTACTCTGGAGGCAGTACGGCAGACGACAAACTCCCGAGGAGCTGCTTCTGCTCACCACGCTCCCACAGCACCCATGCCCATGTCCTGGACAGCTCGACATGAATATTTAAGGGACGCGTGGCTAGCCCTAGAGAGAGAACTGCAGAATAAACTAATGTAGATTACCACATTTGTCTTTCTACAAACAATAATAGATCTACTAGCTTCCTCTCATTTGTTTTAGTGGAACTCAACACCACAGCACAAGTCCATGCTGACATCCCCAGAACTCTACTTCTGCCTTTTACATTCCAAGTATTCCCCTTCATTGGCATTATTCAGAAATACAAAAAAAAAAAAAAAGAAAGAAAAACAAGGACGAATTATTCAAAAGCGTCTCAGTTATGATATTATATCATAACACTATGCTATACCTACCGTAGATAAGAGATATTCCATGACAGAAGTGGTTTTTAATCATGAAAATAAAAGGGAATTGGCAACATTTCAGCTTTAAAACTATTCACATTTTGGGTCAAATAATTCTTTGTTGTTGGAGGCTGCCTTATGAACTCTAGGGTGCTTAGTAGTGCCTCTAGTCTCTATCCACTGGATACAGAAGCAACATTCAAAAATGTCTTCAGACACTACACAACCACAGCTGCACCTTCTAAACATGAATGAATTCTGACTTACTCTATGAGTGCTTAACCTGTCAGCAGTGAAACATACTTACATTCGGAGGTCCATAATTCTCAAAGTACTGTCTTTGGTATGGATTAACAAGCGTTTTCCATTGGGATGAACCTCCAAATAATTTATTGGAATCCCCTTGAACTCACTTTCTTTAATTTCCTAAAAATAAAAAAGGCTATATAATATCACTACTGTAATGTTTCTCTAATGTTAAGCACTTTTTAGAGTATAAAAGAAGAAAATTAATTTTAAGATATAATTTTCAATTGTACTATACAGGATGCTTTAAAATGGTTTAAAAGAATCCCCAATAATTTCAGTTTAAGGTTGAAAATAAACCTGATGGAATGTATTTTTTGGTTGTTATCTAATACCACATTAGTATGTGTCTTTGTAGTATATCCCCAAACAAGAGGAACTTCCCATAAACACATCTTCTAACACTGCATTTTCTACTTACGTAAAAAGCTTCCCTTTTCATAAATTCAAACAAAGTACAGAATTAACTTTCAAGTTCTATTTCAATCTCAGATTATTTCTTCACACACTTACTTCTACTTGTCCTGAAAAAGGTGTTTCATTCGCAGGTAATTCTGAAATCACTTAATTTAGATTTTAATTTGAGGTGGGTTTTTAAAAAAATAATTGTTTAAGGCAGCTATAGAAGATGCCTGATTAATGATGTCAAGAGAGACAGAAGCACTGACGGAGAGTCTGCCTGAACAAGCCTCGCATTAATTAGAATAATTACCAAAGGTCTTTGTTTGGATCACCAGGAGAATGGAAAACACTCACACATGCAGAACTGCTCAGACTCCAGTCCACACGGGCAGAATTACCAAGTGTCCTTTTTCTGAGGACCCCGTATTACTTTCGCCCCTGTTGCCTAGAGGGCATCCTCTTCAGGGGTGGGCTGGCACCAGCCAGGCAGGGCAGAAACTGCTACAGCCCTAACTGACGTCAGCAGGTGAGCCTCTGCGCCTGCAGTCCCACACTAAGACCTGCTGTCGGCTGTTGTTTAAAAGCTACAGAAAAAGTCAAACACTGACACCCCAGACGGGGATTTTACTGAGCCAAAGAACCACCATTTGAGGGTGGGGATGCACTTGGAGATTCCAGCAAGTCAAGTAACATGTTCACACATGCCAATGTGCAAAATAAAAACTGCATAACAAGTTAAGTATTAGGTATAAATTTGACAAACGTGCTGGCAGACTTAGTGTTTGTAAAATCCGTTGGTAATTTCCTCCATATTTTCCTTTATCATACTCATGCTTAAACTAAAAAGCCCTAATTTTGAAGCCCAGCCTCTGCATCAAAGTAGCTCATGGGCACTTCATCTTAAGCGACAGATGAGTGCGACTCGGCTTTCCCCACACTGCTGGTTGACAGGAACCAGCAAGAAGGGGCAGTCTCGTCTGTCCTACAGCATTAACTACAAAAAAAATTCCAGCTCATTTCCTAACTTTTTTTTTTTTTGTACTGTCTCAAGTAACCACACCAGGCTGCAGATTTTCCAGGTAAATCTGCCTTTTGGTTAATATCCTGAGGTAAAGAAACACATGATTTTTAACACAAATAACAGACTCTGCACTGTGGACTCCAACGACTGGAACTGGTGCCCTGGGGGCCTTGCCAATCCCTCAGGTTGTGTAAGTAATGAGAACCCTCTCCAAGTGTGGGACATGAAGCTGCAACACGAATCCCAGGCCATCATCAATCTGATAGACAGAAGAGAATGACTGAAAATAAAAGACTGTTTCCTAAACAGATCTGATAGACTCAATAGATTCAACTCAAGTCCATGGAAATTCTTTTACACTTACAGTGTCTTTTTTTCAAACAAGGAGAATTGTTACACTCTACTGTGAGGAACAATAAATTGAAAATAAGTTACTACTTACAGATGGTAATATAACATATCCATTATTTAAGCATAAATTTCAGTAATGGGTCACTGAATGCCACGGTACAAATTAGAGGTCAAGAAAATTAAAGGAAATCCTAGTCAAAATGAAGAAAATTCTCACCAAACTACCAGGTTATCAATTAGCCATCAGAAAGACATGATAATTAATCAATGACAACAGACTTTTCAGGGACTGAGAACAAGTTAATTTTTTTGAAAAGAGAAAACAGAATGTTGTGCTGTCTTATATTAAGGCCATGTGGTTCGATGGCTTTGCCCAATTTCTTTAATTAAATCCCAAACGATGAAATAGGGTTTCCTACCTTATTCACACTCCAGTGGTGCACCGAATGCTGTACGTCGTGCACTTTGACATAGGTGTTCCACACGACAACCACCCCCGTGCAGTCTCCTGAGTACATGTGATGACCTGGTTAAAAAAATCGCTCACTGATGAATGCTACACAGAGGCAGAAAGAAATAATGTGAAATTGGGAAAAATGCACGCCAGTAAAACCATCAAAGAATCCTAGGGCTAGTAAAAGGGATTTCAGTTTAAAAAGCCAAAACCCAAACACAACTAATACTCAAATCCCAATTATCTTTAAATGAATTCTTCACTTTTTTGGATGAGTTTTGATGACTAATTTCCCTCTGAACTTCCCTGCTTTTAATATAAAAAGAAATGAGCATCGCGGTCTACACACGCGTGCACACACACACACACACGGCTGAAATTCCAAAGGCAAACAAATTACCTGAATCATCCAATATGTATCTGTGTCACTCACTTTTATCAACCATAATGTCTTATATTCCTGGAAAAACCCCATATTCTAATATATTCTGTTAGCACGATGCCTGAGACCCAGCCAGAACTCAGTGACCAGGGCATGAATAAAATAATAAACAACAGGCGTTCCAGTTTAACATTAACTCTCAAATTCAACCCACCTTTAAGTTGAATGAGACCTCAGAGACCATCAAGTTCAACTTCACACCCACTTAGCAATATTTTACACACCATTACAAACAGATGGTTATTCAAAAACTGTGAATTTCCTATGTCAAAAGTAGCTTATTCAAATGATAAATTGCTCTATGTATTAGGATATTTTTTCTAATTCTGAGCAAAGAAAATCTGTCTTCTGTAGCTTTGGCCCTATCTTTATCCACTACAGCAACAAAGACTAATTTCTCTTTTGTTTTAATTTTAATAGACAAATAATGAAGAAATTCTTCATCTCTCTATTATAATATGAGCTACTTCTATTACGACACAGTTTTCAATACCTTTCTATCATGGGTTCGTTCACCTTTCCTGAATGTGTTCCCATATAGTAACACTCTCAGAGTTCAACAGAGTATATTAGCAGTATAATCTTAATCTGGATCCCATACTAATTAATTATCATTAGAGCCTACATATCTAGTGTCTAAAATAATGTAAAAGATGACTATTTAAAAGATGTAGTACATTTCCTTATTCTTTCAGCTGATATTCTTCAGTTGATAAAATAATCTATGTATCTTTAAAACGCCATCTATATTATTCATATACTAGGATAACCTTTAAAATAATTGCAAATTTCCCTTCTATATGCTTATATTTTAAAAAATAATACTGTTGCTACATTTAAAAAATATATTTTCAAAATTCTTTTGGGATTTTCTCTTCATCTTCCTCATTTTTAGCCTTTAACTTAAAAGGCCATTAATTTAAAAAAAAAAAGGTACTCAGGGGATAATCACCAATCTAGTGGCATATATTTATGAAATTTGGAACATGACAAGTCGTTACAGCAAAGATTAGTTAAACCTAAACGTTCAGGAACTTAATGACTTTAGAGTTACAAACAAAACTCCTTCAATGCAAAATCTATGCCCAGGTTTATTGTATAATCTGCAAAATATGCATAAATTTCAATATACACAATCATCAATACATAAAAACCTTCTCAAGCTTAAATCTTTGTCCTAGTGACATAAAATTGTTTTTAATTCTTCACACGACTAGGCTTAATTTGGAATATATTCGCTGACATACCTTCAATATCAAAACAGAGAGAGTTAATGAAACTCTTGTGAGTGTCAAACTGTCGGATCAATACGGCAAAGTCCTCTTTCATGTCAACTTTCCACACCCGCACCACAGAATCGTAGCATCCCGTAACCACCAGCTCTTTCACAGCGGGATGGAATTTCGCCGTGTAAACAAAACAAGGATGAGGCAAGACTCTGAAAGTATTTGTAGTGTTTATTTCATTTTTCCATATCCTAGAAAAGGATAAAAAGTTACACATTATTCCTGAAAGGCATATTTCTTTAAAAGTTTCTTTAAAAACCAATATAGCCAATGGGACGTAAGTAGGCAAGTGACAATAGTAAACTAAATTTAAATTTTAAAACTAAACATTAATATGATCACTGGCTGGGGCTCTTTACATTTGACAAAGCTATTTTCTTACAGGTACTTTCAAGCATAATGTAAGTACCTCCATACTAATCATAATCTATACTAGCAAACAAAAAACCTGTTATTTGGATTTGAACATGTCTGTCTTTTTAAAATCTACCCACTTTTGCCCTGAGTGATGTGCCTCAGTTGCTTGGGTGTCCTCCTGCAAAGCAACAGGTCACCGGTTCTATTCCCAGTCAGGGTACAATGCCTAGACTGTGGGTTCGGTCCCCAGTCAGGGTGCATACAAGAGGCAACTGATCGATGCTTCTCTGTCACATTGATGTTTCTTTCCCTCTCTTCCCCTCTCTTAAATAAATAAATAAATATTTTTAAAAATTTACCTACTTTTGACATTGACTAAATAAATACATCAAATAGTTGGTAAAATATTATATTTAGTATAAATATATAAGAATACAGGGAGAAACTTTAATGATTTCCCATCTTTGGTTGTGTATCTTGCTTTTGCAAAGTACTCACCAGTGGGGGGTTAGTTAATAGGATACTCAAGTAACTTTACATGAGTAACTTCAAAGCCTAGAAAATAAACATGAAGATCTCAAAGACTTAAAAGCCATAATGAAGTTACTATATGAATAAATGAGTAAAATGAGTAGTTATTAAATTTTGATAAAAAACATAATCCAATATTAAGTACTCACTTTGTGTTAACACCCTTATTATTTCTTCCTCTAAATCAGGGGTGTCAAACTCATTTTCACCGGGGGCCACATCAGCCTCGAGGTTGCCTTCAAAGGGCAGAATGTAATTTCAACTCCTTAACAGTTAAGGAATAGTTACATTTATACAGTCCCCAAATTATTTCGGCCCTCTCAAGGCAACCGCAAGGTTGATATGGCCCCCAGTGAAAATGAATTTCACATCCCTGCTCTAAATAATGGACAATTAAAAAATTAGTATTAATGTTATTGCTACAGTCTTAACAAAAGAGTAAACTCTAAGGGTTAAACTATTATGTTAGATACTCTACACTTCTAGCCATTGTATAAAACAGGCAAAACCTAGCAATCTGCAGCCACTATATGAGTGTGCAATATTGGATATTTAAAAGCTTAAGTTATTAGTATTTGAAGAATACATTAATCTTTTAATATGAGGATTTATAATTCATTCTTTTAATTCTGCCTAAGAACTCAAGAAAATTAAGTCCTCTACAAAATTATCAATAAAAAAAAAAATTACAGTTGCTATTCAAGAATAGCATTCAATGAGTTCTCAACAGCTGCTTCAAATACAGGATATGATCTTCAATTACTAAGAATCCAAACTAATAGTGAAGGAAGTGAAAGAACATGTTTTCAAGTAAAAATAAAGCATGTGTGTCAGAGCATAAACATTTTAACCATAATACTACTTTCAATGAACATGTGTTACATGAAATATAGCATTTACTGAAAGAACAAAATCACTAATTTGGAGGGGTTATTTTCAGATTGTTATAAGAGGACTAAATGGTAATAGAAAAAATATAATAAAGATTATATATTTTAAAAATAAAGAAAAAAGAATGTTAAAAGAAAAACTTCAGTTGCTTGCTAATAAATCTTAGCAGCATTATTTGAAATACAAGCACAAATGAAGCAATCATATTTTAAAGGCAGCTCAATATAATTAAAATATATACAATATTTTAAAATAAAAATTCAGCTTTTTATGTAAAAACAAAACTGGTATCAATGGTGGCTTTCATCACCCAATTAATGGTAGAATCCAAGATCAAAACAAATGTATGAATGGGTTTTGGAAAAAATCAGGTTCATCATAGACAGAAAAGGAGGAGGATCACAGATTTGTAAAGAGTAGCTGTCTGCACAAAAACGTTGCTAGAATTGGGAAAGAAAAAACATACCAAAGTTAAAATGGCACGTGTAAAGGTGGGGGGTTGGCCTATTTGGGAGCCATTACACATGGAAAATTCTGATTATATTAGGAGCTGCTGATTTGGGGAAAAGTACAGATTAAACTAAAGATAACTAAAAAAGGGGATTTAGGTTAAGCCCTTAAGGCAGACGGCTAACCAGCAGGAAAGAGTTACTCAGGCAACACTAAGGACAACCTGTGACAGTGATCCCGAGGAAGACAGAAAGAGAAGACAGACATGGGCAGAAACCCATACTTCTGCCACTTCAGGGCATGAGCAACTCATTCTCTTCCTTCTGACTGTAGTCCTTTCCTCACCGTTTTCAAAACCTCACTGCCTTTTTGGTTCTAGCCACAATGTTTCTTCCTTCACTCAGTTAATCCTTCACAATAATATTTTTGTGATGTAAAGAGCCCTAATTTAGTATCAATTTCAAAGCTACATAAAGTAAAAAGCATACTTTACTACTAGTATACGTTGTATGGGGAAGTCCCAGATGGCTTCAAGAAATGATGAAATCTGAGCTGGGTTTTAAATGATGGCTGTGAGCCCACTATGCTGAGTGAATGAGTTGGGCAGGAAGGGCATTTAAGCATAGAAGAATAGGTAAGGTAACAGGGAGCAGAGATGCCAAAAAAGTTGTTAATGGTATTTCAGAAGACTGCACGGATGAGGCAGAGGGTACATGGGAAGTGCACAGGAGAAGGTACGGCCAGCCTGAATGAGGGACAGCCTATCACGCCATTCTAAGGAACTGGAGCATCTTCCAAAGGGCAATGGTAATCAAAGACTTTTTAAATCAAGGCATTATGAAAGATGGTACTGGAGGAGGCTACAGATGTAGGAGGCTGAAGACTGAACACTGGGAAAGTTTAGCAGCATCATTTTAAGCAAGAGATAACAAGGCCATGAATTAAGGCAACAGCAGTGAGGATAAAAAGGATGATAGAATGGTGAGTTTTTTAGAAGAGAGTTTTTTAGAAGAGAGAATTGATATACTTTAGTATTACTTAGATATAGAAATAAGTGGTAGAAAGGAAAGAAGAAATGAGTACTACTCTTGATTCCCAGATAAGGAAGTTATTAAAAATACATAGTATAAGACAGCCCTGGCTGGTGTGACTCAATGGATTGGGCGCCAGACTGTGAAGCATAGGATCGCCGGTTTGATTCCCAGTCAGGGCACACAGAGACAACCACACACTGATATTTCTCTCCCTCTCTTTCTCCCTCCCTTCCCCCTCTCTAAAAATAAATAAATAAAATCTTTAAAAAAAAAAAAATATATATATATGGTATAAGAGGACTAAAAGAGGAAGACCAAGTTTGGTGATATTGGTAAGTTTGGTTTTGGACTTGAGGTGCCACTGCACAATCCAGATAGAAGTGTGCAAAAGAAAGCCAAACTATGAAAAAAGTGAGAGCTAGAAGTAATTAGCACATAAGTAAGATTCAAAGCAAGGGAAGATGAGAGAGGCCTGGATAAGCACACCAAACCAGGGAAGACAATCCAAGTAAAGAATCTTGAAGAAAAACAACTACAGAGAACAGGCAGAGGAAAGGAACTAAAGAAAGAGAACAGTCCCTCCCCTTCTCCCACCCTTATCTCCCTCCCCCTTCCCCTTTGGTCGATGTCAGTCTGTTCCTTGTTTCCATGCCTCTGGTTCTATTTTGCTCATTTGTTTGTATAGTCAAGGAACAGGTATAAATGACCTATGGACATGGAGAACAGGCTGGGGATTGACCAGGAGCAGGTCTGTGGGCACAGGGCATGGGAAAGCAACAGGGGAAAACTGGGACAACTGTAATAGAACAATAAAAAAAAAGAAAAAAGAAAATCAACAAACTAGAAAGAAAAAGAAAAAAGAAAGAATGAGAATTGTTCCAAGTCCTAAAAAGAAAATAAAAGAGGTTGTCAATAAAAACCATAAATTGAAAATATTTCAAGACGACTGGTCAATAATGAAATACTGCAGTGAAGGCAAACAGGGTAAGAACTAAAACTGGCTAATGCATCTTAAAATTGGCAAGTAACTGCTGACTTCTTGAAGAACATTTACACAGCACGGTGAGAGTGACAGCCAGACTAACTGGGTTGAAGCAGAGACAACTGTATTGGATGCTCTTGATGATATAGAAAAAAATGATGTGGTAGCTGAAAGGCACAATGAGTTGAGAAAAAGATCTTTTAAAGATAAGGAGGTCTGAGCATACAGTGGACCCTTGAACAACACAAGTTTGAACTGAGGTGGTCCACATATATACTTTTCTAAACTTGGTTTTGAAACTATTTTCAATCTGTGGTTGGAAATTGCATATGCTGTATTTCTAAGGTAAGAGGACGAAATCAATAGAGAGAATGATACGAAAGAGTCAAGAGGTGTAGGAAATAGAAGTTAATAGAAATATAGATGAAAGGACTGGGATTAAAGGCACAGAATAAAAATTACCTTAAAGGTGTCTATAACCACACCTCTGTTAAGAGCAATGGATAGAGATAAAGATAGGTAAATTCACAGATATTAGATGGGAAACCAGAAGTAAATACAGGAAGTTCACGTCTGGCTAAATTTCACTGTAAACTGAAGGCAGTCATCTAATGAAAGTGGGAAGATTACGATTTAGGGTATTGAACCTGAAGCGTGGTAAAGTTTGGATTTGCTGCCAGAGCGATGAGAGAAGATAGCTGAACAGAGACAGTAAAAGCACTGCTCAGCAGAGAAGAGAAGCGGCTAAGGCCACAGTCAGGTCTTAGCAAGGTTATGCATTTTTCTCCAGCACACCCTGCATTCCGACAATGCCTCTGCTATTCTTGAGGCTATTAAGAGGGACTCACAGTAGATTCCCAGCTAGATAGAGGGGTAAAATCAATTGTCACCAGTGGTCATCTATTTCATTAAACTACAAACTAAACAGTAATAATATCTTAATTAATTGGACATTATATATTGAAAAGGAAGCTGACAGGATTAATAGAAAAAGAGACCCAGACTAAAGTTAGTCTCATTTACAGACCCAGTGTCGGTAAAAAAGTGTGTTTAAAAGAACAGGAAGTGTAAGTAAGAGGGAAATCAGAGCGGATCTCGAACTGCTCTAAACGTCAGTTTCCTACTCTGTAGAGATAATAAATATCATTTGTTGAAATCAAATTTAAAGGACATATATAAAAGCATCTTCAACTGCCTCAAAATATGTTTAGAATACATCCAAGGTAGATCAAGCAGCTACAAAAGGCATAAATTGAAACTTTAAAAAAATAGCTTTTAATATATTTTATTGTGATGCATTAAATCAGAAGGGGTTATTTTAAGACTGACATTTGGAAAAATGCAAATACTTACTATCTATAAAGCTCTTAAAACATAAGGTGCACATTGGTTTATTTACTAAGCATCACTGTGGCCTAGCCTCTGCACCTGGCTGGGAGTAAGCGCCATCCAGAGCTTACATTCTAGGAAAAATCTCAGGTGTTTAATGGCGCTGTCTCAAAGTATTAATCAAACAGCGTGCATGATGATCATTTAAAGATAGTGAGGACTAGAAATATTACATATTACATAAATAAAATATTCTTTACAAAACTGTCTTCAGGAAAAGTTTTCACTGCTACTTGTTTAATCAGCCAGCCTGTCCGATGCTATTCATTACAATCTCTTGATAGGCAAAACATAACTGAAGCATGAGTAGTTCTATCAGTTAATATTCCCTTTGCCTTCCTGGACGGCAAGCAGCCCACAATAAATACCTCTCGAATACCAACCTGGCAGTGCCGTCAGCTGATGCAGTAAGGATGTAGCGATCATCCTTTGACCAGCAAAGATCATAAATGATATTGAGGTGGCCACACAATTCTCTCAGGAAACGTCCAGAAGGAATTTCGTATACTAAGGAAAATATTCAAAAATCAGTAGCTTTCCAGACAGAGGATCCTCAATACAGTAACATACAAATTCACAGTTTATAATTTGTACACAAAGTAAGCACTGTCTGTAAGAATATCACCAAAGATTTTCAGTGTAAAAATTTCAAAAGCTACTTAGTTCTCACTTGCTTTAGACACAAGAATTTACAAACACAAAATTTTGTAAAATGCTACAATTAACAATTATTCTCATTTCTCCGAAACAACTTTTCTAATAATCTTTGATAGTCAATTAATTAATCATATAACAAATAACATTTAAATTGCAATTCATGGGGAGGGAGGTGGGTTCAGCCGGGGTGGGGGGAGGGAAGAGGAGAAAAGGCATACAACTGTAATTGAATAACAATAAAAAATAAATTTAAAAAAATAATAATAAAAAAATAAATTGCAATTCATGTCAAAGACTCTATAATTTGGGTTTTTGTTAAAAATATATTATTTTACTTGAAAATGGATTAAATTCCAACCAAAATTTTATCCAAAGAAACAAGAAACTTAAACTGTACTACTGTCAGAAAAAAATTCTAATGCTAAAATTACAGATGTAGTAAGGGAAAAAAAGAGACCCCATCCAATGAACACTGTAGTTTTGCTATGTTAATGTATACAATAAAATCATCTAAGACAGTGAGTTTCAATCTTTTTCATCTCATGGCACCTATAAACTAATTATTAAAATTATGCAACACACCAAATTACATTTTTTGCCAATTTGACAAAAAAAAGATATAATTTTGATTTATTCATACTGGATGGCTATTATTGTGTTGGCTGTTATCATATTTTTATTTGACAACTTAAGAGAAAAGAGGTCAGTGCCCCTGACTAAATAGTCAGGTACTGCATGTTTTAAAAATTCTTGGGGCACAATGGTTGAAAATCACTGATCTAGGTTGATAACAACAAAGTTTCCAAGCCTCTACTTCCACCTAGTGGTCAAACCAACTGCCTTTAAAATACTAAGCAACTATAAAGGACTCATGGACAAAAACAAGGCGGGGTGGAATCAGTGGAGGCAGGTGGGGATGGCTGGGGTGGTGGGGGGTAAATGCAGACAACTGTAATTGAACAACAATAAATCAATTAAAAAATAAAATAGTAAGAAGTACAGGAGTGTTTCTGGCATAGCAAAGGAAGGATCTCAAAAAATGTGCACCCCGATAAAAGCAATGAGAACACTGGAAAAAATAGGGAAAGTAAGTAACTTTTTCAGAACTCTGGAAATTAAACAAAGGCTTGCAACAATCTGAGGAGGATTTATTCAAGAAAAACAGCTGAATCTCAGTAAGAACACTGAGCTTTGTGGTATTTTTAACTCACCTTGTTCCTTCCCATTCCCCCCTCTCCAGCTGGAAAGTATCCTTACAAACCAACAGCCTTGCAACTACAATGAAAACCAGCAGCCTGGCATTCATGGGATGGGGCAGAAGAGGTCTGAAGTGCCCCCAAAGCCCCATCCCTAAGAGTTACCACCATTAGACACCTGGCAGCTTCCTGAAAGCTCCATTTTCAGGGCTTGGTCTTATTTGACCTCCCTCTGAACATGCTCTGTGTGAACAGTCCTAACCCTGGGTACATATATAGAATGCAGTGGCCCGGCAGTCTGAGGCAGTGATACCAGCTGGGGCTAAGAAGATGTTGACCAAAAGCTTAAAAAGAAAAAACTGGGAATGAGATGTCCACAGAGGACGTTGAAAAACTCCAACAGATTCCTGGGAATCTAGGACGTACACTCCTGAAAGGCTGTGTGCAGGCCCAATAAAGACCTGAGAGGCCCTGACTCACTCTGGCTGACCTGAGGCAGCTCTGTGCAAAGAGGACGTGAAGACCAAGGCTGAAGAACTGAAAGTGTACCCCAGTACTCCGCTCACAGAGCCCCTCAGCAAACGCCGGGAGAGCTATTCACTCAAGGCATTTAAAAAAAATTCTCTCTCTAACCATTAGCTGACTACCAAGCTAACCAAGCAGAGACTTCAGTGGCAACACAGGACAAAGGCAAAATATTCAGAATTAGTCCAGAAAAGTCCCGAAACAAACTAAACAACAATATATCCTGTCCCTGGCCATGTAACCCACTTGGTTAGAGCGTCGCCCAGATACAACAAGGTTGTGGGTTCAATCTCCAGTCAGGGCGCATACCAATAAATGCGTAAGTAAGTGGAACAACAAACTGATTTTTCTCTCTCTCTCCCTTCCTTTCTCTCTCTAAAATAATTTTTTTAAAGATTAAAAAAGCCCAATAACATCCAGATTGTGTAGACAGAGAGGAAGAAGGGGAAATCTGATTACCAGAGCTGCCACATTTCAATTAAAATACATAATTTTCAACATAAAATTATGGAGACTGAAAAAACAAAATGGAAATGTCTGACCATACAAAGAAAAAAAAAGCAGTCAATAGAAACTGTTCATGAAGAAGCCTTAACATTAGTCTTCCTAAACAAAGACTTTAACTCCACTCTTACGAATATGTTCAAGGATCTAAAGAAAACACTGTCCAAAGAATTAAGGTGTGAGAATTTCTCGCCAATAAAAAGACAAATTATTTTTAAGAAAAGACCAAATAGAAATTCTAGAGCTGAAAGATACCGTAACTAAAATAAGCAATTCACTGAGAGGGGCTCAACAGCAGATCTGAACTAACAGAAGAATCAAGACATGAAGACACGTCAATTGAGATTCTGAGGTCTAAGGGTTAGAAAGGAAAAGAACGAGGAAAAACAAATAGAGCTGCAAAGACCTGTGGGACACCACCACGTGTTCCCACACAGAAATGACGGGACTCCCTCGAGAAGAGAAGAAATAGAAAGGGAAAGGAAGAACATTTGAAGAAATAAAGACAAAAATCTTAAATTTGTGAAAAGCATTAATCAGCACATCCCACAAGGTAAACAAATTCTAAGGAGACAGGGCATAATCAATAGTCAAAAAGATGCTCCTGTATTTTAAAATTTAAACAGTAAGTAAAGCTAAATTTATATACCATTTTGAACAAGATTTCTTAAGCAGAAAGTAGCAAATATTTACCACAGAGATGTGGAAAACATAAATAAAAATAAATTCTTTCACTACCCAATATGAATCACTATTCATACTCTGGAGTATGTTTCCTAATAATCTTTTTCCCCCCATGTATAGGTTTTGGGGAATTGTTGAAGTAGCAGAGCCATAATCAAACTATACAAATAATTTTGTACTTCTTAAAGCTAACATTATTTCATAAGAAGGAATATTTATTTAACAAATGCTTATCAAGCCAATTATAAGTCCCTGAGGAAAGAAACCAAATCAATGAAGAAGTAACTGTGCGAGGCTGAGGAAAGTTCAGCAGAATCTGGTGCTTAGGACAGATGCCCATAAGGAGCTGAGGTGAGCTGGTTTTCATCACGAACAAGTACAGGAAAGTAATAACGCCTCCAAGTCTAGAAGAATATAATGCTCATTTATATTAAAAAAAATCTCTATAAAGACACAGATAAAATTTTTAAGTTTCCTGTATTTTTTATCATTTTTTATTATTGTTCAAATACAGATGTCTTCATTTTCCTACCACCACTTTCACCCCCAACCCCTACCCTCAATCCTACCCCCGCCTTTAGCCTTGTCCATGGCACCTTTATACATGTTCTTTGACGACCCTTCCCCTTCTTACCCCCATTATCTCCCCCCCAAACCCCTCTGGTCACTGTCAGTTTGTTCTTTATTTCCACATCTCTAGTTCTATTTTGCTCGCTTGTTTGTTTTGTTGATTAGGTTCCACTTATAGGTGAGATCATATGGTATTTGTCTTTCACCGCCTGGCTTATTTCACTTAGCATAATGCTCTCCAGTTCCAGGCCTGCTGATGCAAAGGGTAGGAGCTCCTTCTTTCTTTCTGCTGCATAGTATTCCACTGTGTAAATGTACCACGGGTTTTTGATCCTCTCACTTACTGAAGGGCATTTAGGTTGCTTCCAGCACTGGCTATTGTGAATTGTGCCACTATGAACATTGGGGTGCATAAGTTCTTTTGAATTGGTATTTCAGGATTCTTACGGTATAATCCCAGCACTGGTATTGCTGGGTCAAAAGGCAGTTCTATTTTTAGTTTTTTGAGGAAATTCCATACTGTTTTCCACAGTGGCTGAGTAATGAGAAGTCTTAATTCAGGTCCTACTAAGCCAAGTACTATTGTTCTAATGCATAACTCAGGGCTTTCATCACTCAAATTATCACTGCTATCAACTGACCACATTAAATTTAAAATCCTCCTGAGATTTATTATCCTCCATGGTTCTAAATTTCTATATTTAAAGTTAAGAAATGCTTCATAAAATCCACCTGCTTGTTTTAAAATAATTCACCACCGTTCAGTCTACTCCTGAAAACATACTATATATAAAAATGTAAAATGTAAAATTCTACTTTGGAAAACATACTGTATAGAAAAACAGAAAATTATTAAAAGAACTGTTACTTTACTTGAAAAAATCTATTTAATTTAGTAGTGCTGGGGAATTATTCAAATTAAAATTTCAATGAATTTAAAAAACCAAAGAATGCCCTCCATAAAGACTTCAATCAATTTAAACAAATAGGATTAATACTCACAAATAATTGGATATCCATCCCGGCTAGCACAGGCTGCTGCTAATATTCTTCCATTGTGAGAGAAAGACAGACAAAAACATCCTCGTTCTCCTGCATTTAGTGAGAAGAGGTGCTTGTTTGGGATACGGCAAGCCTAAAAAACATACATTTTAAAACAAATTAAGAAACATTAAAAGGTAAAGGCTAGTTGTAAATTTTAATTACTGTAGGTGTTTTGTTTTTTAAGGCCCTTTAAAAATGAAGAGTAAGTGGAATGATGGAAAACCAGACTTTCTAAAGAGAAAATCAGTTCTCCATAAAATTAAGTGGATTTGTACGCAATATCTAACTAGTACTTAATTCACCTAAAATGTGACTAGAAAATTTCAATATCTGATACTCTACAGCTGGCACTAACTACCATATAGTTTTATATCACCAGAAACACACACACACACACAAATATGTCACACCCTTATCACCAGACAGCAACTAATAACGTGATTTTTGCTGAACCATAAACTTGTTCTAAGACCGTAAATGCCCTTCAGGGCCTAGCTTAAGCCCAGGATGTATAACTATTCATTCTCTCTCTCTTTCTCTCTTAAAATAACCATCCTTTGTGGCTACCTTCCAAAATGTATTTTCGAAGTAATCATTCACTTCCTATTGGTTCTCATTCAGTAATTTTATTAAAATATTTCATCATTTTTATGTGTTCCTTCCCTATTACCAGATGAAATCAAAACTTTTAATGTATTAATATACCTACTGTAGAAAAAACTCAATGAAACACATATCGTGCCCTTACTATATGCCAAGAATGTGGTGCTTTATCACACGTCTTTTCAGATATACCTCCCAGCAACCCCATGAATAACCATTATTACTACACAGAGCTGAGAAGAATTATTCAGAGGGTCAAGCCCAACTTCATGAGCCTAGTCAGACTATTAGTTCGAGGGCCTGCATTCCAGATGGGTACCAGGTTTTTCCCAAGTAGCATCAAGAATCAGCAGCATTATTAGGAAGCAGCATTAGGAGTAGCTAGTTGGAAGGTGGAAAACTGAGTAACACTCATTAGGTGACAATAACATACCAGAAACCATGCTATGCATTTTCCCCCTCCATTCTCCATCCAGACAACTTTGAAAAGGAAGAGGAGGTTAAAAAGAGGAAGAATTGAAGGAAAAATCAGGAGGTTTTATAATCAGTTGCTACTGCTCCTAGAGCAGGAGATGGAGATGAGGGAAACTTGGCCTAACCACCTAGGCCAAAGTCACAGAGGCCACTGTCATTTTCTTTGCATTCCCAGGGCCTGACACTGGACTTAGAATAGCCAATGCAAGTTTCGTATCAATAGAGGGCTCAACATCTCTGACTCTTTCCCTTTCTTCACCATCTTGTCAGTCACTAAATTATGCTGGTTCATTCTTTTTCTTGTTTTCCTCTCTTACTTTTCGTTTGTGCCACCATTACCCCTTCTTCACCTCACATCAATGACTGCAACTGCCATCTGGTGGTTTTCTCTCATTCTGATGTGTCCTGCCTCAAGAACTGCGTGCCACTGCCTGCATTAATCTGTCCTAAAATATTGAGACCATACTTCTTTCCTACCCCAAAATCATTCATTAGTTTCTCACATCCCACACCATCAAGTATTAGGCTATTATCCAAGACACTCCACCACATGGGCCTGTCTAATGTGTCACACATCCTTATACAAACTCTGGTTTCCAGCTCGCCAAGTTTTGAGTGGCTGATGAATACAGCAGGTACTTTCCATTCACTTACAACGTGGCCCCCATATGAAATACCTTTCCCTACCCTTCGCCCACCCCCAACTTGGCCAACTTTTAAAGTCCAACTCAAATCCACCAGCCCGTTAAATGAACCCATCTTATGCAATTCCAGTTCACCTTCTTCATCCCTGCAATTCTCAAAATATTCTAGTCCTAGATGCTTTTAGTTTCAGAAAAATTTTGAGGACCCCCCAAAAATTTTGTGTATGTGGATACATACATGGCTACTTATCATATTAGAAATTAAAAATGATAAATTAAAAAAACTGTTAATTCATTTAAAAAATATGTCTTTTAATGAAAAATGTATAAAATGAAATTATTCTACATTTTTGAAAATCTCTTTAATAACTGACATCATAAAAGATTTCATAATTGATATCACATATCATTTAACTTCTAGAAAACTTCAGTGTATACTTATGAGAGAATAAAAGTGTAAAAGAAACCAAATCATTATGAAATTATTAAAATCATTATGAAAACAGTTGATTGGATAGTCCCTCTGAAAGAGGGACTCCTACAGTTCCCAAATCACACTTCGAGAGTTGCTCATCTATACAATTACCTTTACACCTATGTTTCCGCAAGAACTCTCTGCAGCGCACCTGACAGTGAAGAACACTGGCTTCTGTTGCCCCAGCAGATGTGAAAGGTCCCTAGAGCACAGTGTAAGTGCTCTTCTCCTCACACTAATATGTCTAAAGTATTTTAAATGACATCAAGTCGGATCCATAAAAAAAATGCCTCAAAAAGGAAGTCAAATGTGATGCAAAACACAGAAAATGAGGAGGTCTGGGAAAACAATCATTTTTATGTATATACTAAGTGTTTGCATAAATTAAGATTTTAGATAAACTGCACTGGTATTGGCTTATACATAGAAAATAATCCCCCCTTCCTCTGTGGAAACAAGTAACAGATTTACAAAACTGTATCTGAAATACTTCTTGCTACTGCAAAATATGCTAACCAAGAATAACGTCGTGAAAGCTTAACTACTGCTCAACTTGTAGTAAAAAATATACATGTACATATTGCCATCAAAATGTGATTCAGGAAGAAGCCAGACTACAAAAAATTTCATGAATCCATTTTTTTAAAAATCAATTTTTTAATGATAAATCAATTAGGAAAAATACCTCTTACGCACACCAAAAACCTGTGTATTGTTATTAGCTGTACTGTGTGCCCCCAAATGCATTTGCTAAAGCCCAACCCCAGTACCTCAGAAGGTAACAGTATTTGGAGATAGTTCTTTAGCTAGCTGGTTAAGTTAAAATGAAGGTTTTTGTTTTTGTTTTGTTCTGTTTTGTTTTAGGGCAGGCCATGATTAGAAAAGGAAAAGACACAGAGAATATATACAGGGTGGGGGGAAAGACCATAAAAGGGTGGCAAGATGGCAGCCATCTGTCAGCCAAGAAGAAAGGATTCAGGGTAAACCAACCCTGCCATCCTTGGTCTTGGGATTTGCAGCCTGCAGAACTACGAGTAAATAAATTTCTGCTGTTTAAGCCAAGCAGGCTGCAGTATTTTTTCATGGTAGTTCTAGCAAACTAAAGAACTGCTCTCTAAACAAATATCCTAGAGAGTGTTTTTATGCAAATGATAATCACTCTATTACTACTTGCCAAATGAATTATTGGAAAGACAATATTGTGGTTAAAAACAGGAATACTCTGAGAGTTTTAAATAGCAATCCAGTTACCCTAGGAGTTGCTGGAGTGTTAAAGGAGGAAATATCTAAGTGAGTCCAGAGCTAGGAAACACTTCACCTGCCCTGGCAGCCGTTTCCACCTTACTACTTCCTTGGAATCTTCCAGCCCAGGTTCTGTGTCTGCTGAACTTGACTCACGGTGTTGTTCACCATACGCTGGTTCACTTTTTTCCTCCTGAAGAGCCGTCACTGGACGGTAAGATGGCTTTATCTAAATATGCATAGAAAGTGAGAAAATTATGCATCATGTTAATTTTTTCTCTTTTCTACCACAGATGGCTTTTAAAACATTGAAACCAACAATATGGAAACGTTTTCAAAATGTCATCCAGGAAAGTTTGAACTTTATGTGTACATTATTCTAAGTAAGAAAAAAGTTGTTTAAAATTATTGTCCTATAATCAAAAAGCCTTAGAAGTTAGACGAAAAAAACAGAACTTGATTGATAACACGAAACTGTTCTAATAACTCTGTTCCTCTGTTTCTGTCTCCCCACCAGCGCATACCAGATGTTACGGCGCGGCTCTGATGTACTGTGGTATCTCTGGCTTTAGTATCACAAAACTGGTATTAAAATGTGAAGTTTTTTAAATCTCCCACTTCTTAAAAGTAGATTTAACTGCATTCAAATCCATGCAAACCAACCGTGTGGTCACAGTTTATAATACCAACTACAGAATATGCAACCGACCTGAAATATCTAGAGCAAACAAGACAAAAGCGGAAGTTTCATCTCATTTTAGGTGAAACTTTTGCTGGGATCATTACAATTTTAAACTATGAAAAACAGCAGTAAAAGTATCATTTACTGATTATTTAAATAATATTGTGACAAATGTGCTTGTAAATCATGTCTGCAAACTATGGCCCAGGCCAAATCTATCCTGACTATTCTTGTAAATAAGGTTTTACTGGAACACATTTTCAAATTGTTTTGTTATCACGTACATATGTCTACATAGCTACTCTCACACTACAAAGCTGAGTAAGTGCAACAGACTGTATAGCCTGAAAAGCTTAAAATATTAACTATCTGATCTTTTATGAACAATATTTCTCAGCTCTTGTTTTATATCACTTTTATCTTTAATATCTTAAGAAACAGTATTATTTTTAAAGACATTTTCCCTAACAATGAAATCTGTATTTATTATTTGAAATTCATTTAAGTATCTTTTAAGTATCAGTTATTACAGGACCAATACATAATCTTCGAAGGTAACTTTCTATTCTACAAATCTATTAAAATAATTCTAGAGATATTTTTAGAACTGGAAAACATGTCACCTTTTAATCTCAACAGAGGATATATATTTACATGTGCTATTAACTTACACATTCTGGAATTTTCAATCCTCTTACAGTTACGTACAACGTTGATGGATAACGATTTCGTGGACATTTTGACCACCATTCAAAAACCTCAACAACATTTAAATGGGATCGAGACTTAGTAGGTGGGTAGTAGAGCTGCAAGCGAAGTTTTGAATTGATGTTTACATTTCCATTGGCTCCTAGAAGCTTAAAAGAAGAATTCAAATAAAAGTTTATCTTCATTGAAAATAAGTAAATCCAATAAAGCAATAATATATAGTCAAAAACTCATTTTAAAAAGATTAATATGGCACACTGAAACCCCTTAGATTATAGAGCAAAGGAAAGAACTCTGACATGGTTGGCTAACCACAGTTCCAAATCACTTTGACAGTGGGTAACCCAAATGACTTTCAAAATATTTTCCCGATAGCTAGCTGTCTTTTTGCCTATACAACTTCAGATGGTTGGTAAAACATTTACATTTCTGTGTAGATGTTACTTTACACACAGAAGGGGATCAATACACTTTTGTTTGAGATAATAATGATAAAGATCAAATGCATACTATTTAAACACAGAAACAAATTTTCCATCTGCTTAGTATCAGTACTTTTTTTTATCCTCACTCAAGGACATGTCACTGATTTCTGAGACAGGGGAAGGGAGGGAAAAAGAGGAGGAGAGAAGCATCGATGTGAGAGAGAGACACCGATTGGCTGCCTCTTGAACATGCCCCAGCTGGGGACTGAACCCGCAACTGGGGCATGTGCCTTGACCGGGAATCAAACCCACAACCTTTCGGTTTACTGGATGATGCTCTAACTAACTGAGCTACATGATATATATTATAATTTATAATTTTTAAAAGAACAGATATATACATATGTGCTAGAAGAACTAAAAGTGCCTCCAGCTGACAATTATGATAAAGTCTCAAAAATCTGTATCAGGACAAGGTTCCTTTAGGGTTCATATGGACTGCTATAACTTCACAATTATCTAAGACATTCCTGGAACCAATGGTATAGGTATTAAAACAATAAAATGTTAACGTGATTCATTCCACCTTGTCAAAGATGGACTGTTTTCCTAGTCACTGTTTCCATACATTTATTAATTTTCTGAATAAATATTCACTAAGCACTTTATGTGCTGGCAGCACTAATATGCCAGGCGGTGGTGACAGTATGACATACAGAGGTTCAAGAGAGTGATATACATTAAATGCAAAGGGATCTGGTGAAATAAAACTAAAACTGTTTAACAAATTTGCCAAGAAGGCACTGCTGACTTTGAAAGGCTTACAGTCTCGTGAGGGAGCTATTTAAGTGTTACTACAGAAGCAGCACACAGAGTATCTTACCCTTTACAGGGGGTGGGGCCAGGAGAACTCCTGACTGCCATTTCTGCCAATGGTACGTAATAGATAAATAAAAATCTACATGACATTTAAAGGCAAAAATGCTATGAAATACATTTCTGTTCCCCAAGTGCAGCTTACAGGAAATACTGAAGTTCTGAACAGTCCTTAGCATTAAAAGGAATGAAAGAAAATTTTAATAAAACCACAAGAAGGCAATGCTTACTATATGAAAGTGACCTTTCTAAGGTCACTTTTGTGGGGTTTTTTTTTTTGCTTTCCCTCCCTCTTATTCAGTATAGAGGGGCACAGAAATAATGGGTTAAAAAGGGTGATTTTAAAAGACACACTGGACCAAGTGGTTTCCAAGTTCAGAATTACTTCCTCATCACAGCCGACCTGGCTGCCACTTAGCAGCCAGATTGCACCTCTTCTAAAGCCTCTCTCTAACCCCCAACATGGATTAAGTGACTTACCCGGGCTTTCGGAGCATCTGCTCTATAGCACATAGTCACGTAAGTAATATGTTTACATAGAAACTGAACTGGAGGGCAAGAACATTGTCTAATTTATCTATGAATGCCCTTTATAATGGCAGTGCCTAGCATTTCAGAGACACAAACATTTGTTGAAAGGATGGAAGTATAAAAGGAAAAGTGTTATAATAAGATAGTACAAAATAAGTTAATTGCTCAAGACTTTTTATTACTCAAATTTATGTTTGAAGTCAGAAATAAAACATACCAGAAATAAAAAAATTGTAAAATTAAAATCTCCTTTTTTACAAACGTTAATCTTTCCATGCCTGTTACCTCTGCGGAAATATCCTAAAGACACTGTTCTATACATAGACTGCTGCAAGAATTTCCTGCCTTGACCTTCCAGCATATGTATTTGCACCCTCTCTACTCCATTCTCCACCCCACAATCTTTCCAAAACATAAATCGGCTTATTTTATCCTTCTATTTAAAATTCTACAAAGCTTTCCACAGCTCTTTAAAATCCTGCAATGGCTTTCTGTGTCATAATGCCTTAGAAAACCTTGTATAATCAAGACACTGTCTACCTCAGCAATCTCTTCAGTTATCCATTGCCCCTCAATCTCTGTCCTCCAGTATCAGTGGTCTTTTGGCTGAGTACAGCAGGTCCTCAAATAACATTTCATTAACCATCCTTTTGTTATAACATGGTGACATGCCATAGGAACTTAACTCTGGTTTACATCAATTATCCCATGATAAAACTGATTTCACTACGCACATCATTTCGTTTAAAGCTGCAGACCGTACAGACGACATTGAGGACTCTCGTCTCCCTCACTGCTCACAACAGTGTCTTTGCATGTACTGTACCCCCTTCTTAGAACCGCCTTTCCCCCACTGCTACTGTCTAGCTATACTCAGGTTCAGTGTCTCTTCCTGAGGCTCCTCTGACCCCACAGGCTGTTTTGATCATCCACCTCATACCTCTTCATGATGTGTTTGAAAATTAAAATAAATGAAAAATTGTGTAGTCAATTGTTTTGTGTTGTTCTTGCTAGATATGAGGTCCACGAGGCCAAGGAGTTTCTCTTCTTTGTTCACTGACTAGAACAGTGACCGGCACATAGAAAAGGTTTAATAAACATTTGCTGAGTGCATGACAGCTGGAATGTGTCTGTCTTTTTCAATGCTGTATCCTTAGAGCCAAAGAGCATACCTGGCACAAACTAGGCACTCAATAAACGTTTCAGAATCTGAATGAGTATCGCTGGAGCTTCAATTAATAACCCTCTACCACTGCAATCTACCTGAGATGGTAGCTCCTTGTACGAAACCAAACTGAATTTGAAAAAAGCAGCCCATCAGATTTGAAGATGATATTAAAAGTGTTTAAAACGGAAGAAAAATATACCTTGAGAAATGCCCAAGCAATTTTCCGAAAGCCACATTCTTGGTTTCGAACTTCAGAGTTATTCCTGATTTCATCCATGCTTAAGAAATCAAGAATCTATAAATAAACATTTTTAAAAATTATTTTACAAAAGACTAGGCTATCTAAAATTTAATATTTTTTACTAATATATTATGAAAATGAAAAAATCATGTTTTCTTAAAAGTTTTCCTTATAGGGAGGAAAACCATTTTTATTTAATTTCATTAACCTTTAACTTAATTCATACTGTCAGTGAGGGTCTATTTTTTGGCCATGTTTTGTTAAAATAAATCTTCTAAGTATTTCTTTAAAAGATTAATAAATCTTTTACTAAGATTTATTTTAAATCCAAGACGAAAATACTAATTACCTCAAATATAGTCTAGGCACAAACACACCAGGCACAGAATACTTAAACTTTGATTTTTTTTTTAATATATGAGAGCAGACTTTGAAGGACCGTTTGTTTAAAAAACTCATGGTCTTATTTATCTCTGGGTCCTTCCTTGGATCATCTTTGTGAAGTGGGGGATTTTCTCTTTGCATGTAAGCTGTAATTAGGTCTCCCAAGAAAATTTCTTTCACATGTGCATCCTGTCTAGATGGCAAAGCTCGTAAGTTTGCAGCCCACCTTCCACAGAGACTACGTGTATTCTAGGGTCTCATCAAAGACTAGCACTTTGACCTTTCTGTTGCTCATCAAAAGTTCAGCTGAGGTAAAAAATCTTTATAGAAGAATGCTTTAAAAAAATAATATGGACTCCACTCATCACTACTCTTTATGTTCTTAAATCTGTCTTCAGATGTAATACATGCTCAATAAAAAACACTGATAATATAAGAAAAGTATATTCTTAAGTAAAAACAACTTGTAATCCAGACCCAGAGATGACCAACAGTAACATGTAAATGTTTACAGGTTCACATGCACCTAAGCCTCTTTCCTGAGTATTCCCAAATATCTCTGTATTAATACAAGTCCAGTGCTATTTCACAACTATTATGATACCCCTCACAGTGAATAGTAAAGTCAATTCATACATATGCATACTATCAAGGCAATGGCTGCCTCGTATTCTCCTGTATTGTAAATACCATAAATTTAACATAAACAAAAATTTATTTAGCCAAACCTCTTTCTGACTGAAAAGACTTGTTTCTGAAACTTTTGCTATTATAAACAGTGCTTAAGTTAATAAATACCCTTGCACATACATCTTCGTATACTTGTCATTTTTTTCCCTTAGGAGAAATACTCAGAAGTGCAGTAAGTTTTAAAGACTTCTGGTCGTTATTATCAAGTTGTCCTCAATAAACCCTTAAAAAGTTGAAATAAACATCAATTTTGTAGACAACAACACATTATGTTAAAACTTAAGCACCCAAAAGTGTTTATAATCCGACAATCTTTCTTAAATCTCTATTACTAAAATGTATATATAAGAATGTGATAGTCGTAAATGACAAATTTCTATGACAAAAAAGTTCCTTGACATACAAATTATATCACTTTTCAAAAAAATTAAAGCTTTGTGTAATTTATACAACACAACCATATGTGAGTGTCAGAATAGTTCTTTCATAAGCACACTCGACCACCTGAAATTTAGGGTCTACAACACCAGTCGCTGGCCCTGGCCATGCTGCCCTTCCCATGCTGAAATTCACCACCCGCTGACACTGGAAGAGGACTTCTCTACCTCCCTTTGCGTATGGAGAGAGAACAGGAATTAGTTCAAAGAAATGTGGTTTTTAGGTTTAAACTAGCTTCAAAAACAAATTACCTGCGCTTAAAGTTGAAGTAACCAGGAAAAATCACTTTACACTTCTTCATTTCTTTTGCAACAAAAAATTAGAATAGCATGTCAGCTCAAAGACCATATACTCCATAAAAGTTTTCCTAACTGCTTGGACCCTCCACTAACTTTTCACATCTAAGAAGTTCTACTTCCTTCGGTAATATATTACATTGTATCAGTCAAGTGACCTGTGCATGCTCACCTTCATTTCTCTTAGTAGTATACAAACTCTCAGGGAGTCTGATATTGTTAAATGAGTTTAGTTTACACTTGGTGAATGGGTTAAGAATGGAAGATTACATAGACACACATTCAATTCAACACTTCAGTTAACAGTCATGGCATTGTCGTAAGGATTAGATAATAGAGTAACTCCAAAGGCTAACTACTTATACTAGTAAATGCTCAATAAATATGCTATTACTTGTATCTCTCACTTGTATCACTTGTGGAGACTGCTTATCACAAACACTAAATAACAGAAATTAAATTTTCACACTACTTGGTTGTATACTGAACTACTAAACAATAGCTTCGCAGTTGGCCCTCTGTATCTGTGGGTTCCACATTCACAGACTCAACTAACTGCAGATGACATATATATGTTTTTAAATCCCAGAAGGTTCCCAAAGTAAAACTTGAATTTGCCATGTGTGGAGACCTGTGCTGAATCAGTGAGGATGAAGCGATGTGTAGTCAGACCCTGCTGCAGCCTGTATGCAAATATCAGCTATGTGTAAATACTGTGCCATTTATATAAAGGACTTCGGCACCCACAGATTTTAGTATCTGCAGAGCATCCTGGAACCAAACCCCTGTAGATACCAAGGGACAAGTGTAGTAACCAAAATTTAGTTTAAAGTGCTCTATTTAATTCATACCTCAAAGAACAGGATGACTTTAGGGCTCTCATCAGAATCTTGAAGCAAATAGGGAAAGTTTTCATTAAATATAATTTGTTCTTCCCATTCTGGAAGCCTTGATTTTAACTGTTTAAAATCATATGGCTGGGTCATAATAGGAAGAATATAATCCACACTGTCTTTTTCAAAGTAAGAGGAAACAGGCCGTTCACTGTTCAAAAAAAAAAAGACTTCTATTAACACAATTCTTTATAAATCTAAGAATGTGAGAAAAAAATAAAAATACGGTATTCAAGGTGAGGCAACTAAAAATAATAAGTAGCTATAATACATAAGGAAAAGTTACTTTCATAGTCCATCTAGAAAATTATAAATTTTATGAGACTTAAAAGTGGTAGTACCTCATTTTGCATTTACATATATCAGTTGGTTTCCCAGAATTATTTTATTATAGAAATATAAAGTGAGAGTTATGATTATACCTTCAGCATGCAAAGCTGGAATAAAGTAACTCCTTCAGAATCTTAAATGAGTTTGTCATAAAATACTACAGTAAATTTAAATAAGAAAATGAGCTCGACAGGATTATAAACCTTTCAAGGTGTATCATATCTTCTTTGTATGCCCTAAGACAACGAATAAGTGAATGACCTTTTTGGTAATACTGTTTCTCATCTTTCCAAGAAGATAGTATTTTTTCTTCCAGTTTAACTGTATATTCTACTGTACTTTTTCTTTGGGCCTTCAAGCACGTAGCCATAGAAGTAACAGTAGGAAAAAAATTAAATTCAAAATTCATTTACCTCACCCGAGGCCCAGGTAACATATTAACTTCAAAACAAAACTAGGAAGTTAGAAAGCAAATGCATTTACAGTGCAACAGAAGATGATTTACAATGCTAGCTTAATGCCATAAATTAGTCATTAAGCCTGGCAGAAACTCCCTCAACTCCCCTCCACTGACAACGAATCGCTGAATTAAGGGACGCTCTCCATTTCTTCTATAAAACACACGGATCAGTATCAATGGTTGGTGAACGCCTACAACTAGTAAATGTTTCTCCAATACTAATCCATGACCCTACTTGCACTGACGTTCAATGGGAAAAAAGAGAACTTCTCCTGTAGGCATTTTCAACTCAAGGGTTGGCTGCGAAATTTAAAAAAGTACCTATCATCTTTCTTGACGTATTGACCAGTATTCTCATCAACCACGTGGATTTTTACCATCGGGTGGGATATCATAAAATCTGACTTAAGTCGATCAGTTCGGTGAATGTAAACTCCCAGGACAAGGTCATCATCAAGCAAACATTTGGGATACACTGGGCTATCTCGACTTGTTATTTCATGAACACCATCATCACCATCAGTGTCTTCGTTATCATCTGAAACTATAAGCAGGGAAGAAAATGAACATTCTAACGGATTGTTCCCACAACAATATACTCAACAACATAAGGTGAATTTTCATATAGCCTAATCTTTATGATTCATGGTTATTTTTCTTTGTTAATAAAGACACTTCAAGGAAAAAGAAAGAAAAAGCCTGACAATGGCAGACTTACCTTCTAAGAGTAAAACATTATACTTATTAATGTATTAAAATAAGGAATCTTTCTCACTTTTCCTGACAAGGACCAACAACAAAAGAAAAATAGAACAAAGATAAAAAGTAATTTTATCTAGGTATTTTCTAAGCAGAATACGTATCATTCAATTCATTTAAAACTATAATTTACACTCTGGGCAGGGTGTAATAGGATGTAGCAGGTCAATGCTTCTGGAAACAAAAGCTTGAAAAGCCAAATGAATTACAAAAGCATTTTTTAAAAACCTCAGAGAAGTGCAGAAATAATGTGCAGTAGATGGACTAAAATTCTATGCAAGGAGAATCACTCAGAGGTAAGCTGATGGAATGGCAGCTGTGTAGCCTCTGGGGACATTTGCTGATTCAGGGTGTGGGCCAAGGATCAGTATTTGGCCAGGGCAAGAGGACGCTACCAGGTGAAAGAGTAATGAGAAAAGTTTCTAGGGGCTGCATGGGGCTACACTGATAAAACTGGAGTTTTGAGGGGCCTCAAACACACGGCCGATCTGCCTCACAAAACTGAATTCTGAAGCTATGGGAGAGGCCAAAGAGTGAGTGACATCTCCCAGTCTTTTGATACTTGGAAACAATGACCAGCCAGGGAGAGGGGCCTGAAATAAAATTGGCAAAAATGAAGCCCTAGGGTTAATTTATACCTACTGTCACTTTTCTTCTGGGGTCACTTACCAATTCTGGGTGCAGTTAGAGGCTGAGAATCCAGGTGTGGCACCTGGTAGAAGGCCCCTACTGGGGGACAGGGAAACCAGCAGAGATTCTGGCATTCACATGGGACTGAAGTGACAAAATTGAAGACTTGAGGGGCCTCAAACACATGGCCAGTCTCCCCCTCAAGGCATTCGCCAAATTTTGAAGCTGCATGGAGCAGAAGGCTAACGGACTAAGCTGAGAACCTCTGAAGGGCATAACTCAACCTCCCACAGTCTCTCAGGGTTGAGGAAACAAATATCTGTCAGGCTCTCAATTTAAAACACCTGGAAAGCCACATACTAGGAACAGGACAAATCAGAGACAGAATCTTACCAAAACTACAACCCAGCCCTAACGCAGCTCAATCCTTCACTGGCTGAAATTGAAATCAGTTGCCTACCCTATCTGCCTAAGAGAACAAAGAGCAAATCCTTTCTGATGGAAGACACAAATCATCCAGAGCCTCCAGGATTCTACACACAATGTACAACATACAATAAAAAAATCACTAGACATAAAAGAGGCAAGACTATATGACCAATAACCAAGAGAAAAACCCAAACCAGAAAACAGAAGCTGACCCACAGATGATCCAGATTGGATTAGCACACAAGGACTTTTTTTTAACCTTATCCACAAACATGCTCATTGATTTTAGAGAGAGGGGGAAGAAGGGGGAGAGAGAAAGGGAGAGAAACATCAATATGAGACAGAAGCATCAACCAGTTGCCTCTGGTACACATCCTGACCGGGACCAAACCTGCAACCTAGACATGTGCCCTGCCCAGGAATCAAACCCACCACCTTTTGTTTTATGGACTGACGCTCCAACCAACTGAGCCACAGGCCAGGGGAGCACACAAGGACTTTTAATAACTATGATTAATATGCTCAAGAAAATAAAGGGAAAGATGAACAAAATAATTTTTAAAGTGAAGACTTTTGACAGAGAATTAGAATCCTAACCTCCAATGTGATAGTATTAAGAGGTGGGGCTTTGGGGGGGCAATTAAATCATGAGGTCAGAGCCCTTATGAATGGGATTAGCGCCCCTATAAAAGAGGTCCCAGAGAGCTCCCTTGCCACTTCCACCACGTGAGGTGACACCGAGAAGACACTAGTCTACAATCAGGAAGAAGGCCCTCACCAGACCCCAGATCTGTGCATGCCTGATCTTGAACTTCGCAACCTCCAGAACTATGAGAACTAGATGTTTATTGTTTAAGCCAACCAATCTCTGGTGTTTTGTTATAACAGCCTGAACAGACCAAGACAGTAAGTGTCTTGATATTCAATAACAATCACATTACAGAAAAAAGGGCAAAAATTAATATAATCATGTTGATGCAGAAAAAGCACCTGATAAAATTCAGTATTATTTTTTAAAAAAATCATTATCAGATATGATTGTGAATGTAGAAATTCAAAACAATCTATAAACTCTTAGTAGTAAATGAATTTAGCAAGAAGCTTAATATAAATGTTAAAAATTTTTTAATCAATTACATTTTTACGTAGATATATCAGCAACACACAAATATTGGGTTGGCCAAAAAGATCAGTTTTTTCCATAAGATGGCTCTAGCAGTGCTTAGTTGTCTTTAACTTCATCTGAAACAATTTTGTTAGATTGTATTGTGACAGCTGTCATATCAGCATGCATTTAAAAACAACCATCAAAATTGGTGAATTTTTGTGTAGCCATTTAATATCGAAGATATAAGAAAATAAGGAACATTTTTGGCATATTATGCTTTATTATTTCAAGAAAGGTAAAAACACAACTGAAGTGTAAAAACAGATTTGTGCAGTGTATGGAGAAGGTGCTGTGACCAATCGAATGTGTCACAAGTAGTTTGCAGAGTTTTGTGCTGATTTTCTTGCTCAATGATACTCCATGGTCAGATAGACCAGCTGAAGTTGACAAGGATCAAATCAAGATATTAACTGAGAAAAATCAACATTATACAACGTGGGAGATAGCCAACATACCCAAAATATCCAAATTGATAAAGTTATTGGTAAAAATGAAAAATGTGTCTATTTTATGGGAAAAAAAAATAAGGGCTTTTTGGCCAACCCAAAAGAAAACTAGAAGTAGGAAAAAGGCAAGAGTAATAAGAAAAGAAAAATAAGAGGAAAGACTTGAGTAACGAGGAAGACTGGAAGCCAGGAGAGGAAAGGAAAAGAGAGAAGGACAAAAGCTGACTCAGGCTGAGGAACTAGGAAGACACCCTGTGTGAGAGCCATGCAGCCTTATCATCTAAAATGTTCACTGCCTGTTGACCATTTATTGTTTTCGACAACTGTGAGTCTAGGTTATTTAGGGTTCTAAACTCAATGGTAGAAAGAGGAAATCATCTATGCTATAATAGCAACCGCAAAGTTAACGTCATTCTAGAGTTGAATTAAATTAAGTCAGGAATTAGAGATGACTCGAGTAACACTAACTTATCACAGGAAGTCACAGTCACAAATAAACGACTGTTCCAATCTAGATGAAGCCAAGACCAAGGACCAAATATGATATATTGAGGTTTCTTTCCGATTATATATCCTTTGGGACTAATTTTCTTTGGTTTTAAGGAATGAAGGTCCTAAAATCAAGTTGTTTCTATCAAGAACATATTTTTTCATTTACTTTGGATAACAAACCTGCTTTGGGCTTCTTTTTCTTTTTTTTTGGTTTGGATTTTGTGTCATCTTGCATGCTGTCTTCTACATTTTGATCCACCGAGGTTCTTTCATCATCTGGACGATTATCTGGAGTAACTGTTCCAGCTAGACCTTCCTTCTTTTCTTCACCTTCAACTGCATCACGGAAAGTTAATATACTGCAAATACAACCCAAGTGCAAGTCATTCGCAGCAACAGGTAACTAATAAATATACTAATATGTCCTGTAGCAACTGTGTGTGCCCTCTCTTCTGTTGTCTAGCTTCTGATAAGATGGGAATTATTTTTAGTTGAGGACATTAGGGAAAATTGCCCCTGTATGCCAGGCAATACATACACAATATTCTCACCTGAAGTTGTTTACCTAAATATAGACTACAGAAAACAAACTGTGGTAGTTAAAGGTCGTTTTTTATTTTGGTTTCCCCAAGCAGAGATGTATTTATATGAATATACGCACAGAAGTTTACATTGAGTATGCAAGCATACATATATAAGCATCAAATACAGAAAAAGAGTAGAATACCAAATTGCTAATAGTGGTTATCTCTGGATGATCAGATTGCTTTTATTTTCTTCTTTGTTTCTGTGTGTTCTACAATGAACAAATGCTATTTGTATATTAAGGGAAAAGGGCTACATTCACATATCCAGAGAGGCATTTATAACTCACTGATGGAGGAGTAGTTAGGTTTCTGTTATTTAAAAGCAGATGTAAATGAGTAGTTAAGGGCAGAGATTTTGGAGCAAGATTACCAAGGTTTTGGCTCAGCTCCTTACAGGTTCTGGGACATAAACTCTTCAGTTTCCTCATCTACAAAAGATAGTATTCCTATTCCTCAATGGGTTAGTTAATTCATAGAAAGCATTTAGCACATAGTAAGGCCAGCTGTTATTATTGCACTGACAATGTGTCCAAATGAAAGTCTTAAGAATTTTCTTTGTGAAACCACAAGTATCACTTAAAAGTAGAAAACAATAGCTTTTAAGAGAACATTTTATGTTCATTAATGTAAAGTACCTTGGTTCAGCAGTAGACAGGAGTGGAGCTTTCTTTTTTTTCTTTCTTTTTTTTTCACTGCTCAATTTGTCATGCAAAGAAGTATCTGAGGGAAAGTAAGTCAACTGTTCTTTGAGTTTCTTTCTTATTTTCTTCTTGATCTCCTTTGCCATTTCTTCTGCTACCTGGAGCTGGTATACTTGCTTCAGTTCTTCTACCTCATCTAAATTATTTCCTTTTTCTTCATTTGCTCTCTCATTTTTCT